>NC_072801.1:21842857-23093571 GCF_028583425.1 Eublepharis macularius
GAATACTTGCTTGTTAAATATTCCAGAACTGGGAGCCATTGTTCTAACAGGTGGGATTCATAGTTTTGGTTTTCAAGTTGAGCTAGTTGGTCTGAGAGTGTTTCCATTATAAAATAATCCCAGAGGATCTCATACCAATTGGAAATTGCAGATAGAATTTTGATTCCACTTGCCCCCAAATCTTTATTGATCACCATTGCCAAGTTCTGATTCTGCTCCATTATTAACTTCCCTTTTGCAATTTTTTTGCTACAAGTTTGTTTGAAAGAAACATGGAAATTAAAAAGGTAGCCGTTGCCTGACATTCTTATCAACTGTATAAACAGGTCAGCCAGCCTCTTGCTGATTTGCAAGCCTGATATTTGGGTCAGGTTCCAGCCCCGAGGAGGCCAGCTCTGCAACCTGATTGACCTTGAAATAGCAAAACTATTTTCACTTAAGACCTTTTAAGGACAACTGAGCAAAGGCAAAGCCACCCGACTAGGCTCAATAAACATACAGACGACTTTGGGCTTGCTCAGGGCTTTTTTTCTGGGAAAAGAGGTGGTGGAACTCAGTGGTGGAACTCAGGACCGCACAATGACGACACTTTGGGTCAGCCGGAACAAGGGGGGAGTTTTTTAAAGTTTAAATTGCCCTCGGCGAAAATGGTCACATGGCCAGTGGCCCGGCCCCCTGATCGCCAGACAGAGGGGAGTTTAGATTGCCCTCTGAACTGCTTGGCAATCTAAACTCCCCTCTGTCTGGAGATCAGGGGGCGGAGCCACCAGCCATGTGACCATGTTTAAGAGGTGCCGGAACTCCATTCCACTACGTTCCCACTGAAAAAAAGCCTTGGGCCTGCTGAAGCTGTTGTGTTTTTGTGGTGGTTGAAGTGTCTTGAGTCGTGTGACTGTCTAAGCCACTGTTAAGTCACAGAAGGATTTTAGGCTGCCATTGGCTGAGCTGATTTAATTCTATTTATAATGAGGAGGAATAAAAAAACAAAACAGAATCCCAGGCAGTAGATTGCCAACTCCAGGTTGACAAATTCTTGGAGATTTGGGGCTGGAGCCCCAATCTCTCCCATACTGGGGGCAAGAAGTAATCACAGACTTTCCATGTGATGTGACAATTGCCCTGAATTCTTGTCACTAGGGCCTGTGATGATTTCTGACCAATAGCACTTTAACCAAAGAAGGTCAGAGTGTTCTCCTACAGCCCAGTGGTCTTTTGGATCTGGGGAAGTAAGAAGATTACATCTATTCTTTTAACAACCACCGAGTCTCCGTCCAAGGATTTCTCGTTCAAGGAATGCTCTTCTGTCTTCTGACTGTTTTCCTTTCCATTTTTGTTCAGTGAGTTGCATAATAAAGCACTTTGTAGTGGGTATTTTTCGCTTCCCTTCACTTGCTTACCTGTCTTTGCTTCCTGAGCCCTGACTTTAAATCAGTGAATTTCATCTTTTTACTGAACATTCCTTTTTCCAGGTCATTGATCTTTAAGGTTAACAAAATCAGTTCTCTGGATGAGTTCCCCCATTTGGTCCATCAACTGTTCGTTTTGCGATGTCCTTAATTGCTCAATTTATTCTCCCTCCCGCTCCTTCTTTTTCAAAGGATAGAAGGTCAAGAGACTTCAACTGTAAATTAAGGATTCCGTAGATTAACTTTTAAAAAGTGTACGTGTAGGAAACAGTTTCTTATACTGGTTAGAAATGTACACAATTTTCCTTCGGTAAAAGCCGAATCGCTTATTAGTATATTTTAATAATAAATCAAGTGGCTTGTGTTGACAAATCCACAGCCGAGGGAGGGGTTCTGCATACCCAAGACTTCCCGGATATGTAGAAAAAACAGTTTATAAATTAAACAACCAGCTAGATAAGCACAGAGCATCTCCCTCGCCCCACAATGAATCAAGCTGTGAAATTTTAAAAATATTTTAAATACAAACACTATCCCTAAGTCAAGCTAATGTTTCATATGGAGCTACACACACACTAAAACTTCCAGGGGCTTCCCTTCCTTCTTCCTTTTCGAATGTGCTGGGGCACATTCAAAAGTTGGCTTGGGGAGGTTGCTCTTTGTCTCTGAGCGAGTCCCTGCTGTGTTTTGACAACTATCTGCTGGGCGGCAGTGAAGTTTTGGGGACAGAGGAAAAGAGGTCACATCTTCTTTCTGAAAACACCGATGATGTGAATAGCCAGTAAACCCAACAGCCTGCCTGCAAGTACTTTGTGTGCTACTTTTCAGATTTTGTGTTGTGTCCTTTCCTTCTAAGTCATGTGCTCTTTCCCCCAAAGTGGAAAAAAAACAGTAGCCTGGTGACATTTCTTTCATATCTGTTACATCTAAAAATTTGGTGTGTTTCTCACAGGGATAAGCCTGTGTGATACAGCACAGTGGTAATGGATCCCCCATGGCAGATCTCTTCCCCACCCAGTCCTAGAGAGCCGGTCTTCAGGTTTTTAAAAACCAGCAGTTGAATATTGTTATATCTCTATAACAATCAGTCTGTCATGCTATATGAATTCCCAGCTTTCATTAAAGAATAAGTCTCTAGCCCCTTTCATTTTGTTACACAAATTAAGTGCCCTTCTGCCCTTACCCAGATTCTTCAGAGCAGAGATGGAGACAGACAAGGGCCTGCTTCAAGGATTTTTATTAATATTGCAATATTGGGTACAGCTTCTAAAAAAGAGCTGAGAACATAAAGCTTACAAGCAGTTTTAAAGACATTTTTCTAGTACAAAAGGAACTACCTGCTGAACAATTTGCAATTGGTCCTTTACATACATCTGATCAGGGCTTTTTTTTCTGGGAAAAGAGGTGGTGGAACTCAGTGGGTTGCCCTCAGAGAAAAAGGTCACATGGCTGGTCACCCTGCCCCCTGATCTCCAGACAGAGGGGAGTTGAGATTGCCCTCCGGCTATCTCAACTTCCCTCTGTCTGGAGATCAGGGGGCGGGGCCACCAGCCATGTGACCATTTTCAAGAGGTTCCGGAACTCCGTTCCCCCTGAAAAAAAGCCCTGCATCTGATCTCTATAGTTATTTTAATTATTTTAACTAGTTAATTCTCTTAACTAGTCTCGTGACAGTGCATCTATCAATGTAACTTTCTATTTCCCTTATTTGGTCACTATCCTTTTCCTGACTTTGAATTTCTCACTTTTTGCTGACTTCCAAAGTTTAGAATCAAACGTTAGGGATACAGAGAGTGAATATATCCTTGTATCTATTTCTCTCTTCTTATGAGACAGTAGCCTAAAGAATGTGGTCTTATCTAAGTCCCTTAGGCAACTGACAAAGCGAAACAGTTCGGCCTTCAGTTTGCTGTCTCTCTCTCTAAAGCAACTTTCAGTAAAGATCGAACATTGAGAGAGAGAAAAAAAGGGGGGGAATTTGCAAGAATAAGGCACTCTGCACTATTAATTCATTCTAAGAATATATGTGTATGAAAGTATAATAGCTTATAAAATCCTTATAAGAAAAGGAATAATAAAATCTTAACTCTACAATTCCAGAGATACGACTTTGTCCCTAACCAATTTTATTGCAGCATAAGCTTTCGAGAATCACAGTTCTCTTCGTCAGATGCATGAATGCATCTGACGCATCTGACGAAGAGAACTGTGATTCTCAAAAGCTTATGCTACAATAAAGTTGGTTAGTCTTAAAGGTGCTACTGGACTCTTTTTGATTTTGCTACTACAGACTAACACGGCTAACTCCTCTGGATCTATGACTTTGTCCCTGTATCTTATTCTCCTGAAACCCATAATCTGCAAGTATTACCACATCTGTTGGCAAGAATTACTTGCAAGAAAGTTGTTTTAGGTGTGCAGTCTAGCAGCAGGATGCCCAGTTTGTTCACTTGACAATAGATTCAGCATGTAGTGGGATTTATGTAAACTGCGCCCTCGTGCCATGCTGACTTGTGACTTCTGAAAAAATATAGGGTTGGGTGGCCTGTATACTTGGACCTGAGAGTTTAATGGCTTTTGCTAATTTGTTTTACTGTCAAAAATAGCACTCAAGTATTAGAATATTAAAATAAGGATCATCCCCTAAATATTGTAATAAACAGTCCTGTGGCTGCAAAGCGCTCCAAGCATGCTAATTTAAGGGCAGGGACTCTAGGCTTGCCAGCCTCCAGGTGGTAGCTGGAGATCTCCTGGAATTACAACTGTTCTCCAGGCAACAGAGATCAGTTCCCCTGGAGAAAATGGCTGCTTTGAAGGGTGAACTCTATGGAATTATACCCCACTGAACCCCTTTCCCTCCCAAACCCCACCCTCTTCAGGCTCCGCCCCCAAAATGTGCAGGAATTTCCTAACCTGGACCTGGCAACCCTATGGGACACCAATAAACCGAGTGTAAATAAACTGTTAACTCAGAAAATTGGCATCTCCCTCCCATAAAACCAGCAATACCATAGCATCTTGTGATTGGAACCAGCTATAGTGAACAAACTTGAGGGTTCCAAAAGTTTAATTTACCTGGATGTTAAAGCTCTGGCACTCACCTGGTGGAATTCTATCTTTGGAGACTCGAACCTAGCGGGACCTGGAGCCAAGGCAGGCTTGTAAGACAGAGATGCTCCACCAGGCTTATGAGGGCTGAGCAGGAGCGCCTCCTGCTAGGGGGGGACGGGACATGTCCCCTCCTGATTTAGGCTGTCATCAGGGGGATGGCCAACCTGCCCCATGGGCCCTGATATCTGGATAACTGGGAGGCACGGTGCGCGCGGCATTATGATGTTTTAATATAATGTAACTGCTACCATTGTTTTATCCAGGGCTTTTTTTCAGCTGGAACGCAGTGGAACAGAGTTCCAGCACCTCTTGAAAATGGTCACATGGCTGGTGGCCCCACCCCGATCTCCAGACGGGAGTTGAGATTGCCCTTTGGTGCAGAGGGCAATCTCCCTCTGTCTGGAGATCAGGGGGTGGGGCCACTGGCCATGTGACCATTTTCCCAAGGGCGATTTAAACTTTAAAAAACTTTCCCCTTGTTCCAGCTGACCCGAAGTAACGTCATTGTGCAGTCCTGAGTTCCACCACCTCTTTTCCCAGAAAAAAACCCCTGGTTTTATCCTTAGGTTGCGCTCCAGAGCGGACTAAAAGTCTAATGAAATAAATAATAAAAAAATGAGGAAAGGCAGGAATGGGGATCCCCCGCCCCCAACTCGCCTTGAATTCATTAGGACTGACTTCCTCCCGAGTAAGCATGCCCAGGAACGATTCTTTGACTGGACTTGCCGCGGGTTATTGTTGGAGTGCGTGCCCAGTCTTGTGTAAGAGAAGGCAGGGAGGTTATTCCCTCGAGCTTGGGGAGCGGGATGGAGCTACTAGTAAGGAATTAACCCGGCCGCTTCCCTTCCTCGTCCTGCTTTCTTTGGAAGCGAAGGCTACAAACGATCCTCTGCCCGTTTACTTCAGAGCCAGCCCTAAGGAACTCAATGGGACCTACTCTCGAGTAAACCAGCACGCAGGGATGCGGGGCGGCGTTTCCCCAAAGGGAAGAACATCTAATGCAGCGGTTTTCCAAGGAGAATTTGTAAATACAACCTCTAGATCTCTAGCAGCCAGGGTTGCCGCGCTGCAAATCCATCGTTAAGTCGTGGTCGAAACGTGGCAGTTCTGGTGCACGGCCCAGGCTTGGGAGCGATGGCACTGCCTTCTTTGGCTAAATTTTTAAAAATAAATTCTTTATTTAAACGTTAAGGGGTGTGTGTTCACATTCAACCCTCGTCTCGCACTACTGCCACAATCCCGGGGCTGCCTTGCATCTCCCTCCCCACCGACTGCAACGCTCCTCGGAAAGGCTCCAGAGCAAAGGCGGGCAGGATGATTGACAGACAGACGGCGGCCGCCTGGGACTACTAGCGCACAGAGGAAGAAGCCTAGACTGGCACAGAGCCCGAACTTCCGGAAGGGAACCGGAAACCCCTTTCCAGGTCGGCTCTACTCCTGCGATTTTTTGCAGCGGGACGTGCTGTGGCGTTGCCAGAGCTGAGAGGCGAACCAGAACCGGAAGTGTGGCGAGAATCCACTCTTTATTCGAGAGGGGGCAGGAAAAGGGGTGCGGAAGTGACGTCACGTGCTTCCGCCGCGGCCCGGCCTGAGGAGGGAGGCGGGCAGGAGAGATGTGCCCATGCGCCGTAGTTGCTGCCGCAGGGCTCGGGAAGCGACAAAGGAGGGAATGAAGGAACCGGAGCGGCCTAAACAGGTGTGGGGGCGATTCGAAGACCGGGATTGGGTTGGGGGTGGCGGAGGGGGGAGGAAGAGAGGGCGTGGCTTGACTCGTATCCCTCCTCTGCTGCGCTGCTAATAGGAAAATGAAAGGGGTGGGCCTATTCAAATGAGAGGAACTGGGGGCGGGGCCAATGCTAATGAGGGGGCGGGGCTGGACCGTGGCATAGCTTGAAGGGGCGCCTTGACATGAAGGGGGATAGGGGCGGGGCCTTCTGCGTCATTGCCTTGCTGTGGGGAGGGGGGTTCAGCTAAGGGGTGGCTGCAGGGGGAGGAAGGCTGGTGAGAAAAGAAGGATTTGATTATTTATTTTAAAAAATGTAAAGGTGCAAGCACTGTGCAAGCACTGAGTCATTACTGACCCATTGGGGGAGGTTGCATTTATTTATTTATCAGTAATTATTTGTAGCCCTCCTTTTCTGCTGAGGCCCAAGGCGGATAACACCATGTACTCGAAGGCAATGATGGCCAATCTGCAGTAAACCCATCGTCATGCATTTGCTTTATTTTATAGCCCGCCTTTCTCCACTGGACTCAAGGCAGACTACAACATTTCAAAACGATGTACTTTTTTAAAAAGTTGCATGAAACAGGACATGCTGTAAGCTGTGCAGCTCCCCCATTACAGAATTTAGAAAAGAGTGCAGTAAAAACATGTTATGCAATGCACTGCCCCTTTCCCTTTATAAATGCCTCTCTGGCCAGTTCTGTTTTACAGCAGTTTCTGAATGTGTGCTGGAAAGTGCGTTTAGGTCATAGCTGACTTATGGCGACCCCTGCTGAGGCTTTAAATGCAAATCACTAACAAGTGGTTTGCCATTGCCTGTCTCTGCAACCCTGGTCTTCCTTTAGGGTCTTCTTATCCAGTTATTAACCAAGGCTGACCCTGCTTAGCTTCTGAGATCTGATGAGATGGGGCTTGCCTGGAGTATCCAGGTCAGGGCATGTGTTGTCAAGTCATAGCTGATTTATGGTGACACTAGTTGGGTTTCCAGGGCAACAGACAACCAAAGGGGGTTTGCCACTATCTGCTTCGGTGTAGCAAACCCTGGACTTCCTTGGTGGTCTTCCATCCAAATATTAACCAGGGCCAACTTTGCTTAGCTTCTGAGATCTGGTGAGATTGAGCTAGCCTGGGCCATCCAGATCAGGGAGTTTAATTAAATAATAATAGATCAAACCCTTGTTGTTATTCTCCCCCCCCTTCTCTAGGGGGCATCTCCAATGGTTTAATTTTTTTCAGAATTCTCCCTGTGAAGCAATCCTCTGTCCTTAAGGTTTCCCAAGGGATAATCCAGAGGCATAACATCTAATTGGGTTCTAGGTGAGGAATTTAGCATTTCCATTGGGCTTTGGGCCAAAGATCCAGTGCAGACTTTCTCTTCCTTCTGGAACCATCTCCGCAGAGT
The DNA here is from genome assembly GCF_028583425.1 of Eublepharis macularius. Taxonomy (NCBI): domain Eukaryota; kingdom Metazoa; phylum Chordata; class Lepidosauria; order Squamata; family Eublepharidae; genus Eublepharis; species Eublepharis macularius. Next base: position 21,850,503 of record NC_072801.1, read on the forward strand.
ACAAGCCTGCTTACTTAGCATTGAGGGTGGCCAGGATCGTTTCACCCTCCTTGGTTCTTCTTCATAGATGCAGAGGAGTTAGCCGTGTTAGTCTGTGGTAGCAAAATCAAAAAGAGTCCAGTAGCACCTTTAAGACTAACCAATTTTATTGTAGCATAAGCTTTCGAGAATCAAGTTCTCTTCGTCAGATGCATGGTTCAGAGACTGGTCAAATATAGAAGAGGAGGGAGGAGAAGGGGAGGAGAGAGAAGAGGCAATTAGGGGGGGAGGGGGAGGGTGCAACCAAAACATTCCTTTGCTAGTATATGTAAACATCTCCTTTTGGTGTGTGGATTAGTTGGCTTCAAAGGAGTTTGCCCTGTTAGTTTGTAGCAGCCAAACAGCTAGACCATCCAATTCCAATGCAGTATGAGCCTTCGATAACCACAGATGCATCTGGCAGGGAGAGCTGTGGTTATCGAAGGCTCATACTGCATTGGAATTGGATGGTCTAGCTGTTTGGCTGCTACAAACTAACAGGGCAAACTCCTTTGAAGCCAACTAATCCACACACCAAAAGGAGATGTTTACATATACTAGCAAAGGAATGTTTTGGTTGCACCCTCCCCCTCCCCCCCTAATTGCCTCTTCTCTCTCCTCCCCTTCTCCTCCCTCCTCTTCTATATTTGACCAGTTTCTGTACTATGCATCTGACGAAGAGAACGTGATTCTCGAAAGCTTATGCTACAATAAAATTGGTTAGTCTTAAAGGTGCTACTGGACTCTTTTTGATCTTGGTTCTTCTGATTCCTCCCACCATGTTTGCAAAATTTATTTTTATTCAGATATTTATACCCTGCTTTTCTCCCCATTAAGGACCCAAACTAATGTACAATGTTGTTTTCTCCTCCTCTATTTTATCCTCACAACTTTGTGTGGTAGGTCTGGCCGAGAGAGACCTCATGTCACCCAGCAGGTTTCTGTGACTGGGTGAGGATTTGAACCTGGGTGCCCAAAATCCTAATCTGATAATCTAACTGCTACAGAACGCTTCCTCAAAAGGGCCTTTGTGTGTAAGCCTGCATCTCACGATCTGCACACCATAAGACCGAAGTGCACAAATTGTGAAGTTCAGGGCTGTTTGTGTATATTTCTCAGTGCATGTGTGAAGGACAGTCAGGGCAGGAGGTGTGGATCTAATCTGGTCTTGGGCTCCCACCGTATGTGCTAGGCTTATATCATATTGTTAAAGTCATCCTGGTTTTTTTCCCAGCAGGGGGGCCTGTATTTGTGACGTTCCATCCAGTCATTGGGAGTGACAGCCAGATTCCGAAGAGCAATGGCGTTTGTTTCAACACAAGGACCCACAGTGGTTGACCAAACCACGTTAATGAAAAAATATCTACAGTTTGTGGCAGCTCTAACAGATGTTAATACACGTAAGTTTGTTTTGGGTATTATCTCAAGATCTGGGGTTGGTTTGCTGGTTCAGTTATTAGCTTTGCCCTTTTACAGACGTAACAGGTTTAAACCCCCAATCTGCCACGGAAGCTTGCTGGGAGACATTGGGCCAGTCAAACCCTCTCAGTCTAACCTACCTCACAGGGCTGTTGTGAGGATAAAAGTGGAAAGGAGAACAGTGTCAGCTGCTTTAAATCAAGTAAAGCGATAAATAATGCTGTATAAACTGTGACTTGCAAATCGGGAGCCAGCGTTAGGATGTGTGCTTCCCTGTGACTCTTCTCCTCCTACATGTTTGTCATCTACACTTATATCAAAGCATGGTTGTTGCTAATCAGAGTTTTCATGAGCCACGATCAGAAACCAGAGTTTGTGAGCCCTGGATAGGAAGGAACCTGGTCATTGCTAACCATAGTTAGCATAGGTGCAAATGCAATGCTGAACTTTGATTAAGACCTACAAGGGACACGAGGGTGGGCAGGTGGGTGGATTTCCCCCACGTTGACACTGGATTTTCATCCTGCAGTATGCATGGGAGTGGTACGATTTCAGCATTGTGCTCTGAGATTGACCCGAGCCCTGCTTTTACAAAGAAGCAAAATGATGAGTGCTGCTTTCTCGAACCCTACAAAAAGAATCTCTGTGTTTGTGTGTGTGCTTGTGTGTGAGTGAGAGAGAGATGATGATGATGATGATGAAAGAATGAAGATGCAATTGAGAATCCTGGCTTGTGTGACTGAAAGTTGTGATTAATGGACTCTTGCAGTCTTGGGTCATGAGAGCCAAACTGATAAGATCTGATTGCTTCTTTGTGTTTGGGTCAAATCATATTTTACTTCAACATTTGCTGAATGTTTTTACTGGTTTTTTTTTTGTTTTCCTTCTGTAGCGGATGAAACAAAGTTGAAGATGATGCAAGAAGTCAGTGAAAACTTTGAGGTAGCAACTGTTTCTCTCATCTAAATATTGTTGCCCTTGTGGAGTGATTCCCAGAAGGGCTGTGGCTCCGTGGCAGACCATCCGCTTGGTGTACGGAAGGTCCCAGGCTCAATCCCTGGCCTCTCCAGTTAAAAGGAATCAGGTGACATGAAGGATCTTGACCAGGCCCCCATAGAATTGCTGCCAGAGCAGACAATGCTTGCCCTGATGGACCAAGGGTCTGACTCAATATAAGGCTGTATCATGTGTGTGCCACAACTGATGCCATGTGCTGGGAAGGTGTCTCCTGAATCATATGGCATTCACCATTCATTCTGGTTGAAGACTGAGCTCAAAAAGTGCACTTGGGGCTGTGCTTCCCTTTTAGTGCATGCAGAAGTTGGCTTGTATCTAGTCTCATGCATGAAGATGCCATGTACGGAATCAGACCCCTGTCTCAGCCTTTTAACTGGATATGCCAAGAACTGAACCTGGGACCTTCAACATGGACAGCCTGCATCTTTGCTGTGTCTCAATGTCCCTACAAACACCAGTGGCGTTCAAAACTGGCCCACTGGTGGTAAATAATACGTTTCCTAGTGTCTTTGATTGTGCCTCTTGAGTTTTTATGAGCTGTAGAGTTGAGTAGAGGTGTGCACCCAAAAAATAAATAAATCCCGGTGACGTAGATCCAGGTCTGATTCTCTAATCCTGCTAGAGAATCCCAAATGTATCTGGCCATTGTTCACTACGAGGAATAATGAGAAAAACTATGGGGGGGGGGGTCATTTTTCAAATAAATGCCACCAAATTTGCAGGGAACCCACTCCTTCCTGTCCACTAAAGATTCTCTGAGTTTCAGGAAGATTGGACCTCAAGGGCCAGCTCTATGCGCTCCTGAACAAATTTCTGCCAGCCACTCTCCATTGTTTCCTAGGGTGAAACGTTTCCAATAGTTTCCAGGCAAAAGGAACCTTAAGCAAAGGCAAGCCCCTGGCCAAAAGCCAGTCCCAATGCAAGTCCCACTCCCAGTGCAAGCTGAACCAACAAAGCCCAACAGCAAGGGAACCTATGTCAAAACAGAGAATCCTCCCAAACAGAAGCAAGGGAGGGTGAAGGTCCCTGGAGCTGTAAAGGTTAAAAGGTGCCTGGCAGTGGCTTGAAGGGATCTTTTGGGCCTCGGGCAAGGGTAGAGGGACGGGATGGGAATCCGCTCTGCCTGCTGTCCTTCCCTGCCCGGCCAGCTTTGTGCTGCTCTCTTGCCCACCAGCTCTCCATCCTGCCTCTGCTTCTAGCTGTCTGCAAGCCAAGTAATCTGGCTCAGCGGCATTCGGTTCCTTGGATCTGATCCAGGATTCTCTTACGTGTGCTGGTGCATAAACCCGGCTGTAAAGCTGGATCACACTCCTCTAGTGCTGAGTGGAGCTAGCTGTGCTGGCGTCTCCTTTTCTCGTGTATGCTTGAAACAGGTAAATGGAGGTTAGCTCCACGCATCCTTTGAAGTGGCAGTATTGTAAGCTTTTTTTCCAGATGTGTAAAGCTGCTGCTGCTTGTAGCGCTCAACGTTTTCTGAGGTGGCAAAGACAAGGCACAATGATTACAATTCACTTCTTCACAGTTCACATGCGAAAAGCACAGGGTTGGATCTAAACACAGCAACACAGAACCCCCCCCCCCCTTTCTTCCAGTGGAGCACACCTTACTCTCCACAAAACTCTGCTCCTGGGAATCAGGAGACCCTGCAGAATGGCATGGGAGGAGAACTGCCCTGGGAATGGGTTATCACTTACCAGTTGAAATTGCCAGTGTAGTCTTGATCCAACTTTAGGAGACAGGTTTGAGACGTTTTAGTTTTTGTTCTCTGCATTTGGTTGGTTGAGTTAGAGTGCAGTCCTAAAAAGAGTTACCCCAGTCTAAGCCCATTGAAATCAATGGGTTTAGACTGGAGTAACTCTTGTTAGGATTTTACTGTTTGAGTGCAGCCCTAAGCTGAGTATCTCTGAGAAGGGTAACTCTGCTTAGGAGGATGCACTCTTTGTCTTCTTATAAAGCGCTATTGCTTGTTTAATTTCATTTTAACATGGCTTGATCTCATGTTTTCCCACTTTTGTAAGCTCTCTTGAAGGCCTTGAACAGGAGACTAGTTAAGAGGCTACGTTTCTTTTGGAGGAGGGTATTTGTTTACTTAAAAGCCTTTTCTTTTCCCCCCTTCCTTGCTAGAATGTGACGTCATCCCCTCAGTATTCCACTTTCCTGGAACACATCATCCCTCGGTTTCTTACTTTTCTTCAAGATGGAGAAGTTCAGTTTCTGCAGGAAAAACCAGCACAGGTACATGGTTAAACCTTGGTAAAGAGCATATGCACGTTCATGTCTGTTACAGTGCTTAAAGTAGTGTAGCAGTATGGAGTTATAGTAAAGAGAAGAGCATATGGGGCACTGCAGAATTGGAGTCTTACTGACTTGCTTGGCGGATGTGTTCATACTCTGCTTTTCAGCCATGCTAGAGAGGCAGCGTAGTGTAGCGATTAAAATGTTGGACTAGGATCTGGGAGACCCAGATTAGGATCCCCACTCTGCCATGGAAGCTTACTAGACGACCGTGGGCCAGTCTCACACTCTCAGCCTAACCTACCTCACAGGGTTATTGTAGGGATAAAATGGAGTTGGGGAGAATGTTGTCAGCCCTTTTGGGTCTCCATTGGGGAGAAAGGTGATGTATAAAGAAAGAAAGAACGAACGAACATTGGTACCCCCAAACAGCCTAGAATTTAAATCTGTCATATTTTTCAATTAAAACTAGTTGCTGAAATGAATAGTTCTTTTTTTTTTAAACACAGTGGAAGAAATGCTATCAAATACTGCAATATTGTGGCCTGGCAGAACATTAACAGTGCAATCTTTAGCAGAGTTATACTTTTCTAAGCCATTGTCAGTCAGCAGGCTTACAGCGGTGTAACTCCTTGTAGGACTGCAGTGTCAGATACTGTGGCAGCGGCTAGAGAATGATGGTAGGGCAGCTTCCCAGATGCCATTAGTGCTCTGTTCTAAGCCACACCTTCTGGCTGCTGGTGGCTTCTAATACCAGGGCCCTGAGATGTCCAACCTGTGATAAGGGTGTTCTTGGATGTATTCTCAATTTATTTTATTTATTGTATTTATTTATATCATACTTGTATTCCACTCTCCCTGCAAGCGGGCTTAGGGCGGATAACAACCTTAAAATCATTAACATTCCATATTAAAACGTCATATAAAAATAGCAGCAGTCTTTGCCTGGCGGCAGCAATACAACTACTAACAAACAATACAGCAGTACAACTAGATACAGCAGCACAGTAACAGCAGCTGAAAAACAAACAGTGATGGGCAGCTTTCACAGGGAGGGGGGTAGATGTTGAATCCTCCGGCCAGCGGAGGTCCTACCTCAGCCATGAGCCTGGCAGAACAACTCTGTCTTACAGTCCTGGCGGAAAGATAGTAAATCCTGCCGGGACCTGGTCTCAGTAGACAGAGCGTTCCCCCAGGGAGGAGCCAGGACTGAGAAAGCCCTGGCTCTAGTCGAGGCGAGGCGGGCCTCCTTGGGGCCAGGGACCGATAACAATTGTTTTTCTCCTGATCGTAGGGTCCTCCGAAGAATATATGGGGAGAGACGGTCCCTCAGTAACAAAAGAAGAAGGGGAGGGGTGGAGGACCCAAAGATCAGAAGATCTTAGGGAAGCCCTGTTAGCCATTGAGAGCTGCTGAATCAAGCCTGCTTTTTATTTGTTTAAATTTCCACCTTGCCCTACAGTGAGGTGGGGGTGAGAGACAATCACAGAGTATTAATTGTCAAAATACCAATGTCTACAGGATTATGAAGACACATTCAAAATACCTCCAGATACCCCAATTCACTTAGACCCAGCATACACATGTTAAAAAAAAATAGTGTTCCAGAATTAGTTGGAGGAGATCACAAGCTCCTGCCCCTTTTGTGTGCCAGTTTCTGTTGTGTCTCTTTACCTGATCTGTAATGTATGGAAATAGTTGTTCCCCCAAATTCAGGGCTATCCACAATATCAGTTTGATCCGGGTTGAGGGGTGATAGCGAATAATGCTGGGAAGTGGAGTGCGAGGGGAACGAATTGTGATCTCATTGCCCTCTTCCTAAACTCTAGGTTGATGTTTATATCAGAACGAGCTTTTAGAAAAGGCCTTAACTTCTGCCAAGTGCCAGTGTGGGTAAAATATGCTTGTTGAGTTTTAACAGCAAAGCTGAAGTATTACAACTCGATGGAGATTTGTTCCACCCAGCTCTTCTAGTTGTGCTCGGATGTGTAGTTAAAAAATAGTGTGGAAAAATTAGTTTCAAGAAGTGTGCTTTGAAATACATTCCATGGATAATTCTGCAGGCTGTGTTTTGAATACTGTTTGTATATTTATTTGTATGTTAACATCTATTAATTGTTACCTTTTCTTTGACTGAAGAAATATAAATGTCAAAAGCAAGAAGTGAAAAATACTACATGGTTTTGAAGACATGTTGCTCCCAACTGTTTGAAAATTGGAAAGACTACTAATTGTTGCATGTATTGACATTTTGACTGAGCATTTCTTAATGGATCTCAGTAGGGAATGATTACAATCTTGCACTTTTTTACCTGTACCTATAATTACGTAGTTTCAAAACATTTTTTTTCTCTCTTTAGCAACTGAGAAAATTAGTTCTGGAAATAATCCATAGAATACCAACAAATGAACACCTTCGTCCGCACACCAAAAATATCTTATCTGTGATGTTCAGGTTTCTAGAGGTACGGTATTTTAAGACACTGCAGTACTGCAGTATACGCTTTTCTTTTTAGGAGCATGAAATAATTTTATTTCCACAATTGTTGTAGGTGGTTAGGAATTCAGTTCTGATCTAATAAATCTCTTTCCCACCCTTGATCTAGACTGAAAACGAGGAAAATGTACTGATTTGTCTACGGATAATTATAGAACTGCACAAACAGTTCCGGCCACCGATCACCCAGGAGGTAAATATTTTAGGCATAAAACCTGGATGAGATGAAAATATTATACTACACCGTATCTTTTCAGCCCCACCTTTTGTCTAGTTTTTAATTCTGAAATGTTGAACTATCATGTGTTTAGATCTGTACATATCACGATGCATACTTTCCTTTTAATTCTGTGTTTTTAAAAAAGTCAGTGTGATTTTTAAGTCTGTGTGCTTTTTAATCCATGCATCTCATTAATATTTATGTCTTGCCTCCTTGCCTCCTGTTAGCCACTGTGAATCGCAGGAGACGGCAGGATTTAACTCTTTTAAACAAACAAATAAATAGTATTACTTCACTGCTCTTTTTGCGTGTTATCAGTGTTGTATGTTTTCTGATGAAGTTAATGTAGGGCCGTGCCCCAAGCTGGCCTTGAGATTCTTGAACAGCATCCCTCTCCCATTGCCAAACCCTATTTGGAAATGGAGGTCATGATACAACACGGGAGTTTGCTCTTTTAAGTCAAAAGATCCACCGGGGACACCAAGCCCTTGAGGTTGCTTAGCGGTGCACTTTAGATGTTGGCCAGTGGACTTTCCTCCATTCCTGTGGCATTGCTCATGAAAAGATCTTCAGGTGGGATAGCTTCCCACCTTTAAACCAATGTTTTCTTCCCCTGTTCCCCAGATTCATCATTTCTTGGATTTTGTGAAACAGATTTACAAGGAACTTCCAAAAGTAGTGGTAAGTCTCCCTTTGGTTTTTAAAGTGCTGTTCTGTTTAACTGCCTATGGGCTTGTGGGCCTCAATCCGGCCAACAAATAGCCCTAGCGGGATGGCATTTCTCTTTTCTCTATCGAAAGGTTTGTTGGCTCTTTTGTCTCCTGTGTGTCTGAAAGGCACAGGGAAACCTGCCCCTCGTTCAGTGCTTTCCCATTAAAATTGTATGTTGATAGAAGCTGAGTGCCATCTAGCTAGTTGGGTTGTTGTCAGGGCTCATTTCGAGGGGGAACATGCAGGAATGCAGTTCCCCAAAGAGGTCACATGTCAGGTGGCCCCGCCTACCCGACTCTCGGCCATTTTGGGCTCGTTTCAGCCTGGACTGGGGCCGAAACGGCCTGGATTGGGCCTCTGACAGATGGGGGATCACTCTCCCACTCAGCAGCGGCCCGATCCTGACCATTTTGGGTCCCCTTTCAGCCATTTTCAGCCCCTTTTTGCCATTTTGGGCCCAATTTTGGCCCTGAATGGCCAGGATTGGGTCCAAAATACCCAGGATAGGTGATGTCAGGGGGTGTGGCATATGCAAATCAGTTGTACTAATGAACCACTTCCGGGGATGGCAAGGGGCGTGGGATATGCTAATGAGTTATTCTAATGAATTATGCAAATGAGTTCCTCCAGCTCTTTTTCTACGAAATGACCCCTGGTTGTTATATAATGGCCATTTTCACATGTCTTACCGCACAAAATCACACAAAACTCCCGGAACAATGGCGTCTTCCTGGTGCGAATCGTGCCACAAACTGGAGTCATGATGGGAAATCGCGCCAGGAGGATGTTCTGAGAATTTTTCTGCAATTTTTCGTGGCCGGTAAGACATGTAAAAACAACCAATGTTTCTGTTTCCCTTTCCTTGGAAATGTCAGAGTAGATTCAACAATCATAATCCGTCCCTTCCCCACATGTGAGCAGTCCGTATTGGGAGTTTTGTTCGCCAGATCCCTGATGCTGCGCTGAAAACCTCTCCACATGGCCCTTTGCATCCTCAAGAGTGCTCTTTTGGGGAAAGGCGGGGCAGGGAAAGAAGACCTGCTGTGTTAATTGTGTTTTGCATCGGACTTCCTTGATTCTGGCCTATGACTAAGTTAAGAAGCAGTATGTCTGTATGAGATCTTTAAAGGGCAACTCTTTTCTTTTAAAACTGCAGCTGTCTTGGAAACAGATCTTTAAAAATAGTCCTCAACTGTCTGTTGTCTAGAGCCATAGGGCAGAGTGGTTATAATATAGGAGCAGAGAAACCAGAGACTTACTCTGCCATAACATTCGCTGAGTGAATTTGGAGCTTTCTCTCCGCCTAACCTTTTTCACAGGATTGTTGTGAGGATAAAATGGAGGGAGAGGGGAGAAGAGAACTTCGTACACCTGGGACTTCTTGGAGGAATAGCTGGGTTGACCACGGTGCCTGTTCCCACAACTGTTTGATAATTATCCCCTTCCTATACAGTGGAATGAAGCAGGGATTTTATTGGCCTTTTTTTATTCCAGCATTACAGTGGCTTTCTCAACGAAGTTTGAAGCCTTCCTCTGATGGAAGTAACTCTTCCACTGGAGAAACAGCTGTTGAAGCTGGAGGAAGGTTTCAAACTGTGTTGAGCGGAGTGGCAGGAAACACTCCGGTGTTCTCCGAATTATCACGTTTCTCCCAACCATAACTAGCTTTAATTGAAGGCTGCTTTGGGGAAGCCGTGGTAATGGAAGGTTCACAAACCCTCCCAAGCTTTCCCTGTTGGCCTTCTGTCAAAGTCCTGTTGCCATAGCATCTGCTTCCCCCAATTCCTCCCTTCTGGGTTAGCAACAAGCCAGCCTGTTGGAATCTCTCAAAGGGCCAGATTTGCACTTGGTCTGCCAGTTGCTCATCGCCCTCTTCCTCTCTCTCTCGTCATTTGTTCAAGGCTGCTAATTTTGCTTCATTGCCATTCTGCAGTAGTTTATATGGTTTTCTGTTCTTCATGCTGTGGCCCTTTTGGGATGGAGAAGCAAAATATAAATTGTTGTAACTGAGTTGCATTTATAAATACACAACTGAAAAAAGTTAAAAAGTTTGTGGATGCTGGTGAGATGGATGGCTCCCTTCCTTTTATTCCCTTAGAAGCTCATTGATTAATAAATCTTGAGCAGTGGAAAATACTTATTCCTTATCTTTTTTGGATGCAAGGGCTAAAAGGACTGAGATATATTTTGCAATTGCTAAGGTAAATTTAGGATCCTTACTAAGCAAATGAGGCAAGGTTTCTGGAGTATAAGAGGATGGTTAGTTTCAAGAACCCCGTGGCGCAGAGTGGTAAGCTGCAGTACTGCAGCCCAAGCTCTGCTCACGACCTGAGTTTGATCCTGGCGGAAGCTGGGCTCAGGAGCCAGCTCAAGGTTGACTCAGCCTTCCATCCTTCCGAGGTCGGTAAAATGAGCACCCAGTTTCCTGGGGGTAAAGTGTAGATGACTGGGGAAGGCAATAGCAAACTACCCCATAACAAAAAGTCTGCCAAGAAAATGTTGTGATGTGATGTCCCCCCCATGGGTCAGTAATGACTCAGTGTTTGCACCTTTACCTTTAATTAAGGTCTTAATATAATAATCCCAATATAATCCCTTATATTTTCGAAGAAACTACATTCAAACAGGGCATGAAAGAATGTATCAATCCTATTAAAGCAACGAGGGCAAATTCTGTCCGAGCATTTTCTCTGATTAAAAACCGAGTCCTAGAAATCGACCATAGCAGCTTGATTTCGAGAACCCGCCGTTTGTTCACCCTTATTTTTTGGTCTTTCTTTCCCAAAATCAATACACCCCTATCCCACGATACTGCAGAGCTTTCTCGTTGGCAAGACTGAATATTATACCCACAGTGGTTTTGCAGAAGGGTGAACAAACGGCGGGTTCTCGAAATTAAGCTGCTATGGTCAATTTCTAGGACACGTTTTTTAATCCGAGAAAATGCTTTGGATGATGGATGCTCCATCCAAAGCAGAATCCTTCTAAGCCCCATTGACATTAAGGAATTCCAAGTGATGTAACTCCGTATAGGATGGCGCTGTAAGAAGCGTCATTAATACTTAATCTCACCTGTTTCTTGCTGCAGAATCGATACTTTGAGAATCCGCAGGTAGTGCCAGAGAACACTGTTCCAACCCCTGAAATGGTCGGCATGATCACAACCATTGTAGTGAAAGTAAATCCAGAACGGGATGACGGTGAAACAAGAACGGTACATATATTAAATATTTGGCTCATAAAATGGAGCTTTTTTCCCCTTCTTGCTGGTCAGGGTGGGAGTTTTGTCTGAGTACAAATGGGTGTATATTTGAGAGAGAAGACCATTGGGAGTTTTGAGGAGCTCTGAGCTTTCTAAAATGCGTTGGGGGGAAACGTTCTCTACATAATATTCATGGAACTGAATCATCATTCTTTTATTTTTTCACAGCATTCTATAATTCCCAGAGGCTCTCTCTCCTTGAAAGTGTTGGCTGAGCTGCCAATCATTGTTGTCCTTATGTATCAGGTAAGTATGGGAAACTGGGAGCCAGCCTAAACATGTCTACGTAGAAGTAAGTCTCATGTTATTCAGTGGGACTTACTCCCAGGGATGCATCCTTGGAATTCCTCTGTCTTCCCCAGCTGAACACCCGGTGATTTCTCAGGATATTCAGTGGTGGGGAAGGTAACTTTTTAAAACCCTCAAAGTCTCCCGTTGCTTAGAACAAGAATGAATTACTTGGGTCATTTATATTGGCATTCTTTTTTTTTGTGTGCATCTTCTAGCTTTACAAATTGAACATTCATAACGTGGTGGCTGAATTTGTGCCTTTGATTATGAACACTATTATCATTCAGGTGTCCACGCAAGCAAGGTAAGGTTATGGAACAAAATATCTCTGGGAAAGCCCTGATTTATTATTTTTCTCTGTACGCGTGCATGTCTTTAAAATAGATTTATTACAGATACTTCTCATGAATGACATTAATTTATGCTCAGTACTGGCCACCACCTCCTAGTGAGAAATTCTGGAGGGAGTAACCTTGAGTAGTCTTTTGCAGTCAGAATGACACCTTAAAGGCCAACCGATTTATTGTGATGTAAACAGTCTATAATTCTGATAAAGCAAGTACATTAAGGCTTACGTTTTATTTATTTGACTTTTCTCCTAAATGGAGACCCAAAGTCCTCCCTGGTCCATTTTATCCTCACAACAACCCTATGAGGTAGGTTAGGCTGAGTGTGTGTGAGACTGGCCCGTAGTCTCCCAGCCAGCTTCCATGGCAGAGGGGGGATCTGAACCAATATTCCACAGTAAGTTTGCTTAAGATACCAGAAGACTATTAGTTCAATCCTAGGCAGAGTCACTCCATTCTATACTTGTCGATTTCAGTGGACTCAGACTGGAGTAACTCTTTTTAGAATTGCACTCTGCTTTGCTGTGTGTTTTTGGTAATCTATTTATTTACAAACCTTGTACTCTGCCTCTCCAGAGACCTGCTTGAGGCGGTTACAAAGCACCACTTAGAAAAACTTGGCATTCCAGAGGCTGATTTATTGTTGAATTGTATGTGTGTGTGTGTTGCTTTTATTGAATAATTAAACATGGAATGCCTGTTCATAGGGATTTCAGAGCAGCAGTTCGAATCCATGCAAGCTGCCAGTCCCACAAAACAATCTGGGTTAGGAGGGATACGGTTTTTATTTTGTCTGGCCTTTGATTGATTCCCCCATCCTTTGCATTTGCTTTCTGGATCCCCTCTCGAAATCTGTTTTGGTTGGCTTTCTGTTTATTGTATTGCTTCTGCAGTGATCTTATTTCCCCTTTTACCTTTACTGTTTGTACCTTTGGAGGGGGGCGGTACTGTTAATGATTTATTGGAGATGAATGAATGCTGATTGTGGAATAAAACTGAATGCTTTGAGCCTAAGCGGAGTTGCAGTAGCTCAACAAGGATGTTTTGAGAGCTAGATTCTTGCTGGGAACTAGCTGTAGGTCAGAGGCATCATTCGTTGCCTGAGAGGGCCCTGCATTCTCACTGTAGGCAAATGATTATTTCCAAAGCCTGTTCAACGAGAGTAGAGCATCTTCTTGACTAGGTTCATTTTTTTTTCTAACGGAGAACTCAGTTGGCCCCGTGGCTGCCTTTCCCGTACTGCAGCTGCTGGCCCTTCCCAGATTTTCCTGCCAGCGTTGTTCCTTACAGCCTGGTTTAAACACGATCCTAGTGAAGCACAAGAAAACGTGCACCGTGCGCATCACTAACATTTTGTTTAAATCGGGCTGCTCAGTATGCAAAGCTCCTGTGGCTGTTCATTTCGCAAGTATACCTGCTTTGCATGAATAGTGGCCTGGTTTAAACAAGATGCTGTGGGGTGCATGTGGAAAGTCACACGGAGAAGTTCTTCGCCCCTTTGACATCACGCTTAAATTCAGGGCTTGTCGCTTGAGACTCTTCCATCCACTTGTTTACTCCGCTTGGCCCGTGTGCAAAATCAGCCATGTCTCATAATCCATTTTTCTTCTCTCCCAATGGGAGGGCCTTTCTGTGAATAAAGTAAACCTCGTGTTTCATGACGCAGCTGAAGGGGCAGCACTCGTGAGTTAATTTCTTTAAAACGAGAGATTTTAAAACCATGCTGTGTTGTTCTGTTTCCAGGCAGCACAAACTTTACAACAAGGAGCTGTACGCCGACTTCATTGCCGCACAAATTAAAACGTTATCATTCTTGGCTTACATCATAAGGATTTATCAGGTGAGCTGTGGTGGTGGGAGTTCTGTCAACTGTGATTCAGTGGGATGTTCTTGCGCCTCTGGCCCAAATGTCAGAATGAGGAAGAATTTTTGAAAGTCAACATCGATGTGTTCTCTGAATTATGGACGACGCAACTGGGGTCCCTCTGGGAACTTGTGGTATATTGAGGAGGTGGAATAGAGGGAAGTTGTTGAGCCTCCCCTTCCCCCGTTTTTTCTCTCTCTCTCCCTGCATCGACGATGATCACTCAGTGACTCAGGAGCCACATGTGGTTCTTTAATATGCACCATTCTTCTGAGCACAATTCTCAAAACAGGGCAAGTATCCCATGTTCTTTCTGGAGGTTTTGATGTTTCTTGAGGCTTAACCCCCCCCCCCTCTTCACAATCTTTTTTATTCTAAAGAGACAATGTTCTGACAATGAACAATACTCTGGTCCTTTATACCACGTACGATCCCTCTAAGTGTGGCACTGCACAGGACAGCCTTCAAAGGCCACAATTAGGGAGCCACCCAGCTTCTCAGAAATGGATGCTCTGTTGAGCTCCTCCGGCCCATGTGCTTGACATTTATGTTTTCTGCCTTGACATTTCTTTTTGCTTGCGTCTTTAGAGCTGGTGTAGATAATTTTACCTTTAAGTGGAGCCAGTTCTGGTGCCCACAAGAAGAACGTCAGCTCCTCTCTTTTGAGGCTTTGACTGGGAGAAGGGCTGCCACCATTCCCCAGCTTGATTCCCCCCTTCCCCTTTGTGTTGCCTCCAGGTTTTGAAAGCGCACCAAGGAATATCAATTTTATTAAGATTAGTAGCTTGATTTGCAACTAAACTAGTGTGAAGAACTGTACTGCTCTCCCTTTCCACTCCCCCCAAGACCTGTATAAATCAATGGTACGGCCTCATTTGGAATACTGTGTACAATTCTGGTCACCACACCTCAAAAAAAGATATTACAGCACTGGAAAAAGGGCAGAAAAGGGCAACTAGAATGATTAAAGGGATGGAACTTCCCCTATGAAGAAAGGTTAAAGCGCTTGGGGCTCTTTAGCTTGGAGAAATGACGACTGAGGGGTGACATGATTGAGGTTTACAAGATTATGCATGGGATAGAGAAGGTAGAGAAAGAAGTATTTTTCTCCCTTTCTCACAATACAAGAAATTGTGGGCACTCAGTGAAATTGCTGAGCAGTCGGGTTAGAATGGATAAAAGGAAGTACTTCTTCACCCAAAGGGTGATTAACACATGGAATTCACTGCCTCAGGAGGTGGTGGCAGCTTCAAGCATAGACAGCTTCAAGAGGGGATTGGATAAACATATGGAGCAGAGGTCCATCAGTGGCTATTAGCCATAAGGTATAGATGGAACTCTCTGTCTAGGGCAGTGATGCTCTGTATTTTTGGTGTTTGGGGGGGCAATCAGTGGAAGGGCTTCTAGTGTTCCTTCCCCACTGGCACACCTCCTGAGGACACCTGGGTTTTGGCCACTGTGTGACACAGAGTGTTTGGGATTTAGGGCTATTACAAAAAAAAAAGCACCAGTGAATGGTCTTCAGCTGTTGTAGCCACCCTTGAGGACGATGGAGCAACAGGGAGGTATCAGTGAGGTGTGTAGCTTGTGCTGTCTGGGTTTGTGCAGATAGATCAAGATGGGTAGCTTTGTCTGTAGCAGTAGAAAAGAGCAAGTGTCCAGTAGCAGCTATAAGACTAACAAAATTTGTGGTAGGGTAGGAGCTTTTGTGGTCACAGCTCACTTCTTCAGATGGGTTTGTGCAGTGAGAGATGGCAGGTTTGGTAACTTACCTTTGGGTGGATCAGGCTGCTATCAGTTCATCACCTTTGCAGGACTTTGAAATTAGATATCCTGTAGATATAATGGGGGTTTATTTTTGTCCTTGCCAGGAGCTGGTGGCAAAGTATTCTCAGCAGATGGTGAAGGGAATGTTACAGTTGCTTTCAAACTGTCCAGCTGAAACGGCTCATCTGAGGAAAGAGCTTCTCATTGCCGCCAAGCACATTCTTACCACAGACTTGAGGAGCCGTATGTAATGTTTACACTTTATTTTCTTTTTTTTTAAGTAGAAGGCGCATTGTTGGGAGAAATGTTGGCCATGGCACTGTTATAAACAAATGATGAGAGATAGTTTAGCGTTTGCCACCTTGTAATCCCAAGCCTGAAATGTATTCCCTTGTTTTCAGCGTAGTAGTAGAAAAGGGTGTCTCTCCCCTGTGTGTTTGCGTTTGTAAATAAAACTGTAGAGCAAATACATGAAGCTGCTGGGGGTTATTTTTCCTCAGAAACTGAGAGAACATAATTCTCAAATCTGTACGCCCTGTGTTCTGTTAAGAGCAGAATACTTGGTTATGGAAATGAGAGCGTGCTTTTCAGCTCCTGTCGTGAATTGGCTCCTCACAATAGACTGCTGGAACGGTGCTTGTTGGAGCAGATTCAGTGAAACTCAGCTCTCTCCCAGTACAAGGAATTAGCCTCAGTGAGTAGGCAGTTAGCTTTTTAATTGCTTTATTGGCATCGAGCTGCCTGAAGCCAAATAGATTTTGTTTTTTAAACCTGGTGCATGACAGGTTTATTCAGTGTGATTCAGCTCTTTTAACCGAGATAGCAGTGACATATATGCTATGCTTCAATACTAAAATGGGATTGAAAGTAACTGGGGAAAGAGAGGGAGGGTGTCCAAACTAGTATGGTAAGGACTAGACACGTTCCTCAGAAAGGACAGAATGTTAAAAGTCCGTTAAAGGAAAAGAAAAGTTTGCGTGTAATCAGCCTTGATCTAGCTTCTTAGAGTTTATAAAAGCCCAAAGGAGGAAATGTTGAGAGGTGGAGAATTTCCAAACAGTTCCTCCCCCAGTGCTTCCGTGCGCCCCTCCTTCCTTCTTGATATTTGTAAAGGTCCAGTTAAACTTCATTCAGTTCCTTGAAACATTTAGTGGTCCCTTTTGGAACCTGGAGTCATGCTGATTCTCTCCCTGTTAATTAAACGATTCTCCCTGTTGACACGGAAGGCAGAGGGGCCCACAGCTCAGACTTCAACAGAGTTACGCCCCTTCTCAGCCTGTTGACTTCAGAGGGCTCAGAAGGGTGTAACTCTCTTTAGGATGACACTGTTTGGGATTGGGGGAGAGGAAGCATGTCCATCTCGTTACGTTTTGGTGTTATATTCTCAGTAATGAAAAATGTGTCCTTCAGGAATTCCGCCTGCCCTACCTCGCAGGGTTGCATTGTGCATAAAATGGGACAACCCCCGTATCACACTGCTTATGGGATGGGTGGGATGGCAGTGCGTTAACATTCTTGCACGAGCATCCCTGCACTCGTTCATTTTTTTTTGTTTTGGCATGAGTTTTCTACTGCACAGCAGCACTTTTTAAATCGCCTCTTTGGAGGAGGTGGGGTCCTCCTGCTTAACCCGGTTAGGGGAGGGAGGGCCCCCAATCCCACGTCACTTCACTAGACTTTAATAGAAATCACTTGAAAAGAAATCAATATTTGCCCAATGGCTATTTGTTCATTTAGAACAGATCTTTTGACCCTGCTTTTCTCCAAGACAGGGACTCAGAGCTTCTGGCCACATCATTTCCCCCATCATTTCGGGCAAGAGTACCTTGCCCAAAATCACCCAAGAAGCTTCCATGGCTGAGTGGGTTTCGAACCAGGGTCACCTAGTTCCTGGTCAGATACACCACACCGGCTCTCTGTTGATAGCGGCTGCTGATTTGTTCAAAAACTGCTCACATACTTTGCTTTTAATAACAACTTACAGCAGAGGCAGAGCGAGAAGTCACATGCCATCCAGTAGATTGGACAATAGAGGTAGCTTAGTAGTTATATAACGCATGCATTTTGGACTGTATTAGTTCTACAGCACTCTGCTTAATCATTTCTGTTTTGCTGCCTTCCATTATGACAAAGTTCTCTTTAAATTCCAGAATTTATTCCATGCATGGACAAATTGTTTGATGAATCCATACTCATAGGCTTGGGATACACTGCGCGGGAAACCCTGAGGTGCGTAGTGAAACATGTTGGGCTGAGCTCCTTGCCGAAGTGAGACAGTGTAGGTGCCTGGGGACATTTAATGGACGCATTAGAATCATTCATTAGGCCTTTACTTCACTCCCTTTACTGGTTGGTTAATACATTGGCTGAAGAAGGAGAAGGCAAAAAGAGCTTATTCCTGTTCACTAGTTACAGTGAACACATGTACCGTCTGTGTACAGACTGTTCTTTGTGTGCATAGTTCTCATGATACAGTCAACACATATACAGATGAACACATGATGGAAACTTCCTATTTATTCAGGTACTGTTCCCTGGTTTTATTTGTTAAACGAATGCACATTGGCTCCTTATAAACAGATGGAACATATAAAGCATCCTTATACTGAATCAGATCCTCCGTCTATCAAGGTCAATACCGTCTGTTCAGACTGGAAGCGGCTCTCCAGGGTCTCAGGCTGAGGTCTTTCACATTGCCTGCCACGTGATCCTTTTAGCTGGAGAGGCTGGGGATTGAACCTGGGGCCTTCTGTTCGCAAAGCAGACTCTGCCGCTGAGCCATGGCCCCTCCCCACATACGCATATACAGGAAGAATGGATGTGTGTTCACTGTGACATATGGACAGGGCTGTTATATATGTTCAGAACGAAACCACCGCTATGAGCTTCCTAAAAAAGGAATGTTTGAATAGTGAAAGAGTGCCTGAAGTTTGTAAATGGATCCCTGGAATCTCCTGTTAAAAGGATCTCTAGTAATTGGGAAAGATCTTAGCTTAAAAATTCCTGCAGGTCAGTGCGGAGAGTTCTGGTCTGATACAGAATAAGGCGGGTCCTTACACTGTGTATCAGTTCTGGGGGAAAAAAATGTTGCTTTACTTGGGGGAAAAGGTGGGTGGGAGAGGGTATTGCACATCTGCTCTGCCTGTGGGTTTCTTGGAGGCATCTGGTTAGCCACTATGGAAACAAAGTGCTGGAGATGAGGGGCGTTTGATCTGAGCCAGTAGGGCTACTCTTGAGTCCCAGTAAAACACTCCCAAGAGCTTTTATACTGCCATCACGTGGAATTGATCTTCTCCTGGTTACTTCTAAGCAGAGTCAGGCCCTTCCATTGAAGTCAGCGTGTGTGTGATCCTGCTTAAGAGAGCACTTCCGTTTGGGAAAGGACCATTTCCTGTTGTTTGCTTATTTATGTTATATATGCAGTCTGCCTTTCTCACTGAAACTCAAGGCAGATTACACAGTGTAAGGCAGATCTAATTGACAGAATATGACATCCAGTAAACAAAGCAAAGTCTCTTTCCCCATGGATGACTTGTGGGGGAACCCGTGGCCACTCACACCTTGAAACTGCAGTTAATGGTCTTTCCCATTATGAAGTGCCAGCATCCAGAAGTGTGCTAGGAGCCATTTGTACTTGCGAGGCGGTGGTCACCTGGTGTTTGAAGCAGATGTTCCTTTCAAGTTCCATCATACAAAAGGCAGTTTCGGCTAGTCAGGCTGCTCCTTTGGGGATAGCATTCCGTTCCGTTTGAGAATTAGGTCCAGATTCAAGATTGTTTCAGCGCCTCTGCAGAAGCCTGCACTGGCAGTTCTTCTTGGGAGGTACTGTCGATCCATGTGCAATAAAGGTAAGTTGCGGACACAGTTCTGATGGTTGTGCAATGTGGATTGTGCTGTTTTCGGTCTCACCCTTCCCTGTGTCTTTGCATTGGACATTGCTGTTGATTTGAGACTGATATTCAGAAACTGCTACTCCTCGAAACAAACCAGAAGTACTCTAATGGGTGCTATTAACGCTCTTTTATTTTTTCCCTTCTGTGTGGGTTCCTAGACCCCTTGCCTATAGCACATTGGCAGATCTGGTGCATCACGTCCGCCAGCACTTACCACTCAACGATCTCTCCCTCGCCGTCCAGCTGTTTGCCAAGAATATTGATGACGAGTCCTTGCCCAGCAGTATCCAGACCATGTCGTGCAAACTTCTGCTGAACCTGGTGGACTGCATCCGGTCCAAAAGCGAGCAGGAAAATGGCAACGGCAGAGACATCCTCATGAGGATGCTGGAGGTATTGGTGCTTTAAGACGGAGGGCTGCCATTTTGAATATTCAGCTCCGTGGTCCCTCCTTCCTGGCCAGTGTTTTAATGGTTGTTTTTATGGTTTTGTATGTATTTTACCTGTGGTTTTAATTGTTTTAATGAAGTGGGGGGGTGAGGTTGATTTGTTTTAATGGTTTTAAAATGTGATTTTATTGTGTATGTTTTGTTAACCGCCTTGGTGGCCCTTGTGAGGGCAGAAAAGCAGGGTATAAAACAAAAAAACAACTCTCTTTAACAGTATAGTGCTTATAGTGAACCTCAGTCAAACAATAAAATAATATTAAGTCTCAGCATGGTGCAGAGTGGGAGGGCAGTATAATTTCATTGCATGTCTTGATTGTTATTTTGGGGTTTGGCTTTTTTTTTAGCTACAGCTTCCTTCCTTTCCTCCTTCAGGTTTTTGTTCTCAAATTCCACACCATCGCACGCTATCAGCTCTCTGTCATTTTTAAGAAGTGCAAGCCACAGTCTGAACTGGGGGCAGTGGAGGGAGCTCTGCCGGGGGTTCCGGCTGGTGGCAGCGCAGCTCCAGTCCCTGTCCCGTCCCCTGCCCCCACCACACCTGTGGCCTCTGCTGCAGGACCCGTGTTCGAGAAGCAGGGGGAGAAAGAAAAGGAGGATAAACAGACTTTCCAAGTCACCGATTGCCGGAGCTTGGTAAAGACCTTAGTCTGCGGCGTCAAAACAATCACCTGGGGCATAACGTCTTGCAAAGCACCTGGCGGTAATATTGCGCAAGGTTTAATTGCATGCTTTTTAATTGTACGGAGAGCATAAATACGCATACTGCAGTAAAAAGTAATTTTGCTGTCGGTTCCCCTTCCCTGTCTTTTTCAGAAGCACAGTTCATTCCTAATAAGCAGCTTCAACCAAAAGAGACGCAGATTTATATAAAACTGGTCAAATATGCAATGCAGGCTTTGGATATTTATCAGGTATGGAATTTGACTGGTGTTCTGGTGTCTGTATGATTGTGCGTGTGTGTTTGTGCATGTGTGTGTTTGGGGGTCCCTTTAGCCTCATTAGGAGGGGAGGGTTTCCGTGGCCCCTGTCTCTTCTCACAGAATCTTATTCCCCCTGGCTTTGTTCAGACATGCAAACTTGATTAATTTGGGGTGTGTGTGTGTGGTCTCCCCTTCACATGATGAGCCAGAATTGAATATGTAACTCATTTGTCACAACATCTGTTTACGGGAGCCTGAATGGATGCAGGTTTGTTTCTTAATAACTGGGGTTCTTACCTGTGGCACAATTCAGTCTCCACTCAAGGTACCTGCATTTGGACATCGTGACCCCATTGGAGTGAGTTAAATTAGAGTAGGTTGAAGCCTCCCCGCCTTCAAGCTTCTTGTGCTTCATGAGGAGAGCAGGCGAGCCCAGCAATTACACAGAGTTTAAACTCCTCACAAATAAAGTTTGTTCAATGCCTGAATTAATACCGCCCCCCCCTGCCCCCTTTAACCACCGTGAGCCCCAGAGCTCATTCTCCCTTGCCCTTATTCGCTCTGTGCTGTTTCCAGGCGGCCTTCCTGCATCCCTTGTCTTGCTCTTGAGTAGGCACACCATGAAACCCATGGTAATTTATATACCGCCCGTCAGGACAACCTAACGCCCACTCAGAGCGGTTTACAAAGTGTGTTACTACTATCCTGTGAGGTGGGGCGGGGCTGAGAGAGCTCCAGAGAGCTGTGACTGACCCAAGGTCACCCAGCTGGCTTCAAGTGGAGGAGTGAGGAATCAAACCTGGCTCTCCAGATTAGAGCCCTGCCGCTCTTAACCACTACTGGCAGGCTATTATTGAGGAGGCCTCTGCATGGCTCAGGGGAATCATTGGACGGGAGAAGCTGGTTGCCTGTCCCCCCCACAGCAGGGCTGAGTTTCCCATTAGCCCCCTTCTCTGCTCTGCATTCCTTTTTCTTCTTTTCCCCTCGGTCTGAGGGCTTTGCTAGGTGTGTGTCTGTGAGGTTGCTTCTGGATCTCCCCAGTGTGTCTTGTTCCTTTTCCCTCTTATGTATTTTTCTACATTAAGACAGTATTTCCGTTAATTTGGATGTTTTTGGAAGAGTTAGAAAACTGATACAAAAGAGGGGAAGTATTGAGTCACGTGAAACGTCTTTGTTGCCAAAGGTTCAGATAGCTGGAAACGGGCAGACATACATTCGAGTTGCGAACTGTCAGACGGTCAGGATGAAAGAAGAGAAGGAGGTCCTTGAACATTTTGCTGGGGTCTTCACTATGATGAATCCTCTGACTTTTAAAGAAATCTTCCAGACTACAGTTCCTTACATGGTTGAAAGAATCTCGAAGAACTATGCCCTTCAGGTAGCATGTTTTGTGCACTTGACTGTAATGGTAAACTACTGCAGAGATGGCAGCTGGCCGTGAAGTTTTCTCTGTTGAAATTTATGATGCCACCACCTTCTGCAAACCACTCGGGCTTTGAATTTGGTTTAGCGCTCCAGGGTTGGAACTGTGCAAGGTTTTTTTTTTTAAGATTGCAATTAAATTAAACAGAAATATCTCCTGTCAACAATAGAAAGCAGATAGGGGTTTGACAGGTTGTTTTTGGTTTAACGCTTATCATGTGGGTGGGTGGGGTGGAGAGGAGATGGTTGAAATGAAATCCACAACATTAACAGATTGCTTGAGAATCATCTCAAATTAACAATGGCTGATACCGTTTTTTTAAAAGAATCCTCTTTTGGGACGGCAAGGTTCCCTTTAATTGTGGTCTCTCGACAGATTGTTGCCAATTCCTTTTTGGCCAACCCAACAACCTCTGCTCTGTTTGCTACGATTTTGGTGGAGTACCTGCTAGACCGATTGCCTGAAATGGGCTCGAACGTGGAGCTGTCCAATCTATATCTCAAACTATTCAAGCTGGTTTTTGGCTCCGTTTCACTCTTCGCTGCAGAAAATGAACAAATGCTGAAGGTAAAGCGGTGATCAGGCGAAAATCAAGATTGTAACGTGGTTTTGGGGTGTGAGCTTGCATCGGGGAGGGGGTAGAGATTCTTGGAATGATTGTATTCAGAGTATCTAGCCCTCCTTGGAAATGTACTTCTGTGGTCCCATATGTTGGTGTAAAAATATTGCACTTCGTGTGTACACAAAAAAGACATGATTATAGCTGGGATCCCCCCCCCCCCCCGAACCTGCTTTTCGGTTTGTGTCCATGGCAAACTACTTTTGAGACTGAGAGGAATTCTAAGAAGAGTGTGTTATGCTGTGTGTATGTGTTGTTCACAGAAGGAAAAAGGTTGAAAATTCCACCGGGTTGGCGAAAGTGCTTAAACATCCACATACTTCTTTGGCCACTATCCAGCATGTACTAATTTGCTTGGCGCAAAGAATCCACTTCTATTGGGCTTAGATTTTTGAAACTCGGTTTGAAAAGAATTACATTGTGCTGTATATTTTCATCTGCTGGGAAGTTTTGTTTCACCAGTGGGGTAACTTCATCTGAAAACAGCTGCCTTTAAAGAAATGACAGGTATACTCTGCGTGCCGCTGTTGTGTCCCGTTTATTCTGCCGCCAGAACCAAGGTCACTTTCATTTCATAAACGGCAAATCCAATTTAAATTGTGTGATATATTGCCATCGCCACTCCACGCCTGTTAAATTATTTGATTCTCAAGCGCTGATGGTGTGGCCTTGAGTAGACAATTTAATTTGAATGATGAAAGCTATTTGCAGCACTTGCAAAAGAAAGGTTTGGAGCCTTTAGACATTAATAACCCATAATTATTTCAGAGTTCATACCTGGGATTGAGTCAGTTTGTATGTGTGTGTCTTTTTATGATTGTTTCTCAAGACTTTTAACATTTTTCTTGATGGGTGAATATATCTTAACCTAAATATGAATGTTCTAACCGCAGTGATGTTTGGGGCATTGTGGCTTGATCAGGACAAGTACACCCTCTGTTCAGAAAGCAGAACATGCATTGATCAAACCCTAGTTAGCTATGGCATCAATCATAGACAATCCTGCAAACTAGGATTTATTGATTGGCACCAAAGTGGGATTTCTAGCCAGAGTTTGTACTTGATTTGTTAACTATAGTTTGTAGTAATAGTGGCTTATAGCATTTTTCTTAGTTGAGGGGGGCGGGTAATTTTAGGTGATTTCCCTCTTCCTAGGATTGGAATAGGTGAGGGAGGGGGGACAGAGCGGGGAACTGGTGAAAAGTGTCCCCATATGCACCTCTGGAAATTCTTGTCCATGCCTTTGGTATCCTCTTCCCACCACTGGAAAATTGCCTATTTTTAGAAACTTACAAGAAGGAGTTCAAGTCTTTAAATGTTTGATTTTTACAGCCGCATTTACACAAGATAGTGAACAGCTCCATGGAGCTTGCACAGACTGCAAAGGAACCCTACAACTATTTCTTGCTCCTTCGAGCTCTCTTCCGGTCGATCGGCGGGGGGAGCCATGATCTCCTGTATCAGGAATTCCTGCCCTTGTTACCAAACTTACTACAAGGTCAGAGCCAAATCCCTTTCTTGCTGTTTATCTTCTGATGTGAATGCTGGTTGGCAAGGAATCTCATTTTGCTCTGGTTTCAAAGCCTGACGCCTGGCCGTAGAATCATGTCCTTTTTAAGCGAGACGTTGACAGTCTTTAAGGTCGATTCTCCTGTAGCTGTTCTTTTACTTGATGAATCAGTTAAACGGCCTACGCTGTTTGGTTTGTTGGTTAATTTGGCTTCCTTCCTCCATGGCTCCCCATCCACTTGACGAAGAACCAAAGCATTGGCTTTGCATGCAGAAGGTCCCAGATTTCAACCCCTGGCATCTCATGTTTTAAAATAAGTAGTAGGTGATGTGAAAGACCTCTGCCTGAGATTCTGGAGAGCTCCTGTCAGTCAAAGGCAAGACTGACCTTGATGGTCCCTCGTACTGACTCAGTATATGGAAGCTTCATGTGTTCACGAGAGGTCTAAAGAAATTGCCTTGAATTTCATTGTTCTGATGACATGTCTAATCCTGTGCGCTGTAGAAACAACCAAAAACGCCGGTGTATAGGAACTACACGGTCACAATTTTCAGTAAATGATTTTGAATAATTTTGGGGGGTATTTATATTAATTCAAAGTGCAACAGTGCTCAGTGCTATACAAATAATTCCTATAACATTTAATGAACAATTGTAACCCAGTCCTCAAGCACAAAGATAGACGAGTCCGTGAGAATTAATATTCAGGTATATTGCACAATGGCCCAAAGGTGGCCTCCAAATCCAGAAGACAACGTGTGTGCTGGAGCCCAATAGATTCTGCAGCTACGGGTTTTAGCCAGCAATTTTCAGTACCCGTTTCGTAAGGTATTACTTGATCAGGCAATAATGTCTATCCGGATGGTCACCATAATTCGTTTAAACACTCATGACTCCATCAAGCTATTCACAGAACAATGTCATGACTGCAGAAGGCTGCTTGAGGACTGGGTTACAATTGTTCATTAAATGTTATAGGAATTATTTGTATAGCACTGAGCACTGTTGCACTTTGAATTAATATAAATATCAAAAAAATGTATTCAAAATCATTTATTGAACATTGTGACCGTGTAGTTCCTATACACCGGCGTTTTTGGTTGTTTCTACACTGTTGTTACTGGTGTGCCCTGTATTGTAGTTAATCCTGTGCGCTGGCTGGCAGCGGAGGGGGAAGGAGGTGGAGGCTTCCTGGCATCTTGGGTAAGAATCCTAATGGTGTCCTAAGAGAAGCCTTGCCAAAGAAGCTGTCAGTCAACACAAATATGGGAAGATCTCTGCTTTTGTTCCTAGCTCTGATCTGGGTAGAGGGTCAGGTGTTTGTGGGACTGAATAGCTTGGTGTGAGGTCAGGAAGAGCCCTTCCCTTTCTCCAGGTTCGGGTGAAAGGTAGGAGCACTTGCCTAGCATGAGCTGCGCATGAGGTCTGCCGAGCTGTTCCCATAAGAGTCTGCTCAGCTGTTCTCATAAGGTTCCTAGAAAGAAACCTGGAGTGACTCCAATGCACAATGGCAGTTGCCAAAGGGGTCAACATCTTCTCTCCTTTTGTAAAAGGAATGTATGAATATTTTGCGAAATTGCAGGAATTGCTTTCAGGAAAACCACAGGCTCAGCTTGCACGCCATACCCCTCTCCTCCACAGCTTTGTATCCTACCAACCAAGATTGTCCTTCCTTGGTTGCTCCACCCTTTGCCCATGATCCAGAGAAGCCCATGTGCAATGTGCCTAGGGGTGCTTTTGGTGGCTGGTTTTGCTGTGCAGCACATGGGTGAGGAAGGACCCCCAACCTTTGGGGAGGACAAAATTCCCCATTGTGCCGAGAGAAAACAACCTGCTGATTCTCCAGAACCAAGGCAGTGTTTGCAGATTCGTATGAAGAGTGCTGTTGGGTGGGGGGTGGTCGCAGAATAGATTTCCTTTCAGTCTTCAAAATGGGTTGGGAAGTTCCCAGAGATCTGGGGACAGAGTCTGGGGAGAGCAGAGTTTGGGAGGGAAGGAGTGCAGTGGAGATGTGATGCCACACAGTCTGCCTTCCAAAGCTGCCATTTCCATCAGGACTACTAATGACTGTTAATTCAGTCAGGCGTCCTGCATAAGGGGGACCAAATTAACATCTGTAGATTGTGATTCTGGGAAAATTACAGGGTTGGCAGCCCTAAGTATATCCCCTGTATTACTACAGATCCAGAGGCGTTTGCCGTGTTAGTCTGTAGCTGCAAAATAGTAAAGAGTCCAGTAGCACCTTTAAGACTAACCTTATTGTAGCATAAGCTTTCGAGAACCACAGCTCTCTTCGTCAGATGCAGATGCATCTGACGAAGAGAGCTGTGGTTCTCGAAAGCTTATGCTACAATAAAGTTGGTTAGTCTTAAAGGTGCTACTGGACTCTTTACTCTGTATTATTAGGAGCTCTGTTTTGTGAAAAATGTTTGGGTTTGACTACAGTAGTGAGTGCCTTGCTGAACGGTTAGTTGAAAAGCAGATCAGATATATTTGAGAAATGGCAACTTGATTTTGGATGTGGTGGGATTTTATTTTGATACCTCCCCTCTGGTCACATTTCAGGTCTGAACATGCTACAAAGCGGGCTGCACAAACAGCACATGAAGGATTTGTTCGTGGAGCTCTGCCTGACGGTGCCGGTTCGACTGAGCTCCCTTCTCCCTTACTTGCCGATGCTGATGGATCCCTTAGTGTCGGCCTTGAACGGGTCTCAGACGCTGGTCAGCCAGGGCTTGCGGACGCTGGAGTTGTGCGTGGATAATTTGCAGCCGGACTTCTTGTACGATCACATTCAGCCAGTGCGAGCGGAGCTGATGCAGGTGAAGAGGCAGTGGTCAGAAATGCCCACTAGAGGTCACTGTTTGTTCAGCTTATCGGTGCCGATTCGCTTTGGCGTTGGCCGTATTGTGAAACAGATAAAATAGGATTTTGTGACTTCCGTGTTGTAGTAATAACAGAGCACTTGGTTACGCCTTAATTACTCCATGCATCTATAAAATTAAAGGTCTTTAAAAAAAATAAGACAATTCCAATGTTGTGCTGCTTTATTTTTATTCATTTAGTATATTTTTGTCCCACCCTTCCTTCAAAGAGGGGTCAGGGCACAACTCTCCTCCCCCTGTGATGTGGGTGAGACTGAGAGAGAGCAACCGGCCTATGGGCACTCATCAAACTTCACGGCACTGTGGGGATTTTAACCTGGGTCTCTCAGGTCCTGGTCTGGCATTCTTAACCTTTTGCAGTGCTGTAGAACAGCAGTGTTGTCAAAGTGTGCTTTAGAGATGGTTTGTGACACTGCAGTTTGTACTTTGAATCCCTCCCCCCAAACATGCCCTGTCACCTCATTCACATTTTTGTTACTATTGAATGCTGTATAAGTTATGAAGTAAATTTTTGATTTTTTCCCCTTTCTGAAGGAAAGATTGAGTTTCTGTATCTTGCCCCCCCCCCAAAGTAATGTAATATAAAAGATTGTGGGGTTCTGGGCCTGGAAAGTGATGGTAGTTGGGAGAAGAAACTCTAATTTGTCTTCCCTTTGGGATCTTTTCCCTCCTTCAGTGTAGACTTAAAACAACATAGGTTGTGATGCATTTTGCTTGCTATTGGGAAAAATGATCTCTTCGAAGCAGGGCTTTTTTTTCAGCTGGAACGCGGTGGAACAGAGTTCCGGAACCTCTTGAAAGTGGTCACATGGCTGGTGGCCCCGCCCCCTGATCTCCAGACAGAGGGGAGTTGAGATTGCTCTCTGTGCCGCCGAGCAGCGCAGAGCGCAATCTCAACTCCCCTCTGTCTAGAGATCGGGGGCGGGGCCACCAGCCATGTGACCATTTCCTCCAAGGGCAACCCACTGAGTTCCACCACCTCTTTTCCCAGAAAAAAAGCCCTGCTTTGAAGCAATGCCATTTTAAACCACATGCAGACTTATATGTTGCAGGTATATTATTAACTGGGTGGGTGGAATTGGGGTTTTTATTGGTTTAATTATGTGTTGTAAGCTGCTTTAAGCCATTGGAGAAGATGGTTTATAAATGCTTTTGGTGTAAATAAATAATTAAAAATCCCTCTTCAAAGGCCTTGTGGCGGACCCTTCGCAATCCGGCCGAGACCATTTCCCACGTCGCTTATCGTGTGCTTGGCAA
Organism: Eublepharis macularius; assembly: GCF_028583425.1. Lineage (NCBI taxonomy): Eukaryota > Metazoa > Chordata > Lepidosauria > Squamata > Eublepharidae > Eublepharis > Eublepharis macularius. Next base: position 21,879,107 of record NC_072801.1, read on the forward strand.
GTTTGGTGGAAGCAACAGAAAGATGTTGAAAGAGTCACAGAAGCTGCAGTACGTCGTGACCGAGATCCAAGGGCCCAGCATCACGGCCGAGTTCTCTGACTGCAAAGCATCCATCCAGCTCCCCATGGAGAAGGTTGGGTTTATTTTGCAGGGGTTTTGGGTTCTGCCGTTAGCAAATCAAATTTCCTTTGAAACAAATCTTGCCCGCAGTTCATTTGCCAATACTAAACAAGTAATGTTTGTTCAAGCCAGTGGTAGCCAGTTTGAAGCGAACATCCTGCACCTATGAATAAAACCTCATCCTGCTAAATTCTGGTTTTGTTTGTAAAAGCTGTACGGGGAGAACTTACTATAATCTTAGTGTGGCCTGCGTGACAGCTCAGTTGTGCCAGAGGCCTAAAACCCTTTGCCACACTCCCATCTTTGGGCTCTTTCTCTCTTCCATTCTTTGGTTTCTGTGTTCCCTCCAAACTGTGGTTTGGAGGCTGAGCGCAAACCATAATTTTACAGGTTTGGGTGCTGCAGTACACTGTTGTTGACAGTGTCAAGCAGCAAACGTTAAGTGAATTGGCTGCGGAGGGAGGAGTAGCGGCTGAGCGTGGCTTGTTTTGGATCCTCCTGGAGGACGCTTATCCGGTTGGGGCCTCTCTGCAATTTCCTTATTGATGCTTTATGATGCTTCTGTTCCCCTAGTCACTTCTCCCGTGCCTTCGTTTGAATTCAGCAACCATGTTATTTACATTCTTGTTGAACTGGAATTCTGGATGGATAGAGGTAGCCCCCAAACAAGGAGTGTCTAACTGTGCCAGAGGACACTTCGATCTGGAGAAAAACAGCTATTAATGGTCCCTGGCCCCAGGGAGGCCCGCCTAGCATCGACTAGAGCCAGGGCCTTCTCGGTCCTGGCTCCAACCGGGTGGAACGCTCTGTCTAATGAGACCAGGGTCCAGCAGGACTTGTTCTCGTTCCACTGGGCCTGTAAGACAGAGCAGTTCCGCCAGGTGTCTGGTTGATGCTGGGCAGGGACCCCACCGGCCGAATTGAATAGGATGGGGCCCTCCCTATCAAAGCACCCACCCCAAACAATTTTCTTTTTAATGTATTTTGAGTGACGGTTTGGAGACTGAGTTAAATTATTTTTAGACTGCTGTTTTAAAATATTTATACTGTACTTATTGTGATTTTAAATTGTGTAAAATTTTTAGAGTCTATGAACGTAATCCACCCTGAACCTGCTGGTGTGGGGAGGGCGGACTAGAAATTGAAAATAAATAAATAAATAAATAATACGCCTTTACTAAATACTCCCCTGCACACACCAGCTTCTTGGGGGTTGAATCAGAAGGTGGTCTCTGTTTATATTGCGATGATGGACTGGTATGGATTTACGATGGGCTTTGACAAATTTTCTTCGGCAGTAGAAGCCAAGTCAAAAAGTTAGGAGGCAGACTACCTTCAGAGGTATGTCTGTCATATTTTCTAACTCTCACTACCACAAACAATATTAGGCTTCACAGTGAAATTTCTTAAGTGTCCTGGTGACTTGGCGCCTGGGATTTGTCAAGGCCTGGTTTAAGGCCAAAAAGTGCAATCCTATGCAGAGTTGTACCTTCTTAAGTCTATTGACTTAAGAAGTGATTCTGCTTAGGATGGTGATGTGACTCCAGTGACTCCAGTTACCTGTGATGTGCGGGGACATAGCTTAACCAGTGGGGTTAACTTCCTATTAATGGCAACATGGGCCAGAATTAAACTCTGGTTAAGAATACGGTAAAGGATGGAGGGGCCTGGCGCAAGATAGGCTCTTGCCAAAAAAAAAATCATTTGCCAAATTGGGACATGCAGATGCATTCTTTGGTTTGCTTTAAGCAAGCATTTTCTGTTTTTAGGCCATCGAGACGGCTTTGGACTGCCTGAAGAGTGCGAATACAGAGCCGTACTATCGAAGGCAGGCGTGGGAGGTGATCAAATGCTTCCTGGTGGCCATGATGAACCTGGACGATAACAAACATGCCTTGTATCAACTTCTGGCTCATCCCAAGTATGATTTTTTCCCCCTGTTCTAAAAATGCGTGTCTAAAATCTGAGACTGACCATCCGCCCAACCCCCTAGTTCTTCCTGTTGCGCTGTGAATGCCGAATATACTACATAAATGAAATGAACAGCTGCTAGGCATTTTGTCAGAAAATTGGCATATTGTTACGATAAATAGGACAGTGTGGCTCTATTTCCTGGCCAGTGGTCAGCTGTTTTGGTCCAGATAAATTGTTCCGGCTTGACTTTGATCGAAAGACTGTTGCGAAGAATCTGTGAAATGGTGGGCTGGGGTTGACGTACGGGCTTGGAATGCGTGAACCAGTGCCTTCTTTGTTTGGATTTCTTGCAGCTTTACCGAGAAGTCTATCCCCAGTGTCATCATCTCCCATCGCTACAAAGCACAGGATACGCCCGCCCGCAGAACCTTTGAGCAGGCATTGACAGGGGCCTTCATGTCAGCTGTCATCAAAGACCTCCGCCCCAGTGCTCTTCCTTTTGTAGCCAGCTTGATCCGCCATTACACAATGGTGGCGGTTGCCCAGCAGTGCGGTGAGTAAAATGCATGGCGGCCAGCTCTGTCGTGTGCCCACAACCCCAGGGCAGAGGTTAAGGATCCTGAACCTGTGACCCGATGTAATGTCGGATCACCAGTCTGTTGTTTTCAAGCCAGAAATGGAAATGTGGTTTCTGCTGCTTGCAAATGGTGCTTTGCACTAAGTATAGCTTGGGGTGATGCTCAAATGGACAATCTGTACTTATGACTGTAAACTCTTCTGTACTAAGGAGGGTGCTGCTCACTAGGGATGTGCACCTGAAAAGGATTCGGGTTTTCCTAAAACAATTCGGAATAACCCACACCTCGAAGCGGGCATTTAAACTGCTTTGGTATGCTCTGTAAAGATTCGGGAATCTTTAAGGAGCACACTGAAGCTTAAAGCAGCGCTTCTCTTCCCTCTTCCTCCCTCCTATTAAGTGAAAAAGGTGGCAGGGTGGGAAGCTCAAAAAACAACACTTTCCTTGCCCTTTGCAAATGGCAAGAAGAGCATTGCCGTTTTGAGCTTTCCACCTGTTTGTACCCGATGGGAGGGGGAGGAGGGGGTTGTAGTGAGTCCCTATTGAGTAAAAACAGGCGAGAAGCTCAAAGCAGCACTTTTCTTGTCGTTTGCAAATGGTTCTGGGTTCCCTGCCTGTTGACAGAAAATGCTCCAGTTCCCTGTTGAAGTTAACATGCACTATGGCAATTATCTAAGTCTAATACTTGGTTCTCTTTAGTGCTAGGGGTAGTAAGTAACCCCCTGCTAACTGCAATGTTAATTGCGACAAGAGAGGACAGAGGTGTTTAGAAGCAAGGCGTTTGCGGTGATCGCTTCAGAGCTCTTTTTTCCAGAGCCCCTGGGGATGGGCGGTATATAAATTGAAAATATAAAATAAATAAATAAATAAATAAATAAATAAAAGCTACTTTTTCCCTTATAAGCTCGCTTTTCCAGTAAGGCATTTGATTTTAGATTCTCTGCCTGCTTCCATGTATGTTGCATAATCCGACTTCAGTACACATGCTACGTTTTGGAAGTGTATTTTCCTGTTTCACGCAGGAAAATCCAGTTGCAAATGATTGCTAAAGGGCATTGAAGCGCATAATCCAATGTGTATGAAATCCGCTCTACGGCTGCTGCTGCATTTTTTAATGCACCTGCGGATCCGTCTTCTTGTTTTTCAGCGTTGGTTTTTAATCAGCGGTTAGTGTGCTTCAAGCGTTTGAAAAAGCAATAGAATGAAGAATAAAACAGATAAATTAAAATAGAGGGCTTGAAACACAATCTTAAGCAAGCTTGTTTAGAACCACATTATTTTTGAAATCTTAGTAATTGGCATTGGATTAAATAACATTGCAGTTTAATTGTGGGGAATGTTAGGACTTGGAGTTTGCAGTTGATAAAACGAGAGGGGGAGCCCCTTTTAAACCAGAAAGGAAAAAAACGTTGTAGTTTGTTTGTCTGCAAGTATGCAATAATTACTTTGTTTTTTCTAATGGTTGAGGCTTTGTTGGTATCTAATTGAAGGCTCCCCCCTCCCCGTCCCCCTTTCTGTGTTCATGTCAATTCCAGGTCCTTTCTTGCTCCAGTGTTACCAGGTTGGAAGCCAGCCCAGCACAGCCATGTTTCACAGCGAAGAAAACGGATCCAAGGGCATGGATCCCTTGGTGCTGATCGACGCTATTGCCATCTGCATGGCGTACGAAGAGAAAGAGCTCTGCAAAATAGGAGAGGTGGCCCTCGCGGTCATCTTCGATGTGGCGAGCATCATCCTGGGATCGAAGGAAAGGGTAATTCAAAAAAGGCCTCCCGTGCAGCCTGCTGTTCAGAACTGGTGACGGGTTCTATGGAGCTTGCCGGCGCTGATGCGTGTGTTCCTTGGTTCCCCCCCACCAGGCTTGCCAGCTCCCTTTGTTCTCCTACATTGTGGAACGCCTGTGCGCCTGCTGCTATGAACAGGCCTGGTACGCCAAGCTCGGGGGCGTGGTGTCAATCAAGTTTCTTATGGAGCGGCTGCCCCTCATCTGGGTCCTCCAGAACCAGCAGACGTTCCTCAAGGCTCTCCTGTTTGTTATGATGGATCTGACCGGAGAGGTATTGACGTTACAATTTTCACGAGCGTTCGTAAAACGTATTTCTGTTGGGCTTCTCTAATGCGTAGCTCTCTCCCACTCTTTCTCTGCTTTCTTTGGGACGTGAAGAAAACTCAAAAGCTCGCTGAATGAGATGTTGGTGTTGTTTCATAGGAGCTTACGTTAGCCATCTTCATCTGCAGATGCTTAATAATGGCATCATTTTACTGTGCTGTTATAGTTTACTTATCATTAGGGTGGCCAACTCTGGCTTGAGAAATTCCTGGAGATTGCAAGGGTGCTTGGAGAGGGAGAGGAAGCTGAATCGCAAAGCACCTCTCCCCAAATCCATGCGCAAGCTGAAGTTTCACAACAGTTGGTCCCTTTGCCGTTGAACTTGGTACTTCTGAGTTTCTCCTTATTTTTCTGTTATTCCTCTTCCGGTGCACTGACTGATGGGTCTGCTGCTGGTTTAGGTTTCTAACGGAGCAGTTGCAATGGCCAAAACAACCCTGGAGCAGCTCTTGATTCGGTGCGCGACTCCCCTGAAGGACGAAGAGAAGACGGAGGAGATTCTAGCAGCACAGGAGAAGTCCTTCCACCACGTGACCCATGACCTGGTGCGAGAAGTGACCTCTCCAAACTCCACCGTGAGGAAACAAGCCATGCATTCCTTGCAAGTGCTCGCCCAGGTCACGGGGAAAAGCGTCACGGTCATTATGGAGCCGCATAAAGAGGTGAGTCTGTATGGAATGTTAATTGCTTGTCGGGAGTGGCAGTGAATGCCCTTTTGTCAAGTGCTGCCAGTCGCCTCTGGATTTGTATGCAACAGGCCCTGTGATGTAGATGAGAACTGCGGTTGACTAAGTAAGCCCAGCAAACCTCATTTTGCCAGAACGTGTTTTCAAGTGTCCAAAGCCCGCTAGTGCTCTGGCTGCACTAATGCTTTAATAAAATTGAACATGAAGGTTTTATATTAATACTTATGAATTCATGAGACTCTTCATCTTTGAATTGTGCTTTCTGGAAATATCCTGGCTAGAGCCTGCAGATTCCCATTCTTGCTACTGACTTCCGAGTCCCTCCTTGGGCTGTGTGTGGAGGTCACCTATCCCCCGCAAACAGCAAAGGCGATGGGCTGTAGCTTGGCCATAGGGCACCATCCTTGTGTGCAGAATGTCAGAACTGTGGCTAGATAATGTCCTTACTCCAGACTACCTTCTGCAATCAGACAACAGTCCATTGTTTCCAAAAGGCTTTTACTGGAAAAATAGTTCATTATAGTCCACTAGCCTGAATGCAATATTCAGGATGGTACATATGCATTGTTACCAATGACTAGCAAAGCGTGAGGTACAAAGTAACAGATCACAGTAGGCCCAACCTCCCCCCATAGTTCTCAAAACAACCCCTTTGAAGTCAGGATAGCGAAAGTTCCCAAGGCCGGTTCTTGGTGGAGCGTCGGTAGCCAAAACGATCCTCTTCTGTGAGATAGCTGCCTGGGAACCTTGGCACCTGTGGAGAGAGCACTTAAACACTGAAAGGATTAAAGATGGAGTCGGTTAAGCGAAGCAGCACAACACAGCATTCTGAACCTGACACAGAGGATCTCAGGTTGAAGCCGTAGCTCGGTGGTAGTGTCTTCTTGCTCCAGTAGTGCAAAGGATCCCAGGTTCAATCCCCAGCACCTCCAGTTAAAGGGCTCAAGGTAGTAGGAAGTACGGTAGACCTCTCCAGAAGACCGAGGAAAGCTACTGCCTGGCAGAGAAGACAGTGCAGATCTTGATAGGCCAAGGGTCTGATTTGCAGCTTCATTTGGGAGGGGGGGCAGGATTTGGGGCTGCCATGGGAATGGTGGGGCAAGGATTTATGCTGAGCCCTCTGTTGGAAATTCTTCCGTCATTGGAAATCTTTGGCAGGATGCAAGCCTGTGCTTCAAGGAGTATTCTGGTGGGCCTTGGTACAGCTTGTGTTAGGAGTAACCGTGTTTTCTCCTGCCTGGTAAAAGGGATGTGTGGAGGTCTCCCATAACAAAGCCAAAGACTTTGTTCTTGCAGTTCTAATATTTAAAACATTGACATTAAAATAGTTAAAATCGTAAAAAGAGAGCAGGAGGCTATGTATGGCTATTCTTTTTATTATGGACTTTAAGCAAATAGAGACAGAATTTGGCTATTTGCCTGGAGATAGTTGGATTTTCATCAATTAGGAGTTTCTCCAGGCAGGCCTTATTTGCCTCTGCAATTGGTGTGTCTAAGAGTGGGGAAATAAACTTGTCCCTATAGACTTGATGGAAAGGACAGCGAAAGAACATACGAATAAGAGATTCCGCTTCACCAATGGAGCAACGGCAGTGTCTGGTTCTTGCAGTTCATGTGCATAACAGAGAAGCTTTCTAATAACGGCTGCTTCTTGAGGAGTTCTGTAGCTTGTAATTGTGTATGGGTGGGGGGATGTCAGGGAAACGGGAGGCGGGTGGATGATGGTTATATTCTACACTTGATTCACCTAAGCTTTCCTCCCAGTGTGAAGAGCCTTCCGCCCGAAGAATGCTTCCTAGGATGCTGGGCGGCAGGGCAGGGTACAGCCTTAAACTTGAGTTCTCTCAGTCCTTGGTGTCAGGCCGTATGGGAGATTGAGGCAAAGGACGATGGCTTTGAGAGGATGTGACCGAGGTTCGTGCCTTGAACGGCTTTTCGTTTTCTTCTAGGTCCTCCAAGATATGGTTCCTCCGAAAAAGCACTTGCTTAGACACCAGCCCGCCAATGCCCAGATTGGTTTGATGGAGGGGAACACATTTTGCACCACGCTCCAGCCCAGGCTGTTTACCATGGATCTAAATGTGGTGGAGCATAAAGTATTTTATACAGAGGTACTTTTGGGACAGATACATTCTGGCCTCTTTTGCACCAGCTGTCGATTTTAGTGGGCTTCTGCCCCTCAAAACGGCGAGTGTGCTTAAATGTCTCTCTGTTGCAACTTCCAGCTGTTGAATTTGTGCGAGGCCGAAGACTGTGCCCTGATGAAACTACCCTGCTACAAGAGCCTACCTTCTCTGGTACCGCTTCGGATCGCTGCTTTGAGTAAGTTCAGCACCTGGCACGTTAAAGCTGCCGTCAGCTCGCTTGGTAAGGAGTCCTAAAGATGTCGCTTGTTGGGGTGCTAAAGATGTCCTTCTACCCCTAAGTACCAGGGAAGGTTTGGGCACCTGTCAATTTAGGTCAGTCTACTGCATTGTGGTTTCACAATGGTGGGGCCACGGGGAACTTGGCTGTACAAGGATGAACGAAATTGCCTTCTACCAATTATTGGTCAGAAGGCGCTCAAAAGCGCAGGCAAACATCTTTTTATATATTCTGTGTAAGCCACTCTCCAATCTATGTGACTTTTAACCCTACCCGGCCCTGCCAATGGCCTGGCCTGGGTGAAGAGCTATTCAGAGAGAAGACGTTCATTTTTTTCTCCTCTTTTTAGAATCTTTTCAGATGTGCTGATGGCCTAGAATATTAAATGCACTTCGAAAACATCTCTTTTATAAAATAGTACGATCTTCCCGTCTCCTTGCCCCCATTTTTTCCTTCTCCAAAAGCCTGTTGCTACCGGCAGAATATGTTAAGTGATCAGTAATGTTGGAAAGAGTCAAGGAAATGTCTCAGAAATTATAAACAATAGTCCCCCCCTTCCCTTTTGAATTCTGTGTTGAATAAGGGGAAAGCAATTTACTTTGATTTTTGGTGCAGATGCCTTAGCTGCCTGCAATTATTTGCCGCAGTCGAGGGAGAAAATCATTGCCGCACTTTTCAAGGCACTTAATTCGACCAACAACGAACTCCAAGAGGCAGGAGAGGCCTGTATGAGGAAGGTTGGTGGCTCCCAAACAAAAGCTTTTTATTTGACTTTTTTGAAACAGAAATTGCTTTCATGACACTTCTTTTTCTTTTTCCTCCCTCTGCAGTTTTTGGAAGGTGCTACAATAGAAGTTGACCAGATCCATACTCACATGAGGCCATTGCTTATGATGCTGGGCGACTACCGAAGTCTGACGCTGAACGTTGTGAACCGCCTGACGTCGGTCACCCGGCTCTTCCCAAACTCTTTCAATGACAAGTTCTGCGATCAGATGATGGTACGAGTGTGTAGTAGTTTTAATGTTGGCTGAGAAATGGACACCCTAAAAACAACAAAACAACAACAACAAAGGTTTTAAAGCAGAGGCTGAAACGTTATTTAAGGTGTTTTCTTTATTTGTCCCTGTGTTGATGCTGGGGGTGGGCTAAACCCAAAGCCGTTTTCAGCTAACGGGCTTTGAAGATACAGAAAACAACTGTTGATGTTGGATTTCTCTTACAGCAACACCTGCGCAAGTGGATGGAAGTGGTAGTTATCACTCACAAAGGAGGCCAGAGAAGTGATGGAAATGTAAGTTCAACAGCTCTTTTTCTGGGGCAAGAGGGGCCAAAAATTAAACAGGATACATTGGGAGAGGCACTGTAACTGTTAGCTGCTTACATCCGCTGCAAACTACGTATCGACCTAATGATCGTTTGTTACAAGGTAGCGTGTCCAATGGAGCATGTACGAAGGACCACTTTGACTAGCGGTCTGAAGAACTGTAGTTGCTGTGATTGACGATTGTCTGCCACGTGGGGCCTCTTGCATGGTCTTGTGGTACATTTGCCGCTGTATTTCATTGCTGTGGAAGAGCTTATTGGGGGGGCAGGAGGAACCTAGTGAGAGATGTGGTTTACAGTCACCAAGTTAGGTGAGTGCAAACGGCACCATTGAAACAACCTTTCCTTCTAGAAGACATCTGTTTGTATAGGGATATCCCTGCTAAACTAACACGCAGCATATTCTGTATCATTTGTAAGCTAATAATACGTGATGTTCTCCACTATCTAAACTTAAGTCCTTGAACAGTTGTGAGAAATGAAAACAAGACTCTACGACAGGAATTGGATTGACAAGGAAAATGAGCAACATGTAGCTTTAAAACTGTGTTTCCCCCGTGCCTTCTGTTCTCCTTGGAATTATAGACTAATGTTAGATAAGTGCAGGGTTCTTTGGGCCATAATTGTACATGGAGAAGGATGCATCTTTGTGTTGTTGGCTGACATAAGTGGTTATCGTTAACACTTCATATTGCAATAAGATCCAGCTCTTGCACCTAGTGTTGGGCAGGCATGGTTCATTTTTTGTGGGTTTGGGGTGTGCAGTCTAGGAGGCGCTTCCATAGCACGAGATCTATTAAATATACGAGTATTGTGCAACCCCCGACCCATCCCCACAGCATGGCAATTTTATGCAGTATCTCAACAAGAATACAAGCTCATCTTTGTGTCCTTGCTGTCAACGTTTTCCGCTCGTAAATCTTGCGCATTTCAGTGCCTATTTATGTATAATTTAAAGGATGCAAGATCGGCAAATGGAAGCATCAGAATCCCGTTTCAGTCGATATTTTACCCCATTTTTTAAAAAAGTGTGTTTTACAAAGCATCATGGGAATTAGTAACACCAAATGCCCTTTGTTAAGACGCTCCTAGACAGGTTGCAACAGGCCATAACAGCTTGCTGCTCTGCTTATGAGACCCTCAGCCATTTAGACTCGATCTGTGGCACGTAAAGCGCCATTTGGCGGATGCTGTTCCACTGTAGTATTGCTGTTGGCCAGCAGGGGATATAAAGAGTCTTGGTCAGAGAAGGGTCTTTCCAAGTCATCCCCTACTGAAGATGTTTTAAGTGGAATTTTCCAGGGATTGAGCCTTCGGTGTGCAAAGCACATGTGCCATTGAGCCCCGTCCCCATCCAATCCTGTCAGGTCAGTGGGCAACATCCAGACGGGGTGGTTTGCCTTTGGTGGGTGCTTATGTGCTTATATGTGGTGGTCTGGAGATGTTCCAGGCCTATCTATTTGGGCCCCCAAAAGTTGATCGAATTACCAGTTGTGGCAACAGGATGGTTTTCTTTTCTTTTTTTTAAATGTCGTAGTGCTGGTGCAAATACTTGTATTAAAAGTTAATTTTTTCCCTGGTGCCTCGGGTGGGGACAACAGGGGAATTACCATCCTCAGTAGTAACCAAAGCTTGTGTGCTATATAGATGGTGTTGTTTCCATGTCCTGGGTTGCTGTGTCATGTTCCCAACGCCACAGCCTGTTTAACTGTTCCTGGTAACTTTGGAGTGCTGTCACATAAGCGTTTGCAGCTACGCTGTGAGTTTGTCTGCATGTAGGTTAGCTTCTGTTTGAAAGGTGGTTGTGTATTTGAAGCAGCTCTAGGGAGTGGCTTGAATCCAGACAAGGGTTTCTGTAGATACAAGGACTTTCCCCTGTGGAGTGTGATTTTCCTGCCTCATGGAATGCCTCCGGAAGTCTCTGGGAAACAGCCCCCTCCCCCAGAACAGAATGGGGGGCATTTCGGGCTGCCAGGGGAAGGGTGGAAGCAATAAAGTCAATGTTGGATAGTCATTAGCAGGGCTCATTTTGAGGGGGAACGCGCAGGAACGCAGTTCCAGTAGTTCTCCAAAGAGGTCACATGTCAGGTGGCCCCGCTCACCTCATTTTGGGCCATTTTGGGCCCGTTTCGGCCTGGATTTAGCCCAAAATGTCTAGGATCGGGTCCAAAACAGCCAGGATTGGTCCCAAAATGGCCAGGATTGGACCTCTAATGGGTGGTGGATCACTCTTCCATTCAGCAGTGGCCCAATCCTGACTATTTGGGGCCCCTTTTTGGCCATTTTCAGCCCTTTTTTGCCATTTTGGGCCCAATTTTGGCCCTGAATGGCCAGGATTGGGTCCAAAACAGGCTAGGTGATGTCAGGGGGTGTGGCATATGCAAATCAGCTATGCTAATGACAGACTTCCGGTGATGGCAAAGGGCGTGGCATATGCTAATGAGTTGTGCTAATGAGTTCTTCAAGCTCTTTTTCTACGAGATGACCCCTGGTCATTAGAGCGTCGGACTAGGCTTGAACCCCCTCTTAGTCATGAAAGCTTACAGGGTGATTGTAGACCTGTCACACACCCTCAGCCTAACCTACCTCTCTGGGTTGTTGTGAGGATAAAAGGGAGGAGAGAATGATATAAGCTGCTTTGGGACCCCATTTGGGAGAAAGGTGGGGCATAAATGAAAGTAAATAAACAAACGGAGTCATATTCCAGGGGCAGAAATCCTTGCAATGCAAAAACGTTGATCTGGATCAAAACTATTACATTCCCTGGAGGGTTCAGCTTCCTTATGGTGAATTTCTCCCCTTCTTCCCCAAATAATGTCTGTCACAGTTCACTCTGTGAAGCCCGGGACTAAGCTTGCTTCCCTGCCAGCAACTAACGTAGGCAGGGAAGCTTGCTCTGTGAGAGATACCAAAAAGACGGCATGTGCTGTTCTTTCTTGAGAGTAAGCCCCATTGAATAGACTGGAGTAGGAGCCTGAGCAGACCTGCTTAGGATTGCTCCCTGTGTTACAAGCGGTTCTATCATTCTCCTCTTTCCGCATCATCCGTCGTCTATTACGCCCCCCCTGCCATTCCTGCAAGGAGCTCAGAGCAGCATGCAGGGGTTCATTCCTCCTCCGTTTTAGCCCCCCAACAGCAACCCTGAGTGGCCAAGAGGTGTGTGAATGCCCCAGGGCTGGTTGGGGAGCTTCATCAGCTCAGTCCGGCTTTGAACCGGTCCTGCACTGGCTGTGAGATGGGACTCTCTGCTGTCCCCCAGGGGTGAGGTCTAAGGGGCTTTCTCCTAAGAAGCCTGTTTGGCCAGCAAGGCCAAAGTGGTCTGTCTTCAAGGAGGGGGCTCGAGAACCTCCTCCAAATTGTCAGCATCCCCTGGCCCGCCCATCAGAGTCTTAAACAATGGCTTCAGGTGGGGAGCCGGGCTGGTCTGCAGCAGAAGAGGAAGATCTAAGTCCAGAAACACTTAATAAAACAACAACATTTCCCGGGTGTAAGTTTTCAAAAGTCAAAGCTTCCCATCTCTTCCCTGATAGAGGAAACTTTTGACTCTCAAAAACGTGTACCCTGGATATCTCATTGGTCTTTAAGGTGCTATTGGGCTCCAGTGTTGCTCTTAAACAACGGTAATAGCGCTTTTGTTCAAATGAAAATACGACTTTCAAGATTAAGGCTCCTCCTCCTCCGCTCCTAACATTCCTTTATTCAGCCTAAGTCTCCCTAAGTCATCTGTATGTAAGAGCAGCAGGTTCTATGTAGCTTCTTACGTTGTCTGTTTTTGAAGGGGCTTTTATTCCCTGTGCTAAGCTAAATGATGCTTCACGGATTTGTTCACTAAAGCTTTCACGGCTGCGTGTGATACTGCAGAAAGGCTGGGCGTTGGACATCTGCTTGCAGGCTCTTGTGCTCAGCTGTGCTTGGTGACCAACAGATGACTTTTCCTCAGGACACTCTCCTTTTCAGGCTGCCTGATAACAGGCCGGTACTTGGAGAATCTTGGCCTGCCATTTCAAGGAGGTCTTGCTTCTACCCTGTAGCTGGTTGCAGGAATTGTAGGAGCTTGCTGTGGCTTTTATTGCAACTGTGTGTCTGTGGGTGATGGGGGGGGATCTTTGGGTTGGCTCCAGCCAGTAGGAGGAAGGTTACCCCTTTAACCACCGAAAAAGCTATGTTGAGGACTTGCATGGGTGAAAACCGTGTGGGACTGGGGACTGTAGAAATGGAGAAGGATTAAGTGAGCCCTAGTGAAAAAGCTGGCAGGATCAAATCCCTGTGTGCCTCTGCTTTCCCAATTGGTGATGCTGACTTAACAACGAGCCGTTTCCCAAAATGTTACGCTGGGGATGGGATGGGCACCGAGACCCCTGCGTCGAGTTGCTGAGTTCTGCTGCATTGATCACAGATGGGTTCTTTTTTTTAAAAAAACCTGTCCGGTCGTCGCTGTCTCTGTGGGGATTGCCTGTCTCCCAAGATATTCAAATGCTGCTTCTCACCTGTCTTGTTCATTGCTAATATATCTATTTTTCTTATGTGCAAGTTTATGAAAAAGAATATAGGAAGTTGAATGTAAATAGTGTGTGCGCGCGCAAATAGAAAGAAAAACAAACAAAAAAAGATGCTTTTCCTCCATATCCTCAGGAGAGCATTTCCGAGTGCGGGAGATGTTCCTTGCCTCCATTCGGTCAGTTTGAGGTGAGAACAAACAAACCCTACTAAAGTCAGTCTCTGACTGCAATCCAAAAGAATAGCATATACACACTTTTTTTTTTTTGCATTTATGTTTTTTTGTTTGTTTTTTTGGTGTTCATGCTGTGAATTTTTGTTTCTTGTTTTTGGTTCAGCCTGCCGTGGAAGGGGTAGAGGTGAGAATTTTCCAGCGGAGGTGGCCAGGAGGGTTTTTTTTTTTGTCCGTCTGTTCTTCGTCTCTCTTTCTTTGGTTTTTTTCTTGCTTATGGTTTGTGATAGCTGTATTTTGTTCACGTGACGGGCGACATGCATTGTGCCTTGAAGTGCAGTGCCGTGACTTGTCCTATGTCTGTCTGTGGCGGAGTGATATAAGTAACACTTGCTATGACCTGTGAGGGGTTTCGAAGCATGTTTTTTTTCCCCTCTTTTTTTAAATTAGGGCATTCGGGTGCAGTTTTCTTAAAATGTGTTTGGAGTTGCTAACATTGAAAAGAGATTAATTTTCTGCAGGGTTAAAAGGATTATCTTGAGTTGAGACCCTTCGCCTCACTCCTTTTTGAGAAGTGTCCGTTCGGCCCACAGTTTAGGAAAGGCCTTCTTTTCACAAAGGCCGCCTTCCACTTTGTATGTAGTGTTCCTCTGCATACCCAGGTCCCCCTTCCCCTTCCCTTTACAGTGTTCATTGTAACTTGACATGGAATTGTCCAAGTGGGCCAAGAGAAAAATCACCTTTATTGATTGGTGGAGGAGAGCTGAATTATTAAAGCCTCTTGGAAGCTTCAGTGCTGGAGAAGGATGGTCAAACAGAACTGTTCCGGTATTAGTTTCGCGCTCAAGTCAGTTTTCAGCAGCAGCTGTAGACTTTGAAATGAGTCAAAGTTTGATAAACTCCACCCCAGAGTTCCATATAATCCCCCATCCCTCTGTTGTCATTCCATTTAAAAAGAGAAGCCCCCCCATCAACCCTTTAAAAGGCCACTACTGAAACATATGAACGATCTAGCTAATCCTAAGAGATCTGTTTATATGCTGTAGGTAAGTAGCTGTGGTTTAACTCTCACATTTTGGTTTTGCCAGCTGTGCCAACGCCCAGAAAAGAGGAATCTAGTTCTGGTTAGGATTTGGTAGTGTGCGTGCGAGATGTTCAGGCACTGCCGTGGAATGGCAGTTGGCGCTTGCTAATGTTTTGCATTTTGTTGGCAGGAAATGAAGATCTGCTCGGCGATTATAAACTTGTTTCATCTGATTCCTGCGGCTCCCCAGACTTTGGTGAAGCCACTGCTAGAGGTTGTGATGAAAACAGAACGAGCTATGTTGATAGAGGTAAAATTTGTTTTAGGTACTCGGTTGCAAGATTAGAAAGAATTACAGAAACGAGTCCAGTAGCACCATTAAGACTAACCAACTTTACTGTAGCATAAGCTTTTGAGAACCACAGCTCTCTTTGTCAGATGCATGGAGTTTATGTTACAGTAAAGTTGGTTAGTCTTAAAGGTGCTACTGGACTCTTCTCTATTTTGCTACTACAGACTAACGGCTAACTCCTCTGGATCTACTTACAGAAACGTTACTATAAAGAAAAATCCATTTGTGGAAGACAGTGAAGGTTCACAAGTGTTAAAGAAAAGCCCCCCCCCCCCCCCCGTCCCCGTCCCCATCTTCCTAGATTCAAGGGCTGATAGTATGCTGGTTGTCCTTGGCAAAAACCTAAGATACACCCCCCAACAGTGTGAACTTTGCTGTCATGTTAAATGAATTTATTTACTTCTCACCAAGACTCAAAGCACATTACAAAATTAAAACTATGCAGTCTGTATACAAACAGTTGGCAATGCCGTAAAATGGGGGTTACAGATTCAGAGGGTAGTGAACTAAAAACTGTCTGCTACATACAATAAAATGGCATAATGCATGCAACAAACCATGAAACAAAACTGGATTTCAGAATTAGAGAAACAGAGCAGCGGTTTAATGGAAACAGCGAGCAAAGCAGCGGGCAGAGGGGAACCTTATCTAAAATTTCATGGACGTTAACTGTGACCCTTGTCTCTTTTATGCAAAGCTTTCTTTTACTCTGTTGCCTACAGGCTGGCAGCCCTTTCAGAGAACCGCTAATAAAGTTTCTGACGCGGCATCCTTCCCAGACGGTGGAACTGTTTATGATGGAAGCCACTTTGAATGACCCGCAGTGGAGCAGAATGTTCATGGTACATTTGTGTGTGTGTCCTTGTGCTCCTTGTGTTTAAGGGCTGGTGCAAAAGTCACATGCCCAATACTCTAACTCTAGTTAAGGGGTTGAGGGTCAGTGGTCTGTGGGACGGCATGCCCCTCCCCTCTGGGGCAGCGATTCACTTCTCCTGCCAGTACTGTTATTTATTCGCCAGTGGTCCAGGAGTGAGGCAGTCCTTATTTTTGGGATATAGCTCCTCCTCCTCTGAAGGCAGGATCTGTCAGCTGATTTTGATCCCAGAGGGGAGGGGCTTGTCTTTCTGGCCCTGCCACCCGAGCAGGACGTCTTCAGCAATGCTCTGCAGAGCGCAGTGATCCCGGTAAAGAAGAAACTGCCAGAGATGAGCCAGTCATGGCGGCGCATGCCTGTAATCCCAGTACTCAGGGAGGCCGAGGCCATAGGCAGTGCGGAGCTTGCAGGGGAAAGGAAAGGCCGTACCACCTACCCCACCCCCAGGTGCAAAAGTCACATGCCCAATACTCTAAGAGACAAGCTACAAGTGACGCCTGACGCAGGTTGGACACTTGTCAACTTCCTTCAAGTTTTGATGGGAAATGTAGGCGTCCTGGTCTTGCAGCTTGACTCTCTGACTGCTGTCCAATGGACTTCTCAACTGTCACTTGTCCAACATTCCACCAAGCTGCCTACATTTCCCATCAAAACTTGAGGGAAGCTGACAAGTGTCCAACCTGTGTCATTCGTCACTTGTAGTTTGGCTCTAACTCTAGTTAAGGGGTTGGGGTCAGTGGTCCATGGGATGGCACGCCCCTCCCCTCTGGGGCAGCAATTCCTTCTCCTGCCAGCACTATTATTTATTTACCTACATTGTTTATAGTCTGCATTTCTCACCAAGACTCAAAGGCAGGTTTCATAGTGTAAGTCAAATACGATCAACAGGATGGAACATCTGATAAACAGTGCAACAGGGTTTGGATTGCAGGAATCTAAAATCAAGCAGAAATCTGAAACAGAGCTGAAACAAAGCATAAGCTTTTTAAGCATGGCAGAAATTACATAGTAGGAGCATAGTTACAGCAACCGACAGTATACAGTAGCATGACCCTCTAGCCTCTTAATCATGCTTACTAGTCTTTGTCACTCTTCATCAGGTTTCACTAATGGGGGGTTTAGATTCAAATGCTATGTTCAGATGGCACGGTTACTTTGAATTGTATTTTTGCACTTTGCACTTTATTGTCATTCAATTGACTGTTTCTCCGTGCCTGATGTGTATTGGCAGCTGTCGCTGTTTTGCTTGCACTAATGAACATTCAGTTTCTTTGTGTTTCATTGTTACTGGTTAGCATATCACGGTGCTCTATGAGCTCTTCTTGCCATGTTCAGATCCTGGCAAATAGCAAACCCTGTCTAGGGTTAACCATGGTTAGGTTTGGTGAGAGTGTAAGCCTTAGTTACAGAGAGGGGAGGGGGAAGTTCATGAGTCTTAAAACATTCACTGACCCCAAGTGAAAGACACAGTTCCATGGCCTTTACCCACTCTGTTAGTGATTTCCCTGCACCCTCCGGGTAATGTGGTGTATTCGAGCATTACGTTAATGTGCCTGTGTTATGGAGTTGCAAGATGCCTGTTGCTTAGTGGATTAGTTTCCTGATAGTGGTTCCTTGCCCTCCCCAGAGCTTTTTAAAGCACAAAGACGCGAAACCACTGCGTGATGTCCTGGCGGCAAATCCAAACCGGTTCATCACATTGCTGTTACCTGGCGGTACCCAAGCTGCAGTCAGGCCTGGTTCTCCCAGCACCAGTACGATGCGCCTCGATCTCCAGTTCCAAGCTATCAAGGTATAATATTCCCACTACAGAACTGCTGCACTTGGAGAGTCCATCGTTGTTTCAACTAGGTGTTTATCAGATCTGTACCCTGATTCCTCCTTGTGTGCATAAAGTGCTGTCGAGTCACTTTACACACACAAAGTCAAGATTATTTTATATCTGCTCTTGCCACCCCACCCCTCAGTCTTCTGCTTTGGTCAGATTTCCTTTGTGGTTTCAAGAGTCCAGGATTTATTTCTGCCAAAAGGTGGGGCATCTAGTGAGACACTGTAGACGAGACAAAGGCTGATTCCGCACACGTTGGATAATGCACTTTCAATGCACTTTATCAATCGTTTGAGGTGGATTTTTTGTTCCACACACAAAAAAATCCATTCCAAATGATCTATAAAGAGGATTGGAAGTGCATTATCCAACGTGTGCGGAATCAGCCAAAGAGAGGGGACCAAGAGGAATGTTGGTCCCTTGGAATGTTGGAATTGGAATGTTCTCTTCTGCTTTTGATATTCAAACAACCTCGTCCCTCTCTTTGTCTTGTCTACAGTGTTATTACCACCTTCCACAAGAATCCCTGTAAAAGAAACCTGAAATGAATGTAAATAATAGACACTAGGCTGTTTTAAGTATTTCGCACATACAGGTAACCCTTTTCTCTGGACAGATCATAAGTATCATCGTTAAGAATGATGAGTGTTGGCTAGCCAACCAGCATTCCTTAGTGAGCCAGCTGAGACGCGTATGGGTCAGTGAAGCTTTCCAGGAAAGGCATCGGAGAGAGAACATGGCGGCCACCAACTGGAAGGAACCCAAGCTCCTTGCATACTGCTTGTTGAATTACTGCAAGTATGTCAACCTTGCCAATCTGATTTATGTTGCTCTTTCCTTCGAGGGAAAGGGTCATGAGGCTGGGTTTTTTCCAATTTAGAAAAAAAGACGACTAAAGGGAGACGTGGTAGAGGTTTATAAAATTATGCACGGGATGGAGAAAGCGCATGGAGACAACTTTTTCTCCCACTCTGATAATAGTAGAACTTGAGGGGGAACCGCAGTGGAGTTGATGGGCAATAGAATTGGGATGGACAAAAAGGAAGTACTTTTTTACTCAACGAGTTATTAAATTGTGGGATTCACTGCCAGAGGACATAGGGAGATAGCTGTGAGCGCAGATTCCTGGAGGAGAGTTCCATCAGTGGCTGCTACTCACAGTGACTCAAGGGAACCACCACATCCCAGACACAGTAAACCTCTGACAGTAAACCTCCCAACAACACTGCGGACGACTTTAGCCTCGGTGTCCTGTTTGTTGGCTCTTCCCTTTGTGTGAAACAAGATGCTGAACTGGAAGACCCTCTGATATGATCCAGCAGGTCTCTTTTCATATTTTAAGCAATGCCATTGAGCTTGCTCTTTAAGAAAGAGCTGTCTTGTAATTGGTGGTTGATAGGAAGGGGTGTTCACTACAGAGGACTCGTAGTGTTGAGTTACTGCGAAAGTTTACGTACTTAATCTCACTGCATTTAATGTGCCTTCTACAGTGATCTTTTCTAGACAGTCGCCTGTTTGTTTTTCTTTCCCTTCCCAGGAGAAATTATGGTGACATAGAATTGCTCTTCCAGCTTCTCCGAGCCTTTACCGGCCGTTTCCTCTGCAACATGACTTTCTTAAAGGAATACATGGAAGAGGAGATTCCCAAAAACTACACCATTGCTCAGAAACGGGCTCTGTTCTTCCGGTTTGTCGACTTCAATGATCCCAACTTTGGAGATGAGCTCAAAGCCAAGGTATGGCTGATCGATGAAACAGAGAATGGGTTGGTATTTAGGTTTCATTTCCTTGGGCAACAAAATTCGCTTGCTTTAAATGTCAGCTGGTAATTGCAAAGGCCATTTATGTGAAAATACCATGCCTAAAAAGGAGCAGTAACTGGTGAACTCAGCAATTTGTCAAATGGTTTTGGAATTTGAGAATATCAGCGTACCTGTTTTCCCTGCAACCTTTTATGTAGGCGAAATGGAATTTCCAGAGTGGATCCGTAGTTTTCTTCGATACTAACTGCCCGTAATTGTGTTCTCTTCTTAAGTCGCTGGCCCTTGGCTGTAGTTGCAGCTGCCTGTTCTTAGCCTTATTTTGTCTTCCCCGCTGGGCAGGTTCTGCAGCACATCCTCAACCCCGCTTTCTTGTACAGCTTTGAAAAGGGGGAAGGCGAGCAACTTCTGGGCCCCCCCAATCCAGAAGGAGACAATCCTGAAAGCATCACTAGTGTATTCATAACAAAGGTATCGTTTTGAATTGTGATTCTTTTCGTTCAATGTTATTTTACTCTTTGTCGCCCCATTTTTCTTCCCAAAAGAGCTTGTAACAGAATAGCCCCCCATACACTATAACCTGAACCAGTAAAAAACAAAATGACACATGGCATCTTGGGCCAGTCCGGGACTCCTTTTCTGGCTCATCCGAAGGCTTGGGCTGCGTGCTACGGGCTGCGAGCCAAATGGCCTCCAGCCATGCCTAAGCTTTAGGTACCTGAACAGGAAAGGAGAAACAAGTCCTCAGCAAGATGGTGCAGCTGGTAAAGGGGTTCTTTCCACTCATCCCTCCAGAGTTCCCCAGAGGGGGGAACTCTAGCATTGCCAGGCTCAGCCTGGCAACCGGCGGCAGGGCAGGGACAAGGGAGTATGCGTGTGATGTCAGTGACATTGCTGTGCCGTTTCTGGGTACAACCTGGAAGTGTCAAAGGGCAGCTCTAGGAATCACTGGAAACTCTATGATAAAACTGTAGGGAGGCCTGGCAAGCCTGGGGAACCCCCTGTAAGACTTGACCATCTCTGAGACTTATCCCTTCAAAGCTGAGCCCTTCTAAAAACCCCACTGATTTCTAGTGGAAGTGTTTTTAAGCTGGTGCTTAACTTTTCCCATTGGTATCAAAATGTTCTGTCCTTGGGCATGGTGCAGAAGACTGTGGAAGGGTGCATCTTTCTACTCCCTTGCTGGCCAGCACTTCTCAGCAGCTGCTGGACAAACCATTTGCTGCTGTCAGGGTCCAGTTCCCTCCTAGCTCTGACTTAGTTGTGGCAAGGAACGGTGGCAGCTGTCCAGGCTGTGCTGCTCAACAGAACCAAAAAATCAGAAATAACTGAGCCCTCCTAACAGCCCTGAAACTGTCAAGTGGGGAGGGTTGGATGGGGTGTGTGGATTTTCCCACCAGAAGGGAGGGGCTTAAACAAATTAGCATCATAGTTGTTGTCCTCTGAGCACGTCCAAGGAACCAAGTAATTCTCCAGCCTCATCCTCCTCTGCTGGGAGAGTGTTCCTTTAGGCATGCCGAAGTGCTTTGACATGCCGAGTGTGATCCCCCCCCAAGTAAATATGTTTTATTTTCAAGATGCAAAATACAAACCCTTGTTAAATTTTCTAACTTTTCTAAATTTTCTAAACTACACTAATTAATATAAGTAAATATGTTTTATTTTCAAGATGCAAAATACAAACCCTTGTTAAATTTTCTAACTTTTCTAAATTTTCTAAACTACACTTATTAATACAAATAGACTTTTTACATCGGTTTCTACTCTTATTAAAAGTATTCTGTTCACTTGCATATTCATTTATTATTTACAATACAGCTTAAGAGTTAAAAGTAATACAGATGTATATTTATCTCTTTATGTTTTCTTAATTTAGTATTGTGGGCCAAGGTTCGGTTCAAGATCTGCGTTTTGGTTAAGTCTGTGTTCAGATAATTTTTATGAATTTAAGATTGCTTGATACGGTGTTTTAGGAGGCTGTATACTATTGATTGTAATGAACTCAAAAAAAGGGGAAACCATTTTTCCCAAAATCCAGTTGTATTTGGAAAATTGATATATTTTATCATTAATCTTTTCAAGTATAAGATGGTCCTAGATTTATAGATAGCAGTTTGACATCGTGTCATGCATCTGACAGAGAGAACTGTGATTCTTGAAAGCTTATGCTCCAATAAAGTTGGTTAGTCTTCAAGGTGCAACTGGACTCTTTGCCAGTTTGACAGTGTTGATGGAATGTGTGATTTCCGTCTTGCAGCAATTGCACTTTTAGCTGCAACTAACCGGTTGTTTAGGAGGTCCCATCTGATTTGAGGGATTGATGTCCCAGTGGGATTTTTTGACATTCCATCTTTGCTGAACAGCCACCCTCCCTCCCCATGTCACAAGCTGCTTTTGAAAGCTCCTGTCCATTTAAAAAGCAGTTTGCCATGTGATCTACGGGGAAGTCTGTTGAACAAGCAGACATTCAAAGCCACCTTCTATACACAGCAGGCTGCATCGTTTTTTGGACCCTGACACTCTCGGGTTAAAAGTGCTTCATTTGGGATCTTACAAACTTCATTAACACGTTCACAACCCCCCCCCCCCTTTTGCACGGGGCTAGGTGCTTGATCCGGAAAAGCAAGCGGACATGCTGGATTCGCTCCGGATTTACCTCTTGCAGTTTGCCACGCTGCTGGTGGAGCACGCCCCACATCACATCCACGACAACAACAAGAACAGGAACAGCAAGTTGCGCCGCCTCATGACCTTTGCTTGGCCATGCCTCCTCTCCAAGGCTTGTGTGGATCCCGCCTGCAAATATAGTGGGCATTTGATTCTGGCACACATCATTGCAAAGTTCGCCATCCATAAGAAGATCGTTTTACAGGTATTTTTTGATCTGTACATAGCAAACTTTTATCCAAAGCCTCCTCTGGAATTGAGGTTCAGGAGGCTAGCGGTGGCACTTTTGAAGATTAACAATTTTTTAAAAAAATAAAATTGTGTTCTGGCATGAGCTTTCATGGATTAGAACCTGTTTCTTCAGACGTACCTTTAAAGACAGTGTATGCTGTTGAAGATTAAGGCATCTTTGGATGCTATGAGTGGATCCTTTCTACGAAGACAGTTTATGTAGGAGGTGTGAAAAGTAAGGGGGGTGGGGAAACCAGGCAGGGTCAAGGGGAGCATGAATTGCAGAAAATACAGGGAAACGTGATTATGTAAAACATTAAAATACAATCAAGGAAAGCACAGAGAGTGTTAGCTAATTTTGCTAAGCTAGCAGTTGGGAGAGGAGGAGACCTGAATTGTGCTAAGATAGTGCGTTAGATCCAGATTAAATTTTCCATTGGAAGAATGGAACTTTCCTCTCTCCCCAGCCCCACTGCAGCCCACTGATCTCTATGAACTGCTCCAGTTCTTGAAATGAACTGCTCCCAGTTCTCTATGAAATGCTCTCAGAGGACAGAAGTCCCTGAGGAATTACATAAGGGAAGGTCTGCGGCTGGAAGAGGGAATCGGTGGAAATTGCCAATATAGTCTGGATTTAGCCAAATATTTGCGTGTGAAAGTTGCTGTCAGATTGCAGATGATTTATGGTGACCCCTGTTGGGGTTTACAAGGCCGAAGATGGTTTGCAATTACCTGCCACTACACAGTGACTCTAGACTTCATTGATGGCTTCCCATCCAAGTACTAACCAGGGCCAACCCTGCTTAACTTTCGAGGTCTGATGAGATTGGGCTAGCCTGAGCTGTCCAGTTCAGGGCAAACCAATATCTGTAGTGATCAAGAAATCCCAGCTCTTTGCTCAGTCCTGGAGAAGTCTTTTTAAATTATACAGACATGAGCCAGTTGGTAGAATATCTGCTCAGATGGTGGAGCACCTGCTTTGCATGCAGAAGGTCCCAGGTTCAATCTCCATTGAAAAGGATCATGAAGTAGGTGATGTGAACGATTTTCCCCTGAGATTCTGGAGGTCCACTGCCAGTCAGAGGAGATGAGACTGACCTTGATAGGTCTGAAGGTTTGACTCCGTATAAACCAGCATCACGAGTTCAATGGACCCTGCTTTATTTTTGCTGGAGGAGCAGTGTTAGCTGTCCATGCTTGTTAAGAAATAAGTCATTCTGAAGTCAGTGGTGGTTTGTTCCCCAGTCGGGATGCATAGGATTGCACTTTGGGGAGGGGCTGTAGCTCAGAAGTAGCACACGTACTTGGCATGTGGAAGGTCCCAGGTCCCCGGCATCTCCAGTTAAAAGGACCAGGCAGTGGGTGATGTGAAAGATCTCTACCTGAGACCTGGAGAGCAGCTGCCAGTCTGAGTAGACAATGACCTTGATAGACAAAGAGTCTGATTGTTGTTGTGGGTTTTCCGGGCTGTATTGCCGTGGTCTTGGCATTGTAGTTCCTGACGTTTCGCCAGCAGCTGTGGCTGGCATCTTCAGAGGTGTAGCACCAAAAGACAGAGATCTCTCAGTGTCACAGTCAGGAACTACAATGCCAAGACCACGGCAATACAGCCCGGAAAACCCACAACAACCATCGTTCTCCGGCCGTGAAAGCCTTCGACAATACATCAAGAGTCTGATTCATGTAGAGCAGCTTCATATAATCTCTCACAAGCTCCTACAAGAAAAGGGAGGGAACTAGAAGGGAAGGAGCACTGGGGAATAATCAGAAATGAAGGCACTTTTGAGGCATGGATGGTATTAAGAGCGGCGATTAGGTTATTTTTTTTGTTCATGGGAGCAAAGAAGGTTGAAGGCATTACAATGGAGAGAGTGCTGCAGGCAGGTCAGGAGTTAGAGTAGGTAACGGGATTGGTTTCTCCTCCTCTGGAACTCTTAGCTTTTTACTCGCCTGTATGTTGTTTTTCAGGTGTTTCACAGTCTCCTGAAGGCTCATGCCATGGAAGCCCGTGCCATTGTTCGGCAAGCGATGGCGATTCTGACGCCGGCAGTGCCAGCTCGCATGGAGGACGGTCACCAGATGCTCACTCACTGGACCAGGAAGATCATCGTGGAAGAGGGCCACACGGTTCCTCAGCTGGTCCACATTTTGCATTTGATCGTCCAGCATTTCAAGGTATCCTGGTGGAGTCATGGTTATCCCCAAGACTTGTAGAGGAGAAAGGGCAAGTGATGGTTAGTGAAGTCCTTAAATGGTAGCAGAGCCAGCTCTTGGAAGCAGGAGGGGCATCGGCTGAATTCGTAACCTGAATAGGGTAGAACAAAGTTTGAATGCAAGTGGGGGCTGCTGTACTTTTTCAAGACAAAGGTGAACTATTTATTTATTTCGTGGCATTCATAGTTTGCCTTTCTTGCATTGTGGGAAGGGAGCAGAGAAGACACTCAGGAGCTAATGGTTTAACCCAGATGAATGTAAGCTAAAATTAGCAGTCTCTAAACAGAGCAGTGCCTGCAAATGTCCTTCACTCTCCAGCCCCTTAGCCAATTAGCTTTCTATCAGTGCCTGGAAGCTCTATGCCCCGTCTCTTTATTACTGACTTGTGGACTGGCTGGAAATGTAATAAAATCCTGGGGAGGTGAGTGGCTGGTACAGATGATCATGTCTTGACATTACAGTTCTTATTCAATACATGCACAACCAAGAGTCGGGATTCTTGCTGCTGCCTTCATGGATTTGAAGGCAGCTTTTGATACTGTACCCCATGCTAAATTGTGGCTCTAGTTAAAACTCACATCTATTGACAAGAGACCTTTTTTGGCTTTGATTGTGATTCCATATTCTAACCCCACTGCACAAGTCCACTGTGGGTTAGACAGACAACTTTCCAGTGTCATCTCCCTACAGCAGAGAGTGCGTCAGGGGTGTGTGCTGGCTCCTTTATTGTTTAATTTATATATTAATGATATGATTTCTGCTGTTTCCACCCAAGATTGTTGTTCTCCATCTATTGCTAATGTTAAAGTTCCTATTTTGCTTTTTGCTGATGATACAGTTCTCCTATCAAGGACATCATTAGGACTGTCCTCTTTGATAGAGGCTTTTGTCTTTCTGTCTAGAAGAAAGCCTGATAGTCAGCTATCAAAAATACAAGGTCGTTGTCTTCGGTCAAAAAAATCTCACATACCCCATAAGTGGCAAACTGATGGTAATAACATTGAGGAGAGCCCCCATTTTAACTATCTAGAGGTTTGGTTTGATCAGAGATTAACTTGGCCAGTGCAAGCTGCTTGTCTATTTGTCCCGGCTAGAGCAGGAACAAATATCATTTGTTGTTTCTTTTATTCATCTGGGGATCAACATATTTCAGCTGCCGTTAAGCTTTTCAACACCAAGGTGGCTGTGCAAAGTTTATTTGGGGCTGGTATCTGGATTGATAAAGTAGAGGAGTCCTTTGATTCAATTCTCCTTAAATTCCTACGGTCCATCTCTGGAATTCTGAACTGTGTAGCAGGGGTGGCCCTCCGAGCCAAATTGGAACAATCATCTCTTGAAGCTTGGGCTTGGATGAAGGCTTTTCTCCTTAAAGTCAAAATTTTATACTCTGACATCCAAGAGGGCTTACCTGGGTTTGATCAGAAAGGATTCTTATGTTTCCAACTGGGATAAACTTGTACAGCAACGACTGCAGCTCCTTCGCCTTCCCTTTGACTCCATTCAGTCACCAGACAGGAAGCTATGAGCATGATTAAGAAATGTCTGACTACAACATCACGATTTGTAGAGCACGACATCTTTGCTCTACTTAATTCGTAGGTATTCTTTCATCTGGCTAGCACCCTGACTATTGTGCATATTTGACTGTTCCTCGGTATAGGCGTGCCTTTATGTTGGTGCACCTAAATGCCTTGCCATCTGGAGTATTGCAAGAAAGATACTGTACTGTACTCCGATAGAGTATGTGACTGTAGTGTGGATAGGTAGCCCCTGAGATTTATGGATTGTGTTTGCTTTCTGATTGCACAAGCAGTGCTTTAATGGGCACAGGGCAAGTTTTCATGTTGCCACGCTCTTTTTGCACAATGACTCTCCTGACAACCCCCAGTGGTTTAGAACGTTCTCAGTAACAAAACTTCATAAACCAAAACCATGAAGACAGTGTTGTTAACACAAAGGGTGTGCCTGATGTACTGTATCACTAACCTTTGGGGAAAATAATCCCTCCGCAGGTTTACTTTCCAGTGAGACACCATTTGGTCCAGCACATGGTGAGTGCCATGCAGAGACTGGGCTTCACCCCCAGCGTGACCATCGAGCAGAGAAAACTGGCTGTTGACCTAGCTGAAGTGGTGATCAAATGGGAACTGCAGCGCATTAAAGATCAGCAGGTATGAAGCAGATTGTCCGACATGTAATGTTCTCGGTGTTTCTGCATAAACGTGGGTTAAATTCCATCCTCTTGGACTTTTTTTGTTTGCCCGTGTGCATTTGCGCATGCTTTGTTTTCTAGCCGGATTCAGATACGGATCAGAGTGCAGGCGGGGAAGGAACAAGTTCTTCCTCCTCGGGCATCAAGAGGGGCTTATCTGTTGATTCGGGCCAAGAAGTGAAGCGGTTCAGAACTGCTACGGGAACAATAAGCGCGGTAAGAATCTTTGGCTTTTAAAGAGCAAATTGTGTTAAGTGTTCCCTGTCATGGGCATTTTTTTAAAACACTGAAACAGATGCTTGATAATCCATTTTGATGTTCAATGTGCTTTCAGGTGTTTGGACGCAGCCAGTCGCTGCCAGGGGCCGACGCGCTTCTCTCGAAGCCGATCGACAAACAACACACAGATACGGTTATCAACTTCCTCATTAGAATTGCTTGCCAGGTACTGTGTGCCTCTGGGACGAATGTGGTAAGGCTTCGTTAGTATCTGAAAGTCAACCTTGCTGCCCCACCACAAAAGAGATCTGCAGTGTTTTAGACGGCCCGGGGTAGATACAGGGGGAGAAAAATCTGATGCTAAGGACCAAATTCCCTCTTATCCTTAAGGATTTTTGCGAACAGCATTCAGGCATGATTATGGGCAATTACAGTATTAACGGCAGTGGCATAGTTATGTTATTAGAGGCAGGGGCTTAGCTTTGGTATTAGAGGTTAAGGGCATAGATACTGATGGTATTACAGGTTAGGGAGATAGTTACACGCATTTGCCCCGGTATGCACATGACAGTAGGGGAGGCTACAAGGGTGGCTCGAAAATGGTTAGACTGGGGAAAGTGGTGGGAGGAGTGTTTACGTGGGAGGGATAATGGTTGGGGAGATGGGATTTGGGACTATCTGGGACTCTTGCGGTGGGAGAGGAACAGCTAGTGTGCTCCGGGAGTGTGTGTTAGAAGATAAATACCTGCAAGGGAAAGCACAGCTTTAAAAGTTTGGGCATGGCTAGCATTAGAGTTTGCTGGAGGGATGTTATGAAGTGACCTTAAGGAAAGGTCACTCTTTTCCTTCTTGCTGGATGCTGGAATTGTTCCCCTCCAGATACAGCTCTTCTTCTTCTTCTTTGGGGACCCCTCTTGCTCTAGTTTCCTTCCACCCTCCTGTAGCATGCCCTAATTGCTTTCTCTGAGTTCTTTTCAGGGAAGGCGTAACAAACGTTCTTGTTTGCACAGGGAGGTATGGCGGCATTAAAATATTAACGACTTCTGAAAGATTATGATGATAAATGTTTGCCCGCTTGGTAATTATTCCGGTTCGTTGCCAGGTAAATGACAACTCCAACACGGCCGGCTCTCCTGGCGAACTGCTCTCCCGCCGCTGCGTTAACCTTTTGAAGACAGCTTTACGGCCAGACATGTGGCCCAAATCCGAACTCAAACTGCAGTGGTTTGATAAGCTTCTGATGACTGTGGTAAGCGATGTTGCAGCCTTGAACAATGCTTAAGGATCCATAAGATACGATATAATCAAATGCTTCATAAACAGTCCCAGGTGCCTTGTAAGTTGTCACGTTCACACCCAAATGTATTGATTCATTTCAAAAAGGTGAAGATCCTTGCGTATGTGCAGAGGTCTGCAACGAGGCTTTGACGGCAGGGAACTTGGAATTTTCATGTTCGCTTCTTTTAATTGGCAATTTAATGTGGTGTCATGACTTGGAAAACACTTGCTTAACAGGAATTGATTTGCAGTCTCAAATAATTACGCTTGTCCTTGTTCTTGACATCAGGATTAGGCTAAAAAGTCAACTGCTGAGAATTGGAAATGAATGGGCCCACCGGTCTTTTTGTGATGAACGTGGATGCTATTTAATGCAGACATTAACATTTTTAAGAGTTTCCAGAGAAGTGTGTGATGAGGCCGTGAGGAGGTCCCAGATTCCTTACTCACATGGCCAGTCAGTCGTGCTGTTATTACCATTGTAATAATCATGAAGCTGTCTTGGTCTGTCAAACTCTGTATTGTCTACTAAGGGGTCCCCAGTCTTTTGAGCCTGTGGGTACATGTGGAATTTGGACACAGAGTGGTAGGCACAACCACAGAATGGCTGCTATGGAAAGTGGAGCCAAGTAACTTATACCTAGAGGAGCTTGTCATGCTGTGCAGTTAAACTTTGGAGCCCGCTAAAGCAACATGAATAGCTCCCTTCAAAGGCCAGAGTACAAGAAAAGACACCCTCCCCTATCCCAAGTCCTCTGACACACTCAGAGCATTTGTGGGGGTCAGTGGGGGTGCTTGGCAGCCACAGCATATGTGCGATGTGTGCAGAGGTGGCTGGAAATTGGGGCAGCTGCGGGGCAGTGGAAGGGAAGGGGGAAACTTATCTCTTAAAACCTCTGTCTGTAGCAGAAATGCATCTTTTTTGGGTCCAAAAGGACCGTTAACCGTTGCTACTTGCATGCGCAACTGCCTTGAAACGCTGCCTGCTAATTTCCCTGTTTCTGCAGTATAAGCAGCAGTCTGGGATATTTATTCTATTCATTTAATAGGCTTGCATAGCTTACAGCCTTCTGCTATGCGTGTCTCTTAAGGTTAGAAATAAATACTTGGGGCGGCTGCTTATCTTGCAAAATGTAGCCTCCCAGCTATAGATGGGGTTCATAGCATGTTTTCCTGAACTCACGCAGATCGGCCATTGCCTTTAAGGGGCTGTGAGGTTTGTTTTTTGTCTTTGAAAAGTGAGTGAAGCTTTGAACATGAAGACCTCTGCCGTAGGATATTAGCTAGGGGGCTCATTTTGTTCGGAGGCGGAGTGGTAGCTGCCCAAATAGTCTTGACTGTTATTAGCTGATGTTTTGCGTGACTGTTGGTTTGACTCCAGAGAGGAGAACCCACCTTACCACTTTTCATCTAGTGAATAGTTCTATGCTACAGGTGGGTACTTTGGGGGGATTCCCATAAATGCATATTTTAAAAAAATTCCACTACCCAGCCTGAGCTTTTGGCCAGAAAGAACAACCGTTGTTGACCGTGCTTCTCTGTGGATGCAGGGTGGGATTACTCTAAGCCTGGTGACTTTGTGGCAGAAATGCAGTATGGATTCACCCTAGCCTTGGAGAAAATGCATAAAATTACCTATATATCCCACATTGGAAGTTAGTGGGGTGGGATACTCTTTGGCGTGCGACCAGAGCTGTTGAGAAGGATACTCTAAAGGGCTTTCAATCTTGCTGGTGGTTCCTGACCTCAAGCGATCTTTGGGGCATTTCCTTCCAACTTTCTTGGTTTCTTTCCCACTTGGTTATAAGGACCCTCCTGTTTTCCTCGGATTGGCTTGCTTCTTCCCCCAGGGACAGGAAGGCAGGCACTTCTGCCCTGGTGGAGTATTTCAGGAGAAAGTAGCTACCATTTTCCTCGCCTGTAAGTGTGGAAAAAATGGCTGTTGATGCTTGAAAGGCAACCTTGGCAGGGCCTGTGGTATATCTCATCACTTGAGCATATGAGTTGATATATCCGAGTCCTTCAGAACACCAGAGGTAGATGACATCAGAATAACAGTTCCCGGGGGCGGGGGTGGGGGGTTTGCCTTTGGCCTCCGCTCCCTACTTGCATAGGATTCCCTGTGGCATCTGATTGGTTGCAGCGGGAGACAGGAGGCTGAACTAGATGGATCTTGCATTCAGCCTGCTCCAGCTGGGTTCATCTTGCTCGGTTGCATTTTCTTTTGGATTTCGAAAGCTGGTTTTTCCTTCGATTCTCATTGCAAAGATACCAATTTTTGTGGCAGAATGCATCTATATTCGCAGACCTTTCCTCTTCTGGCCGTGATTTGTTCTTCAGCCACATCCCCCGAGTTCAACTGCTCCTCTGCTTTACCAGCTGAGCTAATAGTTAACCTGTAAAAAAAAAAATCATATCAGGTTATTACGGCTGTTGTGGGTTTTCCCCTTCAGTTTCTGCGTTAGCCACACCCCTGACCCCCCCCCCATCTGCTGCTTTCCCCCGTTGCCCTTGGATTGCTCCATAATTCAATGAGAAAGCGCGCCCATTAAAATTCCGTGCTTGGTAACAAATGTTACCCGCGCGGGGAAGATCAAGCAGAATTACTTAGCAAGTGGCTGTGCGCGCTGCCTTCTTCCTCACAAATGAAATGATATTACATTGCGTTGTAAGAATTATCTTTGGCCTTCCATCCTCGCTCTGAATAATTGAATGCAAATCTATTATTCTAGCGGTTGTCAAGAGGGCTCCTGAGCTGTGCAGCAAAAGAAAAACACCCCCGGACTCTGGGAGCCAAACAAGATAGTACTCTTCTGCTTTAATGAAAAGGAGCTTTCCCCACCCCCATAAATTGAAAATGACTTTGGACAGAAACACAGAGTTGAGACATACAGATGTTAAAAAAAAAAAGAACGTTCAATGAGGAAGTCTTAAACGTCCTTAATTCAGAGCTGTCAGGTTTCTTAGCTTCTGAATAGACATAGCAAGGAATTGTTGCAAAATGTTATTTTATTTTGCTTTATATACTTGAGTTATTGTGTTTGTCACTGAGACTCAAGGTGGATTACACAATACACAACAATGTAGTCACATAGCATGATATATGACCCTATTGAATCCTTAAATGAAGCATTTAAAAATTTTGGAACGGATTTTTGGGAGGAATTAAAGCAGAAGGGTTTATACAGAATAAAAGATTTTTGTGATTCACAAGGAAATTTGATTCCAACGCAGGAAGTATTGGAGAGAGTGGGAAACCAACCTTGGTTAAAGATTATGGGTCTATATAATTTTATGAAACATAGGAGATATAGCAAAATAGTAAATATGGGAAGACAACCCATTTGAAAAATTATATAGTATAAAGGATGTCAATAAGAAGGGTATAGCAAGAAAATTATATAACTTAATGAATATATGAATATTCTCTATATATCATATAGAGAATATATGATCAGGTTGATAAAATCTAAATGGGAGAAAGAGTTAAAATTAACAGATCAGAAGATAGATAAATTAATGAAAGATATAAGGGTAATAAAAATGGAAAAATTTAAAGAACTGGAGATGAAAGTAATATTCAAACGGTATAGGACTCCCTCCCAATTATCCTATATGATCAAGGGAATGAAATCGGAATGTTGGCATTGCAATAGAATAAAAGGCGACTATGCTCACTTGTGGTGGGAATGCTCTAAAGTAACAGTCTTCTGGCAAATGATATTGGGAAAGGTGAAGAAGCTTTGCGATGCTGAGATAAATTTAAATGGGGAGATCCTATTTATGGGCATCTGGGGGAATAAGAAAGTACAGGAAAACAGACAGCACTTGTTAAAAGCCACGATTATAGCTGCCCATGCTGTAATAGCGTATGGATGGAAAGATGCCTCTAAATGGACTTTGGAAAGATGGAATTGGTATTTATATGAATGGATCCAATCAGACATTCTATCAATACTAAAACAGGATAAGACATGAGAAAATAAAACGTTAATGATAAAGAAGAAATGGTCTAGATATATAAGATGGGTAAGAGGAGGAGAGACCAACCAAATTATATTAACGAAACTCCAGAGAGTGTGCTCATGGTTAAAGATATAAAGTAGATGATTCTTGTGGTCATTCCTCTTTTGGGGGGGGGGAGAAAAGGGTGAAAACAAGTCTGTATCAGATGTATGGATAGTTAAATTTATGCTATATGTATATATACATGAAGTATAGATTGTATGTGGACATAATGCATACATCAGTACAATATTAAAAAAAAACATTGCATGATATATGTAATAAACAGGTTAAATAGGACTGGGACAGTGTCACCCAACCTGTGAACTGAGATTTAGAAGTGGGTTTTGAAGTTTCTAAAAGTTGGCTGCAGGCAAGCCATCCCTAAGGACATCTTCTGCCCTTTGTGTCCTTCTCTAAGGCCAAAGTTGACTTATAGTGACTGCTGGTGGGGACTAACAGAGGTGGTTTGCCATTGCCTGCCTCTGCAGCCCTAGTCTTCATTGGAGGTCTCCCATCCAATTACTAATAACCTTGCTTTACTATTATAAAAATGCCCTCCAGAACAATTCTCTTTTATGAAATGACAGAAGTTCCAGGAACTTTCCTGTCCTCAAACAGGCCATTCCCCAAGCTGGGAGCCACAGCAGAGAATGTGGGCAGAGTGTGGGCAGCTATTGATCTTGCCCATTTGCAGGGTGATGCCTTCAGAAGGCTTTGTTTAGATGAGCAAGGCTGTCACATCCATGCAGAGGTAGTCATGTAGATGTGAGGGACCAAGGCCATGAAGGCCTTTGTATGGGATGACATTTGTATGGGATGACATTTGAATTGAACCCAGTGAAAGCTTGGTAGCCAGTGGAGTGAATGCAGAATGAGCATACTATGCCCACTACACCTGGCTCCCAAGAGAACTGAGTTATGGTATTCTATTCTAACAGAAGCCTCTGAGTTGGCTTCAAGTGCAGGCCCAAGTAGAATACACCGCAGTAGTCTAGTCTTGAGGTCACTGTGGCATAGATCCAGGTGGCCAGATCAGCCAAGTCAAGATGGGAGTCATCTTACAGACTAAGTTAAGATGGAAGAAAGCTTTTTTTTGCAGCTGCATTAACGTTCTCCAACAGTGATGCTGGGATTCAGCATAACCTTTAGGCTCTTAACTGAGTCAGCAAGGGTCAGTTGGACCCCATGAAATGTAGGAAGCACAATGTCCTTCAAGACTTTGGATGCAGTAGAAATCTTGGGTTGCTGCCTAACAGCTATGGGCAAATGGCTGAAAGCCAACAAATTGAAATTCAGCCCAGACAAGAAGGAAGTGATGCTTATCGAGAAGGCAGATAACCTTGAAGGATTGTACTCCTCACTTTCGATGGAGTTTGTCTGACCTTTGCAGACTCAAGACCCTGGGGTTTATGCTGGATCCAGGGCTACTGCTAGAAGAGCAAGTTAAGGCAGGTGATAAAAATGCTTTCCACAGCCTCATTCTAGCCTGGAAGATGGCCCCCTACCTTGACACGGCTGATCTGGCCACCTGGATCCATGCTGTGGTAACACTGAGTCTTAACTACTGTAATGCATTGTACATAGGTCTCCCCTCTAAGCTCAGAGACTTGATGCAGAATGCTGCAGCTCAGTTATTATCAGGAGCTAGGAGAAGAATGAATATTACTCCCATTCTGCAGTCACTCCACCGATTACATATCAGTTATCAGGCTCAGTTCAAAGTATTGGCTGTCACCTACAAAGCCCTTCATAGCCTTGGACCTTCATATCTATTGGACTGCCTCTCTTTGTATGTTCCACTACTGCAGCTTCACTCATCTGAACAGGGCCTCCTGCAGGTGCTACCTTGCACATGGGCAAAATCAACAGCTGCCCATCCATGTGCATTCTCTGTGATGGTGCCCACCTTATGGAACGGAGTCCTTGAACAGGCCGGGAAAGCTCCCACTCTCCCGGCTTTCTGCAAACTATGCAAAACTGAATTATTCAGAGGGGCTTTTTTACTCAGATGGGGAGGGCTGTACTGTAAGGAAGTGGTCTCAGAGCTATGCATCAGTAGAAGGATAGGGACCATAGACTTTGCTACTGTATGCTACTGTGTGCTATCTCTTGCTTTGTGTACGATCCTACTGGGTAGTTCTATGTTGCTTAATGTGTCAGTCTTAGAATTGCTTTTACTCTTTTTCAGGATTTCCTCTTTATTGGATGTCTGCCGGTTTTAAATGTTTGCAAAGTTGCATTTATATATCCTATTACATTGTTTATTGAAATGTCCTTGAAATTGACTGTACTAACCCACACTTTGTAATCCACCTTGAGCCTCGGTGAGAAAGGCAGACTATAAATAAATAAATAATGTAAATAAAAATAAATAAATATCTCTGCCTTGGTCTTCTCCCCTTCTAGTGGACTGCTCCCTTCTCCCTCACCTCCTTGCCCTGGTTATTTCCTGGCTACTTGCTCTTTGCCACCCACGCTCCATTGATTTGTTTCAGTGAAGGGGTTTTTTTTAAGTGGAGGGGTGTTGATGGAGGTTACATTGAACTTAGTTTTTTTTTTAAGTACAAAGCCATTCCCTCCCCCCCTGCAAAATTTGGGGAATTTGACTGTGGGCATGGGGGACAGAACTCAGAATGTGAATGTGCTGAGGAAAGACACTCTTCTTTACCCCAGTGGATCAATATGTGTAGCAGTTCAGTGGCATCAAATCTAGATAGTGGTACAGTCAGGGCTCATTTCGAGGGGGAATGCGCAGGAATGCAGTTCCGGCAGTTCCCCAAAGAGGTCACATGTCAGGTGGCCCCGCCCACATGACTCGGCCATTTTGGGCCCGTTTCCGCCTGGATTGGGGCTGAAACGGCCCGGATCGGGCCTCTGATGGGTGGTGGATCACTCTCCCACTCAGCAGTGGCCCGATCCTGACCATTTTGGGCCTCTTTTTGGCCATTTTCAGCCCCTTTTTGCCATTTTGGGCCCAGTTTCAGCCCTGAATGGCCAGGATTGGGTCAAAAACAACCAGGATAGGTGATGTCAGGGGGTGTGGCATATGCAAATCAGTTATGCCAATAACACACTTCCGGTGATGGCAAGGGGCATGGCACATGCAAATCAGTTACGCTAATGACACACTTCCGGCGTTGGCAAGGGGCGTGGCATTTGCTAATGAGTTATGCTAATGAGTTCCTCCAGCTCTTTTTCTACAGAATGACCCCGGGGTACGGTGGAATACGATGTAGTTGGTGCAGTAGCTAAAAGCCTAACATGAAATCCTGAAATTGCTTTGTTTGTGGCTTTTGTGTTTGCGAACGTGCGAGTTGGTTGTTTTCTAAGACTCTTTTCTCCCCCTGCCGTCTTTTATTCCAGGAACAACCTAACCAGGCCAACTTTGCCAACATTTGTACTGGGCTGGAGGTTCTCAGTTTCCTTCTGACCGTCCTCCAATCCACGGCAATCCTAAGTAGTTTCAAGCCTCTGCAGCGGGGGATTGCATCCTGCATGACTTGCGGAAATACCAAGGTTCTGCGAGCCGTCCACAGCCTCTTGTCTCGCTTAATGAGTAACTTCCCTACAGAACCAAGTACGTGTGTGTTTACATTTGGGGGGGTCTCCATTTTTTCCCGTTATCCTTGCACAAGTTGTGATCCTAGGGAAGGAACATCTCTAACGAGGCAATCCTCTCATTGGTTCTGTTTTTTATGATCTGTTATTTTTTTTAAAAAAAACTTGCACTTTCAACCCCAATTAAAAGAAAAAGTTGAAATAAGTAATCATGAGGAATACATCATTATCCAGTGGCATAAAAACTTAATAACCTGTGGAAGTTATTACTTTGGCTCAAGGAATGCATGTCATAAATTTAATATCTTTTGCAATTACCATTTTTTCTGCTTTGAAGGTGCAGTTTTTCAGTTGTTGAACATTGCTGTTTTAATAAGACAAGAAAGGGAAATTGGGTGTGAAGGCAGACCTTCGGTAGCATGGAAGGAAATGGGAAGAGCAAGTTGTTGCAAATAAATTTTAGAATAGGAGGGGAAAAAACACCCTTGCAGTGGGATCCTGGCCCCCAGCATACCGATTTAATTTACAGTGCTGTTATGCTGTTTTTCAACTGAAAAGTTCTCAAAGTTGTGAGCAAAACAAAGAATCAACAGTTACCTCTATAAGAGAGAAACTAAAAAGTTATCCTAAAACAGCAATAATATTTCTTGCACTGCTTAGACTCCACCACTGAAAACCTGACAATACAGGAAAGCCTTCACCTTCCTCCAGAATAAGGAAATTGGAGAAGAAAAGCAAGCCCTTAGAGGAAGGGGATTGCTCTACGTTGGGGCAACTGCTAAAAAAGCCATGCCACTTCTGGGTGCCAGTCTATCAGTGTACTCTAAACAAAGCTTCGTTGACAGATCTTCAGAGATGAGAAGTGGTAGAAGCAGGAAACATAGATGCAATCCTTCACCTCCTACAGAAACAAAACAACGAATGTTGTGATAAGAGTCTAGCACTGCCATATCCCAGTAAAAGACACTGGCTTAAACAAAAGACAACAACTGTTTTTTTTTTCTTGTTAACTCTGGTGTAGGCACTTCAAGTGTGGCCTCCAAGTATGAAGAACTGGAGTGTCTGTATGCCGCTGTTGGGAAGGTTATTTACGAAGGACTGACTAATTATGAAAAAGCGACCAATGCAAACCCTTCCCAACTTTTTGGTAAGTTTCTCTTCTCTGGCATAACTATGGACAGAGACCACCTAGTTTGTCATTGTGATTCTTGTTAGAGGAAACCCCAATTGTTGCTACATGCTGCCCTGGGGAAACATCATGCCATCAGCCTGTGTTTCGAAGGTTGTGTTTGCAGTCCAGTACATAACTCTTCCACACTGAGCTAATCCCACAAGCCATTCTGTTAAAACTTCTGCATTGGAAGGGAATTTTTTTCTAGCCGTGGTGGTAATGACAAAGCTTCTGGTGCTGATTGGCTGAAATGTGCTAATGTCTCAGAAGGGCTGGGTGGGCAGGGAAAGGCTCAGGGAAGGCTAGGAGGAGCAAGGGGAGCTGAGAAGAGATCTCCGAAGAGAATGAACTGGAAACAGAGTGGTCAAGTGTTGGGGGAAAGGAGGCCGGGCATAGAAGGTTGGTTATTGACCTTTCCCAGGGCACCCCCTCTTTTGTCCTGCTAGTTGAAAAAGAATTTGCCTTTTCAGTCTTAATCAATCCACATTTTAATAAGATTGCAGAGCTTTTTTGTTTTTTCAATTGTAGTTCCTGTGTTTTTGCATAGCTGTATGTGCCACCTTGATGAAATTTGGTTCTTGATTTAAGTTTCACACTTAAAAGGATACCCAAGCAGACCTGTCCCCAAATGATTTTAAACCTGTTCTAGTCCTCCTTCAGGAGTCCACCTGTCGTCCAGAAACTCAAAGCGGATTACGCACGGTAAATAATTAAGTCCGTGCAAAGAGACATCTAATTAGCACAGTGTACGATTAAGACAGTCAGTACAAGGAGATGTCGAATGAACCATGTACGAGGACTAGGATGACCAAAATTCAAGTGAACATAGCATAGTAGGTGTGGATATAATGAAGAAAAATGGTATTACATCAGTAGAAAACAGTGGAACGACCACAGAGTGATACATGTCGCAAACGAATAACATGTCCTTTACGCAGTGGAATGATCCACAGTCCCTTTACCTTTATAAAGTGCTTTCCTGAACTGTTCTGTTACAGTATGGTGCAGTAAGCTCTCCTCTTGGTTCACATATCAACTTTAAAAAAAAATTATCAAGCAAAGAGCATGTTTCTTTCTGGATCCTGTCTAATCGCTTGAATTGGATAGCGAGGATGTGTAATAGCTATGGAAACAGCTCGGCAGGCTGGTCCCCCCTCCCCCCCGCTCCCTGAATTACTTCTGTCAATAAAGCGGGCCTTGCAACTGACCTAGTTTTTTTGGCAGGCCTGCTTTTTTAAATGGCAAATGTCCTTCACTATCCTAACCCACGATCTGTGTAGACAGATGTAATTTCACTTTGGGAATTGCCTATTTGTCAGGTGTCAGGTTTGGCTATAGAACGCACTAAGCGAGAAAGATACTTCTTATCATTGTCCAGAACATTCCCAAGGTTAGAATGGCCCGTTTTCTCCAGCACCTAGGACGCAACATTTTTTCCTCCTGTTTTTAAAAGAGAAGGCAGGTGTAGGCTTTCTTAAAGGATGCAAAATAAATATCAAGTGTCTTTTTCAGAAGCAGGTAGATGGGAGCTGGGAAGGGTCTGCAGAAAAATGAATGGAGCATGTTATTGATTCCCTTGGCCTCCAGAAACAGAGGGGCATACACAGAATTGCTGAGTTACACTTGAGAACAAGACCTTTGGGGATTAGTTGCTGATGCAGCTGTGAACGTAAGGGCAGGAGCTACGGCACAAGCACAGCAGTCAGCCCTTTTGGGTGGCGAGTCGAGCCCATTCTCTTTTCCTGCTTCCAGACCAGTGGCTGTGGAACGTGTTGCAAACTGTTTAGTCTTTCAGAATGCTGCAGTTTTGGGCTCTTGGGGAATATGTAGCTTACTAAGCCATGGTGGGAGGGGGTAGGGGAGATGAGTTAGAAGAAGAACTGAAAGAAGGTTGGGGAAGCCAGGGGAAATGAGAAGGGGTGGAGTGTATGGGTAGCGTTGGGAGCAACTGTGCCTCCCCTCCCTTCCAGTGTGGGTTACATGTGGTTGGAGGAGAAGGGTGTCCATGCTGTGTGAGAGAGCCAGAAGGCTGGAAGTGGGCGGTGATAATATGGAACTTGGGAAGGTTCTGTTTGGCATGGAGTCAAGGAAAGGAGAGAACCACAACTGGGCTTGTCTGAACCCTCCTATTGGCTAGAGACAGGAACTTGCAGCCCAGTGGGTCTGTGGCTCAGCGGAAGAGCCTCTCCTTTGAATGCAGAAGGTCCCAAGTTCAATCCCCGGCATCTCCAGTTAAAAGGACCAAGCAGTAGGTGATGCGAAAGACCTCTGCCTGAGATCCTGGAGTGCTGCTGCCAGTCCGAGTCGGGAGTTCTGACCTTGATGGGCCAAAGGGCTGATTCAGTATGAGGCAGCTTCATGAGTTCATGAGTGTCTCTGTGTGATCATGATGTGAGCCGCCCTGAGCCCATTCGTGGGGAGGGCGGGGTATAAGTCAGAATAAATAAATAAATAAATCATTGTGCTTAGTGACTGCAACCTTGCAAGGCTAGTTAGGCTGAGCGAAAGCGCCTGGCCCAAGGCCACCCGTCAAAGTTTTGTGATGGAACACGGAGTCGAGCCCAGTTGAGTTACCGCCAGTAATGTACTTTTCGGTCCATTTTCAGGTACTTTAATGATTTTGAAGTCTGCATGCAGTAACAATCCTAGTTACATAGACCGACTGATTTCAGTCTTCATGCGATCTCTACAGAAGATGGTGCGGGAGCACTTAAACCAGCAGGCACAAGCAGGGACAGCAGAAGCGAACACAGGTAATGTGCATCGCTGGCAACCGGGGTGCTGAGGTTGAGTTGCATGGGAGAGGCATTGTGTTCCTCGACGTAAGGGCTTGGACTTGCTTGAGCATCACAGTGCGTCTCCTGGCCTAGGTTCAAAACTGAGAAATCTTGTTCCAGAGTTCAGACATTCATGGGCAACAATATTGAGATGGAGAGTCTGTAGTGCTGAACTTGGGAGTGGGGAAATTGGTCGTCTTCTGAACTAAAAGTAGAACTAAATGTTAGCCTTGGCAAACAAAATGGTTCCAAACTCTGAGCTTTTTACCAAGATACTGAGAAATTGGAGACTAGATTGTGCAGTCCTCGGTGTTCAGTTTGGGGTAGAAAAGCGAGGGGAGTTAAATCCCTTCCCGTGCCCACAGATTCTTGCAATTACCCTCACCCAAGATGTTTCTCCCGGTTGAGCTCACATCCTTGTTCAAAATTGAATGGGAGGCAATGGAGGGATTACGTATGCCCCTTTCCCCCAGCAATTTGGCTCTGCAAGTCTCCCCGCCTCCCATTGCAAGGGAAAACATGGAGTTGGAACCCAAGGGTTTTTCATGTGACATCTAGTAGCACACATAGTGGGGCGAGCAATCTGGGTGGAGGACAGAGTAGGGGAACTATATGTAGGCTTGATTTGAAAGTTAGTTGTGTTGGAAGGCTACCGTTGCTTGGCATCTTGTTACTCTTTATACTCGGCATTGTGCCTTTGTCTAACTTGGGGTTGTGTACCCTTTTGGTTCAAGGCTTCCATTAATTTATCCCAAGATGATTTATGGGAATCAAACTGGGTCCTTTTTAAAAGCTCTGGTAACGACTCATAGTCTGGCAAAAAGAATTTAAATTTTATTGCTACTACTCAGGCCAAAAAGGAAAATTGGCTGCAGCCTGATTCCAGCAATAAATTGGAATTTGAAATGCATTTAGGGCAAGCAAAAGATGCAAAAAAGGAAACCTGCCCTGACTTAGCTTAGCCTGAGCTGCCGAAATCCAAATAGGAGCTCTATAAAGTAAAAAAAGAATATTTTTGTTCGGTAGACCTCCAGTACTATCAGAATAAATTGACACCCAGATTGGAAAAAGAACTTTGTAATAGCAGCCAAATGAACTTCATCTTGGGATAAATTAATGGAGGACAGGTTGTCAAGTTTTGGATTTAATCTTTTCCTTCTTTTGCTATTTCAATTGTTAGAGATAAAATTTTGGAATCATTAGGACAACAAAACAGGAGACTATTAATTTAGATGCTAGGAAACGTTCTTCCATTTGATGGGGTTTCTCAGCCTCTCTTCTTCCTGTTTTGCTGAGTTATTTTACTTTAATTAACAGTCCCAATTTTTCGTCAACTTTTTTTCTTGGCTAGAGTAAATGCTTTACCACTCTCAGAGCTGTCTGTCTGTCAGTCAGTCAGTCAGTCGCTGCAAGGGTATTAGCCGTCCCCAGAGACTCTGCCCTTATAGTAGAGATGTAATTGAAACTTTCCCTCATTTTATATTTAGTTGTGGCTTGTATTCATCTATAAGAGCCAAATTTATACTGCCCTTATTTATTGAGCACGGGTCCTCATTGCTCATATGACTTTCATCTGTTACATCTTTTGGCTGGTAAAGATCAGCATGCCACTGTGTTCTTTGCTAAAGTTTATATTTTATATTTTGCACCCTTAGAATTAGGCAGGCACACGTTAGAAATATCACTGGGACAAAGCTTTAGTGGGCTGCTGATTCAATTTATTTTGCCACAGTGCCCTGGGGCACCTAGGCATGCTGATTTTGAAACCAGAACAGGGTTCAAGTCTTTCTTAACCTTGGTAATTTCAGGATAAGGCAGGCTAGAGTTCAAAACAAGAACTAGAAAACTAAATGTTAGCTGGTCTTCATTTCTCATCCAAGCCTCAATGTTAGATTTGTCTTTTTATGTTCAGAAATACTGAAATACGCGGGCATTGATTATGCCGTTGAGGCCATGTTCTTATAGTGCTTTTTCTCTTCCATACACATTGCTTCTGTGCTCTGCAGCTTTTATTTAAAAGTTCTTTCCTAAAGCTGTCTGCATGGGGGGGTGCTTTGTGGATTCACTTGAAAGAAGCCACCCTTGGTTGCCAGGGAAGAATCGACTGTTCTGTCTTGCCTGGAATGCTTTCGCCACCTGTGCGCTTATCTCATCATGCACGGAATCCTGTTCTGACTCTGTCCACAGCTGGCACGAGTGAGTTGGTCATGCTGAGTTTGGAACTTGTGAAAACACGTCTTGCTGTGATGAGCATGGAGATGAGAAAGAACTTCATTCAAGCCATCCTGACTTCTCTCATTGAAAAATCGAACGATGCCAAAATTCTTCGGGCGGTGGTGAGAATAGTGGAAGAATGGGTGAAAAACAACTCTCCCTCGGCTGCCAGCCAGGTAATCTAAAGGATTTACTATTGTGAACAAGAGAGAATGTCCCGGTACATCTTTGGGGGAGACCAAAAACCCCTTCATGGGTTTGACTTTTTGTGTGCCTGATTAGTTTCTCCAGCAAGAATCTCTGTGCAGTGGTAAAAAGCACCAGTTGCATCAGCAAAGGAAAAGAAAAAGGGGGGGGGGGAATCTGAAGCATAATACTGTCCAAGCCCCAGTTGTTGCCAGAATCCCAACCAGGGTTTATCCCAACTGGGATAAGGAGAAAAAAAAATCTTGGCCACTCCATCAACCAGCAGCCAATTACCATCCTTGGCTACCTGAAACAATACACAAATAGAGCATTTGTTAAAGGTGGGTGGAAATCTGAAGGCCTGGTTAACCACTCTGCCGCCATTTATATCTTTGAGAGGTAGAATGGAAGCGATCAGTTTTCACTCTTGGCTTTGCTCTCTGCAGTGGATATACCTCTAGTGAGATTGGCAAGAGACAGGGCCTCAAAGACTTGGCATGCATTTGTCTACCTGAAAGAGAGGTGTGTCTTGCTCCAACCACACTATATTTTGAGTATGTCAATAGGAACGAATGCACATATATGTACATAGACATACATGGCGCACACTCGTCTTCTACAGTGATTTAGCAAGCCACCTAAATGGCGCAGCACTCTAATCTGGAGAGCTGGGTTTGATTCCTTACTCCTCTGCCTGAAGCCAGCTGGGTGACCTTGGGTCAGTCACAGCTCTCTCAGAGCTCTCTCAGCCCCACCCACCTCACAGGGTGTTTTGTTGTGGAGATAATAATAACGTACTTTGTAAACCACTCTGAGTGAGTGTTAAGTCATCCTGAAGGACGGTATATAAATCGAATGTTGTTATTGTTATTGTTGTTGTTATCATCATCATCCTCGAATTGATTATTCTGCATTAATGCACATCACTTGCTGTGTTTCTGACATACGTTCTGTTTCGAACTTTGCATTGTACTTCAATGTTTGTGGGCATCTGCAGATGTGTTAGATATATCACTGGTGAATTTCTGTATTTGTTGTGAGAAGTTAAATGTTATGCTAACCTGGTAATTGGTCTACAGCTGCATGTTAGAACAGTTAGAAATGTGCAAACATACATGTGTGCGCATGCATACACATGCATATGTATGTGTGAGTTAAACTTTTGCTTTCATTGTGAGCTGTGAGAGGCCAGATGGGAAAGCTAATTTATGTTCTCTCTTTTACCTCTTTTCAGACACCTACCCTTCGAGAGAAGTCCATTTTGTTAGTAAAAATGATGACCTACATTGAAAAACGTTTTCCAGAGGACCTTGAATTAAATGCCCAGTTCTTAGACCTTGTTAACTATGTCTATAGGTAATTATAGCAATTAATCACCTTTTTTCAGCTTACTGGTTCATAATTTTGTGCCACTCATGACCTTAATAACATGCCATCCATCTTTTAAAGCTAATTTAGATTTTGGGAGGGGAGGTGAAATAACAGTCCATTTCCCCCTCAAGGTTTCTTTGAATGTATCCGCACGTCAACACC
This sequence comes from Eublepharis macularius, assembly GCF_028583425.1. Lineage (NCBI taxonomy): Eukaryota > Metazoa > Chordata > Lepidosauria > Squamata > Eublepharidae > Eublepharis > Eublepharis macularius. The sequence continues at coordinate 21,922,979 of NC_072801.1, forward strand.
TCCAGATATTACATCTGTTCTGCTAAGGGGAACGGAATGCATGCTGTGATACCTGCATATTGCATCCCATTTTAGACGTACTCATACTTGCCAAAATACTCTGCGTGTGCTATAAATAGCAATTGATTACAGTCGTTCAGAATTTTAATTTTCATTTCATAACAGTTAGCTAAATTGAGTTTTTGTCATTAGCATAAGTCTGTCCCCCCCACTGCAGTTCTTTTAAATGCTTAATTGCTGTTTTGACAAAGAACGTCACCAGTCAAATTATCAGCCCAACTGAATTTTACACATACAAATGCATGGAACGCGTTGTTGTTGGAGCACTCTATACCTGTTAAGGTTGAGAAGTGCTAACCGTAGCTGCAAAGGATTCCCGTCTCTCCTGGCAGCCTGTGTTTTCCCCTACAACCGAATGCCTGGGATCTGCAATTTTTGGCAAGCCTTGGGTGTTAGCCAAAACATTGTTGTAGGCAGGCCTCTGTTCAAACCCCTTCTGATAAGTAAGCGTCTTGTCAGATGCCACCCTGAGTTAGAAAGTGACTGCAGGGAGATCAGGAGGGGAGGCAGGTGAGCTCTTGTTCTCTTCTCCAGTTGGGGAAGGTTGATTCTTTTATTATCTCTTATCCTGGTGGAAGGTGCCCTGCCTGCTGGTAAAGTAGCAAACATCTTGGTGGAGTCTTGACCCAATGCCATGCAACCTTTTCCATCTGAGCTCCGCCCCGATACTCGCTGGACCCAATGCCGTGCAACCTTTTCCATCTGAGCTCCACCCCTGATACTCGCTTAACCCGATGTCGTACAACCTTTTCCGTTTGCGCTCCGCCCATGATACTCGCTTGACCCAATGCCGTGCAACCTTTTCCATCTGAGCTCCACCCCTGATACCCACTTGATCGTTCTTCCCATATCTGCTAAGGAAAGCGGCCTCTCCTGCCTGCTGCGTCATGTGGGTGCTTCATCATTTTTTCTTTTTCATTTCAAAAGGGACGAAAGTCTTTCTGGGAGTGAGCTGACTGCCAAGCTTGAACCAGCATTCCTTTCGGGACTTCGCTGTGCCCAGCCACTCATCCGAGCCAAATTCTTTGAGGTTTTTGACAACTCTATGAAGCGACGGGTCTACGAACGCCTGCTTTATATCACCTGTTCTCAAAATTGGGAGGCCATGGGCAATCATTTTTGGATCAAGCAATGCATTGAGGTAGGAGGGAACACTGCTGAAAGCTTCATCTCTTTTTTTTAAGGAAATCTGGGCTGGGTTTGTGTCCAGAGTGTTGCGCGGTGTGCGCTTTGGAGTCTCACCAAGATCTGGAGATCTCGATTTTTTTACAAAAGAAAAACCATTCACTCGGTTGGACCTTGCAGGCTCATTCTGCCAGAGGCTGTGCTTGCCTCTGGCTCAAGGAATCTTCCACTTGTGTGAGACATGTTTAGAGCACCTGGACCCAATCCATCACGCTGATTGCATTTAGAAACACGTTATCTCAGCTCTTGGAGGCAGTCCTCTGAACCGTCTTTTTTTTTTAACGGACCTACACTCTGGAATTTCAAAGTCATATCTTGTTTTTGAAAAAGCCTTTGGAAAGGGACGTTAGTTATTGCAGCTGTCTCCTATATGAAAATAAGAAGTCTTAAAACTGATGGCCTTTTAATGGTCTGACTTCAAAAAGGATCCAGCTGGGTATATTAGGTTTTAGATCAGGCAGGATGTGAATACTGGCAACGTGATGAATCCAGCGAAAAGCTTGAGTTGCACGGAATTTGATTTCTGTTCATTCTTACGCTTCTAAAACATCACTGCTACTCGAAAGGCTTTTTGTTAACCAATAAAATTTTGGTTTTTAGTCAATTGTATGTTGGTGCTGCTAGAAGACAAAAAATGCAATTGAACTCCCCTGCGGTCAAGCGGGGTTTTAGTGGCATCTGTTTTCACTGCCCTGTTCCATCCCATGTATGAATTGAATGGAAGATGCTTAGCGCACATTATAGTGAATGTCCAAAATACAGTGACATAAAAGGCTGACACATGCCCTAAAAACCCAGACCAGTGAATGTGGACAAACACTTTCCAGTTGGCATCAATATTCACTAATGTTACTTCATCATCTTAGTGATATATCTAGCATTCCTTTATGACTGTCATCAACTCCTGCGTTCACGGTAACGTATTCATCTTTGCTGATGAGTAAATCTTGGTAATGATGTGAACGCCTGAAGCTTAAGAGGGACTATGAAACACCTCTTAATTGAAGGTACAATGGCATGAATACAGTACCTAACCTAAACTCTTGCTGGCTGTGTATGAAATAATTACCCGAGCATTAAACATAGTAACCAGATAGGAAGCAATTCTTTTTGTGTAGCAAGATAACCACCTACCTCTTCAAATCACTGCTGTTCAAATAGCCTTTCTGGCTGGGGAGGGTGGAGCAACTCAGCCACACTGTAAAAGAATCCAAGTGCCGAGCAACTGACATTTATAAACAATAGAATGCAGTGACGTTTTAGAGCTAAGAGCCTCTCTCGATTTTATGCTTACTGCTGGGGTGGGCATTGATGAATCGGGTTTGCTGTCTTCTGGCTGTATCGTGTCAGTGGAACTTGCTGCAGTGGAGCTGTCCATTGTGTAGGAAGCCCACTGCCTGGATTCATGTTAGCCATGGCACATTCCTCATTCAGAGGCAGTAAAAGTTTGAAACCCAGTTGTAGGAGGCAACATCCGCCTCCATGCCCCGTTACTGGCCCTCCATAGTAACTGGTTGGCGGCTGCGTGAAACAGGATGCTGGACTAGATGGACCACTGGTCTGGTCCAGCAGGGCTGCTCTTTATATTCTTAAGAGAAGTCAGCAACTGATGTAGGAGTCATGTCTCCAGTTCTACTTAAATGTCATGGCCCAGAACAGAGATGTGAAACTTGCTGTTGGGAGATGGATCCCCGCGCTGAAAATAGCATCTAGGCTGGCTTGGAGATGCAGGAAGATGCAGGTGCTGGCATTTCTATGTTAACACTGTCTTTATGACCATTCAGATGCAGACATTCATGGGCTTGATTCAGACATTATTCAGACATTACACAAAACTGTGGTTTAAGTAAACTAACTGACAGGGGAGGGGAGGAACCCCATCATCAATGGTTGGTTAGGATCTGTCAACCCAGGATGTGAAACTGCACTTTGAAGATGGTTTATTAACCACAGTTAACTCTGATAGTGTGTCATGTATGAATGCAGACATCCTATTCTGGCTTATTCCCAGGTACCGCCTTTCCCCAGCTACAGCACAAATGTTGATGAAGTCAGCATTTGTCAAGGAGTTGAATGGTCCCCTCAAACTGAATCTTGTTTTCACAACCAAAATGTAACTAAAACAAACCACGGCTTTGTGTTTTGTCTGAACTGAACCACTAGCTGTCAGTTGATTGACCATGGTTAAGAGATCAGCAGTCAGCTCACAAGTTTCTCTCCTCTTTCCTTGAGCATAAATTCTCCTTTCCCCAACCAGATTCCTTCTAAACCAGGGTTTACAGATCCACTTGGAAGACCCTGGTTTTGAATCCTGTTTGTGGCGGGGATCTTAGCTAGTATCCGAATCAATGTAACAAAGTTAAAGGAAAGTAGGGGAAAAATTGTACTGTAGAGGGGTGGAAAGAGGGAGGCAAACTTGCAGCTTCTTCTCTCATAACCCTGGTTAAAGACCTGTAATATTAGGACTAAACCAAACTGAACAGGACTTCAAATAAAGCAAAAAAATCCTTAAACACACCAGTATATATAGCAAGTAAGATTAAATTTCTTCTTTTGAAAAAAAATCCCCATTTAGCTCTTATTGGCTGTATGTGAGAGGAACACTACGATTGGGACGAGTTGTCAAGGCGCCATGCTCCCATCCATCACAAACGTTATCAACCTTGCTGATAGTCACGACCGGGCAGCCTTCGCTATGGTGACTCATGTCAAGCAAGAGCCTCGTGAAAGAGAAAACAGTGAATCCAAAGAAGAGGTACCTTCTGTTATTCTCTATTTGCATTAAAGATTCCTCTCTTTACATTTTAAAGTACACTTAAGCTGCCTTACCAGTGGAGTCTCAGACCATGGGTCCATTTGTCTCCTCCTGGTAGAAGCTCTCTATGGTCCCAGGCATGGGTCTGATAACAGCTTAAATGACATTGGTATAATAAAACTACATTTATATTCACAAACTTCTTTTTTCAGGATGTGGAAATAGACATTGAACTGGCTCCTGGCGATCAGACTAGCACACCCAAAACCAAAGAACTGTCTGAAAAGGACATCGGCAACCAGTTGCATATGTTGACTAACAGACACGATAAATTCCTTGACTCCCTCCGAGAAGTAAAGGTTAGCAGAATTCCCCGCCCTGTGCTTGTTTGGGATCTTTTAGGAAAGTGTCCATGGATGCCTGATGTTCACCAGAGTTCAAGTGCTCCTTAAGCCATTAAAGTTGAGTGAGTTTTAGCACATGTAGCTCAGCGCAGGGTAGCAACTGAAAAAGCAGACAAGTGCCTGCCTGCTTCAGCATTTTCATTCTGCTGTCTTTCATTCTCCCACTTTTGGCCACTTTTTTCCATCAATCTAGATAAGGCAACATATGTAGTGAACAAAAATAATCGCGTAAGGTGATCGAAAAATAAGATGGAATACAAAATTTCTAAATAAGTAAAACCAGATTACAAACTTAAAGACTGATGGAATAGAGACAGAGGCTGTCTCATACATAAAATAAATAATGCACACTGAAGAGGGAGGAGAAAAGAACTGCCTAAAGTTTTCATCTATACCCTTTCCCCCTTTAAAATCGTCCCGTTCAGCATGGGATGTTTTCCCATGTCCTTCCCTCTAGAGCGGGTTCCGCTTTACATGTTCTGTGAGCCCTGTTGAAGAAAAGCCATGTAGGGATTCCTTGTGGGGCCTCTGGCAGACTGTTCCGAAGTGCTGTGGGGGGATGCTGGAGAAGGCCAGATAAGCAGAACAGTGGGTGGCACCAACATTTGCTAATGTTGAGTTGATCAGAGGGGTGGTGCCTTCACTCATGCCAAGAGGGATAGTCCTCCAGATGTGCTGGGTCCCAGGTTTGTAGGTAATGCCTAGCACCTTGAATTGAACACAGAGGTGGAAAGGTAGCCAGGATAATAGTTAGATTCAAGTCCATTAGCACTTTAAGCAACAAGATTTCCCGGTTATAAGCTTTCGAGAGTCAAAGCTCCCTTTGTTAGGTATCCAGAGAAGGGAGCTTGATTTTCAGAAGATTATGCCTTAGAAATCTTGTTGATCTTTAAGGTGCTACTGGACTTGGACCTTGGTCTTCTACTCCAGACTAGCACAGCTACCCACCTGAAAGTATCTTCAGGGTGATGGTCGCAGCTTGAGCCAGGCAGCAGCCAAGCGACCATGCCTTTGAGGGCAGCCCCGGTTCAGTATTATGCCATTACCTAGGGACATGAAATCTCTGGCTCAGTAGAGTCTCCTTTTTAGGCTGCTGATCTAAGAATGCTTAGGGAGGGTTGGCTGGATTCCTTAACATGTCTTCTGTTCCATCCAGTGGCTTCCCTTGCTGAAGGTTCTCTTCCCAAAGTGTGCATTTGCTGTTCTTTATATCTGCACCCATGGGAGGAGAGAAACAGCTTCTTCATTTAATGTGCCTGTTCTCTCCCCCCCCCTTTATGTTTCAAGACTGGAGCGCTGCTCAGCGCCTTCGTGCAGCTGTGCCACATTTCCACACCTTTAGCCGAAAAGACCTGGATCCAACTTTTCTCCCGATTGTGGAAAATCTTATCCGATCGACAGCAGCACGTGAGACTTTTGAGCACTGATTTAATAATCTTTTTTAAAAAAATAGTGTTATGCTTCTTTCCTGAAATATGCATTGTTGGCATCATGGCTGTATGATGCAATTGTAGGAAGAAGCTGCTTTTAAACAGCCCAGGGAATTAATGCAGCTGGGAAAAAGGGTGGTGGTGGGGATTCAAACGTTACAGGGAATAACCAGTATGTATATTCTCTGGTTTTTATTGCAATCAGAGCTTTGAATGTTTTCAGATGAGATAGCACATTGGACTTCTGCTTCAGAAGCTAAGCTGGGTCGGCCCTGGTTAGTTCTTGGCAAACCATCTCTGAACATCTCTTGCCTTGAAAACCCCATCAGGGATCACCATAAGCTGGCTGTGACTTGACAGCCCTTTGCATACACAGCCGTGTTAGTCTATTGCAGCAACAAAAACCCCAGAAGCCCAGCAGCTTCTTAAAGACCAATCATATTTATTCTGTCATGAGTAGAGGTGGGCACAAACCGAAATATGAACTGAAGTTCGTCACGAACCGGGCTGGTTCATGGTTTGTGAACCGGTGGTTCGTGGGAGCTCATTTCTCACGAATTGTGATGAATTTTAGCCTGGTTTGTTTGGTTCGTATTTTGGTTCGTCACTGCAGACAGCTTGGTGCCAGTCAATCAATTTCCTAGGCAATGGGGGGGATGGGCTCTCTGCAGACCTTCTGCTGACCTGGAAGTGATGTTTTCATGAACCAAATGAACCGGTTCGCCAACTGGGGCAAGTTCGTGAAAGTTCGTGATCGGTGAAACGTGACGAACCACAAACTGCATGGTTCGGAATTTTCCTCGTTTGTGGCCATCTCTAGTCATGAGCTTTTGTGAGTCAGAGCTTACTTTTTCAGATACAGTGGAAAAGTTTCAGCAATATGATTTTTTAAAAAATATTTTGCTCCCCCCTCATCTCACAGGCTCTTGCAGGTGAAATAAGTCCTTTCCTGTGCAGCGGCAGCCACCAGGTGCAGCGCGACTGCCAGCCAAGCGCCCTGAACTGCTTTGTGGAAGCCATGTCTCAGTGCGTCCCTCCCATACCCATCCGGCCCTGTGTGCTGAAGTACCTGGGGAAAACCCACAACCTCTGGTTCCGTTCCACACTCATGCTGGAGCACCAGGCCTTCGAAAAGGGCCTCAGCTTGCAGATTAAGCCCAAGCAGACCACTGAATTTTATGAGCAGGAAAGCATCACACCACCCCAGCAGGTAAGGAGGCACTTCTGTGAGGTATTTTTTGCATAGCTTGAGTAAAATGACAAATGGTTACAAGTTGGCTATTTAAAAAAAACAAAAGCTCCAAGGTTAGTTTCAGCTCAAATTCACACAGGCTGCCGAGTTCATCATAATTCATCCATGCTGTGGTGGAGAGACAAGGGCATCAGTAGAAGGCGTTCTCATTTTCTCTCCCCGGATGGGTTCAGATCCAAGGTCCTTTCCCTGTGAAACGTGGCCTGTAAATAGGGAGCCGGGTGGAACCCCCCTCACCGTCTTGTGACCCTGAAGCAGTTTCTTGGCTCCAGCAAGAACTGTGATTGAGGCCTGTCAGAATTCCCCTAAACCAAAAACTAAAACACTTCAGACGATGGCTCCAGAGCCCTGGAAAAGTGGCAGGTAGCTGTTTTTTAGGTGGGTGCTGATGAATTGCTTGATCATCATTTGGGGGGATAGGAGAATTTGCCCCAATGAAAGGAGAGACTGCATTCCTGACAGCTGGATGCCCATTTGCTAACTGAAGTCTCAACGCCCAGGGAAAGGAAGCATTGCAACAACATGCAGGGCGCATGAATGTCTCATGGGGGACGAGCATCTTATTGTTTCTCAGTCTTGGTGATTAACACCTTGTTAGCAACTAGATTTAAATGCAAATCTTTGAGGACAGCTGCCACAAAGTGGCCAACCCAAAGGGTGTTTGTGGCACAAAGGAGGGATCGTTGTGATGTGTGGACGCTGGCATTCCACTGCAGGGTCTGGATTCTTGCCCACCAGGTCTCTCCTGGGAGGTTCTCCCATAAAGCTACTCACCAACCTAGAGATAAAACACTTCAAACCCAGTAGAGTCAGAGTTTCTTTGTTATATTGATCATGGGGCCTCCTGTGCTGGTAGGTCCCTGTCCCATTTTAAAACCTGGGCCCCACCAGTGGAACTGTCCCTTGGGCCGGCCTGGCAGTTCTGTCTTCCAGCTTCCAGCATCTGGGCTTGATTGCCTCAGGAACCTGCTTCACAATGTGCTGAACGTAAAGAAGGAACTCTGTTTCTTTTCCTCCCTCCCCTAAGGAAATCCTCGATTCTCTTGCGGAGCTGTACTCTTTGTTACAAGAGGAGGACATGTGGGCTGGGCTGTGGCAAAAGCGTTGTAAATTTCCTGAGACGGCCACCGCAATCGCTTACGAACAGCACGGATTCTTTGAGCAGGTAGCGTGTTAGATTTTTCACTTGGTATCCGTGGGGTTTTGCTCACCAAACGGTGGTTCTTAATCGAAGCAAATAAAACTGAAGAGTAAGGACTGTGCGCAACCTTGACAACATGCGTCTTCCAGGCAGAGTTCTGTTCTGACAGGGCATCACCAAACTTAATGGACTTTCCCTCCAGCTTAGGCGCTCAGGAGGGGCCCACAGGGATTGCATGTGCAGTGTTTTTGTAATGTTTTAAGTAGCTTTTATAGCTAAGGCCCCTTTTATACAGACTGCAGTAACGTTTAAACACTGACCAGTGAAGTGTAAAGTGTCAGGATCTTGGAGTAAATGGGATTTAAATTTGGAGCATGTTTTCCAAACCTGCCCCTTCCAAATGGGTACCACCCACCCTTTCCCCCAGGCCCAAAAGCCCAATCCAGCTGCCGGACCTGTGCCCGTATAGCACCGGTCAGCTTGCCATCAGTTATGTGGGAAGGAGGGAAAAGTTGAGTGCTGATGATTCCTGAACAGATAATTTGTGCTCATGAATGGATCTTGAACGTTGAGGCCCCGATTCCCAGTTCTGGCTTTTCAGCTCAGACAGCACGTGTACCACATCTGTTTGATCCTAGTGCTTTTTATTAGGTTGGGGCTCTTGTGTTTTTGGATTTGGTGAGAAGGGGAAAAAAACTCCCAAATGTCTGTTTTCTTTAAGGCACAAGAAATGTATGAAAAGGCAATGGATAAAGCAAAGAAAGAACACGAAAGGAGCAATGCCTCCCCTGCTATTTTCCCTGAGTATCAGCTCTGGGAAGACCACTGGATTCGGTAAGTAAATTTAAATTGGTCCACCAGTATGTAAATGTTGACAGGTTATGGGGAAAAATATGAGTACTCATGTCTTAAATGCTAGGCTTAACTTTTGCAATTCACGAATTATCAAGGAGTCACTATTAGAGATGGGCATGATCCGCATTACAATCCAGAAAAACCCACGATAATGGCGATCGCGTGATCGTGACTCAGCGGATCGTGATCGGCCACGGCCAACGATCCAGCGATCAGGAGGGGGCTGGATCGGGGCTGGATTGTGCTTGGATCGGGAAGCCCGAAACTCAGGCACCAGTAATCTATTCCCGGGGCAACGGAGCCAGGGGAATGCCTGAGCTGTGTTTCCCCTCCTTCTGTCGCCCTGGAAACCCAAATGGAAGCCCAGCTTTCCTTGATCAGCAGGGCTTCCTTCCAACCACGGAGCAGCAAAGCAGTCACCAGTTGGGAGAAGACAGCCAGGGGAGGGAGGGGGAAGGGGGTGTTCTGTATGGGCACTCCAATCTCATCCCTGCAAACCCTGATAGGCAGCTCTGATGGCCAAACACAGATGGCCAAACACAAACACAGATGCCGCCGGCATCACCCACCATTCTTTTCTCGCCAGCGCGCTCCTTTTTGGCCTGGCGGGCGGGCACATGGGGGGTGCCGCCGGCGAGCGGCCAGACCCCCTGCCCCCTGAGGGGAGGCGGCTCGTCGCCGTCTCCCTGTGCCCGCCAGGCCCGGTGGCCACCACCAACACCCGCCTTCCCACATAGCTGGGAATAGCAGTGCGCCCCGCTTTGGCCTCCACGATCCACGGATCGGGAACGGGAGATGATCGGTGTGGATCGTTTAGTTGGGATTGTCACCGGCGCCGACCCATGATCAGCTGGATCAGCAATTTTTTGGGGATCGTGCCCATCTCTAGTCACTATTGTCTGGGTTGACTGGCAGCAGCTCTCTGGGATCTCAGGATCTTTCATATCACCTACTACCAGGGCTTTTTTTCAGCAGGAATGCAGTGGAACGGAGTTCCGGAACTTCTCAAAAATGGTCACATGGCCGGTGGCCCCGCCCCCTGATTTCCAGACAGAGGGGAGTTTAGATTGCCCTCCATGCCTCCGAGCAGCACAGAGGGCAATCTCAACTCCCCTCTATCTGGAGATCAGGGGGCGGGGCCACCGGCCATGTGACCATTTTCACTGAGGGCAATTTAAACTTTAAAAAACTCGCCCCTTGTTCCAGCTAACCCAAAGTGACATCATCGTGCGGTCTTGAGTTCAACCACTGAGTTCCACCACCTCTTTTCCCAGAAAAAAAGCCCTGCCTACTACCTGATCCTTTTAAATGTAGGGGCTCTGCCAGTGAGCCACAGTTTTGAACTGTCCACTGAGAAGCCTCGGTTCTTTTTCTGTAGAAGAAAAGCTAGGCTGTCCAAGGCTGAACTTGCACACACTCCCTACATCCTCTGTTGAGCTAGTATAATAATAATAACAACAATAATTGCACTTAGGTTCTACTCTGGACAGATTAGTGCTCCAGAGTGGTGAACAAGGTCAGTGTTATTATTATCCCCTCAATACAGCTGGGGAGCTGGGGCTGAGAGGAGTGGCTTACCCAAGGTCACCTACTGAGCTCATGACTGATTTGCAACCCAACCATTTAATCACTGTGCTACAGCAGCTCTTCCTCCAAGGGCGGGATTGCAGGTCCCAGGTCTTCAGCAAACACTGAAACATACAATACAGAAAACTTAAGAAGTAGGAACTTTTGAAATGACGGCCAAGAAATGCCCACCTTGTGTGTTCTTTTGAACGGGAAGGTGAGATTTAAAGAAAGCAAGAATACAAAATTGAGGGGGGAGGGAGACAACTGTCTCGTTACACCTCTTTGAAAACATTTTGTTGTTGGCACCAACTTTTCTGGGTTTGTAAGAAATATTTAAAATCCTTTTGTAAGAAACGAAGCTAATTGACCTTTTATTCCCAACCCCATTCAAAAGGTGTTCCAAGGAACTGAATCAATGGGAAGCTCTGACAGAGTATGGACAGTCCAAGGGCCACATCAATCCCTACCTTGTTCTGGAATGCGCGTGGCGGGTCTCGAACTGGACGGCTGTGAAGGAGGCCCTGGTACAGGTGGGTTTTCCGTCACTGCCTTTGCAATGCAGGATCCTACTGTTTTGTGGATTGGACAAGATGCAGCTGTTGCTGCAACGATTTGGGGACAACTGAAACCGTCTCTTTGAGGCACTGGTTTGTGATAAGAGAGCACAGGACAGCCGGCTGTTCCGGCAAGTGGCATGGATTCTTTGTATGAGGGATTCTTGAAATTTTGTCAAAGTCATTTCCTCAAGCTTAAAAAAAACAACAACCAAAAGGCTGATGGAGCATCTGCAAGCATAACACAGTCAAGTGGTTCTTCTCCTGTCAGTTTTGCTCTTGCCTCCGTGTCTGGGGAGCTTTGCTAGCAGATGGGAGGGAAGGAAGCGAAAAGTGCTCTTGGGTATACCACGGGACCTTAGGAATCATCAGTCAACAGCTGAAGAGAGCCAGGCAGCCCTAGACTAGCGAAAACGAACCAACAATGAAGAGTTACAGAATAGCCTCCTTTTGAAGAGCTAAACATGCCTGGCTCATCTGCATCAGAGTCAAGTGAAAGGACAAACATGTATTTAACCAAGCATGTAAACCGGGCTTATATTGAGTTAGACTGTAGGCCTAGCAATATATTGTCTACTCTGATTGGCAGTGGATCCCCAGAGTCTAGGGCAAAGATCTTCCGCATGACTTACTTCCTGATCCTTTAAAGATGCCAGGAATTGAACCTGGGACCTTCTGCACCAAAAGCAGTGGCTCTGCCTCTGAGCCAGAGTCCGTCCTTGTGCAAAACAAGCCCACGAAGCTGCCTTGTGCTGAGTCAGACCCTTTGTCTATCAAGGCCAGTCTTGTCTGCTCTAACTGGCAGCGGCCCTCCAGGGTCTCCGGTACTTGATCCTTTTACCTGGAGACGCCAAGGATTCAACCCGAGACAGTGTTTGTGCGAAGCAGGTGTTCTGCCACTGAGCCACAGCTCCCAGTACACAGGATGCTGCCCTCTGCTCGTTGACTTTCTCTTGCATCGTTTCTCACAAAAGCATTGTTAAAAATTTTTAAAATTCTGATTTCGGCCAGCCGAAGCTACCAGGTGTAGCCTAGTGGGATGGGACCCCTCTTGGGTAGTGAGAGGGCTCTTCATCTTTCTAAGGGTGAGAAGAGTTTTTTGAAAGGGTTGCCTGAAAGAAATCAGGGTCTCCAGCACAGTCCCAAAGAACGGAGTTAATGTCTTGATGCCTTTGATGTCAAATGATTTATTACAGAGGGTCAGTCAATGTGATCAATGGTTGGGACATTCAGGGAACAATGCAGTAGGGTATGCAAATGCAGACTTTTGAATACAAGCAGAAATCCAATATAGAGCTGAAACACTGTTGAAAGAAAGGATAACTAATTCAACATATCGAACGGCACAGAAATTGCCCAGTAGGAACATGCTTACAGCAACGGACAGTGTACGGTAGTATAATCTGTAATCCCTATATTTTTTACCAATGCTTCTCTTTGCACCATTTCTTTACAGCCCTCCTACCAGTGTCAAAAAGCCCTCCTGAATAATTCAGTTTTGCTCAGCTTGCGGAAAGCCAGAAGAGCGGGAGTATAGCTTGCTACATTAGTGTAGAATACACGCAACCTTTGGGAATTCCTCCCCACCAGTTATGCTACTGAGCATATACGGTTGTGGGGGAAATATTATACACGTACATACGCATGACTCAGAACCAGAGCCCTGGGTTAGGACCTGTATGACCATCAACTCAGACGCCCGTTGCGGCACTCTCCCCTGAAAAGTTGTCCTCTAATATTCGCTTGAAGCTTGCAAGGAAGCAGTCCCTTTAGTACCTGTGCAGCTATTTTTATAATAAGTACATTTCGGTGCCGGAGTTGGGTTTCTTTCTTTCTACAGCAGTGCAGTAACAAATAAATTGGAAGGTAGAGCTGAACTCTTGAGTTGCAGCCCACTGAATTGATTGGGTCTGACAGCTTCCCCTTGTGAAGGCTTGCGGGCTGAGTCAACACGGCAGCCACCAGCAACTGCGGGCCTGCTGGAGCGAGATGGAGTGAAAGATTCTCAGTAACGAGGCCTTTGCTAATAAACGAAAGAGAGACTCCCAAAACTGCAAATTGAGCTGCTGCGATTTGAGTCAGATCTCTGTGTATAAATCCCGCCCCCCCCCCCCCCCAGAAAACGGGGTGTTTTTTTCCAAAAATGGAAGGATGTGGAGATGTAATTACCTCTCTGCTTTGGAAATGTCTCTGCTTCCTGTCTACTTTTCAGTGGAGGGCCGTATGATGCCAGCGTAATTTTAATGTGATTCCAAACAGCTTCTGTAAAGCGTAGCACTCTGTGCAGCTTTCCCAAAGCCGTTTTCTTAACTCCATAGAGATCAAGGAATCCTAGAGGGCCGTATATATAGGACATGGGGCACGTTTTTGTATTTATTCACACAGCCGTTACGTTCAGTGGTCCTATGAATAATAGGATAAAAGGAAATTAGGTGTGCACAGGAAATTAGGTGTGCCTTGGCATTTTATTGGCCCCAAGCATAAAAGCAACATTTATAAAATTGACATGGGCTGGCAGATATCCTGGGTAATGGGCACTCCCTTCACCTCTGGCTTAATCCTTTGGCTGTGTTCAGGGTAAGTGCCAGTCTGAAGAAAAAAAGCCAGTGGGAAGTGGTCTGTGGTAAGACGCTCTCAGCCAGCAATCACATGAGATTTTGTCAGCATTCTGAGATGTGGCCTTTGGGCCGTTTGCCCTCCTGCGACCCATTCCAAAAGGTTGAGATCTGCAACTTGAGTTTTTGGAATTACAGGCCTCTATTTCCATTTGTCTGATCTTGACGTTCAGTATATTTGGGTGACCTTCCTCAGATGCTGTTGTCTGTGAAATATGAAGAGGTTGTTGCTCAAGCAGAATGCATTATCCGGTGCCGTTCCTTGATTTTTATCAGTTCTAAATAGGGTTGCTAGTTTAGGGGTTGGGAAATTCCCAGAGATTTTGAGGGTGGGGGCTTAGGGAGGAGAGAGACCTCAGCAGGGTATAATGCCATGGAGTCCACCTTCTAAAGCAGCCATTTGCTCCAGGGGAACTGACCTTTGTAATGTAGAGATCATTTATAAATTTAGAATATCTACAAGATGCACCTGGAGGTTGGCAACCCCAGTTCTAAAAGTGGCTGATTCTGCACACATTGGATAATGCACTTTCAATGCACTTTATCAATTGTTTGAGATGGATTTTTTGTTCCGCACACAAAAAAATCTGTTCCAAATGATCTATAAAGAGGATTGGAAGTGCATTATCCAACGTGTGCAGAATCAGCCAGTGATCCCACCCATTTCTATATGCAACAATGTGAAAGGGGAAGGAAAGGAGAATAATCAAGCTCCTTGTTTCTGCCTTTGGAAAAAAAAACTAGCTTAAGACCTTCAGAAATCCATGATTGGATCTCCCAACATAAGCTACAGGGAAGCCTCCCCCATTCGATTATAGTTTATTTTTTAAATATTAAATCAACATCTTCATGGCGTGGATTTGGGACTCTATGTATGTGTGTAAAAAGGGTGTTGGTTCGGCCAGTGTAATGACCAAGGAGTTTGCATGTAAATTAACTCTCTTGCTGTTTTGTCCCCCAGGTGGAGCTGAGCTGCCCCAAGGAGATGATGTGGAAGGTCAACATGTACCGGGGCTATCTGGCTATCTGCCATCCGGAAGAGCAGCAGCTGAATTACATTGAACGCCTGGTGGAAATGGCCAGCGGCTTGGCCATTCGAGAGTGGCGGAGGCTCCCTTATGTGGTTTCTCATGTTCACACACCACTTCTTCAGGTGAGGTAGTGAGGGTTCCAGGTCTCCCCGTAAGGCACACTCTTGTCTCTTAATCACCGTATGAAGTGGGACAGTGGAAAGTGGAGGGCAGGGGTGTCCCCAGGGCTTTTTTTCTGGGAAAATAGGTGGTGGAACTCAGTGGGTTGCCCTCGGAGAAAATGGTCACATGGCTGGTGGCCCCGCCCCCTGATCTCCAGGCAGAGGGGAGTTTAGATTGCCTTCCACGCCAGTGGCGCGGAGAGCAATCTAAACTCCCCTCTGTCTGGAGATCAGGGGGTGGGGCCACCAGCCATGTGACCATTTTCAAGAGGTTCTGGAACTCCGTTCCACTGCGTTCCAGCTGAAAAAAAGCCCTGGGTGTCCCCAACCTTGTTGAGGCTGTGGGGAGTTTTCATAATTTTGGCAAAGGGTAGTGGGCACTGCCTTGAGATGGTGGGACCAATCCCAAAATGACTGCTGTGGAGTTTCTAAAACAAGCATGCGCTTGTAGCAAGGGTGGCTGTTTCAGAGTGGGTGTTCCCTGCAGACCCATAGTCTTCTACTCCAGTGGAGTGGAGGAAAGCCAGAATTCGCTCTTTGCTTTGGGGAAAGAGCATGCAGACACTTAGGAACTCATTTGCAGGCACCATGCTGCCCGTGGGGGTGCCTTGCTGGGGATCACAGGTGCAGAGAATATTTTAGTAGGTTGAAGAAAGGTTCCCCCCTTCGCTGTAGTGCTTCTGAGAAATATTTTGTTTTGCTTACTTTAAACATTTTTTAAAAAACAGTGTCTGTATAGAAGTTACAGTTGTAGGCCTAAAGCCAAGACATCTTGCAGAAAGGGCAAGGTAGAAAGGAAGAAGTACTTTGACGGCATTATTTCCATGGAGATTTAGCAATACGTTGTGTGAAGTTAAGAAACGGGGTGCGTGTGTGTGTTGATGAGCCACGATTGCTAGATGCCTGGGAGGGGGGATTAATTTCAAAATGGGGAAATGCCTGCTGTGTTCACCTGGCACAATGACATCCATGGCCAGAATATGCTTTTACACTGCTTTGAGTAACCTCAGCTTCCTCGAATGAATAAACTGTTCCTTACCAAAAAGTCAGATTTTTTTAAATCAGCGGAGGCCTGTAAATGACCCCAGTTTGCAAACACATTTTTGAAATTCTGGTGGGACCCCTGCCTTTCTCTGTGGCTTGGAGAATGGTGGGGGGAGCCTCTCCAACCGTGCACTGATGCTTGGAAAGGAACCAGAGACTAGCAAAGTTTTATGCTGATGTTTTTTATTCTTTTTCAACGGTAAGGTCTGGGAGATATTTGCACTCTCTTTGACGCTTGGGGGGGGGGGGAGATGGGTGAAGTCTCCTAAGCATGAAGTGGCTTGGAAAGCAAGAAAATACCTTTCGGAGTCTTTCCTTGGCATATCAGGACAGGAATGGGCCATTCCTGCCATCTTTCAGCTGGGAAGACAAGCACGGGTTGATGCCTGTGGGGATGCTCTACCCGAAAGGGCCTCGAGCATGCTTCCGGGGGTTCAACCATGTTGCAATGAAGATGTTACCTCTGCCCCCATTAGCAGGGTCATTGGTAACCACAAAATCTGACTGGTTACCCGGGCCAGGGGCAAAGGCATGCCTCTCTGCTTGTCGCACTGAAGCAAAGTTCATTGCTTCTCCCAGGGCTTTCCTTCTCTGCGAAAAGCTGTGCTCCTGTTTCTTCGTGCCATTTGAGCATACAGAGACATGGTAGGATCCGGATATTATTGTCATGTGATGTGGGTGCAACGACACCACTATTTTTTCAAGCGTGGCTGCTGTAGCACAGTAGTTAAGTGGTTCAGCTGCAAATCAATACTCTACTGGTTCAAATCCCACTACTGCCATGAGCTCAACAGGTGGTCTTGAGTAAGCCACTCCTCTCAGCCCCAGCTCCCCAGCTGGATTGTGGTGATAATATCATCATCATCATCATTATCATCATCAACATTATTATTATTTCGATTTATAAACGGCCCATCCTCAGGGGCTCTGGGCGGTGAACAATAGTTAAAATAATTAATAAGAAAACAATAATTCTAAAATCAATATACAATAAGCAATAATAAAATAAATTAACCAAGTACATTAAACTGCAATGGTGGGGACCATTAACTTGTTCACCACTCTGGGTGGGGCACTAATCTGTCTAGAAGAGCAGTATATAAGCTCTGTTGTTGTTGTTAATATTGATATTAATAGCAGTATATTTAATATTATTATTAATATTAAAATATTTAATGTGTGAGTTTCACTCTCCTGTGACATTTCAGAGCACGAGGTCCATATCTAAAAATCTGTGAAATACGTCACATGGGGCAGAAAGTTCTCTTGCATCAGCCCCATAGATTTGGACAGGAGGTGCTCCAAGCTGTATCAGTGCTGTTGCGGAGCTTCCATTCATTTCAGTGGGGCTGCACTAGAGAATTGCTCGGAAGAGCATGCTCAGAGTTTGGGTGCAGGGGGAGAAAGATTTTCAGACGCTTTCTTCTGTGTGCTCCAACCGACAAAGATCTCAGAAGATAAAAAATACTATAAATTAGACTGACCTGAATTAGATAGAAACCGAGACTACATATGCATGTACCAGCTTCGCCTCTGTGGAATCTGCCTGCTCTTTGTTTCATGAGAGGGGAAGGAGTGGAAGAGTTAAGATAAAAAATAACCCGGAGTGTACTTTCTTTGAGCAGATAACGTTTGCAGAATGTTCTAAACCATTGAAATTTACTTACCTCGATAACTTAGAGCTCCAGGGAACTCGGTTGCTTTACCTAAGGCTGCCCCCGCTCCCCAGTTAGAAAGAACGAATATTGCTAAATCAAAACTCTCTAATGCTTCCACGTGCCTTGACGTAGCATATTTAAATCTTTGCACGCGTTCCCCGCTTGCAAAAAGAGGCAGTGAGTGACAAAGTTACAAACACAGCAATAGAACTACTCAGCAGTAATTACTTTTCCTACATCAGATAGTGGGTGATTAAATACCTGCTAGAAAATTAAATTTACATGATGAATGGGAGTAGGATGAAGGTTAAGCTATTGTGAGGGTTGATACTGTGGCGATTATTTTTGGGAGGGGGGGAATTATACTTTGCTTAATTTATTTTGTTTCCAGAGATTTGTCTGTAAGTACAGACTGATTTTTTTGGGTGAAAGACAGTTATCTTAGTTTTAGCTGATTAGTAGCTTAATGCAAGTGGTTATCTCTCAAGAAGATTTGCAAAACGGTTATGTCGGTTTTATTCTCTGCAGGCAATTTAAATTCCAGCAAAGTTTCACAGGTCCGTTTTGCAGATTTAACTAGCTACCTGCAGGAGTGTGTTCTTTTTTTTAGCACCCAAGGAAGAGCTGCTGCTTTCTGTTTGCTAGGTGAATATGAAAGGAGGCAATGTTTGCAGAACAACTGTTATGGAAAAGCAATTTGAAGTAAGCATGTAACGTGGCTTGGCTTGATCTGGAGGGCATGGGCTTTAATGGATCCAGTCTTTAAAGCAGACCTTCTATTCTGGGTCTGGTGTAGTGTTAGTGGCTAAGAGAGAGTGAGCTATAATCCATGAAGTGAGGAGTCTTGAATTCAAATCTTGATTTCACTTGTTAACCGTGGGCAAGCTGCATTCTTTCTCAAGCTCTGCAAGGTGGAGACGATAATCTTGGTCTAGCTGTCATGGGGGTTGTAGTGATCATAATAAGATAATTGTGAAGTGCTTTGAACACTGAATGTGATTCTGTAAAGGTTAGTTAATACAGTGCTAGGATCTTGTTAGCGGTCACAAAAATATATGTGTTGGGCGAATACAGAACAGTGTTTAATAGCTGCAAAGTAGCATCTTTGAAAATAGTTAGGATCCTGTTGGGAATTAAACCCCAGTTCCTCTCATGCCACTTGCTTTCGAGCATTTGTTGCGAAGATTGGCACAGCAAACACATTTTTGGTCCCCGAGTCCCCACCCAGTACAGCGGCATTCTGAAGAGCTGCTGCCAGTCTGAGTAGCCGATACTGCCCTTGATGCACCAAGGGTCGGATTCAGTATAAGGCAGCTCCATGTGTACGGTGTAAGGTTTCCTGCTTTTGAACATGAGGCAAACATACATGGCACTTGAGAATCCTTCCCTACCCCACCGGCATTCAGTCTTTGGAACTTACAATATATTTGAAATATTGGCGTTTTTCTCCTTAAAATGTCCTTTGAAACAAAGGCTTGGGGAAGAGCATTCAACCTGAAACTTACAGAGCAATCCTAAGCAGAGTTACTCCAGTCTAAGACCATTGATTTCAATGGGCTTAGACCGGAGTAACTCTGCTTAGGATTACACTGTTAGGCTATTAAAATCAAATCCGGAATCAGGTTTCCTTGGACTAGTTAAGCTGGACCACCACATAAGCGACTAGGATAGACTACTGGATCACAGATTGTCATGCCTGGGTGTTACCCAACATGTGATGGAAACAATGAGAAGTCAAGAGTTGACCCAGCTCACCAGAAGATGTCTTAGGGACTTCGATTACGAGACCATGATGATTTGAGCCCACAGAGTGTGTTCATCCTTCTCAGTTGGCATTCCGGCTTTTATGCTAGCGTGCCTGAATGCCCTTCCTTCAGCTGTTATGCTAGGAAGATTCAGTGGAATTCCATAGTCAGACAGACTCTGCAATTGTGGTAGCAATAAAATTGACTCTGTAGAACACGTTTTCTTAGACGGTCCTAAATTTTCAGAATTAAGAGCTGAATTGATCTCCCCATTATTCTATCAGAATTCTCTTTCTCCGGAAGCAAAATCATCTTGGCTACTCAGAGACAAACTATTCTGAAGCAGTAGAAAAGAGCAAGAGTCCAGTAGCATCTATAAGACTAACAAAATTTGTGGTACAGTAGGAGCTTTCGTGAGCCATAGCTCGCTTCTTCAGATATCTGAAGAAGCGAGCTGTGGCTCACAAATAGAGATGGGCATGAACCGGGGAAAAAAGAATCGTGTGTTTCGTGGTTCGTTGCATTTCACGAACCATGAACTTTCATGAACCTGCCCCGGTTCATGAACTGGTTCGTTTGGTTCGATAAAATGTCACGTCCAGGTCAGCAAATCATCACTTCTGGGTCAGCAGAAGGTCACTTCCGGTCCAGCAGAAGGCCACTTCTGGGTCAGCAGAAGGTCTGCAAGAAGTCCATCCCCTGTTGCCTAGGAAGCTGATAGATTGATGCCAGGCTGTCTGCAGTGACGAACCAAAAATTGAACCAAATTACCCAGCCTAAAGTTTGTGGCACAGAAATAGGCTCTGTTGAACTGCTGGTTCGTGAACCACGAACTGGGCCGGTTCGTCACAAACTTTGGTTTGTATTTCAGTTCATGCCCATCTCTACTCACAAAAGCTCATACCCTATCACAAATGTTGTTAGTGTTATAGGTGCTACTGGACTCTTGCTCTTTTCTGCTGTCGCAGATGGGCTAACACGGCTACCCATCTTGATCAAACTAGTCTCTGTGTGGCAACATTTTTGGCAACTGTTATTCAGTTATATGATAATTTTTAAGTTTCCTTTCCGTGGGACGAGGATCTGCTGTTTATGACTCAAGTTGTAAAAGCAATAAGAAGTAAAGTAAAAAAAGGAATAAAAGAAATGAGCATGGAGAGATAAACAGCAACCAACAGATCAGGGGAATCAGAGCTGATTGCTGATTGGTGCATGTGGCATGGATTCTATCACTCCTCTGGCAAAGTCAGAAGTCTTTCTCCAGCCCTATGGAGACTTCTGCCAACAGAAGAGCCAATTTAGTTTGCAGAAGGCTCCTTTGGTCAGAAGAAGTAACTGCAGCTTAAGGTTGGATCACCCATTTATTTATTTAGGTTATTTCTAGTCCACCTTTCTCACTGAATTCAAGGCGGATTACACAATGCAAGTCAATATGATCAGCAACTGGGAGAATCAGTAAACAGAACAATAGGGTAAGGACGTTATGTGGAAGGTGTAAAAATAATTGTATGCAAAATTCAGTTGAGTGATTTCTTACACCATTATGGTTTCACTTACAGGATTGGGATTGATTTTTAATGAGAACAACAAAAGAGATACTTTAATCAGTGGCTTGAATGCTAATGAAAAGAAACGAATTAACTGTTAATGCAAAACAATGAAAAGAACTTTCAGCGACGTTAGGCAAGGTTTCTATAACTGTGGATGATTCACTTCTCTTTGGTTTTATTCTGGAGCATCAGAGCTGGCCTATGTTTTTATAGAACATTAAAGCAGATATTAAGCAGAGTTCCGGCAACTGTTAAAAAAGACAAGTTAGCTTTTAAGGGAAATTGGTGGCATCAAATGACATCATCATGAAAGAGAAAGATATATTGCTGGCTATACAGTCTCTTTTGGCTTCACAAAATATTTGACTAGGGTGAAATAATAGGGGCATTTCAGCCTTTTTAAAAAAATTCTTAAATGTTTGTTTTAAACTTAAAAAAATATAGGGGCATTTCAACCCTGCCAAACTGGTTCTGGATAAGAAGAGCTTATGGCCCAGGCGATGGGGAGAAGATGGATCAATTGAACAAAAAAAGTCAGAAACTTTAAGTTTGCTGGATCCCAGCCCCCTGGGCTCTTACGACCAGGACAGACAATGAACTGCAATCAGTCCCCTTTAAAATAAATAAATGACAATGCATATTTGCGCGGTCCATGAACATTCTACATTTGACAAAAACCCTGTCTGATCATCTCTTTCTGCTGTACTGCGCTCCATCTGGATAGGCTTTCCTTTTTCTAAACTCCGCTCTATTCCTAGGCAGCACAACAAATCATTGAACTGCAAGAGGCAGCCCAAATAAATGCCGGGTTACAGCCAGCAAACCTCGGGCGGAACAACAGCCTGCATGACATGAAGACCGTCGTGAAGACCTGGCGGAACAGGCTGCCGATCGTGTCGGATGACTTGTCCCACTGGAGCAGCATTTTTATGTGGAGGCAGCATCATTACCAAGGTAAAAGGCAATGAGGTGGATCCAACCCTCCTCCAAGGAGTCTTCCTTCAACTAAAGTGGCTGTTCCTCCAATGAATGAGCTACTTAACATGGAGGGGAGTCCCTTTAGATTGGAGAAAGGCTTTAAACTTCGCTGCGTGGAGTGGGAGGATACGGGTAGGATTCACCCCAACCAAGCCACTTGGCCAAACGTGCTGTTTTCTAAAGGACCTTCTCCCCTGCTATTTTTCTCCCTTTTTCTAGTGGTAAAGCAGCATGGTAGTGGATCTGGGTTCAGAGCCCTGTTCTGCTATGGAAGGTCACCTGACAATGTTGGGCCAGCCACACCCACTTAGCCTAGCCTGTCTCACTGGCTGGTCATTGGACGGATGAAGTGTCTATTTCACTAGGGGGTCATTGAAGGGATAAAGTGGAGGCGGTTGTAGGGAGAAAGATTGGTTTAGGCCACTTTGGGTCCCTTTTGGGGAGAAAACTGAGTCATAAATAAATGTTCATTGTGGTCAAGATGATCATTTTCATTTCCAAAGTTTTGTGATTTTAACTGCAATTCCTTTTTCGAATGTTGAAATACAGTCGAAATCTAATGCAAATGTCAGCTTTCGTAAGAGGCTCAGAAAAACAGCCCCTCTCCAAAAAGACAAATAAGTGGGTACTAGAAGAAATCAAGCCTGAATTCTTCTTAGAAGCTAAAATGACAAAACTTTGGTTCTCGTACTTTGGTCACATCATGAGAAGACAAGATTCCCTGGAAAAGTCAATAACGCTAGGAAAAGTGGAAGGCAGTAGGAAAAGAGGAAGACCTAAAACGAGATGGCTGGACTCAAACAAAGAAGCCACGTCCTCCACTGTGCAGGATCTGCGCAAGTCTGTTAATGATAGGACGTTTAGGAAGGTCTTCCTAGGGTCGCCATAGGTCGGAGGCGACTTGACGGCACATAACACACATGCTCCTCCCCAAAAAAGCTGGTGCAAGTGGGTAGTTGGGATATGAACCCCTTGCCCCCTTTGATAGGATTTGTGCTCTCTGGTGATGAACATTTATGTATATTTAAGAAGCATATGTATATTCATGGTGTAGTGGTATTGTAACAAACGCCTCTCTCCCAGCCTTTTTTCTTCTTGTCTTTCCTAGCCATCGTAAGTGCGTATGAGAACAGCACTCAACATGACCCCAGTTCCAACAATGCCATGTTGGGCGTTCATGCTTCAGCGTCAGCAATCATCCAGTATGGGAAAATCGCACGGAAGCAGGGGCTGGTCAACGTGGCTCTGGACATTCTTAGCCGCATCCATACCATTCCAACGGTGCCGATCGTGGACTGCTTCCAGAAGATTCGGCAGCAAGTCAAATGCTATCTTCAGCTGGCTGGAGTGATGGGGAAAAATGAGTGCATGCAGGTATAGCAACAGAACTCGGCTTAACTATTAGCTGTGTAAGAGGTTAGAGCTAGAATTTGTTTTTAATTTAAAACTGCGTCTTATCCATCTGATAAGATGCCCCAGGCAGCTTACAGTGATAATGAAGTAGGAATAAAACAGTTAAAGCACTACTTTTAAAATGCATTAAAACACTACTTAAAATGTATTTAAAAACACTTAAATGCTTAAAATGTATTTTTTTTTATACCAGCACAAATAGAAGCATAGCCAGCCCAGGAGGGGCGAGGGAAAAAAGAATAATAATACTTACTTACAAGATTTATAGTGCCTTTCTACCCAAGAAAGGTAGTGGTTAAAACAAGGCATAACAAAAATACATCTTACAATTAAAACCAAAACTTAAAAAAAATGTAAAAACACTTGGAACAATACTTAAAACATAGGGTAGGAAGGAGGAATCAATGAGGGAACACCAGATTAAACAGAAAAGTCTTCACCCACTGGTGGAAGACAGCAGTAGAAGAGGACAGGTGAGTCTCTCTGGGGAAAGAGTTCCAGAGTTTTGGGGCCACAACCAAGAAGGCCCTGTCCTGGGTTACCACCTTCCTAATATTAGTAGGCAGGAGTACCTGAAGCAGGGCCTCGGAAGATGACTTTGGTGCTCGGGTAGGTTCACAAGGGAGTAGGCAAGCCTTCAGGTATGCTGATCCCAAACGATAAAAGGTTTTACAGGTGAACATAGGCACCTTGAATAGAGCCTGGAAACAAATCTGAACGAGTTTAGATGGGCCAGGAGTGTAATGATTATGATATGCTGCTGATAAAGACTTCAAACTGAGCTAGCCAGTGATAAGCCTGATCCAGCTCCCACGTAGACCCCAGTTCCACCCTCTTTCCCCTTGCAAGAGGATTTCTAACTGGCAGTCCGCAGAATCCCTTCCCCTTCTGGTTTTTGTGATCTGCTGCAGGGACAGAAGCCTCCCCCAGTGACCCAAGTTTTATAGCCCAGCCTCATGCCTGTTCACGAGGCACTGATGGGGCAAGGCAGGAGGTGGGGGCGCAGTCTGAGCCATCCGATGTGCGACCCTTAAGGGCCTGGAATACTATTATGGTGGGGAATGATCCCTAGAGAAGTTTTATGTTGGTCGTTCTAAACAATCACAGTAATTCCAGCTTTGATGTGTGTTCTATAATCCTGGCTTGTAAAAATTTGTTCCAACAGGGCCTTGAGGTTATTGAGTCGACAAACCTGAAGTATTTTACCAAGGAGATGACAGCAGAATTCTATGCACTGAAGGGGATGTTTTTGGCTCAGATTAACAAGTATGTATGGCAGGGGGTAAGATGAGCAGGCATATCGGGGGGAAAGGTGTCACGGGCATGCCTGGTGATGCAGATGCTAAATAAACAAAAAACCGCAAGGGAAATGTGTGCAAAGTTGACAGCCTTAGTGTGGACCGAAGTGATAAATCTCCTCACCTGTGCCCTATGCAGCAATTTGAGAAGAGTGATTGTTGCCACCTACTCCTTTGCCGAGCTTTCCAGGGGGAGCAGAATAAAGAAAAGATACCACTGGTATACGAATTGTGCCAGAGTGTGAAGGGGCTCTCCAAAGTCTACATGTGCATCAGAAAAAAGGATTGTTCTGCAAGTGGAGAGTGCCATTTTTTAATCGCCCCGACTTCTATTTTAAAACTCCCTGCAAGTAGAAAATTAGCAGAGTGGGGAAACATTCTAGCACAGATCACTCTGCTAAGCTACTTTTCTGCTTGCACGGTTTTTTAAAAAGTGTAGTATCTTT
Source organism: Eublepharis macularius (assembly GCF_028583425.1). NCBI lineage: Eukaryota > Metazoa > Chordata > Lepidosauria > Squamata > Eublepharidae > Eublepharis > Eublepharis macularius. Next base: position 21,948,123 of record NC_072801.1, read on the forward strand.
TAACCCCCCCCCCGTCCCCCTCTGAAGACATACTGTGTGTCCTCCTGTTAGGACACTACTGCCGCCTCCTGCTTGCATGTGAAGGTCCAACTTCAGAATCTGAATAAGCCAACAAACACTGGAATTAGTAAAGGGGTTCTTTTTTAGTATCTGATTTCAGCCCCCCTCCCCCTATTACAGCTGCAGGATACCCAGGAGAGTTTGTATGGGCAGAAGGAAATTCTTTGGCGTTAGAAGCCCAAGAGCAGCCCACCTCCTCTTAAATACTGTAGGTTATGTTAGTAGAGTGTGATATTTTATGACTCGGGGGAACGTGGCATAGGCTTAGGAAAAAATATGTACAAAATGAGCCAATGAATTCACATAAATCTGTCTACCTTAATAAAGGAAACAGGAGCAGATTTTTTAAAAAGGCAGGCTGACTAAACTAGCGTTTTTAAGTAGAGCATCTGGTGCAAGAAGTTCTGTATTTAGAATAATTCAGACCTGTCTGTGGCTTGCAAGCTTATGGCGGTAGAGCTTATGGGTTACGATTTACTGAAAAGCTACATGCAGCAAAATGCACTGTAAAGATACCATGTTAAAGCCTCACGTGGTGTTGTTGGGAAGTGTCAGAAATGTATATACTTCCTATCGAGAGTTCTCTTGGCTCCTTCATAGCTTACTGCCCTGATCCAAAGGCAATAGTATTTTTTTTTGTACTGATTGGGTACTCTCTTGAAAATTGGAACTTAAATGATGATCTTTCTATGCTCTCGGACCTCCAGAATCCTTCCCAATTGAACTGGAGGCAGAGATCCATCTTGTGTGCAGTCAGTGGAAAAGAAAGTGATTTCTGGCTACTCCTGTATGTAGTCCCTTCTAGAGATGGGCACGAACCACAAAAAAACCAAACCATGAGGTTCGTGGGTTTTCACGAACCATGAACTGGCACAAACTGGGGCAAGTTCACGAACCAGTTCGTGGAATCCCCCCACCACCACCTGCCAGCTGATAGTTTAAAGGGACCTGCCACTTGCAAGAAGGCTGTTTTCGGCCTCCGCCACCATGCGGGCCTGCAGGGGGGCGGAGAAGGCCGAAAACGGCCTTCCTGCCCCTCAGATGGCCGCCGCAGCCTCCTTCGCCACCCTGCGAGCTCACACAGTGGCGGAAGAGGCCAAAAATGGCCTTCCTGCCCCTTGGGGGAGGATGCTGCGGGCCCTCAGGGCGGCTGGGCAAGGTAAGTGTGGGGCTGGGGGGGTGGGGGTGGGGGCTGGGGTTTGGGCCATCTAAAGGGCCCTGCCACTTGCAGCAGGTCCTTTTAAACTAACAGCTCGCAGGCGGCGAGGGGAGGATCCCCCCCCCCGGCCGCCTGCCAGCTGATAGTTTAAAGGGACCTGCTGCTTGCAAGCAGCAGGAAAAGTTTATATAGCCATTTCCCTGGGGAAACGGCCATTTAAACTGTCCCTTTAATGTGAACCGAATGAACCTGTAGACCAGTTCGTGGAAGTTCATGGAAACGAGCTTCCACGAACCACTGGTTCGTGAACCACGAACCGGCCTGGTTTGTGCATTTTGGGGGGTCATAATTTGATTCGTGCCCGTCTCTAGTCCCTTCTGAGGCCAAATAAGTTGTCCATTGAAATGAACAACGTGTAACTTCACAATCTCTTACATCAGAAAGTGTCACTCTCCTTTCTGGAAGAGATCTACAGAGAATTTTAAATAGGGGAGAAGGATATAATTATTTTAATGACAGTGTGATACAGCCTGTTAGTGACCACAGCCAGGCTTTTGAAAGGTTTCTTAGCATGGGAAAGTGGGATAAATAATTTAGGACCAAATAAAGAAGGACTTTTGCAGGGAGACAGTGCTAGATACAAAGGTCTGAAAATGCAGCTTTGACCCTTTTTGTCTAGTGCTCAATGTGTACCCAGTAGACATGCTCCCTTTTTCATTTGATGAAATCATTTGCCAGGGTTTTGTTGATTGTAGGACCTTTTTTAGCTATCGCCACAACCAGGCCCAAAAGGTCACTTATGGAAGGTCGGCCTGGGTCCCTCTTTCATCTCGTTCAGCGAGCAAGGCAGTAGGCGTCAATCAACAGCATCGGTGATAGATAACAGGCAAGGCAAAGGAGAAAAGGAAATCCAGAAGACAAATTCTGTTTGCAGCAGAAAGCAGTAATAAGGCGGCTCATTCATCAGCCTTCTTCTTCCATAATAAGCTGCAGCACAGCACAGCCGAGAACACGGAAAGCTGTGAGCAAAAAACCCGAAGAGGCTGAGTAATATCCTGGCTAATTAGTTCTCTAATAAGCTATTGGACAGATAAGGTTATTTTCCATTTGCCATGTTTTCTTCCAGTCCCATCAGTTTATTGTTGTTGTTATTTATTTTTTATGCATTGCTGCAGGCTATAATTATAGATTGTGTGATCCAAACTTAAGTAAAACTTAAGAGCAGGCCACAAAATGCCTCCTGCTTCCCAGCCTTCTGTCCTAGGGTGTCGTGGCTGAAATGGATATCAGCGTCTCCAGCAAAAGGGGGATCAGGAAGGAATGGAGGAAAAATGAAATGTCGGCTTTGGACAAATGCTGAGGATTAGGAAATGTGGATCTGGCCAAGTTAATCCCTGAGTATGGGGGAGGCTTGTGACCCAGTGGGAGAGCATCTGCTTGGCGTACAGAAAGTCCTGGGTTCAGTCCCCTGGCATCCCCGGTTTAAAAAGGATTCGGTGATATGAAAGACCACCTCCTGAGCCCTGGAGTGCCACTGCCGATCTCAGTAGACAATATTGACCTTGATGGATTGATGGTTTGAGTTGAGATAAGCCGGGTTCATGGGTTCATGCATGTAACTGGGAAATATTCAGATTCACAGAATCACAAGGGGCCATACAGACCTAGCTCAACCCCCGGCCCAATGCAGGATGAGCCTAAAGCAATTGTGCCGTTGGATTCCATCATTTCCCCTGAAATACAGCAAAACCGCTTCTGACAAGTTTTGCCCTTGTGTTACAGATTCAGGGGGGAGGTTTGTTAGTTACTTTCTTAAGAATTGTTTTATCGTTTTTTTTCTGGTTCTGTGGCTCTGTTTTTGAACGGAGGCTCTTTCCATTGGTGGGTAAGTGTATTGTAATGCAGTGACTGTTCAGAACCGCCACATCATGTCAATCCCCCCCCCCCCCCAGGTCTGAAGAAGCCAACAAAGCATTCTCTGCAGCAGTGCAAATGCATGACGTTTTGGTGAAAGCCTGGGCGATGTGGGGGGATTACCTAGAAAACATCTTTGTGAAGGAGCGCCAGCTGCATCTAGGCGTCTCAGCAATCACCTGCTACTTGCACGCATGTCGCCATCAAAATGAGAGCAAGTCGCGGAAGTATTTAGCCAAGGTGAGTCCTCTGTGTTCCTCGGCCAGGTTCTCTGGAGAAAAAAAAATTCTAGCAAAGGGGGTTGTGCCTTCCCTTTAATTCGCTAAAGATTTCTCTGCCCACATGGAGCGCATTGAAATGCAGTTTACAAACTTTTTGCCTGTGCTGTGTCCCACTCTGAACTGCTTGCTTTTTAGGTTCTTTGGTTGCTAAGCTTTGACGACGACAAGAACACCTTGGCGGATGCAGTTGATAAGTACTGTATTGGTGTCCCGCCTATCCAGTGGCTGGCTTGGATTCCTCAGCTGCTAACCTGCCTGGTTGGGTCCGAGGGCAAGCTCCTTCTGAACCTTATCAGTCAGGTACGTCGCACGCTTTACAAAAAGGGAAACTTGAGGCAGGATACTTTTCAGTTTCTTGAAAATGCAGCACGGGGTTTTTTTTGTGTGTGCATGTTAGGTTTGGGGAATAGACTGAGCAAGAGCAAAGTGAGAAAGGAAACTATAGTTTAAGACTTAATTCAAGGATCATGCAAAATTGCTTAAGACAGGACACTGGCCTCGGTGCACATTCTCTCATAGATCAAGGTGTGTGCGTATACTCATATACCATCTCCACTTTCTGCACCAGGCTAAATACACAGCTCAAATACGAGAGGCCTAGATCCGGAGAAAGGAGCCCCGTGGCACAAAGTGGTAAGCTGCAGTACTGCAGCCCATGCTCTGCTCACGACCTAAGTTAGATCCTGGCGGAAGCCAGGTTCAGGTAGCCAGTTCAAGGTTGACTCAGCCTTCCATCCTTTCAAGGTCGGTAAAATGAGTACCCAGATTCCTGGGGGTAAAGTGTAGATGACTGGGGAAGGCAATCGCAAACCACCCCGTAACAAAAGTCTGCCAAGAAAACATTGTGATGCGACGTCCGCCATGGGTCAGTGATTACTCGGTGCTTGCACAGGGGACTACCTTTACCTTTTTAGATATGGAGAAGGTTCATCCCCCAAACTGAGTCAGTTTGCCATGTCTTGCCTGAGTTGTCTGATGAGACTACAGCAGGGGACCTGGCTTGATTTCCTTTTCCAGATTGGGGTCTGTGGTCTCCTCTGTCATGGCAGCATCAACATCGATTCAGTTTATGAGTGTAGCTGTATATAAATAAGCTAAACAAATACTTAAGTGTGGAAGAGACGGGGAAAAGTAGACTGTTAACTGAGATCGGATTGCTTTGACAGTCAGTGCTGTGCGTCTTGACACAGATCTTGAATGGTTCCTTTACAAATTCAATTTAATTTATTACTACAATTAAGTGGCTTTTGAGTTTTATTTCTACACCCCTTGGGGAGCAGGGATCATCCTTCCTTTCTGTCGTTTTTGGACATTGGTAAGGAAAATCTCCCATCATGGATTAACATCATAGCATCTGGTCAGATATATTGCTCTCTTCATTTAACAGACATTAAAACTTATAAATTTAAGGCAAAAATGGCACATTAATGTCTGTTCGGCTGGGTTTCCCCCCACCTTTCTGTAGGAGTCATGAAACCTCAGGTTGCTGAAAGTGATATCCCTTTACACTGAGTGGCTGTTTTCCCCCACTTTCGATGTAGCGATTGTGTGGAGTTTGGTTATATTCTGAGCTGCCTGGCTAGCAGGTAGCGCGAGGATCACTGGGAATTGTGGTCTCATTTGAAGACTAAGTGATCTCTTTTTTGGTTTCTCTCCCTTCTTTTATCTGCATAAGTAAGATATTTTGCATTTCTTGAGCTCTTGCATTATGCAGATGCTTTGCTTGCAGGGTAATACGATAGAGCCTTTGTTCGGTGTTCCTTCCAACGGCAAGGGCAATCCCCCCCCCCCCAGTTTAACTTGCTGTGTGTCATTGCTAGAGGATTTTTATACTTAAAGAGTGAATAGCCATCAATAATCTGGCAAATTTTGTTTGATCACAGTACTGTTCTAAAATCATTGAGTTTTACGTGTGTTTGATCACAAAACAGGTTGGCCGAGTCTACCCCCAAGCGGTGTACTTCCCAATCCGGACCCTCTATTTAACACTGAAGATAGAGCAGCGCGAACGCTACAAAAGCGGTGAGTGAGAAACATCGCAACGGAATGTGCTCAGTGGCCCATCACCAAGCTCCTGGACTGGTGGAGTTTGGTTCTTTTATCCTTTTTAAAAATACATATAAGATCTGCTTTGATAATTGGGGCAAACAGAGCTTAGTGGAGGCATAGCGTTTAAAAAAAGAAAAGAGAAATGTTTATGACACTCTTATTAATATTTCCATTGTGCTTTTCGGCAGCACTCACAACAGTATTCAAGCACTATTTTAATCTAAACAGTATTTTAAATAGAATGTGTTGTGTATGTCTGAGGATGTTGTGTCTTTTAGTTGGGGTTGTTTGGACCTCTTTAGCCTCTTGTTTTGGAAAATGGCTGGAGAGGGTGGAGTTTGGTTTTGGCAACTCGGCTGGGTTCCGAGACAACAAACTCAGTTATCTTTAAGGCCTTTTGAACCTCAATTCTTACCCCACCAAATCTAGCAGATTGCAGTTGCATTAAGGGTAATTGCAGGGAGAGATATAGATACAGATACAGATATAGATACAGATGATATAGCTATAGATATAGATGATATAGATATAGATATGGGGGTGTCTGGGACCTATACTAACCCCCAGTATTAATTCTTATATGTCCCTGAAGATCCCAAATACATTTTTTCCTTTAATGCAAAATTCCCGGGGATACAGATGTGAGGGAATAGCTTATTCCACTTGGTCTGAACTGCTGATCCAGTTATTTTATTGCTAAATGAGAGTTTCATCATGTGGGAGTAATTCTGATTACTCCATGGAGTAAATCTAATATGTTCTAATTAAGGTATGCAGTGTTTCATTTTCCCCTCCCATTCAGTTAATAAAACCCCCTAAATATGCACGTTTAAGGAACTGAAACACCACAGAAACTCTCATTGTAGGAGAGTACATGGGGTATTAAAATGTTACATAACTGACCCCCAAAGACAAACATATTCTTCCAGATGCACAGAAGGATATTAAAAAAAGCAAATGCTGGAAATGAAGGAATGATTGATGCCGCAGCATGTTATTAAATCGTGCACTTGCATGCCTTCACTGTTTTTTAAACTGATGTTGATATACTTGTATTCTTTGTCAATATGGCATAGGCAGTCTTTTGTGGAATTGACTCCCTTCCTTATGGTTAATATTGACAACGGGGCTCATTCACGTCATGGGGTTCTGTGAATGGAAAGACTGTGTTTAAGTTCAGTTTGGAAAAACACTTTGCCATTTCATGGCACACAAGTTTTTATGGTAAACATCAAGGAGTTTAAGAGGAAGTACAGCATCGTAAAAATAGTTACATTTTCCAGCATTGATCCAGAGGAGTTAGCCGTGTTAGTCTGTAGTAGCAAAACCGAAAAGAGTCCAGTAGCACGTTTAAGACTAACCAACTTTACTGTAGCATAAGCTTTCGAGAATCACAGTTCTCTTCATCAGATGCGTGATCACATCTGACGAAGAGAACTGTGATTCTTGAAAGCTTATGCTACGGTAAAGTTGGTTAGTCTTAAAGGTGCTACTGGACTCTTTTCGGTTTTCCAGCATTGGTGTCCTCGGAAGGTATTGTAATCGGTTCTGCTGATAACTTGCTGTTGATGTTGCAGATTGCTATTGTTTTGTAATTTTACAGTGAAATATCAACTTATTTTTAAGGCTGTGGAACACTTTTGTAGTTTGATTGATTTTTTTCCCTCGGTATTCCTCCCTCCATGGTTCAAGATTCTGGACAGCAACAGCCAAGTTCAGTAGGAAACCAGTCTCATTCCGCGTCGGATCCTGGGCCGATCAGAGCTACTGCCCCAATGTGGCGTTGCAGCCGGATCATGCACATGCAAAGAGAATTGCATCCAACTCTGCTTTCCTCTCTGGAGGGGATTGTCGATCAGATGGTGTGGTTCAGAGAAAACTGGCACGAGGAGGTATTTTTCGTCACAGTAACATTTCAAGCCCCTCTCCCCATTTTCCCTATTCTAGTTTTTCTCTTTCCAATATATCAAGGCTTTACCCTCATGTAAGTATAACCTAACCGGCACTGTGCAAAAGAGAAGTATGACCAAAGAGTACTCCACTGAGTTGAAGAAATACCACAAATTCAGCTTAATATTACGCATTTAACATCATAGCCACTTGCAGATATACAGTAAAAATAAATAAATAAAAGCAACCAAATCAATAGGAAAAATCCAAATAAACTGTCTGATAAGTCAGTAATTGAACAGTCCCAAATTCATTTACTCTTAGGCAGCCCCATTTTGTCATTAATCTCCCCTCTTTCATCAGAACATCGATCGATTATCTTTGGTGTGTTTTCCTGAATGAATATGCACCTGCAGGGGAACACTTTCTGCCTCAGTGTCTGCCCTTGAACCCCTGTTTATTTCAAAGGATTTGGGGGTGCGTTCTGTGGGTTTGCACACTCATTTCATATATGCGCCTTGGAACATGGCCCAGAGTCTCTGCACTGGCCAGGCCTCTTGGATACCGGTGCTGATCCATAGAGTGCCTAGTTGTACCCTAAATATGAACGTTGGAAAGAAGAGCAATAGTAAGCATTTACTAATGCTTGTCTACCATTACTAATGTTTGTCTACCATTAGTAATCTTCTAATTGATAAACCCTTCGTAAGCTACCAAGAAATTCCGGGAGTCCCTGGGATATAGTCCCTGGAAGCCATGGCAGTAGGGAGTTTGGATTTTCTGCTTCCTTAATTGCCATTTTTGAAATTTCAGGAGTTTCGCTGATGTGCAAATTTCTTTTGCACGTTTCAGATAAGAGACATGTTTCTTATTGAATGGGGAACACTACGAAGTTTCATTCATAACCCTTAAAATGTTCTTAATGGAAAAAAGGCTGTGGTTCAGTGGCAGAGCATCTGCTTGTCATGCAGAAGGGTCTCAAGTTCAATCTCTGGTATCTCCAGGGAAAAGCTTCAAGTATTATATGATGCAATCAGTCCTGCAGAGCCACTGCCAGTCAAAGGAAGCTGGACTGGTATTAATAGACCAGTCGTTTCAGGCAGCCAGCCATGTTGGTCTGCAGTAGAAGAAGACGAGTCTGTCTGTAGCAGTAGAAAAGAGCAAAGGTCCAGTAGCAACAGTCCAGCAGTCAGACTTAAGTCCATTGATTCGTTGTCTTTGGCTGATCAGCTATACCATCTCAGGTTCATACTCCTGCTCATCCTCTAATGTGATTTACGCCATCACGTGTCAGCTGTGCCCTTCCACCCTCTACATTGGACAGACTGGCCAGTCCCTTTGGCAAAGAACTAATGGATATAAGTCTGACATCAGAAACCAAAACATTAAAAAAACAGTGGGGGAACATTTTAACCTTCCAGGACATTCAGTTGCTGACCTAAAAGAAACGGTTATCCTGCAGAGGAATTTCAAAAGGAGATTAGAAGGAGAGATGGCTGAATTGCAACTGATAACAAAGCTCGAGACAATGCATCCACCTGGACTGAATCAAGACCTAGACTTCCTGTCTCATACCAATGCTGATTTCTCCACACTCACTACTCTGCATACTCCACCCAATCCAATCACACCTGCTATTGTCATTCTCTGGCTATTGTCATTCGGCATCTGTAATCGCTGCACTCTCCAAGATAGAAGGAGAGAGAGACTCACATTCTAGCTGTATCCGAAGAAGTGAGCTGTGACTCATGAAAACTCATAGCTTGCTACAAATTTTGTTAGTCTTATATGTGCTACTGGACTCTTGCTCTTTTCTACTGCAGTAGAAGAGTAAGATTCAAATCCAGTAGCACCTTAAAGAGCAACAAGATTTCCAGAGTATAAGCTTTCAAGAGTCAAAACTCCCTGTGTCAGATACAAGCAGGAGTGAAGACCCCTGAGTGAGGAGGTGGGAGGGTGTTGCAGGATGCAAAGATACAATGCAAAAAGTAACCAGCATAAAAAGAGCATGGGACAATTGCTTGGGAGACTGGAAATGCATAAAATCAGCATCTCTGGTGAGATAAGAATCCTACAAGAGCCCCGTGGCGCAGAGTGGTAAGCTACAGCACGGCAGCCCAAGCTCTGCTCACGACCTGAGTTAGATCCTGGCAGAAGCCGCGTTCGTGTAGCCGGCTCAAGGCTGACTCAGCCTTCCATCCTTCCGAGGTCGGTAAAATGAGTACCCATTTTCCTGGGGGGTAAAGTGTAGAAGACTGGGGAAGGAAGTGGCAAACCAGCCTGTAAAAAGTCTGCCAAGAAAATGTGATGCGACATCCCCCCATGGGTCAGTAATGACTCGGTGCTTGCACAGGGGACTACCTTTACCTAAGTATCCTACATCCCCGTTTAGCCCTGGGGGAGAGGGTGCCCATTCTTCTGAATTCATGAATTATCTCAAACTCAGCAATCTTGAGTTGTAATTACCCCCTTGATAGACCTGTATAAGACTTCATTGTGTTCAGGTCTCGGACCAGTTGTCTTGTTAGAAAGCAGAATATTAAGAATAACAGTGGATTGGTTGTCCTTGACATTGAGACAGATCTTTCAGTGGTTCACCTGGCTGTGCCTCCCCCCCCCCCCCGGTAGCCTTGTTACATTGCTATATAGTCACTTGCACGCTTGTGTCATTTTTAGTTCCTCTGGTCCTCGTTTACATCATCTTTTGTGCCTTGTCATTAGGTCCTTCGACAGCTGCAGCAGGGACTGGCGAAATGCTACTCGGTGGCCTTCGAAAAAAGTGGAGCAGTTTCCGATGCCAAAATCACCCCTCACACGCTGAATTTTGTCAAAAAATTGGTCAGCACCTTTGGAGTTGGCCTGGAGAACGTCTCCAATGTCTCCACCATGTTTTCCAGCGCTGCTTCAGAGTCACTGGCAAGAAGGGCCCAGGCGACGGCTCAAGATCCCGTCTTTCAGAAACTCAAAAGCCAGTTCACAACAGGTGAGTCGTTTTTTAAAAAAAATACAGTGCCAAAGTTTGTTCTTCTTTGTTCATGGGGGGTGGGGGAGGATGGGCCAGGGCTGAGTGGTAGCCAGTTTGGTGTAGTGGTTAAGAGCGTGGGACTCTAATCTGGAGAATAATAATAATAATAACATTCGATTTATATACCGCCCTTCAGGACGCTCACTCAGAGTGGTTTACAAAGTATGTTACTATTATCCCCACAACAAAACACCCTGTGAGGTAGGTGAGGCTGAGAGAGCTCCAGAGAACTGTGACTAGCCCAAGGTCACCCAGCTGGCTTCAAGTGGAGGAGTAGGGAATCAAACCCGGTTCTCCAGATTAGAGTCCCGCACTCTTAACCACTACACCAAACTGGCTCCGGGTTTGATTCTCCACTCCTCCGCTTGAAGCCAGCTGGGTGACCTTGGGTCAGTCACAGCTCTTCCAGAGCTCTCTCAGTCCCACCCACCTCACACGGTGTTTGTTGTGGAGATAATAATAACATGCTTTGTAAACCACCCTGAGTGGGTACTAAGTTGTCCTGAAGGGCGGTATATAAATTAAATGTTGTTGATGATGATGTTGCTGTTTTTGTTGTTGTTGTTGGTGATGTTGTTATAGCATCTGCTTGGTACGCAGAAGGTCCCAGGTTCACTTCTCGGCATCTCCAGTTGAAAGGACCAGGCAGTAGGTGATGTGAAAGACCTCTGCCTGAGACCCTGGAGAGCAGCTGCCAGTCTGAGTAGACAAGACTGACTTTGATGAACTGATGATCTGATTCAGTGGAAGGCTGAATGAACATAATAAGCAATACATAAAGTTTCAATATACTTTACAGCTAGTACAATAATTCTCAGCGTAAGATACTGTGTGTAAGATCTATCCATATATATTGTTTCCACAATATGAGTAGCAATAGTATCCAAATACTATATAAAAAAAAACATAATTCACAACAAAAATAAATATGAGCTCCCGGGTCTGCCTTGTTTCAATACTGTTACAAGTATTTTCTTCAGTACTTCTGATCCGAGTAAAAAAATCCCCACAGTTTGTTAAAAGCAAGACAGACATTGGTTGTCACGCTGATAGGTGTTATTCGCAAGAACCCTGTGAAATTAAACATTGAAACTTTTCAATGTATTACCGATTATGATCATTCAGCTGTGCATTGTTGTGTCTGTCGTAGAATTTCGTGAAACTAATTACTTCTACCTCCTTTTATGGAAATATATATGGCGGACGTTTCTACAAAATACAGTACTTTATGTATCATTCTGAATGGTAACATATTGTAACTATTTTTTCATATATATTGTATGGTTTTGTGTAGGCCTTGTTTGTTTTCTCTGTAGATTGACACATTCCCCGTTTGTCATAATCTGCTGGGGGGAAGCATGGATAGTTTGAATGCTCTTTTCTCAACATTCATATGAGACACAATGGTGCGCGCGAGTCCTCTTTAAGAACAGGGTTGGGTTTTTTAAAAAAAACACATTCTTGCTAATTTGGGAATAATATATAAAGGGTATGCAGTAAAAATTTTTAAAACAGCATAGTGAATGGAACAGTTGTTATTCAGTTAGGTTAATTACCCTATTTCTGCTATCAATGCCATGAAATTAGCTTTTATTTTTTAAAAAGAATACTTCTGTGGTGTTTGATTCGATGAAAGGCTTGTTGCATTAAGTACTTAGAGATATGATATAAAACCATTAGCGGGTTGAATAAAAATTAATCTCCAGGCCGCTCACCTTTTATTGTTCCAATGCACAGTGATAGGAATTTGAAACACAATGGCCCGAACCGTCAGCGGGAGGGAGAGGTGCATAAAGGTGTTTGCAAGATGAGTCATCTCTGCCCAGGTGACACATTTTTAGGCTTTTGAGTATCTGATATCTGTTCTCATTTGAGTTGAATAACTTAAATCAATAGCTGTAATTGGCCTTTAAAGGAGACCCTTTGGGAAGAGTGACTCCTCTGTTACTCGTTTCTGTTACCCGGCCGTGTGTTGCATTAAGTTTTAGGGACCAGGTGTTGCATTAAGAAGGTGCTTGGTGAGGAGCAACACTTCTTTGCCTCTGGATCTTTTTCAGGACTCGCCGCAGCCGCCGCTGGGCGGGGCGCCGACATGCCTGGCCCTGACGTCACAGGGGTGTCAGGGATACTGCAGGACCCTGCTCTGTGGAAGGAGGGGCGGTATACCTCACCCAGACTCCCTTTCAGTCCACTCACTGGCCTGCTCAACCTGCTCCAGTCATCCCCCTTGATCTCTGCCATCTCCTCCTTCATCAACTCTCCTCCTCACCTCCTCTCATGCTCCACTCCATCACTCCTACTCAACCCACCACGCCCTGTGGGTGGACTTCCCTTTTATCCCTTCAGGCTTGCCAAGCTTCACCTGCCAACCACGCCCTCCTGCCGCCTTCTAACCATGGCTCTAGCTGATCTAGGCAGCTGCACCTGTGGTTGTTTGGCTGGAAGCATTGGGCTGGGCCACCTGCGCCTCGTTGGTTGGCTGTCCAGCCTCTCTGACTGAACTGACAGCTGAAGGCAGGCGCAGCTGAGCCTCCTTGGCTGGCTGTCCATCTTTTCCCATGGAATGCCTCAGGCAGCTCCACCTGGGGCTGCTTAGCTCCTAGCATTCCATGGACTAGGTTATTGCTTTCCAGCTGGGCTGCAGGCTGGGGCGTGGCTCTGAGCTGCTGAGGCTGCTTCTCCTCCCTGGCTGGTAAGGCTTCAGCTTGGCCAGCTGCTGTCTGTCTGTTCCTATTGTCTTTGCCCTCTCCGTCTGCTCTAGCCCTATCTGGGTTGACCCCATTGTCCCTACCTGGCCCCCTGGACTCCCACTGGAGGGTGGGACTAGCTGGCCTCCACCTGCCCCTTCTAACCCTCTGAGGCTTGGGTGTCTCTTCCCTTCCCCTTGTGACCGGCTGGTTCTGGGTCTGGCTGTCTGCTGAGGTAGCTGGGCCACTGCCCCCCGGGGGTCTCCCGTCTTCTTCTCCAGGTAAGTCCAGGGGCTGGGCTGCAGACCCTGGACAATCATAACGTAATTCTTGGTACACTGGGTTTATTTTATGGGAGGGGGAAGGCTGGAGGTAGGGTTTGGAAGCTGTGTCCAGGCAGGCCGAAATCCACTTTAGCCTCTGGTGGAATAGTTTGTGGGGAGGGGCAGCTGCTTCATGGGAACAGACTTGTTTTGCACACACAAAAGTCCAAGTCCTTGACATCTTAATGCGAACGGAAAGAAGCAGGATTTGAGAAAAAAACTGGCTCTCTGAGATCCTAGAGAATTGCCTCCAGTCAATGTAGACCACAAAGTAGAAGGTGTCGTTGCATTCCCCCGGCCCCCAAATCTGTATCCATCTGATAGCTGGTCACCCTGCCCCATGGGCTTGGTTAGGGTGCATGGCTGTTTTAAAATACTGTATTATTGCTTGGTGATTTTATATTTTATGCTGTCATGTTTTATTATTGTATTTTTTGTATTGTTATGATCCGCTGTGAGCTCGCTTGCAGGGAGAGTGGGATATAAATTTAAATAAATAAACAGAGGCCAATCATCTAACTCAGTATAAGCCAATTTCATATGTTCATATATCTAGTGAGGTTGGTTGTGGGCCGCATTACAGTGTGTGTGTTTAATTTCCCTTTCAGTTAGCCAGATGGCCAATTGCAAATGGCGCCCAGACTTAGTATTTACAGTGTCATAGGTCCCAGTCCAGAACTTCTTTTACGCTTCATTTTTAAAGGGAATTTGTGGTCCCCAGAGATGTCTTAGGCACTCCGTAGGGCAGTGTCAAGAACACAGTAGAACATTTCTGTGCTTGTTTGCGAAGCCTGGAGCCCATGAGAGGTATTAGCTAGCCATCTTTGGGGTACGGGGGTGGGGGAGAGGGGAAGAGGAAGAGGAGGACACGGAACCTGGACAATGGTTGTGTTTTTGCTTCTAGCAAGCCTTGCAGATTTTAGTGGATTTTAGTGGATTTTCCTTATTTGCTTTATGGCTCTCTAGATTTAAAGGCAGGGTAGAAATATTTTAACAACAGAGCAGTTTACAAAGTATGTTATCATTATCCCCACAACGAACACCCTATAAGGTGGGTGGGGCTGAGAGAGTTCCTAGAAGCTGTGACTGACCCAAGGTCACCCAGCTGTGGAGGAGGAGTGGGGAATCAAACCCGGTTCTCCAGATTAGAGTTCTGTGCTTTAACTACCACACCAAACTGGCTAATGAACTAAAAATAGAAAGTGGAGGGCACCTGCTTCATGCTATATTGTTGGAAGACACATTTCAAAATTGTACCCATAGAACTCTTTCAGAACATCTTCAAAATGTGTTGCTTTGTTTGTTTTTCCCTTTTGGTAGGCCAGGGGCACTTTATACATTTCATGGCCAAGTGAGGAAAAAGGGAAACTGCAATGTAAAGCAAGATATAAGTGTGTTTTGATGGAGACTGTGTAACATAAGCTGACAAAATATAAAGCTTTCAGGACCCCATTTGTGTCCCTGTTTGTTATGGGTGCAGCTTGGATGTTGAATGGGTTTGTATTTTCAAATATGTCGAAATTAGGGTTTTTATTGTGTTAAATGTTGCTGTTGATAGTAGTTAGCTCCCTTGGAAAGTCAGGAATAGGCATTTTTGAAAGAAATTTAAGAAGGATCGGGGATGGTGTTAAACGTGCCAGTTTGGCTCAAGTTACGGAGGTTGTCTCGAGCACTGAGCTGATCAGAGCCAGGTCCCACAGATCCACACCAACCGGTTTGTACTTCTGTAGCAGCAGTCCTGCACGCTACTTGTATGGTGTGCTGCTTTGGAAACTCAAGTTTGCAAAGTAATTTATGGTATGGGGGTGGGGGGAGGGTTGCCTGCTGTGAACAGAAGACAATTCGACATCTCACTGGAGCAGGTAAAGTTGCTCTCTGGACCGCAGCCTGTGATCATGGAAACAAGTGCTCTTGTGGGATTCTTGCGAAAGTCATCCAGGTGCCCTCTGTATCAGAGCAGCACGTTAAGCACTGTGTGAAGTCATCTTTGAAGCACAACAGTTCCATGGCAGTAGATAATGGAAGCCTTGAACCATATGATCAGATTTAATGCGTGGGGGCCGCTAGGGAAGAAAACAGTAGCTGACATATTTTGCTTCTTTCCCATTATCTGGAAATTCCAAGGGATCCAGCTGCAGTCATTGCAAATGGCATTTTTCTATTTTCAAAAACATCTGGTCCCCCCCCTCCCCAGATGCAGCTTTCAACAAAACTTGGATTAAAAGCTTTCAACAAAACTAGGATTTGTGCGTGTGTGTGTGTGTGTTACAAATACCTTAATCTCCAGGTATTAACATTCAGAATGATGATTCTTGCTTTAAAGGGATAGAACATTCCATTTTACAATACAAATTAAAAGGCAGCACAGAGGGCTTCGGCTCTGCAAATAAAATTGAAAAAACAAAGTATGTTTCAGAAACATTGAGACGTTGCAGTGAACTATAGTTTGTTTAAAATGTGGTGTGAAAAGGCGCTGGAGGCTGGAAAGCCCCACGGCTGTCTCAGGCCTTCACTTGGCACCACCACCCTTTCCCTTACTCCCAGGGTGTACGAAAACCAAACTGGGCAGTAACCACAGCCACCAGCAAATCACAGAGGATCTCCCTCTTTGCATATCCAATACTGTATACATGCATTGCCCTTTAGTGTTCCACCTAAGCTGCCGTGTCTCCCACTTTGCTCCTGCAAGCTAGTGCAGGGATGAGTGATTGCACTTTTGCAGTTTTGAGATATGGCACACCAGGGATGGTAAGCTTCCTCGCTGCCTCTGCCCATTGCTGCACTTCAGAGAACAAGACCAAATAAGCGTGGTGTGTTTATAGAAATCAGACTTAGAGCATTCAGAATATGGGGAAGTTTAATGAAGAAAAAGAAAGAGTACACATGGTCTGTTTAAACATTGGGTTGAGCAAGGGTACAAAGAAAAGGTGAACACACGTAGTCACTTTTCCCAACGCTCTATACCAGGGGTCATTTCGTAGAAAAAGAGCTGGAAGAACTCATTAGCATAACGCATTAGCATAACACATTAGCATATGCCACACCCCTTGCCATTGCCGGAAGTGTGTCATTAGCATAACTGATTTTCATATGTCACACCCCCTGACATCACCTATCCTGGCTGTTTTGGACCCAATCCTGGCCATTCAGGGCCGAAATTGGGCCCCAAATGGTCAGGATCGGGCTGAGTGGGAGAGTGATCCACCACCCGTCAGAGGCCCTATCCGGGCTGTTTTGGTTCCAATCCAGGCCGAAACGGGCCCAAAATGGCTGAGAGTCAGGTGGGCAGGGCCACCTGTCATGTGACCTCTGGGGAACTGCCAGAACTGCATTCCTGCGCATTCCCCCTCAAAATGAGCCCTGCTCTATACATACAGTATTTACTCAGAATACCCAGGTATTCTTTCAAAAAAGAGGGGTCATCTTACATTAACGTTATGTCCAGTAATATTTTTGTGTGGGTATAACATTTTTAGGGGGGGGGGGCATCTTCCTTTTTAATAAGTATTGTTTCCTAAACCATGTTTAAATAGGATAGACTAGTATTTCTACAGTTGTAGGGTTTATAGGTCAGCATTACCTTAGCTCTTAGAGTTGGTACTTCTCTCCGTTGTTCCTTGACACACAGGCAGGATGGAGTTCCTAGGTAAAGGTTTAGCCCTACATGGCAAGTGCCTCCTCGGTCAAAAGTTGTAAGAGACAACGGCCTCTTCGTCATGTCGTGAGAATTTATATTTTCCCCTGGAGAGACTCTCTCCCCTGATCCCCGTCATGGGTCGTTCAAATCTTGCTGCCTCAAGAGGAAAACTTAGCCATTTGGTTGTCTGTTCTCTGTCCTTTTAGGGGTGATGTTCTAGCAAGGTGTGTGATGGTATACCATTGTCCTACTTTAGCCAAAGACATTAGCATATGCAAGCACTAAAGTGCTCTGTGCCTGGAAGACGAATGCATCATTCCCAGTACTTTTCCTTTCTTCTAGCTACAGTTTGGCAGAGGAGCCCCTGAGACATTGATGTAGCATGACCCAGTGGTTGAATTGCAGGGGTGAATCCTAGGATGGAGGGCATTTCTGCAAACGTGGTTTGCATACAATCTCTGGTTAGTCTATCAGATGTAAGTAATAAAACCCAGTTTGTTGAGTTTGACACCTTGGCTTGGTACTAACAGTAAATCCCCAGTTTGTTGGCCTGTGTGTATTCAAGTGTTAGAACTAACCAGGGTTTGATGGAACCCATGATTTATGATGGTCGCCTTGGTGGTTTTGTGCCGTGCCTTCAAATGTCCTATGAAAAGGACTGGCCCTGTTTTCTAAAAATTATCCATTACTTCAAAATAATTGCTGATTTCTGTAAACTTTTAATTTAGAATAGTAAAGTCTATTGACCTCTTTTGTGGATTTTGAAACTTTTACTTTTTCCGTTATGATAGGATACATGTAACTATGGGATTTCAACAACCATTTGAGTTTCGTGCTGAATGAGATTGTTTGAAATCTATAAAACTTCAGTTCAGAGTTGAAGGGTAGAGGGAGATGGCCGCTGTTAATTTGGTCAATATGCTTGCCTTTTGGGGAGCATCTGAATTGAATTCATTTTGCAGAAAATAAGTTTTTTGATTAATTTGCGACTGTAATAGAACCTGCGCTCTCACTTTAGAGGCAGGTTAATCACCATGCCAGACATGGCTGGGAATGAATTTCCAATTAGTGCAGTCTCTTGGTCTCAACTGTAGTCATGGCTTGGATGTTTAACGCTTTCTCAAGTCAATGAAGGCTGGCCTTCGGCACCCTCTGAAGCTGAGGACGCCTTTGGACCTCCGAAATCCTCACAAGGTATTTTCTCTGCTGTGATGATTTGCCGAGCCTTTGGAATTTTCAGAGCTGTTGATAAGCGTGTTGCAGACGGGAGTCCAGTTCTTAGAATATTTTCGTGGTTTCCTGCAAAGACAGGCTTCTTGGCAAAAGCCAGGAACACACACAAGAAGCTGCCTTGTACAGAGTCAGACCCTTGGTCATAAGAATATGAAAAGAGACCTGCTGGATCTGACGAGCGGTCCACCTAATCCAGCATCCTGTATCACACAACTGGTTACTATGGAGGGTCAACAATAAGGCAGTAGAGGCCAAGGCCTCCCAGCACTGGTACTCAGGGGTTTACTGCCTCTGAATGTGTAGGTTTCTTTTAGTTACCATGGCTAGTATCTGTTGATAGACCTACCCTCCTTTAAAGCTGTCTACGCTTGTGCCCATCATTGTATCCTCTGGCAGCCCATTCCACATTTTAATCACTCATTTGTTAGAGTCCATCTTGTCTCTTCCGATTGGCAGGGGCTGTCCCTGGTTTCGGGTAGAGGTCTTTTCACATCACCTTTTACCTGATTATTTGAACTGGAGAAGCCAGGAATCGAACCTGGGACTTTGTTGACCCAAAGCAAATGAGCTGCTCTGCTGCTAAGACACGGCCCCTCCCCTGAAGTTCAGATGCAACCCAAACTGAGTTTACTTTTCTTAAGCGGAGCTGGACACGATGTCCTCTTTTTGCTCTTGAGGCAGACAACTCACCGCAGTGGAGTTTGTTAATGGCTGATCAATGTTGCTCTGATCTGGATGGCAGCAGATCTTTCAGTCTGGTTACAGGTTATGCCATTCGTGAGGGTGAGGGGGGAATCACCGTGGGTGGCAGATGTTGGGGAAAGCAATTTGTCTGTTGTTTTATTGCCATCAGTGGGATGGATGGGTTTTCTGCCTCGAACATCTTGGGGGGTCTGTGTTGGTTAGACTATGTGGCATGGCTTATATAGAGGGGCAGCGTGGTGTAGTGGTTAGAGTGTCAGATTACGATCTGGAGGACTCAGGTTTGATTCTCCACTCTGTCGTGTGAGTTCGCTGGGTCACCTTGCGCCAGTCGTTCGCTTTCAGCCTAACTTATTTCACACGGCGGTTGTTGTGAAGATAAAATGGAGGAAAGGGAGACTAATGTTGTTTGGGTTCCTACTGGGGAGAAAATGGAGGAGCCCCATGGCACAGAGTGGTAAGCTGCAGTACTGCAGTCCAAGCTCTGCTCATGACCTGAGTTCGATCCTGGCAGAAGCCAGGTTCAGGTAGCCGGCTGCATTTAGCATTTAAAATTTTATCTTAAAACACATATAGTTCTCTGGGAACTGCAGTAATTCTAATATTTAAAACATTGACGTTCAAATAGTTAAAATCTCAGCCTTCCATCCTTCCGAGGTCGGTAAAATGAGTACCCAGTTTCCTGGGGGTGAAGTGTAAATGACTGGGGAAGGCAATGGCAAACCACCCTGTAACAGAAGTCTGCCAAGAAAACGTCAGGAAGCCACATCCCCCCATGGGTCAGTAATGACTCGGTGCTTGCACAGGGGACTACCTTTGCCTACCCTAAATATAGATACAAAACGTCATTTCATCTGTGCCTCCATCCTTTACAAAATGGTTTTGTTTCTATCGACAACAAAAGCTTACTGGCAAGTCCATATTTCCCTTTCCTGAATGTAACCATAATGCTCTTGTCCAAACTGTAGTTCCAGGTAATGAGAGTTGGCTTTGAATTCAGATTGACAGGGAAAAGGGTTTTTCATTTGCCCTAATTAAGCTATCTGCAGTACAGGGAAACCATCCTACGTGGTTCCTGTGGCTGGTATTTCTTTGCATTTTGAAAAACCTGGGTTTACTTCAACAGGCGCTCCACATGGCGCCCCTGTGACATGAACAAAGACCGCTAATTAATCGAGTGCTCTCTGTCGTTCCCATCTGCTACTAAGAAGCAAAACCACCACCACCTCCCAATTTTTTTTAAAAAAAGAATTTAAAATAGGTATTTTCAGGAAACTGGAGTGATTCCTATGGTGCAATGAATGGCTTGAGGTTGTGTGTATAGCTTTTTTAAAAAATTAACACCGCTGAATATTTTTTTCCCTTCAGGTATTTGCATATCATTAGCAAGAATATTGTACTAGCAGTTTGGTATATTTCTGCACTTCAAGGTGCCAGAGGAAGATACCTGTGCAGTGTTTCTTTCTTTCTTTCTTTTTTGCCCCAGTGATTTACTCCAACTCTTCACTAGAGGGTAGACTTGGAATTATAATCAGCTTTTTTATAACATTTGCAGGTACAAAAGGGTTTTGTGCTGCCTCTGTAAAAACGAACAGAACTTCTAGGAAAGGCAGCCATCATTTTTAGCCTTGTCTTCCAAACCTCTTGATTTGGAATACAAGTTTTATCTTTTTAAAAATCATACAGTCAGCATATTGTGTAATTAAAGTATCCTGCCCTGTTGACACATTGTGACAAAAGATTTTGTGCATACCTTGGGTAAAAGGTTTCTCGAACAGGTATTGGTATCCTGCTTAGGAATGAGAGGTAGAAGTAAGCATGTCTTATGTGGACCGCATAGCCAGAAGTGTATATTGAGTTTCGTAAGATCTCACCTGTTCGCCAGGGCTTCAGAGAGCGAGACTTGTAAAACTGATACGATAAAGTAAAGCTAGCTTGAAAAGGGAGAGGCAAAGAGATGCCAGAAAGCCTTGCTTGAAACAAAGCGATCTGATCTTCAGAGCCAGGAACAAAGACCCCTGGACACAGGCAAATCCATGTTAAGCACTGGATTTCTCTTGACGTACTCTGGTAGTCACTGAAATAGTGCCAGGGGGTCACTGGAATCTGTAACTTATACACAACGTTTAAGTTTGCTTTCAAATATGTATTAGTGCATAAGGTAGAACTTCCAGATTCCAAAGTGTGTGTTTAAAAAAAAAATCAAGCAACTTAGAAGTACTAAGTTTTCTTGGCTTTAAAAGCTGCAGCAGCAGCAACAACAAAAAACCCTTAAAGAAATGGTCTTAACATGGTATATCACTCAACTGAAATACAGAAGTTTTTACGTTTTCTGGTCAATTAGTGGCTTGGAGTCTGCTGAAAAATTTCTATGGTTGGTAGGATTTCCACCCACAGAGCGGGGCTTTCTCATATCCCCTCTCCCGCTGCAATCCAAAATGCCTCCTGTAGTTTCCAGGGAGACTTGGGACCCTAAAGAACAGTTAGGGGAGGGGGTAATTGATGAGAATGGCACCATCATCATCAAAAGAGTTTATTGTCTATGGCCATAGGCCGTCACAATTCACCAAACATCGACTAATAAACAATTAAATCCATTATCGCAGTTTGTATAGGTTACTAAAATTAATTAAAACAATACAGTATGCCAGACTATCTCAGGAGTCACGAAACAGCCTCATTCAGTACCACGTTAGATCTTATCTTTTTGGCTGAGAGTGCAAACTGAGAGACTCTATAGGACACATGATTATATGAGAATGGTATGCCCCTCTGTTCTGTTCCGTGGAACCCAACCCAATTTCTTTGAAGTTGTTGTCACCCAAATAGGTCCGGCTGGTTTTTAATACCATGAATATACTTAAGATTTTGCATCTGTGGTAACCAAAACTGTTTGGGTCTCTGTCATCCCAAGTTTCTAACAAGTGGAATTTTGCTTGAATTCCTCTAGACTTCGACTTCAGTGTGCCGGGCTCCATGAAACTCCACAACCTTATCTCAAAGCTGAAGAAGTGGATCAAAATCCTCGAGGCAAAAACCAAACAGCTGCCCAAGTTCTTCCTCATTGAAGAAAAGTGTCGGTTTCTGAGCAACTTCTCCGCCCAGACAGCCGAAGTGGAAATTCCTGGCGAGTTCCTCATGCCGAAGCCGACACATTATTACATCAAGATTGCACGGTAAAAGTGGAAACAGGAAGATGGGAGCATGCTCTTGAGGAAAATGGCATAGTATCAGTTTGAATGGCAGGTGCCAAAAGATGACTCCAACCACGTTGGCAAGCATCTGTATTCTCATAGACCTCCCCATTCCTAACAGAGAGTAGTCCTGGGAGTTGGAAGTGTGTTTTGCCATTCTTGAATGATCAGGCTCCATAATAAAAGTCGGTGGTGCCTAGCAGTCAAAAGTTTCCCAGTTATGGAACAATTGATTTGTGCATAAGTCGAGACATGATACCCATCCACGGTTAAGCATGATGTGTCAGCCTGGAAGGAGCCTCAGGCTTTGGTGGTCCCTCCAGCCTGTCCCTTCTGTCTTTGTGCCCCATGTGCTAATTAGTTCCCAGTTTTCAGGAATGCCATAGTTTGCCACTATCTCTGAACTGGCAAACTTGGCAAGCCATTTATGGAGTGGCAGCATAGAACTATGAGAGACGTGTGGGTATGTGCGTAAATTTAAATGTTCTCTTTTTCACTGCCTTTTACTCAATTTGACTCCTTGGTTTCTAGTTGAACAAGGATTCAGAAGGCGAAGGATGGGTTTCTGAGACTCTTGGACTCACTCTAAATCCATTGCATGATCTCAGTGGGGCGCCCCTACAGTGGGCGAGGAGCAGGGGCGGTGTCAGTCTGTGAGCCTGGAAATCAGAACCTGAGCTATAGCAAACAAGCTGTTCTAAAGAGGATGCTTTTGTTGTTCAATTTAGAGGAGACAAAGACGCAAACTCAGCTGTGGAAGCTTTTTTGGCCCATAATAATGATCTTGGCCGTGCCAGATAATGGATATCACACTGGGCTACATTTTGTTATAAACATTCATAATGAGGAACATTAATTTTACTGATAGTCGGTTGCTAATAAGCTTCCTTTTGTTCACATTTCGGTACGGCATTTCAGTTTTGTATTAAAAACTGCAGCTTTCATCTTGGAGGAGGGAAGTGTTGCGTTAGACTAGGGAAAGCTCAGGTGCGTTTATCTCTCTCCTTTCTCTTGATAGATTCATGCCAAGAGTGGAGATAGTACAAAAACATAACACCGCGGCCCGGAGGCTCTATATTAGAGGCCATAATGGGAAGATTTACCCGTATCTGGTCATGAACGATGCTTGCCTGACAGAGTCGCGTCGGGAGGAGCGTGTGCTGCAGCTCCTTCGCCTTCTGAACCCCTGCTTGGAGAAGAGGAAGGAGAGCACCAAGAGGCATCTCTTTTTCACAGGTAGGGCACGGCTACGGGGAGCAAACAAAGAAGCTCTGAAAAATTCCATTTCTTTGGGTGACCTGAAAGAATGATACTGCGGACATCAGCAAGTGGGGGAAGTAGATTCTGGATTTTGGAGGCTGCCCTTTCAGGATGTTTCTCCTGCCCCCCCCCCCCCAAGGGCCCCCTCAATGGTACATTTACCCTGGGCTGATTTCAACAACTGGCCACTTCACCTTGTGCGGGGCGGAAATGACAATTGCATGCACCACGAGCACAGTAGCGATCTCGGAAGGGAACTTCCCTGTTTCGTGTATGCAGGTGTATTCCCTCTTCCTCGCTGCAGCTTGTCACACACCTCCTTAAATCCTGTAGTAGTGGAAGCCCCAAGAATAGCTGTGGGGACGGGCAAAGCAAGAGTCTGCAACGAGAACGGGGACTCCTTGAAAGTTGCTCTGGTCCATCAGCAGGAAACATAAGGAGGATCGAAGCCATTATGACTGGATCCCCGTCTGGCAACTCCTACGAGCTCGTTCCCCTTCTTTGCTGTAGTGGGGGATGTATAGAATGCCCACGGAGGACTGGTGGTTCAGGATCACAGATTTCAGGCTTCCCCGCAAGCACAAATGGGGAGGGCCCGACTTCCACCCTGGTTGCATGTCGTTAAAAGTTGCATTTGGTTGT
Source organism: Eublepharis macularius (assembly GCF_028583425.1). NCBI lineage: Eukaryota > Metazoa > Chordata > Lepidosauria > Squamata > Eublepharidae > Eublepharis > Eublepharis macularius. The sequence goes on from NC_072801.1 coordinate 21,972,179, forward strand.
GCAGGGCAGGTAGGGGGGGTTGTAGTATGCTCTCCTATGCATCTTTGCCCTGCTTTGTTACATTTAGCTAAAGATTCAGGTGCTCTGTTGACCAGCAGAGAGCGAGCTTTTAAGAAATATTTTGCACTTAGTATAAGACTCTGAATTCTGCCCTTCCTTTTGAAGAAAATCAAGTGGCCTTTTCTGTTGTCTGACATGTGCACGGACCAAAGTATTGCTCAGTACTGAACATAGCCTCCTCTCTTCCTTTTATGACTCTGACCTCAAAAGAGCGGTTCCTTGGTTACTGAATCCCTCCTCCTCCTACCTCATTACTTGGAAAACATTTTGCAGCGATAAAAAATTAGCAGAGAATTAGACTGGCGTTTCTGACTTGTGCTAAGAATTTGTTTTTAAATCGTTAGCCATACCTGTTCCTGGTTTCTAGGTTTGTGCTTTTAATCTCCCTTAATAATAATATATTATAATAACATTTGATTTATAGACAGCCCTTCAGGACAGCTTAACGCTCACTCAGAGTAGTGTTATTATTATCCTTACGACAATCGCCCTGTGAGGTAGGTGGGGCTGAGAGAGCTTTGAGAGAGCTGTGAGTGACCCGCGGTCACCCAGCTGGCTTCAAGTGGAGGAGGGGGGAATCAAACCCAGTTTTCCAGTAGTGAGTAAGAGCGGCAGGACTCTAGTGAAACCTTGTGTTCACTAGTGTGGTTTAGCAGAGAGCCGAGGGGACGGACAGTAAGGGTGAAGCATGAGCTGAACTCAGAACAGGGACTTGTGGGTTCACATCACTTGTTCAGTTGTGGAGCTTGCTTAGAGCCCTTGAGCCAGTAACCAGATCTCACCTGTAACTGGCTGATTCCGCACACGTTAGATAATGCACTTTCAATGCACTTTAGCTATCGTTTGGAAGTGGATTTTCTGTTTCACACTCGAAAAATTCAGTTCCTAATGATCTCCTAAAGAGGATTGGAAGTGCATTATCCAACATGTGCGGAATCAGCAGGAGCATATTCATCTATCTCATCTCAAAGAATGATGCAAAAGATGCATATCAGGACGTGTAGAAAGACTGTCAAAGTTTGTGTCCCATGTACTTGGAGTATGACTTCAGTGGTGCTTGTGATATCCACCTGAGGTGTAATGAATACACAACACACACGCACCCATCAACTCTGGGATGGATGGTACAGCTGAGCCTGAGAAGGATTTCCCTCTCCTCCTCCTCCTCCTGTGGTAGTAACAGTGACTCAACTGTGAGGAAGGAAGCATCTCCCACCATCTTAATTTTGGACAGCCTGGAATCCCAGAATGCAACTGGGGTTTCAGTCAGTGTCTGGTGCGATCCCAGAGAGAGGGATGTTGTTCTCCAGAGACCCCCTCCTTCTCCTCCAAATCTGTGTCTCTGTTTTTGTGCATGGCATGGGTGTTGGGGGGGGGTGCTCAGGGAGCGGTTGCCAGAATGAACCTGAAGATCACCACGGACGATCGAATGCCCGTCCTTGCATTCTAGTGCGATCCATTTCTGCAATTATGCTTGGCAGGGAAAAGTTAAATTTAAACCACAATTCAAAACCATCTCTCAGTCGCTCTCCCCCCCCCCCCCGTTGGGTTTATTATGTCATTTGCACAGGCGTTGGAGGTGTTTTTTTTTAACCCCCCAGAGTTTAATGGAGGCAACACAGAAGCAGACGCTTATTGTTCGACGGTACTGCTTCTGACAGAAAAATTAATGGAAATGTTTTTGAAATGATTGAATAAAAACCATGGTAACACAAAGCGAGTCTGATGCTTCTGGCAAGAAAGAGGTTTCCTTATTTGTGACGCTTGATAATTCTGTTTGGCAGAAGGAGGAGGCATGTTGAGAAGTCGCCGACTTAAAAAAAATAAATAAACACCCTTTTTTGATTTTGAAGGCAGCATATGGTCTCTGCAGCTTAGGGGTCTACTGGGTATAAAACTGAGCAAAGAGCAACTTGGCCACCCATGAATTAGCCAGTGACCCAGCTGAGAGCCCCTGCCTCGCTCTCTCTCTGATTGTTGTGGCTCTCCTTTAACCTCCAGTCGCTCTGAGCCAGGGCTTGGCTTTCTTGCATTGCAAAGAGAGACGCTGTTCTGTGATTTAATCAGATGAACCAGCCGTGGCAGCAGGTGGTGGATTTTCATATCCGAACAAAACTCATTTCCCATCTACTGGGGAAAGGAGAGCAAAGGAGAAACCTCGGATCTCTGGGTTTGGGGCTGGCAAAGCAGGAGGGGAGACGGAATCCACTTCAGTGTGATACCTCCCCCGTGAAAATCCTGGCACCTAGCAAAAACAGCCCAAGTGGGGCTTTGGTGTGCGAGTTCTCTTTTCTAGCAAGACTCTTGAAGGGGAACAAAAAACGCCACTTGACACACTTCAGTTAACCATCTCGGCCGTGTTGGAGAGCTGATAATCTTCAGGCAAATTTACCCATCGCTCTTAACTTCTCAGGCAACAGGAATCAAAGTATATTGAGAAGGCACATGGGAGAGCAGGTCTTTGGGGAGAATTCTTGAGTACACCACCTGGAGTTCCAGAAAGAATGGCAAGATCTAATTGTTGTAAATACAGATTTGGGTATTGCAGTGCTGTTCTCCTTTATTTCCATGTGCCTGGCACTTCGGAGTTTCTTCAGACAGGATCCTGTCTCCAAAGAACTTACAGTCTAATGCAGGGTCCCCCAAACTTACTGGGCCTGTGGGGCTTTGATCTGTAAGAGAGACTGATAGCTATCACCATAAGTGGGAGGGGGGGGAGCGTGCGAGCGGCAGGCTGGCCCTCCTGCCCAGCTGATGGGTGAGCAACTAAAATGGCGAAAGGCCCCTGCTTTTAAAAGGGCCCAACCACCTTCCTCAAAACCACAGGAAAAGCTCAAGTGGGCAGATAGGTGTCTGAGATGTGCCCTATTGGGGATCACTGGGTCTAATTTTTGACCCTGGGGAAGACAAGAGATGAACGGGATGGGGAGAGAAGGGATGAATTTGAGTGAATACATTTTTTCTTCTCTCCTTTTTTGGATTTCTGCGCTGCTTTTCAACATGTGTCCTCAAAGGAGTTTGCGGTTAAGGTAGACTAATAGATGCAGCTGGCGCATAGGGTGATTATGCCGAGTAGAGCTTGGTTACAGTTAGGTGTGAGAAGAAAGGATTTAGCCCAAAGGCTTCAGAGAGGAGACAAGTTTTGAGGTGGGTGAAGGAAAGGGGGGGGCACCAGGTACTTGTAGGCGAAGGGAGTGGAATTTCACAGACAGGAAGAGAAAGTGGTCAGGGCGGGTTAAGAGAGCACGGGAGGCATTCGGACAGCTGGGGTTGGTAGCATTGAGGAGCCTAACGGGACTCTCCGGGTAGGACAAGACCGTGGAGAGAATCCGAAGGTGATCTCTGTTGCGGTCCTGGGAAAGGAGGCAAACGTGTGGGGTCTCGCCCACATTCCTGATATTTATTTTACATTAACTGGGTTTTTTTCTCTGCTTCTCTCCCCCCTCCCCCCTGGATTCTTACCCCCATTCTCTCTTTCCCGACCTTGTTTCTAGTCCCCCGGGTCGTGGCTGTCTCTCCACAGATGCGCTTGGTAGAAGACAATCCCTCCTCTCTCTCCCTCGTGGAGATCTACAAGCAACGCTGCGCCAAAAAAGGGATTGAGCACGACAGTCCCATTTCTCGTTACTATGACAGGCTGGCCACAGTCCAAGCACGAGGGACCCAGGCCAGCCATCAGGTATTGGTATTTCTGGCTAATACATCTAGATGCTCTTTTTTCCCAAGGGCTGCTCGAACATCCTTTGCTTCCTTTGCCTTGTCTTCGGTACATCCGTCTCACACTCCCCCCCCTTCTTCTTTTATCAGCAAAATAATATTTCAAAGCAGCAACTGCCGGAGGACCGAGAGAAAGAGAGAGCACCTGCCTCACATTAATATTGTGGCAAACCTCTGGGAAAAAAAGAGGAACCCTCAAAAGAACCTCGTTACCTCTCCACCTTGCATGATTAATAGGGTATAATTACGACCAGATGAAAAGGCAGGGTGTACGACGCAGCAGCTTTTATTCAAGGACAGCAGGAAGGGTTCCTGGTGGCCCCTCAACACAGGCCCCGCATCTGGGTTTCAGAATGGGCCAGGTGCTTCGGCGTGGGAGGTGGTGGCGGCGCCCATATGTGCACGCCCCTGGGGAAACTTTGTGGGCACCTACCTATGCCAGTATCTTTTACTCACCATGGGTTGATCCTATAGACACGACTCACCAGTGAAGGGGCTTTCGTTCGGCAGAAATCCAGAGAAGTTAGCCGTCTTAGTCTGCAGTAGCAAAATAGCAAAGAGTCCAGTAGCAACTTTAAGCCTAACCAACTTTATTGTAGCATAAGCTTTCGAGAGCCACAGCTCTCTTCGTCAGATGCATCATCAGATGCATCTGAAGAAGAGAGCTGTGGTTCTTGAAAGCTTAAGCTACCATAAAGTTGCATCTGATGAAGAGAGCTGTGGTTCTCAAAAGCTTATGCTACAATAAAGTTGCATCTGACGGAGAGAGCTGTGGTTCTCGAAAGCTTATGCTACAAAAAAGTTGCATCTGACGAAGAGCTGTGGTTCTCGAAAGCTTATGCTACCATAAGTTGCATCTGACAAAGAGTGCTGTGGTTCTCAAAAGCTTATGCTACAATAAAGTTGCATCTGACAAAGAGAGCTGTGGTTCTCAAAAGCTTATGCTACCATAAAGTTGGTTAGTCTTAAAGGTGCTACTGGACTCTTTGCTATTTTCCTTCAGCAGAAAGAATCTTTCTGCTGATATGAGAATAAGGGCCTCTTGTATTGGGGGCAGGGGCGGGGGACAGTCCTGCCTGAGGAAAATACTTCTGCAAATGCAAGGGCTGTGCAGAATACAGCCCTCTGTTAACAGCAGACTGGGGGAACATTCTTGCTTAGCCTCCTTCTCCATTTCAGTTCTTGTCTTTCCCATTGAGAGACCCCCCCCCCTTCCTTTTTCTTCATTTTTATTATTCGGTAGTTTAGCTCCCTGTCTCCAATGGCTACTGATTTACTTCGTTTGTACCCCCACAGGGCACACAAAGTAGCTTGCATCATTCTCCTCTCCTCCATTTTATCCTCACAAACATCTTGTGAAGTAGGTTAGGAGGAGAGTGGTTGGCCCCGGGTCAGTCATGGCAGAGCGGGGATTCTAACGTGGAATCCCTCAGATCCTAGCCTAACACTCTGACTTCGACACTGTGCTGGCTTCCGGATCTACCTGCGCTGCTTGTGCTTCTTGGCTGGTCCTTCCACGCCGCTGCTTCCTTAAAAGTTGGAAAGCCGTATCACCCTACTTCCACCGCTGGTCTTGAGCTGTGCTGGAGTTAAAGGGTGAGAACATCCTATCTCAGATGAAAGATCCAGGCATACCAAAGGGACTTTTGGCTTGGGATATGCAGGGATTGACAGGACACGTTTTAATTTTTCATGCCATCTTTCTTTTCTTTTTTGGAATGCCCTAGACTCTTCCTCTGGAGAGCTTAGAACATGCTTGGGAGTCCTGCTCCTTCCCCCATGCTAGTTACCAGTAGACATGGGCACGAATGGAAAAAAAACCCCAAACACGCTGTTCGTTGTTCGTTGCCATCCACGAACAATGGACAGTAACGAACATGACCCTATTCACAAGCATGTTCATTGTTCGTGGCCCTTCAAAGATCCCTTTAAACTGCCAGGTGGCTGGGGAGATTCCCCTCTGCCACCTGCCAGCTGATAGTTTAAAGGGCCCTTTCCTGCCACGTGCAAGGGGCAGGGCCCTTTAAACACCCCACAAACTGACCTTCCCAGTGTCCAATACCCACCAAATTTGCAGGGGACATAGTCCCCACTGTCCTCCGAAGACCCCCCAAGTTTCAGAGAGATTGCACCCAGGGAAAGGCATGATGCATGTGTCTCCCCCTTTGTTTCATTGTCTCTTCACAGTGGCAAAAATGGGACTCTTGTGGAAGTACTTTGAAGGGTTAAAGCCAGAAGGAAAGCCAGAAGGAGTTCAAACAGAGTTCAATTCGTGCTCATGTCTAGTTACCAGCCAGTAGTCCAAGGGAGGGCTGTGGCTCAGTGGTAGAGCATCTGCTCGGCATGCAGAAGGTCCCAGGTTCAATCCCCAGTATCTCTAGTTAAAAGGATCTGGTAGTAGGTGTTGTGAAAGACCTGAGACCCTGGAGAGCTGCTTCCAGTCAGAGCAGACAGTACTTGAGTTTTAGAGCATGCAGGGAGTCCTGCGTTCCTCCTTCCCATTTTCTTCTGATCCACTTCCTTTGGGAAAAAAGAATAATTACGTATACTGACTTGCTCATTCCATTGTTTGCCTTGGCAACCAAGAAAATAAGTTGTATCTGAATGGTGAAATGCTTTAACACGATAAGCACTTACAGATCTGGTTATTTTAATAACGGTATTTATTATTTATGTTTTTAAGTTCTTTGTGGTTGATTATAATGGCCTTTGGCTGTAATAAAATAAATGCTACCTTACCTAGCCTAAAGAATAAGGGCAGTGTTCTGCTAGGCAGATTACCTCCACTTTGGTCAAAAGAGGGTTGGTGCAATTTCAGGAGGCTAACACGCAGTTTGAATCCCCCTGAAGTGGTATGGAAAAGACTTAAATGTACCATTATCGCTCTTCGCTTCGCAAAAGATGTTAGTTTAATAGCTTTAAGACGCAGAGTTAGCCAGGGTGCTGTCTTCTCTTCCCCACTTAACTCGTGAAATTCCAGGTCTGTGGATGTTCTGAAAGTTTTGCCTTGCATTAAACAATGAGTCATTTATGTGCCGTAAAGTAAAATTAAGTGACCTGGAACATCAGTTCCTTTCCCCCCTTCCTTTCTTGGGTTTTGCTTTTTTTGGAGCCTCTTACCTTCCAGGTGTGAAAATTTAGTTCTCTCGGAGTAATTTAATTTAAGCAAAGGGTGATTATCATTCCTTTCGAGCGCACTGGAGCGGGTCCCAACTTTATTTCTCTTTCTAATTAATTAGGCCAGGCCATGCTGTAGTAATTAAATATGGAGGTAGTTCGCAGATGTTTACATGCGCGCCACAACTTGGCTGCAGAATGTGTGGTAACATTAATACACAGATGCTCGAAACTAATGGCAGTGCCTCTGCAGCATACTAAGTACCAGGAAAGATCAGACGGTCACCGGGGGGTTGAAATCCATGTGAGGAACATGGCAGTGGTCCCAGAAAAGTAGGAATAAAGATTTCAGGAGTGCCCTGTTAAAAGTGCCACCGAGGCTTCATCAGCCTTGGTGTGAGGGTGTCACACTAGATATTGGCGGTTTAATTAAAAGGGAGAGGAGCTCCTTTTGCTCTTATAATCCCAGCTCCATTCTCGTGAAAACCTGTTCACCGTCTCTCTTCATGATGTTGTTTCACTTGCCTCTCTCATTTTGGCCCGTACAACCTTGGTAGAAAAGGCTAGGGTTGTTTCAAGAATAGTCTAAGGGATTCATTCTTTGATGTTACGTTGTGATCTTTGATTCCGGGAGCAACGTCTCAGTGGTACAACTCTTGGGATGCAGAACTGACTCCCTGCAGAAAATAATGCTCCTAACTTGGGCGCGAAGCTATTTGGCCCAGTACATCATTTACAGGTGTAAAAGCGCCGTTGGAACCCCCACCCTCCGCCTCATGCAGGTTAATTGTCCTAATAACGTTCTTCTCCCTTTCAGGTTCTCCGCGATATTCTGAAAGAGGTTCAGGGCAACATGGTGCCACGCAGCATGCTGAAGGAATGGGCTTTGCACACTTTCCCGAACGCCACTGATTACTGGACGTTCCGAAAGATGTTCACCATTCAGTTGGCGTTGATTGGCTTTGCCGAATTTGTCTTCCACTTGAACAGGCTCAACCCAGAGATGCTGCAGATTGCGCAGGTATGCCTTTAAGGAGCCGGCTCATGGGTTGTGCACGGATCACTTGATTACTCAAGCCCCAACAGTAGGCCTTGGACGTGTCAGGCAGCTCAAATAGGGCACCAGTTCTGTAATGTCACATGAAACAGCATTCTCCCTTGGCCAGTCACGGTTGGTCTTGTACCCTCCAGTGAATCCCACTGTGGTGTCCAGATTAAACATGAGGCTGGCAACCAGCAGGAGACTCACCAGTTGGGGCCAGGGGGCTCACTGGCAACGTAGCGACATCACTTCCGATGCGACCATAGAGTTAAGAGCATTGCTTACCGTACCGCTCAGCCTCCACTGCTCAGCTGAGTGGTGGGGGAAGGACTGACGAGGGGGCAAGAGGCATTCTGCCGCAGCAGGAACCTGACAGTCCTGTTTGTGAGCCAACAAGTGTATCTGTATGGGTGAACCAAGCTTTGGTCATGGCAGCAGCCGTGGCAAGTATTATATTACAGGGGTGGGGGGATTCTTGTTCTGGACCGGACATTCTGTGCAGTTAATATTACTTTCAAAGAGATGCTCCCTCAGTAAACAGAACTGGCAGTTAGGCCTGCCGTTAAGGGCGTAAAACACAACAGATAACATCCAAATGACTTTTGTCATGCCAGATGTGTCAGGCTTTATTGAAATTAAAAGATGCGCCCCTCTTTTGTTTTTGAATCTGGGGCTGTACAGCCCTTACCTTTTCAGATGCTTACTGAGAGTAGACAATGAACTTCTGTGCAGGGGGACACAGAACAGAGATTTCTTTCCACTGGTCTCTCCGTGCAGCACACAAAAGAGCTTATTATTTTGAGACGAATCCTTGGCTCAGGATGTTCTTGTCTGTCACCTGTCTACGTCAGCTAATCAGAAATCAGACGTATCTGAAATTCTTGAGAACCTGTTTCTGTGCTGGCCTTGCCCATGTGGAAGGACGTGAGAGGTTAAGAGTTGTTGGGAAACGTCCGTTCATTCAACCCGCTCTTAGAATCCAAGGGATGCTTTCTAGAGATACTCCGGAGTAGCCCGTCGTCTGAAGACTTAACTGTGCCTGATACTACATTTCCGTCCCCCTTTCCAGACTTAGTTTTGTGTATGTCTCTCTCCCTCCCTTATTTTAACCATAGGATACCGGCAAGCTGAACGTGGCCTACTTCCGATTTGACATTAACGATGCAACGGGGGACCTAGATGCCAATCGGCCAGTTCCGTTCCGCCTCACGCCCAATATTTCTGAATTCCTCACCACTATTGGTGTTTCCGGCCCCCTGACCGCATCTATGATTGCGGTTGCTCGCTGCTTTGCACAGCCAAACTTTAAGGTAGGTACAGTGTGATACTGTGGGTGTGTTCGGCAAATAGTGGCGAGCTTGCAGAAGGGATGTTTGGCGTCTCCTTTCCCACGACACAGCCCCCCTATATGCTCTGAAAAGCCACAGCCGGAATTGGGCTTGGATGCTGGCTCATGAGGGCGGGGTCTCTGTGACAAGGAAGGGGAAATCAGCACGTGTGGTCTTGGGAGTGGAACGTCCATATATGCCTGTCTGCATATCTGCCATGAATGTATTCTGTATTATGTACTGGTCCTCTGAGGGCATGAGAAGTTTCTTATTGATGTTAAGGCAGTAGGTTATCTTGCAAATATTTACTTTCTCTTTCCCCGCTGCCTCCAGCAAGTGTCCTTGAAGGTCGGCTGTGGCCGGCTCGAAATGTATCGTTCTTGGGAACTGAGATGATTTCATTCTTTGTTCTGTCTAGCCTAAACCTATAGCTTGCCCCCACCTTTCTTCCCTTGTAGGATACAGCCGGGGGGGAGGCGGGGCGCGGAATATGGTGGCTGGCCACTTCCAAAGTGTGGTGAGGTTATCAGAGATGGCTAAACTTACAGCTTTGATCAGAGATAAAACATTGTCTATTTTTATGGTTAAGTGGAAACCCCTTAGTGAATTTCTGCGTGAGATGGAAAAAAACCCCAAACTGATGACTTGCAGATTTGATTTCTAAGAAGAAGATAAATTTGGGAAAAATAAATAGAAGGGGGGCAATAATGAAAAGGTAAATTCTGGAGGTATCGGAACCATAACTACATTGTTTGTAAAAGATATGATAGGTGTTGTAGAGAAAAATGGAAAATAAAATAGGTAGTATTATTTTTTTCGTTTTTAACATTTTTTTGTTCTTTTTCTGTGTTTTCCCTTTCTTTTTTTCTCTCTTCCCTTTTTATTGGGCTTTTGTTCTTGTTAATAAAACAATAAAATATTTGCCAGCCAACCAACCCCCCCCCCCCCCCCCGAGTGGTGAGGAAGCTCTGTGGGCCTGACCTGCCTGCACACCTCCGGATGGCCCCTGGAATCTTCTACAAATGTAGAAGAGATTCTGTGGCAGAATTAGGGGATTCAGGGCAGATAAGCCAAATGTGGGCCACTGGTCTGATTAGCCTTCGTGCCTAAGGAAGATCAGGGCAGGGCTTTTGGGCAGCACCATCAGTGGCTGAGCAGGTGGGTCGCCTGGGTCTTGTCTTGGGCTGCTATGAGGAAGCAGAGACCCAGATTGCCAGGAACTCAGGGACGGGCGGGATATCACTTGCTCTTGCACTGCTTCTCATTCACTGTGTGGCTTTGATTGTGCACTGCCTTTTGTTTGTTTGTATTGCAAACTGCCTCAGGATTTGTTACACAGTCAAACCAATATAAGGACCACAGCCCTTTTCAATGTGAGGAATCACAATCCACCAGCGGCGGCAGCCGAGTCCCAACAGCAGAGCTCTGTCATTCACAGCCTAGTCTTTAGGGAAGCACTCACAGATCAAATAAATCTTCATAAAAGAAATAAATGTGTGCATTTAATAAACATGGCTTGTGTTAGGCACCAGCCACTAGGGCTGTGTGAGTATATAGCCAGCTATATGCCAATTTGGCATTATCCAGCAATACCAAATAAAAATAGAATATCTGAATGCTGACTTTTCTGAATATATTTGGGATATCCAGTAAACGCTGCTCCAGCTGGTTTAAAGTGGCTGGCTGCTTCCAACTTGTTCCCCCCCCCCTTTCCTGGGCGTTTTCCCCACAGGGGAGGGGGGAGTGAGGCTGGAGGGACGGGGAGTGAGTGAGTGACCAGTGGTAGCAGGAGCTGAAGTTGTCTGGCCAATCAGGGATTCTTTGATAAGAGAGAGCCTTTTTTCAAATTCTGCAAGGACAAAAAAAGCAGGCCTGGCTCAGAGCAGACTCCATTTTGTGGGAGATTTCTGGAGACAGAGATATTGCTGTGAGTGCTTGCTGAGCCTGCCCTGCCCTCTGGCTGGCTTTTGGATTAACCACTGCCTACCTGGAGGAAGACCTGAATGAGGGAGGAAGGAACTGCCAGGTTGCCTGAGGAGGGCCACCACCTAGTTTGGGAGTCTTAGACTCATTCCCCCTCCTGTTTTGGGGTGTTGGGGATGGGGAGGGGAAGGAGAGAAGGGGCAGTATTTTGATAAGTAAAGTTTATATTTCATAAATTGTTTTTTACTTTTGGAGAGGTGTTTCGCCTTAGCTGTTTTAAGACTGCTTTGCTTTGCTGACTGACTGTTGTCTGTGTTTAAAGAGTTTTTGGCAGTGGTAATTTTTTAGTTTTCTTCTTGTTGGAGGTGGAATTGTATTTTGAATTTTTACTGTTGGGAGAAGTGCGCACTTCACATCAGACATCTGGACATGCTCTCAGTTGCAGCATGTGTACCTGTCGCTGACTGCACACTGGTGGCAACCTTCTGGATGGTGGTGGGACAACCCGCATCAGGCGGACAACATCGCTGCTGCCATTGAGAAACTGGAGAGGGTAGGCAGGGATGTCACCATAGATGACTGATGGTGGCGCAAACATCAAGGCAGTGGCAGCATAAGTGGGCCTCAAGTGCATTTATTGCGCAGCCCACAAATTTCACCTTGTGGAGGGGGGGATGCCTTGGGTCAGAGTTCTTCTGATGCTGTGACTTGTGAGTTCCGGTGTCTCATCCTGAGATGCCAGCGCATCACAGGTCGCTTCTCACTCCGAGTGAAATCTACTCACCAGCTGTGCCAGGAGCAGGTCTAGCAGGCGTGCCAGGGCATCGCCTGATCTGCAACATTAGCACTCGCTGGAAGTCTCCCCATGCCATGCTTGAGCGTTGGTTGGAGCAGCAGGCCTCCCTCTCCGAGAGCGACGCTTGGAGGGAGGAGAGTCAGTGCAGCCAAGAGGGCTGGCTGACCATCTCCCTGACAGTGGAGGTCCTTCGGCCCTTGAAGGATTTCACTGTCACGATCTCTTCTGACACGGCCACTCTGGGTCTAGCCATTCCTCTGATCCAGTCACTTCCGAGGAGGGTGGCCTCCTTCCTGTACCATGTGTAAGATGTGCAGACCTGGTTCCAGCTGTGCATGTGCTTGTGAGAAGGCTGCAAAAGGGCATCCCGTCCCACCTGTCACCTCTCACCAAGAAGGAGTTGTACATGTTGGCAACCCTGTGGGACCTAAGCATCAAGGGCAGCATTGCCAGGAGGGCCAGGAAGCTCGCCAGCTTGAGGGACGAGCTCTCTCGTTGGCTACAGTGTACGCAGCCTGAGAAGGACACCCTGCCAGCAGAGGGGTAGAGTAGAGCTCTGCTGTTCCCTGTACCTCCCCTTCTCCGCAGAGTTCTCCCACGGCCACTCCTGAGATGTCCATGGAGATAGTGGCCATTGGGGAAGAGCTCAGGCTGTCTGGGAACGTGAGGCACGTGAGCCAGGATTTAGCAGCGGAAATAGTCAGGGACTTCCTTTCAGAGCCCTGCGATTTGTGTACCGTCTGTCCTCCGATCTGCTGGGCCAACAAAAAGGCAGTCTGGCCGGGCCCCTCTCTCAAGGCTTGGAGGCGCCTCTCGTGCCCTCCAACAAGCACGCAGAGCGAGCGTGTCTTCTCCCATATGGACGACATTGCTGGCCCTCATCACACTGGAGAGCTGAGCCGTTGGTCTTCTTGAAGTTCAACTTGCTGCTCGTCAGTTGCCTGACTCTGGCTTTTGGGAGTAACTGAAGTGGGCGCGCACACCTTGCACCTGCATCCTCTGCCAGTCTTTGTTGGAGAGATGGGGACAAGCGCTCTTCCCAAAGTTAACTTAGGTAGAAAACCATCAGGACACTTTATGCCGTTGCCATGGCACGCTCACTATATAAAATTCATGCCGCAACGCGGTAGTCTCCCTCCCCACCAAAACGGAACACCAGCCCTGCCTGCACACTCCCTGGAGCTTGGCACAATATTGTGAAGAGAATCGAGAAAGGCAGCACCAAAAAAAATGTTCTCTTGCCGCTGGAATGAAAGAGAGCAGTTAGGGAAAGTAGAGAATTGGGTGTGCCGAAAAAACAAGCAAAAGCCCACACAGAGGCATCAGAAATGAAGCTGCCACGGCGGCATGCTGTGGTGTTGTGTTAACTTTCTTCTTTGCAGGGGTGGGAGAGAACAGGAGGACCGGCGATAAAGGGTGACGTCTGCAGCTCTTACCTCGAGGCTGCTCTGAGCCACTGAGTGACAGGCTGCATACAGACGGCAGGGAGCGGAATAGGGAATAATGGCCAAATACGTTTGGTATTCTTGAATGAAACTGGATCCATAACCCATATTGGTTTATTTGGATTTGGACATCTGTAATACTGAATATTTATGGTCAGGGGTCATTTTGTAGAAAAAGAGCTGGAGGAACTAATTAGCATAGTTCATTAGCATATGCCACGCCCCCTGACATCACCTATCCTGGTTGTTTTGGGCCCAATCCTGGCCATTCAGGCCCGAAATTGGGCCCAAAATGGCAAAAAGGGGCTGAAAATGGCCAAAAAGGGGTCCAAAACGGTCAGGATCAGGCCGCTGCTGAGTGGGAGAGTGATCCACCACCCATCAGAGGCTCGATCCGGACCGTTTCGGCCCTAATCCAGGCTGAAATGGGCCCAAAATGGCCAAGCGTCAGGTGGCGGGGCCTCCTGACATGTGACCTCTTTGGGGAACTGCCGGAACTGCATTTCTGTGCATTCCCCCTCGAAATGAGCCCTGTTTATGGTATTACTGATACCTGGATCCAAATAATACCAATTTTTTTTGCTGCACACCCCTACCAACATCTAAAGAAAGATTTATGTGGCGGGGAGGGTCCAATGTGTACTTTTTAAAAAAAATTACAGTTTTGTTTAACCCTTAATCCCCTTGACGGCCCCTCCTTAGTTAAACGTAATTATCTTCCTCCTCCTTCGCAGGTCGATGGCATCCTGAAGACGGTGCTGCGAGATGAAATAATCGCCTGGCATAAGAAAACTCAGGAAGACACTTCCTCCCCACTCTCGGCTGCCGGGCAGCCGGAGAACATGGACAGCCAGCAGCTGGTCTCACTGGTTCAAAAAGCCGTAACCGCCATCATGACCCGGCTGCATAATCTGGCTCAGTTCGAAGGAGGGGAGAGCAAAGTCAGCACTCTGGTAGCCGCGGCCAACAGCCTGGATAACCTCTGCCGCATGGATCCAGCTTGGCACCCTTGGCTTTAACCCTGGCGGCCGGCACGCTTCGCTGTTGCTTTGTGAAGCTTGTGTTGTGTGATGGTGTCGGTGGGGGAGAGCAGGAAATGTGAAGCAATTTATTCCGGCGCCATGGCTGCCTCTGTCCCTCTTGCAGCCACCCTCTGGGCCGCCTCCGTCTTTGGTGTGATCATGTTTACAGATGTACTGCTGTTTTTCGAAGCAATCGTACCATTTCGAAGCAATTTCAGGTGGTCGTTATACAGGAGTAACTTTTTTTTTTAACCAACAGCTGAAAATTGGGGAAGGAGGACTTAAATACTTCACAGAAGAAATCTTGTTTTATGTCAATTGTGAGAATATTGACACTACTTCGCAAGTCGACGATCAACCTGCTCTGAGCTCTAAGCCCTTTTTATATACTCTGAAGAAAACGAGTATTCCTACATGGTGGGAACTCGTGGAATGGACTTTTTTTAAAAACTAAGAAAAGTGTTTTCCTTCATTGTTTGCCTTCACATTGGTACCAAGATGACTCAAATAGTGTTTTTATTCAGTCAGAAATATACCTGAGCTACGATGGGTTTGTACAGAGATTTTTTTTTTTTGTAATGATGTATAGAAGAGCCCTGTGTTTTTGCTGGTTGTTAGAAAAAACGATCAAATTGTGTTAAGGTTTCTTTTTTTTTTCCCCCTTGGGGGCAAAGCTACTGTACAGTGAAAATGGGCATGTTTCAGAAGTCTAGTTTAGTAGTTTACTTATGCATAAAAAGGGAATTTATAAAACCATCATCAAGAGATGTATTTGGATGGAACTGGTGCAACACAGTTTTTTTTTTTTAAAAAAGTATAAGATAAGGTGGCGATATTTTTTGAGCTTGGACACAATTAAATGTATATCAATAAAGTAGCTTCTTGAGAAAAATGTTCTTAGCTTTTACTTTTGTAATTAAAAAAAAAGATACGTCTTTTATTTGAGTCTGTGTTAGCATTTTTAAAAATAAACCTTGCAGTGTTGAGAATGTTCTAGTTAAAATTTGTACAGGTTGAATTTTTCATAATAAATATTTTCTAAAATGCGTTAAAAGTGCTGATTTTCTTGCAGCGAAGAGAATGCTTTGGAAAATTGAAATAAATTATGGCAAAACAGAGAGAATTGTAGCCCTGCGACTTGTCTCCACCTCCTGTTTTGTTTTATTTTACTCCATTTATACCGTGCCTTTCTCCCCCGTGGCAACCCAAAGTGGCTTACATCATACTCCACTCCTCCATGTTATCCTCACAATAAACCTGTGAGGTAGGTTGTGACCACCAGCAAGCTTCCACGGAAGAGTGGGGACTCGAACTTGGGTCTCTTAGACCCTTGTCAGATGCTCTAGCCACTATGCAACGCCTTTATGCCTTGTGCTTTATACAGATAATCCAGTTCTGCGGTGTGATAGTTTCTGGGCCCAATTCAAAGCCTGACAGACAACCGATATATATGGCTTGTAAAACGCTTATGGCTGCAGACGGTTGTGGAGTATAATTACGTCATCTAAATTGCTTGTCCGCTCAGCCTCTGGCTTTAAAAGCCAGTACCTCTGTCTAATGTTTGTTGTTGGCACCAGGGCGGGAATCCTCAAATCCGTCATAAAGGAAGGCCAATTTTGCTGCTGAAATGAGATAACATGAGTATCTTTTCAGGAATCACTTTATTAGCCTATTTGAGGACGTTTGAGCTTTAGACTCCCAAAGGTCAGAGGAGTGTGTACTATTTTTACTAGAGAACTGGGGAAGGGGGCGGTATCTCCAATCATACCCAAAGGTGGGGCCTGCAAACAAGCAGTTCTGGAACGTTCCGGAGCTCAAGCCAATGGTTAGTTTCCTTCAAGCTCATTCGTGTACTTCTCAGAAACATCTGTGTGGCCCCTGATAAACATTTTAACAGGACAGTGAACTAGATGGATATTTGGTCTGCTCCAGTAGGGGATGTGTGAAAGAGAAAGAGCTGTCTTCAGGAAAATGTCTTTGGACGGTATTTTACTGTTATAAATCAAAGTTTTAGCCTATTCCCATCCTAAGTAACCAGATGGCAACGCATTACAAAACCAAATATATCTTTTAAAGTCCTGTCCTTGCTGAACAAGCTTTTCTCGCATTATTGTTTCTTTAATAAATGTAATTCTTCAAGAGGTTCCACTTAAACTAACTTCTTGTTCCTATCTTGTTTTGCATTTTCCTGGGAATTTTTAAAAATTGCCATTCTTATATTTATTTAGAATTTACAGCTGCTTGCTTCTGGACCGGGTGTCTTACTAACCATGGGTCTTAGCCGCTTTCCATTGTTTCCTATGGGAAAAAAATTTCCAAGGCTTTCCAGGCAAACGGAAACCTTAAGTAAGTCCCACTCCCCTGCAAACTGAACCAAGAAAGCCCAATAGAACCATAGAAGAGGAGGGGAACCAGTGTCCAACCAGAAAATCCAAAAATCCATTTACAACCTCACTCTAGCCTGGAAGATGGCTTCTTACCTCGACATGGCTGACCTGGACACCTGGATTCATGCTATGGTAACATCAAGACTTGACTACTGTAATGCACTATACATAGGTCTCCCATCTAAACTAACTAGAAGACTCCAATTGGTGCAAAACGCTGTGGCTCGACTGCTATCAGGAGTGAGCAGGAGCATGAACATCACCCCCATTCTGCGGTCACTCCATTGGCTACCTATCAGCTACCATGCTCAGTTCGAGGTACTAGTTATCACATGCAAAGCTCTTCACGGCCATGGCCCGGCACACCTACGGGATCGCCTCCTTCCCCATGTTCCTCCACGGCAGCTTTGCTCATCTGAACAGGGTCTCCCACAAGTGCCAGCCTGCACGTGGGCGAAATCAACAGCAGCCCGTAAATGGCCTTTCTCTGTGGTGGCCCTTACCCTTGTGGAACAGCCTGCCTGAGGAGGTCAGGAGAGCCCACACTCTCCTAGCTTTCCGCAAACGATGCAAAACTGAATTATTCCAAAAGGTTTTTGTATTGTAGGGAGGGGCTCTTATGCTTCACATTAGTTAAGGACCATAGACTTCACCACTATGTTGCCTTATGTACTACCTGTTGTCTTAAATATGTGCTCCTATGAGCTACTTGTGTTTCATGTGATTTAATGTTAGCCCTAGAAATGCTTATATTCTGTTTCAACATTTCTTCAACGCTGTATGGATTCTTACTAATGCTAAGTCTTTATAAATTGTGCTTATTTACCCTATGGTATTGTTTATAGAAATGTCATTGAAATCGACTGTACTAATCTCACACTAAGGAGCCCCGTGGTGCAGAGTGGTAAGCTGCAGTGCTTCAGCCCAAGCTCTGCCCATGACCTGAGTTCGATCCTGGCAGAAGCCGAGTTCAGGTAGCTGGCTCAAGGTTAACTCAGCCTTCCATCCTTCTGAGGTCGGTAAAATGAGTACCCAGTTTCCTGGGGGTAAAGTATAGATGACTGGGGAAGGCAATGGCAAACCACCCCATAACAAAAAGTCTGCCAAGAAAATGTTGTGATGTGATGTCCCCCCATGGGTCAGTAATGACTCGGTGCTTGCACAGGGGACTACCTTTAACTTTACCTAATCTCACAGTGTGTAATCCGTCTCGAGTCTCAGTGAGAAAGGCAGACTATAAATGACATAAACGAAAAATAAAGTCAAACTAAAGACCCCCCCCTCAATGTAAATGTAGAGAATCCTGAACTGAAGCAAAGGGTGGAAGTGAGGCTCGCTGGAACCACAGAGTTTAAAAGGCAGCCAGAGGCAGCTTGATGGGCTCTTTTGGAGCTCAGGCAGGGGTGGAGGAGTGGGGTGGGATGGTCCGCTGCCTTCTGTCCCAGATTCCTGCCGCACTCCTGCTATGGTGCCTCTGCTTTGCGCTGCTGCCTTCTTGCCCACTGCTGCCCTGCCTCTGCTGCAGCTTCCTGTGGCTGAATAAATATCCAGCCCAGCAAAATTCAGCTGCCCAGATCTGATCTGGGATTCGCCTATTTGATCTGGCATAGCCGGATTATGCCAGATTGGTATAAATCTGCCTATTTGGCCAGATCATGAATCTTGGATCCTACAGCCCTGAACACAACCTAGTTTAACTTTATCAGGGCTTCTGTGAATCACTCCAAGCCTTTAGCTAAATAATTACCTTTCCGGGGTGATAGGTGCAGCAAACGGATAACACATCCGATGCACAATAGAAGAATCCACAGCCCCATTTGCTTTATATTCTGTTATGGTGTAGAAAAACTCTCCCGACCAACTCCATTGTACATAATATATATAATGACAGGAGTGGGGGGGCCTTCCTGACCTCAGACAGGACATTCCAGCAAGTGGGGGCCACAACAGAGAATGCACGTGTATGGACAGTGAGATTCGGGTCTGGTAGCACCTTAAAGACCAACTAGACAGTTGATGTTCATTTTAGGGCACCCGTTGGAGGTCCTGAACAGATAAGCAGATCTGTTGTGGTGGAACGTAGGAGGAGAGGCAATCGTGCAGATAAAATGGTCCAAGAGCATGCAGGGCTTTGCGTGTGACAGCTAATACCTCAAATGGAACCCAGCGGTTGATGGGCAGTCAATAGAAAGCCTGCAGTGCACGCGCACTGCCTAGTCCTGATAACAGCTGAATTGCATCGTTTTGAAGACCCCAGTTGGGCTGTGTTTGTTGATGTGGGCTTTATCTGATGCTGGACTGCAAACTACCTCAAAAGATCCTGTACTGGAAAGGCAGTGTGTTAATACTTTAAATAAATAATTCCTCCCTTCTTAGGCAATTCATCTGGCAAATGTGTTGAGCTTCTCAAACAACAGATTCACAAGTTTGGTAAATGTATCATGTGTTTTTGTTCTTCCTTTTTTCATTGCATTTTGTTGCTGCTGAAAGTCTGGCCGTACAGACTGAATTTCCCCTCTCCCCTGTGAAATCTCAGAGTACTAGCTGAGTGTTTCTAGTTATCTTCTAAGAGTGGAATGCCAACTCCCTCCCCTCTCCGGTAATTGGGCTCTTCACGAATTGTCAGATACAAAGAGAAAGAGACAGATAAGTAAGTACTGGGTGAAGATGACTCAGAGTCCGTCTGCAGCGATGAAAGATTTGTTTTTGTAATGCCAAGAGAGAGAGAGAAGTTTACAGTGGTGATTGGTTTCAACTGGATGCATGATTTTTTTTTTAATAAAAAAAGAGAGAAATCAGAAAAAACTAATTCTCTGGTAGAACTTTTGGTTTGACTTGAGCTATTTTTTTTTAAAATGCTCATTTGTGCAAAGCAAAAAAAGATACAAAAGCGAAAAAGGTGACAAATCTAAGCTTCTACAAAAGGTCTTCAAATATCTAAAAATAAGTCCATACGCAGTTGTTGTGTCTATTTGTGATATGTTCAAACGTTGATAAGTGTATACAGTCCTCAATCCAATGAGTTACCGGAAGGGGACTTTCGTCTTTCCAATGTTGTAATATAAGTCTTTTAGTGACTGTAAGATCGCAGAGGGTCCATTTCTGTTGACCATCGGTTAGGGTCCATAAGACAGGCACATAGTTTAAAAATACATTCACATCCTCAAAAATAAATGTGATTTCTAATTTAAAATTATCAAATGCAAAATATTAATAATGACTTCCTCCCCAAAGGACCAAATAACTGGCTTGAGCCAATATGGAGCTTTATTAGGAGATTTGTAGTGGCAATGTGAGCCTTGCAATTGAACACATTCAAAATGGACTGGACCCAGTGTGCATTTTTCTCTTGTTGAGTATCCCACATGCTTGAATTGAGGATTTCTTTGCTGCTCAAGTCTTCAGTATCACCTATGCAGCCGTCTGCATGCCTCTTAGTCAGGATGTGTTGAATTACCATTGGGAATGCGGGACTCTAATCTGGAGAGCCGGGTTTCATTCCCTACTCCTCCTCTTGAAGCCAGCTGGGTGACCTTGGGTGAGTCACAATTCTCTGGAGCTCTCTCAGCCCCACCCACCTCACAGGGGATAATAGTGACATACTTTGTAAACCGCTCTGAGTGGGCATTAAGTTGTCCTGAAGGGCGGTATATAAATCGAATGTTGTTGTTATTATTTTTAGTGTGGAAGAGTAACTCCAGAAAGATAGATCAGCCCTCTCTTTAAAGAAACAGCTTACTCCTTCTTCCTTTAGACAGGAAAGACTTGTGACTTGGAGGAGGGAATGGGTGGATAAGAGATTGGGGCCCCTTGTGTTGGGCAAGTATGCCTGCCATTTTGCCAGTATATTGCTTAAATGCTCATCCAACACTTTTTGAGTATTTGACAGGAATATTCACAGAAATACAAGTGGTTTCAGGTCAAACGTGGAAATGTTTGCCCCAAAATGTGCAATTCTGTGCCTCACAGGTAGGGTTGCCACCCCACCCCCAGTGGGCCTGGAGATCTTTCAGGGTTACAACAGATTTCCAGATGACAGAGATTAATTCCCCTGGAGAAGGTGGCAGCTTCGGAGGGTGGGCTGGATGGCATTTTACTCTGCCCTCCCCAAGCTCATCCCACAAATCTCCCAAGAATCTCCCAACCCAGAACTGGCAACCCTAAGTGTACGGGTAAACAAAAAACAGCGAGAGGTAGAGAGTGAAAAGAAAGTTTGGTCCCTTGTTCTTCAAGCTGCTGCCCCCAAAGCAAAAACAAAACAAAACACCAGCCTTTCTTTTTCTGATCAGTCGGCCATCTTATGGACAATGGCAGCTGAACAAAACAGAACACAACCTCGCCTGCATGTCAGGGACGCGCAAAGCTGTCAGACCCTTTGTCCATCGAGGCCATTCTTGTCTATACTGCTTGGCAGTAACTGCAGTAACTCTCCAGTGTCTCAGCTAGAGGATCTTCACACATCCTGCTGCCTTATTCTTTTAACTGGAGATGCCAGATATTGAACCGGGGACCCTCTGTGTATAAAGCAAAAGCTTTATCTGAAAGTTCAGCAGGTGACACTTTTCATGGCCAAGAGATGATGTCACCTGTGGATGTCTGCGGGTCAAACTGATTTTTAAAAGATGTGGGAAGAGGCCTTTTCTTTATTTTTAGGGAAGATAACCATTCTAACATGGTGAGTACTGAAGAGAATGCTTACTAGGAAGCAGGTCTTTTTTTTCAGCTGGAACGCAGTGGAACGGAGTTCCGGAACCTCTTGAAAATGGTCACATGGCTGGTGGCCCCGCCCCCTGATCTCCAGACAGAGGGGAGTTGAGATTGCCCTCCGTGCCACGGAGGGCAATCTCAACTCCCCTCTGTCTGGAGATCAGGGGGCGGGGCCACCAGCCATGTGACCATTTTCTCCAACGGCAACCCACTGAGTCCCACCACCTCTTTTCCCAGGAAAAAAAGCCCTGCTAGGAAGTAACTTGACAGGTAAAACAGAACTTCTGTCTTTAAAAAGTCAAAGCAGTGGTAAAAGAAACCAAGCAAATTTGCATATATTTACATATGTCTGTCCTGCTTCAGCTCCCACTAGGGAAGGTGAAAGAATAATAAAAAATTGGTACTGAAGCACGAACTCTGAATCAACCCCATTCTTTGGAGAGCTCACTAGCTATTCAAAATCCTGACATGGCTGATCTGGCCGCCTGGATCCATGCCATGGTAACATCGAGACTAGACTACTGTAAAGCACTGTACATGGGCCTCCCCTCTAAGATACCTTGGAGACTCCAGTTGGTGCAGAATGCTATAGTTTGCCTATTATTGGCAGCTAGGACCGCCATGAATATTACCTGCATTCTTCAGTCACTCCATTGGCTACCTATCAATTCCTGAGCACAGTTCAAAGTATTGGCTATCACCTACAAAGCTCTTCACAGCCTTGATCCATCATCTCTATGGGACTGCCTCTCTCCCTACATTCCAGCATGGCAGCTTTGCTCATCTAAACAGGACCTTCTGCAGGTGCCACCTTGCACACGGGCAATATTAACAGCTGCCCATACACATGAATTGTCTGAGATGGCCCTCATCATACGGAATAGTCTCTTGGAGGAGGTTAGGAAAGCTCCCACTCTCCTGGCTTTCCACAAACAATGCAAAACTGAATTATTCAAGAGGACTTTTTACTCAATTGGGAGGGCTGTACTGTAAGGAAGTCTCAAGAGACCGATCAATAAAAGGATAAGACTTTATTACTATTGCTGTAAACTTTGAGGGACCGTAGACTTCACTACTATTGCTATACGTTTGATACTACTCGGTCATAGATCCAGAAGAGTTAGCCGTGTCAGTCTGTAGTAGCAAAATAGTTAAGAGTCCAGTAGCACCTTTAAGACTAACCAACTTTATTGTAGCATAAGCTGACGATGCATCTGACGAAGAGAGCTGTGGTTTTCGAAAGCTTATGCTACAATAAAGTTGATTAGTCTTAAAGGTGCTACTGGACTCTTTACTATTATACTACTGGGTAGTTCTTATGTTGTTTAATATGTCATTCATGGAATTTCTTATGCTCTATTTCTGCATTTCTTCAGCTCGACCCTATATTTCTGCTGGTTTTGAAATCATTGCAAATTTGCATGAATATACCCATTATCTGAAGAAGTGAGCTGTGATGCATGAAAGCTCATACCCTACCACAAACGTTGTTAGTCTTATAGGTGCTACTGGACTTTTGCTCTTTTCTAATTCCCATTACATGTTTGTTGAAATCTCTTTGTCATTGAGTGTACTAACGAGCACTGTGTAATCCGCCCTGAGTGTCAGTGAGAAAGGCGGACTCTAAATGACATAAATAAATAAAATTTAAAAAAAACCAATTCTGACAGTTAAGGGCTAGAAATAGCTTCTGTATCTATTATTCATTGCCAGTGGACATAGCAATGTCCACAAGCATGGATAGTCTTAAAAGTAGCTTAGGCAGAAAGAGAGCCGTAGTGAATAAGCCTTCTTCCATCTTTTAATTTTTAAAATTTACTTCATGCATATCCCATTTTTCTCCCAAGTGGGGACCATAAGTGGCCTGCTTAGTTCTCCTCTCCTCCAATTAACTCTCCCGACAACCCTGTGAGGTAGGTTAGGCTGAGTGCGTGTGACTCGCCCCAGGCCACCGAACAAGTTTTCCATAGCAGAATGGAACCTGGGCCTTCTCAGTTCTAGTCCAGCACTCTAGCCATTACACCACGCTGCCTCTCATATCAGTCTGTTCTAATAATCTCTCGATGCCCTGATTCGAGTGTCTGCCAAACGGAAACTTTGGAACTCCCTCCCTTGGGTGATTCGTCTGTTTCCGTCTATCGTTGTCTTCCACTAGCCCATGTTTGGGATACCCCGAATAACTATTATTGGCCCTCCTCCCCGGTTTGGGCGATGTGTGTTTTTGTCCTTGTATGTTTTTATTGAATTGTTTCATAAATTATTTTAAATGCTGTTTTAATGTTGAAACATTTTAATGGTGACCCTATTTGGGTGGAAAGATGGTGCAGAAATATAAATAATAAAAAGAACCTCTGCATCCAGATGCAGTCAATCTCTGTATATTAAACCTCAAGGGAAGGTCTTCTTGAGCTCTGCGCCCTGTTTGTTGGACATTATGTTTTGGGGTACGCTTTGAATCTCTTCCTGGTGAAATTGAGATAGCGTGTGGGTAGATGGGGAAAATATTTCCTCTTTGGGGAAGGGGTTCATGTTAGAATTCCCACCTGAGCGATTTGTTTAACCCAAGATTTAGGCAATACACAACTATCTAGGAAAGTAGCCTGTTGGTTCCCTTGGGGGGGGGGGTCATGCATTTATTATTTCTGTGGGTCACATTAGTTTTATGGAGTCAACAAGAGAAGGGCTCAAACAAGGAAGCCTGGCTGGATGGTGGGGCTCCCCCACCCCGGCAATATGATATTTCTCCACAGGAGCTCCAATGCTGTCAGAATTACAGCATCATCAATCAATCACAGCTTGCCCTCCTTCCAGCCCCAATCAGACCTGGCTTTGTAGGTTTTATTAAAGGACGCCTCTATGTGTTATCTGAGAAGGGCAGAGGCCCTGGCAGGCTTCCTACGTCTCCTGGCCACATTAATTCTTGTCTCCCCACATGCTGCCTGGTGGTATTTACAAGCCTGCGGCATTAATGGATCAAATTGCCTCATTCAGCAAGATCTTTTGATCAGCTGCGGTGGCTCAATCAGGCTTTCAGCTCTGGGGGGTCAAGAACACTCCTGGAACCTTCATGCGCCTCGACATCCGACCGCGCTGGGTTTTAATTGAGGTCCGCTGATGTCACTGGAGTTGCAAGCCCCTTTTAATATTGAAGCGAGTGCCTCTTTTCCCACCTGTGTACCTTTAGAAAAGTAGAGCAATTACTGCTCAGAACCGAGCCAGAAGATGATAGATGTGTTATTGAAATGGTATAAACAGCGTGGATGTTTTTTTTTTTTTTTTAAAAAGAGGAAACTTTAATGCCCATCATTATATCATCTTTAACACAATCATTTCATTTTCTGCAGAGCCAAAAGGGACTCAGGACAATCAGAGACAAATGAAATTATTCCAATAGAAGCTGGGCAGCCCAAGGTCTCTGATGGGTTAGGAAACAGGGAATATGTCAGAAGTGTCAGTGGTATGGATGCTAAAAGGAAAGTGGAAGTGAGTGCCACTTACTGTACAATGAGTTACAATTTTCTGGCTGTCTTTTGCATTCTCTCTTGAGCTACTACAGTAGCTGAGGATACCGGCTATGATCTGGGAGCTCACTCATTCATTCATTCATACAATTTTTAGCCTGCCCTCCCCGCGAACAGGCTCAGGGAGGGGATACAATAAAATGCTCAGTAAACATTAAAACATATAAATACATTTAAAACACAAATACATATAGAACAACATCTCAGATAGCGGCCCCCTCCAATTTCCCCAATCATAATGTAAACAAAAGGAAGTGGGTGGGGGCCACAGTTAATAATATTCCAGTGACTGCGCTTATAGGGGGGAAGATGATTTCATCCCGTCCCCCCCACCATGAGACTGGTAGGGAGGCTCCTAAAATGATCAAAGGCTGGCCTCAACCTTATGCCTGGTGGAACATCTCTGTCTTACAGGCCTGCCGAAAAGACATGAGGTCTTGGTGGGCCTGGGTGTCCTCCTACAGAGAGTTCCACCGGGTTGGGGACAGGACTGAAAATGCCCTGGCCCTGGTCGAGGCCAGCTGGACCTCCCTGGGGCCAGGGACCACCAGTAGGTACTTATTTGCCGATCTTAGTGCTCTTCGGGGTACATACAGGGAGAGTTCAGTTCAAAGTTTGCCAGTTCAAAGCTCATCTTAATCCCAAATTCTCTGGGATGCTATAGGCAATCTCTCTCAGTCCTACAATTTTGGGTGGCCAGATCTCCCTTTATAGCAGGTGATCTCCCACTGGCAGCCACTGCCACCCAAATAGGCCAGTGCAAGGGGGTGGGGGGATAAAGCAAAAATCACCATATTGATAGCAAAATGTCATTTCCAGGGCAAGCCCAGAAGTGACATCAAGTTATTCTAGGATCCATTGAATCCTAGAGTGACATATCACTTCCGAGTTATCCAAGAAATAAAATCATACTGTTGAAGTGAGAGAAACCCTCATGTTCCTGCCCCCTCCCCAGTCTTCTCCTAAGAGCCAGCCATTGGCTGGCAAGTGGCAACCCTACCTTACCTGCTATCAGGATTGTAATACTGGTCTACCTTATAGGCTTGTTGTTGGAATCACTGTGAGAATATATGTAAAAATGCTTCAAACACTGAAAGTACTATATAAATGCTAAGGATTATTATTATTAGGACTTTCTGACTCTCTTTGAAGGAGACTTGCGTTCTATAAGGTGGGGGAGAAGAAGTGGAGGGCAACTGAGGTGGGGGAAATGGTCTGGTGAAGATGGGCTCAGGCATCTTTTTCTGTCCTTAAAAACTCCATGCATGCAAACAACTAGTACAGCAGACAGAACTGGTCCGCTTCCTGTCTTGGCTTTATATTTGCAGGGAGGCTTTAACACAAGGAAGCATTCCAAAATGTGATTCTTCATGTCCCCCTCCCACGGCAATCTGAATCTGTATAGTTTAACCTACCTTTTCATTCTCCTCTTTCTGTGAAGCAAACAGGTCAGAGAGTGACTATGGAGATTCTGTAGCTGGCAGTGGGAGAAACTCTCACGTGCATACAATCGTGACGAGTGCACTGAATTGTAGGCATGTGAAAGTTTCTCTGGTGATTCTTTGAGTACTGCTTGTCTGGTGGTCATTTGATTGGCCCCTGAGGAAGTGGACATCACACGAAACAAGCCAACTTTGCCGGCCGCTTGTAGGGCGGGGGGACCCCTTCAGGGGTCCCATTACGTCTTCATTGTACCACCAACCTGAAAAAGAAAAAACAACAACTACAAAATATATCAATCAAATTATATTGGAGATACAGACGGGTTTCTGTCTGTAGCACGGAGAATCGTCGCTAGAGGACATTCTTATACCTTGCAGTGTGCCGTGGGGTCTTAGAGAGTTCACCCCTCCAGACACTGGGACACTGGGACATTGAATATCATCTTGAATGGTGTATTGGACGATAAGTCTTGTGAGAGTATTGAATGCGAGTTGGGCATCATTTTTGTATTAAGTGTGGCATTTAAAAAAATATGTATTACTGAATCTTTCCCTGGTGTGGGTTTCTTATTGTCTGCTTAAGCCCATGAGGGGCCACCAAAGAGGTCAGCTCCTCAACCAATGGGGGCAGTTTAGACTAGGGTTGCCATCCCCCCACCTGGGGCGGGGGATCCCCCAATCCCACCCTTCCCCCCATGCCCACTTACCTGGCTGGTGGGGGGGGGGCGCTCCCTGGGGCGCCCCCTCCCCGGGTGGTGTGGCACACCCCCAGTTGCGGGGCACACTCCCGCGCCACAAGAGCGGGCAGCGGTGGCGGCAGCAGAGAGAGAGCAGGTGGTGGTGGCAAGAGCAGGCCGCTTTCACTACTGCTGCTACGGCTGCCGCAGCCTGCTCTCTCGCCACCTCTACCGCCCCTGTGCAGCCTGCGCCGGCAGGGACAAGGGGCGTGGTGGTGGCGGTGGCGAGAGAGAGCTGCCTGCTCTCTCTGCTCCTTCCTAGCGTGTGTGACTTTGTCATGTGGGGTGCCCTTTGACCCTGCACGATGACATCACTCCTGGAAGCGACATCAAGAGCAGCGACAGGGTAAGAGTTAGCGTCCCATCTCCTGCTGGGAGACTTGAGGGACCTGGCAACCCTAGTTTGGACCCCCACCCTAGAGCAAAAGCTTAGAGCAATACCAGATGCAGACAGCTCTATCGATCTTAGGATTGCTGCTGAATGCTAGCAATAAGTCAGAGCCAGTGAGGGGTGGGGACCAAAAAGGTGTGACATGATTTCACTTCTGGTTTGTACCTGGAAGTCATGTCATGATACACTAGGGATTTACTTTTTACCATAGAGATGTTCAAATTCCTAGAGTGTCATGATGTCACTTCCAGGAACAAACTGTAACTGATGTCACAATGTTGTGTGTTGTTGCTCCCCATCCCCTGCCCCTTGCTTTGCTCTTGAGCAAAGAGGCCTAGTGGACCCTGGGATCTTGGGATGCTGGAAGCTTGCCCTCTGCTCCAGGAGAATGGCAACCTTAATTGATCATATTTTGACCCACTCTTAATGGTATATGGTGGGGATCTCCAGGGAATACCTGGACCTGTGAGCATGGATTTTTAAGAGTGTACATCTGAAAGTGAATACATGTGCGCTGTGTACCCTGATCTCCCTTTCTATCCAGGAGAAAGCAGCCCAACTATATAACTTGTCAGCAAGAAGGCAGATTAAGGTAGGCAAATATTTTGCAATAGGGATCAGTTTCTTGGATGAGGCCTGCAGACAAGACTGAATCCCTTAATCCACAAGTACACACACACTTTAAATAAAAATTCAGATGCAAATCAAGGTTATGCCAAGTGCAGCGCTGCGGGTGGGTGGCAGTTCTTTTGTGCCTAGATTGCAGCAAAATAGGAGGCGGAGGATTTAGGACATTGTGGATACAGAGACGTTATGGAGCTAACTTTGGGGGAAGCATTTGGTCCATTGGGTTTGGTACAGTCTACTCTGCCTTCAGCAACCTTGAAGAGAAAGATCTTTCCCAGCACCTGTTACTTGAGATCCCTGAACTGAAGAGGGTTGAACCAGGGGCCTAAAGGCTTGTGCTGTTATCACAGAGCTGAGGGTCTTCCTTTAAATCAGGATGAATTTGCACTTGTTTAACAAAAGGCTCATTTGAAGCTGGTAGGCCTGGCTACATCTTATGGACAACCAGTGACTCTTCTTGATACTAACCAACTTTACTGTAGCATAAGACTTTGAAAACCACAGCTCTCTTCGTCAGATGCATCCTGACTAAGAGAACTGTGGTTCTCGAAGGCTTATGCTACAGTAAAGTTGGTTAGTCTTAAAGGTGCTACTGGACTCTCTACTATTTTGTGACTACAGACTGACACGGCTAACTCCTCTGGATCTTCTTGATACAGCTCCCATTTCCTCCACAACCAAAATGACCTCTTCTTGTCTTCTGAGAAAATATTCATCTGGTGGGCAGCTTTGCTCCCAGCATCCTAATTAGGGTTGACAGCTGCCATGGCAACATGGGGAAAATGTTGGCATGTCAATAGCATGATATCATTTCTGGGTTGAACCCAGAAGTGACAACATGCTGCTCTAGGATTCACTAGAAACTCTGTGGTGATTCAAAGTTCCAGTGGCAACCATTTTACAGCAAGGTCAATATGAGGAGAGATACCCAGAAACCTGGGGTAGTTTTCATGAGACTTATCTGCTTACAAAAAGACCCAGTGAGCATGAGGGGAGGGGTCATCCACACAGGAAATGCAAGCCTCCTTTTCCTGACCAGAAGCAATAATCTCTGTACCCTTCCCTTTCATATCTGCTTTTCACCTGCTTTTCTCTATATGCCTCTACATCCCCACATTATAAGGGCACAGCCTGTGTCAGGCATAACACAATCAAGGGAGTGGGGTTGTGGGGTCTCTTCAATTCCTGCATGTGTCATGCCTTGGGTTCCCAGGTGCCTGGCAGTGGTGGGAAAACTCCTGGGGATTTGCCCCCTCACCCGCTGATCTGCCAGCGATTGACAGGAGAAGCCGCCGGGAGGTGACCTGCTCCAGCATTGCACGTGCTCCCAGGGGGTGCAGCGAAACCACTTCAGAAGTGATGTTGTTGCACTAGCCACGGGAGTGTTCCTGCACTTCATTTGGGGCTGATTTCGGGAAGTCGTGTGCAAGGGCCGGGGTGTGCGCACGCAAAGAAGCAACACACGAGTGATATGTGCTAAGTGCCAGGTCCCCCCTCTCACCGGGAGGTTACGGGGACCTGGCAATTCTAGTTGTGCCCTGTTAGGATCAGAACCGCAGTGTCCATGGAGAAAGCAGCTTCTGCCTTTCCCCCAGCCTGAAACTATCCCAAGTGGTGCCGTTTGGGGAAACCCACATGTTGTTTGTGATCCCCGTGAGGACTGCCAACCTCCAGATGGGATCTGGAGATCTCCTGGAATTATAACTAATCTCCAGACGACTGCAGTCAGTTCCCCTGGAGAAAATGGCTGCTTTGGAGAGTGGAGTCTATGGCATTATATCTCACTGAGGTCCTTCTCTTCCTCAAACCATGCCCTCCCCATGTGCACCCGCAAATGTCCAGGAATTTCCCAACCCAAAGATGGCAGCCTTATCAACAGGCCCAATAGTGCACCCAGGGACTGTTCCAGGGGAACGCTGAAGAGGTGATCCCACAACTCATATGTGATTGCATTACAACTTATTGGATGAGGATCCGAGACCTAGCCTGTGCCCTCTGCGATGTACGAAAAGGAATCCAGGAAAGAACCTGAGTTTTTAAACCATAACAAAGTTCCCTTTGTATGGTCTGAAGAAGGTACTCACACAACCAACATCTCGATCCTTAACACCAGCCACTTGACTTCCTTTCTCATGAACCCAAACATGTTGAAACTTACAGTTTTGCCATGCCATTGTCTAACCTCGTCAATTTGTTTTGCTCAATGAGGTATTTTATGTTTTGATCTGGAGTAAGAAAAAAAAAACATTGCTGCACTGAAAAAAGAGAGAAAAGCACACATGTATTTTTAATTCCCCCCCTCCCAAGAAATATCCTCTCTCTCTAATATTATTGTAAAATTGAAACATGCCGGTCTCCCCTCCTTTGTTCTTTACTCCCCGATTACCTGGAATCATTTAGGTAGAAAACAGCTAATGCGTTCCTGAAATGGGGAGATCAACGCCACACAGATCTGAAGTAGTCCATTGATATGGGCATAATTAGATTTTTATCAGTTTCAGCTAGGTGTAACTGTTTCATTATCGTTGACCCGGATTACTTTCCGGCATGTCTCCCTCATTAAAATCTACAGCACCTATGCTAATGCATTTTGTTTCCATCATGATAAAATGTGGACTGGCAGATCTGCATATTCTCCCAGCGATCCAGGAGCAGAGACAAATACACCGTTTTATTACCACCTGACAGAGACATAATGATTTCCTGAGAATCTCATTACCATCATATTATGTGATGATTTAACTTTTAAAAAAATCTTTTTTTTGCCGTTGCTGCAGCCTGGCAGCAGTAGGTCGCCTTTGGAAACATCGGAGGTTATTTGTTTTGAGCAAGAAGGTGAGGGTCTTGTGCCCCCTCCTCACCATGGTTTGTTTCCCTCCCTTGATCTTAAAGATGTTTAAGTTTCTTAGCTGCCTGCAAATGGAAGGGTTGGCTAGAGTGCACATCGCAGTTGCACCATACAATTTAGAACGGTGTATTTCTCTGTCTTGATTTAATCCATGCACACTTAGCAAGGAGAATGGGGCACAGGGAGATGAATGCATGGGGTCAAATCATGGGCATGATTCTGGTATTCAAGGTGTCCAGATCAGAGAAAGGCTTGCCCTAATCCATGTGCCCAGCATGTGCCAGTGGCTTTTTCTAGAATGGAAGGGAACTTATATAACAACAACGACAACAACATTCGATTTATATACCGCCCTTCAGGACAACTTAATGCCCACTCAGAGCGGTTTACAAAGTATGTCATTATTATCCCCACAACAAAACACCCTGTGAGGTGGGTGGGGCTGAGAGAGCTCTGGAAGAGCTGTGACTGACCCAAGGTCACCCAGCTGGCTTCAAGTGAAGGCATGGGGAATCAAACCCAGCTCTCCAGATTAGAGTCCCACGCTACATTGGCATATAGTATGAAGCTTCTGGATTAGGGTTGTCAACTCTAGATTGGGAAAATCTTGGTGATTTGGGGGGTGGTAATACCCAAATAGGGGTCTCCTTGTGAGTTGGGTGAATTAGCATACGAGGAGATACAGCAAGAGGGGGTAACTAGCAGGCTGTCCACCAATGTATATCAGGATTGTTCCTGCAGAAGACTCTCTAATAAACAGGCAGGTGTTCAACAGGAGAAGTTTTTTTTAAAGGGGCAGTAAAAGAGCAATTGCACAGAATACACACAACACACACAGAGCTAACCGGAAAAAACAGGGAGGAAGAGGGAGAGTGATTCAGGGGTTGGGCGATATATACCAGTCTAGAAGGTAGAGGACGTCTGTAGTGATAAGCAGCTTGAGCGACCAGTGCTTTGCAGCAAGAAGAAGGCTCAGGCACACATCTGAGGGTGTGCATAAGATCCCAGAACACACACATGGCTATTGCAGCAGGCATCCCAATTATGCTGTGAATATTGGGCTGACTTCTGTCCCTAGAATAATAACTTAATGGCAGTCTCCAGAGGTGAGACAATAAATTGGGAGACACTTGATTGCGCTTATCTGGGCAGAACTATAGGTTTTTAAAAAAGTGATCAATGACCTGCGATTAGTGGAAGGGAAGATTGTCAAGTCCCTGAATAACTTTGATTAGGAAATTGGAAGGGGGAAGATGGGAAGGGTGTGGAAGGGAGATTAATTTAGGAACTCCTGGAAGACCTCTTGGACTCCTGGAAATCTTTGCACATCTCTGGGATGTGGGGGCAACTAGCCAGTCTTGCCTCATGGCTCAGTTTCAGTAATTTTCTAACTCCAGCTGGGTTGGGAACCATTCTGCCTAGCCAGGCAGTGTGTCTTGTGCTCAGGGCATGTGAGGAGAGGAGGTTTAGTGCCATATTCATAAACTGCCCTTTCAGTATGAGGGAGGGTCTGATTGCTAACAGTGAAGCCTAGGGAGGCTAGGATTTTGGGAGGGGAGGGACCTCAGCAGAGTATAATGGCGTAGAATGCAACCTCCATAACAGCTGTTTTCTCCAGACGAACTCAACCATGTAATCTAGAGATCAGTTAGTAATTCCAGGAGATATCTGGGCCTTATGTGGATCTGGCCACTCTATTTCTGGATTGGCCAAGCCTGATATAAATACCAGAGCCTGGCTTGGTACTCTGGCCTGGTCAATACACCACTGCTATCTGCTTACTGAATTTAAGGCAGCAACTGAAATAACCAGCCATGAGATACATTCTCCACATCTGCCTTCCTTCTGCCTATTTGGTGTAGTGGATAAGAGCACGGGACTCTAATCTAGAGAACCGGGTTTGATTCCTCACTCCTCCACTTGAAGCCAGCTGGGTGACCTTGGGTCAGTCACAGTTTTTAGAAGCTCTCTCAGCCCCACCCACCTAACAGGGCGATTATTGTTGTGGGGATAATAATAACATACTTTGTAAACCACTCTGAGTGGGCGTTAAATTGTCCTGAAGGGTGGTATATGAATTGAATGTTGTTACTACTACTACTTGTGTTACCCACTCCTTCTCCAACAAGCTCAGGGCAAAAGTCCCTAATTCTTTCCTTCAGTTATCTTCACATCAACTTAGGGCCAAGCTACACATGACAAATGACACTTGAACGGCAAGTGTATTTCTCCCTGTTCACTTGCCCTCCACTCAATCCACTTGCCGTTCAAGTGTCATTCGTCATGTGTAGCTTGGCCCTCAGTGAGGGAGATCAAGCACAGAGAGAAAGAGAGAGAGATTGTTCCAAGGTTACTCAGCAAAATTCATGGCTGACTTTGAATCCAGACCTCGTCATAGCCTGGCATTGTAACCACTGCTCTGCATCAATTCTCCACAGTGGAGTATGGCCATCCAAGGCCATCTGTCCCTCACAACCAAAAGTCAAGAGCCCAACCTGTGTGGGCTCCTACATGGTAAGTGCCCCCAATCCACCTTTACTGAGGCGTCCTCTGCAGGGCTGATCTGTCTGGACTTTTCTCATTGGTTGCTTATTCATGTTAATGGGTGCGGTCTCCTCCTATGGCTCTAGAATGGCTTCTTCCTTCCTACTACATATAATGCAAGGTGGATAAATTGTCTGCAAGGTTTGCCTCTACTGGGGTGTAGGCGGGCTATAATGAGCTCTGCTCAGGATGTATCTATTATAGACAGTCCTATCACTGCTTTATAAGCATGACGAGGCGAGACCGTAATGGGCTGTGGTTAGCTTAAAACTGTCTATGTGCAGTGATGCACACTTAAATAGAAATCTGCATCCTAAGCTAGGCAACCATTTACAGAAATATTTATTTTATGTATACCTTGCTTTCCTACCCATTGGGGCATGAAAGTGACTTACAACCATCTCCTTCTCTATTTTATCTTCACAATAACAATTCTGTAAGGTAGGTTAGGCTGAGGAGGGGGGCAAGGTCACCCAGTGAGCTTCTATGGCAGAATGTGGATTTTGAATGTGGGCCCCCCAGATTCTAGTCTGACCCTTTAATCATTGGCCCTGGGTTAAGATGTCAGTTTTAGCTGTGATGATTCTCTTGTACTTCATTAGATGACTGTGGTTTCTTCTTGAGTGAGAAGATACACATCTCCGGACTGAGGTTTTTCAAACGGGAAACAGCGTGTTTGGAGATTTGGCAATCCCTTGTTTCAAGGCTGTATGGCTTGCATGCTAGCATGCAGTCACGTTTTGAAACTAGCTTTTAATGGCCAGCTATTTCAAAGAGAGGTTCAGTGTACATGGAAAGCCGTGATAGCTATCTCTTCTTACTACACAGGCAAACAATAGAAGAAATGCTTCCAGAAGGTAAGGAACAATGAAATAGTTATTGATAAAATAAGCTTTCTGTATACCTGGAAATAAACAGGTCTGTTCTCCCCACCCACCCCCCACACACAGTTCCAAACCATTTGCTGTTTGTTTGCACACGTAATTTACTCTAGTTATGTCACTGAATTGTAAACACAATATTTCACCTGGGAGAGCCATTATTGGTTTATGGAGCAGACTTCCCAGTTGGAAAATGAACCATATGGTGTGCGTGTGTGTCAAATACAAGGGAAAACAAGTGAACCTCTCAATATGGAGAGTTAACAGATTGACTCCTAATTAAGATCAGATGGCCCCCACAATGAATCAGGCACTCTGGAAACTGTTTTTGGTTGCCTTCATCTCACACAGAAAGCTATTTTAGGAGGCCCAATTTAGGTGACTGTGGAGTTGGGAGTCAATTGATGGTGGCTGGCGGGGCGGGGTGGGGGGTGGGGGTTGCCAGGTCCAGGTTGGGAAATTCCTGGAGATTTGGGGGGGCAGAGCCTAAAGAGGGTGGGGTTTGGGGAGGGGCCTCAGTAGGGTATAATCCCATAGAGTTGACCTTCAAAGCAGCCATTTTCTCCAGGGGAACTGATTTCTGTTGCCTGGAGATCAGTTGTAATTCCGAGAGATCTCCAGCTATCACCTAGAGGCTGGCAAGACTACTGGCAGGTGGGTGCACAACAGAAAATTCGTCCCTTGTATTACCTTGGAGGAGTTGGTGTGAGCACCCTGCTTCCTACCATACTAGGGCTGCCAGTCCTCCTGTCAGAGCGGGGGATCCCGTTCCCAACCTCTGCCCTCTGCTGCCACTCTTCTGGCTGGTGTGGAGAAAAGGCCCCAAGTAATGGGCCCAGGAGGTAAGAAATCTCCTGGGTCAGCGCATAGTGGGCATGCACCCCACAGGCACGATGACTGGTCCCTGTGAAGGGCAGGAATATGCCCGCCACTGGATGCAATGATGTCACTCCTGAAAGCGACGTTATCACGCTGTGTGCACGCATGCGAGGAACCTCAAAAGGTAAGAACCGGGTCCCCCCTCTCCAACTGGGAGGGTAAGGGGACCTGACAACCTGTATAATATAACATATGAACAATCAAGCAACTATTTATTGATACCTACTGTTCTCCCCAATGGCAACTCAAAACAGCTTACAGCACTGTTCTCGCTTCCATTTCATCCTCATGACAACCACCTTCTGCCCAGAAACCTGGGGTGGTTGTGACTGGCTCAAAGTTATTCAGTGAGCTTCCTTGGCAGAGTGGGGTTTCAAACCTGGGTTTCTCTGATCCTAGTCTGATTCATACTTTCTTGAGAACACAGGTTGGATCCAGGGCTCTCACATTGTCTCATGGGCCATTGATTTAGAATCATAGAATCATAGGGTTGGAAGGGACCTCTAGGGTCATCTAGTCCACAATGTGAATTTCCTGCACAATGCAGGAAATTCACAACTACCGCCCCTCAGCTGCCCCAGTGACCCCTGCTCCATGCCCAGAAGATGGCAAAACCAATTCTGCCCTCCCCCTCATGATCTGCCCAGGTTCACAGAATCAGCATTGCTGTCAGGTGGCCATCCAGCCTCTGCTTAAAAACCTCCAAAGAAGGAAAGCCCACCACCTCCCGAGGAAGCCTGTTCCACTGAGCGACCACTCTAACTGTCAGAAAGTTCTTCCTAATGTTTAGCTGAAAACTCTTTTGATTTAATTTCAACCTGTTGGTTTTGGTCCGACCTGGGGCAGCAGAAAACGACTCCACGCCATCCTCTATATGACAGCCCTTCAAGTACTTGAAGATGGTTATCATATCACCTCTCAGTCGTCTCCTCTCCAGGCTAAACATTCTGAACTCCTTCAACCTTTTCTCATAGGACTTGGTCTCCAGACCCCTCACCATCTTCGTTGCCCTCCTCTGGATGCGTTCCAGCTTGTCTAAAGGTAAAGGTGTGCAAGCACCGAGTCATTACTGACCCATGGGGGGACGTCACATCATGACATTTTCTTGGCAGACTTTTTATGGTATGGTTTGCCATTGTCTTCCACAGTCATCTAAACTTTACCCCCAGGAAACTGGGTACTCATTTTACCGACCTCGGAAGGATGGAAGGCTGAGTCAACCTTGAGCCAGCTACGTGAACCCAGCTTCCGCCGGGATCGAACTCAGGTCATGACTGAGCAGAGCTTGGGCTGCAGTACTGCAGCTTACCACTCTGCAAAACTGAACACAATACTCTAGTGTGGCTTGTGGCTAGAGTTGCTGACTCTGGGTTGGAAAATGCCTGGAGATTTGTAGACGGGTGCTGGGGAAGGTTGGGACCTCAGTGGGGCATAGTGTCACAGAGTCCACCCTCTAAAGCAGCTGTTTTCTCCAGGGAAATGGCTCTATGGCCTGGAGAGCAGTTGTAATTCTGGGAGAATGCCAGCCCCCACCTAGAGGATAGCAACTCTATTGTCAGATAAACTGAGGGCTGAAATCTTATCTTTATCCGATGTTTTTCCACAGTAAATATGCCAGAATAAAAACAGGCCCAGGGAAAATGGCCTTTTAAAAACAGCCATCAGGCTGCAAACTTGGGTCTCATTTAAAAAATAATAATAAAACCCCACCACTAACCAATGTTTATGTACCGTGGCTTTCCCTCTAAATAAAATGCAGCTTGTTCTTGCGCCGCTTCCGAGAGCTTGGGTGGCTGCAATTAACAACCAAACACCGTTTTCAAAGCTGCCCCAGCATCCTCGGTAATGGCGTGCAAAGAAGACAGCGAACACAAAGCCACGTTCATTTCGAGCTCTGTAAGGAGCGTGAAGGAAAGTGTTTGCCAACTGGGCAAAAGTGTATGAAGGAAAAACACTACCCTCCTTCCGTAAGCTCACCCCAAACGGGTTATTACAATATACAGAGGAGAAAATTTAAAGGTAGATGTATGCAATACTGTTATGCCATCCCTGTGCGTGTTAGATGTAAAAACAGACATCTGAGCAATTTTATAAAAGAACGATTCATACAGGGCTTTTTTTCTGGGAAAAGAGGTGGTGGAACTCAGTGGGTTCCCCTCGGAGAAAATGGTCACATGGCCGGTGGCCCCGTCCCCTGATCTCCAGACAGAGGGGAGTTTAGATTGCCCTTCGCGCAGCAGCGCAGAGGCAATCTAAACTCCCTTCTGTCTGGAGATCAGGGGGTGGGGCCACCAGCCATGTGACCATTTTGAAGAGGTTCCAGAACTCCGTTCCCCCGCGTTCCTGCTGAAAAAAAGCCCTGAATTCATGTATTACTTTCCCCGTGATGCAAGTAAGACACGGCCGGAGAAGACCTCGGTTCAAATCCCTACTCAGGCTGTTAAGCACGGTGGGTGACCTTGGGCCCATGGTTGTCTCACTATATTTTACCTCACCATATTTTTGTGAGGGGGAAAAATAAAATTTATCATATATTTCCTCAAAGAAAGGAATGTCTTATAAATGGAAGGGAGGAATACTTTGATTAAAAAGCCATCTTGGGGTTCATGGTTAGCATTTCAGAACGTGGCCTAGGAAATCTCGGCGCAAATCTCCACTGCTATGAAGTTTGCTGAGTGAGCTTGGGCCAAGTCTCTCTTAGCCTAGACTACCTTGCAGGGTTGTTGAAAGAATAAGATGGAGAAGAGAAAACACTGTATACCACCCTGAGCTCTGTGGAGAGATAAATGCTGTGAGACCTCAGTAGACAATCCCAGCGTGCCTCTTATTAACCAGGAACGTTCCTATTTTCTGGCACACGTCCCTGCTAAAACACCAGCCATATTTATGCCTTTGAGGGAATGCTTTATTTTTTTGTTTCATAAGCTAGAATTGTCATTTACCAGGCACTGCTCCCTCCTTTGGAGTCTAGCAGTTAAATTGCTGGCTGGGGAGCCCTCTTGATTCTATAGACATATGAATACCAATACTGACACACGAATGCTTAGGCTCCATGTAACACGCAGCCTGCCAATTTTCATAGCGCGCAGCTGCCAGGACATCTTTGATACCATACTATGTTTTTCTAGCATATCTTTATGTAAAAAAAAGAAAGCAGGAGCCCTTCCTGGGTTTTTAAAAAAGTGCAGGACCAAATACTGTGTGGAATACATTTTTGCTATAGTCTGTCTTTCTCGCTGAGACTCAAGGCAGATTACAAAATTTTATATTAATGCAATAGAAGTGGAATGAGTTTTTGGCAGGGGGTATTTATTTATTTACTTCAAATTTGTATTCCGCCATCCCCGCAAGCGGGCTCAAGGCGGATAACATATTAAAATATAATAAAATTCATCTACATTAAAACATCATTAAAACCGCAGCGTATTAATACACATTTAAAACAGGATGGTGGACAGCCTTCACAGGGAGGGTTAAGATTTTATACACCCCTTTTTTCAGGCCGGCGGAGGCCCAGCCTCAGCCATATGCCTGGCGGAACAACTCTGTCTTGCAGGCCCAGCGGAAGGATAGTAAGTCTTGCCGGGCCCTGATCACGATTGTCAACATCCAGGTGGGGTCTGGAGTTCTCTCAGAATTACAGCTGGTCCCCAGATAGGGATGCCAACCCCCCATGGGGGCAGGGAATCCCCATTCCCACCTTCCACACACACCCCCCAGCCCTCTTCACCTGGCCAGTAGGAGAAAAAGAAGAGGGAGGCATGCCTGGAACTATCAGAGCACATGGCAAAATGGCACACATGCACAACAGAGACCCCAGTGATGATGATGATGATGATGATGATGATGATGACATCAATTTATATACCCCCCTTCAGGACAACTTAACACCACTCAGAGTGGTTTACAAACTTATATTATTATTATCCCCACAACAATCACCCTGTGAGGTGGGTGGGGCTGAGAGAGCTCTGAGAGAGCTGTGACTGTCCCAAGGTTACCCAGCTGGCTTCAAGTGGAGGAGTGGGGAATCAAACCTGGTTCTCCAGATTAGAGTCCTGCCGCTCTTAACCACTACACCAAACTGGCTCTGTTTGGGGCAGATTTTGCCCCCACTGAGACCCCATCACTTCTGTTTTTCAACTGGAAGTGACATCATCAGGTCTCTGGAGCATGTGCATGCAAGAGGACTCAGAATCAGGCCCCCACCCGCAGACATCCCCACCCCCTGCTTTGAAGGTAAGGGGACCTGGCATCCCTATCCCCAGACTTCAGAGATCAGCTCCCCTGGAGGAAGTGACAACTTCAGAGGGCGGACTTTATGGATTCACATGCCCTAGGGTTGCCAGTTCCCCGCTGGGGGCGGGAGACTCCTCACACCCACCCACCCCACCCCTGCTTACCTGGCTGGAGGGGGGGATGCGCCT
Organism: Eublepharis macularius; assembly: GCF_028583425.1. Lineage (NCBI taxonomy): Eukaryota > Metazoa > Chordata > Lepidosauria > Squamata > Eublepharidae > Eublepharis > Eublepharis macularius. The sequence goes on from NC_072801.1 coordinate 22,012,020, forward strand.
CCCGGGGTGCTCTCCTAGGCTGCACAGCATGCTCCTGCACACCGCAGCAGTCCAATCCAGACCCAAATCAGGCCCCTGTGGAGTGCAGGAGCACTCCCAGGATGACCCACGGCCTGCACAATGACATCACTTCCCAGAAGTGGGTGCATGTGCGTGTGCATGCACTTTGCACACACGCAACCAGGAAATAGCAGGTAGGTGCTGGGCCTCCCACCAACACCTACCCGCTGGGCACCTCCTATGCCCACTAAGCTCCTTACTCAGATTCAGTCTCCAGGTCTCAGGAATTTCCCAACCTGGAGCTGGCCACTCTAACCACAAGCTTTTAACCACCTGTTGCTTTCTCATTTAAAGGACACAGGAGGAGCTAGGCCCCAAGAGACAAACGGGAATAAGTATAGTGTAGCTGATTGCACCAGTCTAAGTTTTGCTCTGGATCTCCCAGACAGTTTTTGAAATGTATTTAAAAGATCTCCTCTGATTTCTGTGTTCATGCCACTGCTGGTGAAAAGGTCCCGGGTGGTAAACAGCATGCTGAGGTTTCTCACCTCTGAGTCTAGGTTTCTATTTGTTTGGCGATAGTGTGATGTTGTGTAGCGTATAATGGGTGCAGGTTGGCATCTCTGCAAGGGGAATAGACAGCACGCCTGTCTTCTTTCCGCATGGATCTTTTGGTCTACTTCATCCTCTGGGGGCCAATGGCAGGTGGTGGTTCTGATGGGGGGCCGTGGAATGTGCGTATTTATGTAGTTGTTAAATACCTTCTATTAGCTTGGTGCTATGGGCTACATGTGAATGGGCGACTAGGGATCCCAGACTCCCAGTGGGGGTGAGGATCCCCCGCTCCCCATCCCCACCCTCACTTACCTGAGCAGCAGGGGGGGCACGTACCTTCCTTGCATGCTTCACCGCGGTGTGGTGCGGCATGCTCCTGTGCACCACAGCCGCCGGGATCGGGCCCTTTTTGGCCCCGATGGGGGCTGCTGTAGAGCGCAGGAGCGCTCCTGTGCTCTACAGTGCTCAAAATGGGCCCGATCCACAGCAGACCGGGCCCATTTTCAGCAGCTGCAGAGCGCAGGAGTGCTCCTGTGCTTCGCAGTGCCCCAAATGGGCCAGTTCTGCTGCGGATTCCTGCACTCCACAGCGCCTCAAAATGGGCCCATTTCAGTATGGATTGGGCCCGTTTTTGAGCCGCTGTGGAGCGTAGGAATGCTCCTGCACTGTGCAGTGCTGGAAATGGGCCTGTTCTGCCATGGATCGGGCCCATTTTAAGGCAATGCAGAGCACAGGAATGCTCCTGTGCTCCGCAGCACCTCAAAAATGGGCCTGATCTGTGGCAGGATGGACCATTTCCAGCACTGCACAGCGTAGGAGCGCTCCACATCACCCGAAAACGGACCTGCCCAGGGGCTGTGCAATGACGTCACTCCTGAAGTGACATCATCACACCCGTGGGGTGCGCATGCGTGCTCCGCACATGCTCACCCCTTCTCCCCAAAGGTAAGTGCCAGGCACCTGTCCCCCACTGGGAGGTTGAGGGGGCCTGGCAACCCTATGGGGGACCTACCCCTCTGGCTTCAGGGCGGTGACAGCAGCTTGCTTTCTCGGGATGTGGAGCAAGTTGTTCCAGTAGTTAGGATAGCCAGGTCCAGGGTGGGAAATTTCTGGAGATTTTGGGAGCGGAGCCTGGAGAGGACAGGGTTTGGGGAAGGGAAGGGTCAAAGCAGGGTATAATGCCATAGTGTTCACCCTCCGAAACAGCCATTTTCTCCAGGGGAACTGATCTCTATGGCCTGGAGATCAGTTGTAATTTGGGAGATCTCCAGCCACCACCGGGAAGCTGGCAACCCTACGTCCAGTCGCTTCCCCTCTTCTGTCCTACTCCAGGTGATGGAAGTGCAGCAAAGAATCAAGCACAAGGGAGGGAAAAAAAGCATTACCATCTTCCTCTTGCCTTTCTTTCTGTGAGCAAATGGCTATATCGAAGGCAGGGTCTCCATGGAGACGGGCATAATTCTAATGAGTTCTGCAGCGGCCTTCCTAGTGAGAAAATAATTGGTGTGCCCTGTGAAGAATACCAAGCACCTGGGGGGACACTTCCCCAATCCTGGGTCCTGCGTGGTAGATGTTAGTGTAAGCTGTTTGTGCAGGAGGGAAAGGAAAAAGATACCGCCACGTGCATGACACTGGCCTAAGGTTAATCATAATATCGCTAACAACACAAGCTGCTTTAAGAATTTCAAAAGCCTTTTGAACCATTTGATGGGGCCAACATCAATGAAGTCGACTCACTATGCCTGGTTAAAGCCCTGCATTAAATCCCGCCCCCCCCAACCACACGGCTCTGCGCATGTTGCATTTAGCAAAGGTTGAAACAATGCCACCACATGGACCCCTGCTGGTGGGCGGAATTGGATTGGTGCACCAAGTGGGAAATGTGGATCTTGCCCCCTCATGCTGTGCGGAGGACTGGTCTATTATCTCTCATCCCCTGCTACCTGGTAATCAGAAGTCATATGGATTCTAGGACATGATTTTGGCTTTTGGAGACTCCTAAACCTCTCTCTGCTGCCTGGAAGCACGAATTCACTTTACACCGGAAAATGCTTTTTAGCTCCCTCTGGGAAGAGCTGTGTGAGTCCAATCAGCATGGTCTGCCGAGAGCAGAGGCGACTTGACTGGTGTTTAGAATTAAAACGTCATCTTGTGAACATTTTTTAGAGTAAAGCAAGAATTTCTGACTTAAGATTGTGTCCCAAACAAAGCCTGAATAACTCTGGGAGTGCATGCTGGTTTTCCAGAGGGTGTACATACCCTCCCCACATAGCCAAAACATGTTTCTAATTTTTAAAAAGCCAGTATGATCAAGAATGTAAAGCGGGCTTTATCATTGGGTCTCTAATTAATGGGGAGGAGGAAGTGTTTGATAAGAGAATATGTATACACACTTGCTTCTCTATTACTGCAGATTATGTCTTCTGAAAGAAATATTTTGCTCGTGCTGATTAACATTTTTTGTTCCCCCCCTTGCTGTCAATTAAACTTTGTTAACATGAACGGAACATGGGCAGAGGAGCCGAGCAACAATGCAAAAAATTAATTACCTAGTCAAGGAACAAGATAACGATTAGACATATTTTTTTTCTTTTTGAATCCGGTACACAAATTATTTGGAATGCAAAAGTGCCTTCTGATTGGTTCTTCCAAGGTCTTGCTCGTTCACAGTACATCGTGTTGGCTTCAACATTCCTCCCATGTTACCCAGTGGAATGAGAAGCAAGATCATCAGAAGATCCATGCTGGAGCAGATCAGTGATCTGTCTATTCCTGCATCCTGTCTCACACAGTGGCCAACTAGCTACCCCTCGGGGGCCAACGAACAGAGCACAGAGGTCAAGGCCTTCCCCTAAGGCTCCCTCGTGGCACTGGAATTCAGTGTGCAAGTTCCCTTTAGTCACCATGGCTAGTAGCCATTGAGGGACCTCTTATCCATGAATCTGTCTAGTTCTCCTTTAGAATCATCAGCGCTCATGGACATCACTGTGACCACCAGCAGTGAACTCCACAGTATTATTCCTCTTTGCATAACGTCCATCCAGTGAGTGAGCTCTAGGAACATAGAGTTTCCGGCTAGTTTTCCCATAGAGTTTCTGGAGATTCCTAGAGCTACTCTACATCACTTCTGGGCTTTTCCTGGAAGTGCCGTAACAGTGCATACAATGTCATGCTCCCAACATATATCCCTGCCCCACTGGTCTGAGAATCCTAGAGCATAATTTACTGGGGACCGTTCCCTAACCAAGAGTTTGTAGGACTCACACCAAACTACAATTTCAAGGATTGTTTGAGGGACATTCTGGCAGTTAAAATGGCATAAAACTGGTATCTCTTCCCAGAATTTCCTGGTGAGGGGGAATGGTTATTTAGCCAGTGTAAGTCTGTAGAGAAGACAAGCCTAGGGTGTTTTGTGGCCCTCGCTGCACAATAGATTATTGTGGCTTGGGATCTTTTCCTGCAGAGTGGTTTCTCTTTTGCCATCGGTTCAGCAAAAAACAGTGAGGTCCTGTTTGTCCCTCCCCTCCCCTCCCGCTCCACAGAGAAGAGAGAGACAAATACGTGCTGAGATAGTGAAGACATATTTACAGTTCCACATAATTATGTTTTATGATAACCCCATGCTAATGCGAACACCAAACTGAACGTAAGGAACTAATTGTATACTTCCTGTTGAATAATGGATGGCAATAAGAGTCATTAGCAAAGTACTGGCTGAAAAATTTAGAATCGCTCGATCATTTAAAGATCGTAAAACCTTAACAGGTAAAGTGAGGTGTGGTGGTGGGAGAAAATCAGTCCCATATAGCCAGGGCTTTTTTTCTGGGAAAAGAGGTGGTGGAACTCAATGAGTTGCCCTCAGAGAAAATGGTCACATGGCTGGTGGCCGCGCCCCCTGATCGCCAGACAGAGGGGAGTTTAGATTGCCCTCTGCACTGCTCAGCTGGCGTGGAGGGCAGTCTAAACTCCCCTCTGTCTGGAGATCAGGGGACGGGGCCATCAGCCATGTGACCATTTTCAAGAGGTTCCGGAACTCCATTCCACTGCGTTCCCGCTGAAAAAAAGCCCTGCATATAGCCATTGATACAATGCATGAAGGCCTTTCTTCTTTCTCAATATAACAAGGCATTTTCATTCTCCAAATTTCCTGAATCACACAGAGAGAAAGCACAGATTTGTATACTCATGGGCTCTATGTAGACTTTCAACGTATGGAGGTATGTAATTCTATCCCCTTCCCCTCCATCAACTGAAATAAAAATCACATGGGAACATTGTATTATACTTTTTCAAACCAGGGACCCATTTATTATGCTATGCTATTTATTGTTATTATATTATTTATTATATTCAGGGGTTATTTTGTAGAAAAAGAGCTGGAGGAACTCTTTAGCATAACTCATTAGCATATGCCATGCCTCTTGCCATCACTGGAAGTGTGTCATTAGTATGACTGATTTGCATATGCCACACCCCCTGACATCAACTATTTTAGCTGTTTTGGACCCAATCCTGGCCAGTGCCGAAATTGGGCCCAAAATGGCAAAAAGGGGCCCAAAATGGTCAGGATCGGGCCGCTGATGAGCAGGAGAGTGATCCACCACCCGTCAGAGGCCCAATCCTACACAGAGCCTACCACACAGGGTTGTTGTGAGGATAAAATGGAAGAGAAGAAAACCATGTAAGCTGCTTTGGGTTTCCATTGGGGAGAAAAGTGGGTATTAGTGAAGTGAACAATAAATAAATATCCTGGATGATCAGTAAAATGGTTTACAGTGAGTTACAATGCTCATTCAGACAAATGAAAACAAACCAGAATGGAAAGAGTAAAAACTAGCAGTGTAACTACTACTACTACTACAACATTTGATTTAAATACTACACTTCAGGACAATTTAACACCCACTCAGAGCGGTTTACAAAGTATGTTATTATTATCCCCACAACAATCACCCTGTGAGGTGGGTGGGGCTGAGAGAGCTCTGGAAGAGCTGTGACTGACCCAAGGTCACCCAGCTGGCTTCAAGTGGAGGAGTGGGGAATCAAATCCGGTTCTCCAGATTAGAGTCCTGCTGCTCTGAACCACTACACGAAAGTTGCTGCCAACAAGAGTGATAAAAATTGGGTTGGTTGTTGTGGATTTTCCGGGCTGTATCGCCGTGGTCTTGGCATTGTAGTTCCTGATGTTTCGCCAGCAGCTGTGACTGGCATCTTCAGAGGTGTAGCACCGAAAGACAGAGATCTCTCAGTGTCTCTCAGAGCCAAGCTACAAGTGTCGTCTGACGCAGGTTGGATACTTGTCAGCTTCCCTCAAGTTTTGATGGGAAATGTAGGCATCCTGGTCTTACAGCTTGGCTCTCCATTTAATTGGTTTACAGAAACACATACACACACACCCAGCAGAGGGGATAGGGGGTGCCTGGCGAGAGCCTGATGCCTGCAATCCCCTCCTGACTGCATGTTCTCCCTCCCATAGACTGCCACTCTGTAAACTTCAATTAAATGGCGAGCCAAGCTGCAAGACCAGGACACCTACATTTCCCATCAAAACTTGAGGGAAGCTGAAAAGTGTCCAACTTGTGTCAGACGTCACTTGTAGCTTGGCTCTCAGTGTCAAAAATTGGGTTGTCAGCTAGTGGCTGGCATCTGATGAGAAACTGGAGGAGATGGGACAAGGGGTATGCTGTCACATTGACATAACGACATCATTTCCTGGGTGAAGCTGGAAGTGACATCATGCTATTGTAGGATTCAGTGGTACAACCCTGGATAAAAAACAGCACGTCTCAGTTTTTAACTTTCAGTACAAGCCATAACATGAAGTGGGGCCAATGGAAATAAACATCACAGTGGAATGGGAATTTGAAGCCAGGTTTCCCCTTCATGGTCTGACATACTAGCTGTCAACTCTGGACGGGTCCGTTGGGGGGCGCGGCGGGGTCGAAGCCGTGTTGGCTGGGCTGGCGGGTTCGCTCTGCTGTCCCTACTCCAGCCGCCTAGCTGGCTGGCCTGAGGTCACCGTGGGGGGGGGGGGTTGCTGAGGGCTCCCCCCAAAGTGTCAGAATGGCGGGGGCCTCTCCTGCCCGTCACTAGTCGCCTTGGGCCAAGTCTCCCTCTGTGTCAGGCGCTGCCTCTTACAGCAGAGGCAGCTGTCCCTGTCTCTCCATCTCCTCCTTGGTCGGGGTTAAGAGCCCTCCTTTTATCCCCTAGTGCCAACCTGTTACCGAGCAGCACCCCCCCTCCTGCCCTGAGGCCAGCCACGAACTGTGTCTGAGTCCTACACTAAAAGATTGCCTTGCCCGTGTGCCTCTAATACACGTGTCAGTTTCATATCTGATGCTGCAACAGACTGTGTCAGTTTCCTGGACAATTGCATTCAGGACCCTTGTGGGGCACAGCCCCTCTCAAGCTTGTATCGGGACTCTCCTGTGTGATTTTGCCCTGCTACCAACCACGGACTGTGTCTTAAACACTGCTCCCTCGCCTGCCATGAGAGCTTGCCTTACTCTGGGCCCCAGCCATGCTGCTAGCAGCCAGGTGCCAGCCAGGGACCTGACCAGGCAGCCCCTGGCCAGCTCCCACTGGGAGCCTCCTGCGGGCCGGTTACCAAGCTTGCCCTCGCTACTGGGCAGCCTGCTAGTAAGCCCTAGCCGTGCCCAGATGACAGCCTTGTTCTCAGGCAGCCAGGAAACCAAGGGGAACTGCCTGCTTTGGGAAGACATTTCGAAGAAGCGAGCTGACCACATACACAGTGAGAGAACTCCGCTCTCCTCTGCATATCTTGACACCTATCCGGAATGGAGATTGAGCACTGGTCAGCCAGAGAAATCAACAATCGCACATGAAAGCAACCTCTGCACTCCGGACTTGATGGCACCAGGAGGAGCGCTGTTAATGTGCAAACTGCCTGGATCCCCTTCCTTCCTTCGTCCCCTCTCCCAAAAGCTGTCATGATATCAATCAGACTTCAAACAGTGTCCAATCAAGTCTATTCCAATAGCCCCAAATCCTTTGATTTAAGTCGTGAGAACCACTGAACGGGGTGCCCGCCCCCCGAATACTTTGAAAGTATATAAGCTAGTCCCTCAAACCAGAGGGCGCGTGCCATTCCTATCCTAACTTCCTTGCTGCCCTTCTACCCGTGGTCCTACTGCTGGCACTAGACCACCTCGCTGCTAGATCTCTGCTCTGCCCCAGGATTGTAAGTATATCCCTTGTCATCGTGGGGTTCCTGCTCATGCAACCGTCTCTAATTTTCCTACTCTGTGTTTCTTAGCTCTTGTGTGCAACCTTGTGTGTTTGTGCAAGTTTAGGCATACGCCACACCATTAGTAAATACACGTTATTGATTGAATATCTGTAGTCTGCCTCTTTATCACGTGAGTTTCTGAAGAAGGGACCTTGGTATAGCTGGCTAGATCTGCGCTAAATTTAGTTCTGGACTGCTAAGCTAATTTCCCCATCCAATTAAAAGCAGTTCCGTTAACAAACCCCGCCCCAATTCCCAACCACCCATGCCCAAGGTGAGCCCCACCACCTGTGCTAACCGTAGCCGCACATCCCCGTGCTGTCTCTGCTGGCCCGGCTGGCAGGGTGGACGGACCAGCTGCCTTCTCTGTGCCTGCCCGGCTCGGAGCCTCTCAGCGCTCACCCTGGCCCCGGGGTCATTGCCTGCCCCCTGGTGATTGGCAGCCACCCGGGGGCTGAAGGGCGGGCTACTCCCCCACCCCCAGGCAGCGGCGGCCCTTGTCGGCATTCCGGTGGTGGGTGGGGTCGCCTTCCGCCGGCCTGCCACATTACAGCAGCTCAGCCCGCCGCTTGGTTCTCGGGCAGCCGCACCGAGGCTTAGGGGCAGTGGTGTCTACTGCGGGCACTGTGGTTGTGCCGCACCGTCTTCCTCATCCCTGCTGCTCTGGCAGGCGGCAGTGGCCTGACTGGCTCTCCCGGGCCCGGGCTGCAACGGGAGCGCAGGGCTGCCGCTCCCCCGGGGCCGTCGTCTGCTGCTGGTGCCGGTCAGACCCCTGCTCCAGTTGGTAAGCGGGCGCCAGCGGGGTGGGGGCTGTGCGGGCCGCTTCGGGAGGCTGGGGTGCGGTGAGGGCCATCCCCTGACACTAGCCTCTAGTGCATCCTGTCAGTTCTTTTTTTTTTGTCAGTCTTATGGATTTATAGTCAGCATCAAGCCATCTAACATGACTGTAGATTTCCAGCAGGGCCTAGACAACGAAATCAAAAAGATAGGGGAATGAAAATGAATAGAACTTCTGCTTGGGGAAAGGTATGGCTCAGTGCCACAGCATGCAGAAGGTACTAGGTTCAATCCCTGCCCATCTGCATTTAATGCAAATGAGGATGCGAATGCGAATGCGGATATGAATATGAATACGAATACGAATGCTAACTGTGCTTATATACCACTCTTCTAGACAGGTTAGTGCCTTACCCAGAGTGGTGAATAAGTTAGTGTTATTATCATCCCCAGAATACAGCTGGGGAGCTGAGGCTGAGAGGAGTGGCTTACCTAAAGCTACCTGCTGAGCAAATGGCAGTAGTGGGATTTGAACCAGTAGAGTGCTGATTCACAGCCGAACCACTTAACCACTTTGCCACAGCAGTTAAAGTATTAGGTAGTAGGTGATGGGAAAGGTCTCAGTCTGAAACCCTGGAGAGCTGTTTCCAGTCAGAGGAGACAAGACTGACTTTGATAGGCCAATAGTATCAGGCAGCTCCACGTGTTCATGAGTACTTGGCCCCAAGCCTGAGCTGAACACTCTTGTCCCCTGGAGTTACCCTCTTGCATGAACAGCACTGGCTGGGAGTGTTTGGGATTCCCTGTGGAACTGTAGGGAACCCGGTGAACACGTCTGTCCCCTCCACACATGCCTGCCATTTTGTGCTTTTGCTGGTTATTAACAAAACAGCTGCAGGACTATGAGTGATTCCTGAGAAAGCCTTCGAGCGAGTAAGAGATGCTGTGGCAGTCACTGAGCCACAAAAGGTTCAGAATGCATCATTATCTGCCCCCTCCCCCCGAGCATCAGGAGGATCTGGCAGCCAATATATCAGTGCAGGAAGGCTATGAGTCACTAATGTTATTCCCAGACCTGCCAAATACAATATTTGCAGCCAGACCTGGGAGGCTAATTGCAATGAAGAACTGGTACTCTGTTGCATGCTGACAATGCATGTGGGCTGCTGTTGTAGACCACAGCAGGCCCTCTATCCTTTAGCTTCTTATCTTCATGGAGAATGCATGCCTTGCTATCCTTTACTGGGAGTGCAGAAGGGTAGGAGAGTTAGCCAAACTGCAGATACACAAGAGTTAGAAAAAGACTAGTGTGGTGTAGCTTGAACATCTGGTAAGAGTTGTTAGCTGCCGTGATTCTCTGTAGGTACAGGGTGCACTGCTGACCCTCTCCTTGCTTACATTTTTAATGTACTTTGCATTGGAAGAGAAAACCAGCTGTTTTTACCAGACATGGGAATAAAGGCCATCATTGTGTATGAGTTACTTCCTTTCCTATCTCTATGGACATGCACAACAAAGCCAAATCTTTGGTCCTGTTAGATCAATGTTGTCTACACGGGCTGGCAGCAGCTCTCCATGGTTTCTGGCTGAGACAAGTCTTTCCCAATAAATGCTGAGATGGGACGAAAATAATGTGTGTCATGTCTAGACATGGGCATGAACGGGAAAAAAAAACAGAACAAGCTGTTCATTGTTTGTTGCCACCCACGAACAATGAACAACGAACAGTAACGAACATGACCCTGTTCACAAACATGTTTGTTGTTCGCGGCCCTTTAAAGATCCCTTTAAACGATCAGCTGGCAGGGGCAGGGCCCTTTAAACACCCCACAAACTGACCTTCCCAATGTCCAATTTGCAGGGGACATAGTCTTCACTGTCCTCTGAAGACCCCCCAAGTTTCAGAGAGATTGAGCCCCGGGAAAGGCATGATCCATGGGTCCCCCCTTTGCTGTCATTTTCTCTTCACAGTGGCAAAAACGGGACTCTCTGATGGAAGTACTTTGAAGGGTTAAAGCCAGGAGGAAAGCCAGAAGGACTTCAGACAGAGTTCAATCCCTGCCTCCGTTGCCAGAAGAATTGATTGAAAGGCACCAGACTGTCTGGCTTGACGAATTGCTGACGAAGGCAACGAACAAGAACCACTTGTTCATTTAGAATGGGGCCTCACGAACGGCTTGTTCGCGAACAGACAAACGGGTTGTTCGTGTGTTTTTTCCATTCGTAATGCTGTTCGTGCCCATGCCTAGTCATGTCCCTAAAATGATAAGATGGAAATAATGCGTGTTATGTCCCTAAAATGCCGCTTGCAGCCCCAAGTTGACTAAGGGCTGTGCAAAGAAGGGAGAGAGTTCAACCTCCACTTGATTTCAGTATCTGGAACTGGCTCCTCCACTCTGCTGTTAGCTGTTTAAAGGAGAAATATTAATAACAAGGCGAAAAGTCTGAATTTAGATAGTGAAACTGAATGAAAGTCGAAGGTTGGTACAGGAAGCTACTGTTTCTACATGCCCGTAGTGAACAAGAGTGGTCTTGTTTTCCCTGGTATTTTTTCATATCAGGAGGAAAAAATATATATCTCTATATATAGCTTTTTCTATGCCTGTAAAGATTTATTTAAGATGAAAACAACCCTGGGGGGATGTTTGTGATGTTCAGCCACAAGTGTGGCATGTGGGACTGTGTTATGCCTTATTACCAAAATTGCATATGATACGCACTGAAAAAGTTTGATTAATACTCATTGGGGGTTTGGGCTGTGGCTTGTGGAGCAGCAGTGACGCTTTGCAGAATTAGTGTTTTCCAGGGTGTCATTTAACTATCTGCAACACATACATGCATGTATGCGCGGCGGACACACACACACTTCACCAGGGGTTCACACCATGGGCCCAATTAGTCTGTTTTGTCCCCTCCACCCCCAGCTCCAGGCCCTGGTTGGTAAATTTTGAATGACAGATTCTTTGCTCAGAGAAGGTACAAGCTTGAAACAAGAGCCTGATGTGGGAGACCTCTGACAGCTGTCAACATGAGTGAAGATTCAGCTGTTTTCATGCAGACGGGGCCGAAGTTTTACATGCTCTGGCTGTGGCTTGTAATGGATGCCACCTGAAATCAGAGCACTGGAGGGGCTTTCAAGGCAAGTGAAGATACCCTTGTCTGTCCCCTGAAAGCTGAAGTATCATCCACCGGCTCCTGACTCTGCTATGAAATCCACTGGCATTATCTAGGTTTGACACTGGAGCTTTTGGCTGAGCTGCTTGATTCCAGTCCCTTTGGGCATACAAGAGAAGAGTTGAAGTGGATCAGCGGTACAGCAGGGAAGCCTCCTGGAGGGAGAGGCAAAGGAAAGGTGGCAAGAAGGGCTTACAAGACCTACAGGCATACACTGGTTGGGAATAGATATGAAGCTGAGAACAGTACAGGAAGACAGAGGGTGATAATCTTCATGGGATGCCTCAACACTTTTTCATGATGTGCAAAGACTTTTCATAGCTCTTGAGGGAGCCTGGTTGAATAAGAGTGGATGGAGTGAGGCCATATAGGAGGGGCTGGGAAATAGAAATGGGGTCTTGCACGATGCTAGTTCCCCTGAAGCTCAGGCTCGGAGCCAGAGGACAAAGGAGTGGAGCCTGGGGGAGGTGGGACAAAATCAAATAATCCCATAATCCCATGAGGAATATGTAAGGGTAGCTAACAGGAAAAGCTCTTGAATCCCCTCATTTTCTCCTATTTGAGATTTTAGTCTGAAATTCAGAGACCCTGTGGTGCCCCTAGTGAGGTTGGTTTTCTAAGCTCTGCCCTGTGATCACCATCACAAACTCTCTAAACTTTGCCCGGCAGTGGTCTTCTCACCGACCTTGCCCAGTGGTACTGGCAACAATAATGGGGAGGAAGATTCCCTTCCTACCTTTCCTTTTTAAATTCTTGATGCTTGGTATTCTGGAATGTTAGTACCCCAGACACCACAGGAAAAACGACATTTCCCATAGTCCCTTGTGCTGGTATGCTAACATTTCTGGCATCTCAGGCACTAGGGAGAAGCTGTAATCTTCTATGGCTGTGATTACCATTTGAGCCGAATTCTCAGAGGAACAGCACTTGGTTGGAATCACAGCTGAGCATTTTTGAGCTGGGCAACTTCACTGTCTAAATTCCCCACTTTCCCCATTTTGGGGACAGCATTAACAACATTTGCTTGGGAGGGCAGTTGTTAGGGTTACCAGTCCCCTAGTGGAAGCGGGGAATCCCCCGCTCCCACCTTCCATCCTCTGCTACTATTCACCTGGCTGGCGGGGGAGAAAGGTGTGGGAACGGGCCTCCTGTGTGTGCTCCTGGGGTGGAGCAACGACATCACTTCCTGGGAGTGCCATCACCGTTCCACAATGAGAATACTCCCATACCTTGCAATGGGCCGATTTGTGCCCTAAACAAGCAGTTTCTGCCCTAAACAAGCAGAAGTGGGCCCATTTGAGGCCCAAATCAGCCAACTGGGAAGTGTGCATGCGCTCATGTGCCTGTGCGATGATGTTGCCCGGAAGTGATGTCACTGAAAGTGATGTTGTCATACAGGTGTGGGAAGGACACAGAGAAGGTGAGTACCGGCTGGGTAAGGGGACCTTGCAACCCTAGCAGTCATTATGTTTCAATTAGAAGGGAATTATTACTTTTCGAGCTTGAATGTTCACGCTTTTCATACTAGCTTTTCACCTTGATAAATAATCTACCATGTAGAGTGTTTAGCATGGAGGAGTTGACCCTTTCTCCTGAATATAGAATGGTTGCCAGAATCACGCTTCATTGGTCTTCTCCTATGATATATTAACCATCTCAGGAATCCGGTTCCTTTTCTGGAATCCCATGTACATTTCCATCTTGGATGGCTCACCCAGGATTCCTAGGACTGTGTACATATTTAGATGCGTGTGCATCATCAGCATTTAGTGTCAGGTGCACCTCCGCTGTAAAATCTTGACTGGGTTCGACCAATAACATGGAGCTATCCTGATCTAAACAAAAATCTGATCTGAAGTTCTTTCCCACATACAGACCAGGATTCTAGCCCAGGAGTAGAAAGATCTCTGATCACATGCCGAACAGCATACCACCACGTCATTTAGTTCAGCATGTAGTGCTAGTTCTCTCCCTAAGCAACTGAGGCAAACCCATGAGGTGTTAGTAGTGCTGTTGGAGCCAGTGTTGTGAGAGAAGGCAATAAGTAGGTGTATCGACCCAGAGGCTCTCATCCCCTGTTCCCGATGGCTCGCCACTCAGACTCCTAGGGGCTTCTAAGAGCTCTGGTCGTTTGTTTGAAGCACCCCTGCTTCCTGGGTTCTTATGAGTTTGTGTACCTCCTTAGCAAGCAACACTGGACACAGGCTGGTAAAATATATTATTGGAGTTTATTCAAGAAAGAACATAGGAGTGTGTGCTAGGCAGAAACCACTCATGAAAGCATTTAGGCAAAAACAAATAACAGCTTGCTGATCTAACCATGTTCTAACTAGCTAAAATACTACTTGCTGGCTGACTGACTAAACATTCTCTGAGTTGGTTCCGAAGCTGGTAGTTCATCCATGCTAGCTCACTCTAGGCATCCTGAAGATGGCATGGAGCTAGAAGCTCTCTTGTTGCACAGCTGGTACTTGTTAATGGCTGCAAGGCTGGTCAAGAAGACTGGGATTTTGGTATAGAATGATAAACTGCCTAGCAACAGAGAGGTTTCTTCAAATCTGGAGGGGCCATCAGCCCACTGAAAGGAACCAATCAGGGCTTGTTACTTAGTTTAGGGAGTATGGCTAGAGCAGAGATCGGGACCAGTCTCCGGCCTTCTCAAGGCCACTCTCTAGCAGGGAGAAAGCGGCACAGCTGCAGTTAATTAACAGAGACTGTGCCTTTCCCAGTAAACAGGCCTAGTAAGAGTTCTTAGAAGACATGAAGCCTGAACCAAAGTTTTCCTTTGTAGTAGGGGGAACAAGGCCTGCTCCTTACAGCAGGACTTGACCATCATTGTTTCCTGGACCCCCACAGCTCAGAGATGAACTCCTGTGGTACAGGCGTGGCCTCTGGGGCTCGGCTTACTCATAGTATGTCCGGCCAAATACAATCATCTCGCTCTCTCATCTTATGTTTATGGGTAGAGTAGCATCTCCAGAGGTAACAACAACAACAACATTCAATTTATATACCACCCTTCAAGATAACTTAATGCCCACTTAGAGCAGGGCCCTTTTCACACTACTTACCTGCTCCCAGAACGTTGCGAAACGCGCAAAAAACGCGAAAGATAGCATCTTCCCATGAGAGTTTTGCGTGACATCATGCAAAACTCTCACGACAATACGCTATCTTCCATGTTTTTTGTGGGATGTTTCGCAATGTTCTGGGAGCAGGTAAGTAGTGTGAAAAGGGCCCAGTTTACAAAATGGGTTATTATTCTCCTCCTGACAATCACCCTGTGAGGTATTTGTGGCTGAGAGCTCTGAGAAGCTGTGACTGACCCAAGGTCACCCAGCTGGCTTCAAGCAGGGGAGTGGTGAATCAAACCTGGCTCTCCAGATTATAGTCCTGCCACTTTTAACCACTACACCAAACTGGCTCAAACTGGTTGAGGATGACTTTATAGACCCTCCACCAGACAAGGTTACCTATTCTAGCTGTTGATCCACAACAACTCCCCAATAAGCAATACTCTTTAAGGAGAGTGGCAATCTATCTTGAAGTACCCCCAAGAAAATAATAGCAGGGAGGGGAGGAGGAGGATGCCAAAATTCCAGAAAGGGAGCCAAAGACGAGAAAGAATGGATTTGCCAGAGCATGACTTGACATGCATGAAAAACATGGGGTTGGAAAGATTTGACTTCTTTAATCCCTTAATCCCCTGCAAAGCATTGAGAAGAGCCTTTTGCTGCCTTCTCCCTTTGGCCATTTCATTGCTCGGCTTGATTACTCAAATCACAATAAATAAATGTTCAGGCCTGGAGAAAAACATTCTTGGAAGCCAGCCTGTGAGAAAGACCCTGCTGAGAAAAGTTTTAGCAGTAGTTGTTTGGTTGTGGGGCATTTGTGTTGTCTGAAATGTCCTATGGAAACCAAAAGTGAAATCGATGTTTTTTTAATGAACAGGGATCGTAACAGATGTTAGACTCTTTCTTTAACATCACAGTGGGCAGCCTCTCTCTCCCTCTCCCCAAACTAGTGTTTGCTTTCTCGGTCTGCAGAAATTTAGAGGTGGGAATTAGGTCTGGAGCATTTCACACAGAAAGTCTGCAAGAGATGTAGTTACGTCGATAAGTAGGAAAGAGAAAAGTATGAAGCAACAATTTCAGACTGGTAACTGTGTTGGCTTCTACAGCCAAAATAACAGCAGAACAAAGCTGTTACACCCCAATTTAGATACTGATATTTATACCCCACTTCAGAGGTATCCAAGGGGATGCGGAATGGTATGGCGTAGCCTGATCTTGTCAGCTCTTGGAAGCTAGGCTGTTTCCGCACATCCTTAAAGGGAAGGGCCGCTCACTGAATGCCAGCAACGTTTCCACTTTACTTCAGATGTCTACGTTTTCAAAATGGTTGCAGGCTGTTTGGCTTCTGTTTTTTTGGCGCCTTTTCTGGTACCGCGGGTAAGTGTGGTTCCAGAAAAGGCATTAAAAAAAATGGAAGCCAAATAGCCGGCAACTGTTCTGAAAACGTAGACGTCTGAAGTGAAGTGGAAAAGCTGCCTGCATTCGGTGAGTGGGCTGTCCCTTTAAGGACATGCGGAAACGGCCCTAAGCAGGGTCAGTATGTAGAGTTTTGCATCTAGCTTCAATCCTCGACATTTCCAATTATAAGAACCCCAGGAAACATGACTGCAAAGAACCCCCCCCACACACACACATCTTAGACTTTAGAGAGCTGTTGATACTTAGGGAAAAAAATGTACAGCGCTACAGGTGGATCAATTGTCCGACTGGGTGTAAAGCATATCTGTATGATTCCAGTCCTCACCTCTGATTCACTGGTGATGGATTTGCTTCTCCAAACTGGAACGAACCTCCTTCTGGTGGTGGTGGATGGGCTGTGATGGCGATAGGGGATCTCATTATTATGGAAGATTTAATTGGATAAATGTTTCCAACATGACTCTTAATCACATAGGAGTGCGGCATATCATTTAAACCTGCCACTAACCCTCTAATACTAAACAATTTCCATCTCCAATTTCCTGCCAGTAAATAAAGAGGAACAGACAGGAGAACATCCCTCTTTATTAGCTCTCGCATCCATTGACAGCTAGGAGTGTTGACAGAAACCAAGAATGTATCTCAGAGGGATTGACTATTGTAATTCTTGTAAAGAGATTTTTTTTTGTCCCCTGCCTCACTGTTAATGTGACATTTGGGGGTGGCATTCTTTTTCTACTTTATTTTATTTCTTGTTCAGTGCTTTGCTTTTATTTTCCTTGTGTTGGTGGTTTTCGTCACATCAATAGCTCCCTGGCATGGTATACTTGTAATGGAAATTTCTCTCCTCCCCTTCCTCCCCAAAACAGCGTAGGAGGCAGATTGATCTGTTACATTTCCTTTCCCTGTGCAGATGCCTTCAGGCAATTCTGGCTCGCTCGCTTACAAAATCTCGCTGTAGTGGGAATACCCTAAGACCTTTTCTACAGTTGTGAGTAGAAGAGTCTCCTTACAAAGCTGTCCATCCTTTGTAAAGAGGAGGCTTGCTGTTTGTCTTGCCAACTCCATCTTGGGAAATTCCTGGAGATTTGGAAGTGGTGTCTGACGAGGAGTTTGGGGAAGCTCACAGAGGCTGTGAGATCAGTCTAGGAATACTGTTTCTCTTATACTCTATAGTATACACTGGACTCTGACACCTGCCATTTCCTTTAGGGGAACTGATTTCTGTAGTCTGCAGAATGTGTGTAACTCCAGGAGAATTCCAGGCAGCACCTGGAGGCTGGAAATAGCAATTTATGTTATTTACAGTCTACCGTTCTCACTGAAACCCAACACAGATTACTCAGTGTAAGTCTACGTGATCAATAGTTGGGACATTTAATTCCACCCCCCGATGGGGGGTAAAACCCTCTTGTCTTGCATTTGAATAAATACCGTAAACCAAGCAATTCAGTAAGTTGTGTCCGTGACCTACAAATGGTAGTTACCCAGTTAGACAGCTCAAAAGCATGGCT
The DNA here is from genome assembly GCF_028583425.1 of Eublepharis macularius. Lineage (NCBI taxonomy): Eukaryota > Metazoa > Chordata > Lepidosauria > Squamata > Eublepharidae > Eublepharis > Eublepharis macularius. Next base: position 22,029,782 of record NC_072801.1, read on the forward strand.
CATGTGAAATTGCCAGCAAATTATCAATGCATGCGTTTGGGGTGCTCAACCAGAGAAAAAGTCATTGAGAGCGAGGCAAGTTCGATTTCCGAACATCCTGTCTGTTGAGAATTGGATAATCACTAGGATTGCTGGGTAAGCAGTGCAACCGGTGGGCTGTGCCTGGCAACTGGCAGTGGTTGAGGATATTGGGGGGGGGATGATGATGGCCGTGGCTGCCCTACATCACTTACATTTTTTTTTGTACTGGAAATGACTTGATGCTGCAACCGGCTCGGAGTTTAAAAAAAAATGAATGTTAAAATAACTAAATCTGTTACATTCAAAGAGAACTTATATAAGATGTTTTACAGATGGTATCTAACACCGGATAGACTGGCTAAAATGTATAAAAATGTGTCAAATAAGTGTTGGAAATGTGGGAAACATACAGGGACATGGTTTCATATGTGGTGGTCCTGTAAGGAGGTGCATAGATTTTGGATAATGGGGCATACTGTAATACAAACCATATTACAGACTTCAATTCCCTTCAAAACAGATACATTTTTGCTCAATTGTAGGCCAGATATGAGCAAAGAACAGAAGCACCTCACAATTCATGCAGTAACTGCGGCCAGAATTTTATTGGCATCAAACTGGAAATGACAAACAATACCGCAGCAAGAGGAATAGTGAAGATAATGGAAACTGCAGAGATGGACAAATTAACTTCTTTAATGAAAGGACAAATGGAAGAAGACTTCTCTGTGCCTTGGGATCCTCTCTACAACTGGATTAAGAATAAATATAGAGACTAAAATCTAATAATAAGGCAATACTGTATGTAATGTTAGAATTCACAGTTAAAGTTGTATTAGGATGAAACATACAACCTGGAGAACTAGAATGTAGATATAAGCAAGCATAATGAACTCTTTAAAATCTCAAAACGAACGAACGAACGAACGAACGAACAAACAAACAAACAAACAAACAAACAAACAAAGTTCTTCCATTGCCACTAGCAGGCAATGGGAGCAGGTGTTGGATGATACCCCATTTAAAAATTTAAATTTTAAAAAATAAAAATTAATTAAAAAAATTAAATTAAAAAAAAAGTTAAAATCAAAAAGATTAAAAATAATACATTGAAATATTTAAAAAGTTCTCTCATTGTCACTCTCAGGCAACAGGAGCAGGGTTGGGTGATCCCCCACCTCCACTGGGGGAATGGCACTCCTACTAATACCTATAGATCGCATAGCAAAGATAGATTATTTTGTGGGTAAGTTTCTTGATGCCTTTCAATATATATAAGACTGGATTCCCCACGTCATCCAGACCTCCTCTGAAGTTCTTAATGGATAATTTTTGGTTTCACTGTACAAGCCACATTTCACTGAGATAGTGAGGGGAAATCTTTCATCCCACCTGAGCAGCAAGCAAGCATGGATTGATATCCTCTGTAATTCATGCAAGGGATTTTTATATATATATAAAAAAACGACAACAAGAAAATCTGGTTGTAGCTGGTAAAGCAAATCATGTACAATGAATGCTAAGTGTTTTCTAATATGAAAAAGTCAACTGGATTAAAGGATCAAGGGAGAGCTTTTTTTCAGCAACTCAAGTGTTCAAGAGTTCAGACCTAGTGGTGGATATCCTGACATGAACTCATTAACCAGGGGCATGTAGGATTTTGATGGCCTGGATAAACACACAGCCATCGAATCTGAGACTTTAAAGAGCAGCGTTCAAGTTACAAGAAAACAAAAAAGCCCAACAGTAAAGCGGGGGGGGGGGGGGATCATGTATGTGTAGGTGCATATGAAGCTATTGTTTTTCTTTTAAATGCATAAAGGATTGTTTTATGGTTATAGATGACCCTTTGAGAATTTTTGTTTAGAAATCCTTTCACGTCTTTTTTTATTTTGCAAAGGCTGCCCTTATGCTCATGCTTACGGAGTGCATTCGCTTGCAGACTTTTATGATACACACACACACTCAGACAGGAAATGTATCAAGATTGCAACAAAACTATCCCATCTTTTCCTTCCATAAACATGTTGCTCTGGGATTCCAGGCAAGTCCACTCTGTCGTTGTCTCCCCCCTCCCCCCGCCTCCGACTGTTTCTGAAAAGAACTTGCAAATTCATGTCTGCTATATACTTCTGGATCTCGATGACTGAATCCTTTAAGGGTCACTTGATACGTTACTTCTCTTATGGGGTCACCATGGAGTATGATTTCCAGGTCTCCCCTAGCCTCTTGGCAGGAGGTGGAGGACCCAACACTTACTTTTCCAGCCTTCCCATGATCCTCCACTGGGAAGCAATGTCATCACACAGGCATAGGGGCGCACACGTGCTTCACTGTGGGCCGATTTTTGCCTAAAATGGGCCAAAACGACCCTGTGGTGAAGTGCAGGAGCGCTCTCAGGGCGATGCAATGACATCACTCCCAGGAGTGATGTTGTTGTGCAGCCCCTGGAGCACACCTGGAAGGGCCGTTCTCATGCCTTCCCCCCCCACTGGCCAGGTGAGTGGGGATAGGGGTGAAAGTGGGGATTCCTCTGCACCCACCGGGGGAATGGGATCCCTACCATAGAGCCAACCCATACTCCACGCAGTCACACAGTAGCTCCTGGGAATGGCTTCTATTAAAAAAGGCCAGCACAAATGAGTTTTGAAAGCTGCCGCCAGGGGCGGGGGGGAGGGAGACCTCCTGCTTTCCCCCCAAGCTTTTTTCCCCATGCAAAAATAGTACAGCGGGGAGACATTTCCCCATTTCTGCTGCTCCACGTGAAGGTATTTTGTGCATGTGCAGCAGCAGAAATGGGAAAACTCCCCCCCTCCACAAACACTGTTTTTGCACGGGGATCTCATAAAGGTGTAGAGTGACCCTAGTGGTGCGTATCCTGAAACTACTGTCAGCAAAATTTGAAACTGTCCTCCAACATAAAAAACCTTCCTGTGTAAGTAACTTTTCCACCAGTAAAAGGGGCAGTTAAATTGGAAGAAAGTTCCTAAGGTTGAAGAAAATTTTCTACTTTGCTGAGCACTGTGGTGGGATACAGGCCAGCAAGCTTCTACTACATTGTAATTGGCCCTCAGTTGAAAAACTCTGGAAGAGTTCACATTGATGGCAGATGTTTGCTTGGAAGCACAGTCATGTATGCCTGCACTAGTTGGAATCTCTATTAAACATGGCACTTTGGGCCAAGCTAGAAGTGATGAATTACACTTGAATGGCAAGTGAACATACTCACATAGTGATCAAGTGGAACACAAGTGGAGTGCAAGTGAACAGGGAGGAATACATGTGAGTCGGTTCACTTGCCATTCAAGTGTAATTCGTCACTTCTAGCTTAGCCCTCTTTGTCTCCAAACTGAACCCTCTGCCGTCTATTGGAAAAGGGCTATGTTACAGCATCTCAAAAGCTATCTGAGAGGAAATATCTGTGGATACTGAAGAATAAAAAATCCAAGAATATGCAGGCCTTTCTCTGTACATTAAAAAATGGCATCATCTGTAGTAGCGGTTTCAGAAATAAGAAGTAGCAGTAGAGATGGGCACGGACTGGCATTTGCCTACGGACTGCCAGTTCGGGGTTCGTGGGCTTCCACGGACCACGGTCCACGAACTTTTAACGGACCAGGCCCAGTTCGAGAACTGGTTCGAGAACTGGTTCGAGTCAGAAAAGGCCTTGGTTTTCCCACAGATTTTCACTTCAGTCGACTTTCCCCACCAAAGGTTCTTATGTAATGCTCCTTGATTATCACTTTTCCAAAGAGACAAACAACAACTTCTCCTCCCCTATCTGACTGACCCTTACCCACCCTTGGGGGAAGGAGAGAGACTTGTGCTCCTGTCCAGGAGAGGTGGCTGCCCACAAAACCCACCTACATGGGGCTGCATCAACAAGAGATGCCCTCCCCGGGGGCGGGGAGACCAACTCTCCATGATGGGAAATGAATGGATGTACTTGAGTGAAAGCCAACTCCGCAACAGGATCATGTAGCAATTCAAAGGCCCCTTGCTGGAATGGAAGGCACGGGAGGGATGGAAAGGATGTCTTCCACACCTTGAGGGAAGGAAACTTATGCTACCCTGTTCAGAGGGAGCCTCTTTGGGCAGTGGACAACGAGTCCCACCTTAGTGACGTGGTGTGTCAGCTTGCTTGCTATCAAGCAAGCTGACCTAGGCCACTTTCCTACTTCTCACTGGACTTTGGGGATTGCCCCTCAGCGGGGCCCTTGCTCTCGCAAGAGCAGGATGGTCGTCGACGAAACCCACTTCACCGAACGTGATGCAGTCCATCAAGGAAGCGCATCATGTGCCTTAGACTGTTTTGTCAGCATACAAATCATATCAAGAAAAAGAGGAGGTACTTAGAAGGTGCCAGGGACAGGGCCTGTCGTCGGGAGGAGGATAATATATGTTTGTAAAGCTCAGTCATCATGTGCCTTACACTGTTTCGTCAATATACAAATACAAATCCACTATTTAGGGAGTGAAAAAGGCTTAGAAAGAAGTGAAGCAGACAGATCCCCCCAAAACCTGCTGCCAGTGGTTCTAGGGTGGGTGTTTCACAGAGGCCAGTAGCAGTCTCCCCCCTGCACCTCAAAAGCCAGGCTGGAAATGGCCCCCAAGTCACCCACTATTTAGGGAGTTTAAAAGGCTTAGAAAGAAGTAAAGCAGACTGAGCCCCCCAAAACCTGCTGCCGGTCATCAGAGAGTGGGTGTTTCACAGAGCCTAATAGCACTCTCCCTCCGCTTGCATCTCATCAGCAGCCAAGAAAGAACGTGGGGGAAAGAAGGCAAGAACTCAGGCAGACAACGCCCAAAGCTGCCTTGCACCCACTGTGGGTCTGTGAGTGGGTGGCGTCAGAGCACAATAGAACCCACCGGCAACCTAGAAAAAAGGAAGAGATTGGGGGGGGAGGGGGGATTAAGCCCGAGAAGAACCCAAAGACTCAAAAAACTCAGAAAGAAAACAGAGTAACCCGATAGTGCGGTAAAAGGATTTTTTAAAAAGTGCTCTCAAGAAAACTAGAATAGAAAAGAGGAGAAAAAAATTAAACAGGAATGGAGAAAAGAGTAAGCTCTCTTGCAACTGAAGCCCCAAAGCCCCAAGGCACAAGCCGTGCTCTCACAAAAAAAAAAAACACCTTCCCCACAGCAAGCAGTTGCTAAGCTAACTCGCGTCCCCACGCCAGCAAAATGGAGCAGAGCTTTGCGCGCTTTGTCTTTTATGCAGAAAGGCTGGTGATCTCTGTTTGGCTGACAGAGCTGCCAATCAAGGTTTCCTGGGCTAAGATTGGTGTGTTCCAAACGGGGAAGGTGGCTCCACACCGTTGCCGAGGAAATTGTTTGAGCAGGAATCCTGGCATGATGGGCAAACGGACACACGGACAGAAAGCCCTAATGTTTGGCGGTTTCGTGAGAAAAACACGCTCCCACGGCACGCATGTTTGCGAAGGATGAACTGGGTAAGTTCGTGACGAAATTAGGTCCGTTATGCGGACCATGCCCATCTCTAATTAGCAGTTTCAGAAATAAGGTTCTGAATACTCCTTGAGCAAGATGGAAAAGCACATTGTAAATAAAACAGCACTTACAAGTACTCCATCCATCTAGTGCTCTCTCATCCAAAGGACATTGCCTAGAACATTTAACCGGTAGTAAAAGGACAACATTCACCATGATTTAGAAACCAAATCTCTGGTGATCATCCAAAGGACCAAATGTGGATCCATTAGTTAGCTCTCATGTTTGTTTTGATGCTCTGCTACGAAGGATACCATGACCATGGCAGTGTGTCTGGGAAGCTTTCCCCTTACTGTAAATTATCAAGGTTTACAATGTCTATATATCTGAAGTAACTAACTAGTTACTAGTTAACTAGTAGTAACTAACTAGTAACAAAGCCTGTCATGGGGAAAAAATACAACGGGCACTAGAAAGGGCAGGGCAGGTGGGCCAGACATTGCAGCCTCTGCCAGCCTGATCTGGTGTGTGTGTGTGGGGGGGAGGCAAGGCGGCCAAGCCTGGCGTCCCCTACCCAGTGCCCCAATGGGCCAAACCAGACAGCTGGAGGCTAGGATTGCCAGCCTCCAGGTGGTGGCTGGAGATCTCCTTGAATTACAACTGATCTCTAGGCCACAGAGATCAGTTCACCTGGAGAAAAGGGCTGCTTTGGATGGTGGACTCTATGGCATTATACTGTGCTGATGTCCCTTCCCAAACCCTGCACGCTCCAGGCTTCACCCTCAAAATCTCCAGGTATTTTCCAATCCGGAGCTGGCAACCCTAGCCGCATGGGGAGTGCAGCGGGGGGAGGGAGGGAAGGGGGCTGAACTGGGCAGCTGGAGGCCAGGGTTGCCAGCCTCCAGCTGGTGGATGGAGATCTGGAATTACAACTGATCTCCTTCCCTATTGCTCCTCTGATTCTTCTTGTGCTCCCCAAAGGAAATGACAGCTTTGGATGGTGGGCTGTACAGTCCCCGTTGAGGTCCCTCCCCAATCCCTGCCTTCCCCAAGCTCTACCCCCAAATCTCCAGTGAAGGTGGCTGGGTTTACTTCCAGAGGCTGTTCTGGGACTGGAAGGGTTACCATGATGGGGAACAAAAAAGAGGAGACTAAATGCCCTTTTCCTTTCCAGGCATTCCACAGACAGAACTCTCTGCTGTGGTTCCTGGCACCCTGTGGCATCTGGCCTTCTCCAGGGTCACTGGGTCTCTGGGGGAGACTCCCTTGCTCCTTTCTCACCTAGGAGGTGGTCATTGAGGACAGAGCCCGGCAGGAGGTTTGGGGAGCGCGTCGGGGGGAGGGAGAGGAGCAGGGAGGAGCCCTCAGCCAGCCCGGCCCAGCGCTGGGATGGTTGAAGGCAGAGCAGCCCTGCCCACCGGTGCTGTCCTTTGGCGGGCCAGACTCTGCGTGCGCTCCACGGGGTTCTGCCGGGGGAGTCACTGCCATGACAACCCCTGCTGGATAGTGGGCGTGCAGGAGGAGATGCTCCCGGAGGCAGAAGGAGCGCCGGGCAGGAAGGCTGAAGGGGCAGCAGCCCTGGAGGGGCTCTGTATTCTAAGAGACTTTATATTATATCCGGTTGGTCACTATGTACCCAAGAAAAGTTCCCTGGTTGAGCCATTGATATATATGTATGAAATGAGATTGTATGAAATATTTATGAATTATCTATAGCACTTGCACTTTCAATACATTTTTGTGAATGATTGTTAAATTGGCACGATTATCTGTATTGTGCTTCCCATGGATTTGTTCCTCCTTTGTCCTGCTGGAGGAAGAGGAAGCAGCCGGAGCCTGCCTGCCTTGAGTGGCTGGGAGGCAGCGGAGCAAGCTGGGCCCCTGCCCGCCTGCCTGCTGGTGCTGTTCTTCAGCAAGTCAGGCTCCACCCGTGCTCCATGGGCCTCTGCTGAGGGGAGCTGGAAAACCCCTGGCGTGCGCGCGCACGTGACCACATGCAGGTGAGAGAGAGAGAGAGAGAGAGAGAGAGAGAGAGAGAGAGAGAGAGAGAGAAAGAGAGAAAGAGAGAAAGAGAGAGAGAGAGATCTGGCCATGTGGCACCTGTCTGCCTTGAATGGCCAGGAGGCAGCAGAGCAAGTCGGGCGCCTGCCTGCCTACTGGGCTGGCAGCTGGGACACAGCGGGCACTGAAGGCGATGAGTGCTGCCAGGAGCAACTCCCCTCTTATCCCCGAGGGGCGCACTAATGCGCCTGCGCTGTGGGATCCAGGGTGAGTTGTCGGAAACCCGCTTACTGATTTATTTTATAGGATGCCTGAAACATAGTAAGGAATTGCGGATATATTTTTTTTCTTTGATGGCATTAATACCTTGATGGGGTGACACCAGTGATAATTAAGATCCCCAGATTTTCATGGATTAGAGACTAATTTTTTTGTTTAATGAAAGCTGGGAATCTGGGGTTAAATGAGCAGCTTATGCACAGAGAAAACCGTTTGTACAGACAAAACCAAGACTGCTGGGCCATCCCCAGCCCTGTCTAGTGCCTTCTTGAAATGCCCCCCTAGAATCTGTCTCAGAATCCACTGCAGCATGGGTACAAGTATTTTGTGCCAACTTGCAAGAGCTTCTCAACACTGAGAACTCAATACTGAACATTCATCTCCAGGTAGAACATTGTGAAATCACACCATTCTGCTTCTTTGCAACTGTGGAACTTGGTAAACCGTGTACATGCAGACAATATTATAAATCTGACTAAACCGGGGGTCCCCAATATGGCACCCACTGACACCTTTCATGATGTCTTTAGAAAGTCAGCTCAGCAGGTCTTCTGACGGGCCACTGGAGTTCCAATTGGCTGTACAGATTTTTTAAAATGTTGATTTGGTAGTGTTGGAATAGGTGACTCAGCCTGCCTTTGGACACTGGGGGGCGCTGCATGTCTCTTTGAATGTAATGTATAAGTCTAGCAATCTGCTGCTCTCTTGTCTAAGATGGGAACGCCTACTGACTGCTCCTCTCTTGCCTCTGTGCCTCTTGGGAAATTTTCCTCTCTCCCCACATGGTCTTCCAAAGAGGAAGGATATAAATTCTCCATGCTCCACTATGGAGCTTCTTTTTGTCCACAGACCCACTTACAGCCTCGCCACCTACTTTTTCAGGCCGTGGCATTAGAATAGGGAATGTAACTCTTTAGATTGGGATCTTTCCCTTCTTATTACCAGAAGATATTGCTATGGAAGAAATGTGCTACAATAAACTGTAAGTTCTATCTTTCTACGATTTTGTCTGAAGATTAATTAATTAATGCACGTTTTTAAGGGTTTAAATGCTTCTGACTAAAATAACACTGCTATGTTACTCTGCTAAGTTACTGAACTAAACCAAACTAAATATATATTCCCAATAGGCAGGAGCTGCCACCATAGCACAAGGATCTTCAGTGTGTGACTGAAGGTAAGCTGTTTATGTACAAGAAAATATTTTAAAACAAGATATCTGTTTTAAAAGGCATTCTGTCAAACAGCGTTTCTGCCTGAAACATCGCAGAGTTACTATTCGAGTCATGCATAATATCACTCCTTGACATTTCATGTTTGGTCTGACCTCCAGCGACAACCATTTTGTGGTTGCCCCCCACCTCCACTCCGGTTTCAGAATTCCAAAGGTGCCTGCAAGCTCAAAAAGTTTGGGGGCCTCTGGACTAAACATTTGCCGGCACAGAGATGAGGACAGAGATGTCATATGCCAGGATGTGTTCCCTTTTGCTCCCTCCTGCCCATCTCCCAGGTAACAAAGCTTGAAGACGCCATGATCTTGAAGGGCACAAAAGCTGAGGCCCCCAAGCTCTGGTCAGACTGACCAGCAAGGCTCATTTTAAGGGGGAACGCACAGAAACACAGTTCTGGCAGTTCTCCATAGAAGTCACATGTGAGGTGGTCCTGCCCACCTGATTTTCTGCCATTTTGGGCCTGTTTCTGCCTGGATCGGGGCCAAAATGACCCTATTGGGGCCCAAAATAGCAAGGATTGGGCCCTAAACAGCTAGGATTGGCCCTGAAATGGCCAGGATCATGCCTCTCACAGGTGGTGGATCACTCTCCCACTCAGCAGCGGCCCAATCCTGACCATTTTGGGCCCCTTTTGGCCATTTCGGGCCCAATTTCAGCCCTGAATGGCCAGGATTGGGTCCAAAACAGCCAGGATAGGTGATGTCGGGGTGTGTGGCATAGGCAAATCAGTTATGCTAATAACACTTCTGGCGATGGCAAGGGGCATGGCTAATGAGTTGTACTAATGAGCTATGCTAATGAGTTCCTGCAGTTCTTTTTCTACGAAATGACCCCTGCTGGCCAGCAAGATCCAGGGACATGGGGGCTGCTGAGATGAAGCCAAAGAGAAGTAATCTACTTCTAGACAAGCTCATATGGGTAGGAGCTCACCACCTAGTGATGAGGGTTGGACCCGAGTGCATTTTACAGGCCAAATGAGAGGTGTGATACTCAACTCCTCAGTTTGAGCCTTGTGTAAGCCTCTGTAGTTAAAAAGGATATTTTGAGCCAATGTGGCAAAAACCCAGTGGGTGACAACCACAGATTGCGAACAAATTGGAGGATCCCTGATTGAGTAGCCCTGCCACTCAACATCCATTCCTTGAAAAGAAAAAGAATCCATGATTCTTGTCCTCTGCTCTTTGTCCATCAGATTTTTTTTCTAAACATGATGGGCATTTTTTGTTAACTTCACCTGCGTTTTGTGTCTGCGTCTGGCTGGCTTTCTTTAAGAGCATTAACTTTTTATCTGCCACACTATACAATTGGAATGTGCGGCCTGAGAGGTCACCTCTATCACCTCATCTTCACCAGAGCTCATTTATTTAATGGCACTGCCGACTGGGGTTTTTTTTTTTTGACATATAATCCATTGGATGTCTATAATAGCAGACTACAAAACAAATAGGCTCTATCTCTGTGAATGTTCTGTGTGGTGGCAGATTGTAATCCAAATTGGAAAAAAAAAGAAGTCAGAGCCATCTAATCTGATCTTTATTAATGCACGGGGCTGGATCCATGCTATAAATCTTATTTGCCCAGGGGGGAAAAACCCTGTTCATCAAAGGACGTGTTCATAAATCAGCAATTATCAGACCGAAGACCTCTGAATCTCTAAGTCTGCATGTTTGGTATAGAAAATCTTGAAGATTAATGAAAGAATTTCATTCTGGAAATCCAATAGAATGTCTCAGATACATGCACCACGAAGCTGAGCTAAAATCTATCAGATTTTGAGGGGGAAAACCTTTTTCGTACTTATTTATCCAGGGCCTTTTCAATAATTTAGATGACGTTTGCATTGCTGAGAAAAAGAGTTTGTACGATGAGGTTTGAGTATCTGATGTATTTATGAATCCAGAGAGAAGGACATCACTCAAGATTTGTTCCTGCGTATCACCTTCCCACCCAAATATTTTATACCAGTAAATTATATATGTGAGGGGAGTTTCATTTTCTTCCTCCCTGACCCATCACTCCAACTTTGTCCTCTCAGGCTTGTCTAAAATAGGATTTTCAGAAACAGGTAAAGAAGCAACCAAACCTTCCATTGTTGCTTATTTTGCCAATCAACTCCAATCTTAATTGTAGGGCTCAGCTGCACATTTTGCAACTAGAGATGGTAAGGATCGGGCCTTTTACCACCTAATATAGAATGCTAAGTTTGAAACTTTGGTTCAGGCTTCTGTCCTATAAACTTTTCACCAGGCCTGTTTGCTAGAAAGTCCTAAGCTGTTAATTGAGTACACCTGTGATTTGCTTTGTTCTTGTGAGAAAGTGTCCTTGAGAAGACTGGAGCCCGGAGCTGGTCTCAGCTCTAGCTGTACTCCCTATACTTTCGCATGCCATAATGCCAATTAAATAACTGAGCCCTGATTCGTTCAAGTTGATAGGCCGAGGCCTCCCTAGATCTCAAGAACCCTCACTGTCTCTAGGCAGACACCTTCAACCTTTACCTTTCAGCCATTGCTGATCATCTGCAATATGAGAGAGCTTCTCAGTTCCATACCACTCTACCACGATGCCTAGAGTTAGGCCGTTTCTGCATGTCCTAACATCATGCACCCTCAAGAAACGAGGGCATTTTCATGGTGTGATTTCTGACGTCATCGTGCCATGTGGTGCAATGATGTCAGAAATCGCGCCATGAAGACGCCCTCATTCTGTGAGGGTTGCGTGATGTTAGGACGTGCGGAAACGACCTTAGTTGGTATGGATGGACTCTTTGCAAAGCCTTGGGTAAGATCAACCAACCCTGGAACTACGTCAGAGACTTACTTAGCCTGCAGTATTTTAGTCAGTCAGAAGTTAGTTAGAACAACAAGACTTTATTTAATAACAACAACAACAACAACATTCGATTCATATACCACCCTTCAGGATGACTTAAGACCCACTCAGAGAGGTTTGCATGTCTTGCCTAAATGCCTTTTAAGAGCAATTCCTGCTTTGCATACGCTCCTGTGTTCTTTCTTGAATAAACTCCAATATTATATTTTACCTGTCTGAGGGCCAAGCTACAAGTGACAAATGACACTTGAACGGCAAGTGGATTGAGTGGAGGGCAAGTGAACAGGGAGAAATACACTTGCCGTTCAAGTGTCATTCGTCACTTGTAGCTTGGCCCTGTGTCCAGTATTGCTTGCCTAAGAGGTACACGTGCTCAAATGAACCCAGGAAGCCGGAGAGCTTCACAAATCAGCAACCAGAGATCTTAGATGCTCCTAGGGGTCTTGAGACGCTTGGTACAGCCTACAGGAACAGGAGTGAGAGTCTCTAGATCCCAATAGGGATGTGTGCTGAAAAACATTTCATTTCAGCTTTGAAACTGGAGTGTCCAAACAAACTGTTTACCATTATTGGTGTTTTCCAGGCGAGGCATTCCTGATTTGGTTCTAATCTGTTTGGCTTTTCCGTTATCATAGATTAGAATCACAGAATCATAGGGTTGGAAGGTACCTCTAGGGTCATCTACTCCAACCCCCTGCACAATGCAGGAAATTCACAACTGCCCCCCGACTGCCCCAGTGACCCCTGATCCATGCCCAGAAGATGGCAAAACACCTCCAGGATCCCTAGTCAACTGGCCTGTGGAAAATTGCTACCTGACTCCTAGGTGTCCATCGGCATTACCCTGGGCATGTAAGAAGGGCCACGAGAACTAAGCACTGATGTAACCCATTCTGCCCTCCCCCTCATGATCTGCCAAGGTTCACAGAATCAGCATTGCTGTCAGATGGCCATCTAGCCTCTGCTTAAAAACCTCCAAAGGAGGAGAACCCACCACCTCCCAAGGAAGCCTGTTCCACTGAGGGACTGCTCTAACTGGTAGGAAGTTCTTCCTAATGTTTAGCCGAAAACTCTTTTGATTTAATTTCAAGCCATTGGTTCTGGTCCGACGTTCTAGGGCAGCAGAAAACAACTCCGCACCATCCTCTATATGACAGCCCTTCAAGTACTTGAAGATGGTCATCATATCATCTCTCAGTCGTTTCCTCTCCAGGCTATCATGAGTTTCAGCCCCATACTTTGCAATGAGAACTTTGAGGCTCTTTGGGACAGCTCTTTTTGGACTTAACAGCATCAAAATCACTGTTTCGAAGCCATCTACTGACCAAGTTTGAGCACACACAACAATGGATTTTGGTGTTTACGGACCCTGAAGAATGCTTGAGGAAGGCAAGGGTCAGCTGCGCATGTGCACACTTCTTTTCAAGATGGGAGTGGGGAAATAGGCTATGGGGCAGCTGTTTTTGTACTTAACAGCACCAAATTTACACAGACTATAATTCTCCCTCTAAACCATTGATCCATCAAATTTTTCCTCAAGTATACTACAGACACAGAACAACAGACAGTGAGTATTGACGGGCGCACGCTATAGTATGAAACTGGCAAAGTAGTAGCGAGCCAGCAGGGGGTCATCAAAGAAGAGAGTGTTCCAACCATTTTTATTCACTCCCCCCTCCCCTTTTTCTAAGTAATGATAGTGCCAATAAATTATTACCTTTGTGTTCTGCTGTTGCTTGTTGCAACATCAACAGGGAGACAATGTCATTGTCAAGGTAGCGCTGCAAAAAAAGAAAAAAAATAGATGCACATTCCACCTTCCCTCCAATGGAGTTAAACAAATGTTTCTGAAGCTGATAGGAGGGGACTGGTCGGTGCTCCTCTTCTTGCACGGACCTCATTGGCAGTAGGACAATGCCATTCCCTGGGTAGCTCCAGATTAAAAAAAGATGCACTCATGCACATTGCACATATTCCCCCTTCCCACCAATGGAGTTAATGAGGTGATATAACATAATGTAAGGGCTCTTTCTCCTTGGGATCTGATTGGTAGATCATGCTGACAATGAAAACAAGATGTTGCCTGCTCAGTGCCTGTTGGCCTGCTGCTACTATGCAATAATAACTGAAATGAAACATCTGAACTTCTTGCTGGGAGATGGTTGTTGTGGATTTTCCGGGCTGTATAGCCATGGTCTTGGTATTGTAGTTCCTGATGTTTTGCCAGCAGCTGTGGCTGGCATCTTCAGAGGTGTAGCACCAAAAGACAGAGATCTCTCAGTGTTACAGTGTGGAGTCTTCTCTGTGACACTGAGAGATCTCTGTCTTTTGGTGCTACACCTCTAAAGATGCCAGCCACAGCTGCTGGCAAAATGTCAGGAACTACAATGCCAAGGCCATGGCTATACAGCCCGGAAAATCCACAACAACCATTGTTCTCCGGCCGTGAAAGCCTTCGACAATATTCTTGCTGGGAGGGTGGCATTATAACTTGGTTTCCTGGATTTAATTCACTGTTCCGGAAGCCAATTTAACTAAATGCAACAGCAATTTCTGGGGGTATTTCCAGTTTGTTTGTTTGTTTTGCACATCCTATTGGCAATGGGCTTTGCTGTAGATTAGAAAGGACTTTCACGCATGGAGTGAGATTTTCCCAACATGACCCTCCCTCATAGGCTTGGCAGGCCTCCTGCCAGCAAGAAAAATAAAGTAAAAACAGTGATGTTGCTGACAAAGGTTAGCTCTAGGAATTGCTGGAATGGATGTCACACGCATGCCTCCGTGTCCCCACCATGAGTCCTCCTGCCAGTTGCCAGGCTCAGCTTGCCAACACTACTACTGTAACATTCAAAATGCCCACTGAAATCCCTCTTACCCAGGAAAAGGATTACAGGGGAAGTGTTACATTGCCACAAGAAGGAACTCAGGTAAATTGCTCTGTGTGTATGGAAGGTTTTGTTCTGGCAAAAATATTAATCTTCTGGATCTAATACCATATGTCTGCTGAGGGTTGGCAAAATGGAAGTGGTACAATTTGCATAGGAGAAGAAGGGAAAACTTATTCACATTTCTCCTTTGCAGCAACAGACATCATCCTTTCCAGACCATCCCCTCAGATGAGATGGGACCCAATGAGATTTAAGCAGATGGGAAGAAGTAACCTGATGTCAGAGTCACATGACAGGGAGAGGGGGAAGCAGTATTATGATCTTACTAGTATCAAGGGGTAGGACTGTGGAGAGCAGACTGAGAAAGCTGTGGAAAGGGAATGTAAACCAAGCACCAAGAGGCAGACTGTGGTGAGTTAAAACTCAAGGAAGGCCAAAGCAATGGAGGAATATTCTGCAGGCAACTAGTGGGAGGCCTGTGGGGAAGGACATGGAAGCCACAAGGCCAATTGTGGCATCATGCCACTTCCAGTAAAAACATAAAGCAGATGTGACATAGGTAGTTCTAGGAATCTTCTGAAACTCTATAGTTTTACCATAGTCCACCCATAATTGGCTTTGTTGTAATATTTGTCCTCCTTCCATTGGTTACCTGTAGTTTTGTAAACTGGTGCTCCTAGCTTGATGTTTTATGGCAGTCCCTTTGTGTTGCTGGAGATTTTTTTTGGTCCACATTCACAGGGGCGGGGAGGGGGCGAGAATCACTTTATTGGGCTGACATTTATTGTTGCTCAGAGCGAAACATCCCTCATAAATCTGGTCTCCTCTAACTTTTATCTGAACACAACGTTGTAAATTTTATTAAACATTTTATTATCCTTCTCTTTAGTTCCCTTTCCTGCTAAAGAACAATTTAAGTCTTACCTGACCTTAAAAGAAGAATTCCCTTTTTAAAAACCAAGTGTTTTGATCCTATATGTCTTATGTAAATATTTAATAAGATTTTCAGATTGGACAAGGAGGATCATTTAATTTTAAGAAAATCTAGATGGTGGAGACAAAAGGTTAATGTTGGCTCCCTGATGCCATTGAAAAAACCAGTTTTTTTACAGAAAAGAGTCCAGTAGCACCTTTAAGACTAACCAACCGACTTTACTGTAGCATAAGCTTTCAAGAATCACAGTTCTCATCGTCAGATGCTTTTGACAATCACAGTTCTCTCCACAAGCTTTCGAGAATCACAGTTCTCTTCATCAGTTTTTTACAGGACAGTTAAGAGATCTTACTGATTTACAGAAGATAATCACACAGAAGAAGGAGCACATTCTGGGTCAAATTTATAAACTTTTACTTCAATAAGAAACAGAAAAAGTTAAAATTTGCGTGATAAAAAGGATGCAAAATTTTGGAGAAGAAATACTCTTTCAACAGTGGGAGAATCTTTGGACAAAGGGCATATATTTCACGGCAAGCCAAACTCTAAGGGAAAACTGATATACAATGTTTTTCAGATGGTACATCACACCAAAAGACATTGAGAAAATGGATAAGAAATATGTAGGGTCATGCTGGAAATGCAAAAAAGCAGATGGCTCCTTTTATCATATGTGGTGGACATGCAAAAAAAGTAAATTTTTTTGGAAAAACATACATGCTGAAATGCAAAAAATCTTAAAATTTGATTTTGCCATGAAACCCCAGACTATGCTGTTGGGAATAATACCAGAAAATATTGATAAAACATCTCACGAATTATTCAGATATTTGCTGACGACAGCAAGAGTGACATTTGCAAATAAATGGAAAGAAGATCAATGCCCAACCAGGGAAATCTGGAAAGACAAGATAGCAGAATATGCAGTGATGGCAACATTGACAAGTTATATAAATAGAAGACCAATAAGAGAATTTGAAGAGAAATGGGGAAATTATTTTGCTCATAAAGAATAGAATATACAAAACGTTTTAGTCTTGCAAATCTGAACAAGATTGTATGCTGACATGTTGTACACAGTTTATAAGAGATCATAGTTTGAGAAGGGTGAAAATGTTTGAATATATAATTGCTGAAATAGATTGTAGGATATGGAAATATTGGTATAAAGTTAAGGATAAGTAGAAATTATTTTTATACTAAAATTATGTTAATCAGTTATATTAAGAGATAAGTTGAAAAATACTGCAGTAATAATGAATTAAGGAGTCTTTCCTTTTTGATCATTAACATTTATTACTGAATGTTGAGGAGGAGGAGATATGCATTAAGTATGTGTACAGTATAGAGGGATAATATATAGTAATCAGATTTAATAAAGGTTCCATTGCTATATTGACAAACATTGAAAATGATTAAGTTTTTGTGTACTCTGTATTCTAACAACTCTTATAGTGAACAGTTGTAAAATCTTCTTTATCTTATTATTTGCTCCCCTCTCCTTTTTTCTTTTCTGTATTCTTTCTTATTTTGATAAAATAAAATTTAACAACAAAAAAAATATTGTAAGCTCCTTGGGGCAGAGATGTGCCTCTTTTAAAAAAGCTCCAGTCATATTGATTGCACTGTATCAATGAATAATAATATGCAACTGACACAGATAAGCTGACGAAGCGGGTTCTAGTTGACTTACTATGTGCGTGCTAATGGTGAGCAATCTCTTGGTAATTATCTGGTGTTGTGAGAAAAATCAATGAAAAAAGTGTCCAGCTTCTGTCCTGATACATTACTTCCAGGTATAACTCAGGAGTGACAATGGGTAGGTTTAGGAATCACTGGAAATTCTATACCATAGAGTTGACCATACAGTTTCTGGTTATTCCTAGAGCTACCCACTGTCACTTCCAGATTCTGGTTCAGGTTTATTATTACAGTCTGCGACCAACACATAAAAAACCATTTGCAAATCAGTTTAAAAACAGTTAAGACTGAATACAGGAGAAGAGCAATACATGAGTAAAAGAAAAATAAAATCATCATAAATTAGTTGTTTAAAAGGTTAAAATACATTCAGTCTGCCTTATGCAATTTGCATTGCTTGTAGACCTGGGCACAGAATGTCACTTCCAGATTGTACACAAAAGCTTATGTTGGAATAATACCTTATTAATCTTTGACTTATGTCCTCATTGATAGTAGTGGCAGTGTCCGGCGACCAGGCCGGACTTGGGAACCCTCCCAGAGCCACACCCAGAACCCAGACTGGCAGCCCTACCATCCAGCCTTGCCACCCTTGGCACTCACCTGACAAGAAGGAAACAAGCAGCAGCAAGGAGGAGACAGGCAGCAAAGGCACCAACAGAGAACTGGAACGCCAAAGAAGGCCCAGGTGTTGACAAACCCTCATCAGCAGGAGGCAGGCTAGATGGCCCAGGTGCTGACAAGCTCTCGTCAGCAGGGGGCAGGCTAGATGGCAGCTCCTGGGTCCTAGCCACTGCCCACTTTCCAGCCTTAGAGCAGCCCAGCCTAGCTGGAGGAAGAGGGCACAGGGGGCAGAGACAGTCAGCCCATGCCACCACAGGCAGCAGATCATGGGCAGCACCGGTGGCACAGGGCTGCACCCCAACCCAGTGGCAGGCACGGGAAGAACTGCAGCCCAACAACCCAGCAAACAGGCTAGAGGGGATGGAAAAGGGCCAGGAGAGGCTGGGGGCAAAACAGGCACAGCTGTGGCTACCTAAGGCAGCCAGGGCAGCAGCTAAGCTGTTGGGGGGTGGGGCTAGGAGGTGGTGCCTGGGAATGGTGAGGGCGGGGATAAAAGGGAGGTCCACCCACAAGTGGAGAGAGCAGGAGGCTTGCTTGCTTGGTTGTTCCTGGAGTGGAGGTCAGTCTACTCAGAGTTGTGGGGGGGGGGGCTGGGAAGTACCCAGGGCCCAATCACCCTGCTTCTGAGACCTTCAGGAGACAATATCCCTGTAGCTAAAAGGGACTAGTGGGCCAACAGTGGTGGAGTAGACCCAAAGGCCAAGAAGTAGAAGTCAGGCAGGCGGTGAGTGAGCACCACCATGGCAGAAAGAGACACATGAGGGGTGGGGCGCGTCTGAGCCTGAAAGGCAGATTTATCTCTGGGCCGTTTATTCCTTTATAGCCAAGACAGGAAAATTCCCATAGTTCCCAATGTTGCAAGGAAGTGGTTTTGTGGGGAAGAACAGCAGCCAGCTCAGCTGACTGGAAGGATCAGTAGAGTACTGGCTTCAGATCTCCCTCACCAGTCATCGGACTATGTCCCTGAAATGCTGGGATTCATCTAGACCTTTGGGAGGCAGCTGTTTTTTGGCAGTAGCTCAAGACCTATGAGTTGAGATGAACAGATCAGCTCTCCTTTCTTTGTAAATGGGGTGCTTAGCTGCCAAACACATTCACTATGAAATCCATGGCTAGTTGAAATGCTCTGTCCATGGAGAACTCACAAGTCCAGGGTCTATTCTAATTTTATTGCCATCCTGATAAGCTACTACCTGGATGGGAGACCTCTTGGAAGCTCACAGTAAATCTTGTTAGTCATTAAAGTCCCCCTGCGTGCAGGGCTTTTTTTCAGCTGGAACGCGGTGGAACGGAGTTCCGGAACCTCTTGAAAATGGTCACATGGCTGGTGGCCCCACCCCCTGATCTCCAGACAGAGGGGAGTTTAGATTGCCTCTGCGCTGCTGCGCGAAGGGCAATCTCAACTCCCCTCTGTCTGGAGATCAGGGGACGGGGCCACCGGCCATGTGACCATTTTCTCCGAGGGGAACCCACTGAGTTCCACCACCTCTTTTCCCTGAAAAAAAGCCCTGCCTGCGTGTATCATTTGGTGGAAATCTTGGCCTTGCACACGCATTTGTCCTCTTGTCTTTTTGAAACTCTTTAGCAAGAGACTTATTTTTCCACTACAAAATGCAGCCCCTCCCCTCGCCCAAGAGCAAGGCTTTAAAAAATAAATTTGCAAGTCATGACACAAGAACAACTTGCTATGATATGATCAAGGTGGAGAAACAGAGTATTTGTGGGAAAAGAAAAGAAATAGCTGTCCAGGGAGAGAGAATATTTCACATCTGCAGAAAGAACTTGCTGTGACTGGCAGGGAAGAATAAGCCTGTTCATTAGAACGTGGGTGCTTGCTGTAGTCTGGTAAATGAAGTTGGCTTCCAGAAGGAGAAGGAAAGCTGCTGTGCTGCAGCTGAAATTCTGCTTTGACATTCAGCAGTGTGTCATCATTTTTTCTGGAGGAGATCTTGTTGCCTCTTAAATGTAACAACGTCTCCTAGAAATCTAGCATGGCATGAACAAGATCTACTAACCTGCTGTGATGGTATTTGTTGTGGAGTTGGACCATTCCATTTCTCCAGTTCTCTGTTATGCAAGAACATCAGACCTATCTGGGGCTAATGTCATCCAACTGACAGCCAGAGGTGGTTATATCAGGGTTGTTAGTTTTAGATGTCTACGTGCACCAAGGGATGGTTTCATCCTGAACAGCTTTGTGCTTTCAGGGACAGATCATGTGACTCAGTGGCATACCATCAGCTTGCAGAATGTCTTAGGTTCAGTTCTCAGATAAAAGACCTTTCTCTGCCTGTGTCCTTAAAGAGCCTTTACCATAGCAGATAATACAGAGTTAGATGGAACAATGGTCTGATGTGGAATAAATCAATTTGATATGTTTTGAATTACTTATGGGTATGTTTGGTTATTGCCCTGACTTGGATGGCACAAGCTAGCCCAATCTTGTCAGAGTTGGCTCTGGTTAGTACTTGGGTGGGAGCAGGGGTCACTTCGTAGAAAAAGAGCTGGAGGAGCTCATTAGCATAACTCATTAGGACAACTCATTAGCATATGCCGCACCCCTTGCCATCACCGGAAGTGTTATTAGCATAACTGATTTGCATATGCCACACCCCCTGACATCAGCTATCCTGGCTGTTTTGGACCCAATCCTGGCCATTCAGGGCTGAAATTGGGCCCAAAATGGCAAAGAGGGATTGAAAATGGCCGAAAAGGGGCCCAAAATGGTCAGGATTGGGCTGCTGCTGAGTGGGAGAGTGATCCACCACCTGTCAGAGGCCCGATCGAGGCTGTTTCGTCCCCAATCCAGGCTGAAACGGGCCCAAAATGGCCGATGGTCAGGTGGGGGGGGCACCTGACATGTGACCTCTTTGGGGAACTGCTGGAACTGCGTTCCTGTGCGTTCCCCCTCAAAATGAGCCCTGGGTGGGAGACCACCAAGGAAGTCCAGGGTTACCATGCAGAGGCAAGTCACTTCTGTGCATCTCTCTCCTTGAAAATCCTCCACCATAAGTCGGTGGAGACTTGACAGCACTTTCCACCGTGCTTCCATGTTTGATAATTATTAGATGCACTGAGAAGTTGCTATTGCAAGTACCTTTTGTTTCTGCTTGCTGAGCTGTCCCTGGTGTGTCCAAAGAGGAACTTATGTAAGGCAGAGGTGTAATATTCGTACACTTGTGCATCTCCAATGCGTGAAAGTGGAAGCTGTTCCAGAATCAGGAAGTGACACCACATCTTTTCACGCAGCAGAGAAGAGCAAGAAAATAATGCCACCGTACGTATGATCATAACAAGATTTCTCTCATTTTCAAATGAAAGTGATGTCTTCTCCCCCTATGTGCACATTGATAAAACACTGCCTGCCCCTCAAAAGCAAACCAGGAACGTTCAGTGCTTTTTACAAAATTCGGAAACGGAATGAGGATTCCAGGGCTAGCTAATGAGAATTTGAAAGATCGTGGAGAACTTTAGGTGACGAGAAATTCAAAAGCAACTGTAGTTCCTCCTCAGTAGAAAAGCAAAATGGTTTCAGTATGACTTGCATCATGGTTTGGATGCCTTTGGAAAGGGGATTAGAAATATTCATGGAGGTGAAGTGCATCAATTGCTGCTAACCGTGAAGACTAACATAAACCTTCCATATTCAGAGGCAGCGAATCAGAATATCAGTGCTAGGAGATAACATCAAGGGGGAAGGCTGAGTCTGCACATCCCAGCATAACGGTAAACTATCAGAACAATAGCATCTTCCTGGCACGATTTCTGACTTCATGGCACCATACTTCTGCTCTCGTGGAATGATGACATCAGAAATCGTGCCAGGAAGACGCAGGGCTGGATCGACGGGGGGGGGGGGAGGCAGGGGGGTAGTCTGCCTCTGACGCAGCCAAAGAGGGGGCTCCGGGTGCAGCTGCCAGCCCCAGGAGCGCGTGAGTGGCAGGACAGGGGGTGCGCTTGCCACATGTCCCCTGTCCTGCAGGGCAGGCGAAAGGCAGCATGGGTGGTTGGGAGGCCGCCCCCGCCATTTGCCTGTCCGACAGGATAGGGGGCATGCAGCAAGCCAGCCACCCCCTGTCCTGCTGGGCAGGCGAATGGTGCGGGCGGCCTCTCAGCCACTCGCGCTGCTGCCGCCAGCTCCATGGTGCTTTGGTTGCCCTGGGCGCCGGCAACCGTAGATCCAGCCCTGGGAAGACGCTATCATTCCGACAGTTTAGCGCTATGCTGGGACGTGTGGATTCAGCCTGTGTCTTCTATGCCCCTCTTTGTTGGCCCTCCAGGGCAAATGGTTGGTCACCTGTGTGAAAAAGGATGCTGCTAGATGGACCACTGGAGTAATCCAACAGAGCTCTTCTGATGCTTTTATTTTCTTGTGCTTTGGAAGATGTCCTCGCATCTCTTGTTCTGAGCCATACCTGATTCTCAAATCCCTGAGGCAGCATTTGGACTTGGGGCGGGGAGGGGGGAACATTACTTCCAACTGCAGCACAGTTTTAACAAACTTTCAAATGATAGTCATAATGTATGCTGCATTATGCTTGAAATTTCATTAGGCACATTTTTTTCCCTTAGCACTGTTTCCACCTAGGCAGCAATAAGGGTATTAAAATCGACTTGTCAAACAGCTTTTGCAATAAAAAAGAAGTTTCCTGCCTTTGTCTAGAGAGACAAAGAGGGGATGGGGGTGGGGGGTGGGGAGACCTTTGAAAGCTTTTGCAATGCAGAGTATTTATGGAATGTTGCTCTTTTTTGCAAGTCATAGCAAAGATAAAGGACTAATTCCCCCCCCCCCTCTTTTTTGGGTGTTTAATTTGTTTTGTTAGCTAGGTGATTTAAATGACCTGCAAGTGAGAGATACCTTGGGGGACAAAAATACAGCTTTATGCTGTATATTATTCAGACTGTAAAACTCAAAGTAATTGAATCTCTGTTCATTGCAATGAAGACGGAGTGTTCTTATTTTAAATTTAAGTGTCTATATAAACATGACGCCTTAGGGCTGTGCTGATTTATAATATATACGCTTAGAATGGTGCCTTGGTGGCTTTGTCTGAACCCTTTTCATTATGTTATTCTTGGAAAGAAAAAAAAAACCCTTCCTGCCAATAATTCTCCCCCCCTCTTATATTCCTAATGCTCCTTTCTTGCCACGATCCTTTATAATGCTATTAGCCAAACTTCTGTTCTATACCTCAAACACATGGCAAATCTTCAGAGTATATTCTTTTGTTTCAATTGCTAATGAAATGTGCTGTGTGGGGCTTTTGTTTCTGATTTCTGTCTCTTCTCGTCAGATTCTATTTGTTTTCGGTGTCAGTTTGGGTTGCCAGCTCTGGGCTGGGGAATACCTGAAGATTTGAGGGCAGGGCCTGAGCATGGTGGAGTTTTGGGAGGGGAGGGAGATCAGCCGTGTAGTGATCCCATAGACCCCATCCTCTGCAGCAGCCATTTTCTCCAGTCTAGTTGATCTTTGTAGTCTGGAAATCAGCTGAACTCTGGGAGAAGTCGAGGCCCCAACTGGAGGATGGCAAGCCTAGGGTCAGCGCACCTCTATGGTTCCATCGTGATGTCTCAAAACCAGTTTGAGCCAGTTTGGTATAGTGGTTAAGAGCGCAGAACTCTAATCTGGAGAACCGGGTTTGATTCCCTACTCCTCCACTTGAAGTCAGCTGGGTGACCTTGGGTCAGTCATAGCTTGTAGGAGCTCTCAGCCCCACCCACCTCACAGGGTGTTCTGTTGTATGGGGATAATAATAGCATACTTTGTAAACTGCTCTGAGTGGGTGTTAAGTTATCCTGAAGGGCGGTATATAAATCGAATGTTATTATTATTTATTATTTTATACAAAGATATGAAAATTCAGACACATTATGGAAATATTGGGCAGTTGGTTGTGCATGTTTTGATCTTTTGCTTTACTGAGTTTTTGCCATACTAAGTAAGTGTGGAGATGTCGTTTGCTTCTCTCTGGGCAAAATCAGATATAATGATTTTAATAGTCAGGGGAGATCAGTTGTAATTTCAGAAGAACTCAGCCGCCACCTGGAGGCTGGCAATCCTACCCTATTGGAACTCTCATCTTGTACCTCCAGTCCCTTCAGAAAGTCCATACAAGAAATAAATTTAAGTTGCTTTCACCATTGTTTGGTGTAGTGGTTAAGATTAGAATGGCAGGACTCTAATCTGGAGAGCCGGGTTTGATTCTCGACTCCTCCGCTTGAAGTCAGCTGGGTGACCTTGGATCAGTCACAGCTCTCTCAGAGCTCTCCTCAACCCCACCCACTTCACAGGGTGATTGTTGTGGGGATAGAAACAACACACTTTGTAAACCGCACTGAGTGGGTGTTAAGTTGTCATGAAGGGAGGTATATAAATGGAATGCTATTAATGTTATTATCGTTGATAGTCCACTCCTTTTAAATTCTTTGAGGCTGTTCTAGTAATATTTATTCCTCAGAATTCAAGCTGTTTCCTTTAGAATCCAGCTACTTCGAACCATACAGTAGCCTCATGGAGACCTCTTTAAACTATCTCCAAGTGAAGATTCCTCCATATTATGGTCCATATGTTTTAGCTCACCACATGCGTTTGACCGGACTAGGTGGTTTGGCTTCCTCTTGCCCCAAACCACCGAACAGCGTTTGACAACAACCCTCAAATACAAATAATGGTCATGACAGGGGTGGAATCAGTGGGTGCTCAGTTACCTCATTACTTTAAAACTTGGGTCCAGCCTTCTTACTTATTATTTTGGAGTCCATTTAACCATTTACTCATGTTAGGTTAAACCAATAGAAATATGTAGAAAATTATATTTCAGCTACTTAAATTTTTATTTTAATAATTATGCTTATTGGACATTATGTTATGGTAGGTTGATATCAGTGGCTTGTATCATTTGTGGGGGCCCACCGTGTTGTTGTTGTTGGAATTCCAGCCTGGATTGAGATGTCGTGCCACATGACTGACTCCATATGAAAGACTCACTAGCTACCACTCCACCATAAGCCACTTTTATATTCTTCCACAAATCAGAATGATTTGATAGTAAATAAAGGTAATTTCTTATTAAAGAACAGGAATGACTTCTCCCTCCGACATTTGAGGGGATAATGGTGTTGGAAGAGGAGAATCCAGCGCTGTCTCTCTCCTCAGGTTTCAGAGGGGGACAAACCAAAGAGTTAGAAAGATAGAGAGGTCAGGGCACTCTGTTTACTGATTACTGCTCTGACTTCCTTTGATATGTAGATTGCTGTTGTCAGGATTTCCTCCTCCTGACTTCCTCCCTCTCAGTCCTTCTCTTCCTGGCTTTGTTCCAGGTAACACCTCTCTCTTTCTCCTCCTTCCATCTTGGCAGCATGAATGCAGGCCTTGTCCTGCCATCTATGACCATCCTTAGACTAGATAGGTAGTTTTCCTTTCCTATCAAAGTATGG
Source organism: Eublepharis macularius (assembly GCF_028583425.1). Taxonomy (NCBI): domain Eukaryota; kingdom Metazoa; phylum Chordata; class Lepidosauria; order Squamata; family Eublepharidae; genus Eublepharis; species Eublepharis macularius. Next base: position 22,055,179 of record NC_072801.1, read on the forward strand.
AGTTCCTGCAATAAAGAACTCTTATTTCTTTCCTAAATATAAACCAAGTGTATGCTTTTATTATTTTCATTCCTGCACACACACCAGACAGCAGAACGAGCTCAAAACCACCTATAATCATGCTTCCTATGCCACATGGTAGACTCTGCTAACAGCCCAAACATGGAATCCTTTAATTAGGTTTCTGGTGCCTACATAATGATTTATTTATCAAATGGCATAGGAACACCATTGTTTACCTCCTAATCCAACACATTATTTGATCGATATACTGAAATCAATAATTCAATTATGGGGGGGGGGGAATTTGCAGAGGCTCTTCTTTGTGTGCCCCCACTTTCTGAGGTTAGCTGGTGGCTTCTCATCTGTGGAAAGTCCTTGGGTACTGACTAGAGATGAGCACGAACAGAAAAAAACCCAAACATGATGTTCGTTGTTCATTGCCATCCATGAACAGGGACTCACAAACAACCATGAACATGGCCCTGTTCACGAACATGTTCATTGTTGGCTGTTCATGGGGGCCAGCAGGCTCTCCTCCAGCCATCACCCAAGTCAAGATCCCTACTGCACCACTCCCAGAAACCTGACCTGAGCAGGCACCAGGAAAAGTACCAATAATAAATAATAGCTTGGCCCCAGAGCCTGGCAGCAGCCCTGGAACTTGAAGGGGTAGATCCCTACTGCACCACTCCCAGAAACCTTGCCTGAGCAGGCAGCAGGAAAGGTACCAATAATAAATAATAGCTTGGCCCCAAAGCCTGGCAGCAGCCCTGGAACCTGAAGGGTAGATCCCTATCCCACCACACACAAAGAAAATACAAGCTTCAATGCACTCTCTCTATGAAAATGCCAACAGCAACTCTCTCCCTCTCTACTGTCTGCAAACTAAGCCAGAGCTGGGAGCCCCCCTCCCCCCTGGTATTTGCTTTCTTGTAACAAATTTGGAGCTCCACACTTGAAAGGAAGACCTGCCTATCAAGCTAAATTGGGCTTAGATTGGGGTTTTCAGGGCAACAGCAGAAGTTCAGACAGAGTTCATACAATTCCTGCCTAAGTTGCCAAGGGAATTGATTGCAGGTGCCAGACTGTCTGGCTTGACGAACAGCAACAAATGAGGCTTGGAATGACCACCTGTTCGTTTAGAATGGGGCTTCATGAACAGCTTGTTCACGAACAGCAGATTGGGCTGTTCGTGGCTTTTTTTTGTTCGTATTGCTGTTTGTGCCCATCTCTAGTACTGACCTGGTAACTTATCTGCTCAGTTTCTGTTTCCAGAATAAATCATGTGTATTTGATCCAATAATTGGATTGACGATATTGATTTAGTATCTGAATTTTGTTTCTCTCCCTCTTTGCAACCCATTTATAGTTTAATCTTTGCTCTAACAGTCATTTTGTTGGTTTTAATGTGCTTTTTAATTGGTTATTGTTGATATTTATTTATCTAGTTTGAACCTAATGTTGGATTTTGTGTTTCCATCATAATTAGTTACTTTCAAATATTTAAAGTGGGCCACTTGTTCTATTTTTCCCCCCGTTGATAGCCCCAGACCTATGTTTATTACATGAGCTTTTTGAGAGATGTTGTGTTTATTGTTTGCCACCCTAGGAAGCTAAATGACTCATCATCTGAGAATATAGCTTGTCTCTAGAAAACAATATGGATCCAACTACACAATGGCCATCCATTAAATGGTCTTATCTTTATTAACGTTTAACACCATTTTATTACTCTTAATTTTGGATATCATCACCAATTTATTCTGCTTATATGGCCATAGGCCTTAGGTATAATTAAACATGATTAAAATCAAATACAAATATACAGTCACCAAATAATAATACATTAAAAATACAAGATCTACAAAGTAAAAGGTGAATAGTAAATAATAATACTTTACAAAATAGATTTAAAAACCCATATAGTTAACAATAGGCATGTAAAAAAACTTTACAGATTCTATGACACGGGTTAGAATCTCCTAAGAACTAGTTTAAGACTAATTTTGGCATTTCAATGAAAGTATAATTGCCAAAAATTTCACCACCAAGACTTGTTTCCGGATCAATGTCCACCAATAAATAAGAAATCACCCATGGCTCTAATGTGGGATGGTATTTAAATAAAGTAGGGAATATCCAATAGAACTTAAAAGTAATTTATTGAGAACAAAACAATAACAAGGGGCTAAAGTCTCTATCACGCCAGACGCACATACGCAGAATCTGAATAAGAAATTTGGGTAAATTTGTTAGTTCCACTGATGGGAAGAATAAATGCAAGAGTAAAAGCAAATCTATGAGTGGGAACTGTAAGACAGTTTAAATATGCAGGGGGATTTAACGGGGAAGGAATCCCTAAAGCGAGAGGTGAACAAACATCTAGCTTGAGCAACTGTACTATCTCTATCCACACTGAAAAACTTTTTGGATATTTGTCATTGCCATGCATGCATTTTAAGAGCTTCTTTGGGCTCATTGACCATGGTTTCACGGCTGGGTTTTACCGTTATTTTTTGATATTTCAAGCTGTCTTGAAAGCCAAGTTCTGAGACCTTGTGGGATACAGATATTTGAATAAATCAAATAAACCACATCATGTATCAAGTGGGGAAGACAGATCAAGAAGGTCAAGGGCTTGATACTGGTTAAAATGGAGGAAAGTATGTCAAAGTGGGATGTTGTGGGGTCCAGGCCTTGGAAATGGTTACACACTGTATCAAAGGTGTTGAGATTTGTTCAAAGTATCAGCTCACCCAGCATTCATTGCTTATAGCTGAATGGTGCCTCCCTTTGGTTTGCTGCCGATAAATTGTGGGTAACAGCAAACACATGCCTCATGTTGATATAAATAAAGTAGGCTATGGCTACAGGAGACAAATTGTTCCAAACAAACTTATCTCTGTTAGGTTATCCTTTGGATCCCGACAACTTCACTATTTCATCTATCACCAGCTGCTAAGGGTGAAAGCCCTACTCTTCATGCAGAGATGTAGCTTTCCCATGAGTCAGTGTTTCTTTGTTGAGACTGGATTCTCCTTTTAAAATCTGGCCATTAAGATAAGTGTGCGTCCCCCCTCTACTCCCTCTCTTTGGTGATTTTGAAGTCAAGCCTCTTACACAGCAGGTGCCTCTGAGCTTTCGGGGTGGGGGAGAGATTCCTTTTGTGCCAGAAATATAGGCGCGCTCTCATTCTTTGTAAAGCTGACTTGAAAATTGGTCTTAAAATTGCTCGTATTGTGAGAGAATGGTGTCTGCGTTGCTGGATTTTGGATATCACCGTGGGGGGAAAAAACTCCTGGTGGAAAATAGAAACGGGAGATAGGCTAGTATTAATGCTTCTATTGTCATCGGAAGAGATAAATGGTTTAAACCTCTTATGTTCAAAGCCGCAGACTTGGGGATGAATTTTGAGTTAGTTTCTGTTTGTACTTTATACATTTGACTCACCTTTGTAGGTAATTTGGCCCACGTTTTGCAGGTGAAAATTTGACCTCTGCTTCTCGGCCAGCCAAATTCAAGGATGCTTTGTTTTTGTTGTTGTTGTTGCAAAGATGACGTGGGAAAATCAGATGTAACCCTTTCCCCCTCTGCCTTTGAGCACCCTGTACAATTACACCAATGGCTTGTTCACAGTTTAGAATGAGCTACATTTCAGGCATTCAGCATGGAGGCTGGTTGTGTAGCTAAGGTCTGTTGATGCTTACAATGTGCTCAGTTGCTCCCATTATGAAAGGATCTTCCCAGGTTCATCTAAAGCAGTGGGACTCACTCCATGGCTCATGGAGAGCCATATTCACAATTGCTATTAGCCAAAAGAGGCACCTAGCTACCATAAACACCTGCCAGTGGGGACACTGAGACTTGCCCACTGGCACTCTTAACAGCCAACAGGAGAAAGATATTTTTTACAAAAAATTGCCGTCAGTGACAGCGTGATGTTACTTCAAGGGAAACCTGAAAGTGGCATCAGTCATATCTAGGAATTGCTGAAAACGCCATAGTTTTAACATAGAATTTCTGACCACTCCTAGAGAGGCATGATGTCAATTATAAGTTTCCCTTGGAAGTGATGTCACATTGTTGTGAATGGCTGCCTTCCCACTTTCCCAATCCATCCATCCTTCCTGCTGGTTGCTCAGCTGGGCCTGGCAAGTTGCAACCCTAGCACCACCCCACCAACATAACTTACAATAACATGACTATTAATATTACATGTACAATTATAACTATGAGGCTGTGGGAAGAGTGGAAGGTTTTTGGTGAAGACTGGCCCTTCGTTTCAATCCCTGACATGAGGCCTGCAGTTCAGGGATGTTAGCAGCGTACCCTTCCTTCAGTCCCTTTGATGGTGGCAGATATCATATTGGGGAATGGAGCTCTGAAGAACCATGGGTGGCATGCAAAGACCCACATGTGGTCCTGAGCCACTAAGTAAGTATCAAGGGTGTTAATATGCCATGGATATCAGACCAGGAGCCTTGGGGTTAGGTGCCAGTTCATTGGACCAACAAAGCACTGTTTCATAGTATTATGTAGCCCCAAGTGAGATGCACCCACTCCCTCTTGCGCCCGTGCCACTGGAAGAAGTGTGGGCCCAGGATGGGTGAGCTGACTACTGACTGGGACTCTGTCTCACTATTTTCTAAAGAAGCGGTGGGACTCACAGAATCGCATGCAGTTGGACTCTCAGTTGCAGGCCAAGTGGAGGAAACTACTACCGGGAGAAAAAGGAGACAGAAGATATAACTCTGAATCTATCTGCAGAAACCAATGATGACCTTAATCCATTACTCTCTTCTTACATTAATACATGACTTTTAACAGGGGCCAGCCACTAACCCTGCCATGTTTTTTCAGATACCCACAGAGATGCCAAGATGGAAATAAACATGCTGGAGCGGGTTCAGTTTCGCTCAGCATCTGGCCATCTTGTAGAAAACAAGGTAATTTTAGAGACGTGGGGGCTGACAAACCTTGTGAACTTGGCGGCATGCTCTGTAAACATTCAGCTGCCGAGAGCTGTCCCACCACATGTCTGAAAACAGCCAAGCCTTTCTGGTCCTGTACTGACCAAGAAGTGAGGCACATGTCTGTGGCTTCTTTTCAGTTTCCCCCCACCCCACAAAACAGTACGACTTCAGAACGCGGTTTGTCCACATGAACTTGGGTGGCACTTGCAGCATGGAGGCAGGTGGGCTCAGGGGTGCTGAAAAACGACGTGTGACTTGAATGTAGGCCTTTCACTAGTGATGGGACTGAATTTTGAAATGGGGTGGTGGTGGTTAGACATGGGCACGAACAGCATTACGAACAAAAAAAACCCCACGAGCAGCCCAATCTGCTGTTCACAAACAAGCTGTTCGTGAGGCCCCATCCTAAATGAACAGGTGGTCATTGCAAGCCTCGTTCGTTGCTTTCAGCAGCCGTCTGGCAAGCCAGACAGTCTGGCACCTGCAATCAATCCCCTTGGCAACCGGAGGCAGGGACTAAACTCTGTCTGAACTCCTTCTGGTTTTCCTTTTGGCTTTACCCCTTAAAAGTACTTCCAGAAGAGAGTCCCATTTTTCCACTGTGAAGAGAACATGACAGCCCACGGGGAGACCCATGGATCATGCCTTTTCTGGGGTGCAATCTCTCTGAAACTTGGGGGGTGGTCTTCAGAGAACAGTGAGGACTATGTCCTCTGCAAATTTGGTAGGTATTGGATATTGGGAAAGTCAGTTTGTAACCCCTCAAAATAGCTGCCAGCAGACACTGCTGTTTTTGCCAGGACAGAGCCCTTTAAACTATCAGCTGCCCTCTGCCACCTGCCAGCTGATAGTTTAAAGAGATCTTTAAAGGGCCACTTAAGTGGGTTTGAGGGGAGGGGGGCTAAGTGGGGGTTTGGGGTGGGGGGGGGGTTCTGGCCCCCACAAACAACGAATAATGAACATGTTCGGGAACAGTTCATGTTCATCCATGTTCATTGTTCGTGGATGGCAACAAACGACGAACTGCGTGTTCGGGGTTTTTTTTTCCCATTCGTGCCCATGTCTAGTGGTGGTTCCCAATGAATTTCAGAAGTTCAAGCTTCCTTGAGTCCCTTGTAGGATGGGCCTAGACCTCTCCAAATTAGGGGTCTGACTCTGAAGGTGCTCAGTTGTAAACACCTGCCTATCTGTGGTAGCCCTTCTTGCCTCATCCCCTCTCCAGACTTACCCTTGTGAGGAAGAAAGGCATGGAGTATGTTTGCAACTAATAATAACTGTGCCCTGTCTAGTTGCAACCAACTCATGGTGACCCCAGAACCATGAGGTTTTCCAGTTCCAGTTCCAGTAACCTTTTTTGGCATAATAAAAGCACTGAGAAAGCAATGGCAATGGCAATACAGTACAATTTGCCAATTTGTTGAAAAAAGGGCAAAATAAATTACAGGTGGTTGTAATTCTAACTACTAATAAAAAAAGAATGACAGTAAACCTTCCCCCCAGGAACCCAATAATAATCACAGGAATCACAGTAAACCCTCTCCCTCCTGCTTCCCCCTCCTTCTCCCTTCCTATCCCCTTTATCAATTTTTTCCCTTTCTCTCACCCTCAGCACATTTGCCAGATGAGCAGAGGTGGTTTTGATGGGAAATGTAGGCATCCTGGTCTTGCAGCTTGACTCTCTGACTGCTGCCCAATGGACTTTTCAACTGTCACTTGTCCAACATTCCGCCAAGCTGCCTACATTTCCCATCAAAACTTGAGGGAAGCTGGCAAGCGTCCAACCTGTGTCATTCGTCACTTGTAGTTTGGCCCTCACATGTATTCCTCCCTGTTCACTTGCCCTCCACTTGCCCTCCACTCGAGTGGAGTCTGTTCACTTGCCGTTTAAGTGTCGTTCGTCACTTGTAGCCCATAGTCGGCACTGCTTAGCTTCCAAGCTCTAATGAGATCAAGCTACTAAGTGCTATTCAGGCTGCTTGCAACTAGAGGGGGCGCCGAATTTTGAAACAAAGAAGCTTTAATGACTTTGTTGAGATCAAGCCCAGCCTCTTCTGAGACTGGTTCAGTCCTCTCCGAAGTTTGGACTCAATTTGGAAGGAGCTCAGTTGAGTGTCTCCAATGCCTACCTTCTATCTTTCCTAAATGGTAAGATCTGCAGGCTCTGTCTTCATCTGGAGTGCACTCCTCTCGAAAAAACACACCTGAGCACTTCCTTTAAATGCTAGTAGAATGAAAAGCAGACGGACGAGTCATTTGTGCCCATTATGGCCACTTGGTGTAACTTCCATAATGCTCCTCAGATGTCCATATATTTTTGTGGGGTTGGTTATATAGTGTGCAGCTGAGGTGCTGTTAGAATTTATGACACCTGTGCCGGAGGGAGGGTTCGGATAGCTTGGGGTGACTTCTCTTTTTTGCCCCATCCATCAATGCAAAAGGAAGGCATTTGTGTCATCCACTTTACTGCAATCCACTGTTACTGCAATGAATAAAAATGCTATCGTACCATCTGAATAACCTTACACCCCTTTTTATAGTGGATTTTCAGGCCTATCCCTTGAAAGGTTATAGTGGGTGTGGATGCAACCACCCGCCGAGTATCCCTCCAGTCTAAAGAGTCTTCCTCCAACATAATTGATTCTTCCACCAATGGAAGAGCCCACTTCAGTTAAAGGCAGGCTCCTTAGACTGGAGGAAGGCTTCAACCTTGAGCCAAAAGGAAAGTTGGGGCATAAATATATTGATAAATAAATAGATAAACTTTGCTTAGTGGAGTGGTAGCAGAGGATTAGGATCCACCTCAGTTATTGTGATGGATTTTTAAAAAATGATAATAGCAATAGCCTTGGCGAATACATTCTGTTTTAAAAAACGGCTTGTATTTCCACAGATATGGAGGGGAAAAATAATTTTCACCAGTTTTCCCCTCCTGCAGTAGCCCAAATGCTGCTCCTGAAGGATGGGGAATAGTTTGGAGGCGAATCAGAAGTGTCCCCAGGAAATCAGTGAAAATCACTCCTCTTACACTGGTGGAATTTCTAGCCAATAATGTGTATTGTTTCTGTGCCCCCTTTTGAAGTTTGGACTCCATCATACTCATGATATTACACATAAAACTAAAGCAAGGCTCAAATGCTTCTGCCATCCTTTATTTACAGCCCCTGTCCCTGCTCCCTGCACATATCTGATGAAGAGAACTGTGATTCTCAAAAGCTTATGCTACAGTAAAGTTGGTTAGTCTTAAAGGCGCTACTGGACTCTTTTCGATTTTGTTACTACAGACTAACACGGCGAACTCCTCTGGATCTGCTCCCATATGTCCCAGGTTCCCAGGCAGCTGGGAAGCTGACATTTCAACATTCCGGGCAACAAGAAGGAATTGAAGCCTTGCAGAGAGTCCTGGCAGAATTCCCCTCCATTACCCCAGTTGCAAGTGACTCTTGGTGGAAGAGAGTGGAATGCAGTGTGTTTGGGGAGGAGGCAGTGGTGGCACCAAGGCAAACCCATTCTGAGCTGGAACCAAACTTTGGTGGAAGTTTGGGCTTGGCTCGTAATGAGGTTCAGTTGAGCAGGTTCCAACGTTTGCTTTTATTAACCCTCTCCATTGGAACCATCGTTAGTGGTAGACTGAAGTATTACTCTTTGGACAAGCGTGAAATGATGGTCTGAGATGAACACATCACATCAGCGGACGTTGAGGTTTGTGCCTCCAGGTGGGATGATCTATCAATTATTGATCAATGTTGGGACAGAAAGGAAGATTTGAAGGCTGCACTTTATTGGATATAAGATGGGACAGGAGATCATTCCAATTTGTGCATTGGCAGGGAAGAAATTTGAGCTACGAAGAAACAGAAAAGATAAGATGAATTCGGAATGTGTTTTTATCCTAGACAATGGCCTCTTTCAATAAGGCTTCTGCCCTCTCTTCTTTGAAGGATATTTTTAAGTCAACAACTCAGTGGCTGAGGTCAACTGGGGCAGATCAAAGTAGCTGGAAAGTCAAATAGAAAGAAGGGAGTGTGTCTAAGATGGGGAACTGTGTGGGCCTTGTGTCCCATCTACTGAGAGATTGTGGGTTTGCCTTTGAGAAGCAGAAACATGTTTAGGGAACCAAAGGAAGGGTGATGACGAGCGCCACCAATTGTGCAGCTATGGAAGCAGCACAGACACTCGAAACTGCTTGTTTTGAAAGAGCAAATGTACCAGCCAGTGAGAAGCGAGAGTCAGACTTGCTACTCACAAGGATTCAGATGTGAGTAGTCCCATTCACAGAGACCAGGTTGTGCCTTCAGGATAGGAACCAGGTAAATTTTCCATCTCAAGGCCACACTGCAACAGAGGTACCAGAAATTTGATGCTATGGAAAACACCATTGGCAGAAAAGCAGATATTACGAGAGGCGTGCATTCGATTGGTCATCTACCAGACTTACTATCAGGGGTTGTAATTCATGTTGACCATATTGCATCTTTAGGGTCAGAACAGGTAGATTCTCTGGTCAGAAGTACAGGCCATTTCCACATGGCTCCCCGCTGCTCGTAACAACCCGGAAGATTGCGCAAAAAATGCGGAAGATCGTGTTTTCTTGCGTGAGATTTGCGTGACATCACTTCGCGCAAATCTTGCACGAGAAAACGCGATCTTCCGTGTTCTTTGCGTGATCTTCCGGGTTGTTACGAGCAGTGGGGAGCCGTGTGGAAACTGCCACACACTGCAGTTGACAAATGGTCACGACCCAACCCTGCAGGCCGATGTCTTCTCCCCCTCCCGCTGTTCCCAGTCTTGTTTTTTAAAGCAAAATCATGACCCGATGCTGTTGGGGAGGGCTGTGGCTCAGTGGTAGAGCCTCTCCTTCGTATGCAGAAGGTCCCAGGTCCAATTCACGGCATCTCCAGTTAAAAGGACCAGGTAGTAGGTGATGTGAAAGCCTGTGACCCTGGGGAGCAGCTGCCAGTCTGAGAAGAAAATGGACCAAGGGTCTGATTCAATATCAAGCAGCTTCTTGTCTTCATACGTGTTGCATTATACGTTCTGCTCTGTTTCACTTCACAGATAGGAAACCCATAACACAATGAATCAAATCACATGCTTCAAAAACGACAGCAACATGTGGCAGTAGTAACATCTGTTTTCCATCTTGAGCACCTGAAAATCTGTAACTTTCAGGTCCCATTTTGTGCCTGGAGTGGGCACCATCCCGTGGCGTGGGAGGAGAAGGACGACACAAACCCAGTGTTCTGGGGAGACTCAATTATGAGCATCCTCCAGCCTCTTACACTTCAAGATGAGTCACAGACCAGATGGAAATCCTGCAGCCTTCAGTCTTGTTGACCTCACCAGTGATGCAACTGGCCCATGGGGCAGGGAATCAGGAAGCCGCTTGCAAGCCACTTGGCTGATAGGATAGCCAATTCTGGGCCACAAATGCCCAGCCATCCTCCTCCCCCTACTCCACCCAGCCACAAATGACACCATAAGCCTGGAAATCAGACTTACAATCAGGGCTTTTTTTCAGCTGGAACGTGGTGGAACGGAGTTCCGGAACCTCTTGAAAATGGTCACATGGCTGGGGGCCCCACCCCCTGATCTCCAGACAGAGGGGAGTTAAGATTGCCCTCTGTGCCACTTGGCAGCACGGAGGGCAATCTCAACTCCCCTCTGTCTGGAGATCAGGGGGCGGGGCCACCGGCCATGTGACCATTTTCTCCAAGAGCAACTCACTGAGTTCCACCACCTCTTTTCCCAGAAAAAAAGCCCTGCTTACAATGCAATCCTAAAAAGAGTGACTCCAGTCTAAGCCCGTAGGTTTAGGCTTAGACTGGGTTAACTCTTCTTAGGATGGAACTATTTGCCCTACAAACCATTACTTTTTTTTAAAGGACAGGTCCATCCCAATTGTATGTGTTTCAGTTTCCTCCTCTTCCTGCCGGAATCAAGAAAGTTTGATATTTCTACTTTGCTTGTGGAGTTCATCTACTTTTTCAGCCATTTTTTTTTGCATCTTAAAAAAGGCTTTCCAGCAGTTTGTTCTCTTTTAAACATCAAAATGAGACTCATTTTTAGCATCTGCGTGGCAGGAATTGCAGGATTTGAACGGGGGGAAATGTTTCGTTTTGGAACTCGGTTAAGCTGTCTAAACCGCAGCAAAGCCAATCTGGGGTTCCATTTCAGACAACTATAGAGGTAGGATAAGAGTCCCAGTCAGTTCAGAATCAAATGGCATATCACCTCCTACCTTATCTTTTGACTGGAGATGCCAGGGATTGAACCTGGGACCTTTTGCATGCTAAGCAGGTGCTCAGCCACCGAGCCACAGCCCTACCCCCATTTGCCTGCCAAATATCTTGTTTTTGGGACTCCAAATATCATCTTCCATAAAAATAACTGCATTAATTTTTTTTTCAAAAATATCTGTATGTGATCTCTACATACACAAGGTAATGACTGAAAAATGTTATGTGAGATGAGAAAGTGATTTTTTGAGTTTGCAGTTATATAAAGAGTTAAGATGAAATAGTGCAGCAATTACGGAATGAGGTTTATATATTGATAAATACTGAATATAAAGCTAAGATAAGATGGAAATGGTCAAATATTAATGACGAGGTAGATTGCATAATGTATTTAGTTTGTGAAAGTAAAGGTGAAAATACTCAGTAGCTGGAATAGTATGTTTTCTTTATTTTAATATTGATTAACTCTGATTAAGATATGTTTTGAGTACTCTGTATTTCAATAACTCTTGTAGTGCAAAATCCTACCCCTCCTTTGACCCTGTAACTCCCTCTCTTTTTTCTGTACCCTCTTTATTTTGGAAATATTAAAAAATTTCAAAAAAAAAGGAAAAAAAAGAAAAATGTTATAAGTGAGACGAGAGTGATTTTTTGAGTTTGCAGTGGTGGAGTTCTGGAATTCAGGCACCTCCTGAGCTCAGTTCTTTCAGAAATGCTTTCTGCACCCCACTTCCCATTGTGGCTGGGTTCTAAAAACTGGCCCCTTCTGTTGCAGTTGGGCTTCCTTGTCAGGTACAGAGCAGCCATAATCTAATTGAGATAAACGAACAAAAATGAAAACATACAGTGTTAACCATGGCCTTAATTGCTTCCTTTGGAGGAAAAAAAAACAATTCTAAAAGCAGAAGGCAAAACGGTGGGATATGCAATTAGCACCACGTTGTGCAGAGATTGTGGGAGAAAAAAGCTGTGTAATTTATCCGTCACTGGTGTCACTTTTGACTTCGGCGATGTTGGGGTAATGTGGAGTATAATTCAGCAAAGATCTAAATAGGGGGCAAACATTATCTTTCTGCAGCTGTTTGCCTGAGCAATTCATTTCTCCCTTCCACCAAAAAATTGTTAAATTTTATCTACTTCCTTTTTATGTGTGCACGTACGACGTCTTCAGCCCGTGATAAAAATAAGAATCTTGAGTGTCAGGGCTGGGAAACACCAGGGGCATGCTTCCATTGGAGGACAGAATGCTAGGCAAACAGTGCAGTCCTATCGAGAGTTACTCCAGTATAAGCCTGTTGACTTCAATGGGCTTAGACTAGAGTAACTCTCCATAGGATTGCACTGTAAATGAACCAATAATCTAACAAAAGTGTCCTAAATTCACATATTGCTTCATGCACTAAGTATGGTGCAATGTGTCAGACTAGCATCTGGGGTGAAGGTGGAAAGCATCATTAAGTTACAGCCGACTTATAGAGACCAGATAGGGTTTTCAACATAAGAGATGAGCAGAGGTGGGTTGTCATTGCCAGCCTCTGCATAGCAATCCTAGACTTCTTTGGTGGTCCCCCATCCAAGTACCAACCAGGGACAACCCTGCTTAGCAACCGAGATCTGACAAGATCAGGCTAGCCTGGGCCATCCACGTCAAGTCAGCAACTTGGATGCCCAGTTCAATTCCCCATTGAGAATTGAAGTCACTGGCTGTGACTCTCAGAGCCAAGCTAGAAGTGACGAATGACACTTGAATGACAAGTGAACAGACCCACGTGTATTCCTCCCTGTTCACTTGCACTCCACTTGCACTCCACTCGATCACATAGAGTGGAGTGCAAGTGGAGTGCAAGTGAACAGGGAGAAATACATGTGAGTCTGCTCACTTGCCCTTCAAGTGTCATTCGTCACTTCTAGCTTGGCCCTCAGTCAACCTCAGCCTAAGCTGCTTCAAAGGGTGGTTGTGAGAATACAAGAAAGGAATGGAGGGAACCCAATATGCTGCCCTGAAGAAGGATGGAGTAAATATGTACTAGATAAATATATAATGGAGGAGTCCCTTGAACACAGAGAAACTCTGCCTGGTCTGTGGGAGGACTTGTTTTGTTGGTTTCATGATTGACACCAACCAACGGCCTTACTATTGGATGTATGTAGCATTTCTTTACACCCTCCGTTGCTCCTAATTGGTGCTCCAGCATCACCTGACTTCCCAGGCTGGGACATGTATGTGTTATTGCAGCTCTGAGCTACAAATGGCCGGTAGTTTCTTTCTCTGACCAGCGTTCCTGAGGGTACAGAGAGCCATAGAGTGATGTACACGATCAGGTCTACGGGAACAGGTCTTGTGACATCCAGGAAATGCGAAATGCCAGAGCTAGGCAACCTGCTCTGCTCCATGTACCAGGGGGGAAAGACATCCTAAACAATTGGTGCTGTAGAGGAGGGGACCCTTTTACAGGTTCCTGCCAGCTTGCATTAGTGATCTAGACTCATCCTAGCTCTTAGCAGCCTGGGACCAGCATATCTGTGGGACTGCCTCTCATCAAATGTTCTCTGGCAGGCACTTAGATCAACTGATAAACAACTGTTGGGGGTCCCTGGCCCCAAGGAGGCTTGCCTGACCTTGACCAGGGCCTTCTTGGTCCTGGCACCCAGCTGGTGGAACTCTCTGTTTGTGGAAATTAGGATCCAGTAGGATTTACTATCCTTCCGCTGCGCCTGCAAGGCAGAGATGTTCCACCAGGCCTATGGTTGAAGTTGGGGCACGAGCAAGTTCCCTTTGCCAGTCTCCTGTTGAAGGAGAATGTCACCTCCCCCCCACAATTGTCTGCTGACTCGCCTAATGTATACGGTCTCCCATCCCATGAGATGGATTTAGTTTTGAGTTTGGCTTATGGGCTGCTTGTAGAATTGCTGCCTCTTATACTGATTTTTATGTTTTAATCTGTTTTAATGTGTTACTATAAATTGACGTTACCCGCTCTGAGCCTGTTTGCAGGGAGAGCAGGTTATACGTTTAATGAACAAATAAATAGACTATACTCCTGCTTTTGGGCTGGAGCAAGGACTCTTCCAGGTTTGGATAAAATGGTTCTGGTGGACCCATTGATCTGCATATGTGCTAGGACTTTATCAAACTCACTGTGGTGGATCCCAGAACACTGGGAAATTGTTGTCCTACGTACAATGCTTAAACAGTCTAAGGAAGGATGCTCAGATGTCACACAGAAACTAGCATTTCCGCCTTCAGCAAAGAAGACTTTCTCGTCTCCCTTTCTCCATATGTGTTTATAACCCATTTCTTTGCTAAAAAAAACCCCAGCTGGGATAATTATAGCGTACCTCAAACCATTCTAACAAATGTTCTTTTCTCCCCCCCACCCAAATTCCATCAGCTCTTCATTTGTATTAAATCATAGGGTGTGCATGTGTGTGCTCGTGTTTTTTTTTGTCCCCCCTCAAGTGTTGTCAGAGAAAAATCCAATTAAATTGCCTCATAGGCGCTGACACTTTTCCTTATTGATCTTCTAACCTTCTCAAACAACTTTCAAAAAGATACTCAAAACACATCTCTTATAGCTACATTTGTATACGGATGGCAAGGCGAGGCAGTTATCTTCAAAGATCTTTAGAAATGCAGCAAGGGCTTTCTCTGAAACTTACGGGAAATCGATGAGAAATCTTTGCCAGTAGCTTCAAAGGGGGCTCAAATTAAAATCCGTAGAGGTTTTCCTCTAGTGAATCACTGGTTGTCGATGTAGAACTTAGAAACATCCCCAGACCTCCAGCAGAGATCCTAAAGACCCTCTGCCCATCAGACTAGACAATACTGACCTTAATAGACCAGGGGCTTGAGTCATTAGAGGGCAGCTTTTTGTCTGTGTTTATCAGTGCGAGCCCTGACCTGGATAGCCCAGGAAGACAGCTTGATCTTGTCAGATCTCAGAAGCTTAGCAGGGTCAGCCTTAGTTAGCTATTGGATAGGAGCAGGGCTTTTTTTCTGGGAAAAGAGGTGGTGGAACTCAGTGGGTTGTCCTAGGAGAAAATGGTCACATGGCTGGTGGCCCCGCCCCCTGATCTCCCGACAGAGGGGAGTTTAGATTGCCCTCTGTACCGCCAAGTGGCACGGAAGGCAATCTAAACTCCCCTCTGTCTGGAGATCAGGGGGTGGGGCCACCAGCCATGTGACCATTTTCAAGAGGTTCCAGAACTCTGTTCCATTGCGTTCCAGCTGAAAAAAAGCCCTGGATGGGAGTTTGGAGTTGCAGAGGCAGGCACTGGCAAAACCACCTCTATTAGTCTTTTGTCTTGAAAACCCCACCAGGGGTCGCTATAAGTTGACTATGACTTGAAGGCATGATTTCAATTTATGTGTGTGAAAGCAGTAAGAGAAGGGGCTTTAAGGGATCCAACTACCTTCTCCTCTTAATTATTTATTTCCATTATTTGTAGTCTGCCTTTCTCACTGAGTCTCAAGGCAGATTATGCAGCATGAGCCAGTACAGTCCATATCAAAGACATTTCAATAAACATGTAGTGGATATATACATGCAATTTTACAAAGATTTAAAAACCAGCAGACATAGGGATCCTATTTCCCTCAGCGGGAGCAGGGGATCCCTTGCTTCCACCCTTCACCTCCTGCCACCACTTACATGGCTGGTGTGGGGGGGGGGGGAGGTGTGGGAATGGGCCTGCTGGGCGGGCTCCCAGGATAGTGTGATGACATCACTTCCCATGAATGATATCATCACGCCACCCTGAGAGCACTCCCCAGTTCTGCAGTGGGCCCAAATTGGCCAGCGTTATGATGTCACTTCGTGGAAGTGATGTCATTACACAGGTCCAGGGGCATGCACACGTGAGGAACTCAACAGGTGCGACAAGAAGATAAGCTCTAGGTCCTTCCTCCTGCCGGGAAGGTAAGGGGACCTGGCAGAGCTGAAGAAATGCAGAAACAGAGCATAAGCAATTCTACAAGTGACATACTGAACAACACAGACACAACCTGGTAGGATCATATATCAATAGTAGTGGTTAGACCATCCAGCATGCTATTCGAGTTGCACCACTTCTTAGTATCATTCATTCTGTCACATCACATCTTCCTTCAGCCGCTCAAAAAAGGATGCAAATGTATTTAGCTAAACAGCTGACAATTAATTGACTATTACTTTTTTAATGCATAGTCATCCCTGACAATGAGAATATGTTGGTGTGCTCCAGCTGGCTCAAGATAATAGAGCTGACAGTGCACCCAGGCCTGCTTGAAAAATATCTGAACTTTTGATCAATAATAAAATACAGTTCCTTTACCCATCATTACTACTTCTGTCTCGCCTCCCATCTCTGAGCTTTCTGGTTATTACTGAGGAGATGGATCTCTTTATCCTCGCATGCCATTCTTATCACACCAAGCGCTATCTATTTCATTCTTAATATTTCCTCCACCCGACTATTGGAACCTTGTCATATATCTTAGTGTTCGAATGTCACTGCTAACTCAACACAGATTGGACCATGATACATCTTCGGAGATGGGGATGTCAAGTCTTTCGTTTCCGAACGATCTCTGGATATCGAGAATAAGGCTGCAGCCTCTTTCCTTTCTGAGGATGTAAGAAAAGTATAGGCATGGCATATGGTGCTGGTTCTGTCCAACCCTGCCAAGCCTGAGCAAGCATGCTAGTCTCTGGAAAAAATGGCTGCTTTGGAGGTTGGACTCTTTGGTATTACACCCTGCTGAGGTCCCTCCCCTCCTTAAACCCCAACCCTCCCTAAGCTCCCCCGCCCAGTCTCCAGGAATTTCCCAACCTGGAGTTGGGGACCCTAGCTTCTGCTTCTGTGCCTGTACCTTGAGTACTTGCCTCCAGACTGTATAGGTTCTGCCCCTCTGGATCAGAAACATTGTTTTCCCCATGTCCCCATGAGACCTGACGATGTTAAAAATGTACAGTTCCCAAAATAATTTTTTAATGCCACCTGGGAAAGCAGCCAAGGTTTGCGTTAGGATTGAAGTTTTACTTATTTAAAATAATTAAACCCTGGCCGTTTCCCCACATCCTTAAAATAGTGCAACACTCACTGAATGCTAGCGGCTTCCTTGCACTGTTTCGGTCATCACCCTGAGACAGTCATTGACAATTCCATTTTCACGGCGCCATGAATATGGAATCATTACTGAAACCAGAACTTATTTTTATTAAACCACATATCGGTCCCGGTCAATAAAGAGGAAAAGCATTTGATGTTGAATACAATTACAACAGCTAGGATTGCATATGCAAGACTTTGGAAAATGACAACTATCCCAACATAAGAAAACCTGGTCGAAAAAAATACTTGAGACGGCTGAAATGGACAAATTGTCGAGTTTATTGGAAGAGTTGGACAATACAACCTATAATGACATTTGGGAGCCTTTTTACAAATGGATACAAGATAAGTTTGGAGAAATTTAATTTTCAGTTAAGATGTGGTCCTTTATGGACATTATAGAAGATAAATGGAAAAACTTGCAAATAGAGAGCTGAATACTAGCAGAATACTATGACATGTATTAGAGTGAATGGTGCAACGTAATAGATATGTAACTTCTTTTTTCGTTCTTTCTTTTCTTTCTATCCCCCTTCCCTCTACTTTCTACTCCCTATTTTCTATCTAAAAAAAAATAAAAATCTTACATATATATATATAAAAGAAAACGGAACCATTACTGCTTGCCTTAGGGTGACGTCAGAAAGAGTGTGAGGAAGTGTTCAGTGAGTGTTGTGCTATTTTAAAGATGTGGGGAAATGGCCCCTATCTTTGCTTGGCTCAAGGCAGCCTACCATTCCAAGATTTGAAAAATTCTGATGTTATTTAGAAATTAATATATTTCGGAAAAAATGTATGCCATCTTTCCAGGAACCTGATGCAATGGCCATAGGCGTAGGCAGCTTTAAACCAGGGCCAGGGCCAGGGCCAGGGCCAGGGCCAGGGCCAGGGCCAGGGCCAGGGCCTTTTCAGTCCTGGCTCCAACCTGGTGGAACCCTCTATCCAATGAGACCAGGGCCCAGCAAGATTTGTTATCCTGTAAGACAGAGCTGTTCCGCCAGGCGTATGGTGGAAGCTAAGCTGGGCCCCTACCAGCCAATAGAGGTGAACGCCCTCCCTGCTAGAGGCATCCACCACCAACCTTTCTTTTAACCAGCTACGCAAGGAATCTTAATATGGTGGCTTGGTGGTGGACTGAAATTGATAAACCCATTACTCCTGCACTGCCTTCCTTGTACTTTTAAATATTTCTGTTGTACTGTTTTTATATTGCTATTTAATTTTAAAATTTTAAAATTGTTGTTATTAATGTTATTAATCTGCCCTGAGCCTGCCAGTTCGGGGAGGGTGGAATAGAAATTGAAGGTAAATAAATAAAATAATAATAAATGAAGGGGAGGTCTATCAACTGGTGCCTAAAGGGGGCCTCCATGTTGAGAGGCAGTCAACCTCTGAATCCCAGTGCCAGGAAGCAACTTCAGAGGAAGGACTCGGCCTCTATGCCCTGTTGTTGGCCCTCCAGGGTTGGCCCTGTGTGAGGCAGGATGCTGGACTAGATGGACCGCTGGTCTGATTCAGCAGGGATCTTAGGTTAACCTCCCTGAGATGGCTCACAATTTTTTTTTAAAAAAGAATAAAAACAAAATATTAAAAGATATTTATTAAAATCCAGCATTTAAAAACCCAGCCCAGCATAAAAACATAGACTGTAAAAACAGACCACTGAAAGCTTGAAATAAGAGCTTCCAGACTGTCATTTTTAAACGTCCTTAAAGGGATGGCCCACTCACCAAATGCTGGCGGCTTTTCTCCTTCACTCTACATGTCTCCGATTTCAAAGTGGTAGCAGGCTGTTTGGTTTCCTTTTTTTGGCGCCTTTTATGAGAACACAATTCCCCACACTTTCCTGCATCCCCCAAAAAGGCGCTGAAAAAATGGAAGCCAAACAGCTTGCTACTGCTTTGAAATCGGAGACATATGGAGTGAAGGAGAAAAGCTGCCAGGATTTGGTGAGTGGGCTGTCCCTTTAAGAACGTGTGGAAACGGCCTAAAGTAGAAAGCAATGTAGGTGCTAGGCAAGGCCTAGGAGGAAGGGTATCCCATTAGCAAGGTGCCACTACTGAAAAAGCCATGTCTCTGGTTGTCACCTGTCTCACCTCTGAAGGTGGGGGCACAGAGATCATGGCTTGTGAAGCAAATACAATAAAACCCAATTTATAATCTGCCACCCCCAAGAAAATGCCTGTATCTTAAACACATTAATAGCCCCCTTGCAAAGAACAGGCTCTAGAAGACACCAAATGAGTCACCTTTAGCAGGGGAACAGCTAGATGGCAGCAACAAGAAGACCACAGCTGGTGCATGGGGCATAAGCGGTGTAGATGGTCCAGATACGGCAGTCCTGGGCCCTGAAGGGCTTTCCAAGTCATACTTTAGTTGAATTTGTAAACAAACTGGCAGGTGAAGTGGCTCTTTTTAAAATACGTGAGATGTGTTCCTGTCAGCTGACAATGGATGGCTGCTGTGTTATGAACCACTTGTCCAGTTTCTCTTCAAGGGCAGCCCACTGTAGACACGGTTCTGAACTGATTCTACCTGCATGGTACACCAAGGAAATGGCAGGTTTGTGAGTCTATCCCTGACATCTGCTTCTCTTTTTCTTGTGGCATGACTGCTGAATCCATATTCCACCCCCCTTGCCCTCTCCTGACCGTGACCTGTTTTGCAATATTGTTTTGAAGGGGTTTGTAAACGGAGCTAATTTGTCCACAATTTAACAGTTTAATTACGCTTCTGGAGATTGAAAAAAAAATGATGGGGAGATCACAATGAGTCTTCTAATTAAATGACCCACTCTTGGGGACTGTGTCAGCGCAAAATGATGGTGGTGTATAAAACCTTCCATGGTTGTTGAATTTCAACTACAGATTAAGAACTGCTTGTAGCAGCACTTTTTGTACTGTCCTGCTCTTCAGCCTGAAGCTGGGATCAGTAAAAATGCTACTCGTTGCCATTTCTGCAAGCATTCCTCTTGACACCACCACCAACGACAACAACAACAATAACAACAACAGTATACTTATATACAGGGCTTTTTTTTCTGGGAAAAGAGGTGGTGGAACTCAGTGGTGGAACTCAGGACTACACAATGATGTCACTTTGGGTCAGCTGGAACAAGGGGGGAGTTTTTTTAAGTTTAGATCTGCTTCGGCGAAAATGGTCACATGACCAGTGACCCCACCCCCTGATCTCCAGGCAGAGGGGAGTTTAGGTTGGCGCAGAGGGCAATCTAAACTCCTCTCTGTCTGGAGATCAGGGGGCGGGGCCACTGGCCATGTGAACATTTTCAAGAGGTGCTAGAACTCTGTTCCACCACGTTCCAGCTGAAAAAAAGCCCTGCTTATATACCCTTCTGGACAGATCAGTGCCCACTCAGAGCGGTGAACAAAGTCAGTGTTATTATTATCCTCACAATCCAGCTGGGGAGCTGGGGCTGAGAGGAGGGGTTTACCCAAGGCTACCTGCTAAGCTCATGGTTCCCAGTAGTGGGATTCGAACCAGCAAAGTGCAGATTTGCAACCCAACCACTTAACCACTATGCTATGATCTCTCAAAGCTCACAAGCCATGTGGCTTGCTAGTGGCAATTAATGCCTCCCACCCGTGATTAAATATTTGAGTTGTGTTTGTGGATTATTCCATGTGGATATCTTCAGCAGGGTCAGCACGCAGCCTATGGCCTGCCTACTGCCCAACTGCCCTGTTTGGGTGAGACAGCTGCACTGGTAGGCTGCCTTTGAAGACTGTTTCAAAACCTGAGTTAACATGGAATGCCGCTGCCAGATGTTTACAGAGACATTTATTTATTTAGTAGATTCTTATCCTGGCTTTCCTTTTAGCACACTTCAGAGTAGAAGAGAACCAGTTTGGTGCAGTGGTTAAGAGTGGCAGGACTCTAATCTGGAGAACTGGGTTTGGTGCGCCACTCCTCCACTTAAAGCCAGCTGGGTGACTTTGGGTCAGTCACAGCTCTCTGGAGCTCTCTCAGCCCTACCCACCTCACAGGGTGATTGTCATGAGGATAATAATAACAACATACTTTGTAATCAGTTCTGACTGGGCATTAAGTTGTCCTGAAGGGCAGCATATAGAATGTTGTTGTTGTTGTTATTAGAATGATTCTTCCATCCTCCATTTTATTTCTGAGAGAGCGTGACTGGTCCAAGGTCATCAGTGAGGTTCAGCTTCTTGATGGAGAGGGGAATTTGAACCTGGGTCTCTGTCCTGTGCTCTGCAGGCTGGCCAGGTCTGGGCTCCTCTGGAGTAAGGCCACAAGATTGGCTGGCTAGACTTGGGACTGCAGACTGGAGCATAGAGCTACACCTGGGGAGCATGGAGCGCAAAGCTTGTGCCTAATGGACTGGTTGATCCAGTAATACAGCACTCTCCAGCATCAGATGAAATAGGCTGTGTGTTAATCAGGCTCAGCTGTATTTGTGGGAAGACGTTGCAGCTCTTGAGCCTGTGCTGCGCTCTGCCCAGGATCGTTCAAGGAAGCACCACTCTCAGCTCTCTGCACTGGATCAACAAGGAGGTTGCACACAGCCAGTCTGGCACTTTGCCTCCTTTGTGTCATTTCAGTCTGGGCCTTCCACTGCCCAGGTTTGTGTCCTGCCTGTCAGAGGTCTAGTGGTTATCTCAGACGCTGATGCCAAGGGCTGTCTTGCAGGTTCTGGCAGTGTGGCCTCCGGAACTGCTGGGGCATGGTTGGAAGGCGCCTATGCAGAATCAGGCCCTCCCTGATCCTACTGGTCCTCCTGATTCCCTAACCTTGGCTCTACAGGGTCTTTCCCTGAGTCCTCCAAACCAGAGACACTGAGCTGGACAGAGGGGTCAGAACTAGACATGGGCACAAACAGCATTATGAACAGAAAAAAACCACGAACAGCCTAGCCTGCTGTTCTCGAACAAGCTTTTCCTGAGGCCCCATCCTAAATGAACAGGTGGTTGTTGCAAGCCTCGTTCGTTGCCTTCGGCAGCCATTCGGCAAGCCAGACAGTCTGGCACTTGCAATCAATCCCCTTGGCAACTGGAGGCAGGGAGGGACTGAACTCTGTCTGAACTCCTTCTGGCTTTCCTTCCGGCTTTAACCCTTCAAAGTACTTCCAGCAGAGAGTCCCGTTTTTACCACTGTGAAAAGAAAATGATAGCCAATGGGGAGACCTATGTATCATGCCTTTCCCGGGGTGCAATCTCTCTGAAACTTGGGGGGTCTTCAGAGGACAGTGAGGACTATGTCCCCTGCAAATTTGGTGGGTATTGGACATTGGGAAGGTCACTTTTGTAACCCCTCAAACTAGCTGCCAGCAGATACTGCTGTTTTTGCCAGGACAGGGCCCTTTAAACTATCAGCTCGCAGGCGGCAGGGGAGAATCTTCCCCTGCCGCCTGCCACTGATAGTTTAAAGGGATCTTTAAAGGGCCAGGTAAGTGGGTTTGAGGGGAGGGGGGCTAAGTGGGGGGTTTGGGGTGGGGGTGGTTCTGGCCCCCACAAACAACGAACCACAAACATGTTCGGGAACAGTTCATGTTCGTCCATGTTCATTGTTCATTGTTCGTGGATGGCAACAAACGATGAACAGGGTGTTCGGGATTTTTTCCCCGTTCGTGCCCATGTCTAGTCATAATAGCCTCCTTGATCCTTGTCTAATGCTTTACCACAGAGTTGCCCAACATGGGGCTCGTGGGTCTCCTCTGACACTTTGAAAAGTAACTATTAGAGTTATGCATGAACTCACTCCCTGACTTTTTGTGGTCGGCAGCGTCTCCCAGAGCAGCCATTTTATGATTGCTCCCACCACCCTGTGCTAGAATTCCAAAGGTGGTTGCAGGCTCAGAGTGGTTTACAAAGTATATTATTATCCCCACAACAATCACCCTGTGAAGCGGGTGGGGCTGAGAGAGCTCTGAGAGAGCTCTGACTGACCTAAGGTCACCCAGCTGGCTTCAAGTGGAGGAGTGGGGAATCAAACTTGGTTCTCCAGATCCGAGTCCTGCGCTCTTAACCATTACACCAAACTGGCAGTCATTGGGGAAACATGTCAGACCTCTCGTTGGGAAACCTTTAACCTGTTTAACATATTGCCTTGTGCTGTGGCTGTCAGGTGGGGGATCCCCCACTCCCAGCCTCTGCCCCCCATTGCCACTCACCTGGCTGGCATGCAGTGAGCGAGCTCCCCACAGGTGCAATGATGTGACTTCTGGGACTGGCCCCTGTGAAGGCAGGAGCATGCCTACCGCCAGGAGTGATAATGTCACTCCCAGAAGTGACATCATCATGCCGCAGCAGGAGCATACACGTGCTTCACATGTGCATGAGGAGTGTCAAAAGGTGAGTGCCTGGTCTTCCACCGTCCTGACGGGAGGATAAGGGGAACGGCAACCCTACCTTGTATGCAGGGGTCATTTCGTAGAAAAAGAGCTGGCGGAACTCATTAGCATGACTCATTAACATTACTTTTATTTTTATTTTTATTATTTTAATAACTATTTTATGCTTGTAAGATAGATGTCTATTTTTACTGTTTTTAACTTTGTATTGTGACGGCCTTTGGCCATATACAATTAAACCTACTACCTACCATTAACATAACTCATTAGCATATGCCACACCCCTTGACATCACCAGAAATGTGTTATTGGCATAACTGATTTGCATATGCCACACCCCCTGACATCACCTATCCCGGCTCTTTTGGACCCAATTCTGGCCATTCAGGGCCGAAATTGGGCCCAAAATGGCAAAAAGAGGCTGAAAATGGCCAAAAGGGGCCCCAAATGGTCAGAATCGGGCTGCTGCTGAGTGAGAGAGTGACCCACCACCTGTTAGAGGCCCGATCCAGGCCATTTCGGCCCCATTCCAGGCTGAAATGGGCCCAAAATGGCCGAGAGTCAGGTGGGTGGGGCCACCTGACATGTGACCTCTTTGGGGAACTGCCGGAACTGTGTTCCTGCACATTCCCCCTCGAAATGAGCCCTGCTTGTATGCATGTTCGCCTTTTGAATAAACGTCCCCTGCCTTATTGGATACCAGTTGGATTTGGAGGTACCGGCAATCCAATTAAATTTGTAAAATGCACATTTCCCCCCCTGCTGTCTTGTGCACCACTGAGATGCAAGCCTCTTAATGGCAAGGACCCTAGGAAGAATGCCCCATGCGCTGCCAGGTGGGCTGCTTCTTTTGAACTTGCTTTTGATTAAATACCAGCGTCTTACAAAAGCCAACACAAACGTCCGAAATGGTTATCTGTTGGGGCCCCAGGCAGTGTTCTTTGAAACACCCGTGCTTTGAAATGCATAACATTGCATCCCGCTTTGGAGGGGAGTCCATCGTTCCTTTTCTTCATTGCCGCCAAGGAGGTGAAGCATGGGATGAATGGGGGAAATGGAAGGTTTAATGAAAGGGCAGGGGGCGGGGGGAGGCTGTGATGATGACGATGCGCTCGGTCTTTCCAAGCTGGTGAATGAATACATGAAGGTTCCTTATACTGAGTCAGAACGCTGGTGTATTAAAATCAGCACTGTCTGTACTGATTGACAGCTGCTCTCCAGGGTCTCACATGAAAAGCTGCCTTCTACTGGATGGGATTATCTTTCCGTCAAGGTCAATGTCTCCTTAGACTGGCAGCAGCTCCCCAGGGACGCTGGTAGAGGTCTTTCACATCACTTACTATGCCGAGGATTGAATCAGGGACTTGCCTGCATGCAAAGCAGAGGTTTAACCACTGAGCCATAGCCCCTCTCCGTCCTCACACAACACGTGTTGCTGTTGCCTCATTTTCAGAGTGGTCACAGGGCCAAGCTACAAGTAATGAATGACACTTGAATGGCAAGTGAACAGACTCATGTGTATTCCTCCCTGTTCACTTGCCATTCACTTGTGCTCCACTCGAGTCTGTTCACTTGCCAGGCAAGTGTCATGCCTCACTTGTAGCTTGGCTCTCACGTGTATTCCTCCCCGTTCACTAGCGCTCCACTTGCGCTCCACTTGATCACGTATCAAGTGGAGTGCAAGTGGAGTGCAAGTGAACAGGGAGGAATGCACGTGAGTCTGTTCACTTGCCGTTCAAGCATCATTCGTCACTTGTCGCTTGGCTCTCAGATGATTCTTCTTCTCATGCTACTTTCATACCCTTTAAAGATAACCTTTTCAAAGGGTTTTAAATGTTGATGAGAAAAAAATTCAGCGCAAGAGGAGAGAGACTAGGCTCAAACCTGTTGGTAGAGGAAACAAATTCAGAATGGAGATGTTCAGATCAAATCAGAATATTTTCAAAATTGGGTTCCCATCTGTAGTATTAGGAAGGGTTGCCAGTCTCCAGGTGGGGGCTGGAGATCTCCCAGAATTACAACTGGTCTCTAGGTGACAAAAATCAGTTCCCCGGGAGAAAATGGCTGACTTGGAAGGTGGTTATATATATTATACCCAGCTTAGGCCTCCAAACACACCCTCCTCAGGCTCTGCCCCAAATCTCCAGGAATTTCCAACATGGACCTGGCAACTCTAGTTCTTAGGCTAGGATCAAATCCTGTGAGTTAGATGTGTGACCCACTGAGAGCCCACTTCTAGCTTGGGTGTTGCAAAAGTTATCCCTGTGATTGGCAGATAGTATGAAGCCTGTGGACTGTTTGGACCTTGTATAAATAGTAGAACCCTGGGGCTTTGATCAGAAAAGGCAAAAATGTTAGAATTTCTGCCCTCCCAAGTAGCTGATTTCTGGGACCTAGGGTGGTAGAGAGGGCCACCTCTCTGCAGACAAGCCAAACAAGTCGTCTGCTCTATTTTCATTCTCTTGTCCCTTTCTGTCTTACTGCAGCCTCCGCCTCAAGCATTCCTCTTCTATCTGGGCCACGAAATGTGAAGAATTCTGCAGATGCCTTTTCCTCATTTGCAGTATTCCAAGGAGAAATCTGGCGGCTTAGCCGCATTTCACTGTTTGACAGTAATCCCCTTGGGGTTGGGGGCTGATTTTGTCCCTCTCCTTTGCCCCTTTAATGCATTACAATTTAAGTGAGGAAGAATAAACAGAACTAAGCATGCAGCCATTATAGATACTGTAGCATTAACCATTAAAAAACCGGAGACCAATAGCAGAGGAGAGGATATCTTTAATATATCAGAAGGAAGTCTGCTGTTCATGCATGCTCAGTGCAAATCAAATCATGCAAAATGAGTGAATAGTTTGTCCTCATTTGCAGACAAAGCTTGTGAGAAGCCCTGTGGCTTCACAAGGGGAAAAAAATCCCCCAAACAATAGTAATATATGGGGAATTCCGCATGATCAATTTTGATCGGACTTTCTGAGCAGTCATGCCGCAGTGGAATCCTACGAACCCACTTCTCCCCGATTCCACATTAGGCTTTTGTTTCGCACATTTCATCGGCTCAAAGTCCATCATGCGGAATTTTTGACAGGATAAAAATCGATTCCTCATCGCTTTTTCCGGGGGAAGTGTCGAATGATGACTATCTTCATTTATATTTTTATTTTTATTCCCCCCCCCCAAAAACGTTGCTACACATAAACGTTGCATCAAACCAACACATTAGAAAAAAAATTCTCACAAAAAAACATTGCTACACATAAACGTTGCATCAAACCAACATATTAGAAAAAAATTCTCACAAAAAAACGTTGCTACACATAAACGTTGCATCAAATAAACATATTGGATAGGCCAGAGCACTTCCCGCCGATATTGTGGAAGAGTATTGGCTATTGACATTTGGAGGGAAAATTGTTACCAATGACCCCGCGTCTATCTTTCCCACTTTCTTCGTGAGCGGTGTGGTTTAGTGATAGGTGTGTTGAGGACGGTCTCTTTCTCCCTCCATGAAATGCCTAGACCACTAGTTAAATGCTGAAGTCCCTCCATCACACTTTCACTCTACCTCAGAAGCTGTCAGCTGTCAGCGAGGAACAAGTAACAAATTTGGCGTGTTGTAAAATGGACCCATTATTGGTCAGCTGTTGTCATTTGACACAGGATATGTTTCTGCATAGATTTGTAGAAACGTTGCAACGTTTTTTTACATTTTTTTTTTAAAAAAAAAAAGAGGGGAAGGGAAAGGGTAGTGGGTGTAGCTTAGAAAACATGATTGGCCAATCAAATTAAGTTGATTCGAAGGGCAAGAGAAAAGAGCAAGGGTGGGGAGAACATCGGATAAAGAATTCCGCATGATTAAAATCCCTAATCTGCTGCGCATGGACAAATAAGTCGGGGGAAAGCAGGATGGAAAAAAAATGGACAAAACGTGCAGTGACTTCGAATCTGCATCTAGGATTGCCTTCCCACGTGTGGAAACACAAGAAAAAATCGAGGTCATTTAGAAGCTGAAGCAGGGAAAACCATTCGTGCGGAATCACCCTATAAAAGCCCTTTTTAAAATTACAACCAAGCAAAACATCATAAAGTAACCAACAGGCTTTCAAAAACTTTCTGTTAAGCTGTCTGCCGATGACAAAACACCCAGCGAGAGGGTACGGGAGACAATAAGTTGCTTCAAAGATGGCAAAGCCCCAAGACTATCATTTCTTTTTAAAAAGTAATATTTGTTCAAATAGTTATTAATTTTGATGCAATTGTCATTTTAAAAAATTAGCATACGTTCTAAAAATACGTATGGGTGAACTCCATTTTGGAACATTGAATTCCAATACATTATAATGACCAATGTTCAACAAATTTATTTACCTCCAAATGTGATGTACTGTGTGAACCAGTTTGGTATAGTGGTTAAGAGCGACAGGATTCTAATCTGGGGAATGGGATTTGAGTTCCTGCTCCTCCGCTTGAAGCCAGATAGGTGACCTTGGGTAATTCACAGCTCTCTCAGAGCTCTCTCAGCCCCACCCACCTCACAGGGTGATTGTCATGAGGATAATAATAGCACACTTTGTAAACTGCTCTGCGTGGCCTAAAGGGCGGTATATAAATTGAATGTTGTTGTTGTACGATGTACTTTAGCTTAGTCATTAAACTTCTTTTCCAAATCTTATTATTAAACCATTATAATCTTGGTAGCTTTTCATTTTCCTAGTTTGTGGCTACTGAATTTTCATTTCTTCTTAATAAATGTATACCCATTTCTAAATCTATATTGTCTTTCAGATAACACAGTAATATGTAAGCTTCCATGGTATCCAATAACTTGTTATTTTAAACATTTGGTCTAAAATAGCACACTTAATGGTCTGAATTTCTGGACATGATCCCTCCCCAAATGTTTGAAATCTGATTTATTTACTTTGACATTTCCAGTAATAGTGATTAGAGATGGTTATTTCTAGCAGTTTTAAAAGGTAAAACAGAAGATGGGAGAAGATTCGGAATGTAAAGCAAGTTTTATGCTGTATCAAATGCTACAAGAGTAACGAAGTTTTTTTAAAAGACTGGTCTCCTTTTTATTTATTTATATCAGGGGTCTCCAACCCTTTTGAGCTTGCAGGCTCCTTTCAAATTCTAACACAGGGTAGTGCTTTAACTAGGGGTGTGCACCCAAAAAAAGATTTGTGCAATCCCGAAGTGGGAAAACAATTTGGAATCACCTGAATCCCTATGTGGCAAGCTACTTCGGGATTTGGGTGTTTAAGCTGTTTCAGTATGCTCTGTAAAGATTCGGGAATCTTTACGGAGCACACCAAACTCAAAGCTACACTTTTCTTGCCGCTTGTAAGTGGCAAGAAAAGTGTTGCTTTCAAATGCCCCGACGCTTTCTACACTCAATGGGAGGGGAGAAGGCTGCCCCTCCCATTGAGTGAAGAAAGTGGCAGGGCATTTGAAACTTAAAGCAAACTTTTGGACCCAATTCTGGCCAAACTTTTCTTGCTGCTTGCAAGCGGCAAGAAAACTGTTTAAGTTTCAAACCTCCCGACGCTTTCTTTACTTGCTGGGAGGGGAAGACTCCCTCCCCTCCTATCGGGGGGGGGGGGGAAGTGGCGAGGTGGGAAGTTTGAAAGCAAGCAGCACTTGCTTGTAGTATTTAATACAGCTTCAAACTTGCTTTACTTACATTCAGCATCTTCCTCCATCTTCTGTTTTACCTTTTAAAACTGCTAGAAAAGTGCTGTGGACGTGGCTGCTGCCGTTTTGCCTGAAGCTTCTTGAAGTGATACAAATTGCTTCAGAAAGCTTTGCTTTTGGATTCCCGAATCATCTCAGCAATACTGGGGCTGATTTGGGAATCCCGAATCTTTCCAAATCAGGCCTGATTCAGGTTAAAAACTTGAATCGGGTACCCGAAGCGCACATCCCTAGCCGTAATCACAAAATGGCTGCTGTGGAGGTGGAACCAAGCCCAAAATGGCTGCTGCAGGAGGTGGAGTGAACCACAAAATGTTAGGGAATTAGATTATGAATAGCTACATTTCAGGCAGAAGCTCTGCTTAACAGGATATATTTTTTAATAAACATATTGTTTAAAATATTTTATTGTGTGTAAATGCAGCTTACCTTCAGTCACACAGTGATATAGTGGCAGCAGCTGCCAAAGCAACGTCTTAAAAATCAGCACAGCCAATCAGATTCAATGGCTGATCAGAAGCCCTGCTGAGCAAAAGCCTCATTTGGCCCTGCCCACTTTCTAAAAAGACTTGACAGGTGCCAGGAAAGGTGTCAGTGGGTTCCGTGGTCCCAAGGGCATCACTCTGGAGGCCCCTGATTTAGTTATTTGTACCTGCTTTTCTCTACATGGGGAACCCAAAAATGCTTACAACATCTTTATCTTTGATACAACCATCCTATAAGGTACACTTGGCTGGGAGAGAGTGCCTGGCCCAAGGTCACCCAGTGAACTTCCATAGCGGAGTGGGATTTGAATCTGGGCCTCCCAGATCCTAGTCCGGGAGGCCCTGATATAAACTCAGTTTAATACATTAAAATTGGCACTTTTTATTCAGAATTACATAAAGAGAACAGGCCCTGACCTGGATAGCCCAGGTGAGCCTGATCTTGTCATGTCTCAGAAGCTAAGCAGGGTCCGCCTTGGTTAGTAATTGATTGGGAGACCTCCAATGAAGACTAGGGTTGCAGAGG
The DNA here is from genome assembly GCF_028583425.1 of Eublepharis macularius. NCBI lineage: Eukaryota > Metazoa > Chordata > Lepidosauria > Squamata > Eublepharidae > Eublepharis > Eublepharis macularius. Next base: position 22,085,517 of record NC_072801.1, read on the forward strand.
CAGGCAACGGCAAGCCACCTCTCTTAGTCTCTTGCCATGAAAACCCCACCAGGGGTTGCCATAAGTCAGCTATGACTTGAACGTACTCTCTACCACCAAAGAGAACAGATAGCCACAGCTCAGGAACCCCCTGGGTGGAATCTATCGTGAATTAGGTGATTTTGAACAAGCCAGGCTCTTGCTCTTTGCCTTATTTCCCCCAGTACTGACCTGTTTGGCAAGACTTTGATGGCAGGCCTTAATTTTATCAATTCATCATTCATACTCCACTTTTCTTCCCAACAGGGACTCAAAGCAGCTTGCAATGTTGTCGCCTTCTCCCTTTTCTCCTCATGTCAACCATTCTGTGAGGCAGGCTAAGCTGAGATTGTATGACTGGCCCAAGGTTATCCAGGGAACTTCCATGATAGAGAGGGGGATCAAACCTGGGCCTCCCAGATCCTAGTCTGAAACTCTAGCCACTACATCACAGAATAAAAAAGCCAGCAGTTAATCAGATGCCTTCCCAGTGGACCTGTGCTTGGAAACCACAGGCCCCTCTGAAGGCAGAGAGTGGAAGGAAAACATGATAGTCTTTGCTTTGGATCCAATCAGCCCAAAGAAGAAACATCCTCCTTGACCAATACCCAAAAGGCTGTGCTGAGCTGAGACTCATGGGACCTGCCTGTACAAAAGTCATGTTGGGATGGTCACTGTGGCATGGAGGGGAATTGCTTGAGACAGAGGCTGTTTTCATACTGCTTACCTTCTCTTGGAATGACCTGGAACATAGCACAAAAAATGCGGGAGATCTGCGTTTTTTGTGCGATGTTCCGGGTCATTCCAAGAGAAGGTAAGCAGTGTGAAAACGGCCAGAGTGAAAAGGTAGCTGGAGATAGGCAATTCATTATGCAAAGAGCCAGATGAAGCCAGACTGGGTAGTGTTACCTAACGATAAAAGGCTAGCAATTCCCCCAGAAGCAAAGCCGAATACTCTTCATTCTCTGAATTCCTAGAAGGTTCAGTTGGCCTTTTATATTTCATAGAGACTTCCACCGACTCTCTTGCTGTTTTGAAAAAAATGAATTTGGGAAATGGAAATCGTGTTCCTTAGTCCAGGGACGTTTCCTTGCTGTGCCAGTCCTCTGATACCACTTTCCTGTGCAAAGGGAATATTCCTAGATCTAGAAGGATGCCAGTTTCAGTGACCATTCTCTTCTTCTAAAGTTTCTCCCTTGAACGGGCCACCGACACTGATCTTCTGGGAGTATATTTGTGAAATGGTTTTCCGAGGCGAGAGCAAGGAAAGCAAAGAAGGGATAGAGTGGAAAGTAAATAGTGGGTCTGTTGTAGCACAATGTGTTCACAAAGGATTATCATCCCTGTCTGCAGTTGCTTCACTTGCATTCTGGGGATAAGAGAATCGGCAGCCAAGTGGCATTGCTCGGTTTAACTGAAAACGGGACAGACGGGCTGTTGAATGGAATGGGGTTGGGTACAGAGCCCAGTCTACACATTCACTTGGGTGAGAAACAACTTTGGAATGAGTGATGAATGGAATTCCTCAGTTCAGTTCCTTCACTGTGCTGTCAGTTCCATCTATGCTGAGTTCCTCTGCCCCTGAGTGCGTGGAAACATGTTGATAGTTGCCGTATTGGAGATTGCTGTTGCAAAGCGTGCGACTGGACTTGAGTCCAACACTAATTGCTACACTGCATCGGCTCTCATTGGAAATACATTATTGCTTGGACAGCCAAGCAAAAATGGGGTTTTTTTTAACCGTGGGGCTTGGCCTTGTTGGAGAGGGTAGGCAAAAACAATCGCTTCGGGTGAATATGAAAACTTTTCATAAAATAGCTTTACACCACAGAGTAAGTCTGCTTACAGGAGACCTCCACTTCTGTTCCAGATAATTAGGGCAATCTGTTCCAAAAGTAGTTGAAAGTATCATTACATGTCTGATTAATTTAAGGGTTTTTATTCCCCACCACCACCACACTTCCACAGAGTGCAGAATCTCTCTTCCTTGCCTCCACTGCACAAGATTATTGAGCTTAATTGGATTTCTCTGGACACAACTCATTTCTCAAAATTTCTTGCAATTATACAATCCCCATAGCTCATTTATTTTTTTGTTTCCTGGTGATTAACATTTAAGACACTGAAAAATGCTGTGCATCTTCTTTTTGCCTCTTATCACCCTTCCTCACTTTTTTTTCTGTCTCCATTTTTTCGGGACAGATTCCATTGTCATGAATCAGTCAAGGTGGGAATGCCTGAACCGCCTCGCACTGCTTTAGTCCATTTAAGTTGCTATTGTCAATTCTGATGGGCAGTAATTGCCACCCCCCCCCCCCCCGTCAGAAGAATGAGACAGACACAAGTCTTTGGAATTAAGGGCCGCTTTATTAAATACTACATAAACTCTAAACTGTGGCAAGGCAAACTGGTGGTACAAGTCAAGCCACAGGGTCACTCCAGGACCTCTGCCTTGACCTGTCTGGGCGAGGCCCACTGCCCCGGGTGTGAGCCATTCTTGAAATAGTGTTGGCATCAGCCGGCCAGGCAAAGGGTTCCCCGCCTCAAGCTCCTAAAGCCTCAGCCGTACAGCACAAGGGAAGGACTTGCACCTGGGGTTCCCTGGAGGCGGTCTGACAGGTGGTGCTAGCCGTGAAGCATACCAGCCCTCCTCAGAGACCCCATTTCCCCACCAATGGGGAATTGCCATGAGGGTGCTCACCGGCCCGCTCCCTATTCCCCAACTTTCTCCTGCCAAGGACAGCCTAACAGGCACCACTCAACCAAATGCCTTAACCCCCTGCTGCAGTACGAGGTAGGCGAAAAGCCCATCACCGCTTTGCCAATTAGGACAATGGGAAAAAATTCCTACCTGGCTCCAAACAGCAGCCGGCTAATCTCACACTGAAACAGGGTGAGGAGGGTGGGCTGATCGCACGGAGCAACCGAAGCCAGTGGGGGTGGAGATGCCTTCTACAGCCCCCCAGCAGTTCCTGGATGCCGGGGAAGGAGGGAGGTCTGTCTCTTCCTCCTTCCATGGGGGCAAACTATGGCCCCTCTATGAGGCAGCTGGGAAGGTGCCGCCTTCTCTGGGGTATTAATTGCAGTTCTTCCACCTGTTCCTTTTAACTGGAGATGTGGGAGACTGAACTTGGGACCTTCTACACGCCAAGCAGATGCTCTGCCACTCAGCAGCACGCCCCCTTTCCCACCACCAGGGCTTTTTTTCTGGGGAAAGAGGTGGTGGAACTCAGTGGGTTGCCCTCAGAGAAAATGATCACATGGCCGGTGGCCCTGCCCCCTGATCTCCAGATAGAGGGCAATCTCAACTCCCCTCTGTCTGGAGATCAGGGGGCGGGGCCACCAGCCATGTGACCATTTTCAAGACGTTCCGGAACTCCGTTCCACCGCATTCCAGCTGAAAAAGGAGATCGAGGGCGGGGCCACCAGCCATGTGACCATTTTCAAGAGGTTCCTGAACTCCACTCCACCGCATTCCAGCTGAAAAAAAGCCCTGCCCACCACAATGGCTTGAAGCGTAGATAGCTGGGTCTTTGTGGGCTGGGTTGCAGAAAGCACTTTTATAGTATTTGTGTGTTACTGAATTTTCTGCCGCTGTGGAATTGTTGCTTTAATGCTTTATCGCAAAAGAAAAGCTATTTTAGAGATCCTTCAATGACCTATCCTGGATGACCGAGGCTAGCCCAGTCTTTTCAGATCTTGGAAGCGAAGCAGAGTTGGCCCACCAAAGAAGTCCAGAGTTGCTATGCAGAGGCAGGCTATGGCAAACCACTTCTGTTCCTGTCTTGTCTTAAAAACCCTATGAGGTTGCCGTAAGGTGGCCGGGATATGACACCACCACCACAATAGCAGAGAAGGAAAGGGCCTCCTTACTGAGAGAATAATGAAGGTAGCACGAGTAAGGCTGAGACAGCCCCATCTTTTTCACGTGAGGACACATGTGGAAACAATCCTAGTCTACCTTTCAGGAAAATATTTATTCATTTATTTTATTTATGTCATTTATAGTCCCCCTTTCTCACTGAGACTCAAGGCGGATTACGTAGTGTGAGATTAGTACAATCAGTAGCAAGGACATTTCCATACAGTGTCAAGGACATTTCTATAGACAATGCCATAGGATAAATAAATACAAGTTTACAAAGACATTATCAAGGATACAATACAGAGTTGAAGAAATGTGGAAACAGAACGTAATCAATTCTACGACTGACATTAGAAAACATGAAGCACAGGTAGTATATGGGAGTACATATTTAAAGCAACAGATAATATGTAAGGCAACATAGTGGTGAAGTTTATGGTCCCTCCCTAACTCATTAGTGAAGCTTCTGCAATGCCAGGAGAGCTGCATTATTATGATTTTGCAGTGCTGGCCTAATCTCACTTTGAGACTTATATAAATTAAGGAGATATGACCACGGTGCAGAATCAAGCGTATAGATAGCATGTTCATAAAAATAACTAGAGTACTATAAAGCACCATCATTCTCCATTACATAAGGCAAGGTGCTCCGGGGGGGGGGGTCAGAGAGAGGTGGGGGGGAGACAGCTGTTGCAGACTTTTCAATACCTTGGGAAGGATGTGATTGGTTTACTTGAATTGAGAAAGACCATCAGTTTATGAATGATAGTGGTGGTCGAGGGTCAAATAAATGAATACATCCATGGCTGTGATGAATTTGCTAATTGTATTGAGTCCAGAGCTTCTAGCAGCACAGGGCTGGCTGTGCCTTTCATGGTATTGTTTCACTAAATCGTTCAATTTCTGGAGTCATTAACCGTATTATTATTTCAGGAGTTGGGGAAAACATTTGTAAGGTAATAGAGGGAAGTGATCCAATGATACGCCCCTCCCCATTGGTTAATCTGTAATATTTTGGCAGAGATCAGCTTTTCAGCAGTGAGTGGATTCACTGTGCATAGCCAGACATACCAATCAAGTGATCCTGGCAGATAAAAATATATTTTTCTCCAAGGCCTTTGAACGGAGTCCTTTCAGTCTGTATTGTCGAAGGCTTTCACGGCCGGAGAACGATGGTTGTTGGGGGTTTTCCGGGCTGTATTGCCGTGGTCTTGGCATTGTAGTTCCTGACGTTTCGCCAGCAGCTGTGGCTGGCATCTTCAGAGGTGTAGCACCAAAAGACAGAGATCTCTCAGTGTCACAGTGTGGAAAAGATGTAGGTCATTTGTATCTACTCAGGAGGGGTGGGGTTGAGCTGAGTCATTCTGTAAGAGTTTCCCAGGGTGTGGAATGCTAATGGCGGGAGGCTTCACTGTATCCTGAGGAGGTTCTTTTGCATATGGATTGGTGCTTGATGTGCTAATCTTCTCTGCAGGGCTATTGTCGGGTGTGGAGTGTTTTGTTGGCCTGGTGTTTTTCAGTCTGTTTAGCTGCTGCTGCCAAGTCTGACTGCAACTCAAACAGCAGCAAAGCAATGGCCAGCAAATGTCAGCAAACAATGAACTTTTGCTTGGTAGGTTGTGAACTGAAGATGAATGGTGAGCAGGCGGGTGGTTCTTGGAAACAGCTTGCATGTCAAGCGGAAGAGCTTGGATCCTCGTTTGTTGCTGCGGACAATACGAAGTTGTGACATTGACGTGCAAAGCTCCCAAAGGATACAGGGTGGGCCCAGGACAACTGAAGGACTGTCTCTTCCCATATGGACATGTCTATCCAGTACAGGGCAAACTAGACTAGTGATGGAAGATCTGTAGGTAGGGGCCGTTTCCCCATGGTCTAAAAATAGTGCAATACTCATGGGAGGCTGCCAGCTTCCTCGTGTGATTTTTGACGCCCTCTGTTTACAAAATGCCGCAAAAATCGTGCAAGGAAGCCAGCAGACTTCTGTGAGTATCGTGCTATTTTTAAACCATGAGGAAAGGGTATCCCCTTTGATTTTAGAGAGCCATTGCAACCATGCCTGGTCCCCATAGAGAAGAGATTCAAGGCAATGAAGGGAAAAGAGGCTTGTTGACTAGACTCTGGGAGAACTAGGTTCGAAACCCCGCTCTGCCATGGGTGCTTGCTGGGTAATCTTGGGCCAGTTACACATTATCAGCCTAACCTATCTTACTGGGTAGTTCTTGTGAGGATAAACTTGAGGAGTGGAGAGTTATATTGTTAGTCACTTTGGATCCCAAATGAACTATAAATAAGTTGTGTGTGTTATGTGTAGAGATGGGCACAAACCAAAATACGGACCAAAATTCATGACAAACCAGGCCGGTTTGTGGTTCGTGAACCAGCGATTCGTCAGATCCCATTTCTGATGAACCGCCACGAACTTTAGGCTAGTTCATTTGGTTCATTTTTTGGTTCATCACTGCAGACAGCCTGGTGCCGATCAATCAGTTTCCTAGGCAACAGGGGATTGACTTCATGCAGACCTTCTGCTGGCCCGAAGTGACCTTCTGCTGACCCGAAAGTGACAATTTTCTGATCTGGATGTGACTTTTTCACAAACCAAACGAACTGGTTTGCAAACTGAGGGCAGGTTTGAATGATGAATTACACTTGAATGGCAAGTAAATAGACTCACATTTATTCCTCCCTGTAGCTTGGCCCATGTGTATTCCTCCCTGTTCACTTGCACTCCACTTGCACATGATCGAGTGGAGTGCAAGTGGAGCACAAGTGAACAGGGAGGAATACACATGGGCCAAGCTACAGGGAGGAATACACGTGAGTCTGTTCACTTGCCATTCAAGTGTAATTTGTCACTTTTAGCTTGGCCCTCAGTCCTTGTAATTGCTGCTGAACGGATGCCATCTAGCAAGCCATTGAAAGACTCTTGTGTGCCCGAGACCCCTGGGGAATGGCTGCTGGTCATAGGAGACTGTCCTGATCTGGTCGGGCCAGTAGTCTGATGCATCCTATATTCAGTCCTCAGGAGTGCGCCAGGCCCTAAATCAAGCTGTACCTAGCTATAGTAATTCATGAGCTGCAAGTTGCTGAAAGGCTCTTATTAGACGGATGATAAATTGGGATTGTCACACTGAATCCAATGAGCCAAATTGCCTTTTTTAAAAGCAGGAGGCATCAGATTATGCTGTTCCACTTTGAAGGCTATTGGAAAAAGGAGGATTTCTATTTACTTATTTGGGAACAGGCGGCTCTCCATTCTGTGCACCGTTTTGGCTCTTACGTCTTTCGTTTATTTCATTATAACGGTTAACGGTAGACATTTCCTCTCCTGCAACATTCTCCTTAAAGATTTTTTTAAAAACATTTTTATTGATATTTATAATGACAGACTGTAAAGGGGTAACCAGCATGGAATGCGGAAGCACCTATCAGGAATTATCATCACAATAAAACTGCAAGACAGAAAATTATGAATCATTAGCTATATCACACTGTATGCCCACACAAATATAAATTTGTCATATGATAATGTTGGGGGAAACTAAGGATTTTTTTTGGTGTTGCCATCATTGACCTCAACTGACTCCCCCCCCCCCTTATTGCTAACTCTCTATTGTTGTCCCTGGAAGTGATGCTTTTTCAAAATAGCAAGGCAAGACACCTATACCCTTTCCTGAACTCTTATGCAATTACCTCTTCTCTCAAGATCCAGAGGAGTTAGCCATGTTAGTCTGTAGTAGCAAAATAGTAGAGTCCAGTAGCACCTTTAAGACTAACCAACTTTATTGTAGCATAAGCTTTTGAGAGCCACAGCTCTCTTTGTCAGATGCAACTTTATTGTAGCATAAGCTTTCGAGAGCTACAGCTCTCTTTGTCAAATGCAAATTTATTGTAGCATAAGCTTTTGAGAGCCACAGCTCTCTTTGTCAGATGCAACTTTATTGTAGCATAAGCTTTTGAGAACCACAGCTCTCTTCGTCAGATGCAACTTTATTGTAGCATAAGCTTTTGAGAGCCACAGCTCTCTTCGCCAGATGCATGACGATACATCTGATGAAGAGAGCTGTGGCTCTCGAAAGCTTATGCTACAATAAAGTTGGTTAGTCTTAAAGGTGCTACTAGACTCTTTACTATTTTTCTCTTCTCTCAAGGGTTTGGCCACCATTGTGGCTGCTCCAGTCACCTAGATTGGGGTGGTGGGGGGGACTTTTCCGGCCAAATTGAAGAAGTGATTTCATCCCTTTCACACACAACAGGTAATTGGTGCTATTTGAATTGATAGTGCCTGTAATTTTTTTGGCAGTGGGGTGTGTCCTTTATATACAGGTGCATGTGTCACACCTGTATTCAAGGTTCTCGGGGTGAGAATCAATATAGGCATTGTTATTAAGGAAGGCTTTTTACACAAGTAATAGGGCTGTCCTATAATGAAATGTTTCAGAAAGATGGTTTGGTAAAGGGATAGGAACTGGATACTAGCCTACTGTGTACTGTGCATACTGTCTAGTGCTATAAGTATGTTCCTCTTATGCAATTACTGCATCACTTAACCTGCTGTGCTTAAATGTTTATGCTTTGTTTCAGCTCTGTTTACAGATTTCTGCTTATTGTCCACTTTCTGCCGTCCAAGCTTTATTGCATTGTTTGTTGGAGGTACCATTCTTGTTGATTTAAATTGTCTCATATTACATGAGTCACCTTGAGTCTCAGTGATAACGGTGGACTATAAATGACATAACAAACAAATAAATGGTTGTTGTGGATTTTCCGGGCTGTATAGCCGTGGTCTTGGCATTGTAGTTCCTGACGTTTTGCCAGCAGCTGTGGCTGGCATCTTCAGAGATGTAGCACCAAAAACAGAGATCTCTCAGTGTCACAGTGTGGAGAAGATGTTGGCAGGTAATTTATATCTACTCAGGAAAGTGGGTTTGGGCTGAGTCATCCTGTAGGAGTTTCCCAGGGTGTGGAATGCTAATGGAGGGAGGTTTCACTGTATCCTGAGGAGGTTCTTTTGCATATGGATTGGTGCTTGATATGCTAATCTTCTCTGCAGGGCTATTGTGGGATGTAGAGTGTTTTGTTTAGCCTGGTGTTTTTCAGGACTGGAAACCATGCTCTATTCATTCTTAAAGTCTCTTCTTTCCTGTTGAAATTGTGTTTATTTTTATGAATTTCAATGGCTTCCCTGTGCAATCTGACAAAGTAGTTGGAAGTGTTGTCAAGTATTTTAGTGTCCTGGAACAGGATACTGTGTCCTGTTTGAGTTAGGCTATGTTCAGCCACTGCTGATTTTTCCAGATGGCCAAGTCTGCAGTGTCTTTCATGTTCTTTTATTCTTGTCTGGATGCTACGCTGTGTGGTCCCGATGTAAACCTGTCCACAGCTGCAGGGTATACAGTATACTCCTGCAGAGGTGAGGGGGTCTCTACTGCATTTTGCTGAACATAGCATCTGTTGTATTTTTATGGTGGGTCTGAAATTGAATACTGTTTGTAGGCTGTGCTTTTTCACATAAGCTTTCCCATCTGATCAGTGATTCCTTTGATATATGGCAAAAACACTTTTCCTGTGGGAGACTGTTTTTCCTTCTCCACACTGAGACACTGAGAGATCTCTGTCTTTTGGTGCTACACCTCTGAAGATGCCAGCCACAGCTGCTGGCGAAACATCAGGAACTACAATGCCAAGACCACGGCTATACAGCCCAGAAAATCCACAACAACCATCGTTCTCTGGCCGTGAAAGCCTTCGACAATAAACAAATAAATGTTGAACATGCCAGTGGCAAGCACCCTCCCCCCAAATCGATAGATCTATTTGCTTAAAGTTAATTTATTTATACTTCACATTTCCCAGTGGGGACCCGTCACAGTGCTCCCATTCTCCATTTTAATCTCATTACAACCTTGTGAGATAGGTTGGGCTGAGAGAGTATGACTGGCCTAAGTTCACCCAGTGAGCCTCCATAGCGTCTGTGACTAATTGGAGGCTTCACTGAGAGAGTATGTGAAACTGTTCCACAGGGATCTATCTACATGTGCCTGCTGAAGAAGTGATCCATTCACGAAACGGGCTAATGCTACGTATGCTGGCAAATCCCGTCCTGTGGCTGATGTGGCTGAATTTGCTGACTTGGCGTTGGACCCCTTCAGCTCTTCACAGCCTCTTTCCTTCAATTGCAGCTTGATGTTATTGGACATTTTCGCCCTTTAAATGTTTTTGCTGTGGACGGTATCCCTTGTAAGCCGTTCCATGGCTGCCTAATTGAATGGTAGTGCCAGTGTGCACCTTTGTATATTTGTAATTGAGTGTTGCTGCCTTTAGGTTGTATAATTCTTAGGAGGTTCCTGCGTGCACCCCCCCCCCTTAGTGTTTTGTGCCAGTGAGCACTTTTGTGATGTATTTACTGGGATGGTTGTTGTAATACTCACATCTTGATTTACTTCAGTATTTGGATTATTTTGTATATACACATTATAACTATATTTTTGCTAATTGGAGTGTTCTTAATGTGTATTCATTGAGTTTTCACTTCACAGCCCTGGTTTTACACTGTACTGGCTGCCTGGGTGTATTGGCAGAAAATGTCCTTCAAAATATGATTTGCTGATACATATAGCAATGGTTTGATACAAAAATATTACGCGTGGCAGTATATTCATTTTAATACTTGCTATCCTTCCTAGTAGCGACAGATGTAGTCCTTTCCATCTGTCCAGATCTCCTTTTATTTCCTGTAATAGCTTCACATAGTTATCTTTCATTAATGAGCTACATCTTGCTGTCAAATATATCCCCAGATACTTTACTTTTTTTCTAGTTGAAATCCTGTTATTCTGGTCAACTCTGTTTTTTGTTGTATAGTCATGTTTTTGGTTATCATTTTTGTTTTTTGATAGTTAATCTTCATTCCCACCATCCCTCCGTAGTCTTCTATTTGCTTTATTAATTGTTCTATTGATTCTAACGGTTGGCAGAAAATGTGATGTTTCAGCTATGTAGCCTGCTTTTTGAAACAGATGTGGGTCTCTCAAATTTTAGAAAGGCAATTGTTCGTAGCAAGGGCCTGTTTGTATTTTCTTTCCCTTATTTATCCCCCTGAACAATAAGACTAATAGACCTAAAAATCCTGTCTGTTACGTTTCATTACCTGAAAGCAGTTTTGGTCTGCCCTGACTATCATTAGTACATCCCAACAACTGCTGGAGACCAACAGCCGCAAACAACACTAAAATTCAAATCTGTTCATTTTCTGACAAAGAAGGAGAATATCTCTTTTGGAAGAAGAGATCTGAACCTGCCTATGCACTCTGGTTATTTTCAGAGGCCCTTTTTCCGGTGCCCTTACCCCTGAGGCTAGATGGTTGGCAAACCAGCAAAGGGGTTTTCTTGGTCATGAGTCATGACTCCAAAAGTTTGGAACTCTCTCCCTGGGGAGACTTGTCTCCCTCCCTCTATCATTGGCCATTTTTACATTGCTTACCAGCCATGGAACATCGTGCCGAGCTCCCGGAACGACAGCATCTTCCTGGCTCAATTTTGCGCGAGAACTACCGTTCTCACTCGAAATTGCGCCAGAAAGCCGCTGTCGTTCCGGGACCTCGGCACGATGTTCCGTGGCTGGTAAGCAGTGTGAAAATGGCCATTGTGTTTCTGCCAACTGATGCAGACTTTCCCGTTTGGCACCCCCCAGTAACTTGTACTCGCCGTCTTCCCTGATTGTGTTCTAAGTCTATATTTGTATTGAATTGTTTAAATGTTTTATATATCCCTTATTTTAAATGCTGTTTCAAATCTTTTAATGTTTTGATGTTCTCAGCCTTGGGGATTCTGTTAGCACAGAAATGTTTTAATCGAGTAAGTAAATAAAATGTATTTTCAGAAGATGTCCAGACGGAATGGAAGGCTTACGGGTGGGGAAGGGCAGAAACCTATTCTCTCCCTTTATGGTAAAAGGTGAACGGGGGGCTTAAATGGATGAAAGAGGAAGTTATTAGCTCCCCCAAATGAATGCTGAGTCTAAAATGATTAACAGTACAACTTAAAGCGGAGTTACATCCTTTGAAGGCCACTGGAAAATAGCCTTAGTGATGCGTAAATCTGTTTAGGACTGTGCCGTAATTCTCGCTAATGAGAGACTTCTATATTTAAGACTTGATATTCACTTTGTCAAAGTCAGTGGTGAAGGACTTCATCCTAGGGTATGTGTACCATCCATTCTTCGTGTGTGGGTATATTCTGATTTCATTTCAGCAATGCTGGGGGAAAGTTCTGTAGGATTTCAGTGTCAGAGTCTGATTAGGTAAAGGTAAAAGGTAAAGTCACTTGTGCAAGCACTGAGGGCCAAGCTACACATGACGAATGACACTTGAACGGCAAGTGGATTGAGTGGAGGGCAAGTGAACAGGGAGAAATACACTTGCTGTTCAAGTGTCATTCGTCATGTGTAGCTTGGCCCTGAGTCCTTACTGACCCATGGGGGGACGTCGCATCACGACATTTTCTTGGCAGACTTTTTACGGGGTGGTTTGCCATTGCCTTCCTCAGTCATCTACACTTTACCCCCAGGAAACTGGGTACTCATTTTACCGACCTCGGAAGGATGGAAGGCTGAGGGCCAAGCTGACAAATGTCAAGTGATAAATGACACTTGAACGGCAAGTGAACAGACTCGCATGCATTCCTCCCTGTTCACTTGCACTCCACTTGCCCTCCGCTCAATCACATAGTAGCTCTAGTGATTGAGTGATCACACATAGTGATCAAGTGGAGCGCAAGTGGAGCGCAAGTGAACAGGGAGGAATGCATGCGAGACTGTTCACTTGCCGTTCAAGTGTCATCACTTGTAGCTTGGCCCTGAGTCAACCTTGAGCCGGTTATCTGAACCTGGCTTCCTCCAGGATCGAACTCAGGTTGTGAGTAGAGCTTGGACTGCAGTACTGCAGCTTACCACTCTGCACCATGGGGAAACCTCGAACTAACTCGTGTTTGCCTGATCATCAAATCCGACCTTCATTGAAGAAGTCTGGTTCAAGGGGCCTGCACGTTACCTTTCTTCTAGTGCCACATCAAGATGCTTTTTAAATTTCCTTTCAATTAATCGACTGCTGTTTGGATCACTATCGGCTCTTGGTTTTAATATTATCCTGTTCTTTCTGCAATACTTCCTATATTTGCATTTTGATAATATTGATAATCAAAATTCCCTTCATCGGATATCTGACAAAGGGAGCTTGACTCTTGAAAGCTTATGTCTTAGAAATCTTGTTTGACTTTAAGATGCTACTGAACTCGAATCCTGCTCTACATACTTGAGCCATACTGTCCTGCACAAGCCCCAGTGAAATGATGGGAGCCGTACAGTTAAGACAATAGCGCTTATTTTAGTTGAGACTGTGAAAAAGAATTTCCTAGTGGAGTTTCCTGTTCTTTTCTCTTCAAAGAAATGAAGCATGTTGTCATAGAGGTATAGGTTACTTTTCACTGCTGGGTTTGTTTGAGAAAGGATCAGTTGCTTTAACCTACCCTGTAAGCACTACAGTTTTTTAAAACAGGGAGGGGGGAGTGAGGAAAATCTGTATTACTTTGGCTTTAGAAAAATCTCTACAGGCTTAGGAGATGTGGTTGTCTAGCTGTGCCATCCTAAGCATTTTTATCATGCTTCTAAGCCTATTGAATCCAAGGGACTTATAATGTTGCAAGTCTGCTTAGAATGGCACAGCAACTCTTTCTATAATGCCTGCCAATTGCCTTATACCTGCCGCAGCAGGCAGGCACACAGAAGAATCTATTTTCCTTCCCTCTTTTAGCTGCAGAAGAGCTTTGCCATCATAAATTATTACTCAGTCCCGGATTCTGACCGTGTAAATTAGTGTTGGCTCCCTTCAACCCTGCACAGCCAACCAGGTATGTTCTGGCAAGGAATCCATCCCTGCAATTTGCCATGGGTTTTCTGTTTCCCAAACATACAAAGTCTTGGGGGGAAAACACTTCTAAAGTAGAATGGGATATGTAATTTGGAAGAAAAAAATAGCAATCATTGGCAAAACAGTCAGCAGAAAGATGAATTTATATTTTATCATTTAGCTAGAAATTTTCTATATTGCCTCTCCTGAGATGTTTTCTCAAGGTGACTTAAAGTAAAAAGTGAAAAGCTAAAAAAGTTGTAAATGAGAAACTGTTGAAAATCCAGCCAGATCATAAAAACAGCATGAACCACTGGGCAGGCTATCATAAAACAGTTCTCAGGCTAGAAACAGACTATTGGCCTGGTGCCATTGATCTTTTCTGCACGGGGCTTTTTTATCAGTTCTGGTCCCATACTGCATTGATTTCTCTCCAGAGTTCTGCATGCACAGTCAAAATACCCTGATTCAGGCTCCAGACTGCTTCCCAAACTTTTTTTGCATTCTTCACGGAGACAGGCTGCATTTGCTGCGAAATCGATTTCCCCCCGGCTTTTCTCCGGCTTTCCCCCCTGTGCATATACCTCAATGTTTCCCCCCCCCCAAGGAAGTCAAACTGTAGTTTTTTTAAAGCACAAAATGCTTTCTTTGGTGTGAGGCCTGGCCCTGCCTTTTGCCCGCCCCTTTATTCCCCTGCATCCTGATTGGTTGAACATCAGCCAATCCAGTTTTTTTCCTGATTAAAAAAATGTAAATGGCAATGTTGCAATGTTAGCGCCTTAAAGAAAAGAACCCTTGCAATTACCAGGAGTGGGGTAGGGGAGTGCTGCAGTATGGCTAACACAAAATCTTTGCAGAGAGCTCTGAATCCCACTTGATATTTCCCCGCTGCTTCCTGTACTTTTTAGTCCATTCTTCTTTGATGTTTTAATTTTTTTTTAACAGCAAAGTTGCAAGGTTGGTGCCATTAAAAAAAAAAACCTTATAAGTTTCCTCAGCCATCAACCGAGGAAACTGAGGATCCCTCAAGCGATCAACTGATGAAACTGATGTCAGAAAGCCCTCAGCAGAACCCCAGAAAGCCTTCTGCAGAAACAGCGCATTTTTCTAATGCTGAAATAATAAACAGACACCACTTGGGTTCGACTCCCTCAAAGTGTGGAATTAAATAATTGAAGCAGTAGGGGGCCAGAACTGATGAATAAAGCAGATGTGATCCTCAAGGGTCAAATTTACAAAAAGCCCGATGTAAAGTTCACTTTTATAATAATAATAATAACATTCGATTTATATACTGCCCTTCAGGACAACTTAATACCCACTCAGAGCAAAGTGTTATTATTACCCCACAACAATCACCCTGTGAGGTGGGTGGGGCTAAGAGAGCTCAAGAGAACTGTGACTCGCCCAAGGTCTCCCAGCTGGCTTTGTGGAGGAGTGGGGAATCAAACCCGGCTCTCCAGATTAGAGTCCCGTGCTCTTAACCACTACACCAAACTGGCTATAAGCCAAGCTACAATTACACGAGGAGGAGCATGTGAAGGGAGGCGCAATGTTAGCCGGGAAGCTGAGTTTTTAAAGAGAGCGGAAGGCTTTGTCCATTTCCCTTCTCTACAGAGCCATGGAGATGCTGCTCAGCAGGTTGGTTTATTTCCTCTTTGCCTCTTAGAAGGGGAGATGAAACTGACAGAGCCTGCAGGAGGCAAAGAGGAAATTAACAAACCCTCTGAGGAGCGATCTTTGCTGGCTCTGTAGAGAGGGGAAATTGACAAAGCCTTTTGATCTCTTTTAAAACTCAGCTTCACCTGCTCCTCCTCGTGTAATTTGTCTCTTGTAGCTTGGATCTATGTGGAAGAGGCCTTAGGCTGCTTTCACACATGTCAGATAACACATTTTCAAGTGATCATTTGCAAGGAAAATCCAGTTGCAAACAATTGCTGAAATTAATTGAGATCACATTATCCAATGTGTGTGAAAGCAGCCTAAAGAGGATTATGTAGGCACCAGGTAAAGTTGAAGAAGGAACCCCCCCCCCCAAAAGCCCCACCTCTGGTTGCCACTTGCTTCACCTTTGAAGGTCGAGGCACAGAGAACAAGGCTTGTGTGGATGATCTTAACCAGAGGACTAGACAGCATGAGAGGAGGGGGCCCTTGAATACTCTTGCCCAAACCATTTAGAGCCCTAAAGGTGAAAGCAGGCCCTGTGTCTGGAAAGAGAAGGGCAGTCAGTGCAGATATTTCAGCCTGATGTAGTGCCCTGGATGTATCCCAGGAGAACAAATGAGTTGTAAGAAAAGCTGTCCATTTTTTTGCCCTCCCAAGGTCCTGTATTTAACAGCAGTTACCATTCTGATAACCAGAGGCCGGGACAGGTAAAGGAGTGCTAGACATGAAATATAGATTGTGGTTGCTAATAGATTATGTTTCATTAAGTGCCAACAATCAGCTCCTAAGTTTGCAGGGGGATGTGAAATGGGATAGTAGAGCTTGATTTTGGCAGATTTTGGAAGCTAAGCAGGGTCCGTACTTGGATGGAGGACCACCAAGGAATGGCAAACCACCTCTGCTTCTCACTTTCCTTGAAAGCTCCTTGCTGGAATTACAATGAGTTGGTTGTGGCTTGATGGCACACAGACATATACATGCATCAGTCTGCAGGACCAAGAAAACAGCTCATTTGCAAGCCATAATTGACCCTGAACTATCCTGCACACCCAGCAACTATGAAGCAGCGAAAGATGGTTGGAGATGATAAGACAGGCGAAGGGCAACCAAGATTTCCTCAGGGGGAACATCTGGTACTGAGCAAGAACAGGGTGCACCCACATTCTTGAAGGGGGAAGGATTAAAGAGGTGATGAAGGAGCAGAGAAGGGCCATGACTAGAGATGGGCACGAACAGTATTATGAACAAAAAAAGCCACAAACAGTCCAATCTGCTGTTTGCGAACAAGCTTTTCGTGAGACCCCATTCTAAACGAACAGGTGGTCGTTGCAAGCCATGTTTGTTGCTGTTTGTCAAGGCAGACAGTCTGGCACCTGCAATCAATTCCCTTGGCAACTCAGGCAGGGATTGTCTGAACTCTGTCTGAACTCCTGCTGTTGCCCTGGAGACCCCAATCTAAGCCCAATTTAGCTTGATAGGCAGGTCTTCCTTTCAAATGTGGAGCTCCAAATTTGTTACAACAAGGGAGCAAAGAGCAGGGGGGAGGGGGGCTCCCAGCTCTGGCTTAGTTTGCAGAAAGTGGAGAGGGAGAGAGACAGTTGCTGTTGGCATTTTGAAAGAGGGAGTGCATTGGAGCTTGAATTTACTTTGTGTGTGGTGGGATAGGGATCTACCCCTTCAAGTTCCAGGGCTGCTGCCAAGCTCTGGGCCAAGCTATTATTTATTATTAGTACCTTTCCTGCTCCCTGCTCAGGTAAGGTTTCTGGGAGTGGTGTGGTAGGGATCTACCCCTTTAAGGTTCACGGCTGCCGCCAGGCTCTGAAACCAAACTATTATTTATTATTGATACCTTTCCTGGTGCCTGCTCAGGTCAGGTTTCTGGGAGTGGTGCAGTAGGGATCTTGACTTGGATGATGGCTGGAGGAGAGGCTGCTGGCCCCCACGAACAGCCAACCACGAACATGTTCGTGAACAGGGCAATGTTCGTGGTTGTTTGTGAGTCCCTGTTCATGGATGGCAATGAACAATGAATATCATGTTTGTTTGTTTTTTCTGTTCGTGCCCATCTCTAGCCATGACATGACCAGCCCTACAAAGGAGGGGACCGAGATGGGGCAGAGCAGAGTTCTGTTTTCCATCGTCAACACAACTGTGTTTCTCTAGCATCCTATGCACACAATTAGATCTGTCCAACCTAGCCTTGAAACGAATGTGAGAGCATGAATGAGGTTAACCTAGGATGCATAAGTAATTCCCATAAAGCTGTGTCTTGTTTTAAAGTTTCATGTGGGTAACTGTGTTGGTCTGCAGTATTGTTATTATTATTTATTACATTTCTAACCCACCCTTCCCACAAGCGGGCTCAGGGTGAGGTACAACAGTTTATAACAATACAATAAAATATTAAACAACAATTCATAAAACAACAGCTCCTATTATAAAATCAACAAACAGATAACTGTCCCAAAACGGGATCAATTCCAGATTCCTGCCCATCAACATACAAGGGGAGGGAAGCAGACAGATAATGTACTGCAACTCATATGTTGGTCAGCTAACGAACATAGCCCCATGCTGTACCCATACATCAGGCAGCCGGCCAGTAGGACAGCAAGATTTGGGCCCAGTAGCACCTTAAAGATCAGCAGGATTTTCAGGGTATAAGCTTTTAAGACTCAAAGCTACTTGATCTGACAAAAGGAGAGTTGTCTCTTGAAAGCTTATACCCTGGAAATCTTGTTGGTCTTTAAGGTGCTACTAGACTCCAATTTTGCAATCTTTTTGTTTGAAAAGATCCTTGTCTGAGAGCCTTACTACAAGTGACATTTTACACGTGAAGGATAAAGGATCATTTTCGCAAGTTTTTCTGGGAACTGAAGTTCCTCTCCCCCACCCCTTTTCCTTCTGTTCCTTCCCCTTGCTGTCTGAAGAGACAGAGAGAGCCTACGGCAACATCAGCTTTTGCAAATCGTCTTGCGGGGGGGTGGGAATGCTCCGGAGAAAGCTGAGAAAGTTGCAGCTGCCTGCCCCAAAGATCATTGAGAGCAGGCTTGTGACTGGAGGAACGATTCGCAAAAGTTGCTGTTGCCGCAGGCTTTCTCTGTCTCTTCAGGCAGCGAGGGGACGGAACAAAAGGAAAAGGGGTGGGGGAGAGGAACTTCAGTTCCCAGAAAGACTTGCGAAAATGATCTTTATCCTTCACGTGTAAAATGTCACTTGTAGCAAGGCTCTGAGACTCTCTACCTGCTCACTGTGGAATGCAAGGCCAACGGCCCCTAGCCTGGCTTGGGGATCTGATCAGCCCTTTCTTGGCCTGCTTGTAGCTTATCTAGGGTGTGTAGCTGCTCACTGTTGGACAGGCAGCATGGTGTGGTGGTTAAGGTCCTGGGCCAGGAACTTGGCTTGTATTCCTCACTCTATCCTGAAGTTCTCTGTGAAGTCGATCCAGTGATAAACAGCTGCTACTGGCCCCTGGCCTCAGGGAGGTCCATTTAGCGTCAACCAGAGCCAGGGCCTTTTCGGTCCTGGCTCCAACCTGGTGAAATGCTCTGTCTAAAGAGATCAGGGCCCAGACGGATTTGCTATCCTTCCACCAGGCCTGTAAGACAGAGCTGTTCCGCCAGGCATATGGTTGACGTTCTGAGCCTCCCTGCCAGCCACCTAGAGATAGCCGTGCCCCTACAAAGGGTAGCTACCACCTAGCCTTTGCCATATATTTCTGGAGGTGATTGGATGGTGGTTGCTGGTGAAATCTGCTGCCATATGTTTTTCAAAATCTGCTGCTGTTGTGTGTGTTCTTTGTTAAACATTTAAGATGTTTTATTGGTTTAAAAGGTGTTTGTATTTTATATTATTGTATTAACTGGAATCCGCCCTGAGCCTGCTGATGCGGGGAGGGCGGAATATAAATTGAATTAATTAATCGATTAAATAAATAAATAAATAAATAAATAAATAAATAAATAAATAAATAAATAAATAAATAAATAAATAAATAAATAATTGGGGCTATTCCGTTTCAGTGAGTCAATGCCTGTCATTGAGGCATGACCTTACGGGGTTGCCATGACAATAAAATAATGAAGGGGGAGGACCGTGCATGTTACTCTGAGAGCCTCAGAGGAAGCGGGGGATAAATAGACACTGGGCAGAGAGACAGGAAACAGGTTGCTGGAAAACATGGCCCACTGGGCTGCTGCAGCAAAGCAATTCTCATGGATACTGCTTTCCAGAGAAGCACCTGATCCCATGGAGGTTAGCAGAGGAGAAAATATCTTCATGATTAATTTAATTCCTGCTCAGAAAAAAAGAAGAAAAAAAAGTCACAGTTGCATCAGAGAAAAAAAAAGCATGGACAAGGAGACTGAAACATCATTAACAGGGTGTGAAAATGGGCACAGCATGAAGGTTTTATTTCTTTCAATCTTCGCTCTGCTCTTTTCAGTTATTATTAGTGCTGTTACGAACCATTGAGGGGAGGCAAATTTAATGGTGGGGTGGGCAATATGATATAATGTGTTGGGGGCCTTTAGCATGATAAGAAGCAAGTAATGTTATTTGGGACTTTGAAAGAGACATCGTACTTCCCGCCTGGAGACCCCCTCCTTAGAAAAACGGTGGGAAAACATGGGAGAATGTCAGCAGCATTCCTATATGCTGATGTCACTCCCTGTGCCCCCAAAGTGATGCCAGTGTGTCACCGGGGACACTGGGGACAATCTGGTATCTAGGCAAAACTCTATGGTTAAACCATAGAGTTTTACCTAAATATGGTTAAGCTATAGAGTTTTGCCCAAATACCAGAATGTCCCCAGCATCCACCAGTGATGTGCAAGTTTCACTGGTGACATAATGACATCATTGGTATTGGCAAGAGAAGGGCAGCCAGTGCAGCTGGTAAGTCCCTCCACACCCTGCTGGTTGCCAGGGAAGACTTGGCAACCCTAATTTCAGCTGACCTTTGCTGACTTGGTTAAGACCATTACTGCAGAAGAAGCAAGTTAATGCAAAAAAAATGCTTTCTTTCAACTTCATCATGCCTGGAAGATGGCCTGACTTAGCCAATCTGGCCACCTGGAGTTATGTGGGCCCCTGCCAAGGTAAGAATGCACTTTACAAGGGTTTGTTCTTGAAGTCAACCCACGTAGTCCAGTTGGTATAGAATACCATAGTTTAGTCGTTATCAGCCAGGTGGAATGTGCACATTACATTCATTCTGCAGTACCTCAATGGCTGCCCATCTGCTAGCAGATTCAATTCAAGGTATTATCGAGCCCTGCGTGG
Source organism: Eublepharis macularius (assembly GCF_028583425.1). Classification (NCBI taxonomy): domain Eukaryota; kingdom Metazoa; phylum Chordata; class Lepidosauria; order Squamata; family Eublepharidae; genus Eublepharis; species Eublepharis macularius. The sequence continues at coordinate 22,106,256 of NC_072801.1, forward strand.
TCTTGGACCCTCATACCTGCAGGACCTCCTCTCCTCCTATGTTCCAACACAACAGCTGTGCTCATCTGTTCAGGGCCTTCTACAGGTGCCACCTTACAAATGGGCAAGGTCAACAACTGTTTGTACATTGTGGTCCCCTCCTTCTGGAATGCCCTGTCTGAGGAGGTCAGGAAGGCTCCTATACTCCTGTCCAGGGCTTTTTTCGGGGGAAAGCGGTGGTGGAACTCAGTGGGTTGCCCTTGGAGAAAATGGTCACATGGCTGGTGGCCCCGCCCCCTGATCTCCAGACAGAGGGGAGTTGAGATTGCACTCTGCGCCGAGTGGCGCGAAGGGCAATCTCAACTCCCCTCTGTCTGGAGATCAGGGGGCGGGGCCACCAGCCATGTGACCATTTTCAATAGGTTCCAGAAATCTGTTCCACTGTGTTCCTGCTGTAAAAATGCCCTGCTCCTGTCGTTCCACAAATTATGTAAAACAGAGTTGTTCAGAAGAGCTTTTCTACAATGGGAATAGGTCCACGCTATAACAGAAGAGTTCAGGAACGTGTTTTTATAAAGGAAAAGCAACTGTGGATTATTCCATTGCGTACAGGATGCATTATCAGTTTGCTGCATGTATCACCCTCTGGTAGTTTGTTTTCTACTGACAGAATGCCTTTTTTAATAATAACAACAACATTTGATTTATATACCGCCCTTCAGGACAACTTAATGCCCACTCAGAGCGGTTTACAAAGTATGCCAATATTATCCCCACAACAATAATCACCCTGTGAGGAGGGCGGGGCTGAGAGAGCTCCAGAGAACTGTGACTAGCCCAAGGTCACCCAGTTGGCTTCAAGTGGAGGAACGGGGAATCAAACCCAGCTTTCCAGATTAGAGTCTTGTGCTCTTAACCACTACACCAAACTGGCTTTCCATTATACCCACACTCTGTATTATCCCTAGTATGCTATAGTCACTCAGATTTTGGAAATCCTCGTTCTAGTACATGGCTTATTTGATAGCTTCTCATATTGATTGCATTCAACTCTACACTGTGCATATTACATGTCTCTTAGTATGGACTATTATTGATTTACATGGTGTAATCCTCTTTGAGTGTCAGTGAGAAAGATGGACAGAAAGTAAGTAAGTAAAAGTAAGTATCTCTCCGTACCCTCCCTTCTCTTCGAATGCTTGATTCTGATGTTGTCATTTCAGCTGTCATGCTACCCAATCAATGAAACAGACTCCGTGGCCTACTTTGACTGTCATTTGATGGGGGAAATCGCCTTGGTGACCTTCTGAAGGCTTGTACCCGTTTTTTCTGTTTGCTACCTTGCAGTCTCTCATCCAAGGATCTTAAGAGATCAGTACACTGGAAGCTGCCGGTCCCCAGCCCAGCCGCTTGCAGGCAAGCCATCTGTCTTTGTTTAGACTTAGTTTATGCTCAGGGAGATGAGAACAGTTGTTCTCTTTAATGAGGAAGCCTCATTATGAACAAATTGTAGAACTCCTGCTCTTGGAGGGGGTGGGGAATAACCCAGAGAGAGTTAACAAAATGCTCTGTTAGTGTTGACTCTGTAGATATGGTAACGGGCTCCAGGTTGTGAAATTCCTGGAGATTTGGCGGGGGGGGGGACCTGGAGAGGGTGGAGTTTGGGGAAGGAAGAGACTTCAGCAGGGTTTGATGCCATAGAGTTCACCCTCCAAAGCAGCCATTTTCTCCAGGGGAACTCATCTTTGTGGCTTGGAGATCAGTTGTAATTCTGGGAGATCAGTTGTAATTCTGGGAGATCTCCAGCTAGCACCTGGAGGTTGGCGGCCCTACATGGGTGTGCCCTGATGAAAATCCCGTTTCAGTTTCGAATTCCAGGATTCTGAATGAACTATGTACTATTAGTCTCCCTCCCACTCCCTGCCGGGCGTGGAGCATTACTGGTTTGGATTTAATTTATTCTTTTTGTTCTCATGAGTTTCAACCCTGTTCTTTGCAATGAGACCTTTAAGGAATCTGTTACAGTTCGGCTGGGCCTATAGTTATGGTTAGGGCATGGGTGAACTATCCAACCAGGCTTCTTGTCATGGCCTTTTAGGCCACCTTGCTTTACTGGTTCAATCTTGGCAACCTGTTGTGTCGTGCCCCACAGAGTTTGAGTGCTTGAGTGAACTGATTGAGAAATAACCAACGCCGCATCTTGGAATGACTTGATTTTAATTATTTTGTGCTGTATTTGATTATTTTACTTGTATTTATTGTATGTTTCTATGATTTTATATTCTATTGTATTATGGATTTGATGCTGTGACCCACCCTGAGCCCGCTTGTGGGGAGGGTGGGCAAAAAGTCTAATAAATCAAAGTCTAACAAATCAAATCAAGGCTCTTTGAGGCAGCTATTTTTGCAGTTAACAGCACCAAAATTGCACAGAACACTGTCCTCTTTCTAAACCATTGACCCACAGAGTTTGAGCACACACAACAGGGTTTGGTGTTTACGGATCTCCCAAAATGCTTGGGGAACATGAGTATTGGCAGCTCACGCACACACTGTTCATTTCAAGGGGGGGTTGGGGAAATGAAGATCTGGGACAGCTGTTGTTTTATTGAACCCAAAACTGCACCGACCTTTAGCCCCCCCTCTATACCATTGATCCACTGAGTTTTCCCCTCAAGTCACCTATGTACATGCAACAAAGGACCCTGAAGAAGGCAAGTGTCAGTGAGTGCGCGCTATGGCAGGAAACTGGCTAGCAAAGCAGTAATGGGGCGACAGTGATGGTGCTCAAGCATGAGAGCTCTCCAGCTAGCGAAGGGCAGCGACAGTGCCTGGGAAGCTCTGCAAAAAAACCCCCACAAAAATGCTAAGATGCACATTTCCTTTCCCTCCAACAGAGTTAAACAAATGTTTCCGAAGCTGATAGGTGGGGAGGGGTCTTCCCCGTGCAAGGATTGGTTGGCAGGGAGAAAATTTCATTGTCCAGGTAGCACTGGGGGAAGAAAAGATGCACTCATGCACATATCCCCTCGTCGCACCAATGGAGTTAATTAGGAGGTAAAACATAATGTAACGGCCCTCTCCTCTTGGGATCCAACTGCTGATGCTGTTGCGTGGTATGAACTGAAACCAGGCACTCAGACTTCTTGGTGAGAGGGTGCTTTTATAACTTGGTTTCCCATATTTGGTTCACTGTTCTAGAGGATGGTTTAACAAAAGGAAACAGTGAATTCCGAGTGTATCCTACTTTGTTTGTTTTGTTTTGCACAGCCCTAGGCTATGGATCATTCACAGTTGGGGGGTGGGGGTGGGGAATCAAATTCCTTTCCCTTAAGGGAAAAATCTCCATTTTTGTAATCTTTATACATTATGCAAGTTAATAGTTTTGCTTACATGTTTGTTCTGCTTTTGTGACAAATAAATTGAAAGCAAACAGCCGTGCACAGCATCAAAGCTTCCCTTTCTGATTCACCTCTGAAATTATATGAGGCTCTGCCATATACTTGGAAGCTTATCATTTCAACTTTAAAAGGTATAAAACTTGATTAAAAAAACATGCTGAGATTCCCTGGGATCCCCTTCTTTGTGCCTAGACTTTAAATGGTGGCAGAGCAATGGAATCTTTATACTCTTCCTCCCAAACTTCCACAGAAATTATCTTCAGTTCTTTCTTCCTTTTTTACCCAAACACTTCTTCTGTAAATCAAACCTGGCTTTCTTTTACCTCACTGGACTGGGAAGTGCTTCAGAGATTGCAGGAGACATATGCGTTTGGATCTACCATGAGCACATCACTGCAGAATGCTGCCTTGAGACCTCCTGATGTTTTATAATTACCTGTGAGCAGCCATTTTGTGATTGGTCTCAGTTCCCATGGCAACCATTTTGTAGTGGCACCTACTACCCTTTCTCAAAATTCCAAAGTTGCCTACAGGCAGCAAGGTTGGGAACCCTTTTGCCTCACAGATTGACATTGGGTTAGACACTCCCTCAGCCTCTACTACCCAAACAGGCTTGTTGGCAGTAGAGGTGGGCAGGGACTGGAAAATGGAGCAAAATTTAACATGGACCGGCCCGGTCTGGCATTTGCGAACTGGCGAGTCATGGGACATGCATTTTTTCATGGACCCATGACTTTTTTAGGCTGGACCATCAGTCCATTGGTCCCCCATGGGGTTGGCTTCAGCTGACAGGCAGGGACTTCCACACCTGCCAGCTGAAGCCAGGCACCCAGTTTAAAGCACGCGCACTTCCATGCCCCTCACTGGCAAGCAAGGGGCACGGAACTGCCCCCCCATGTGGGACTGATTTCATCTGACAGGTGGGGACTTCCCCACCTGCCAGCTGAATCCAGGCACCCAGTTTAAAGTGCCTGCTTCCATGCCCCTTGCTTGCAAGCAGCACAGAACCAGGCGCTCCCCTGTGGGACTGGCTTCAGCTGACAGATGGGCGCTTCCCCACCTGTCAGCTGAAGCAAGGCATGGGGTTTAAAGTGCCCACTTCCATGCCCCTCACTTGCAATTGAGGGGCACGGATCCGGCGCTCCCCCTGGCTTCAGCTGACAGGTGCCCAGAAGTGACGGACCATGGACCAATGAAGTAGCCCGGGAACCGGGGTGGTCCGGGAAAAGTTAATGGTCTGTGGTCCATGAAACGCCATGGACCACAGACAGACAGCCCATGGTTTTTTCCTGGTCCATGCCCACCTCTAATTGTGAGACTTAAAATAAAGATGAGGAGAACTCTGGGTTGCCAGCCTCCAGGTAGGTCCTGGAGTTTTCCTGGAATTACAAGTGATCTCCAGACAACAATTATCAGTTCCCTCATGGGAACAAATGGTAATCGCAGAGGGCAGACTCTACAGTACACCATAGATTCTTGCTGGAATACCTCCCCAATATCCCCCCTCTACGGGCACCACCTCCAAAACTCCAGGAATTTCCCAGGATAGAGTTAGCCACCCTATGAGAACCAAGTATGGTGCCCCAAATTCCTTGGAGGAAGTACAGAACAAAAATAGATACAAAGACTTCCTCAGTGTTGCTCTAGATACAAAGCTGTGGAAATTGGCCATTGCAATCTCCCCCTTTCTGAGTATACATTTTTTTAAAAAACTAGCATGAAATGCCCTGGAGAGAATGCTAAGGAGAAATACTTCTTTCTCAAGAGAAAGCAATTGTTTGGCCCAATCCTACACAATTAAGGACAGCAGCAAATTTGTCAGACGGGTGGGATGCTGCTGATTAGCTTTTCTGAGGTAGAACCGAGCTGTGCTTAATTATTTAAAGGAAGCCACATAATGGGTCTTTGGAAGTGTGTGACCTACAAAATCAATCCATCCACTTTTGCATAATGTATGTGGCATCAATCTCATTTCATTTCAAGATCACTTGTGTGGATGGGGGGGGGATACGACCGAGGAGCTCGCCGCTCTTGCATCGCCAAAGCACAAACATGCGGCTCACCCTGTCGGGTCGCTTTCCTATTTTCTACACGGTCTGAATTCCTCCTTTCCATGTTTGCCTCCTACATTTGTGAGACTTCCCGGGCAACTTGAATCCTTCTTCTCTCCATGAAGTCATTGAGTTTAGAATTTCTTGTCCCGTCTGTTTCATCGCCCTCAAATCCCAAACCAACTTGATTCTTTTTTGTGTCATTTTCTCCTCCTTCACTTTCAATTTCTCCTGTAAATTGCACTGGCATGAGTTTTCCAACTTTGCATGCCAACTAGCCATCTTGATATATTATGTGTAAATTACATAAACAAATGTAACATATTGGATATGCATAGCCTAAAATTGTGCACAAAACCCTCATAGTACATGGATACACAATAGTAGAGTCCAGTAGCACCTGTAAGACTAACCAACTATATTGTAGCATAAGCTTTCAAGAGCCACAGCTCTCTTTGTCAGATGCATCTGACGAAGAGAGCTGTAGTTCTTGAAAGCTTATGCTACAATCAGGGCTTTTTTTCTGGGAAAAGAGGTGGTGGAACTCAGTGGTTTGCCCTCAGAGAAAATGGTCACATGGCTGGTGGCCCCGGCCCCTGATCTCCAGACAGAGGGGAGTTGGGATTGCCCTCCGCGCCACTTGGTGGCGTGGAGGGCAATCTAAACTTCCCTCTCTCTGGAGATCAGGGGCCGGGGCCACCAGCCATGTGACCATTTTCAAGAGCTTCCAGAACTCCATTCCACCATGTTCCAGCTGAAAAAAAGCCCTGGCTACAATAAAGTTGGTTAGGCTTAAAGGTGCTACTGGACTCTTTACAATTTGGCAACTACAGACTAACATGGCTAACTCCTCTGTATCTGGGTACACAATTATAAATTTACAAAATTAGCAGGGGAAAGTAGAAGGAAAAAAAGGACAAAAAGCATAAACTCATGTAAAAATAAAGGAAATAATAACATTCGATTTATAAACCGCCTTTCAGGACAACTTTATGCCCGCTCAGAGTGGTTTACAAAGTATGTCATTATTATCCCTACAACAAAACACCCTGTGAGGTGGGTAGGGCTAAGAGAGCTCTGAGAGAGCTGTGACTGACCCAAGGTCACCCAGCTGGCTTCAAGTGGAGGAGTGTGGAATCAAACCTGGCTCTCCAGATTAGAGTCCCGCGCTCTTAACCACTACACCAAACATCTGCTCATCCTTTTATTTGATACATCCCCTTTTTATGGCAAACAGGGCTGGATGTGAGTCTGATCACATGGCACACGTTAACACATTAACGTGCGTGCATGCATAATAGAACATACTTCCATGCAGCACCATGTGTGCCCCAACCCCAAGATCTCCCCCATGTGATCTTCTACCACTGGATAAGAAATGTAATTGAAGTGGTACCTACCCACAAATCTGAGCCCCCTACAAACAGCTACACGGTAAGGCATAAAACATCTGGTTCTTAAAATTTAGATATTATTATTTACTAGTAAGAAAGCCCGTTTTGGGAAAAAATACAATGGGATCTAGAAAGGGTAGGGCGGGTAGGTGGGCATTGCCTCCTGCTCCATGCCTGATTCCAGCCTGGGGGGGGAGGGAGGGTATTGCCTCCTGCTCCACGCTTGATCCTGGCTGGTCAAAGATGGGGAGTGGGCATTGCCACCTGCTCCTCTCCTGATCCTGCTCGGGTAAAGGGGGGAGCTGTCATTGCAACCTGTTCCACGCCTGATCCCGGCCGGGTGAAGGGGGGGCTGTCATTGCAACCTGTTCCATGCCTGATCCTGGCCGGGTGAAGGGGGACAGGCGGGCATTGCTGCCTGTTCTATGCCTGATCGCAGCAGGGTGAAGGGGTGCAAGCGCTGCAACATGCTCAGCACCTGATCTCGGCTGGATGAAGGGGGGGGTGGGCATTGTTGCCTGCTCAACGCCTGAATCCCATGGGTTGAAGGGGAGCAAGCAATGCCACCAGCTCTGCTCCTGATCCGAGCTGGGTGAAGTGGGGTGGGCATTCCCACCTGCTCCTGCTTGACTCCTGATCCCAGCTGGGTGATGGTGGTGGGCGGGTATCACCACCCGCTCTGCTCCTGATCCCAGCTGGGTGAAGGTGTGGGGCAGGCATTGCCACCTACTCTGCACCTGATCCCATCTGAGTGAAAGTGGGGGGCGCCACATGCTCTGCTCCTGATTCCAGCTGGGTGAAGGTGGGGGGCAGGCATTGCTTCCTGCTCTGAGTCTGATCCTGGGCTTCCTGCTGCGGCGTGCGCTCTGGAGGGACGGGCTTTGTCATCTGGGCTTCCCTTCATGGCAGCGCCCTCTGGAGGTGCACCAGGGTAGGAAGTGAGTTGTCAGGAACATGGTTAGCCTTTTATATAGTAGGATACCCCCTTTGTCCCCAATGAGGAGGGGAATCCAGTCTTTCAATCATCAGTCTTTCCTCCTCCATTTTGTCCTCACACCAACCCTGTGAAGTAGGTGAGGCTGAGACAGAGAGGCTGTCTCTAGGTTGCTGAGGGAACTTCTATGGGAGAGCGGGGATTTTAACATGGGCCAGTCAAATTCCAGTCCAACACTCCAACCAGAATACCACGCTGCCTCTCAATGGACTGTTAGTTTCATCCTTTGTATCATAGCTAGACATGGGCATGATCTGAATTACGATTTCAAAAAAACCCCGGTTTTGGCATTTGCGCCATCGTGATTCAGCTAATCGGTTCCGTCCACGGCAACCGATCCAGCAGTCGGGGGTTTGCTTGTTCGGGACTTGATTGGATATATCGGTTTCTGTTCGGAATTGCAGACACTCTGGCGCCAGTAATTTATTCCCGGGGCAACGGAGCCAGGGGAATGAGCTGTGTTTGCCCTCCTTCTGTTGCCCTCGAAACACGAATGGAAGCCCAGCTTTCCTTGATTAGCAGGCTTCCTTCCAGCCACGGAGCAGCAACCCAGGGGAGGGAGGGGGAAGGGGGTGTTCTGAAGCCATGGGCACAAAGGAAAGGCAAAAGGCAGCGCGGGAGGCTGGGAGGCCGCCCGCGCTGTTCGTCTTTCCCCACGACAAGGGGCGCGTGGGCAAGCCGGCTGCCCCTTGTCCTGGGGAAAGGCAAAAGGCAGCGCAGGAGGCTGGGAGGCCGCCCGTGCCATTCGTCTTTCCCCAGGACAAGGGGCACGTGGGCAAGCCAGCTGCCCCTTGTCTTGCGGGGCAGGTGAACGGCGTGGGCAGCCACCGAGCCACTTGCGCTGCCGTCAGCTCCACAGCACACCGGGACAGCCAGCTTGCTGTGTGGGTGGGTGGGAGGCAGGACTGCGCGCACGCAAGAGCCTGACTACGGTTGCCCTGGGCGCTGGCAACTGTAGATCCGGCCCGCCAGGCCTGGCGGCTGCTGCCACCAACCACCATTCCTATATCGCTGGAAACAGTGGGGCGCCCTCCCGCTTTGGCCTTCCCAATTCCGGATCGGAAATGGGACTTGATCAGTTAGAATCGGTGGCCTGGGTTCGGCAGCGGCCCGGATCCACGAATGGCTTAATCGGTATTTTTTTTTGGATCATGCCCATCTCTAATCATAGCTTCTGTCTTTTAAAAAATATTTTTTCTCTTAAAAAAAACCCTTACAGTTTACCTCCTTTGCTCTGTTGCTCTTTAATTGGGGGGGATTACAAACCCAGGCTGGGGGCAGGGGTGGAATCAATATTATATGAGTTTCCAAGATCCCAAAGTTAGAAATTCAGCCCCTGAGCTGAAAAGTTTGCCTTCTGCATATCAGTTGGTTCAGGGTTTTCTGCATATATCAGGGAAGGAGGCAGAAACTTAGTGCTCTTATGTCTCAGCAGGACATGAAATCTGCTCTAGGATACCGAGCGGGGCTGTCTTTTTCCATTGATCAGTTCAAAATAAACGGAGGAGATCTTCAATGCAAAAACTCTTAATGTCTGAGAGAGAATGAAGAGTCACAGACACCCCCCCAGCTATGATCTGCCTCATGTGTTTAAACATTCTCATTTTCAAGGGCATAACATTTGGAAATGCCTTCTAGGAAATTATACTGCTGTTTCCTTCAGCTACATTTTAATTGCAGAAACCCCAATGTTTTCATTTAGAATGAAGCTATCGCTTCTGGGGTGCGATTGGTGAAACCTTTGCCCGAATGCCCCCTGGTGTCAGCCAAATACTCCAACTTGCAAAAAAAATACTGGTCCAGGTTAGGCACAAGTGAATGTTCTTTTTATTTATTTTTTTAAAATATTTGGTTTGACAAGGCATGAGTCTCTGCTTTTTGTCCTTATTTTTCTACATGTGTGTTTTTTACTGTGTATGCTTGTTGTCTGGTTGTGCTTAATTTTATGATGTAATTGTTTGCATTTTAGGTTGTCGCAAGTCGCTTAGAAGATCTTCTGATGGAAAGGCAGTCTTTCAAAAAGGAAACAAACAATTTGTGGTTGGCTCCTCCTCCTGTGGCAGCCATTTTGTGGTTACCCTGTCTGGCTTTTTTGTCTGGGAAAAGAGGTGGTGGAACTCAGGACCGCACAATGATGTCACTTTGGGTCAGCCCTTGGCGAAAATGGTCACATGGCCAGTGGCCATGTGATCTCCAAACAGAGGGGAGTTTAGATTGCCCTCCGCGCCGTGGCGTGGAGGGTGATCTAAACTCCCCTCTGTCTGGAGATCAGGGGGCGGGGCCACCGGCCATGTGATCATTTTCAAGAGGTGCCGGAACTCCGTTCCACCATGTTCCTGCTGAACAAAAGCCCTGACCCTGTGTCAAAATTCCAAAGGTGCCTGCAGGCTTCAGAAGTTGGAGACCCTTAGCCTAAATGATGGATGAGAGAGTCCAAGATGGAGGAGCACCAGAAGACCACTTCAGGATCCAGTGACTGATTCTGATAATGTTGAGTCCTGCTCTCTTAGGCCAAGAGAATACCAGTGCGGAAATCTGAAGACCTCACAAGTCTGATTAATTTGTTTTCTCATCTGAAAGTAAGTTTTCTAAGCATGGAACACTAAATTATAGAAGATGCATTCTAACCCAGTTTATCGCTGCTGGCGTAGTTGTTCACACACTGTGAAATCTGATTGACTTGGCTTGCTGCAGTTTTTTTTTTTTTAAAAAAGGAACAATCTTTTTGTTGCCTTGCAATATGGCTGTACAAAACTGCTGTGCCTGTCATAGGAAAGCTGGATTTATTTATTTATTTATTTCAAAAAAGTAGAGCCAAGAGTGAGGGCTTTGAGCTGGTTTGTACAAGTCATTGTGGCAGGCCTTTGTTTGCAGAAGCCTCCTTCGGTGACTATAGATTTTGGCAAATCTGTAGTCACTTGAAGTAGCTACTACAGAGACCTGTGGAAAGCCCCTTCCAGCTATCTTTCAGCTCTGTAAGTGCCCACCTACTCCGTTTCTGGGCAAAACCTGAGAAACACTTGCAGTAGCACTTTGGAAACAAATAAGATTTGGATGGGGAAAAATACTTCTGTGTTACTCTCCATTATTGCAAGCCAGACTCTGAGACTGTGACTACAAGTGACTTTCTTCATGTGGAGAACACTAGATTTTTCTTGCAAGGTTACCTGGGAAGTGAAGTCTGAGTGGCCCTTCCCCTCTCTGTTAGAATCGCTGCCTGAAGAGCCACAAGAGGGCTTTGTTTGGGGGCGGGCAGCTGCTCCTTTCTCCCAGGGCATCTTGCAGGCTGCCTGCTCCCGGGGAGCTGCTCTGGAGAAAGCGGCTGCATCGGTGAAGCTTCAGCCACAGCGACGGTGGAAGGATCTGCTGCAGATTCTTCCGCTGTCACTGCGGCTGAAGCTTCACCAATGCGGCCGCTTTCTCCAGAGCAGCTCCCCGGGAGCAGGCAGCCTGTAGGATGCCCTGGGAGAAAGGAGCAGCTGCCCTGCCCCCAAACAAAGCCCTCTTGTGGCTCTTCAGGCAGCAATTCTAACAGAGAGGGGAAGGGCCACTCAGACTTCGCTTCCCAGGTAACCTAGTGTTCTCCACGTGAAGAAAGTCACTTGTAGCTTGGCTCTGAGAGAAGATGCAGGTGGGGCCCCAGAAAGCATTTAGTACCTCTGCAAAGTGTCTCCCTGGGTGCCTGCAGCAGTTGTCAAATGTGGGATTTGCTACAGTCACCTAGAGCCTTCTAAAATATTAAAGAGTCCAGTAGCACCTTTAAGACTAACCAACTTTATTGTAGCATAAGCTTTCGAGAACCACCACTCTCTTTGTCAGATGCATTCTACTTCTGTGCTTTGAATTGATAAGCGCTATGGTTATCCTGAGGGCTTTTTTTTCTGGGGAAAGATATGAGGGAACTCTCACCCAGGGCAATTCCCGGGAGGTGACGCGCTTCTCACTACATGCATGCATGCACAGTGTGTGCTTGCTCCCGGGACTGTGTGATGACATCACACAGGCAGTCGCCGCCCTGGGAGCGCTCCCGTGCTCCATGGCAGGGTCTGTTTCGGCCCGTATAAGGCTAAAATCGGTCTGGAACATGCCTCTCTGCTGCACGGGAGCCCTCCCCTGCCCGGCAGTGGCTGGATCCAGGCCATTTCAGGACAAAATTGGGTGCAAATGGGCCCAAAATGGCCTGAATCATCCTGGAACAGGCTGCAGCTGCACAGGAGAGCGCTCCCCTGCCTGGCAGTGGCCCAAACCTGGCCCAAATTGGGCAAAACAGGCCCCAAATGGCCTGAATTGGCCTGGAACTGGCTTCTGCTGCATGGGAGAGCACTCCCCCGCCGAGTAGCGGCCTGCACCTGGACATTTAGGGCCTGATCCTGGCCGTTTAGGGCCCAAATGGCCAGGATCGAGCTGCTGCGGGGTGGAAGAGTGCTTCTCTGCCTGGCAGAGGTCAGGTCCTGGCCATTTCAGGCCAGATTCTGGCCATTTGGAGCCTGAATTGAGCCCAAAATGGCCGAAAGAGTGGGTCTGAAACAGCCCGGATCAGGGCCAAAAAGGCCTGGAATGAGCCGCTGCTGGGTGGGGGAACTCTCCCCCACCCAGAAGCAGCCCAATCCTGGCTGTTTCCACCCCAATCCCGGCTGTTTCTGCCCCAATCTGGGCCATTTTGGGCGTCAATGTTCCCTAAATGGCCAAAATGGCCCTGAAACGGCCTGGATTGGGCCTGAGTTGGCTTGGAACAGGCAGCTGCTGGGTGGGGGACCCCTCCCCTGCCTGGCAGTGGCCCGATATGGGCTGTTTTGGGCCTGATCCAGGCCCAAATGGGCCTAAAATGGACAAAAAGGCCATTAAAAAAATTCCCACGTGACATCAGTCACGTGGTTATTTTATAGAGGTGCCGGAACGCCGTTCCAGGGCTTTCCAACTCAAAAAAAGCCCTGGACATCCGATGTCATGTGAATTAGGCTGGGTGGAGAAAGGGGTAGTTTTGACTGCATACTTACCATATTTGTCATCCACCTTGAGTCCCAGTGAGAAATGTGTACTATCAAAGAAGCCAATAATAAATCGGCAACCCTGCTCCTACATCCTGGAGATTTGTTCCTTTACCCTTCTCTTCTAAAACCACAGTACGTGCACACTGGGGCTCTGAGGCTGCTCAGAAAGTGTTCTGAAGCCATTTGATCAACTCCAGCTGTATATTTTTCTCCTGTCTTGCTGGAATTTGGCAAGGAGTGGGTGGACCAGGGCACAACCTTAATTCATATTGTATGTCAGTGTTTATTAGAGTTAATACTATATACACTTGTAATCCTTCTTGCTCTGCTTTCAGAACAGCAATGTTCTAACCCTGTATTCATCCAGGCTTTCAATCAAGGAAGATTACAGAGTAGCACTGGCAAAATTGCACATTACTCTCTGCTGTATTTATAATAATTCCAAGCCAATAGCTATTTGGGAAGTAAAACTTTTTAATTGATACTTGTGCAGCTAGGATGGTGGGTGATGCTTTTTTATCTGAATGAAGATGAGTGTCACCCGGTTATGAAGTTCGATAGAAGCTACCATTTAAAGCTATTTTTACATTTATTCTTGACTTGAATGCTTCTTACATAGGTCACAATTAGGTGGTTTAAACTTTTTTTTTTAACTGGGTATAATGTAGGACTAAGAAATTGCACCTCTGCATATGAAAGTGGGGGGTTTCTCGGTCCAAGACAAGAGAAAGATTCACATCCAGTAGCACCTTAAAGACCAATGAGATATCCAAGGTATAAGCTTTCGAGAGTCAAAGTTTCCTTCATCAGTTATCAGGTATCTAACAAAGAGAGCTTTGACTCTCAAAAGCTTACACCCTGGAATCTCATTGGTCTTTAAGTTGCTACTGGACTCAAACCTTGGTTTTCTATTGCAGGCCAACCCAGCTCTGCCTCAGGGAGATCCTTACGGGCATATGTGGCCCCCATACGATGACCTTTCAAGCACTTTGATCTTCCAGGAACTCTGAGCTCAGTGCTTGAAGTACTCATTTTAACCCCACTTTCACTGAAGATTACAAGGAGCAAGCATTTTTTATAGGAATTCCCTAAGGAAGACCGATAGGCCAAATTTCTCTTTAATTCTTAAAGGCTGAACAAGACCAGTTTGATTGAGGGCCAAAATACACAGCTATGGGAAGGAAGCCTGAAGGGACCCTCATTTGATCTCACAGAGCAACTGAGAGGTTTTAAAAGGTTAGTTTTGACTCATGTCACCTGTAATATGTATTTTCTTTCCTTCAAAGACCTTAAAGGGAGATGGCTAAGGTGGTGGCTTCTTGGCCACTGTTAGGGGTGATTTTGAGAGTCAGCCGTACTGCGTGGAACTCACCACCTCCATTCTGATGACTGTTTTTCCTTGTGCAAGTCACGGCTGTGGTTTTGCACCGTTCTCCATTTCCTCTCTCTAAATTTTGTCCTGTTCACATTTCTCAGTGACATTTTTTTTGCATCAGTTGATGCATTATACGAATATATTTTGTATCTCGCCTGAACCTGGAATTGCGTCTGTGAATTAAGACGACTCCCAAATTTTCCACAAATGCCACGTTTCGGTTCAGTAACGGGCTGACGTTCTGCTGCTTGAGACAGAGCTGACACAGCACCTTCCTTTGCCTACTCTGTACTTTAGCACAAAAGAAGCCCTCATGCAAAACCAAGGCAGGCTAAGTGCGAACATCAGATTCTTCAACGAGCCCCTCAGGATTAGAGACACCCTCCCCCCACCCCATCCTGTGTTCCTTTTAGAGCAGTAGTAGAGTGCATTGTTGAATTTCTGCCAAATGATTCCTCTGGTGGCTTTTATAAAAAAAACGTTTGCTAACACCACCATTTATCTATTAGGTCCATAACCAAATTATACCTCAGAACAGCACGTACTGCACCCTAGGAAAAAAAATTAAAGCATCACTTGGCAGAGATGCGTAAACTCCAAAACTGTCTTGATGAATCGCTACCCCTTTTTTGCCTTCGGGGGCACCTTTTCCCCCGCATGCTGTTGGCACATGTTGCTAACTTTATCATACTTCAGCTTTCTGCCCTGTACTTGTTTGTACCTATGCGCCATCAAGTCACAACTGAATGATGGCTACCCCAGCAAGGAGCTTTCAAGGCAAGTGAGACAAAGAATTGGTTTCCCATTGGCCCTATAGCCAGCTCTATCAGAATTATATACCCAAATTGGGGGTGAAGCTGGTTGCCCCTCAGCTCTAATGGCACATACATGACATGGCAGTGAGCATATGTGTGCATTCAGTGACGGCCACTGGCATAGACGACAGGTTTTAAAAGGAATTAAACAGATTCATGGAGGAGAGGTCCCTTAATGCCTACCAGCGACAATGATTCAAGGGAACCTCTACCTCCACAGAAAATAAACCTCTGAATACCAGGGCTCATTTTGAGGGGGAACACACAGGAATGCAGTTCTGGCAGTTCTCCAAAGAGGTCACATGTCAGGTGGCCCCACCCACCTGACTCTTAGCCATTTTGGGCCCATTTTGGCCTGGATTGGGGCCGAAGTGGTCCGGATCGGGCCCCTGATGGGTGGTGGATCACTCTCCCGCTCATCAGCGGCCCAATCCTAACCATTTTGGGCCCCTTTTCAGCCATTTTCAGCCCCTTTTGGCCATTTTGGGTCCAATTTCAGCCCTGAATGGCCAGGATTGGGTCCAAAACAGCCAGAATAGGTGATGTCAGGGGGTGTGGCATATGCAAATCAGTTATGCTAATGACACACTTCCGGTGATGGCAAGAGGCATGGCATATGCTAATGAGTTATGCTAATGAGTTCCTCCAGCTCTTTTTCTACTAAATGACCCCTGCTGAATACCGATGCCAGGAGGCAACATTGGGGAAGGTCTTGGCTTCTGTATCGATGGCCACTGTGTGAAACAGGATGCTGGTCGAGAGGGACAACAGCTCTGCTCCATCAGGTCTCTTCTTAAGCTATCATGTAGAATGTTACCTTACATTTCACATGTGTAACATTGGGCAGAGATGGAATCCTGGGTTTGAATCTCACCTCTGTCATGAACTCATTATGTTTTCTTAGGTAAGCCATTCTCTCTCAGCCTCGGTGATAGCGGGATAATAACAGTCACCTACCTTATAGAATAAAGATTACGATGATCTTTGTCAGGGAACAATTTTTACCACTCTAAAAATGCTGTATTATTATGGTGAAGCTTGTTTTCAGATGGAGATGAGATTGAAGGACAATGATTTCTTCCTCTGTCTGATTTGCTGGAACACAAAAGAATACAGGACACCCTAGCCATTCACAGATTTGTGACTCAAGATTTCATATATTTGCAGTCTATATTCTGATCATATGCTATGGCTGGTTTACCTCCCCAAGGCCATCATCATAATCATTAAATTGTTAATTTTTGCAAGAAATTAGGTATTCATGGATTTTGCCATTTGCGGTGATACTTGGAATGGACCCCCCCCCCCCGGGGAATGGCAAAGGTGTATTGTGCATATAATTTGAATTAACAACAACGACAATGACAACAACAATGACAGCAACAGCGACAACGACGATGACAAAATATTGCAGGGTAAAGGAAAATATGTGTATACAGAATGCAGGGTATAGCCTTCAACAATGAATGAAAGGGTTGGGATGGGGGCTTTAACCCTACAAAAGGGAAGTAGGAGACGTTACCCTGATTGTCATTTGCAAAATATTGAAGGATATGGATGTGCACTAAGATGCACTACTCAGCTGCAGCCTTTCCCACTGCAATAGGAAGACAGTTGATTTTTTAAAGACCTATTTCTCTTCTTCCACTTTTGAGGCTCAATCTCCAACCTTAGTCTTTGGGTCTGACCAGTTACAGCTCCACTGAGTGTGATTGGCAATTAAGCTAAGCTTCTCCCAGAGCTCAGATTGATTGACATGTTGTGATGGCTCTGAGCATCAAGGGTCTTTAAAAGAAAGATTAGGCAATTTATAGAAGACTAGTCTATTGATTGCTAGAGCCAGGATGTTTGAATGGTACTTCCAAGTACCAGTCTGGTATACCTTGGGGTACCAGATGTTGGGGCAACCATGATGGAGAGACATTGCAATATGTTTCGCCAAAGGAAGCTGTAGAAGCCAGTCCTTTGATGGAGAACCATAGACATGCAGATGGCTAGATAGTCTCCATTCTTTCAGACAGTTTTGGCTCTGGACACGATGGCTGGCAGCTATCCCCCTTATCTCCAGGACTGTAACACAAATATCCAGAATGCCTCCGGCAAAAAATATAATGTGCAACCATCACAGAGTTTTTGTAGCAGTGAATTCCTGAGGTGGCAATCTACTAAGACATACTACATGCACTCAGTTACTCTTAAACAAATTTGTCAAGTGAAAACAGAAATTACCCCCTGATGACTCTTGCCCTGTTCACAAGTTACAGTGGAGGCACATGTAATCTGTGTGAACACTTGATTTTTCTTTATATGAGCACTGAGTAATTCTCGTGCTACATTCAATGCAAGTAGAACTGAATGTTTTATTTCAAGGCCTACATTAATCTAGATGCTGGACCCCAATTTCATTTATACAGTAAATGCAGACTGTGTCTTTCAAACAAGCTGATCTACATGTCCTCACCATAAAACCAACAAACCGGGCTTTTGTTGTCTAAACTAGACTGTAGTGGATATTTTTTTTTAAAAAAAATTATTGGATGGGTTAACACATATTCATTATACATCTTTTCAAGTATTCCTCATTATCTCAATACATGCATCCCTCTGCCTCCCCCTCCCCCTTTTCTATATTGACTCCCAACAGCACTATAACCCCTTTATTTCTTATCGTTAACTCTAGATCTCGTCTGTCCCTATTATTAAAGGCAAAGTTCTTACTACTTCATTCTTAATTCTTAATAATTATCGAGAGACCACAATTGTCCTTTTACATCCCATTTCTTTTCTAAATAATTTTTAAATTTCTCCCAGTCCATATAAACTAGACTGTAGTGGATTGAAATGAGATCTCTTTCTGTTATATGGCAATACATCAACTAGATCAGTTTCATTGATATGAAAGACTGAGGGTCAAATTGGACAATATGTTTGGCCCCAGGTGGGGTTTCCTCAACCTGACCCAGGTTGATGATGACTCTGGGCCAAGCTAGAAGTGACGAATGACACTTGAACGACAAGTGAACAGGCTCACTTGTATTCCTCCCTGTTCACTCGCGCTCCACTTGCACTCCACTTGATCACAGTCAAACATATTGTGAAGTTTGGTCTTCACTGAGAATCTTTTTGTGCTTTTAGTGCTCTAGCCGAGTATGCACAGGTCAATTTTGCCAGTTCAGTTCCCATACTGCAGCGTTTTTTCTAGATATGCCACCATGAGTAGTCACTCTGGCCACTAAGCAGCTTTTCCTCGACTTTCCTGGGAGTGCTTATGCCCTGACCTTTAAAAAAAAAACGCTTTGCAGCAGGCTGTTTCCCCATGCATACTCTTTATTCTGTTTTGAGTGTTTCACCCTCTTCCCCCCCTCTCCCACCCCCTGCCAGCCCACTGCATTGTGATTGGCTACTTTTGTCTAGCCAGCCACTCCCCCTCCCTTCCTTTCTATTCTTCCCCGCTCCCCTCTTTCTTCTTTTTAATTTTTTTTTTAAAGTCCAGCGCAGGATTGATGAATCACTGGTTTGAAAGCATATAGGGGGACGTTCCCTTTTTTTTCTTTTTTCTTTGGCATGGGTGGGAATATTATAGAGGGCTAAATATCTGGTTATCAAAAATAAAGATTTTAATGTCAAGTTTTAAAGATAAAGGTAGTCCCCTGTGCAAGCACCGAGTCATTACTGACCCATGGGGGGGGACGTCACATCACGACGTTTTCTTGGCAGACTTTTTACGGGGTGGTTTGCCATTGCCTTCCCCAGTCATCTACACTTTACCCCCAGGAAACTGGGTACTCATTTTATCGACCTCAGAAGGATGGAAGGCTGAGTCAACCTTGAGCCGGCTACCTGAACCCAGCTTCCACCGGGATCGAACTCGGTGCAAATGGCCACATATAAGCCAATTCCATGACTTTTGGCTTGACTTCAGGGAAAGTGAGGAATTATGTTCCCGGTGCAGAAGGGGTTCTGTTAAGTTATGATAGGTAGTTTTCATCGAGACAGAGATACTTGTCTTTTGACAGCCTTAAGAAATTAACAACAGCTCTGTTGAACATCATGTCAGCTGCTTCTTCCTGCTGTCCATATTTAGTCAATTACTTTTTTCTTGCTGAAAGTTATATCCTATCTCTGCATGATGAGACGACATGCTTGAGGTTGTCATTTTGCTTTCATGTTCTCTATTAAGAAGAGATAATTGGGAGAAAGCGATCTAACCTCATGTTGGCCTCCCCCCACGATTCCAAGTTCAGCCTCTGAAGCAAGATGAGATGAGAAGGAAGACAGACTTGTCAAAACTTCGACTTCCTAATTCCCGAGTAGCCCGTTAATTTGTACGGCTGCCTGATCAACTCAGAGCCAGAACGAAACTCTTCTCCCACAACCTCGGGTGTCAATCATTAAGTGGAGCCATCTGCATTTGTATTGTCAAAGCCCAAACTTACTTTACTTCCTGAAGCATGAAATCACCTTTCAGATGCAAGAAATATAATCCCACCTCTCCTGGAGAGATGTGAGCCACCTCTGTTGAAAGCTCTAGTTACAGAGAGATATTTTGAATGCTACTGTGGGCTGATTCCAGCTACATGCATCCATAGCCTTGTATAAGGCTTCTCTGTTTTGTCTGTGGTTGCATACTTAAATTCATATTATCAGTTGGGATCTTATCAAATTTTATGATATAGGGACAGTTCTCAAGCACTTTAACTTCTGAAATGACAGGCTAACCTGTGCCTGCTAAGGCAGCCAGGAAGCAGTGTGGCCAGGAAGCAGAGTTTTTGACCCAGTGTATCCAAGTGTATCCTTAATGGATAAAAACCAGATCATTATGATACCTCAGTTTTCATACCAGTGAGTACTGCCCAAGCGTCACACAATTTGCATATCACTTGAAGACTTAATTCAGTCTACTCTATGTATACTCACCCATCTGCCCCATTTATCATCATCATCATCATCATCATCATCATCATCATCATCAACAACAACAACAACAACAACAACAACAACAACAACAACAACAACAACAACATTCAATTTATATACCACCCTTCAGGACAACTTAATGCCCACTCAGAGCATGTTACAAAGTATGTTATTATCCCTACAACAACACCCTGTGAAGTGGTTGGGGCTGAGAGAGCTCCTAGAAGCTGTGACTGACCTAAGGTCACCTAGCTGGTTCAAGTGGAGGAGTGGGGAATCAAACCCAGTTCTCCAGCTTAGAGTCCCACGCTCTTAACCACTACACAAAACTACACATATAAATCATGGCTCTAACTGGGTCCCAACAGTTGCTAGACACACAGTGCAGCAAACTGGATGAGACATCCCTTGGAAATCCTAAACAAGCCATCTTGAATTTCAAGAGGGAAAAAAGACCAAATAAAAACGCATTTTCCCCCATGACTCAATTTTGACTGTATTCTGTCGAAAGCCACTTTGAATTCAACAGAGGATTAAAATCGGTTACAAAGCTTATATATTTTATTACAACTCACATACAGATGTGGGTGAGTAAAAGGACCTCATTGCTCTGACTTACAAAAAAATGATGTTGGAATAAATTTGGTTTGTTTTAAAGTTGCCCCTGGACTCCAGTTTCACTTTGCTTCTACAGACTGATACAGCTACCCATCTGAAACTCTTAACTACCCTTTGTTGCTTTCAGGCACTTTTCTCTGCATTTCAAGTAATGGATCCAGATGGAGAGAAAAGTACCCACCATCACAGAGAGTGATAAGAGGTAAGGGGGTTTTCAGCTTCCCCCTACTTGCACTGTATGTGAACAAGGCAAACCCGTGAACAGCAACGATGGCTGTCCTCTCACACCTTGTTTGGCCCCAAAAAATCAAATGCTGCATACAATATTTTCACATTACCTTTAAAAAAAAAATCAAAGTAGGGGTGTATGCTGAAAAAAAAATCTGTTTCAGTGTCGAACCCTGGGTTTCCAAAGGAACTGTGTAACGTTATTGGTTTTCTCCAGATGGGGTGTTGCCGGCTTGGATCTAATCTGTTTGGGGGGGGGGGGTTGTTACCAGGAATTTCAGCCCTGTTCTTTGCAATGAGGGCTTCCAGGCTCTTTGGGGCAGCTGTTTTTGCACTTAACGGCACCAAAATCACACAGAACACAGTCCTCCCTCTAAACCATCAATACACCGATGTACACCCAACAATGGGCCCTGAAGAAGGTGAGCATCAGGGTGGGGGGTGCACATTATGATGGGAACTCACTGGGAAAGAGGTGTGTGTGGGGGTCCTGGCAGCATTAAAAACAATCCTGCTTTATCTTCACTTTTTCTCTATAAGGTCTGTAAATTATTACCTTTACATCCTGCTGTTGTCTGTTGGTGCCATGTTTCCTCATGCTTTGCAGTTTTGTTCCCATGATAAGGGGCAAATCCTTCCTTTTGATGCTCAGGATCTTGCTGCAAAATGAAGTGTTCTTGCATTAATCACTGCCAGACTCCATTGCCCAAGTGCAGGCAAGGCAGGCAGGCTGCATGATTGTCTGAACCCCCTCCACTCCACCTAAACTGACCTGTGTTTTCCCCATAAGTTTTCCTTTTGCTGTGGGCAGGCAGGAATGATTTTGGAAGGGCAGAGTAGGCCAATGGCTCTCAGACGGCTTGACTTAAGCGTGCAGTGGAGAACTATGTTGGATGAGAGGGAAGTCTACTGAGGGAGGTC
Organism: Eublepharis macularius; assembly: GCF_028583425.1. NCBI lineage: Eukaryota > Metazoa > Chordata > Lepidosauria > Squamata > Eublepharidae > Eublepharis > Eublepharis macularius. Next base: position 22,127,940 of record NC_072801.1, read on the forward strand.
TACTCAGATGCAAGTTCCATGTTATTCAATAGTGCTTACTCCCAGGGAAGTATCTTTAGAATTGCAGCCTATGCCTCAAGTCTTTGCATTCCCCCTTCCAAATATTTCCAAAGCGATAGGCAGGGAGAGAGGAGTCTCCCCTTGCAAGGACCAATTGGCAGGGAGACAATGCCATTGCCTGGGTAGCGACAGGAAAAATGCATTCATGTGCATTTCACCCATTCTCCCTTCCCAACAACAGAGTTAATGAATAACGTAAGGGCTTTCCCCCTTGGGATCCAATTGATGAATGCCATTAAGGAAAACAAGATGCTGCAACGCGGGCCCAGTGCCTGCTTGCTGCTGCTGCCACAACTGTGATGTAAACGTTGAAATGAAATGCACGCACTTTTTAGGAGGGTGTTGTTACAATTCAGTTTCCAGGGCATAGTTCACCGTTCCAGAAGCTGCTTTAACAAAACAAAGCGGCACCTTCTTACATCGCTGGTGGCAATGTCCACGTATAGCAGACTTTTGGGACACAATCCAGCGACAAATTGCTCTCATTACATCATACAATATACCATTACAGCCAGGATTAATATTCTTAGATATTTGGAAAGATTGAGAACTTCCAACTATTAGGCAATAGTTAATTTCATCATTGCTGGTTGCAGCAAAAACCTCTACAGCCCTTAACTGGAAGTCTCATAAATCTCCTAATTTGAATACTTGGTATAACAAAATCTGGGAGCACCTAATTATGAAGAAAATAACCGATAGATTGCAACAAAGGGAAAAGCCACACTGCACAACAAATTTCTATGCAAAATGGAAACCGTTTCTGGACTTTCTGTCAAATAATGACCTGTTATTAACAAAGCTTCCATACCAAACGATTATTAATCTGAATTTACAATTCTTCTTGGTCAAGATTCATTTAAATAATTCATAGGAACCACTCTGAATACATACTTTATGGACCTTGGTCTACCCTTTCTTAAGAAAACAGTTATTAGATGTATGGTTGTTAATGGTTTTTGCACATCACTTTAGTTGTTCTTGTTCTTGTTCTTATAATGTTAAGTAAAGGTAAAGGTAGTCCCCTGTGCAAGCACTGAGTCATTACTGACCCATGGGGGGATGTCACATCACATTTTCTTGGCAGACTTTTTACGGGGTGGTTTGCCATTGCCTTCCCCAGTCATCTACACTTTACCCCCAGGAAACTGGGTACTCATTTTACCGACCTCGGAAGGATGGAAGGCTGAGTCAACCTTGAGCTGGCTACCTGAACCCAGCTTCTGCCAGGATCGAACTCAGGTCGTGAGCAGAGCTTGGGCTGCACTACTGCAGCTTACCACTCTGCACCACGGGGCTCTTATGTCTTATAATGTTATGAATGTGTTATTGTATTAATAAAATCTTATTTAAACAAAACAAAACAAAGTGGCGATTTCCAGGTGTATTTCCAACTTGTTTTGTTTTGCACATCCCTATTTCCAAGAGTGTCAAACCCACCCACTTCAGCTGCCAAGTATAAAGAAGAAATATATGTGTGACGCAGCTGTAAAGCAGGGGGAAGGTGCTGGAAACACCTATAGGGGCATAGTGTTCTACTCAGTTTCTGGGCTGGGCGAATAGTCTACATTTCTCCTTTTAACAAACGCTTGCTCTTTCTGTGGAAGAAAATGAAAGAAAATTGGAGCACAAATCAACTACGTGACCCAATTCCTATTCCCCACCACTCCATTCAGTGTTGTTGTTATATGACCATGTTGTGCAGCAACATTCTACAGGATAGAGGTGTGAGGGGAGACCCTTCCAAGGATTCATTAAAAACATTGAAATGGAACCGCCATATAAGCTTCAGCTCATAAGCTTCTCAATCATCTCAAATGTTCAAGCACGTCTCTGTTTCCATCAACACAGAGGGTACCCAGGATCCAGGAACTGTCCAGGAAGAAGTTGATAAAACAAGGGTGTACAGTACACTGTTTACACTTCTTTTCCTATGGGCTCATATGGAGAAGGGGATAATATTGCCTCAGGGCTCCCTTCCCTCCTTTAAACTCTAGGAGGAAAAAGGACAGGTACCCATATTGTGCAAGGGAAAAAAGACAGGCATCCCTATTGCACAGTCTTTTTTTCTCTCCTGAGATTTTAAACTTTACTTCCTTCCCTTTGGGAAAATGACAGAAAGGAAAGAGTTAACTACTCTCTTTTCCCCAGCAGAATGGCCCCAATTCATATTGGGTCACTCCTGTCAATAAGTTACACATTTGGAGAGCCCCGCATGGAACGCCCAGCATCGTTGGCAGCCCTAATCTTTCTTTTCGGAAACAAACCATGAAAGCAGGCACATGTAGTGAGATTTTTAAAAGCCAGAGGAACACACTTGCTTTCAAAATGCAGCATGTTCTGAATGACTGTCTCTGGGAAATGACAATGCGCTGGGGTAGTACGACAAGTTTCCATGGAGATGGAAGCTCCGTGCTGGTTGCTGTGCTCGCCTTTACAATTGTGGTTTGTTCGTGTGTGCATGACCCACACAATGGTAATTAGGAGAAGTGTGCCGGCACACATACTGAACTTCCAAATGTTTATTTTCCCCGGCAGAGTAGTGAGCCATGGCAAGGAGGGTATGATAGCACTGGATGGAAGTGGGGAGGCAACAGAAGAGCTGCCCTCCCCCACAAGTGCAAAGGAAGCCAAATATCAGAAATCAATAGGGTGCCCCTTGTGGTCTTTAAGAGTACGGCTGTCCTTTACAGCTACAGAAAACAGCCCACTTTTGTCTCTTTCCAATCACGTATTCTAGAGGGAAGATGCAAAAAATGATAAAAGGACCTGGAAGAGTTCGCTTTGTCCCTTTCAATTCTAGGAAGACAGAACTGCCTGTGGAGTTGAGTCGGGCCATGCTGAGATTTCCCCTAGACTTGTTATTTTGCAAGTATCTTCCCTGCCAGTTGGAAGCGAGATGAAGCAGAGCAAGGAATTAGCCATGAGCACTTTGAAGTCCCTTCCTATGTAGAAACGAGAGCCTTCAGGTAACCTGAGAGGTTGCTGAAACTCATGCTGTGGTGAAACTCCTTCAACCCCAAGAGTCTAGTACCAAATTTTACAACCTCGTAGTGTAATTGCTCAGTTTGCATTCTGTGCAGGCACAGAGGCCGTACCGTGCTCCTTGCCAGTTAGCAGCCCAAGGGGGAGCAGGCAGACCTCCTGCAGACTGGAAGGAAGAGGGGGAGGTCTACTGAAGATGGATAAAGGCAGATTTAAAAACAAAACAAAACTTTGGAGCTGGTTGAAGAAGGAAGCCAATATTTTACACACACATTGAATAGGAGGAAGGTGCCCTCACATCTCAGGAGAAACTAAGAGATCATTCCTGAATACCAAAACCAATGAAAAATAATTTCTAAAATAAATTGCAGAACCGGGGCATACATATACATCCGCCTTAAAGCTACCTTATACTGAGTCAGGCCCTTGGTCTATCAAGGTTAGCTTTGTCTACTCTGACTGGCAGTGGCTTTCCAAGATCTCAGCTATGACGTCTTTCACATTGCCTAGTATCGGAGCCCTTGGAGATGCCAGGGATCGAACAGGGATCTTTCTGCAATCAAAATACATGCTGTAAGATTAAGGGCCAAGATACAAGTGATGAATGACACATGCCTGGCAAGTGAACAGACTCGCGTGTATTCCTCCCCGTTCACTTGCCATTCACTTGCGCTCCACTTGATCAAGTGGAGCGCAAGTGAATGGGGAGGAATACATGCGAGTCTGTTCACTTGCCAAGCATGTGTCATTTGTCACTTGTAGCTTGGCCCTAAGTCGCAACTCCTCCCATCCAATTGTATCTCCTCCCTTCCCCCTTCTGTGTTACCAAAGCAGAGCAATGAAAACACTGCTGTAGAGTCACCTAGGTGCCACGTGCGAGGCTTTGCTGACACGCACCGGTGCTGCCACGTGTGCTAATTCTGGGTTCAGACTCTGCTTCAGGAAACGAATGTGCTCAATTGCAGGCCCCCCGTCCTGCATTATTATTCCTTCACTTCGTACTTTGCATATTTTATTGTGATTGGAATCACGAACCTGCCGTTAAAGCCAGAGGGATTGTCTCAACCCTCGCATCTCCCCCCCCCCTTCCCTGCAGATCCAAAGTCTATTTGTGGGATGAGAATCCTGTCACTGGGAAAAAAAAAACTTTTGAGGGTTGACAAGTTCCAGCCTTTGGGGAGCAGAAATAATGAAAGCAAAGACATCAGCAAAATACAGTTATCTTAACCTTGAACGTTTTCCTCGTCTGAACTGTGTGCCGCAGTCAGATTCTCAAAGGGGATTGTTTCTGGGAAGCAGAAGCAAATGTGTATTAGTTGAATAATGAGGATAGATTATCCATCTATATACAATCAAAGACTCTCCCCTACAGCAATCCATAAAGACACACAGCCATCTGGAACCAGAGTAACAACCCCAGCCAGCTTTGTCAATAAGAATTCTGTTTTATTACTTTCACTATCAACCTGGCAGTTCAGGAGCTTTATTTACAAAGCCCAGCATTATCTCGGGAGATTTCTATGCTGTGTTTTTATACATTTAAATGGTGGTAGCCATTGGGGAAAAAAAAAGTTTTTTAGGCCGAGAGTCGGCAAGTGATCTTTAAACTGCCTTCCAGTGCCCATAGGGTCAATGGCTGGGTTATAGATTTCTTTTTTTAAAGAAATCACCATCTCTATATTAAAAAACAACAACAACAAAACAGTTCCCTACCCTTTTCCTTTTTATATTGTTACTAACTGCTACATGGTTGTTACGGATGTTTTATTACAATTATGGTCTGACCGCAAATAAATATCACTCACCAATCACCAGTTCCCTAAGTTCTGTGCCATCTCTCAAGAAAACCTGCTTGAGGCAGCTTGCACAGTTAAACATGGTCAAACTCATAAAATAACATAAAACCATTAAAATGAAACTTAGAAACCTGGAGAGAGCATAAAACAACACCAGAATTCAACAGATTTTTGAGGAAAGAACTTATACTTGGACTATGGCCGTTGTCACACGGGCATCTCTTCCGTTAAATTTACAGCATATAGCGTCCTACCTGTTATCGGCACAGTAACGTTTCTTTGGGTCACCTAACGGCTCTTCGCGCCACTAGCTGTCCACACCAAAGCACTCTGTTCTGTTCTCTCTAACCGCGCAGAAGCAGCTCCTCCCCCCCCCTTTTTAAAATTATTCTGGCATTTAATTCCGCTATAACGGAATAACAGCATATATACATTCTGTTAGAGCAAAACATTATGACCTTTTTGTTTTTCCAACTTTGAAATTATATAAATAGCCCTTTGCCCGCAGAAAACTCCCTGTCTGACGTGATCCCCATCGCTGAAGACTCTGCCATGGCGATTGAATCATTTTTACTTCAGCAGAAAGTTTGCATTGTGTTATGTCGTTATAAGGACATAACAAAATAAAAAAAGGGGAGTCGCAGGAAGAAATGGATTCTGGGATTGAAGGGAGGGCATAGGACGTTGCGAGGCGAAATACATCGATGTGAGGCATTCACACTGAGGCACAAAATAGCGTGACTATCAAGCACAAAGCAGAAGAGAGAAAATCGCTAGTGTTGGAATAAGGTGGGTGTTTGCCGGGAAATAGCACCATTTTAGTGCTAAATAAAAGCCTGTGTGACGACGGCCTATATAAGATTATGTACTTGGGCTACATATTCAATAGGAGCCAGATGAATTTGCCGCTAACCCTCTCCCCATACTCAGAGCAGAGCCACAAGTGACAAAAGGCACAGATTGGACACTTGTCTGCTTCCCTCAAGTTTTGATGGGAAATGTAGGCATCCTGGTCTCGCAGCTTGGCTCTCTGACTGCTGTCCAATGGACTTTTCAACTGTCACTTGTCCAACATTCCACCAAGCTGCCTACATTTCCCATCGAAACTTGAGGGAAGCTGACAAGTGTCCAATCTGTGCCTTTTGTCACTTGTGGTTCTGCTACTGTGAGTCACTCCAAGTGCCTGTCTTATTGGTGGTGAAGTGAAGCTACTCAGAGGCACAGTAGAAGTTTCTACATAGTCAGAGGACTGTCCAGGATTTGGGAAAAAATTCACTCGTAAAAGAAGAAGTAAACGAAAATGAGAAGAAACTCTTCCTCAAAAATGGCAGGCTGAGGACTGAACGTATTCTAAGAGGCACAGAATACAGAAAGTAATTCAGTTTAGATTGAAGGGGTGAACAATAACAGTAAAGGGTGGGGAAACTGGACTTTTCAAAACTAAGAATTGTAAAGGGGAAGATTCGGAGCAGGCAATTTCCCCAATATTGTCGTCAGCCATTTTGAGAACCTGTCTTGACCAAAAAAAATGAGGAGCAGCTCCTATTAATCAATGACATCTCATATTTCAGAACCAACTTAAAGAACATTTGCCAAAAAAGATCAGCCACCACTCAGTAGGTGATTAGTCCAGGACCAACTTAGGTGCTAAGAGATTACCTTTTTTTCTCTTTTTTTGCAGGAAGCACTCAATTTGAGCTTTATTTTAGCTGGGAAAAAAGTGAGCAAACAGCTGCCAATGAACTTGGTATGTGCAAATATTAGATCCCTGGTCCTTCCAGTATCTTAATTTCACTTAACCGTTATTTATTTAGGCAGTGTGTCAACATAATCTAAAAATAATGTGATTATGATTAGCCAGAGAAATGTGTGTCTGTTGAGTTACAGGCCACATAAACTTCTTGGCATGCAATTTATATTTTCTCAGCAGAATAAACTCGCTGAACTTCTGAAATGTCACATGAGAACAAGGGAACATTTATGAAGCCTTGCTAGCAGTTTTGGAACTTAGCACCCAAGCATGGAGCATTTCTGCTCAGTTCTTACACAGAGAGTAAGCAAAACACATATCCTTGTGTTCAAACTGAAATCCTATGCTGGTTTCAAGCTTCTAGTCCCTAGTAGGCTGTCATGTTCTACAATCTAAGGAACGTTTTTAAAATTAACCTCTCCCCACTGCTGACTTTCACAGCAGGGCCGGTGCAGTTGAAGAATAGCCAAAGTTAAGAGAAGTCTGTTCTGCCTTGGCAAATAGCAGCTCACCAGGGATGTTTTATGTTGGTTAAATGATACCCCTGCGCAACTGACTCTGAGAGTCCCTTTACACGTTGCTAAGTACCCAGGGACGCTCAAGTGTAGGATTGTATGTGCAGTCCTCCTCAATTTACGTGCAGGCTGTTTTGCCTTGGTGCATGTGAATGCCACTTTCATGGGAGCTCCCTTTGTGTAACTGCTTCTGCAAGTGTTTCTGAAGGGCAAAGCACCAATTTGTTTTTGTGAGAGCTAGTACTCTAGGCTCCTTTGACTTGCCAATTTGCATTTCCTCAAAGTGTGAGAAAGGGTCAAGATCTGTATTTCAATAAATGGATGTGGGGGAAACTGAGATACTTTTAGTAGTTGAAGAGGAACTGATATAGAATGTGTGAATGTATTCACGTGGAACAAACTGAAGTGTGACTGTGCGAGTGAGTGCATGGAACGTTGGGTGGGGGGCATGTGAAATGAGGTTCACTTGAGCATCCCGAGGTACTTTGTAATGTGTAGAGAGACTGTGAGAGAAAGCAATGGTCACAGGATGTCCTTTCTGTTTGTGCCCTCATCAGATCACTTACCAACCAATCCCAAAGGGGTATATGGATGGCGTATGACAGGCCAGATTTCCATTTAATCTAGAATACTTTGGTCAAGCAATTAGTATTCATTTCAGAAAGAGGACTTGGTCACTGATCAAATCAAAGAAGGCTGTGGTTTAAAAGAAAGAGACCTTTCGTCCCTCTAGCCCAATCTTTCTCTCTAAAGGTTTTTGGCTCTTTTATGTTAGTGACTCTCCTAGGTATTGACATTTTATTCTAATGAAGAGGCAATGGTATTTCCAGGACACTTTCCGACAAGCACCCCTTACTAATGGATTTCTAGTTTGTTTCCTGTGAAATAATGAGAAATTAGAATGTAACGTCATAAAATGTGTCTTGGATAAAGGACACATAGGTTGTTAGTCCTGGGAATGAGCAGATTGCCCCGTGTTATATCCTAACTCAGGTGTGCTCAAGTTTCTCTCTCTGTTGAACTCAATTTTTCTTTATTTTATTTTCTAAGCAGAAACATGTCAAAATTATTTCGGCCATGGGCAGTTCATAGCAGCTTTCAAGCAGTTCACGTGACACTTTCCCTGTCACTGCTCTAACAATATGCATACTTACATGGGCGAAACACTGGGGAAAAAAGGAAATATCTTAGTGCAAGTACATGTGTGATCTCATGAAGACGTTTTTGTGCATTGTCTTACCAATGTGCTCATTCATGCCCGACCGTCGGTAAAATACCACACAAAAGGAATCTTAATACAACTGCAAAGACCATGGCCAGTTCCACACAACTTCTCCCCCTCCCGAAAAATGGCACAAAACTTACGGAATGACACGCCTTCACGGCACGATGACGTCAACTAACGCGCCATGAAGCGAATTCATGATGGAAAATCGCGCTATGAAGGTGCGCCATTCTGTAAGTTTTGCACCATTTTTCAGGAGGGGAGGACGTGTGGAAACGGCCCATCACTTTAAAATTGCTTCAGGATGTTGGTAACATGGGGGGAAAGGATGCACAGGAATGTGAAGAACTGCAAAGTATGGCAATTGGCACAGGCAAAATATTTGGCACAAAATTCCAATATGAAATGGAACAATGGAAACAACCTCTAATCCATTGGTCCTGCTTCAGAAATAAAGGCAGATGAGTTATCCAAAGAGGATTTCAGCATCATCTCGCCTTTGCCAATGTCAAATCAACCTTACTGATATTTCAATGTCCCAAGCAGGGCTTTTTTTTCTGGGAAAAGAGGTGGTGGAACGCATTGGGTTGCCCTCGGAGAAAATGGTCACATGGCTGGTGGCCCCGCCCCCTGATCTCCAGACAGAGGGGAGTTTAGATTGCCCTCTGCACCACAGTGCGGGGGGCAATCTAAACTTTCCTCTGTCTGGCGATTAGGGGGCGGGGCCACCAGCCATGTGACCATTTTCAAGAGGTTCCGGAACTCCATTCCACCGCGTTCCAGCTGATAAAAAGCCCTGGTCCCAAGCAACAAATTTTAAAGGAAATACCATCACAATAGGGATGAACAGATGTCCCCCCACTTCCTTTATAAAAGGGGTCCACACTATGGCACCCTCTGACACCTTTCCTGGCACCTGCCAAGTGTTTTTAGAAAGTTGGCAGGGCCACATGAGGCTTCGTAGAATTTTTGATGTTTATTGTGGCTTTATGTCAAGTACTTTACCTGTTGAAATATTGATGTGATATTCTAAAAATACTGTAGATTTTGACTAAATATGATGGGCTTATATGGCTAAAACGCTTAATGCGCCTAGCTAGAACTTCTGTTGAAGTCATTCGATCTCCCCAGTTTTAGTGTATTTTTATAATCCAGGCGGAAGTTGTTCCTTTTTCAAAAAACATTTATGTTCTTATCAAAATCTGACCATGATCTCTCTCCTACTGTACACATGTGTAATGTGCTATCACCAGTCCTTCAGTACCATCTGTCATTGGTACAATTATTAGCACATGTTAAAAATAGTTGGGCTCACAAGAGAAGGGCGCATGTAAAGAGGACAGCCAGGAGAAGAAGCAATTTTTACTTTTCCCTTTTGCATAAGTGCATTTGATGCTTGCAAAATGAAGACAGATGCTACCAGATTAGAGGTTCTTAGCTAGTTCAACATCTATACGTATCTTGTATGTATGCAAGAAAATGTTTTAAAACAATCTGCTCATTTTAAAGGCATCCCATTTAAACAGAGCTTCTGCCTGAAAAGCTGAGGACTACTACCTGAGTTATGAGCAACCTCACTCCCGGACATTTTGTGGTTGGCTCTGCCTCCTGCGGCAGCCATTTTGTGATTGTGCCTACCACCCTGTGTCAGAATTCCACCAAAGGCTGAAAAAGGCACCTTTGCTTTATTGTTTAGGAAAGTTCAGAAAGGGTAATTTGGTTTCTGCAAATAAGATGTTAAAAACAAAACCACCACATGCATTTTCTTGGGAGACACCTTGTATGATTGTGTGGTGGGTCCAGTTGTGTTCTGAGTGTCATCTTGGCTATCTCCTCAGACTGGACATCTTGGAGGATGTCTACAATGGCACAAATGATAGGAGAGCTCTGCTGGATGAGACTGGTGTTCCATTTAGTTCAACATCCTCTCTCACACAATGGGCAAACAGTTACTCTAGAGGTCCAATAACAAGGCATAGACACCAAAGCTATCCCCTGAAATTACCTCCTGGGCTTCAGAGGTTCAGAGGCTGAAATTACCTCTGGGCTTCAGAGGTTGACTGAAAAGACCACTCTGTGTCCTGTCACAGCGATGTGAATCTTTATGACTGGGGTAGCTGGAACTGACTGTAATTGTTGCTGTGTTAACCTACAGTTTTAATTGGCGCTGTCTGTGTCTCTGCATGACAGGATTCACCAGCATTGCCCACTGCCCTTTCATTATTCACATTAAGTGCCCTCAAAACCTCCTTGCAATGAGATCATTAACTCTTATTCTCTGTGTCCTTTTGTGTGTGAGTGAGAGCACGCGAGAAAATTCCGCCTAATCCCACATTTCTTTATCACTCTTTTGCTCTGAGCTTTGCTGGATTGACTTGCTTTATTTATTTATTTATTTATTTATTTATTTATTTATTTATTTATTTATTTATTTATTTATTTATTTATTTATTTATTTTATATTCTGATTAGGGCTGAGCCAAATGTTTCCCAGAGGACACTTTTTGGAAACATTTGGAAGAGGGGAAATGTTTACTAAAATGTCTCTGAAAGCTTTCCTTTTAAAATAACATTGTTAGTGGAATGAGAGAGGACTTTTTTTTTTCAAGCAACGATTGGCATAGAAGGTCCAGTACCAATTGTTGCTTCGGGGGGAAAGTCCTTCTTCACCATTGAGGCGGTGAGGTGGGCGCCACGGGCGTTGAGGCGCTGGAGGGGTGCCGGAGGGGGTGCCAGGGGCGGAGGCACATGCCATGGAGCTGGCGTGCCTGGCCTGCAGCTGCTGCAGCCAGCCAGCCCCGCACCACCACCGCCACCACTGCCACCAACACACGCCCCCGGCTGGGCGCAGTAGCCACAGGCCAGGCACGGCAGGTGTCCAGGGCAGCATGCGGAACCTCCCCAGCCCCCCGCCATGCCCGACTGGGAGAATGGGCAGCCTCTGCATGCCATCCCAACCACCCGCCAGCCAATGGGGCCGGCTTGCTGTGTGATGATGTCATCATGCAGTGACATCATCACGCAGTCCAGGGGGGCACATGCACGCACTATGTGCACATGCACGTAGGGGCAGCCGCATTGCTTCTTCATCCAATGACATCAACACACAACCAATCAGAACTGGCTATGTGCTGATGTCACTGTGGCTGCTGAAGGCAACCCAGGGTTAGAATGGTATTACAGGAACTGGCACTACCCTCACTTTGAATTACATTCCTTTTCCTCTATGATGTAATTGCACAGCCTATCTTGATTGGGTGTGTTTAATGAGACCACTTTTGCTAAAGAAAAAGGATTCCTTGTAGGGTTGCCAGGTTCCCTTACCTTCCTGGTGGGAGGGACCCGACACTTACCTGTAGGGCATCCTTGCATGGGCCCAAAGTATGCATGCTCCCAAAGCAGTGTGATAGTGACACTTCCCCTTGCTAGGCTGGGCAAGTGGAGGCAGGTAAGCAGTGCTCATCCACCTTATGATCAGAGGGGTGTGGAGAGGGGCGGCTGGATTGGGTCGCCTTCTTCCTCCTGCATCTTCCTCGGACAAGCTGGCTGGTCAGCAAGTGCATTCAACTAGGGATGCCCGGCTGTGTGCTTGTTCTGCAGGGGCTTCGTGGCTCTGTGTTGAAAAACTAGAAATCCATTGAAAATGGAGTCAGCAGACACAGGTTTCACTCCAGGGACTGAGGGCCAAGCTACAAGTGACAAATGACACTTGAACGGCAAGTGGATTGCGTGGAGGGCAAGTGAACAAAGAGAAATACACTTGCCATTCAAGTGTCGTTTGTCACTTGTAGCTTGGCCCTCTGTCTCTTGTAGAATAGCCCATAGATTAGACTGAGGCCGTTTTCACACTGCTTACCGGCCACAGATCATCGCACTGAGCTCCTAGAACGACAGCGTCTTCCTGGCGCAATTTCTCACTAGAACGGTACCAATCTCACGTGAAATTGCACCAGGAAGACGCTGTCGTCCCAGGAGCTCGGCACGATGTTCCGTGGCTAGTAAGCAGTGTGAAAACAGCCTGAGAGTTTATAACTAGAGACGGGCAAGGACAGCAATATGAACAAAAAAAGCCACGAACAGCTCAATCTGCTGTTTCGTGAGGCCCCATTCTAAACTAACAGGTGTTCACTGCAAGCCTCGTTTGTTGCTGTTCATTGCTGTTCGTCAAGCCACCTGCAATCAATTCCCTTGGCAGCCGGAGGCAGGGATTGTCTGAACTCTGAACTCCTGCTGTTGTCCTGGAAACCTCAATCTAAGCCCAATTTAGCTTGATAGGCAGGTCTTCCTTTCAAATGTGGAGCTCCAAATTTGTTACAACAAGGGAGCAAAGAGCAGGGGGGAGGGGGGCTCCCAGCTCTGGCTTAGTTTGCAGAAAGTGGAGAGGGAGAGAGTTGCTGTTGGCATTTTGATAGAGAGAGTGCATTGGAGCTTGAATTTTCTTTGTGTGTGGTGGGATAGGGATCTACCCCTTCAAGTTCCAGGGCTGCTGCCAGGCTCTGGGCCAAGCTATTATTTATTATTGGTACCTTTCCTGGTGCCTGCTCAGTTCAGGCTTCTGAGAGTGGTGCAGTAAGGATCTTGACCACACTTGGATGATGGCTGGAGGAGAGCCTGCTGGCCCCCACGAACAGCCAACCACGGACATGTTCATGAACAGGGCCATGTTCCTGGTTGTTCGTGAGTTCCTGTTTGTGGATGGCAATGAACAACGAACATCATGTTCATTTTTTTTCTGTTCGTGCCCATCTCTATTTGTAACTGGCCCAAGGTCAACCTGCAAGCTTCCATAGCAGAACAGGGATTTGAACCTGGGTCTCTGAGATCCTTAGCCTGATACTAAATATGTTCATTCATGCCCACATAATCCAGATTTAAAAAAAAAAAATTGCATCCCCATTCCGGATTGAAACTTGCTCTGTTTTATATATGCAGATTTCTTGGTTAAGAGGATGACCAGCAATACACAGTGAAATCTACTTGCAAATTAAATTGACCTAAAGGAATGTCAGTGATCTGGCTTTGATATTACCAACGCATGCACATGCATGCACATGCGCACAACCCATCAGTTCCGCACATATTAAAATTCCCAGCAGCTTCACTTCACACGTAGGACTAGATTTTCCATGCAAAACCAGTCAAATCTGTGCAATTCAGAAAACAATGTTGCCTGTGATAAAAGTGTCATGTTGGTCCTATATTTAGAAAAAAAAAGCAAGAGAGCATAGCTAGGACTATTCTGGCAAATGACTCCAGCATGATGCTTGCATTGATCCATAACACAGATGTGTCCCACAGCACTTCCACAGTTGGAAAATAAATATGACTGTCTGAAACATGGCATAGTACAGAAAATAGCAGGAATCTAAACTGGAGGATTAAATGGAAATCCTAAATATTGATATTAAAACAGGATAAGACATGGGAAAATAAGATGTTAATGATAAGGAAGAAATGGTCTAGATACATAAGATCGGTAAGAGGAGGAGAGACCAACCAAATTATATTAACGAAACTCCAAAGAGTGTGTTCATGGTTAAAGATATAAAGCAGATGATTCTTATGGTCGTTCCTCTTTGCAGGGGGGAGAAAAGGGGGGAAACAAGCTTGTATTGGATAATTAAATTTATTCTGTATGTATATGTACATGACGTATAGATTGTATGTGGAGGTAATATTAATGCATATATCAGTACAATACAAAAAATAAAAAAATAAAAAATAAATGGAAATCCTAAAAGGGAACTGTAGAGGTGAAAAAGACCAAATTACCAGTACAACTTGGAACTTCTTCCTAAACCACAATGTTCAACAAACAGACAAAACAGTGCCAATAGCTTGAAAGGGGACGCACACAATTCAGGAGACTCATGTAGACTGTGTCTTCCTAGGACTTCACCAATTCAGAAAAAAGGTGAGTGAATCACATTAATGAATTCTCCATCACCTATTGGACATACTAATTATATATGAATATCTTATTTGCCAATTCTTTTGGGTTTCTTGCAAAGCCAGAAAGTTTTCTTCGCATCTGGTATCTTGGGCAAAGTTCCTACTTTCCCTGGTTTCTTTCATGCTCAACCTTCTGGTTCCTGACTTGATTTTCAGGTTGGATTTTCCTCCTTTTCCCCCTTCTCTTTTTCTCTTTGAATCCCACTGCTGCCATGAGCTCAGCAGGTGATCTTGGATCAGCCACTCCTCTCAGCCCCAGCTCCCCAGCTGCATTGTGGGGGTAATAATAATGCTGACCTTGTTCACTGCTCTGAGTGGGGCACTAATCTATCTAGAAGGACGGCATATAAGTGCAGTTATTATTCCCCACTGCAGGTAGCAGGTTTTGAGAGAGACCTTTTAGGCTAGGTTTGCATTACACATTTTACAAGGACCTTTGGAAAATATATATTCCCCCAATCATGTCCAAGAATCTGGGCAGATCTGACACTTATACCTCTCTTCTTCTTGCTGATCATTTTGGCAAACCATCCTTAAGGTGGCAAAATTCTGTGCCCGGGCACACTCAACAAGGAAGTTGTTAGTTTACTATTTTAACAATTTTACTACTGCTAACAATGATATGATTCTCTTATAGTATGCATTATTTTTATGTATTACCTTTATGTATTGTTGACTTGTTTGTAACAAATGGGTGATTGATGGGCTGTTTCCACACGGCTTACCTTGTTCCGGAAAACAGTGAAATCTTGCACGAAATCGTGCAAGAAGACGCTGTTATCACGTGAAATCTCACGAGAAGACACTGTTATTGCACGAGAAGATGTGATAACAGCGTCTTCTCGCGAGATTTCGCACGAGATTTCACTGTTTTCCGGAACAAGGTAAGCCGTGTGGTTGCAAGAAATAAAACTGAGCCATTTGTCTGCCCATGGCAGATAACTCCTCCCTTCCTCCTTAGCCACCAACCCCTACTCTTGAAAAATTGAGAAATGGGAGAAAATATGGCCAGAAAATGGCCTTCATAGTGACACTTTAGGAATGTCCTCATGTCTCTACAATCTTCACCACAGTGACTAGGAGAAAGGCCTAGAGTGTCACTTGGAAGTGATGTCACATCCTCCTCAAACTCCACCCTCCCCAGGCACTGACTTCAAAATCTCCTATCTCAGGCTGAGACCTTAGAGGCAAATACCCGCCAATTCCATAGTACTGAGCTAAATTAATAGTCAGACTGTATAAAACAGCTGCTCAAGGACTCTCCAAATTACACTGTGTTACACCCAAGATAGGTAAATGAAAGCCAGTGTTGTACAGTGGTTAGAGTCTCGAACTAAGACATGGGTGGCCCATGTTCATATCTCCTCTCCATCATGAAGCTCTCTGGGCCACCTTGCACCAATATCCTGCCCGCAGGGTAAAATGTAGACAGGGAGAACCATGTCAGCCATCCTGAGATCTTTGGAGAAAATGTATAAACAAACATTTCATACTGAAAATAGTATGAAATAAGGACAATGGTATTCTGACCTTTATTGAAAACGGCTGGCCTAAAGGGTCCCCCCAGCCCTGCCTTCCAATCTTTCCAAACAGATGGCAATACGACACTAATGAAGAGGCTCATGGGATGGACATCCAATTGCCTCCTGTTGGAAAGGGACTCCTTGGCCGCAGAGCTCATTTTGGACCGGATTGTTTGTGCTCTCCATCTCCCTTTCAGAGGCTGTGTTTTCTCCAGTGCACAGAGCGTAGGTATGGTTCTCTGGCGCGTCATGGCTCTAATTTAATCTCGCGGAAATTTGAACTGGATTGGATGTCATCATCATGTTTACATACATCATATTTAAATACTACACTCTGTGTCTTACGGTGGCAGCGGTGATATATCAAGGACGGTCATTTTTTATTGCCTGCTTATTTTCTTCACATCAATAAAATATCTATGGAGTGTGTGGTAAAAAATAGTGCATCTGGATGGAAGAGGGCCAGAGAAGAAACCCTTTCTCTGCCCTCTTAACATTTATTTGTTTTCTTCATTTATATCCCTCCTTTCTCCGCTGTGGTGACCAAAAGCATCTTACATTGTTCTCCCATCCTCCACAGTTTATCCTTACAACAACCCTGTGAGGTAGGTTAGGCTGGAGTATGTAACTGGCCCAAGGTCGCCGAGTAAGCTTCCATGGCAGTGTGGGAATTTGAACCTGGGTTTCCCAGGTTTGGTGCTTTAACCACTACACCACACTGACTCTCTTAACATCAGGCCTAGTGTGTGGTATGTCAAGGAACATGAACTGTTCAGAGTAAAGAGAAGACCCTTTAGGCTTTCTGATCTTAAAAGACACTCAAGGAGGTTCAATCAGTATGAAGAAAACTGTTTGGGGCATTTTGCCTTAGGAGGGGAAAGGACTCTAAGGGAATGTGACCTAGGGCCAAACTACAGCTGATTCCGCACATGTTGGATAATGCACTTTCAATGCACTTTATCAATCGTTTGAGGTGGATTTTTTGTTCCGCACACAAAAAAATCCATTCCAAATGATCTATAAAGAGGATTGGAAGTGCATTATCCAACGTGTGCGGAATCTGCATACAAGTGACGAATGACACTTGAACGGCAAGTGTATTTCTCCCGGTTCACTTGCCCTCCACTTGCACTCCACTTGATCCACTTGCCGTTCAAGTGTCATTCGTCACTTGTAGGTTGGCCCTAAGTTTATCAAATGATGCCTAATGTTGGGTGGTGTTCTTAGCTGTAGTGGAGGGCCACAAGTGTAGCTGGTGTTGCATAGAGTTGCCACAGGGAATGCTGCACGGAATTACTTTCTTAGCATCTCTGGACCAAACAACTCCAGTCATGTGACGGGCCTTCATGAAGACCCCCATACTGGATGGTAGATAAACACTCTCCTTTATTAATATAACACCACCACCACCAATGTTCCTCTAGTGAAGCAAAAACAGGGAGGCAATAAAAAGAATAGCAACGTTTATGCACCTGAAAGCACCACGTTATTTGTAGGAGCAGGAAGTGATGTGAGAGAGCCGGTGAGGTGTTGTTTTGTTTTTCTCATTTGGTGGGAGCGCTTGCTTCTGTACTTATTTACCCACAAGAACCGAAAACATCTGTAAAGTGCCAAAATAGATTTTATGAGGTGAACTGTTTGAACCCTGGAGTCTCTGAGACTACAAAACTAATACATTCATCCCCCCGCGCCTCCAAATGCAGCTGAAGGTACACACATCTTTATAGTATAGCTCTTGACCAAACAACAAAAACTTAGCTATGCTGGGGGACTACGGTTGCCAACCTCCAGGTGGAGCCTGTAGTTCTGAAATTACAATTGTTCTCCAGACCTCAGAGATCAGTTCCCCTGGAGAAAATGGCCACTTCAGAGGGTGGACTCTATGGCATCACACCCCAGCTTAGCTCTTTCCCCTCCCCAAATTCTCCTCTACTCAGGTTTTGCTTCCAAATCTTCAGGTATTTTCCAACCCAGAGTTGGCAACTAGGGGAGTGCACTGAGAAAATGTCCATTTCAGTTTTGGTTCTGGGGTTCGGGACTAATTCTATCCCATTATTGGTTTGTTCCGAGTGGGCCAGTGCAGGCTTGGATCTCATCCATTTGGTTTTTTTCGTTTTCATGAGTTTCAACTCGTTGCGAGAATGCAAGGCAGAAGTTAGCTGCACATGCGCAGACATGTGCTGTTCAAGGGGGCTGGGGATATGAGGCTCTGGAGCAGCTGCTTTTACACATAATGGCATCAAAATCTCTCAGAACCCACTTCCATTGATTGACCCACCGAGTTGAAGCGCGCACATGACAACAACAGGGTTCCGTCACAGCCCCCAAAGAATGCTTGGGGATGGAAAAGGCATCAGGGAGAGTGCTGGGGCTGTGCACACACACACAACTCTTTTCAAGAGGGGGTGGAGAAATGAGCTTTTATTCATGCTTAATCAAGCAACAGCTGCAAGCGCAATCCTCCTAGTCCAAAAACCCATTGACCCAATGAGTTTCTCCTCCAGCACAACAACAATGGACCCTGAAGGGTGCACACAAGGGTGGGGAAACTGGCTGGCAAAGCGGTGGTGGTGGCCGGCAGGCCATTGCCCAAGCAGGAGAGTTCTCTGACGCCGACCAGCACCACAAAAATTTTAAAAATCTTGCTTTATGAGAGTGACAATAAATTACCTTTGTGTCCTACTGTTGCTTGTTGATGCCATGTTTCTCTGTGCTTTGTAGTTGTGTTCCCATGATGAGCCCCCCGAAAGGTGCACAGCACCTTCCTCCTCCTCTCTAATGGAGTTACAGTGAATGCATGTTTCTGAAGCCTATGCGTGGGGGCAGGGCTTTTTTTCAGTAGGAACGCGGAGGAATGGAGTTCCGGTAGCTCTTGAAAATGGTCACATGGCCGGTGGCCCCGCCCCCTGATCTCCAGACAGAGGGGAGTTGAGATTACCCTCTGTGCCACTGGCATGGAGGGCAATCTAAAATCCCCTCTGTCTGGAGATCGGGGGCGGGGCCACCGGCCATGTGACCATTTTTGCGTAGGGCTATTTAAACTTTAAAAAACTCCCCCCTTGTTCCAGCTAACCCAAAGTGACATCATTGCGCAGTCCTGAGTTCCACCACTGAGTTCCACCACCTCTTTTCCCAAGAAAAAAGCCCTGGGTGGGGGCAGGGGTCGATGCTCCTCCCCTTCTGATGTCCCTTTCAGCAGGGAGATTGCCTGGGGAAAATGCAGTCATGTGCACCACATACCTTCCCCTTTCCACCAACAGGGTTAATGCTAAGGGCAGCGCAGCCTCTCTCCTTGGGACAGCCGCATACAGACTTGCCATTAAGGAAAAACTAGATGCTGCTGGCTGCTGCCCACACTGCCTGCCTGGCCTGCACTACTGCTGCATGGGTAAGAACTAGAATGAAGCACTCAAACTTTTCAGTGGTGGGAGTGGGATTGTTAACAGTTTCATTTCCCAATTTTGTTCCGCCACACTGGATGCTGCTTTAACAGACCGAACCAGTGATTTCTGTGTATATTTTTGGCTCATTCGTTGCCTTATGCATACCCTTATTGGCAACTTGATGATGGATTTCCATGCAGTTTAGCAAATTTAAGGTCTCCTGTCTCGGCCTATGTCCTGGGTCTAGGCCTATAATTTGAGGTTAATATTAGGGGCTAGCCCTTTGGTTCAATGAAATAATAATACAAACATAGAAAGCTGCCTTAAGCAACGGCTCTGTCAAGTTCAGTGCCATCTCATCTGATTTGAAGCTGCTGATTAGGCTTAGAGGAAAGTCTTTGCCACCACCTGACGTCCTAAACTGGAGATGCCAGGGACCTTCTGCAGGCAGAGATGACTGTTGGCTGTGGAAGGGAAAAGAGACAGGCAAAGAGTGTGCCCCTCTTTCCCCCCTGTCCAAGTTTGAGGAAGATAGATCATTGTCAATTCCGCACATGTTGGATAATGCACTTTCAATGCATTTTATCAGTTGTTTGAGGTGGCTTTTTGTTCCGCACACACAAAAATCTGTTCCAAACGATCTATAAAGAGGATTGGAAGTGCATTATCCAACGTGTGCGGAATCAGCCTGTGACTTGCAAAACCACACTATGTGAAGAATAATACCTTCTCTACAGCTGTACAGTGGTTCTGATCCAACCAGGGACCCTGTTTAGCTGCTCTTTCTGTTTGGAAAGAGTAGACCTGATCACAGACCTGTAAGCATTATGTCTCATTTGGTCCTGAGATCTTTTAACTGGAGATGACAGGGTTGGATTTAGGATCCATCAAGCAATAAAGACTTCATTGATTTCTTAGTTTCTGATAGCGACACCTGCTTCTCTCTCTCTCTCTCTCTCTTTCATAGGAAACATTGAAGGGTTGTTTGAGGAAGGGGCACAAAAACAGTTGCTAACATAAGAGCCCTTCATTTCAAGGCATAATTTGGTATAATTCTGCTATTTATCAGATGGTTCTGAAACCTGAACATATAATCATGTATAAATACATATATCATGTAAAAATAAAGAGTGATGAATTGATTTGACAGACAGTGTGGTGTAGTGGTTAGAGCATTGGACTAGGATCTGGGAGACCCAGGTATAGATCCCCACTTTGCTATGGAAGCTCACTGGGTGACCTTGGGGCAGTTGCATTCTCTTAGCCTAACCCATCTTACAGGGTGAGGAATGGAGAATGATGTGGTAATCCACTCTGGGTGCCTGAGACAAGAACGATATATCTATTTATTTATTTTTTAAAAGAAGCTTCACACAAGAGATTCACACAAACAGGGATTTGGGGGTCAAAACAGCAGGGATGAGAAATTAAAATAATCCCTACCTACAAGTTGAAGGTCCTTGAAGAGAATATTGAATCTTTACAGAACTGGCTTTTGCAGAACAGGCAGTTTGTAAAGGGAAAGATTCAAACCAGGAACTCCAATCAAAGGTAGATAGTCTCCTTGAGGTCATGTAAACAGAGACTCAGATGCTAAATTTTCATGAATTATCTTCACTAGAGGCAGGCACGAACCGAAATATGAACCAAAGTTCATCATGAATTGGGCCGGTATGTGGTTTGTGAACTGGAGGTTCGTGGGAGCTCATTTCTCACAAATCGTGATGAATTTAGCCCAGTTCATTCGGTTCATGTTTTGGTTCATCACTGCAGACAGCCTGGTGCTGATCAATCAGTTTCCTAGGCAACAGGAGATATGGATTCTCTGCAGACCTTCTGCTGACCTGGAAGTGACATTTTCATGAACTGAACGAACCAGTTTGCGAACCAGGGCAAATTCGTGAAAGTTCGTATTTCATGAAACGTGATGAACCATGAACCCCTGGTTTTGGAATTTTCCCAGTTTGTGCCCATCTCTAATCTTCACCCATAATCCTTAATGGTTAATTTTTAAATATAACAATGCAGTACTCTGGATAGCCCAAGCTTGTCCGATCTCATCAGATCTTGGAGGCTAAGCAGGGTCAACCCTGGTTTATATTTGGAGGGGAGACCACCAAGTAAGTCCAGGGTTGCTATACCTTGAATGTCTCTTGCCTTGAAAACTGTACGGGGTCAGCATAAGTCGGCTGTGACTTGATGGTGCGCACATACACAAACATACACACACAGAGGAACACTTTCTTGGGATCAAGCCCGATTAAGTAGATGTCAATACAATTCTGAGTCAACCTACTTATATTATAAAGCTTTGGGTGTGTGGGAGGATAGAATCTTGAGCAGAGAAATAAAAATGTGGAAATAATGCTTGATGATCTTTATAGACATTTCAGTAAATAAAGAAAAATGGGACAAATTATTTATTTTTTTTAAAAAAAATATACCCCATCTGGTCTATCGGATATATTGATGAAACAAACTCTAACTGAGGCTTCTAAGATAAAGAAAAAAACTTTTTTAATAACTTAAGGGAAAGTCTGGATGTGTCGTATCAGGAAAGTGCTACAGTATCAATAACAGTTAATGAGCAATTCCAGCAGCCCCTAGCTGTGAAAATAAATCATCTGTCACTTCCAGCAAAGTTGCTAAAGTTCAGGCTTGGAGAAAAGGCAGCCAAAAAAACTATGGGGGAAAAAAAACTAACTTGAATTGCTAATAGAAACCTGCAAGGATAAAAAAGCTGTGTGCAAAAAAAAAAATTGCTAATGAAATATTTATCCACTCCCTAGCACTTAGCGTGTGAACTTAGGGAGGGGGTATTACATGAAATATGGTAATTTGCAAAATAACCTTTGATAGAGAAGTTGGAATGGGTTAGCACACTTTATATGGCAATTAGCATGCAATGAGACAATAACAACTCCACCTATCTTTACAACAAGATGAGATCCCAGAGGGGGTCTTTGGGGTCCCCAGGTGGTCCTCTGCAGTTCTGTATCAAGGATTTTAGCTTCAGCTAACTTTCCCCCGCCCCCTTGGCAAGTGGCTGAAGTTACTCATTTTATTTATTTTAAAAATATGTACACTGTCTCTCTAGACGTTCTTGAAGCAGCTCACAGTTAAAACAGCTATATCACTAAGAAAAAAGAAAAACAAAATCAATATCAATAAAAAATTACCAATAAAAACAAGACAAAGCCTTATGTGGCGATCATTAATCTCACAAAAACCCAGCTTTGCAGGGATTTAAAAGGCACTTGTTATTTGGTTCCAAGAAATATTAGTAAAATTAGGTGTATTGTGAACACGGATAGCCAAATAAACCTTACAGAATCATACCTGGAAAGTTGAAAAATAGCAAAAAGTGTGAGAACAACGCAAAACCCACATGATCACAGTAATGACTTCCAAAGCTGAAAAATGGAAAAAACTAAAAAAACAACAACAACCCACCCTCAACCTTGCATGATCATGGTAAAGACTTGAAAACAAGAATAACTGCAAAAATGGTGAAAAATGCCCCCAAATAGAAAAATAGAAAAGATCATGAAAGACTGCTCAAAGCAAACAGACATTCAGCAATGTGCAAGATGGTCGGTGGCAGGGCTTTTTTTTCAGCTGGAACACGGTGGAATGGAGTTCCGGCACCTCTTGAAAATGGTCACATGGCTGGTGGCCCCGCCCCCTGATCTCCAGACAGAGGGGAGTTGAGATTGCCCTCCACGCCACTGGAGCAGTGTGGAGGGCAATCTAAACTCCTCCCTGTCTGGAGATCCAGGGGCAGGGCCACCAGCCATGTGACCATTTTCCCCAAGGGTGATTTAAACTTTAAGAAACTCCTCCCTTGTTCCAGCTGACCCAAAGTGATGGCATTGTGCGGTCCTGAGTTCCACCACCTATTTTCCCAGAAAAAAAGCCCTGGTTGGTGGCAACAACATAGCACCTTCACATTAGGGTTCCCAGGTGCCCGCTGGTAGTAAGCAAACTCCCAGAGATTTGCCCCTTGTCCGCCAATTGACCAGCAATTGGCGGGAGGGGGCAAGATCTTGGAGGTTGCTCACCACCAGCAGGCACCTCAGGAGTGTGTGCTGTGTGTGCGCTCCCAACTGGTGCATCAACATCATTTCTGGAAGTGACGTTATCGCACCACTTGTGGGAGCATTCCCACAGTTCATTTGGGGCTGATTTGGTCCCAAATGGGCTGAATCAGCCCCGTGCAGATCACGGAAGGGCTTGTGTGGCCGGCATGGTGACATCACTTCCAGAAGTGATGTCATCACACTGGCTCCGGGGTGTGCGTGCGCGAAGAGGACCTCGTGAAGCGCACAAGGTAAGTGCCAGGGACTCCACCCTCCTGATGGGAGGAGAGGGGTGCCTGGCAATCCTACTTCACATCTATGTATTAGACACATGATGCACCAACAAACCTTTCAGAGACCTCGAAGAGGACACTGGATCCAGATGAAAAACAACTCTGATAATTCACACCAACAACGTTTTAGCCAGGCATTCTGAAAAGGCAAAAAATATAGAGAGGGTAGGGTCAGTGATTTACCGGGGACAAAACCCCACAATTTATTTATTTATTTATTTATTATATTTTTAGTCTGCCCTCCCCACCAGGTGGGCTCAGGGTGGAGTATAACATTTCAATTTACATAAAATGGAGACTGTCACTGGATAAACAGGGCAGTTGGGCCATAAATCAACAATGCTTTTTGAACATGTTTTTTTTTACTTATATCCTGCCTTATTTTTTCAACTAGGAAAACACAAGGCAGCTAAGAAATACAATATGGTGGAAGTTGCCAGAAAGCACTTGGTTCATTTCCTCTCTTGCGCAGAAAAAAAGGCCAAGGAAACTGACAAAAGCAGATTTTTCCTCCTGGGTAGTATGTTTTTATCTCCCTCCAAGGAGCTTGATGCCATTGATATGGTTTCCCCCTCCTTCCATTTTTATCTGCACATCAACCTTGTGAGGTAGGCTAGGATGAGCATGTGTGCCTGGCTCATGCTTCATGGCTAAATGAGGATTTGAATCCAGTTCGCTACACCAGACTGACTCCTTAATATTTTTCAAGGTTACCAATGGATGTCCAATGAATTTCTCTACACTCTGAGCAAATGTTAAACATTCTTAAGCAGAAAAAAATAAGAAATGATCATGTACTGTCACTTAACTTCTGAAAATCTCTCCAAGGGGAAGCTGCTTGAACTCCTTTGGGATAAAGCAAATAAGAGCTTTCTTTTAATATTTTAAGAAAAGATCCCTTCATATTTTTATGCCACAGATTTTATTTACATGATAGAGCCTAGAGAAACATACGGAGAAAATGCACAGCTTGCTATCAAGATGTTTTCTTATGTGCCATAGAGACAAATTATTCCAATCTAGGCTCTAAAGACCAGAGTAACGCTGTATAGGATTGCATTGTAGGTATCAACAAAACAACAGTGTGCTCATATACAACTCTTCTAGACAGATTAGAGCCACACTTAGAGTGGTGAACAAAGTAAGTGTTATTATTATCTCCACAACACAGCTGGGGCTCAGAGGAGTGGCTTACCCAAAGCCACCTGCTGAACTCATGGTAGTAGCGGGATTCAAACTACCAGAGTGCTGATCTGCACCCCACCCCAATCACTTAACCACTATGACGACATGTGAGTTAGGGTGCTGGAGGAGAAACCCAAGGCTACTTTTTGCTCCAAGGTCCTGGGTCACCTCTCTGTAGCCCTGTTTGAAGAAGAAAGCAAGGCGTGTGTGTGGGGAGGGGGGGGGTTTGCAGGTATAATAATCAGGGCTCATTTCTAGGGGGAATGCACAGGAATGCAGTTCCAGCATTTCCCCAAAGAGGTCACATGTCAGGTGGCCCTGCCCACCTGACTCTCAGCCATTTTGGGCCCGTTTCAGCCTGGATTGGGGCCGAAACGGCCCAGATTGGGCCTCTGATGGGTGGTGGATCACTCTCTCACTCATCAGCGGCCCGATCCTGACCATTTTGGGCCCCTTTTTGCCATTTTGGACCCAATTTCGGCACTTAATTGGCCAGGATTGGGTCCAAAACAGCAAGAATAGGTGATGTCAGGGGGTGTGGCATATGCAAATCAGTTATACTGATGACACACTTCCGGTGATGGCAAGAGGCGTAGTATATGCTAATGAGTTATGCTAATAGGTTATGCTAATGAGTTCCTCCAGCTCTTTTTCTACAAAATGACCCCTGATAATAATAACCCTCCCAGATTCTCCGGCTCCTTTCTCCTGTCTGCAGCAATGTTGTCCTAATAAAAGAAATGATCTTGATGGTACCCAGTATCAACTTGTATGTTTGGATGAAGATGATAATTGCTCTCTGCTTCTCGACTGCGGATTTGCAGTCCAAATCTTGCATTTCTCACATACTTTCAAGCTGTCCCGGAGAATAATCAGTATCCCACCTCAACTTTCCCATCACATATGCTGTTCTCCCCCTTCCTGGGCTTAACAAAAGAACCAGTGAGACAGGAAAGCCCGCACAGAATTTCAGCAGGAAGTGCCACTCCTGCTGTGTTAATGTTAAGGTTCGCACTCGGGCAGCCAAGGCCTGCCTTCTAGTGCTGAATGTATTCATTTCCTCCCGTGCCTTATTATGGCCATTCCTGAAAGTGCATTTTAACAGGAGAACGGAGGTTAATTCTCATGTAATATCTGGCCATTTCCTTTCCACTGTTCCGTCACATTTTTTATACCCAGCTAAATGCCCCCTGGCTGTTTCCAACATGCTTGCTGGAAATCTATGTGAGATGTGACATGTACTGTTCCGCCCAATTTTAAGCTTTGACTTTAGAACGTAAGTGCAGCCATGCTGGATCAAACCGATGCTTCAGCTAGCCTGGCATTTTGATTTTCCAGCAGTGTCATCAGACACTACAGTAGGGTTGCCAGCCTCCAGGTGGTGGCTGGAGATCTCCCGGAATTACAACAGATCTCCAGGTGACAAAGATCTGTTCAACTGGAGAAAACGGTTGCTTTGGAGGGGCAGATACTATGGCATGATACCATTCTGAGGCCCCTCCCCAAACCCCACCCTCACCAGGCTCCACCCCTAAGGTTCCCAGGTGCTCACTGGTGACAAGCAAACTCCTGGGGATTTGCCCCCTTGTCTGCCAATCACCCAGTGATCAGTGGGAGGGAGAAAGCTCCTGGAGCTTGCCCACCACTGGCAGTCACCTCAGGAGCACATGCTGCACGTGGGCTCCCAACTGGACTTCTTTCACGTGCTCTTTTGCACACGTGTCCCGGAGCCAGTGAGATGACATCACTTCCGGTGGTGACATCACCACACCGGCCACGCAAGCGCTCCTGTGCTCTGCATGGGGCCGATTTGGGCCCCAAACAGGCTGAATCAGCCCCATGCAGAGCACAGGAGCGCTTGCGTGGCCGGTGTGGTGATGTCACCACCAGAAGTGATGTCATCTCACTGGCTCCGGGACACATGTGTGCAAAAGAGCACGTGAAAGACGTCCTCGTGCCCAGCACAAGGTAAGTACCAAGTACTCCACCCTCCCGATGGGAGGTGAGGGGTACCTGGCAACCCTATCTACCCCCCTAAAATCTCCAGGAATTTCTCAGCCTGGACATGGCAACCGTACACTACAGGGAAGCCCACAAGCTGGATCTTCTGGGAAGGTCTCTTCCTCTGCTGGCTACTGTGCTGTTAGCTGGGCAATTATACACTCTAGGTTGAGAGACTCCAACACTTGCCAGAAACAGAAAGTTGAACACAACTTTATTAAACAGTGAGGCTTAACTAACTATGCACTCTAGAATTCCCCTCTTGTCTCCCTAGGAAGTGCTTCCTGTCCCAGCTTCCCTTTGAACCCTGAACCAGACACTATTCTCACAGCTTTCCCCCAATTTTTGAGCACCAATGTCATTCTTCCTCTGAGCCTGGAAGAGCCATTCCAATATTGTGCCTAACCATATGCTTCATCCATTTGTCCAAACTGCCTTTGAATTCCATCCCTGCCAGCGGCCATCAACAAATTCCACGGCACTTAAATCCTTGTGTGAAGCAGAATTTCCTTTTGTTTGTCTCTAATCTACTGCCAAATGGTTTCATAGGGTGGTCCCGAGTCCTTGTGTTATAAAGGAGGCAGAACATTAGATTACTGACTGTACGGCCACCATCCCAGTAGCTTAGTTCTTCTTTCATTGGTGGAATAACAAAGTTGAAGGAAAGTAGCATTGGGCCTGATGGGATGATGCAATTCCCAATTGCTTCCCTATATTCAATGGGGAGCTGGCGAGGGCATGAGTGCATCTGCCTTTCCTATCCAACTAGTAATGCTGCCATGAAGGGATTAGCCAGTGTGAGGCTCTTGTGGCCCCTTCTTACATACCCAGAGTAACCACTTTGAGGTCAGGAAGGGATTTCCCTCCAGGTCATATTGCCTGGGGTTCCTGGAGGCTTTTTGCCTTCTTCTGGGCATAGCGCAAGGGTCACTGGGGAAGGGAAGGAGACAGCTATTAATTTCCTGCATTGTGCAGGTGTTTGGACTAGATGACCCTTGATGTCCCTTCCAGCTCTATGTTTCTATATTTCAATGACTGCAGTCTCTGACACATGTTTGTTTCAGGCTAGGGTTGCCAGGTCCCTATATCCTCCCAGTGGGATGGGGGACTTTGCACTTATGAGGAGTCTCTTTTCTGTGCGTGGGGCCAATTTAGCCTGGTGGAGGCCAAAATTGGCCCCTGTGAAGTGCGGGAGGATGCCTGCCACTGGCCATGATGATGTCACAGGAAGTGATGTCATTGTGCTCGCTGGGAATACACCTGTAGTGTGCTTTCCTGGAAGGTTCCCTGCCTCTTGAGCTCATTCCCCCAGCCAGGTAAGCAGTGGGGGGGGGCAGAGTCTGGGAGCAGAGGACCCCCGTCCTCACCTGGGAGAGGGGATCCCTTCTTCGGGCACTTGCATGGTCAATTTCCCCAGATACAGACCTGGAATAGACAGCATCTGGGCCCACTACACATTTTGGACTATATGTGTGTATGCTCCACCACTACTGAGGAATCACACAATTTTAAAGCTGACAATGAGGAAATTGAAATTGTACAAGATTTTCTATTCCTTGGTTCAATCATCAACCAACAGGGAGACTGCAACGAGGAAATCAGAAAGAGATTGAGACTCGGAAGAGCAGCTGTGAGGGAGCTAGATAAGATCTTTAAAGATAAAGATGTCTTTCTGGGGACCAAGATCAAGATAATCCAAACAATGGTATTTCCCATTATGCTATATGGATGTGAAAGTTGGACAGCGAAGAAAGCTGACAGGGAGAAAATTGATTCATCTGAAATGTGGTGCTGGAGGAGAGTTTTGCGGATACCATGGATGTCCAAAAAGATAAATGGTTACTAGATCAAATCAAACCTGAATTCTCCCTAGAAACTAAAATGACAAAACTGAGGCTATCATACTTTGGTCACATCATGAGAAGACAAGATCCTCTGGAAAAGCCAATAATGCTAGGAAAAGTAGAAGGCAGTAGGAAAAGACGAAAGCCTAAAACAAGATGGTTTGACTCAATAAAAGAAGCCACGTCCTCCAGGTTGCAGGATCTCAGCAAGTCTGTTAATGATAGGATGTTTTGGAGGTCTTGCCTTCATAAAGTCGCCAGAGGTCAGAGGCGACTTGACAGCACATAACACACAAAGATGCTCCACCACAGCCTTGTTTGGAGGAAGGACAGGTGACCCAAGTGGGCCACCCACAACAGCACAACATCCAACAATGTGTGGATCCAGCCTCTGAACTCCAGGCAGTTCAGTGTTTCTACTGCATGGGTGAACATCTTGCCTGAATGAGGCAAGTGTAGATGTGATATCATGTTCAGATTTGATATCAGATTTATTTTTTGCAGGCCAATATATTTTTTTTCTTGCGGGGAGGGCCATCCCTAAATTCTGTCTTGAAACTTGGTTGATGGATTTCTTCAGCCAGAAGAGTTGCACCCCAAAGGACAGTGAGTTACTGTATCATGTCTAGAAACCATCTCTGGCACACTGACAGAAAGAATGTTTACTGAGCACTGTGTTGTGATTTCATGCAAGCAAAACATGAAGGAGGAGATGAAGCTGGGACAGGGAATTTAACTATCTTCTAAAATGGTATCAAGCATTCAGGCACTTTAGGTAATCTTATAAAAATATAAATAGCTACACTAAATGTTCACATAGGATGGTGAGGAGATAAACAACTTTTCAATAATTTGTTTTTCTGAACATATGCGCAACAGAGCTTTCGTTGTATTCAGGATGTTGCTGTTTATGCACGGCCACTTGTTTCTTTGTCCTTCTTCATGAAATAACTCAATGTAAATGTTGGTTCCTGCTTCGTAAACGTGGGCCAAGTGTCCAAATATGGCACGAGCATACTGGTGGGTGAAAATAGACATAGGGCGCTTGAGAAGCAAGTCCGCTGTGCTCATCTCTTTTGGGATTAGAGGTTCAGAGCAACTGTTCCGTTTCTGAAGGAAGCTGGTTTTCTGCAGTGCTGATCCTTGTAGTGAGTGAGCGAAAGGTTTATTGTATTCCGCCATAGGCCATTACAAGTCACTGACAACAAACAAAAACAGAAACACAAGCTTGAATAAAATTGATGTGACATGGTCAAAGCATTAAAATTTAAAACTAGATAAAACCATCAAATCATTTCCGGTCGTCAAATTCATAGAGGACAATAAAAGTATACACAGTTAAAACAGTAAAAACAGTAAAAATCCCCACTGTTCAATGTTAATGTTGCCCCTTAAGCACAGCATTAGCCCGTTTTTTGTTTTTTTTTTGCAGCCAGGACATATAAAGCCATTTTATAGGATACGTTAGCATCAGAGTCGGCTGATCCTTGTAACAATCAGAAAATCACATACCAAGAAGTCGGGCAGAGTGCTGATTGGCTAGATTGCATGACAATTGTCAGAACTGCCACCAACACTTCTTGACCAGGAGAGGATATTTTGCTTCCTCCATTTGATCTTCACAAGAATTCCCCTGCAAAGGAGGTTTGGCTGAGAAAGAATGATAAGCCCAAGCCATCCAGTCAGCTTCTGTGGTAGAGTGGCGATTCGAACCTGGGTCTCAACACTTTAACCATTATGTCGCATCAATGTAGCTCTACCATCCCTGCCACTTTCAGCAGTAAACAGCTGGATTGAATGGCATTTTATTTCCACAGTTCTTTGAAAGACCATTGACTGATTTTCCAGTTTGCTCCAGTTTGGTTTGCCCCAGATGTGGCACAAGTTCGCTCTTAAAAATGTGTTGGGGGAGCTGAGGCCGAACTACCAACCTGATTGCTATTCGATATCCACTAGAATTTTCTCTGCAACCGCCTGTCATAGCATGACCTCCTATGACCCCAACACCTCTCTCCTCTGCATATCTAGCTTTGCCTCATGGCGGCAAAAGATTTTCTGAACTTCTTCCGATTTCCTAATAAGTGGTGCTAACTCAGCTACAACAACTGACCGTGGCAGGTGACCCCCAACCTCTGCTTCTCAGCCTGGGAAATTAATGCTAATTTCCTTCTATGCAGAAAACTAATGGCCTTCATTTGGTTGCTTGAGACTCACGCTCCTCTCTGGTGTACATTTTAAAGGCGTTAGAGAAGACCATTAAGGTCCTTTTGATTTACGAGGCCAAATGGGTTTGTGAAATATTGTCTCAACATTGCTATCCTCTCCTCTCACCCTGGTTGATCTCTTTAGCAACAGAAAATGCTCCTGTGCCCTCTGGTGATGGGGGATGGTATGATGATGGAGAGGATCTAATCAATGGATGCTTACCACTCCCAAGAAAAAAAAATTAACAGCAAAGAAGCATAAACAAGATCATCTTCCCAACAGAAAACATTCTATCAGAAATTATGAGCCTGTGCATGGCAGAGAAAGAACACCAAACATGTATTTTTTTTACCCTGCCTTTCTGCCCTCATGGGGCCACCAAGGCAGTTATCTTAACATGTTATCTTAGAATCTCTCTACATGAGGCGTCTTACACGGGGACACTCAAGTGAAGGGAGACCCAACGTTGGCTGGGAAGCGTAGTTTAAAGACATAGTCAGAGGTGATCGCACCTCAGAAAGTTTGTTAATTTCATCTTCACCTCAGGAAGCCTCTGTCAATTTCACCTCCTCTTCTGGGAGGTGAAGATGAAATTAACAAACTCTTTGAGGAGCAAATCTCCACCAGCTCTATCTTTTTAAACTACCCTCGTCTAGATAGGTGAAATGTCTACGCAAGATGTCTTGTGCAGAGAGAATCTCAGGGCCAAACTACAAGTGACAAATGACACTTGAACGGCAAGTGTATTCCTCCCTGTTTACTTGCCCTCCACTTGCTCTCCACTCGATCCACTTGCCATTCAAGTGTCATTTGTCACTTGTAGCTTGGCCCTCAGAGCCAAGCTACAAGTGAAGAATGACACTTGCCTGGCAAGTGAACAGACTCACGTGTATTCCTCCCTGTTCACTTGCCACTCACTTGCCCTCCACTTGATCAAGTGCTCCCGGGCACGATGCCCTGTGCAATGATGTGACTTCCCATAAATGACATCATCATGCAGTCTGGGAGTGTGACACCAGCAAAGGTGAATGCTGGGTCTCCTGTCTCCCGCCTGGAGGGTGAGGGGACCTGGAAACCCTAGATGCTCTTCTAACAGGTGCCTTCACAGTAGCAGTGTGTCTGTAAAGGCCCCAAATCCCATCATTTATTTATTTCAGGCAAGATTTGAGTCCATTAGCACCTTAAAAATTAGCACGATTTTGTATATGACAAAGGGAGTTTTGATTCTTGAAAGTTTATACCCTGGACATTTTGCAGGTGTTTAAGGTGTTAAAGTAAGGTAAAGGTGCAAGCACCAAATCATTACTGACCCATGGAGGGACGTCGCATCACAACATTTTCTTGGCAGACTTCTTGTTACAGGGTGGTTTGCCATTGCCTTCCCCAGTCATCTACACTTTACCCCCAGGAAACTGGGTACTCATTTTACCGGTGGAAGGCTGAGTCAACCTTCAGCCGGCTACCTGAACCCAGCTTCCGCCGGGATCGAACTCAGATCGTGAGCAGAGCTTGGACTGCAGTACTGCAGCTTACCACTCTGCGCCACGGGGCTCTTCATTTAAGGTGCTACCGGACTCGAATCATGCTTTTCTACTGCAGACCAACACGGCTACTCACCTGAAATTATTTTAGGCATGCACTTTCTCATCCCGCTTCAATGAAATACACCCAAAGCAGTCTACAGCCATAAAAACATTTTAAAAAGAGAGAGATGAGACAAAATGAAAACAATAGCAAGTCAATAACCATGATAGAACGAGAATGCCACAGGAAGAAAACAGCAGTGCAAAAATACCCTAAAACAACATCGATGGACAGTTCAAAGGATTTGGAACAGTAGCATAAAAAAACACAATTTCCACAGGCAGTTCAAAGGCAAAATAAAATAATCTCAGCAAAAATGCCCTGAAACTTGTGTTTTAAAAAACCCTAAGCAGCACAATTTACAAAACTAATGAATACGTTGCCCCCAAGCAACATATTTGCTGTTGTGCTAATGCTATTGTTACTGCTGTCTCATTAGGATCTTTCCCACTGACTGAAATGACTGGTCCGCCCTCCATCCAGAGCACAGGGAAAGGCCATCCAGGATTACTGGCCCAAAACTTGGCTGAGTGGGACCACCAAATGGTTGGGAGCTTTGGGTTCCTCTTGAACTGCCCAAGTTCTGGTGTCAAGCTAGGAAGAAAGGAAAGTGGGGACAACTGTTTTGAGTGAGTAGACCTGAAGGCTACTGCAAATCCTTATGTGCTCTAATTTTAGTTCAGAAAGTAGGAACAGAATTCCTTTGATATCTAAGGGCCAAACTACAAGTGATGCCTGACACTGGTTGGACACTTGTCAGCTTCCCTCAAGTTTTGATGGGGAATGTAGGCAGCTTGGCGAAATGTTGGACAAGTGACAGTTGAAAAGTCCATTGGACAGCAGTCAGAGAGCCAAGCTGCAAGACCAGGATGCCTACATTTCCCATCGAAACTTGAGGGAAGCTGACAAGTGTCCAACTAGTGGCAGGCATCATTTGTAGTTTGGCCCTCACTCACATGACCACATGAAGCTTAGTCAGGCCATCAGTCTACCAAATTCAGTTTTATTTACTCTGACTGGCAGCAGCTTTCAAGGGTCTTGGAGATCTGCTGTAGCACAGTGGTTAAGTGGTTCAGCTACGAATCCGCACTTTGTTGGTTCAAATCCCACTACTGCCATGAGCTCAGTAGGTGGCCTTGTGTCAGCTACTCCTCTCAGCTCCCCAGCTGTATTGTGGGGATGATAATAACACTAACTTGTTCACTGCTCTGGGTGGGGCACTAATCTGTCTAGAAGAGCAGTTAGTCTCTTGCCTTGAAAACCCCTGAAGGGGTCAGCATAAGTCAGCTATGACTTGATGGCACTCTCCGCCACCACAATTGTAAGTGCAGTTATTATTATTATTAGAGAGAGATCTTTATTTAATGCCTGATCCTCTTAATTAGGCATGCTGGGGACTGAACCTGTGACTTTCTGCACACAAAGCAGATGCTCAACTTTGTAGCCACATCTCCACCCAGTTCCAAGTTGTGGTACCTCCTGCTAGTATACATAGACAGGCATTCACACTCCTCTGGCTGCAGATGTGGCCAGTTTATTTTGTTCCCTTTTCAACTCTTTATATAGGGTTTATTTCTGGAAAAGGAGAGTAGGTCATTGAACATCTTGTTTAGAGGACTGATTTATTTCTCTGTGATTTGCCTTTTCAGGTTGGATGCCAATATCAATGTTGTTGACTTCGGCCTCACTGCAGTCATGTGGAGGCCTGTGTTCCCTGACCCATTGACCTACATGGCCTCATGTTTTCATTTAGCTGTTCTCTATGCAAACAGTTTGGAAGTCAACAGTGAGGAAAACATGCTGTTCTGAAGGACCTCTCACTGTGTTGCAAGCAGTTATGCAAACAGGTGCTGTTTGGACTGTGCAATGATGTTATGGGACAATCTCAGGCACTCCCCTGGGGCCCAAGAAAGAAAATGGAGATTGTTGATCATGTCTGAGAGTACAGCCTAGACTGCTTGCCTATTACCATAATATAGCCTGTGGAGAAATACCTTTTTACTTTGGGTTTGGGCTTGACACAATGTCCGCATTAAAAGTTTTTGGTTGTTGTGGATTTTCCGGGCTGTATAGCCGTAGTCTTGGCATTGTAGTTCCTGACGTTTCACCAGCAGCTGTGACTGGCATCTTCAGAGGTGTAGCGCCAAAAGACAGAGATCTCTCAGTGTCACAGTGTGGAAAAGATGTTGGCAGGTAATTTATATCTACTCAGGAAGGTGGGATTGGGCTGAGTCATCCTGTAAGACTTTCCCAGGGTGTGGAATGCTAATGGAGGGAGGCTTCACTGTATCCTGAGGAGGTTCTTTTGCATATGGATTGGTGCTTGATATGCTAATCTTCTCTGCAGGGCTATTGTAGGGTATAGAGTATTTTTAAAAGTTTTTGTCTCTCCTGGAAGAATTCAGGAAGGAAGAAGGAAGTCAATTGCTTTCAAGTATCACCCAAGTACCACCCATTAGACCTCTGGATATGCTAATGACCACTGAGCCAGAGACAATGAAATCATGAGCTCGCAGCGTGACTGGAACCTGACACATACAAGGGACACAGAGACTTGGGAGAAGATTCTATCTTCCTGGAGATTTCAGGAGAGGATTCTTTGACCCTCAAGAGGAGGAATAGAGGAGATTAAATCCCTTGGCATGGGGGAAGAGGATCCATGGCATGGATATTTTGCAGGTTCATTCTGGCTGATTGCATCTGGAGGAAAGAGCTCTCACACATGAGCTCCATCTTGGTGGCTGCCGTTGCCACGTGGAGCAGACACAGGGCTGTCTGCCTGAACAAAGGCACCAAAGTAATGGGAAGCTTGTAGAATAAAGGAATAATGTAACTTCTAAATTAAAGAGCCTGCCTTAGAATAAGATCAGCTAGGGCACGCATAGAGCGAGACAGGGGAATTGTGTGTTTGCACCTTTCCTTTGTATTCCTTGCTCAATATGTTGCTGTGCAGAGATTATGTGTGCGGATATTTTATTTTTAATACATTCTTTACTATTTGGAATGCTGGTAGTTTTTTTCTGCCCTGACCTGGATAGCCCAGGGAAGCCTGATCTCATCAGATCTTGAAAGATAAACATGGTCAGCCTAGGTCAGTAATTGGATGGACGACCTCCAAAGAAGACCTGGGTTGCAGAGGCAGAAAATGGCAAATCACCTACAATAGTCTCTTGCCTTGAAAACCCCTGAAGGGGTCAGCATAAGTCAGCTATGACTTGGCGGCACTCTCCACCAGCACAATTGTTCTCCATATCATATAGACCTCTACTGTTAGAACACATTATTTAAAACAGGCTCCAGGGGAAGGGAGGCCCACAGCAGCCCAATTCAACCCCCACCCCCGCCGGGGAGTGCAGGGGCACTTCTAGGGTGGCACTTGCCAGTTTGATGTAATAGTTAAGAGTGCAGGACTCTAATCTGGAGAGCCAGGTTTAATTCCCCACTCCTCCACTTGAAGCCAGCTGGGTGACCTTGGGCTAGTCACAGCTCTCTGGAGCTCTCTCAGCCCCACCCACCTCACAGGGTGTTTTGTTGTGGGGATAATAATGGCATTGTTAACTGCTCTGAGTGGGCATTACGTTGTCCTGATGGGTGGTATATAAATCAAATGTTGTTGTTGTTATTGCATGATGACATCACTTCTGGGAAGTGATGTCATTGTGCAGGCTGGGAGCGCATGCATGCTCTGTACGTGTGCGATGGGAGAAGCCATAAGTTATGTGCTGTGCCTCCAACCTCCCACTCAGAAGGTCAGGGGACCTGGAAACCGTATGCCCAGCTGAGTGGTGGTGGGAAGTGCTTGTGGGTGGTGGTTAGGGTTTCTAGGTGCCTACCAGTGGTGGGCAAACTCCCAAGGATTTCCCCCTCATCCTCCAATCACTGGGCGATTGGTGGGAGGGGGCAAGCTCCCGGAACTTGCTCACCACCAATAGGCACCTGCAGTGCATGCTCCATGTGAGTGCTCCTAACCAGTGTGGTGACGTCACTTCCGTAAGTGACATCATCGTGCCAGCCGCGGGTGCATTCCCAGCTTTGTTTGGGGCTGATTTGAGTCCCAAACAGGCTGAATCAGCCCCATGCGTAGCGTGAGAGTGCTCTTGCAGCCAGTGCGACGACATCACTTACAGAAGTGAAGTTGCCACACGCCCGGTGTGGTGACGTCACTTCCAGAAGTGATGTCATCACGCCGGTTCTAGAGCTCATGCACAAGGTAAGTGCCAAGTCCCAACCCTCCCGATGGGAGGATAGAGGGACCTGGCAACCCAGAGAAGACATGGTAAGCCAACCTTGACATTCATGCTTTTCCCATTACAAGGCGCCCAGCCTTAATCTCCCAGTAACAGCTCTGAATCTACCGGCTGTATTTCAGGGCCTTGATCAAATTCGGCTCCTCTGCTAACCAGGAAAGCACAACAAATTAATCTGGCCTAGCTGCCAAAGACAGAGCTGGCTCCCCCACTAAGGAGTCCGGGCATTGTCCTCTCAAGAGGGCAGATAAATTCAATCCAATCTCCCCGGACTTGTTTGATTGCTCTGCTTTTCTCTTTTCAGGTCTATTGTCTGTCACAAAAAGCTTAAGGAAGGATCTAAAAACCAGCTGAATAGAAAGATTTCCACTGCCTGTTTTTTGATTTTTTTTTAACCAAGCTCTTAGAAAAGCTTCCCATGCCAGGAAAGTGAATCCTTCCGACAAGAGATTTTCTTCACAATAGATTTTCTGAGAATGGTGAGAGGTAACCCTGCACTCTCTTTACGGAGGGAACGTTTTTGCAGAACTGGTGGGAATTAACTAGCCCTTCTACAGGTTTGCAGAATGGGAGGCGGCAAAAGATGCTTCTTAGAGTTTTTGTCCGGCATCTTTGGCACAATAGTATTCTTTCCATAGCCAGACATGTGCCACGTTTGGACAGCACACCAGCCATTCTGTTCTCATTTCCAGGAGGCCAGGTTTTCAGATGTGGCATCTGGAGAATGCTGCACCTTTGATACTGGAAGTTTTATGGAACCTTGGTATGAGGTAGCCCTCATAGCAGCGGAGGCATCGGCCATTTTCACACGTCTTGCCAGCCATGCAAAATTGCACAAAACTCCCAGAATGACGGCGTTTTCTTGGCGTGATTTCCCGTCATGAGGAGAAATTCCACCAGGAGGATGCCATTGTTTCGGGAGTTTTGCACGATTTTGTGTGGCCGATAAGACGTGAAAACAGCCATCTTTAGAACCTGACAATTGGGCCTCATATAGGATGATGTTCTAGATTACTCTGGTCAGGCCTGATTCACATATATGCATGCACTTTAGAAGCCCTAAACGGCCAGTTCGCTTTCTTACATGAAATCATTTAACTCTTGGCAAGAGTAAGTTTTAGGTTTGTTACAGGGTATATTACGCAATTAATACTATCACAGAATCTCTGCTTCCATTCTAAGCCTTTATTAATAAAACATGATTATTAAGCATTCTTAATATCAGCTTAATCAACAGAAAATCATATCACCCATTATTACTACATAGATTACTAAGGAAAGCAATTACATGAGTCCAAAAATGTATTTTACCTGAAGATAAGCAGATCATAGGCATAGAGCCCCTTCTAGGATGAAGCTCTTAATCAATTCAACTTATCATATTTACAGGGTTTCAGAACCATCTCCAGGCAACAGCTATCTGTCCCACTTCAAAGAGACTCACATTCTTGGCTAACTTATTATCTTATAACTTCAAACAGCTGACACGAATATCTGTATTTGAAGCATCTTCTTAAAAGATATTAAAATAGTTTATTCATTCCTGCTACCTTTTATCTTAACCAAGGCCATGTAAAATTAGTGATTACAAGTTACTTATACACTTGAATATCTTTTGGCCCTCAACCAATACATCTCTCCTTGAGTAATATTCTATGAAGTTAGACATTCTTGCCATTCTCAGACCCTCTCTGCACCTGGGCCTTAAAACACTGCATATAGTCATACGAGTTAGATGGCTCTTCGAATCTACATGAGGCCATACAACTGTGTTACTCCATTGTTTCATTTTCCTCTCCGAGGAACATTATGTTCTAGGCCTCAAGACTCCCTTTGTGGCATGTCTGGTTGTGAGGCTGGGGTAGCCCTGATTCTGTGGGCAAAGACATCTTCTATGACTTTCTCAGTCAAATCCAGCAACTGTTCTTCTATAGTCCTAGTTATATTCATGACAAGCAGCCTTAGCAAATTGCAGGGAATGTGAAGGGCTGATTGACGCTACCCAAGGATTATGTCATGCATTTCCTAATGGAACTGAATGGGGAAATGTTGTTGGGAAAGCCTATGGGAATTCCATTAGCTGTCTTTGCCTGTTATGCTGAGGCTGAAGGTTTTTGTTTCGTGACAACCCACTTCCTAATTTTAGGATGTTGCAAGGGTGGACTTCCTGCTTCTGCACATGACCAACAGTCCTTTATCCCTGAGATTTTAAGAACGTTCGTTAAGAGTTTGGGTGCCCTTGTCAAGAAAAAAAATACTTTCAGATTTGTTTGGACTGTTCTTAGAGCTGCTAGATATCGATAGGCAAACCCTCTGCTCTCTTGCACAGAAGACCTGCTCCCCATTGGAGTTTGGAATCATTCCTAAATAGAGATGGGCATGAACAGCAATATGAACTAAAAAAAGCCACGGACAGCCCAATCAGCTGTTGGCGAACAAGCTGTTCATGAGGCCCCATTCTAAATGAACAGGTGGTCATTGCAAGCCTCGTTCGTTGCTGTTCATTGCTTTTCGTCAAGCCAGACAATCTGGCACCTGTAATCAATTCCCTCGGCAACTGTAGGCAGGGACTGCCTGAACTCTGTCTGAACTCCTGCTGTTGCCCTGGAAACCCCATTCTAAGCCCAATTTGGCTTGATAGGCAAGTCTTACTTTTGAGTGTGGAGCTCCAAATTTGTTACAAGGGATCAAAGAGGGGGGCAGGGGGGGCTCCCAGCTCTGGTTTTGCAGACAGTGAGGGAGAGACAGTTGCTGTTGGCATTTTGAG
Organism: Eublepharis macularius; assembly: GCF_028583425.1. Classification (NCBI taxonomy): domain Eukaryota; kingdom Metazoa; phylum Chordata; class Lepidosauria; order Squamata; family Eublepharidae; genus Eublepharis; species Eublepharis macularius. The sequence goes on from NC_072801.1 coordinate 22,167,334, forward strand.
AGAGACACAGGGAGAGTGCATTGGAGCTTGGATTTTCTTTGTGTGTGGTCGGATAGGGATCTACCTCTTCAAGTTCCAGGGCTGCTGCCAGGCTCTGGGCCAAGCTATTAATTATTACTGGTAACTTTCCTGCTGCCTGCTCAGGTAAGGTTTCTGGGAGTGGTGCAGTAGGCATCTATCCCTTCAAGTTCCAGGGCTGCTGCCAGGCTCTGGGGCCAAACTATTAATTATTATTGGTACATTTCCTTCTGCCTGCTCAGGTAGAGTTTCTGGGAGTGGTGTGGTAGGGATCTTGATGGCTGGAGGAGAGCCTGCTGGCCCCCACGACCAACAAATAATGAACATGTTCGTGACAGGATCATGTTCGTCAGTGTTCATTGTTCGTTGTTTGTGGATGGCAACGAATAACGAACACCATGTTCGTTTTTTTTTCTGTTCGTGCCCATGTCTATTCCTAAGTACAAAAGCTCTGCCACTTATTTCTCATTGCTGTCTTTTATGCTAGCTTACACTGAGCTTTTATGTTAGCATGTTTTAACTTTTTACCCTCTGAAATTCTGTTTGGGAGATTTACAAATATACTCTACCCCAATAGACTATGTCCTTGTGGAAGGATACAACCCGAATCTGTAATTCATGTTTTATTTTATTGCGACTTATATGTACATGTGCGGGACTTTTTGATTAGCTCTCTGTTGATCAATCATCAGGGTCAATTTGACAGAGAATTAGTTTCTTTCTTACTATCAGATCATTGTCCCCACACTACATATTCAGTTGCGTTGTATTTCTCAATTGCTATGTGGATTAGGGAGTATATGGTTAATTCCTCTGTCGACTGATTTTGCTGTATTTTGGTTTCTGCCCTGCTTGGTGTAAATTGTTTTTACTGAATGCCGATAAAAGGTTGCTGATGCTGAGCTATCGTGCAACCTCTCTATGAGTATGATCTTCTCAATTATGACATCAGTCTTCTTTACATGCAACTGGCTCAGCCTTTCATTTTGAGAAAATAAGTAAAATAGGAAATCTCCTACCCCCCCAGGGAGTAAATGGCATTTCTAGCCTCCAAACGCACCTGGGTTTTTATGACCCACTAGAAACCAGGATGGAGATGGCTCGGCACACAGCAGAAAGGTTCCTTCAAGTTGACTGCCTGCCTGCCTGCCTGCAGTTCTCTTGGTCCTCTTTGGCTGGCTGCTCCAAAGGTAGTGGATTGTTTCAATTCATTGTCCAGTCAGTTGGAGACTGATCTTGTTCTTTCCCCCTCATTCCCACTGCTGCTCTTGACTTAGCTATCTGAATTGTTTGGGGAGATGGTTTTTTGACTACAAAGTGAACTAAAAACTGGAATGGATCAATCAGTAAAACCAAACTGATGGTCTGGTTATCTGACTGAGGTGACTTCATGTGCTCCTATATAGCAACCCTCCTCAGCTAAACCATTTGTTCCTATTTTCATCCAACAAAGATAGGTGGAATACATCCCCTGGTGCAGATTTCATACAAAGCACCGCCGATTACGCGTTGGGAGAAAATCAGTATTGTGCCTATTAAATCGGTCTAGTTAGAAGATACGCTGGGAGCTCAGCCACTTATTATTTCTCTGGACACCACTGAGGCATACTGACAATTTTCAAAAAGCTATAGAATTAATTGTATGCACTGCCGTGTTCAAGGTGCTTTGTGTTGTCTCTCGTTGGAACAATTTGCTCAAGACATCTTTTGAACTCCCAATACAAAGGGAGGGAAAAAGGGATAGTCTCTCTGGCTGTGTCATTCTTCATTTTAATGAGGCAAAAGTGTCACATCGAACAGTGTGAATTTGAAATATTATAATACACTTCAGTTTTATGTCACAGTAAGTCTGTTTCTTAAAAAGGCCCCAATGATTCTCAGTTCTAAACCTTGTTGACAAGACATCTGCTTTGCTTGGCCTGGCATTCCCCCCCGCCCCTTCTCTGCTTTGCCTATAAACTCATTATCATATATATTAAAAGGGACCTATTGAAGTATTTTGCATAATGTTAAAAAGAACAGGTTTAAACCAAAAAAAGAGGGAACGTTCTATTCGGTGTGTATGTGTGTGCAAAACACAACTGCTTGAAGCACCAACCAAGCTTCCAACCCTACTTTTGTTTACTTTCCTCAAACATTTTTTTACAATCAACAAAACTGTATAGTTCATTTGCTCCTTAAAGCATTTTTTAAAAAAAAAAACTGAAGTTCAATTCAAATGATCACATGTACTCGCACAGTAATCTATAATGTGGAACCACTATTTATGGGTAAACTTTTTCCACGTTCCCAGTTGGTTTGTTAATTAGGCAACTGGACTGTGGGAGCCATTCTTCACTTGAAGAGGAATTAACCTGTGGAATTCATTGCCACAAGATGCAGCAAGCAGTGCTCATTTAGTTGCCTATAAAAGAGCATGAGCACATCCTGGCGGATAGGACTATCAATAACTGTCATGAACACATGAAACCTCCATGTTCAGTAGCAGCGTCCCTCTGAAAACTGATCCGGGGGAGGGCTACAGCAACGAGTGTTTGGGCTTGCATGCTTTTTGTGATAGCCTTCTGGTTGTCCTCTGAATGAAATATCAGAGCAGTCTGACCCAGCATGGCTGCACGAGGTATTCATATGTTCTTCTCTTCTACAATGGGCAATTTTGATTGCTTGCAAAATGAGGATGCTTTCTTTGAACCATCTACAATTTGGCAGGGATAACCCCCTGGGTGAAGGCACAGTTTCTGAGAATATTTGAATGAACCCAGTTGAAACCAACTGAGGAACTTATACCCTCGTGGAAGCTCTTGTTTCTACACGGCCAAAGCGTCCAGAAGATCGCACAAAACTCACGGAACAAAGTGTCTTCCTAGTGCAATTTCCCAGCATGATCCAATTTAATGGCGTGATTTCTGACGTCATCGCACCATTAAAGGGGACCATGCTGGGAAATCACGCTAGGAAGACGCTTCGTTCCATGAGTTTCGTGCAATCTTATGGGTGCGTGTGAAAACGGCCTTGGAGGGGACATGGAGGCACTCATTGCCTCACAGAAGCTGGCAGGAAGAGGATCTGACAATATTTCCATCCTCACCTCCATCTCTCCATTCCAGAATATTTGGAAAATTCTCCATAGGGCACAAGCAAAATCATGGCATACGATGGAAGCTGCCTGCTTGTTTCTAGCATTTGCAGATCTAAGCCAATGATCAGTAGCTAGACTAAATATGTGTGTACTCTGCAGGGATGTAAAGAAGAAAGTACTGCGAAAGAACCAGAATGAATGATTAAGAAGAATAGTGTCCATGTCAGAGGGGGGAAACGTTATTGTTGAGTTTTAAGGACTGGATGTTGGGGAAGTCATCTTGAGTCCGAGACCATCACTCATTTGTCTTTGTATCCAATTCATTGATGTTGCAATGATGTGTTAAAGCCAAAATTGCAAAACAACCTTATTTATCATCAGATGTGACTTCAATGAATGCCAACACCACTAAACATTAAAAAAGATATTAAAAATGGCCACTTCTGGAGCTCCAAGAGAAGCAGTTTTGAGATGCCAAGAATATTCTCTAAAATATTCACACCTTTGCCTTTCTCTAGAGCCTCTAGGACTGTGGATGGAAGGAGGACCAAATCATCAATGCATCTCTTTGTTTCCTGGATCCACCACAATGGTCCACCTGGGCTTATATTGTATTGGAAAGTGGGCTGTTCTAAGCAGGAAATAGGATTGCCCGCTTGTAGCCCATGGATCACACCTCTGACAAATATGCAATTGGAGAGGTTGCGGCTCTGTGTCTCTCCCTCCTGCTGATTCTGGGTTTCATCACTCACTATCCTTCCTCATCTGCTCAAGTAAACCCCATAATGGATGGGGGGAAACAGAAAGGAACTGATGGGATGCACAATGGTAGTAATCTCTCCCTTTAAAAATGTGTACACTTAAAAAGTGTATTCCCCAGGTTGCAACTTGGCAACCAACTTGGGATGCCGTTCTCTTGAAAACAGCAAGATCTGCTGGGCCCTCCTTGCTATATCCTCTCCTCCTCCCTGATCTCACTTCATTGCCCGCTTTTCTTCTAGAGGTGACATCCAAGCAATTGGACAAAACATCCTTTGCGGGTCTTTGGCTGTTCGAGCCATTTTGGAGCTCATCAGAGCAGGCTGAAAAGGCAGAAGCGAAACAGCTCCTGTGGAGTCTTGAAAACAGTATGGATGGCATTCCCAGTTGGAAATCACATGCTCTATGAACCTGATTCATCCCCTCAGCAATGGAGGAATTACATTCAGCTGGCTTGTAGCATTTTCAGCCAGCGCAGCATACCTAAGGGCAGAGTGCAGCAAAGTTTGGAGCAGTTGAGGATAACAGCTAGGCTGAATGGCAACGCAAACATTGCTCTAAGGAACTGCAAGTCTTGCTTTTGCATATCTTGCAGGGCATGTGAGAAACAGATCAAAGGACGGGTGATCCAACAGGTTTTAAGTCATTTGAGGGGAGCATCTGGTTGGGATCTTGCCCATGAGGGGTGATCCTAGCCAGAGGGGATCCAGTGGGCAGTCCTGACTGCCCATCCCCCTAACGGAGGACAGGGAGACTTTAGTGATTCTGAATCCCTGGGCAAAAGTCCAGATCATTAAACCCCCTGCTGCCCTAGGCTACCCCTAGCCCAAGTAAGGGGCATTCTTCATGCCAGCTGCCCCCCTCTTGGCATCAAAACTACCCATGGTGGCACCTCAGACATGCATTGGTTACATTGTTTATGGTATCTTTTTTTTGGCTTAAATGTATTAAAATGGGATATAATTAGGGATGCATGAGCAGCCACTGGTTAGGCTCACCTGTCATGATCATGCAACTGATTTTCTATCGAGCAGTTTGGCTGTTTGTGAGCAGCTTGAACCTGGTCAGCGGGTTATGTTCCATGCATTCAAAACAGTACAGAATAATCAGCAGCATTTTGAACATGTGCATTCTCAGACAGCCCAGTGCAAGTCCCAGGTTTACTCTCACAACAGACCTTCGTTGCTCCTCAGTCAATTCTCTGAAAAAGGGTGAATAAGTCAACCAAAATAAAACAGAAGTCCTGTGGTTCTTTAAAGACTAGCAACATTTATTCCAGCATAAGCGACTGTGAATCAGAGCTCACATATTTTTAGATGCAATCATCAGATGCAGAACTGTTGAAATGCTTGGAGGTAGAAGTGGATATCAGGGGCTGTACCGGACTGGTTTAAACAGTTTCTCATGGAATGGACGTAAAGGATTGCTGTTGGAGACCAGCTATCTCCAGACTGGGAATTATCATGTAGGGTTTCACAACAAGGCACAATCTTATCCCTCATGTTATTCAACCTCTATGTAAAGCCTCTAGGATAACTCATTTGTAGCTATGGAGTTGGGTGCTGTCAATATGCAGTTGACACCCTGCTCTGTATCTTGCTATCCAAATCACTGTGGGTTGTAGTGGAGATCTTGGGATATTGCCTGATGGCTGAGGTCAAATAGTTGAAAACAAACAAACTGAACCCAAACAAGATGGAAATGATGCTGGTTGGGAAGCCAGAAATCTTGCAGGACGTTGTACTCCCCACTTTCGATGGAGTCTGAACCTTGCAAACTCAGTTAAGAGCTTAGGGGTTATACTGGATCCAGTGCTACTGCTAGAAAAGCAAGTTAAGACGGCTGCAAAAAATGCTCCCCCCAAATTCAGCCTAGCATGGAAAATGGCCCCCTACCTTGCCACATCTTATCTGGCCACCAATGTACATATGTCTCCCCTCTACGTTAATTTGGAGACTCTAGTTGGTACAGAATGCTGCGGCTCGGCTATTATCATGAGCTAGGAGAAGTATGAATATTACCCCCATTCTGTAGTCACTCCATTGGCTACCTATCAGTTAACGGGCTGAGTTCAAAAAGTATTAAAGCTGTTCACAGCCTTGGTCCATCATATCTATGGGACTGCCTCTCTCCCTATATTCCAGCATGATAGCCTCACTCATCTGAACAGGACCTTCTGCAGCTGCCACCTTGAACATGAACAAAATCAACAGTTGCCCATACACTTGTATTCTCTGTGGTGGCCCCCACTTTATGGAACGGCCTACTGGAAGAGGTCAGGAAAGCTCTCACTCTCTTGGCTTTTTGCAAACTATGCAAAATGGAATTATTCAAGAAAGCTTTTTACTCAGATAGGAGAGCTGTAATATAAAGAAGCAGTCTCAAAGAGTTGCATCATTAAAAGATAGGGAATGACTATAGACTATACTACTATTGCTGTATAATCTTACTGGGTAGTTCTACATTGTTTAATGTCAGTCTTGGAACTGCTTATGCTCTGTTTCAGCATTTCTTCAATTCTGTATTAGTTTTCTGCTGGTTTTTAATCTTTGCACATTTGCAGGTATATACCCTATTACATGTTTATTGAAATGTCTTTGGAATTGACTGTACCGACTCACACTGTGTAATCCGCCTTAAGTCTCAATGAGAAAACTGAACTATAAATAACATAAATAAAAATAAATGGAATAAAAACTGTAATTTTAAACACAGTGTTTGCTTAAGCCTGTTTTATTGACTGTTTTTCGCACATGTATTTTTTTTTTGCAAAATCTTTAAGCAACCCCTCCCCATGTAATTTGATTACCTGACTCAACCGTCCATCACCCTGGGAGAGAATTGATTTCAGGTACCCCCAAGCAATCAGATACCTTGTTGACAGGGGCCGTTTCCACACTACTTACATTCATCCGGAATGCTGCAGAATGTCGCGAAAAAACCACAAAAGATAGTGTCTTCTCGCGCGAGTTTTGTGCGACATCGTGCAAAACTCGCATGAGAAGACGCTATCTTCCACTTTTATTTGCAATGTTCCGCGGCGGTCTGGATGAAGGTAAGTAGTATGGAAACGGCCCTGCTCTTACTGTTAGGAAGTTTCTCCTAATGTTCAACCAAAACATACCTACCTTTAACTCAGGCTTGTTTAGTCTTGTACTTTGGAGGAGCAGAAAACAACTGTGCCTTCTTCTGTGTAACAACTCCAATGTTCTTCCCCAACTCTGTGGGGGAACTCTATAAGGCAGATCAAGCAGAGAGGAAGTGAGATCTGGAAGTCAATGAATTTAGAATCCAGCCTCACAGCTCCGTCATGCTGCTTGGCAAAAATCTGCTCCCCGTTGTAAAAGAAGAGATTTTTGGGACATCTGAAAGTGAAGCCAAGAAACTCTTCTTTGAGACAGTCTCAAACTGAGGGCCAAGCTACAAGTGACGAATGACACTTGAACGGCAAGTGAACAGACTCACGTGTATTCCTCCCTGTTCACTTGCACTCCACTTGATCGAAGTGGAGTGCAAGTGAACAGGAGGGAATACACGTGAGTCTGTTCACTTGCCGTTCAAGTGTCATTCGTCACTTGTAGCTTGGCTCTGAAGCACAAATCCCACCCACTTCTCAGCTGCCACTATGACTATGGCTCTACCCTTCCTCTTGGGATAGAGGCATACATAATAGAGACACCAGCAGCAAGTGTGACATCCTTCCAAATGTTTATTGGAAAGAGGCTATCACAGGATACTTTCATGCCTGTTGCGGCATGTCCTTTCCTCTGGAGACAGCGTGAGGGAGAGATCCTCAAGATAGCATCATGTCCCCGTTAATGACAAATTCAGCCAAGCGTGGGTCTCGTTGTCCTGCCACACTCTGCTGTGGTTATCTCCAGAATGGAATTGAAAATAAAAAAAGAAGTTAATCTTTAAAAAAAAAAAGGAGAGGGGCTTAGCAAGATTACTGCAATCACCACTCTGCTCTAGCTGGGATTTTGCTTAAATCTTAAAAGAGTATAAATAAGGTAGCCTTTGTTTCAAAGATGAACTAGAATGCTGGAGCACTTGGCTACTGCTGCGGGACGGGGGGAGGGAGGCAGCTGGAACTAGCAAGGGATGAAGATTTGTACATGGAACAGAGAACCAGTTTCTTTTTGTACATGTGGGAGGAAGGGAGAGAAAGAACTTTATGCATTGAAGCAAAATGGTGGGAGGAAAGAGGTAAGGCCAAGCTACAAGTGATGAATGACACTTGAACGGCAAGTGAACAGACTCACGTGTATTCCTCTCTGTTCACTTGTGCTCCACTTGTGTGGTCACTACGTGATCAAGTGGAGCACAAGTGGAGCACAAGTGGAATACACGTGAGTCTGTTCACTTGCCATTCAAGTGTCATTCATCACTTGTAGCTTGGCTCGTACTCTCCCTCTTGATGGGCTTTATCACAATACAGCCGCGTCTCTCTCCTCCTCTCCTGAGGATCATGGTTTGTTTTTCATAGCTTTTAAAAAATTTTATATTGATAATTCATTATCTTTTTAATGGTTTCATTGTATTGTTTTTGCCTTGAGTAGGACTCTTGGAAAGCAGCGTATACATTCCCACAATCAAGGCTCCCCAATGTGGTGCCCATGGGCTCCATAGTGCCCACAGACACCTTTTCTGGTACCTGCCAATTGTTTGTAGAAAGTAAGAGGGGCCAGTTGAGGCTTTTGCCCCATAGGGCTTCTGATTGGCCACTGAAGATCTGATGGGTTGTGCAGATTTTTAAAAAGTGACTTTGGCAGCAGCTGCCCCCACAGCACAAGGATCTTCAATGTGTAATTGAAGGTAAGCTGTTTATGTACTATAAAATATTTTTAAACAATATGTTTATTTAAAAAGACACGTTAAGGCAAGCTTCTGACAGAAAAGTTGAAGAGTCACAGAGTTACATATAAGCTCACTCTCTGACATTTTGTGATTGGCTCCATCTCCTATCACAGTCATTTCGTGGTCAGCTCCACCTCCCACGGCAGCCATTTTATGATTGGTTCCACCTCCTGTGGCAACCATTTTGCGGTTGGTTCCAACTCTTGTGATAGCCATTTTGTGGTTGTGTCCACCACCCTTTGCCAGAATTCTAAAGGTGTACACAGGCTCAAAAGAGTTGGGGACCTTGCCCTAACTAAATACATGATATACTCTGCAGACCTCTGGGTAGAAATCACTGAGCTCCCAGGAAAATCACTGTAGGCCTCTGTCTCTGAGAAGGTATCATATATTATTCAGAGGGATAATTGCCTAGGTGCAATTTAGCCATAGCACCAAAGAGCCATTTATCTCCTCCAAGAATTCGCCTGCTCTCTTCTACCTATCTGAACAAGGGAGCTTTGACTGTTGAAAGCTTACGCACTGAAAATCTTGTTGGTCTCTAAGGTGCCACTGGACTCAAATCCTGCTCTCTTCTACCTTGGGTCTCTTCAAACCCAAGGTTCTTGCTAGTACATGAATTGGGCAGCTTACAGGTAAAGCTGAGAAGATGCTCAAATTTACTACTTTCTTGACAAATAATACTTGTTTTACATGGGTTTTTTTCCTAGACAGATGAGTCAAATTCTGGCTGGCTGGCTGGTATCCCTAGGGCTTGCTGTCAAAGAGTAAAACTACCAAGAAGTCTGTTGACGAGAGATGGCCTCGCCAACTCCCCTTCAGAGCTCTCTTTCTTTTTGGGCATAAGTCAAATACTATAACTGGCCATTGTGCCTGAAGTGCTGTGCAGGAGACCATGAAGATGAAGACAAGGGGCCAGGACTCGGAGACTCTTCCCTTCTTGCAATTTCCCTCAATTTAATAAAAGAGCAGAAAGCCAACCCAGCTGTAAGGTTATCATCCACAGAGCTAAATTATTCAGAACCAATTTCACTCTCAAAAGCTCTCTCTATCTCATGTAACTTTCAAAAATAGAACACATTTAAATGAAAGAGAAATCTTGTTCCCAATCTGTTTGAGGGGTCACTATTTCTGTTTCGAAGAGTTGGTTTTGAATTTCTGCAGAAGAGGCTATCTTGATTCTTTGTCTGATCATGACCTCCTCTCTCTCTTTCTCTCTCTCTTTTGGAAAGGCAATCTGGCTTGCCTGCCTAACAGTTTAAGCATTCCTATAGAATGCTACAAGGGACAAGAGGCGTACAAACGCCATTTGGTTCCTCAGAATTGTCTGCATTCAGAACCTCATACCATTGGATAATAATGCATAATGAATTTCTTTTTAAAGAGGACTGCTTATGAGCTTTTGGCATTTCCTCAGAAAACTTTCTGAAAACCTACATACGTTGCCAAGAAATGTATGAAAAGCTGAGGACCTCTGATGCTACAAATAATCTAAAGCTGAAGGAAGACATTTGCCTATCAAGTTTAAAACAAAAAGAGAGGCAAACTTCATCTTTTTCCAGGGCTGTTTGAGCCACTGAAAAATATTACTTAGTGCCCCCATTTACTTTCTTCTCCAGTGCCTCAGTGATGGTGTTTGTCCAGAAATATTTATTTATTTGATTTTTATACTGCTTCTCTTCCATCAAGATCTCAAAGCAAAATGGATTTTCCTCAGAGGAAGAGTTGTTGGTTTTGTCTTCGCTTTTTTTGAGCTGCCGCCCCCCAAATTCCTAGAATAATACTTCCTTTGTATTCTTTTCTCTCTTTTTTTGCTAAACGCTGCTCCTTTATTTAAACAAATGCCTTTATTGCCATAAAATATCAATGATATTTTAATTAAGAGCTTTAATTTTTCATATGGCGTTGCATAAATATTTATGAGGGAGCTTGTCAGAAGCAGCATATTAAAGCAGGTGTTTTACAGGACAGTCAAAAAAGAGGGCAGCCAGCACTAAACACGGAACATTTAAATTATTTAGCAGTTAAAATTTGCTTTTCTGTTAAAATTCCCCACCTCCTCACCCCACTGGGCATATGTAGGAGGTCTCGTTAGGTTGTCTGGGGTTGTTGCCATAGCCAGTTCTTTTCTTGGCCTTCTCAATTTTTCAGACACACAACCCAGATTCCAATGGAACTAACAAAACTGATGGCATAAAAGTCATTGGGCGGGGGGGAACCTATATCTAAGGAACACAGGAAAGTAACATTTGTGGTTCCCTTCCTGGAAGACATTAGAAGCAGCAGGAAGTGCAGACTTCAGTGTAACTAAGGTCTATATAACCCAATATCTATCTAGTATATTTTCAATTGCCAACCACCTCCACGGCTGAGCTTGGAAACTGGCAGGAGAGTGTGATGACATCACTTCTGGGAAATTCTCTGTTTCCGGTGATTCCTAAAGCTACCTGCTGTTATTTCTGGGATTTTTTCCTGGAAATGATATCATCTTGTGTGTGACGCTGTTGCAGCTTGGAGTGGTGACGGACAATAGAAGTTCAGGGTGGGCTTGGTAGCCCTACTCCAAGGAGTTCTGGATAACATATATGGTTCATCTCCATCACAACAACTAGCATTATCTGTTTCCAGGCAGTGGCAGGCAATACCCCACTGCTTAGAATTGACTCCATCCAGGCGGGATCTGGAGTTCTTCCTGAATTACATCTGATGTCCAAACTACAGAGATCACTTCCCCTGGAGGAAATGGCAGCTTTGGAGGATGGACAATATAGAATCACATCCCTGCTGAGCTCCCCTCCCCCCGGATTCTACCTTCCTCAGGCTCTGCCCCCAAATCTCAAGGCATTTTTCAGACCTGCATTGGCAACCTTATTGCCCACTATCAATCAATATGGTGGCAGAAGGAAAACAGTGATGTCGTGGGGTGGATGTGTCATCATGGAGAGTGTGTATGCTTGGAAATGCCATGACAGGGTTGGTAACACCATTGTTTTCCTTCCATCACTACAATGTCTGGCAACTCTAAAGCAACCCTGTGAAGTAAATTAGACTGAGAAGACTGTCCCAAGGTTCTTCAGGAGGTTTCATGGCTGAGCAGAGATTTCAAGCCTGGTCTTCATCCATCAGTCCAACCATAATGCCACACTGGCCCTTGGCATCTGAAAAAAACCCAGGACAATCACCAAGTCCTATGCTTTGAAGAACTGAGACAAGGGGCAATGGCCCATGTAGAGTTTCTGGTTTCCAGAAGCACAAATGCAGCAAGTGATAGTGTGACCGAACGGGCTTTCTAATGGAAGGTTTACTAAGTGCAGCACCCAGAGAATTGTAAGATAAGGGGTTAAAAAAACTACCTGAAGGGAGAATGATTGACAGGCTGCTCCCCCCTCTCTGTGATTGGGCAGTGAGAAGGTAACAATTGGTGCTGACAGAATTGTGGAAGCAGTTGAAGTCTGGAGTCTGACAAGGGAGGTCAGACTAGTAACCCAGTGTGTGAGGAAAAAGGGAAAGTTTGCCCTAACTGGGACAGCTTTAGGCTGACAGGAGACTTTTAGTTAAAGTTCTTAAGTGTTAATGACAGCAGTAAGTTTACACAGACAAGATAGAACTGGGAGTGTGTTGTTGGCAAAGGAATTGGGTAGTGAAAGGAGATTCCCCTTCAGCCAAGTTAACAGGGTTATGTCTTTTGGAGAAGAATAATTCCTGCCCTGTGTCTATAAAGGAGTTTTAGCTCTGAGGAGGACCCTCAGTCTGGTGTAAAGGGAACAGAATGCTGTGTTGAAGTTAGAACACCTAAGCTGTAAAGTGTGAAGAATCCTTGCTAATATAACCTACTGTAAGTCTGAAACTACAAACTTCTCACTTTTAGGAACTGTAAATATTTGAAACTAAGATTATTGTGCGTGATACTTTTGAAGTATTCTGTTCTACAATCAAAATTTACCTCGGCTTTTGTTTCACTGCCTATCTATATACCAACTTTTCCTGTTTAATAAACCAGATATTTTCTTTTGAACTTTATTCAGCCTCTAGTGTCATTTCATTTTAAAGAAGACGTGAGCTCCTGTTTTTCCCCTTCCAAGCATTTGGGCTGGGATATAAGCCAAAATATATGTGTGGGACAAAAAGATCTTTAAATTATTCTGAGACATGGTACCAGAGGCTGCCCAGCCACAGCAAACAACTTTATCAGTTTTGGAGGGAAAATCTACGTCACAGTAGGGGAGTGAGTAGGGGCTTACACCATAGATGGGCTATAGTAAGGGTCACCAGGTCTCTTTGATAACTGGCAGGAGACTGTAGGCCAAGCTACAAGTGACGAATGACACTTGAATGGCAAGTGAACAGACTCACGTGTGTTCCTCCCTGTTCACTTGCACTCCACTTGCTCTCCCAAGTGGAGAGTAAGTGGAGCGCAAGTGAACAGGGAGGAATACACGTGAGTCTGTTCACTTGCCATTCAAGTGTCATTCGTCACTTGTAGCTTGGCCGTAAGAGAGTGGGTGGGTGGAGGGTGTGCAGGACTTACTATGGTAATTTTTGTGCTATGTGCCGGGCTGATTCAGAAGATGCAAAGTGTGCACTGCTCCCATCCCCCCACCCCACATGACATGCTAATAGGGTTTCCAGATTCCCGGTCGGGGTGAGGAGAACCTGGCACTCACCTTTTCCCTCTCCTCATGTACACAAAGTATGCGCACACTCTTAGTGCGCCGTGATGATGTTACTTCTGGGAGTGACATCATGCAGGCCCTGGGAGCGCTTCCACACTTCATATGGGGCTGATTTGGTTCCCAAATCCTGTGTCCTGAGAGTGACATAATCACACAGCAGCAGGAGTGCAGCTGGGATGCCTGCTTCACCATCATTTGGGGCACAAATTGGCCAGGTGTGAAGCACAGGAGCACTCCCAGGGCCTGCACAATGAAATTACTACTGGGAGTGATGTTGTTGAGCCTCACCGTGAGCATGCCTAGGAGGCCTGTTTCCCTCACCTTTTCCCCCCACCAGTGAGTGATGGGAGGGGGTGGCGGATGGGAGCGGGGTATCCCCCACCCCCACTGGGGGACCTAGCAGCCCTAGTTGCTAAAGTCTGAAAGGTATGACACAGGCAATCCCTTTACCTCAAAAAGGCACCAAGCAAGAACTTGTCTCTCTCCTATTCCTTCCATTCTTTGAAAAAAATACATCTCATCTGGCCACTGGTCAGCAAAGGAGGGAAAGAACAGACACACACCTGAGAAAAAAAGGCCAGATGGGAATTTTAAAGCCCAACCAATTTTGCTGGTCAGAGGCTGCTTCCCTTAACTAAATTCTGTTGGAAGAAGAGGGTTTAAAGCTGTCTCTTTCCTCAAGGTTCAGAGGGGGACAAACCAAAGAGTTAGAAAGATAGAGAGGTCAGGGCATTCTGTTTACTGTTTACTGCTCTGACTATCCTTTGATATGTAGATGCTATTCTCAGGATTTCCTCCTCCTGACTTCCTTCCTCTCACTTCTTCTCTTCCTGGCATTGTTCCAGGCAACACCTCTCTCCTCTCCTCCCTCCATCTCGGCAGCATGGATGCAGGACTTGTCCTAGCACCCAATTTCCATCCTTAGACTAGATAGGTTGTTAGGATCTGTCTCTCCTCCTTTCCTATCAGAGTATGGAGTTCCTACAATAAAGGACTCTCATTCCTTTTCTAAATATAAAGCAAGTGGATGCTTTTGTTATTTTCATTCCTGCACACACACCAGCCAGCAGAACGAGCTCACACAACCACCTGTAATCATGCTTCCTATGCAAAACGATAGACTCTGCTAACAGCCCTAACGTGGAATCATTTATTTAGGTTTCTGTGCCCTACATAACAATTTATTTATCAAATTCAGCACCTAAGCCTGTTCTGGGATAAATGAGGCCCACCAGAACAACTGAAACAATAATATAGTGTGAATCTATAAGAGAAAGTGCCAGCCCAGGAACCTTATTACTGTGGCTACTGGCTGACCATGCTAAGTGAATGGCCCTAGACTAAGACAACCTCAGTATTTGTATGAATCAGGCTTAAGTATCTGAATATTTCTAGGTTACAATACTGTAAGAGTTGCCAATCTCCAGGTGGGGCCTGGAGATTCCTTGGAATTACAACTGATCTCTAGATGACAGAGATCTGTTCCTCTGGAAAAAAAGGCTGTTTTAGAAGGTGGAGTCTATGGCATTATGCTACTCTGAGGTTTTTCCCCCTCCCCAGGCCATGCCTACCGAGGCTCCATTCCCAAATATCCAGGAATTTCCCAACCTGGAGTTGGCAACCCTCCTGTAAGTATTTGTCCTTACACAGAATAATCAAAACTTGCTATATCAAAACAGCCCTGTATTTGATCAGGAATATTTAAAAATATGTCAAATAAGTGTTGGAAATGTAAAGAAGGTATAGGGACATTTTTCCACATCTGGTGGTCCTGCAAAGAAGTGCATAGATAATGGTACATAAGCTATTACAAAGTATCTTACAGATATCAATTCCTTTGAAACCAGAAATTTTTTTATTAAACTGTATGTCGGATATAAAGAGAGAGCAAGAACATATAGTAACAGTGGCTAGAATCTTATTAGCAACCTATTGGAAACAACAAAGAATCCCTCAGCAAGAAGAATTAATGACAAAAGTAATGGAGATGGTGGAAATGGATAAATTAACATTGTTAATGAAAGGGCAAATGGAAGAAGACATCTTGGTACCATGGGATCCCTTCTACAAATGGATGGCAAATAATTACAATGTGTAAACATAAATATGATACTAAGACTAACTGTATAATGACATAATAGAACTCACAATTAAAGATGTAACAAGATGAAATATAAGAGGTAAAGAAATAGACAACAGATATCGACAAGTAAAATGATAATTGTCTCATGTCTGTATATGTATGTGTGAAAATAATAAAAAATATTTTTTTAAAAAAAGAATAATCAGTGTGCCTCTGCTTAGCAAGTCCAAACCCTTGTCCTGCGTGTTTCTTCTGGGAAAGAAAAACAAAACCAGAATGTGACGAAAAACAAAACTTGCTATATCAAAACAGCCCTGTATTTGATCAGGAATAATATATTGTATAATTTTACCTGAAGTGGTCCCTGTAGCTACTTTTCAAACAATTCATTTCAATCCTCTAATTAAAAACAGCCAGAAAACTAATGTGGGAAAGTCATACTCCAGTTCAGATTCATTTATCCCATGGCTATCGTGACCAAATCTCCCTCAGGAAAGCATTAACCTTCTATTGATTCAGTTAAAAGAGCCCTGCATGCAATTTCTCCAGCCGCTATGCCGTGGATGTGGAAGGAATGCAGCTGAATGCTTTATCGTTCAGACTAGGATGATTAAACCATTTGGAGGGACGGTATACTTAACAGTTTTATAATTTCGCATCCCCAGTTTTTCTTCTTTTTAGAGTGAAGAGAGATGTCTCTAGAGAAGTGGCATGTAATTTTTTGCTGCACTTCTACATAAATAAATGTAAGGTTAATAGATTAGGGTTGCACTTGCAATCCTAACAACACTTTCCTGGGAGTAAGCCCTATTAAATAAGATGGGACTTACTTATGAACAGATCTGCTCAGGATTGCTCCCTAGGAGAAGCAAGCAGTCTTCATTTCATTTCTTTTCTGAATTTTGGTAGATATGTTCATATTTTGTATAAGTATGCAATTTATGCATACAGCGTACATTCTATACCAATATACATAAGCTACACAGTGCTAATGTATTATCATTTATTTAGTGTGCTTTTATACCACCCTTACTCCAAAAAGCTCAGGGCAATAGAAATGGTTCTGCCTACCTCCATGGGTAAAAGAGCCCCATGGTGCAGAGTGGTAAGCTGCAGTACTGCAGTCCAAGCTCTGCTCACGACCTGAGTTCGATCCTGGCAGAAGTTAGGTTCAGGTAGCTGGCTCAAGGTTGACTTAGCCTTCCATTCTTCCGAGGTCGGTAAAATGAGTATCCAGTTTCCTGGGGGTAAAGTTTAGATGACTGGGAAAGGCAATGGCAAACCACCCCGTAAAAAGTCTGCCAAGAAAACATCATGATGTGACATACCCCCATGGGTCAGTAATGACTCGGTGTTTGCACAGGGGACTACCTTTACCTTTACCTACCTCCATGGGTAGACTGAGGGGCAGAACCAGCTAGGGTTGCCAGGTCCTTATAGGCTACCAGCATGGGAAAGGCGGTACTCAATGGAGCTTTGGGCACACGCAGTCCTAGCCTCATTGTGATGCTATCACTTCTGGAAGTTATGTCGTCATGCTGGCTGTGAGAGTGCTGCTGATTTGCATAGGGCTGATTCTTTGAGAATCAACTGGTTGGGGGTCAAAACTGACCCCTGAAAAACGTGAGAGAGCTCCCACAGCCGGTGTGGTGATGTCACTTCAGGAATTGATGTTGCTTCCCACTGAGGGCTCGCATACTGCACACTTGCCCGAATTGCCAGTAACGGGTATGTGATTGGTGTGTGTGTGGGGGGGTCATCACCTCCTGCCAGTGGGCACCAGGGCAAACTGCTGGGCCACCAGTGAGCATCTGGAAACCCTAGTTTGTACCTCCTCTGCATGATGCTGAGGCAGCTGGCTTACAGCAAATGGCTAGGGCAACCACTTGCTTGGGGTCTGGGTGGCTCCCATCGGGTGGGCAGCCTTCCCCCAGGCAACTGGCCCACCAGGACTTTTCCTAGTGGCCCGAATGGCCAATCTGCCCCTGTGCCACCTCAGTTTTATCTTCACAATATCCTACTGGTATAGGTTAAACTGAGAGCCAAACTACAAGTGATGCCTGACACAGGTTGGACACTTGTCAGCTTCCCTCAAGTTTTGATGGGAAATGTAGGCAGCTTGGTGGAATGTTGGACAAGTGACAGTTGAAAAGTCCATTGGGCAGCCATCGGAGAGCCAAGCTGCAAGACCAGGACACCTACATTTCCCATCAAAACTTGAGGGAAGCTGACAAGTGTCCAACCTGTCTCAGGCGTCACTTGTAGCTTGGCTCACAGAGGGAATGGCTGACTTAAGATGGAGATTAACATTTACTTTTGCATAGACATTGAATCAGTTTCATTTTTGTGAAAGTGTTTTTTCTGTTTGTTTCAAACCACCTGTACCTGTTGGGCCTTTTCATATCTTACATGATGATTTTCCCCTCAGATTGTTCTTTCTTGTTTGTTTCGTTGCTTCTGCCTCAAAATCCACTTCTAAAGGCATCATTGAGTGCTCGGCTTATGCTTGGCCTTTAAACGCACGTTTTGCAAACTAGGACGACTCTTCCCCTTTTGGTGTTCCCCTGACACAATTTTCAATTCTCCTTGTCTTGAAGAGCGCATAAGAGGCATAAATACCATGAATTGTATCCCGAGAAATCACTGTTTTCCCGATAGCTAGCGAGGCCCTCAACATGCTTTATGATCAACTAGCACTAAATATAAGGCCGTCCATGAAACAACCTGAAAGTGCCCCAGAAGCATGTCGCATATATGCCACTGGTTATAAATATATACCTTGAGATTTATTGCGGAAACAGGAGAACAGATTGGCTTGTTGTTTGTTTTTTGAAAAAGAAGGACCAACGAGCAGAGGTGAGCAAACAAGATATTGATGTAACAGAATTTGATTTTTAGAAATATCTTTATGCTTGAAACCAACACAATAATCCTCTCCATTTCCCCCACAAGTAAATTAAAGAAAGGAATGCCACAACATCAGACTATGAAGACTGACGTAGTATCTCTAGGGAAGAGCAAATAGCCTCCTGTTTCATCATGTTTTTGTGTGAACAATTTCCCACTGTTATTTCAGAAGCAACATATACGGTATTGATATGGTATAATGTAATCAAAACACAAAAAGGATTGACTTACACATTGAAAAATGTGTATGTTTGATGGGAAAGTTTGGGGTGAGGAAAGAGAACAAGGAATTCTGGGTCTGGCTGCCACAGGAGACCAGTAAAATCAAAATGGATTCTTGAGGAGTCAGATTGAGCTCCCTTTTACTGAATCTGACCCTTGGTCTATCAAGGTTGGTATCGTCTACGTAGAACAGAACCACAAGTGACAAAAGGCACAGATTGGACACTTGTCAGCTTCCCTCAAGTTTTGATGGGAAATGTAGGCATCCCGGTCTCGCAGCTTCGCTCTCTGACTACTGTCCAATGGACTTTTCAACTGTCACTTGTCCAACATTCCGCCAAGCTGCCTACATTTCCCATCGAAACTTGAGGGAAGCTGACAAGTGTCCAATCTGTGCCTTTTATCACTTGTGGTTCTGCTCTCAGACTGGCAGCAGCTTTCCAGGGTCCTCAGGCAAAGGTCTTGCATAACACCCAGTGCCTGGTTGTTTTTTAACTGGAGATGCTGGGGATTGAACCAGGGAACTTCTGTGTGCAAAACAGAGGTTCTTCCACAGAGCCATAGCCCCTTCCCCAATTTTTTTCTAATCTATTGCTGTTATCATGATGTACTTAAGTCCCTGCTATCTTGGGCACTAAATTAAGAGCAGTTAAAATATCCAATAGCCAGCGCAATTTCCAAGGAAAAGGTGAGCTGCCAATCAGGCTTTTTATGCATACCTTTTGAAAAGAATGACAGCAGTGTAAAGTGCCCCCACCCCTCTCTGAGATTCCCCCCCCCAGTGGGTGGGTTATAAAAGAGAGTGTGCTCACCCATTCAGAAAGAATTATGTGCGGATCCATAACCTCACTTGATTACATAACTTCAGCAGATAAAAATGGAGGACCCTAAACTGTCCATCTGGCCCTTATGGTTTTTGTGCATGACTGGAGAGGGGGTTTTGAGTGAGAGAGGAGTGCCAAAATGTCCAGATCAGATAGTTCAGCAAAACATGACAGAGTTGCTATTTTCACAGGAATACAAATTTCCTTAGGCAAAGTGCCGACTAAGAGACTCCTGCAAAATTGTCACAAATGTTCGGATTTTTGCGCGTTCTGCAGTTCTCCCTGTTGGACGATCCTCGTTGTTACAGCCTTGAGGATTTAACTAATGAAGCAATCAGCAGGGCCATTTCCTTCTGTGCCCTTCCCCTGCTGCCCACTAATTAAAGAAGAATTCATGACATTCAATTCATGGGTTAAAGGTTAAATATATTTACGCATTCCCACAGCCCCTTTATGGCAATGCGGTAGGAAGCACTAGGTAACTTACAATTTTTAAAAGGCTAGCATTCCCTTAAGAAAGGAAAAGGCCATGTTCATATTTTATTTTGTAGGCTCTATTACAGGGGTATCTAGTCTTGTTGGACTTGTAGACACTTCTGGAATTTTGAAAACTGGGCACCTCAACATAACAGTTGCCACTGGGGGAGGGGGGCTACCAATCACAAAATGGCTGCCACAGAGAGCTCTGTCCCTTTAAACTTCTTGCAAAGGGTAGATAGAGCTTTGCTTGTAGATAAGGCTCAGCTGAGCTTTAGGCTTTGCAAGATCACACCTGCAGTCCCTGGGGGCTCTTGCAGGTTCTGAAACACTGACCGTTTCCCCATGTTCTAAAAATAGTGCCCCACTCACAAAACGCTGGTGGCTTCTTCGTGCGATTCCCGATGTCGCCATTTCCAAAATGGAGGCAGGCAGTTATGATTCCGTTTTGGAAACGTTTTGGAAACGGCGACGTCAGAAATCGTGTGAAGAAGCTGCCAGCGTTCCGTGAGTGGGGTGCTATTTTTAGAACGTGGGGAAATGGCCATTCTCATCTGACCTGCTGCCTATAACTCCCTGCTTCTTGCCGATATCTTCTCCTAGTAGCTGCCTGGCTTTCTCCCAACATCTGGCCAGACTTACCACAAAATCACGGAGTGGCCAGAAAAAGACTACAATAACACAGCAGGTCCCAAACAGTCTTAAAAAGAATAAGTGGGGATGCCCCTTAACACTAACTTTGTTCACTGCTCTGAGTTGGACACTAATCTGTCTAGAGGGACGGTATATAAGCACATTTATTATTGGCATGTGACGAAGAGCAGGAGTGCTCTTGGGGAAGCATGATGATGTCAGTGACGTCATCACGCTGCCCCGGGAGCACACCCAGTAGGCCCACTCCCATGCCTTCCTCCCCTGCTGGCCAGGTAAGTGCAAGTGGAGAGCGGAGGGTGAAAGCAGGAGATCCCCCACCCCCACCGGGATAATGTGATCCCTAGGTTACACCCTTCCCCCAGGTTCACTATTAGAAATTACACCCCCCCACACACACACCACCCAAGCTACCTTTAGCTATGGGCCAAGCTAGAAGTGACGAATGACACTTGAACGGCAAGTGAACAGACTCACATGTATTCCTCCCTGTTCACTTGATCTCCACTTGCCTTCCACTTGATCACGTACTGGAGTGCAAGTGGAGTGCATGTAGTGATCGAGTGGAGTGCAAGTGAACAGGGAAGAATACATGTGAGTCTGTTCACTTGCTGTTCAAGTGTCATTCGTCACTTCTAGCTTGGCCCTATGATTGAAAGTCAGGTATTTAATGAGCAACTAATAACAGTTCTAGGAACTGCATTGTGTTGGGATAAGAAACGTACAACGTATACGTGTGTGGAGGAGGAAGGCTTAAAACATACACCACACTGCAGCCTCAATCTAACGCCCCCACCATTTACATACTCTTTGCTCTTTTTAATGAAAACATTAGGAATGCCCATTGTGGCCCTTAGATGCTTGTGTGTATGTGGAATAACCCTCCACATAGCAGTTCCTCTTCCCCCCCCCCCACTGGAAGCCCTGCAATCCTGCCAGATGCTCTCTGCCGAGCACTGCAGGAAAGCTGGCTGCTTGTGATTGTTTGAAGCTCCAGAAATGTTAAGCTGCCCAATTGATTTTTTTTTTTGGTGTACTGTTGACGGAGGGGGGCAAGGATTAAATTTTTACACACTCTAGGGGTAGCAAAGCCTGCTAAATATTCGATGACTATCTTGGCCATTAATAATTTAAAAAAAAGAGGGGGGGAAGCCCAGACACTCGAATCTAAAATGACAAAATTGCACTCGGACAGCCGTAGCTCCAGGCAGAGCAGGGGAGGGGGAGGGGAAACGTAGCTAGGCCAATTGTGGACTCAGTGCTTTGTTGTCTATAAAGGTTGAAGAACACCTGAGGTCCCAATAGTCATTAAGAAAGAAAAGAGCTGAACAAAGCAGGCTGTTGCAGTCAGAAGGAGGGGGAGAAAGCAAAGGAATAAAGTGGATTTTTGTCCCTCTACTCTGGACCTCTATTGATGGCTGTCTAGGAAGGCAAGTTTTAGCTGAAGTATTGCATTATCGCTGAAATGACCAGATTGGATTGATGGGAATGGGGAGGGGAGAGTCTGTTCTAAGTCTGAATTATCTTTCCTGGCTATTTGGAAATGAAAAATCCTTGTTTTGAATTTACTTCTTTTGTACAAATTATGGTGTTTCCTCCCACTGAGTTTACGTATGCACCTTGAAGTCACAACTAACTTATGGTAGAATTGCCAGCCTCCAGGTAGTACAGAAAAAATAATTATACAAAGTAACAATCGTTAACAATCATTCACATAGGTGTATTTAAAGTGCAAGTGCTAAATGTAATTCATACAAATTTCATAATTATTTCATATATTCCTATTCCAAAACAATAAATATACATATAGCAAGGGAATCATTCTTAGTTACATAAAGGATCAACCGGTACAAAATTCAGTCTCTTTCTCAACAGTCCTCCACAATCCTCTGAAATACTAGCAAGCCGAAGCTGGTGGAGCCGATGGAGGGGTTCCAGACCACGCTCGATCTGGGGCCGGCTACACACTGCAGATTTCGTACCCACTTCTTCAGGAGCGTGTGGTCCACTTCAATACAGTGCTTTCTCTCTCTGGCGCGAGAGAGAAAGCACTGCCGCCTCGCTCCGGGTTTTCTGAATTGTGTTTGTTCCTCCTGTATTGAAGCGGACCACACGCTCCTGAGGAAGTGGGTACGAAATCTGCAGCGTGTAGCCGGCCCCAGATCGAGCGTGGTCTGGAACCCCTCCATCGGCTCCACCAGCTTCCGCTTGCTAGTATTTCAGAGGATTGTGGAGGACTGTTGAGAAAGAGACTGAGTTTTGTACCGGTTGATCCTTTATGTAACCAGGAATGATTCCCTTGCTATATGTATATTTATTGTTTTGGAATAGGTATATATGAAATAATTATGAAATTTGTATGAATTACATTTAGCACTTGCACTTTAAATACACCTATGTGAATGATTGTTAACGATTGTTACTTTGTATAATTTTTTTTTCTGTGTTTCCCGTGGGTTCTCCCCCCCTTTTCCTTGTGCTGGATATTTACAGGGACAGCCATTGTTCTTACCTGAGCCTCCAGGTAGTGGCTGGAGATCTCTCGGCCACAGAGATCAGTTCACCTGGAGAAAATGGCTACTTTTGGGGGGGGGGAGCTTTATGGAATTATGCCATTCCAAGGTCCTTTCCCTCCCCAAACCCCACTTTCTCCAGGTTTCTCCAGGTTTCACCCCCCCCCCTCAGATCTCCAGGAATTTACCAACTTGGAGCTGGCAACCCTAACTTATGGGGACACCAGCAAGAGGCTTTCAAGGCAAGGGAGAAGCAGAGGTGGTTTTCCAGTGCCTTTCTCTTCAGAGTCTTCCTTGGTGGTCTCCCATTCATGTACTACTGAGTTCGACCCTGCTTAGCTTCTAAGATTGTATAAGGTTGGGCTATATCATGCTGCCTTCCCTCCTCACACTGAGAACCCCCACAAAATACATACATTCCCCGTTGTTATTTTTGCATCTACGAATCAATCCATGCTCTGCATTATATCATATTTACAGATTATATGCATTGTATTTAAAAGACTACAGAAACAACATCTAAAAACAGTACAAAAACATCTATGCAATACAAAAATATCCTCAATACAGCCATGAAAACTGAAGGATCGAAACAGTTGATAAATATATAAAAATGCTTGTAAAATAATAGTGGAGATTTTCTCATCCCTATCTCAATGGT
Source organism: Eublepharis macularius (assembly GCF_028583425.1). Classification (NCBI taxonomy): domain Eukaryota; kingdom Metazoa; phylum Chordata; class Lepidosauria; order Squamata; family Eublepharidae; genus Eublepharis; species Eublepharis macularius. The sequence goes on from NC_072801.1 coordinate 22,191,058, forward strand.
ATAGTGGAGACATTTACAACAACCTTGTAAAGCAGGTGACTATTTTTGTTGCCTGGTTGCAGACAGCTGCTTGCAGGCTGTCTAAGATTACCTAGTGAGCTTGTGGTGGAGCTGGATTTGAACCGGGGATTTCTGAGGACATATTGGTAAGTTAGTGTCCGACAGGGCAATCCTTAGCAGAATTACACCATTCTTAGTACACTGAAGTCTGTGGGCTCAGAAAGGTGAAACTCTGGTTAGGATTGCACGATATGTCATCACCTTACACAGCCATGATTTGCCTGGCTACCTCAGAATTAGCAAGTTGAAGCCCAGAGTCTAAGACTGATGATTCTCTCAGAATAGATTCTCCCAGGGCTTTTTTTCTGGGAAAAGAGGTGGTGGAACTCAGTGGGTTGTCCTTGGAGAAAATGGTCACATGGCTGGTGGCCCCGCCCTCTGATCTCGAGACAGAGGGGAGTTTAGACTGCCCTCTGTGCCGCTTGGCGGCGCAGAGGGCAATCTAAGCTCCCTTCTGTCTGGAGATCAGGGGGCGGGGCCACCAGCCATGTGACCATTTTCAAGAGGTTCCGGAACTCTGTTCCGCCGCGTTCCAGCTGAAAAAAAGCCCTGGATTCTCCTCTTGTGATCTGATGATACCTTTTCCACACTTCCAGTGGGGATTTTTGTTGAATTGCAGCCAATATCATAAACACAGGGTGGGGAAGTGCAGCAGAGAGAGCTGAATAACAAACAGATGGTTTGGGAGAGCTTCCACAGATAAATCTGCACTGATCTTTTTGCTTATCCCATTCCTCTGGTGTCTCTCGACAGGTGTTCGCTGTTATCATAAAAGGACAATCCCATCATTTTTGCAATTCTCATGCATGCTCTTTGATGAATCCCTTCTCAATTCAGAATTTAGCACACTGCTTCTGATAGGTTCCAGCTCATCCCCCATGTCTTCCGAACAGCCGAGATGCTGCAGCTAGAGGACATGTTTTTGCAGTGCGTCTATGCCTGTATTAGAATGACAGATCACCGCAACTGGAAGGGAGTTATGATGATTTTGGAAAACTGGCATACTTGTGGGATAATCCTTTAATTGCCCTGCTGTTTTCAGAAGGGCGGATTTTCTCCCTATCCTTTCAACTGGGGACTGTATGCTATGTTCATCATGGTGAATATGGAACAAACAGAGTGTCCAGTTTGCTTGACTCCCCAGTGAAGATGACACAGCTGGGTTCTTACATATACGTTGCAAGAGAGGAAAGGAGACATCCCCTAGAATAGGCAGAATTTCACACAGGCCTCTGGCTGATGCTCTTTCAAAATGCAACTCACGTTCCACTGGCAGCTCGTAGAGAAAGTCAGCCGTCCCCCCCCCCCAATGTACCATAACTTGTAAAGCAAGCAGCTGGTTCTTTAAGGAATGTTTTATTAAAGCAACACCACAAAGAATATGAACGCCCTGGGTTCATTTTTTTTTGTATGTTAAGAAGGTCTCGTTATTATTTCAATTGCCCTTTTATACGAGTCTTAAGTACCAATTATTCACATTTGGTCCTACACATCCCAGAGAAAAGTTGTCTCCTGAGTCAGTACGTAATTCCCTCTTGAACAAAATTGCAGAATTAGGTGGCAAAAGGCAACCCTACACAAACGAAGGCTAATTGTGCAGTTGAATCCCTGCAGATTTTGTGTTAGACCACATCGAGAGTACCAAAAAGGATCCATGGGACTGGAAAGCTAGGATTGCTAACAGCTTGCATCAAGACTGAGAACAGCTGAGGAATTAATGAGCCTCTGGGGAAGTGTTTGCAACTACTCAGAAATTAGGAAATGGCACAAGTATCTTTCAAAAACCCTTAAAGGTCCTAAAGAATGTATTTATTTGCTTAATTTATAATCATTTTCTCACTGAGAATCAAGATGGTGGGTGCAACCACAAAATGGCTGCCACAGGAGGTGGCACCAAACTCAAAATGTCAGGAACTGAGGTCATGCTTAACCATAATAGTAACTTCAGCATTTCAGCAGAAGTTCGGTTTAAAATTAACATATTGCTAACAAAGGATTTGCATGCATACACGTAGCTTACCTTTAATCACACTGTGAAGATTTTGGTGCTAGGGTCCCCCAGTTCTCCCTCTCCCACCCTCTGCCCCTGCTGCCTCTTATGTGGCTGGTGGTGGGGGTGCAAGGTGTGGGGAATGGGCTGTGGAGCTCTGGAGTGCACTCCTAAGTGGTCCAGAGCCCTTGTTGTCGTGTTGGGAATGACATAATGCCCAGTGTGTTGTCAACAAAGGCTTTGTGGAAGTGCATGGTAGGTTTCCCCTATGCATCCTCCCGCAACACATACCTGTCCTCCCATTTGGACTCTGGAGGACCTGGCAACCCTACCTGGTGCTGTGGTGTTGTGGTGGCAGCTGCTGCAAAGCAACGATTTAAAAAATCTGCGCAGCTAATCAAATCTCCAAATGGCCAATCAGAAACCCCTGCTGGGCAGAAGTTCCATCTGGCCAAGCCCATTTTATAAAAACAATTGGTTGGTGAAAGCAAAGGTGTCTAGATAAAAAATAAATAATTGCAATATGGTGATCTACAAGGACTCATAGGAAGAAGAGGAAATCCCCACTGCATTTGCTATCCATGTTTCTTCCCCTGTTGCTCTAGGCCCTGACACAGTTGTTGTTATTATTATTATTTATTACATTTCTAACCTGCCCTTCCCGCAAGCAGGCTCAGGGCAAGGTACATCAGTTATAAAAATATAATACGTAATACAAATATTAAAAACAATTCATAAAACAGCAGTTCATCATAAAATCAACAAACAGATAATAACTGTCCCAAGATGGGGTCAATTCCAGATTCCTGCCCATCAGCATATAGGGGGATGGAAGCAGACAGATAATGTACTGCAACCCATATGTAGGTCAGCTAACGAATGGGCACTACATAGCCCCGTGCTGTACCCATATGTTGGGCAGCCGACTGGTGGACACTATATAACCCCACACTTAGGGGGAGGCTGGTGGGATGCTCAGTGAAGATCTCATGCTGGCCTCAACCATACGCCTGGTGGAATATCTCCGTCTTACAGGCCCACTGAAATGATAGAAGATCCTGACAGGCCAGGGTGTCCTCAGACAGAGAGTTCCACCAGGTTGAGGCCAGGACCGAAATGGCCCTGGCCCTGGTTCAGGCCAACCGAGCCTCCCTGGGGCCAGGGACCACCAGCAGATGTTTTCCAGCTGATCGGAGCATTCTCTGGGGCACATACGGGGAGAGGCGGTCCCTTAGGTATGCTGGTCCCAGTACGTTTAGGGCTTTATGGGTTCAAACCAGCACCTTGAACCAAATCCGGAATTCCACGGGGAGCCAGTGGAGCTGGGCAGAATTGGTGTAATATGTGTCCTATAAGGAACACCCGTAAAAATTGCCTAGGCAATCCAAAATGGCAGATAAGATCTCATGAGGTAGTCTTGCAGGATGTCACTTGGCTTTCTTGTTTGCCTAGGCAATTCAAAATGGCAGAAAAGATCTTGCAAGGTCGTCTTTCCTTTTTGAACACCATTTTCAGTTTTATTTAATCATTTTCTTTACTTTTCATATTTTTCTACAAACATGAGGGCTTGCAGAAACCTAGCTTTAGGCACCCCTCCTGAGGATTTTTTTGTTTCACTTTGAGTGGAGTGTTCCACTTTGAGGAGGGGGCAACTGTGGCTATTATGGGAAGATATGGGCCATTCCTGTCATGGAGGAGGATAAACGAGCAAAGGAGAGCTCAGTGACAGAGAATATGTTAAGAAAATACAAGAATCTGAGGCTGTTCATTTATGAAGCCTTCCTCTCTTCCCCCCTCTTGCCTATTAAAGCAACTGGAGTCACAGCTTGGAAAAAACCATGACTCGCAAGTCTGCTTTGTGTATTAACCTGCTAAACTGTTTAGCCTCCCAATGTTCAGTTGTGCTTCTCTATTAAAATTCATGTTGTCTTGTTGGAACCATTCGCATAAAGGGGAAAAAAAAAACCGGCGTAGAGACACCCAAATAAAAAAAAGTGATTACATTACAATCATATTATAGAATGGGATGGCAAATCTTATTTGAGTCTTTCCTGAGGAGAGAATGCAAAGACGGGAGAACGCAGCCTAGGGAAGACCGGAGGAGAATGCACACAAATAACGGCTGTTGAAAATGTATGAGGCTTGTCATTTGTACAAGCATTAATATTTAATTTTCCGTTTTCACAGGCTATTACCTCTTGAATTCACAAGATGCCAACTCTTGCCTAGGATGCAGAGAGCTGAGGTTGGATTCTGACAGCCCTGACATGCCCCCGGATCTCATTGTCTTGCATGCAATGTATGAAAAGCTGACTTCAAGCGAAGAGCTGGTGCAGCGAACCAAAAAACTAGACCTGGGGTAAGTTTGACTTGGGGATGGCGGAATATTTTAGGATATAATTCAGAACCACGACAAGTAACCATTTCCCAAGTGTCCCCAGCTTCTGCTTGCAAATGATTTGAGCAAGGATCACACACGTGATATAGCTTCCTGAATAACAACAAAATATCCCATGGGATAGCTAGTTAACATGGCTGCTGTTGTTTGAGGATAGGACTGTTTTCTGGAGCATGTGGATGGTTCTGGGATTTCTCCGTGCCAGGTGTACCATGGCCTGCATCAAGGAATCCTGATGCACCTTACACCCTTAGTACATGCACTTGATTAATGCTACGTAGGAGTATAGGGAGAGGCTATAGCAATTTTATTAGTGGGCTTTTCATAAGAATTTTCAGTAATGATGCTGTCTACTGCTTTTGGATCAAACCACAGCCAGGTGAGGTGGGCTAGGCAGAGAGAAAAGGAAACTGATGTCTTGGACATTCTCCCTTGTTCAAAGACCAACACCCTACCCTTGACATTATAACCACCTGTCTTGAAAGAGACAACACAGTTCTAATTCCTGGACCCATCCATTCCAGACCCATCCTGAGGAGATCAGAGAGGAGGTTGGAGCCTTCACATTACCTGCTACCTGATCCCTTTTACTGGAGAGGTGAGGGACTGAAACTGCCACTGAACGATGCCCCCAGTGTGTATAGTGCCCTCAAGATACAGCTGACATGGCAACCCCTGATGGGGTTTTCTTGGCAACAGACTATCAGAGGTGGTTCGCCATTGCCTGCCTCTGCAACTCTGGTCTTTGTTGGTGGTCTCCCATCCAATTACTAGCCAAGGCTGACCCTGCTTAGCTTCTGAGAGCTGACAAGATCAGGCTCACCTGGGCTATCCAGGTTAGGGCTGGCCCCTCCCCCTATGATGCACAAAAAAAGAAAGGGAAGAATTTTTTTTGGCTACCATTGAACTTCTGCTGTGATGTATACAAGAGCTGGGCATTGTGGCCATCAGGTAAAGGTATTAATAGTTAACCAGTGACCCTCACCTGCTCTTTGCATAAGCAAACAGCTAATAAAGGCAATTATTTCCCACCCACTGCCTGTAAGGCCACGCTCTTCTCCAGCTTTGATTTAAAGACAAACTCTTTTTTTTTTGATGAATGGAAAAGAAAGAGGAAGAAAATATTCTTTCCAGCCAATTTTATGGGGCTCTGTTGAGGAGGTGGCTGCCACAAGGAGATAAGGATTCTAATTTTGTAATTGAGCACACTCTGAAAAGACAATTAAGGAACTAATGTGAGACGTGATAGTAAATTATAACAGCAAGCTGAAATGCAACTCACTGCCTTTCTTGAAAAAGGGTGAGTATACACTGGGCTGGCACACCCCTCCCTGCATTACTTCCCAGAATTTAGGTTTTGCTTGTTATTTAATAGTTTGGATTGAAGGGCAGAAACACCCCCTACCCCAGAGGAGTTAGCCGTGTTAGTCTGTAGTAGCAAAATCAAAAAGAGTCCAGTAGCACCTTTACGACTAACTAAGACTATGACCATGGAAAGCACCGCATTCAGCCGAATGGAGAGGAAATCCATCAACCTCATGAAGAAACTGGCACAAATACAAACAGACATCATCTTTCTTTCTAAAGTGCTACAATAAAATTGGTTAGTCTTAAAGGTGCTACTGGACTCTTTTTGATTTTGCTACTACAGACTAACACGGCTAACTCCTCCGGATCTATGACCATGGAAAGCACCGCATTCAGCCGAATGGAGAGGAAATCCATCAACCTCATGAAGAAACTGGCACAAATACAAACAGACATCATCTTTCTTTCTAAAATGCTACAATAAAATTGGTTACCCCCTACCCCAAACTCTCACACAAACACATACACATGAGGTGAACAGTCTTCTTTTCCTTATCATCTTTTCAGTACCACACCTTCAAGGGTTAATCCGAGCAATAAACAGACTTAGATGGATTCAAACATCCTTCTGAATTTTTTATTCAATTCTGGAGTCATTAATCACCGGTCTTTCTTCTAAAGTTGAACCAACATATTAGCAAGCCTACATTATTATTTTTTTTAATTTCCACATTTGCTTTGTCCCCACCAGCTTTCTCTTCCCATCTTGTTTCCTCCTTCACATTACCAATATACATATGTGAGCTGTAATAAAACACTCCTCAAAAACAATCGTGATATGTCCAGATTTCTCTGTTATGTTTCACTGATGTGTAGGAGCCCCTGTTTGTAATCATAAAACACTGCACAAAAACAGTTTTGATACCATTGTCTACATCCTCACACCAGGATCCTCTTTTTGCAAAGTTAAATCAGTGGACACATTCATAATCTTAGATGTGAGCCTGTTATCTAATCTATTAATAGTTGGCTAATCTATAAATGATAAATGCAGGTTTTATTTTTTAATCTCTACAGTATAAGACTTTGTTTTACAATGGACTAATGACAAAAAAGCAAATAAATGATGCTATTGATATCTGATGTGCCCTCATCATTTCAACAACAGCTGAAAGCACAATTCTATTTCACTTAAAAATCTTTGAAATTACCTGCTCCCATATGTTCTGCTTCAATCTGAGCAAAGGAGGAAGAGGGGTATATTTTTCTCACAGAAGTTTCTTTCTTCAAAAGGCATCTCCTATAACAAGGGAGCTTCCCCCACTCAAGAAAACAGAGCAAATTATTCTCCTATTCAGACTACTGGGTAAATTTTGCAAGCTTTAACTGTATTCATTTACAAAAGAGATACATTATGCATATCTGTCTATAATTTTCCTTAAATCAGGATTGCCAGGTGTACCACAGTGGAGGGAGAACTCCCGCTGGTAACCTGCTGTTCCTGCTGCCACTCCTTCAGGTTGCCACCGATTTTTTTTTTAAAAAGCAGGGCCATTTCCACACGGCTCCCCGCTGCTCGTAACAACCCAGAATATCGCGTAAAAAACGCAGAAGATCGCGTTTTCTCGTGCGAGATTTGCACGACGTCACGTGACATCATGCAAATCTCGCGCGAGAAAACACCATCTTCTGCGTTTTTTTCATGATCTTCCGGGTTGTTACGAGCAGCGGAGAGCCGTGTGGAAGCGGCCCAGGTGGCATGTAAGGCCTAATGCCACTTCTGGGGAAAACCTAGAAGTGACATTGCATTATGTGTGATGCCAGTGTTGTCCATGCTCCTCCCATTTCCTGCCAGATGGTGGCCAATGGATGGTAACCCTACCTAAACCGCCTCTTCCCCTTATGCTATAAGATCTTTTCCTCCAACAGGCAACCTATTTCTCATGTCTGGTAACAAAATCAATAAGCTCACCAGATGTGTTTGTAGCCCTCGATCCATGAACTGCTTACAGGGTCATTGTGAAACTTGGCCTGCTAAATCGTCAAAACCAATGGTTGGCCAGTCCACCATAAACAAACATTCCTAAATCAGCTTCATTCTGCAAAGCTGAGGCTAAGTTTCAATATCTGGCAGGTCTTTATCCTTGAATTCTTTGAAGAAATGCACCTTTGCAGAAATGGTTAGGCCAATTTAACAGGTGCTGAACCTTCCATAATGCTGCACATTAGCCATTCTCTCTCACTCTCTCTCCCCCTCAGCAAAGAAAATTGCAACACTACTCCAATCTGCTAGAACACAGAGCCTGTAGGGCCATCATAAAAAGAGCAGTGTACAAAAATAGCCTGAAGCCAGAAATGGATGAGGAGTTCCAGAAGTTATTGCATCGTACCTTCTGAGGCTGCCGGTGCAGTGAGATCCCAGAAGAATCCCAAGCGCCATCATAAATATCCCAGCTTCTGCTGATATATGGCAAATCACCACATTATAAGGTTTGGGGTGGGGAGTGGGCCGAGATGTTGAGAAGTAATTTATCTTTCAAAAGCCTATGCATTCTGGAAAATGCACAGGGTGCACTCCAATTAGGGTTGCCAGCTCCATGTGGAGATTTTCCTGGAGATTTAGGCGGGTGATACCTGGAGAAAAGAATTTGGGAGAGGGGAGGAACCGGAGAGGAGAGCACACTCTCCAAAGCAGTCATTTTCTATGGCCTAGGGATCAGTTGTATTTCCAGGAGATCTCCAGGACTCACCTGCAGGATGGCAACCCTAAGCCCAATAGATTCTGCTCCAGTACAGGACACATGGAAAGCAAAAAGTGTTTTGCAGCTTTTTGGGTAGCAGTCCCCTCCCTGTCTTATGGAATAGCCTTTCTGAGGAGATAAAGATAAACCTAGATGGCTTATATTTTGGAAGGCTTGTAAAATGAAATTGTTCCAGAGCTCAAGGTTTATGGGGCCTCATGTAGATATGATGCTGGGGAACCTATCAGTACCATCTCCACCCTCCACAGGCCATAATAAACAGGTCCTTCCCCTCCAACTTCCCAAGGATATATTTTAAAGGTAGTTTAAGTTTGATTAAAGAGTAAAAAAAAAATTCTTTTAACTCATGCAATACTGTATGCATTAGAAGCAGGCACAAATCGAAATACGAACCAAAGTTCATCATGAACCGGGCTGGTTTGTGGTTCATGAACTGGTGGTTCGTGGGAGCTTATTTCTCATGAACCATGATGAATTTTAGCCCAGTTCATTTGGTTCATATTTTGGTTCATCATTGCAGACAGCTTGGTGCTGATCAATCAGTTTCCTAGGCAACGGTGGGGATGGGCTCTCTGCAGACCTTCTGTTGACCCGTAAGTAATATTTTCATGAACGGAACGAGCTGGTTCACGAACTGGGGCAAGATTGTGAAAGTTCATGGTTTGTGGTTTGTGAAATGTGATGAATCATGAACCGCACAATTTGGGCTTTTCCTGGTACGTGTCCATCTCTAGTATGCATACACACCAATGCTTTAAACAAATAGTTTAATCTTCAAATTACCCTGTATTCTGTTTCACGTATAGCTATGTATAATATTTGAGTTTATCATGGTTGGGGAGGGGTGCATTATGTCACATCTCCATGATAATATTGAGTGTCCTCCTTAGGGGTGATGGTAGAGTTGCCAACCTCCTGGTGGGTCCTAGAGAGCCCCACAAATTACAACTGATCTCCAGATGACAGAAATCTATTCCCTTGGAGAAAACGGCTGCTTTGGAGAGTGGACTCTATGGCATTAGACCATGCTGAGCTCCCTCCCCTTCCAAAACCACACCTTCCCTAAGCTCCACCCAACAATGTCCAGGAATTTCCTAACCTGGAGTAAACAACTCTAGTTCGCAGTCAAGCTCTGGCAACCAGAGAGAGTCTGAGAGGCAGGGAAAACAGAATTGGCATTCTATGACATTATTTCTGGCATGGACCTGGAAGCGAGGTCACCATATCAGGGTGAAACTATAGGAGTCACCTGTTTTCACCATAGAGCTTTGAATACATCCCAAAGTGTATTCCTGACACAGCACCAGCACTTCTGTGTTTGCACTGAAAGTGACACAATATCCATTTTTCTCCCCATTTTGCTCCCACTGCTTCACAGAGCAGTAGCAGGGAATCAAGGAGTGTTGAGAGGGAGGTTTCCAGCTAAAGTGGGAGACCTTACACCCCTACACCAGTTTGGTGTAATGGTTAAGAGTGGCGGGACTCTAATCTGGAGAACTGGGTTTGATTCCCTGCTCCTCTACTTGAAGCCAACTGGGTAACCTTGGGTCAGTCACAGTTCTCTCAAAGCTCTCACAGCCCCACTCACCTCACAGGGTGATTGTTGTAGGGATAATAATAACATACTTTGTAAACCACTCTGAGTGGGTGTTAAATTGTCCCGAAGGGAGGTATATAAATCGAATGTTGTTGTTTGTTGTTGTTGTTACGCTTACTATATAATTTCCATTTTTTATTATTATTTCTCCCCACCCCCAAGAATTCTGTTAAGCAATGCAGTAAGTCCAGGATGAGGGACAGCACTAGACTTGAGCTAAGGAGCCCAGTCTGACTCTTCCATTCCAGTTGCTTGTCGCTTACCAGAAGCAGGAAAAGAAGTTAAATCAGCAGCAATCAAAATCACTGCTGCCTCTTATTATTACTGCTCCCTTTTCTTTGTATGTATGAAATATATGGTAAAGAATTCCTATTTTGTAAAATAGTAATTCTTAAAACTGACTTTCTAGTTGTTCCAGCAGGAGCAGATGTAGTCTATGTAAAAAGAAGAGTGTGAGTCAGTCTGTAGCACTGAGCGTGAGCATCTATTTTAAAAGTTTTTAGAGTACTAATTCTTAAGTTTTCTTTTTGATATTTTTTCCCCTAACATATGTCCCCCATTCCAAATAAAGTGTTATTGTAGTTTATTACACTTATTGTGTGAAGTTTGACTATCACATTCTGCCCCACTGGTGCCATCAAAATCCAGATTCTGAGGATTTTCTCTCATTTTTGTAGGCAGCTAATGCCTTGTAACGTGACTCTAAGCATCAAAACACACACCCAAGGAAAATGAATAGGTGTGCTGTAGCAGTGCATACTATGTTTGTGAATTACATCAACACGTCACAACTTTCCTCAAAAGAAAAAGAAAAAGAAGGGTAGGAAAAAATTATAACCATGAGAGAAATTGAAGTTGATACTTGGAGGGATCTATAAATATGTAGCTGTGTTGCTTAATGGCCAGAACAATTCACAGATCAGAGATACGCCTGGAGATATATGTGAGTTTCTCCATGGAACCAAATAAAGCTCCCTGGGACCATTTCAGGTTAGAAAAATGACATGGAGAGGGAAGTTTGATGCCTGGTTTCCATACATACAACATATAGTTGCCAACCTCCAGGAGGCCCTGTAGATCTCCAAAAAATTACAATTGACTTCCAGCTTCTAGAGATTAGTTCCCCTGGAGAAAATGGCTGCTTTGGAGAGTGGACTTCATGGCTTTATACCCTACTGAAGTCCCTCCCCGCCCCAAACCCATCCCTCCCCTATCTCAACCCCCAATCTCCAGGAATTGACAACCCAGAGTTGGGAGTGAAGGAGAATAAACTACTCTCATTTGAGTGTTACACAGGGTGGGGACCCAGATCAAACCTATGTACTCCATAATGTGTGAATTGGTACATCTGATCCATTTTGCAATGGCCGAGTATCCGCCAGGCATCCTTTTGTGTGTGTGTGTGTGTGTGTGTGTTCCTTGCTCAGTGGTGCCAAGTAATTGTGTGGAAAAGAGAATTTCTACACATTTCTAGTCATATCAGGTTTTTAAAAACAGACCAGCTTCCTCCTCTATTGCCTGTCAAGTGCAATTGGATAAAAGCACCTGGAAACCACCAACTGGAAGGTAACCAGTGTTCTTGTGCAAGTTTTGTGTGTGTGTGTGTGTGGGGGGGTCTCTTGGGTAAAAAATTAATTTAGGAATCTGTCATGATTCCTCCACCAATGCACAGAAGACATGATCGGGGTAAAAAAGACCTGGCTGGTTATCAAGCTGTTTATGAAAATCAATAGCCAGGAGGACAGGTGAAGTTTTGAAACAATTCCTTTTTCAAAATGACATCTGATTTCTGCAGCTTTGAACTTTTTTCAAATCGCCTTTCTCACATTGAGGGCTGCGGCGTCCCTCCCACCTTTTAAACTGTGCCCATTGCCAGTTTAGGTTGGCAAATAAATTGCTGCAACATGGGCTACTCTGCTGTCAGGAAAGCAACTTGCCAACTCTGAGACATTCCTGGAGACATTCCTGGAGATTTGGGGGTGGAACCTTGAGAAGGAGGATTAGGGAGGGGAGGGACCTCAGGGACATAATGCCGCAGAGTCCACCCTCCAAAGCAGCCGTTTTCTCCAGGGGAACTGATCCCTGTCTTCTGGAGATCAGCTATACTCCAGGGTGATCTCCAGGCCCCACCTGGAGGCTGGTAACTGTAGCAAGAATAAATAACAACAGCAGAAGTAAAATATAAAAACATGGGGTGAGCTGTCAGGGGTGTTTTGCTGGCAGAGGGTTACAAATGCCCAGCCCACCTGCCATCCCTTCCTTTTAAGGCTGTTTCCACATGTCCTTAAAGGGACAGCTCACTCACTGAACACTGATGGCTTTTCTCCTTCACTCCACATGTCTTCAATTTCAAAATGGTAGCAGGCTATTTGGCTTCTGTTTTTTCTGTGCCTTTTCTTAGAACACAAGTTTGTTGTAGTGGTTAAGAGTAGACATGGGAAGAAACAGCATTACGAACAGAAAAAATCCACGAACAGCCCAATCTGCTGTTCGCGAACAAGTTGTTAGTGAGGGTCCATCCTAAACAAACAAGTGGTCATTGCAAACCTCGTTTGTTGCCTTAGGCAACAGTCAGACAGTCAGGCACCTGCAATCAATCCCTTTGGCAACCAGAGGCAGGGACTGAACTCTGTCTGAACTCCTTCTGGCTTTCCTTCTGGCTTTAACCCTTCAAAGTACTTCCAGCAGAAAGTCCCGTTTTTGCCACTGTGAAAATGGCAGCCAATGGGGACACCTGTGGATCATGTCTTTCGTGGGGCGCAGTCTCTCTGAAACTTGGGGGGTCTTCAGAGGACAGTGAGGACTATGTCCCCTGTAAATTTGGTGGGTATTGGACATTGGGGAGGTCAGTTTGTAACCCCTCAAACTAGCTGCCAGCAGATACTGCTGTTTTTGCCAGGACAGGGCCTTTTAAACTATCAGCTGGCAGGCAGCAGAGTGGAATCCCCCCGCCCTGCCGCCTGCTAGCTGATAGTTTAAAGGGATCTTTAAAGGGCCAGGTAAGTAGGTTTGAGAGGAGGGGGGCTAAGTGGGGTGGGTTTGGGGTGGGGGTGGTTCTGGCCCCCATGAACAACGAACATGTTCGGGAACAGTTCATGTTCGTCCATGTTCGTTGTTTGTTGTTCATGGATGGCAACGAATGACGAACAGGGTGTTCAGGTTTTTTTCTGTTCGTGCCCACATCTAGTTAAGAGCAGCAGGACTCTAATCTGGAGAACTGGATTTGATTCCCCACTCCTCCACTTGAAGGCAGCTGGGTGACCTTGGGTCAGTCACAGCTCTCTCAGAGCTCTCTTAGCCCCACCCACCTCACAGGGTGATTGTCATGAGGATAATAATAACACACTTTGTAAACTGCTCTGAGTGGGCATTAAGTTGTCTTGAAGGGCAGTATATAAATCAAATGTTGTTGTTGTTATTAATTTCCCACTCTTTCTTGTATCCCCGAAAAGGCACCAAATTCCAGAAGCCAAACAGCCTGCTACCGTTTTGAAATCACAGACGTGTAGAGTGAAGGAGAAAAGCTGACAGTGGGAAATGTGGAAATGGCCTATATGTGAATTGTGGACCAAATCTGAGCTTGCACCCCTTAGGTCTGCTGGCCCCACCAGGGCTTAAGGCTTCAGAAAGCTGCCACAGAGCCACTGAGGTGAGAGCTGAAGCAGGGCACGATTGCCCAGAATCACCCTGTCTTCTCTATCTGAAGACCAAGAGCTGAATTGCTTCCTTTAAACACATACGCCACTACAAATTCCTACATAAAGTGTCCAGCTCAGTTTCTTGAGTATATGGCTTGAAAATTTCCCCTGGACTTCTTCAGATCAGTACGTCTTCCCAATGTCTGTTGACAGGGGCTGTAAAGAACATATACAAAACGATTTGAGCTTTTTCTTTCTTTTTTTTTTTGCATTGGGAAACTGAAGTTGTCATTCTCAGATGCAAAAGCACTCTGAAAACATACACTAACAAATTAGCATGAAAAATTGAATTTGTTTTATCTTCAAGGACAAAGCCCAGAATCACTCTCCTTTCTCTCTCGGCAAGTTTCCTGTTCTGTTTTGCTATATTTCTAATTCATAAAGTTAGGCATTGAACAATACGCTCTGTTCTTTCCTTACTGAGTCCTGGGGCTGTCATATTTGATAAGAGAGGCTGTTATTAATATTGATTTGAGTTTACAACTTTGCAACAGCTAACTTGAAAAAAAAAGAACAGATGCATAAACACATTTCCAAATGCAGAAACTGGGCTCATTTCTGAAACTTCTAACAAAGGATTGAATTTTTTAAAAAATGAAAAGGATCTCAACAAGACGTTTATTCTAATAAAGTTTTTGGAAAGACTGTGAAAGGGTTAAAAAAATCCAGCTATAAGTCAATTTTTACTGGGCCGATTCCAGATGACTAACCTTAAGTCGCTTCATGCCGCCCTCTTCCGGATCGCGACGGGGAAAATGCGAAATATCGCGTTTCCTCGCGCGAGTTTTGCGCGTCGTCGCGCAAAACTCGCGCGAGGAAACGCGATATTTCGCATTTTCCCCGTCGCGATCCGGAAGAGGGCGGCATGAAGCGACTTAAGATTAGTCATCTGGAATCGGCCCTGGTTACACTGGAAGAGCCTCACAATGTGGTAAGAATTGCTTTTCTATAGACTGAAAGGTTACCTACCCAGCACTTTTCAATGGCTGTTATGTGATGTCTTTGGAAGCTCTCAAGATCAAGAAAGCGAGTCCTTGTGGCTAAGTGGTAAAGCATCTATTTTGGATGTGGAAGATCTGTTTTTCTCAGTACCTAGCGACTCCAGCTAAAGGGATCAGGCAGTAGGAAGGATCTCTTTGGCCCTGGAGAGTCGCTGCTAGTTGTGGTAGACAATCCTAACCTTGATAAGACTAACAAACTGACTCCATAGAAGATAGCTTTGTATGTGAAAGGGCCCAGGTTTGGCCCCCAGCATCTTGTTTCTCAGCTGCATCAGAGCCTTACTGCTTCAGCCACATTCTGAATGGTACCCCAGTCCTTGTATCGTTTTGCACTCCCTGAATTTCAGACCCTAACATATGTCCTCTACCCTGTGACTGGCTTTTCTGAACAAGTGTCTAGGAGGACCCCTTCTCTGCCAGTTCCACAAAAAAAGTCCACAACTTGAGACTTCTTCTCCAGGCTGCAGTTTAAAAATTGCATGTGGTGATGTTCTTTTGTCAGTTAACGTTATTTGTCATGGACTTCTTTTCTTCTTCATGAGACTGTTATTCCTCTCTTCTGAGGGAATTTTTTTACTGAGTGTTGGATTGTAAGCCGCCTTCTTGAAAGGCAGGCTAAATATGTGTGTGTGTATTAAAATCAATCACTTTAAATCTCACCCAGGAGACACACAGTACCCACATACATCCAAGGCAACATCTGAAGGGCCCCTGAGGCAGCCCTAAGTAGCAGGCAAGAGAAACTCAGCTTAAACAGTGTGAAATGGACCATATGCAAGGAGACATGGCTAGGAGTTTGCATTCCTCATGTTCTGCCCCTCATGAGGAGGCTAAATTAATGCGAGCGACATCCCCCTGCCATAATGGCAGAATCTTAAATGAGCCATCAGAGATACTGCTATGGGAGATGGCATATGAGAAAATTGGTTTAGTAACCAAGAGGAACAAGCAGAATATAGGTTAGGATATTTAGGGATGTAGAACATTGCCAATTACATTAACTTCCCAGAGCCAATATCGGTTGACAAATATTTTTGTATTAAAGCCATGCTTTCTCTTGTTTTTTTTCAACCCCTCCCCCCGCAACAACTTCATTTCCATCATCTTTTCCTGCTCATACAGCCAACTCCTAGGCAGGTTTACTCTGAAGTAAACTCATTGAACTGTGTTCAATGTGGCTTAGTTCTAAGAAAGTGCAATCAGGATCCGAGTGAGTTAATTCATTTTATGGTTTATTTTTAACAATATTTTGTTGCATGAGTAAGTCAACAAAAGTCATTTTTTTACAAAAAAATTAGGGACTAATTATTAGCTATGCATGCTATTAGATTTAGTGAATAGGTGTGCACTATGTATTGGGGTATGAATTCATCATCTTTCATGAGGATTTGAAATGTTAGCTGATAATACTTCATCAATAGGTCCTTCATCATTTGAAATGCAATCATTGGGGGGGGGGAGTGTGTTAAAAATAAGTTCAAGATCCATCAGTATTGTGGAAGATCCTGATTTAAGATTCTGACATAGATACTGGCCCCCTCCCTAGTTTTTAGTGGGGGTTCTTATTAGAAGAAAAGATCAGATCATAGGAGGGCCCTTATGCGACAGACTGAGGGTCTCTCATCTTGAATTCTAAGAGGATGTAGATACTTCCAGGAAACCCTCAAAGCTGGCATGGACTTTATCCCACCTGCCAGCCCGTGCATCTGTTATCCAGCGAAATATACTGGATGGTTTCATTTAGCTATCAAGGATGCCTGAAGCACTGAACCAGTGGGCCTCACTTGTCTCAGCAAATTCCAAACATTAACAATGATGTGCTGTGTGAGGAAATCCTGCTTTCGCTGGTCTTGAGTTCCCTGCTCACCTATTTCTATCAGTTTGCTGAAATCATGTGTGGAGACCCTGGTCTGAAGATAAAAAGGCAATTGATTCATTACTGTTCATATTCCTTTGGCTCAGAGCACAGACTAAATCAGTTTGCAAGGGCTATCTTCCATGTTAAGTGAGTTTCACACACCCCTCCCCATTCTTCTCTGATGGATCATTTCTGAGTCAGTTCAGAACTCCCCTCTCCTGCCTCTCTAGGGTTGTCAACCTCCAGCTGGAGCCCAAACCCATTTCTGCAACATGCTGTAGACCAGAGTAGAGATGGGCACGAACCAAAATACGAACCAAAATTAAGCACGAACCAGGCCAGTTTGTGGTTCACGAACTGCGGTTCATCAGATCCCACTTCTGACTAACTGCCACAAACTTTAGGCTGGTTTGTTTGGTTCATTTTTTGGTTCGTCACTGCCTGGTCTCAATCAATCATTTTCCTAGGCAACAGGGGATGGACTTCCTGCAGACCTTCTGCTGACCCGGAAGTGATCTTCTTCTATCCTGGAAGTGACCTTCTGCTGACCTGGAAGTGATGATTTTCTGACCCAGAATGTGACGTTTTCACGAACCAAATGAACCAGTTCACAAACCAGGGGCAGGCTCATGAAAGTTCATGGTTCGTGAAATTTGACGAACCATGAACCGCCACTGTGCATGGAAACTGACATCTAACTTACCTGAGATACATTTCTTTTGGTAACTGCCAGGAGGAAGGGGATATCGGAAACGGGATTCCTCGCTAGCAAACTCGTTGCAGTTACTACTTATTCATTTAAAATTTTCTATGTATGAATTGTTGATTGTATCCTTGAATAAGCTTATTGCTGTTCTTGGAATCTGATTATACTGCTGTACTCTGGTTTGTTACCTTTGTATATTTATGGTTTGTACTCTGTGGTTATAGGAGCTGTGGTTCTTTGAAGCTAGCCTTTGCACCTTAGGATAAGAAATCTATAAGCACTCTTGCACTTTGAATTTTTGTTTGCATGATGCTGCTAGCTGCTTCATGTACTGTACCCTCCACATATTGACTGTTGCCAGCAATATAATCAATTTAGAGTTTTATTGGGACTTACATTAATTGTATGTTATAAAAGACATTCTTGTTTATTTTGTTTATACTGTATCTTTAATTGGTATAGTAAGTAGGTCACAGTTTGCTCTTGTTGTTGGTATGTTTTCCGTGACTCTCTCTGTACTGTTTGCTCTCCAAGCAAGCCAGTGCTTTGAGCCCAGGCTGGCCTCAAACTTGGCACCAGCATGGTCTAGTGAAATTGAAGAACCCACAATCACCCAGGCAGGACCAAGGCTATTTATACAGCTGTCATCAGGGCCAGAATCCTTCAGGTATTAACATCTGGACTTAGTCCAGCATCTTGATCATCAAAGACTTATGGGTAGAGGAGAGGTCCAAAGCAGCCAACTCGGCCCTCCTCCTCCAGGGCTGAACCTCAGCTTGTGTTCTCCATCTCCACTCCGGGGGCACTGGGAGTGCCACAGGCTGGGTTTCACTGATGGATTCTTCTGGTTTTGTGGTCTCAGCAGGTGGCCTATCTGAGTCCTGGATGTCTGAGGACCCAGAAACAGTGGGGTCTTCTGGGATCTTGATCCCAGCAGGGTTCACTGCCATGACCCCCTCATCATCTGAAGAGGACTCATCAGGTCCAACTCTGACACTTTCCTGAACTGTTGTCATTAGGTATTTGGGGAAGTACATTTCCCAGAGATCACTGGATATTTCAGATTCTCAGTGATGTATCCTGATAATGCACAGTATTTGCCACACTCCAGGGAAATGTTTCTTCTGGAATGTTTTGTGTTAGGTGTCAGGCATTCTCTGAACGATGTTTCCTGGAATGCACCAGGTGCCTCAGACACCAGACCAGAGGCACCAGAGAGGAGGGAGGAATGCAAGGAAAATCTTCTCTCTTCATGTCTAGCCGATCGAATGCTAATACATGCTTCCTGTGCAGCAGCAGCAGGTGAAGTTAGGAGGTGAAGTTAAGGCCACTCAGCTCAATTGTGCTCCGATGGCATTATCATAACTTCCACAGGGTTCCTTGCATTTCCAAAATTTGGGTTTGAGATAACGTGGGATATCTACTATCAGTGGCTAAATTGTTTACTGTGTAAAAGTCATCCGGTCTTTTCTATCTGTCATGATCATCATCCTCTCAATCTCTCAGCAAGCTGTTTTTTTTAAAAAAGATCCTGAGGTGTGCAAATATGGTCCCACAACTTGACCAGCAGAAGGAGCCGGAGAAGGCAACCAACAGTGTATTGTACCAGGTAAATTGCACCAAATCAAAATGATCACACTGCCTACCTTTTAGTGCCTTTGGACAGGATTTATGATCAGGAGAATAGAAAGAGTCCCCTTGGCATGGAATCCATTGACAAATAAATCTCTCCCGTGTCCCGGTATTATATTCCGGCAGGTATTCAAATCGGAAAGATTTATTACACAGGTGTAATTCACACTGAGCAGAATGGGTGTTGTCTGTCACTGGCTGCAACGGACCGTGAGCTTGAAATGGGGAACTGGTGTGACCAGATAAAGAAGTAAATCTGGTCTCTATTGTGCAGAGGCCATTGACAAGCCCAAGTGTTTGGCTCTTACGGAAAAGGTTATTTGGGTGTTCTTTCCTGTCTAGGCATAGGTTACTAACTGTTAATTGGGCAAGCCAGAAATGTCAAGGGATTTGCAGTGGAAGAGGTTAAAAAAATGTATCTCTTAATAACAGGAAGCTAATTAACAGAGCTGGGAAATAATCTGGTGTGAATTATAAGTCATTCAATGAGTTTTGCTCCCTTTTATCTGCCCATGGGTTGTTTGCCAACAGATGGTGACTTTCTGGGATCCATTCATTATTAACAATTACTTGACCCCTTAATTTCTGTGAATAATTATCCTCCAGCAGCATATTTGCAACTCTTTGCTTGCAAGGTTTTCGCTACTATGACTCGGTCTCAATGCATTGCGTCGAATTCACTGAGTCGAAACATGTTGCTCTTTATTGGGCCACTTTCTTGTAAACACTTCCATGAGAGTTGAGGGAGAAGAAAAGCCATTATTTTGTAGCCCAGGTCTTAATTAGGGATATACGAATATGCCCTTTTTGATTTTCTTATGCTACAGTTGGGAGCCTTTCAGTTTTCCCTACCTTCATTACCCGTGTTCCCAACTCTTTGCTTTAACCATTTCAACAGTATTTTTCCTAGGGATGCTGTGAATTTTTCAGCAAATGCTTTTGACAGTCAGTCTTACTGTGTTTGATTGTGGTTCTCAGATGTGAGCTTATCATCTGATCTGTTCAGTTGGGCACCAAGCGACTCAATTGCCTGCCAAACAGGTTTGCATCATGTTGTATACTTTCCCCCCCCCAACCTGTATCCGTACAAAATTTCTGCCTATCCAAACACAATTGGCCACCATTGATGCCATGAACACGTGCAGTTGCCTTGTACTGAATCTGACCATTGGCCCATCAAAATCCAGCCTCGTCTACTATCTGGCAGTGGCTCTCCAGGGAATCAGGTGGGGGGGTCTTTCCCATCCCCTCTTACTTGATCTTTTCAACTGGAGATGCCAGGGATTGAACCTGGGACCTTCTGCATGCCAGGGAGACACTCTACCCCTGAGCCATGGCCCCAAAGGAGCAGTTGGTGAAAATGCAGAATAAATGTATGTCTGATTTATATAATATGTGACAGATTTAACTGGCTATTTAAACAATTCCAGTGGAACATGAGGCAGGTAGAACTCAATTGGGCTGTGTGAGAATGTGCATGTGAGAAAAGCTGATTGTGTTGTATGCCATGAAGCAACCCCCTGAACAGCCACTGATGGGTTGGCAAACAGACTATTGAAAAATCGTGTCCCTGTTTGTGCCTGGTAAGCATCCAAGTGGGTGTTAAACCATTCACAGTTTTTACAGTCTTTCAGTGTTGGGGGTGGGGATCCAGCATCATATTGTTTGACAGAGTGACCCTGGTTGATAGAGTAGCCAAACAGACATCCCTGGAAAGCTTACAAGAAGGGCACAGAGGATATAGCGTTTACCTAAGTTGTTCCCCACACCAGTAACTGGGAGCCAAGCTACAAGTGATGAATGACACTTGAACAGCAAGTGAACAGACTCACGTGTATTCCTCCCTGTTCACTTGTGCTCCACTTGCACTCCACTTGATCACGTGATTGAGTGGAGTGCAAGTGGAGCGCAAGTGAACAGGGAGGAATACACGTGAGTCTGTTCACTTGCCGTTCCAAGTGTCGTTCATCACTTGTAGCTTGGCCCTGACATACTGCTTCTGTACACACCCACGACCGCTGTTATCATTGATCTTTGACAATGAGGTTTGTAGTGGGGGACTGTAAGGAAGATGCTCCTCTTTTCAGACTGCTTCTTAATTCCTCCATCTACTAAATTCAAAACAAAAAGCTCATTTTATCAACTGAAAGTGATTATTGCCAAAGCTGGGGGAGTTAGCAAATAAAATAAAAAGCAATAAATACTTTGTCCCATAGACTTGATTCTTGCAACTTCCACTATAGCTGTTTTTCTCTGAAATGCAGCTAAAATGCATTCACTGATATAATCTATCTTTCTTCGCCCTTGTTCATTATTTATTAGACCAAGCAGCGAGACGTACTTCTGTGAAGACTAAGGCATTGTGGCAAATTCCATTTTGCATCTTTCAATTTACAATTCTTTTATAGGGATCTCCCCCTCCCCACCATAAAAATATCAATATTCTTTGCAGGCTTGAGCAAAGAAAGGCCTGCTCTTGACATATTTGAAACAAGATTTTTTAAGAAAGCAAATAAAAACCTCCAGTAATGATTACTGGAAGAGGCAAGAAGGCATAAAACAAAAGGTTGCAGAAGTAGAGAATGAACTTCCTTCAATCTTATTTGGAATTGATCCTGATCAATTCCAGAGGAGACCGGGGCAGTTCTTGTCCTTGGAAAGTTGCAGACCAGGCGGAGCCCCGGCATGGCCAGCCCTGACATCAAAGGGGTGCCAGGGATGCTGCAGGACCCTGCTCTGTGGAAGGAGGGGTGGTATACCTCACCCAGACACCCTCTCAGTCCACTTGCTGGCCTGCTCAACCTGCGCCACTCATCCCCTTTGACCTCCGCTATCATCATCATCATCATCATCATCATCATCATCATCATCATCATCATCATCATCATCATCCCTCCTCCTCCTCCTCCTCCTCCTCCTCCTCCTCCTCCTCCTCCTCCTCCTCCTCCACTCCACTCCACTCCACTCCACTCCACTCCACTCCACTCCACTCCACTCCACTCCACTCCACTCCACTCCACTCCACTCCACTCCACTCCACTCCACTCCACTCCACTCCACTCCACTCCACCAACCCACCCTGAATGCTCTCCTGAGCCAGCTTTTATAGGGTTTCCCTTGGCTGCTTCCGCACTTCCCTCCAAGCTCCTTCTCTCTCCTGAGGCTGCCCAGCTGTGTCTGCTCTCAGGTGTTCCTTCTCTTTCATTAACTCCTCCCAGCTTTCCCTGCCTCTTTAGCAGGGTGGGGCTGAATGTAAAGGTGTCCCAGCTGAGGCTTCCTCTAGGTGTGCTTTCTTCTCTCCCTCCCTCATTCTCCTTTAACCTTCCCTGCAGGACTGGGCTGGCAGGGCCTTTCCAGATGCCATGCCTTGGCCGTCTCTGCCTCTGCTCATGAGGTGCCCTTCCAGCCGGCATCTGGGCTGCCTGTCCCTTGGAGCTGGGCATGGCTGCCCTTCCCTGGCAGGCTTCCCCCTCTGGCTCTTCCCCTCCCACACTTGCTGCTGGCTGTGTTGCCTTCCCTGGAGCCTCTGGGCCCCCTGACTCTGCTGCTGGGGTGCTGTGCCTGTTCCAGCCCCCTGGCTCTGCTGCTGGGGTGCTGTGCCTGTTCCAGCCCCCTGGACAAGTGCCTGTGGAAGCAGCTGGGCGGATGTCTCCTGGGGGTCTCCCATCCT
Organism: Eublepharis macularius; assembly: GCF_028583425.1. Taxonomy (NCBI): domain Eukaryota; kingdom Metazoa; phylum Chordata; class Lepidosauria; order Squamata; family Eublepharidae; genus Eublepharis; species Eublepharis macularius. Next base: position 22,213,738 of record NC_072801.1, read on the forward strand.
TTTCTCCAGGTAAGTCCAGGAGCTGGGTTGCAGACCCTGGACATGTTGCATCATTTGCATGACATCATTTCTGGACTGAACCCAGAAATCATATCAGGCGATCAACCAAAAGGGAGACTGCAATGAAGAAATCAGAAGAAGATTGGGACTTGGAAGAGCAGCTGTGAAGGAGCTAGAAAAGTTCCTCAAAGATCTGGGAACCAAGATCAAGATAATCCAAACTATGGTATTCCCCATTACTATGTATAGATGTGAAAGTTGGACAATGAAGAAAGCTGACAGGAAGAAAATTGATGGATTGGAAATGTGGTGCTGGAGGAGAGTTTTGTGGATACCATGGATGGCTAAAAAGACAAATAAGTGGGTACTAGATCAAATCAAGCCTGAATTCTCCCTAGAAGCTAAATGACAAAACTGAGGCTATCGTACTTTGGCCACATCAGGAGAAGACAAGATTCTCTGGAAAAGTCAACAATGCTGGGAAAAGTGGAAGGCAGTAGTAAAAGAGGAAGACCTAAAACGAGATGGCTTGACTCAATAAAAGAAGCCACGTCTTCCAGTTTGCAAAATCTGAGCAAGTCTGTTAACGATAGGACATTTTGGAGGTCTCTTACTCATAGGATCACCATAGGTCAGAGGCGACTTTATGGCACATAATACACCCACATAAGATTCAGTGGAAACTCTAAGGTAAACTTATTTCCAATGAATTCTAGACGGGCAAGCCACCACTTCCGGGTTCAAACTGGAACTGATGTCATGCCATTGATGTGATGAATGCCCCTACATGTCCTTGCCCTGAATCTCCCACATGAAACCAGCCACTGACTGGCAACTGTGCCCCTGATCAGGAATTCTTCATGCTTTAGGGTGGTTGTGCAGCACTCTGCACATGCTCTGAAGAATCCATGGGTCAGAAAGCCCACCTTACTCTCAAACGAAAGTATCAATGTTCACTGTGAACAAAGTACGTACAGAATGAGTGGACTGGGGAGCTAAATTCACACTGACTGCCTGGATACCATTTGCAGTGGAGGCCAAAATTGGAAACAGCCCTATTTCTGTCACCCAAGAACTGTGGCCACAACTGTTTGGTCCCCTTACCTTATTGCACAATCGGAACAAATTGTAACTTGGACATTCTCCTACACGTTACAGCCAGCCCAGCTAAGGCTCCAGAACAATTTTCACGGAGTTCCAGCCTGCTTCCCCATGGACCATTCGCTCTGCCTCAGTTCTCAACCTGGAGTAGGGTTGTTGTGGGTTTTTTTCAGCATTGGCTAAACAATAAAAGAAACCTTTCTGAGCCAGTCTGTTAATGATAGGACATTTTGGAGGTCTCTCATTCATGGAGTTGCCATGGGATGGAGGTGACTTGATGGCACATAGCACACACGTTCTTTAAAAATATTTCCTTGTATTACCTTCAGTCATGCAGTGAACATCTCTGTGGCTGTGGTGGCGCAGCTACTGAGGAAGCAGGTTTGCAATTATTATTTTTTAAAATCTGCACTGCCAATCAGGCCTCCAATGGTCAGTTAGAAGCCCTGGCCCCACCCATGCCCTAAAAGCACTTGGCAGGTATTGGTGGGCACCACGGCACTGTGTTGGGGACCCCTGACTTAGAACATGAAAGGACTACATCTTCCATTTATATATCCAGGGAGAGAGAGAGAGAGAGAAGAAAATATATACAGAGAGAAAAATAGAGAGAGAGAAATATATAGAGAGAAAAAATATAGAGCAAAGAACTTCTGCCTCCTCCGATCTCATGTCCTGTTCCTTTGTTACTGTTCTTAAAGATTACCACACAGGCCTTCAGCTGCCCAAAACTGAACTGCATCGAGGAGACGTGGCCTCAGTTTGGGGTATTTTCGAGACTGTGTTTATGACAACAGGAATGAATATGTTCCTGCTTCTGTAGGCAGCTCATGGAAACAGAAAAACATTAAGTGACAGTGTTTTCACTTGCACAGGCCTGAGGGACCGTCACACAAAGCAAAGCATCTCCAACAATCAAGAAAGCCAGGAGTTCCATTCAATTATTCATATTTCCATTGTCTCTCTCTCTCTCTCTCTTTTTTTTAAAGTGGCACTTTCTCAGCATCGATCGTTTGACAGGCACTTGTTTGATTTTCCTTTTGTGGCTTTCTTCCCTCTGTTACCTCATACCCTTCTGTTTATATAACTACCCTGGGTACCATTTAAGAGCGTTGCCCACAAAAGGATGACTACCTGCCCCTCCCACCCCTGCAGTTCGAGTATCCATTTGTCGTCAATGGACAACAGAAAGAAGAGAGTATAACTCGCTTTGACCCTTTTGAAAATGCCACTTCTACTCATCATCACTGAAATACAAACTGATTCATAAACAGCTTAAGGGCATGGTGGGAACAAACTGTTCTTACCGCCCCCTTGCTTGTTTTTGTTGTGTTTCTCTGTGGTAAGTAGAGATGTATGCATTCCCTTTCTGGGGGCTCTATCCCAGGATTTTATCCATGGGTCTGTTTAGAAAGTCTTTTCAAAACCATGAGCTACCAAGCAGTGGCTTTGTCAATTCTAGTCTTCTCTCTTCTGGCTGGCTGACCAAAATTTCATAGCTTTCCCCAACCCTGCTACAGGAAATCCTGATAGGGAGACCATAGGGACTGAACTTGGGGTCTCAGTCAAGGAAAGCATACATTTTACCATTGAGCTATGGGTCCACACAAAGCACAGTAAATAAAGTACCAATCCATAAAAGGCTTTACCAGTCTGTTTACTCTCAACTACCTAAGCCTTACAGAGCAGCTGGAGTGGTGGACATACTTTTGCCAGAATTGGATAGGTACTGGTGATGGGAGGGGGGCAGAGGCAGCAATCTTGGGTTTCCATGGCCTGCTAGAAGGACCACCTGGTTGTCCTTATTGGAAACAGGGTTCTGGGCAAGGTGGACATTTAGAAAAGTTCTTCTTTGGCCATTTCCACACAGCCACTTTCCCAACCTTGTCCTGCTTATTATGTGTGTTTTCCTGAGTTGCTCTGAGAACTTAGCATTCACACACACTCTCCAAAAGTGCTTACCGGAAGTGCCGGTTGAAGATTTCCTTGGAGCGCTTTCACCGTTCACGTGCCCAGGAACAAAGAAAAAGCACTTCGTCAAGCCATGCCACAAGGAAAGACTGGATAAAGTGCTTGGTGAAGGAAACACCTACAAAACGGCAAACTCCCTGCACCTGTTTTGCTAATGGAGATGTGTGGAGTGAAGTGGAAAAGCAGCCCACATTCTGCAAGTATGCCGTCCCTTTAAAGACGTGTGGAAGTGGCCTTACATTGTTAAGTATCAAATGGCCTGCACTGCTGTTAATGTTGAATGTGACTTCCTTGCTTCTTTGTGAGTTCTTTGCTTCTACTTAAAAAAAAAAAAACAACTACGGGTATCCTACTGCAACATTTGCAAAATTCAAGATGGTGTTACTTAAAAAAAAAAAATTGGGTCAGTTTTGAAGTATATGAATATACAGTCTCCCACATAACCCAGCATCCATCAAAGATGATGCTTTCTTCTCATTCTGTTTTGAAAATGATGCAGCTTTGCTGTCTTAGAATCTCTCTACACAAGACACCTTGGCCTGTGTTTGTCAAGCGTAGGGAAATGCAATGTTAGCCAGGAAGTGTATTTTAAAAAGACAAAGCCCACGGATATTGCTCCTTAGACGGTTTGCTAATTTCATCTTTGGATCCCAGAAGCTGTTAATGTCACCTCTCCAGTCTAAAACTGTGTGGGATCGCAACCAGAGGGCAGTGAGGAATGGAAATGGGCTGGAGCTGCCTTCCAGAGCCAAGCTTGGACCCGGAGAGGTTATAATGGGCTAACGTTTCCCTTCTGGCCTTTCGCAGCCCGTTCATACAGCTCCAGTGTATAGCAAAGCCTTTGCCCTGCTGCCAGCTCTGTCTTTTTAAACTACCTTTCCCATCTACCATTGCCTCACCCAACACGTGCTTTTCACGTGTCAAATGTCTTGTGTAGAGAGACTCTTAGTTTCCAGGGTCAGTTTCTCTTTCCCAGCCTAGTCTATCTTACAGGGTTGTGGTGCTGCAACTAATGGGGGATGAAGGAGAGAGGAAATTACTGGGGGGGGGGCTTGAGTGGTGTGACCCAGAAGTGACATCATCACACCAGAGGTGCTGCTTTAGCATTCGTCCCAAACGAATTCGTCCCATTCGTCCCAAACTATGGAGTTTTGGGCAAATATGAGAGCATCACCTGGTGAGACAATGTCACTTCTGGGTTGCACTTGAAGTCATATTACTACACCAGCAATGCTGCTCGAGCCCCGCCACCATTTCCCCAGGGAATTTCCTCTGCTGCCTGTCTGACAGGTGGAGGTTAATAGGAGTGGGGGCAGGAGGTTGCCTGCTAGCTGTAGCAAGCTGGCAAGCCTTGATGAGATAAAATGGAGGGGAGAACCATGTAAGCTACCTAGAGCTAGTTTTATCCCAACATCTAACCCAATGATTCTCAATATGGCTCCCGCCAATGTGTTTCCTAGTGCCCACTTCCTTCTTTCTCAAAGCTAACAGCTAGTTGTAGGTCTTTGTAGGTGCTCCCTGAAGAAGTTTGGAAACAGTTGCCCCCATCATAGGAAGATGCTTTGCTCGAAACCTTGCAACATTTTGTGATTGGGTCCAGCATCCATAGCAGCCATTTTGTGATTGGCTGTGAACTCCCTGGTTCTCAGAATTTTAAGAGCACCCACAGGATCAACAAGGTTGGGTACCCCTCTTCTAACCCGTACACTGCTGTGGTCTGGTTTCAAGTTTTTAAGCCAAAGTGCAGAAACACGAAGGATCACATTAAGCTTTCATTTCAGACTAAAGCCAATTTACAAGTTCAAACTATAAGAATACTTCAATTAAACTATGATTATAGGTGGGATGCAGACATTTCCTAATGTTGGTGGTGCCAATTTTCTAACTGATGTACACAAACATTCTTTGCTGCCTCCGCTAATTCTGTGCAATTTGGTGTGTGTGTGTGTGTGGGGGGGGTACATTAGCAATGGAAATACCCTTCTACATAACCATCTAGGCACAGCGTTTTGCAACTACAATCAATCTTCCTTGCCTTAAAGGGGGGGGGAGATTTGCATAATTGGCTATGTTGTTTATAAAAAGTCGGATGTATAATGTTGTCTCTCAAGCAGGCTTGCTCTCTAGAATCATGATGAAGTGTCAACGCGCCAGTGTGTAAACGTAAAACAAACATTTAGGGAAAGTTGCAGCTGTCAGACGACGAGGGAAACGGAGACAGACTCAAGTTTTTAGGAATGTTAGAGTTTGATCTAAATTAGCTGTGCAGTGCCGTCAAAGAGGAAGGCAACTCTGTGCTGGAACATTATACCACAACCGAACATATATATCTGCTATTATAGAGCTGTGTGGCGGGTCTCTCCACAAGCATTTGCTGTTTGACAATAATCTGGCACTCTGTTTTTGCCGCTGTTGGCAGAGTAATGCCTCCTTGCAGTGAGAGTGGAAATGAGCAACCGTTAGGCTGGAGCAGGAGAGGAACCGACAGACACAGCTTCAATATTATGACAGGTGTGATTTTGCTGGGACAGTGTGGTTAATCTCTGGCCTGGAATGCTACGCTGGTGATAGACAAGAAGCTGGTTGTCTTCAGAGGAAGTGGTGGCAATTCTGGGCTTTTGCTGGGGCTCTGAGACTGGCAAAGAGTCCCCTGTTTCTACATCATTGCCATTTTTTAAAATTTTAATGGGAGTAACAGCAGAGTCAGAGCTGAAGAATTACCAGTTTGCACACAGAGATCTTTCAGGTTAAAGGGGTGTTTGGGTGGTGCTTTGCCTAAGTAAGCTCTGCCTCCTATACCTAGGGGTATGCAATCCAGCTTTCTTGATCCAGCTATATAGCAATCCAGCAAAATCCAGCTATGACAAATAGAATTAGAGAATCACAGATCAGATCTAGGAAACCAGATCAAGATGCACCAGATTAACTGGATTAATTCAGTTAAACCTGGCAAACATTAGCTGTTTCTTCAGGCTATTTTTCTTCTTTCCTGGGCTTTTCCCAGGCTTTTCCCAGCAGAGGAGGGGGGAAATGAGGTGGGACAGAGGGAGAGTGAGTGAGTGGCCAATGGTGAGAGAGGGCTCGGTTGTCTGGCCAATCAGCATTCTTTGATGGGAGAGAGAGCCTTTTTCAAATTCTGAAAATGAGGTTAAAAACAGCTGTGGCTCACAGCAGACTCCTTTTTGAGTCAGAGACTGAAGTGGCATTCTCTTGCCACTGGAACAGGAAGATTTGAACAGAAATGTTAGGGAAAGTGGAGAATTTGGTATACTATATAACTGCAACAAATATACAGAGGCAAACCTGCAGAAACACTCAAAATGAAGCTAGAGAATGCCGTTGTGCTGTTCTTGTGTGTAATGTGAACTTTCTTCATTGTAGGAGCGGGAGGGAACAGAACGGCCAGTAATGAAGAGCTGCTGCAGCCTGCAGCAGTCCAGACTCCCTGAGCCAATGACAGTAGCAGTGTAGGCTGCAGAGCAGGGTCAGAGAGGAGAACTTGGGTTTCCCAAAATTATCCCTCCCTCTCACTTGCTTGCACCCAGGACAGTGTGTGGCTTGCCCAGGCAGGTCAGGGCAGAGGTCTAGGAGTGACCCCAGGGTCTGACCTGTACTACTAGTTATGCCCTTACTGTGTTGACAGTTATGCCATTGTTATATAACAGAGTGGCCCTTTCGTTCCCAACTCTTGTGTCTGCCTCTTCATTCTGATTGGGAGGGCGATGTGTATACTACTTTCTTTTAAGCCATCTATACTCCTATGTAGTGGGTACAACAGCCCAAGTGATTTCCAATAACTCTTTTAGAGCAGAACCACAAGTGACAAAAGGCACAGATTGGACACTTGTCAGCTTCCCTCAAGTTTTGATGGGAAATGTAGGCATCCTGGTCTTGCAGCTTGGCTCTCCGACTGCTGTCCAATGGACTTTTCAACTGTCACTTGTCCAACATTCCGCCAAGCTGCCTACATTTCCCATCAAAACTTGAGGGAAGCTGACAAATGTCCAACCTGTGCCTTTTGTCACTTGTGGTTCTGCTCTTATTAACAGGAACATCATCACTCAAAGCACAGAGCATCAAAACAGCAGTTATAGAACACTCAACTCCTCTCCAGAACACACCCACACTTAAACTCAACCAATAGCAAACACCCGGTATCCAGAAACCCTATTCGCTAGTTCATTAGTCTGTAGGGGAATCCTGATGGGCCGGCTCAACAACACGGCCAATCGGAATGCAGCTGTACAGAAACTTGCTACGAAAGCCTTTTTGCTTGAAGCTCCCAGTACACTACATATACCATACCACGATCCTCTCTTGTGACAGGATGTTAATTAATTTTAGTGCAGTCAATTTGTCTGTCCCGCACCAACCACTTTAATGGGTAACTCCAAGCTCTAATAAAAGGAGGCTGGGTTGGGAAAAAATATCTTTCCATACATCATTGCTGCCCCCACCTGAAGAGGGAGAAAAGGATGGCAAGTAGAGACAGAGCTTTTTCAGTGGTGGCACCTCGCTTTTGGAATTTCCTCTGCCTTGAGGCTCATTTGGTGCCCCTCTGACTGTCTTTTAGGTGCCTGGATGAAACATTTCTTTTAACCCAACCTTTTTAACAAAAGCGTTGTTAAAAATCTTTTCAGTTATTTTATGATCTATTTGTAGCCTGATGACGGTTTTATATATATTTTAGGGCATTCAATGGCTGTTTTAGGCCCATGGCTTGTTTTAATATCAATAATTTATGTCCATGGTTTCTATGGCATTGTTGTTATTCGAGAGCTGCCCCGAGCAGCTCCGTAGAGAGGCAGCATATAATTTCCTCCAATAAATAAATAAAAATCTCCACACTATTCGTAGTTCTTATAAATCTCTATCATTTCCCTCTGTCAAGCTCCTGGGTCGGAGGCTGCTTCCCCTCTAGAGAATCCCTTTCTCTTACAGCCATAGTAATCGCAGAACCAGAGGACAGGCAAAGTAGCCACTTCTGTCTTTTAGCAGCCTGCCTGCCCCTTAAATTTCTTGGGCCTAGGGGTGGAATCAGAACAAAGAGGCTGGCTTTCTTTAGCACCACTTTGCCTCTTTGCACCTAACTTCAGACCTGTTCTCCAGCCCCCTACCTAGGGAACAAGGCTTCTTCCAAACCCATTTGATGATAACCTCTGGCTATTGCAGGCTCGCCAGTCCCCTACTGGGGAGGGGGTCCCCTGTACTCATCTGCAACCCACTGCCCTCGCTCACCTGATCAGTGGGGGGGGGAGTACCGGGGGGTGAGAAATGTGCATGAAATGTGCATACTCCCCTCCTAGCTGGAAAATAGGGATCCCAACTGCCCACCAGTGGCAGGCAAACTCCTGGCAGTTTACCTGCTTGCCCGCTGGTCACTGGCAACCAGCGGGAGGTTTTGGGCTTCCTGGAGATTGCCTGTCACCAGCAGTCACCCCAGAAACACATGCGGCATGCGTGCTCCCGGCAGACACGACAACATCACTTCCCTGAAGTGATGTCGTTGCGCTGGAATGTTATTGCAGGAGTGCTCTTGTAGGAGCGCTCTCGCACAGGAGTGCTCCCATGGCTGGTGTGATGACGTCAATTCCAGAAGAGATGTCATCACATTGGGGCCAGGAGCATGCACACACTTTGTGCATGCACAAGGAGCAGACTCCTGGCAACTAACCCCCGCCCACCCCACCGGGAAGGTATAAAGACCTGGGAACTTTACTTGAAAATGACATCATTTCCTGGAATAATGGGAAAGTTACGGGTCACATCAAGGCCCGATTAATTAAAACTCACCAATCTGGAGGTGATTTTTAATGAATTGTGCTTTGGCTCGACCTGTAGTTCCCCTGTCCTACTGGAAAATGATGTCCTTTTCCAGTGCAACGGGGAAGCATGGGAGTGCTGGGGAAGGTAAGTACCTCCCCAGCCCCCTGCCCCCCTTGGCCCCTCAGGAACCTGGCAACCCTGGGTTACTGCACCTTGACTTCAGAGTGAAGCCCTGATGGAGATCTTTCCATTTCCCCTGCTGTAGCAATCCATGGCTCTTGGCAAGAAAGACCTCCATCCTTGTTCTTAGAAGTGTTGAAGGCCTTGAAAAAGTCTTCAAACTTTATCTCTGCCAACAAACCAGCTTTTCACTTCGTTTTGTTCTGCCTCTACCTTTCTCAACTTCTTCCTGGCCATTCCTGCTTCTTGTCTGTTTCACCCTACCTTTGAGCAGTCTTTTACTCTCAAGCAGGCCATTCCTAAGTTGATCAAGTGAGTCATTGGCATGAAGTTCTCCCTTGCTCCCTGGAGACCATCATGAGTCTGTTTTGACCCAACTGCATCTTTGCAACGGAGTCAAAATTTCCTTCCGTGGTGATATCTTTGGTCCTCTTTCTTGGCCCTGAATTTGGGGTTGTAGCTCAGAGTTGCCAATCTCCAGGGGGAGGCCTGGAGTTCTCCTGGGGTTACATCCTATCTCCAGACTACAGAGATCAGTTTCCCTGGTAGCTTCAGGATGGATGGCCTCTATGGCATCACATCCTGCTGAACTTCTTGTCCCCCGCCCCCCCCCCCCCAAATTTAGGATTGCCAGCTCTGGGTTGGGAAATCCCTGTAGATTTGGGAGTGGATCCTAGGGAAGATAGGGTTTGGGAAGGGGAGGAACGTATAATGGCATAGAATCTGCTATCCAAAGCAGCCATTTTCTCCAGGGGAACTGATCTCTGTCATCTGGAGGTCAATTGTAATTCCAGGAGATCTCCAGGCCCCACCTAGATACTGGTAACCTTACCCATACTACACCCTCTCTATGCACTGCCCCCCCCCCCATCTCAAAGAATTTCTTGAGCCAAAGTTGGCAACTCTATGTGACACTCACTCTTAGAACTGAATATGGTAACATGCAAAAGGCAAACTCTTGACTGGCTCTCCAAGCTTTTCGTAAAATAAATAAATAGACACAGGTTCTGGAAGAGAGTGACTCAGAAAAAAAAGCTACATACATACACAACCCAAGCTAAATAACATACACACCACAAGCCACTAAAAATATTATTGTCTCCCACCCCTACCTTCACTGAAATTAACAGTAATTTGGGGACTAGAGAAAGATTAAACCTTCCCTCCAACACTACAGCCTTGATTCATATTGGCCCACCGATAGATGCTTTTTCTGGTTACGATATAAGATGGAAGCTCCAATCACAATTATTCCACATGACATGCATTTCAGTTCTAACAGTGCATACAGTGGGACTTACTTCTGAGTAAATCTGCATAGGATTGACCTTGAGGCCTGGAGTTCTCCTGGGGTTACATCCTATCTCCAGACTACAGAGATCAGTTTCCCTGGTAGCTTCAGGATGGATGGCCTCTATGGCATCACATCCTGCTGAACTTCTTGTCCCCCGCCCCCCCCCAAATTTAGGATTGCCAGCTCTGGGTTGGGAAATCCCTGTAGATTTGGGAGTGGATCCTAGGGAAGATAGGGTTTGGGAAGGGGAGGAACGTATAATGGCATAGAATCTGCTATCCAAAGCAGCCATTTTCTCCAGGGGAACTGATCTCTGTCATCTGGAGGTCAATTGTAATTCCAGGAGATCTCCAGGCCCCACCTAGATACTGGTAACCTTACCCATACTACACCCTCTCTATGCACTGCCCCCCCCCATCTCAAAGAATTTCTTGAGCCAAAGTTGGCAACTCTATGTGACACTCACTCTTAGAACTGAATATGGTAACATGCAAAAGGCAAACTCTTGACTGGCTCTCCAAGCTTTTCGTAAAATAAATAAATAGACACAGGTTCTGGAAGAGAGTGACTCAGAAAAAAAAGCTACATACATACACAACCCAAGCTAAATAACATACACACCACAAGCCACTAAAAATATTATTGTCTCCCACCCCTACCTTCACTGAAATTAACAGTAATTTGGGGACTAGAGAAAGATTAAACCTTCCCTCCAACACTACAGCCTTGATTCATATTGGCCCACCGATAGATGCTTTTTCTGGTTACGATATAAGATGGAAGCTCCAATCACAATTATTCCACATGACATGCATTTCAGTTCTAACAGTGCATACAGTGGGACTTACTTCTGAGTAAATCTGCATAGGATTGACCTTTTTAAAATATAAACCAAAAAGTCCAAATTCTATATTAACCTTTTCCAGAGAAAGATGGGAAACAGTGGGATAAAAAGAATAATCATGCTGTTTTGTTCCTTCATTGTAGAGCAATGAATGCAATTCTCAGTTGGTAGCCAGGCTGGACATTTGAAGGCTACTGGACCAAGGTCTGGTGACTGGCTGTGGTTGTTCCGTGGTCCATGGCTGAAAGAGAGTTTGAACCTGAATCTTCTTGACTGGAGTTCAACTGCTCTACTGTATCAGTACATAGCATGAAATCTACTTTTGCTGCTGTATACATGTCCGTATTTAATGTTTCCTCTTCCTCTAATTATCTCATTTTTCATTCCTCTGCCCAGTTTTGCCATTTCTCTCCCTAACCGCCCCCCAATCATTCTGCTTTACTTATTCTCTCTCTCTCTCTCTTTTTAAATAAACACATGGAATTAGCCTTGCCCACACAGTCTGGATCATTGAGATGTTCTTCCAGCCACCTGGGAACCGTTCACACACAAGTGGCACTTTGCAGCTGGGAGAATGGTTAAAGGGCACTTCTGCAGTTCCATCAGAAGCCCAGAATGTCTCAAGTGATGGAAGATAAATGAAAAGTGGGTCATTGTTTTCCTCTTTGGTGGCACTACAAACAGCATAGATTTTCATAAGGACACTGACAGCTTTGTTATCACATGGAAGCAATGTACATTGGCAACCTGGGGCAATATGCCACGCAGCACACTCATCTAAAGAACAGACAGGGCAGTCTAGTCAGCCTGTGCTCTGGAAATGATCTTTCCTGCCCAGTAAAAGTGTCTTTTGTCATCTCTCTGGACATGCTACTTTGCCTCACCCTCTTCAACAGAATCAAAAGAAAAAGAAATAATTATTTTCAATTTTTCCTTTTTTACATGTTCTATGGCTTCTTCTGATTTTTTAAAAAAATTGCCGTTTTGAGATTTGGGGTCAAAATGTGATGTAGTTACTCTAATGTGCCTCAGAGTCTTTGGAATAAATTAAAATATATATATAGGTAAATTTAGATGCTGTAGTTATACCCTGTATATACTGATAAGTCTCTCTACATACCACGCCTCCTCTGTGGCTCTTGGTGCAAAGTGATGGATATTATGAAGGACTCAGGGTTTATCCCAACCAGTCAGGGATCACACAGTGAATGAGCTGATGTCAGTGTTCTATGAATTCTTTAAAACAGCATCAAGGTACCATCAGTAGTTTTTGGTGAAAAGTGAGGGATGTCCTAAAGTAAAGTCAATCTCAGCCAATCAGGAATCACATAATGAATAAGCTGATGTCACTGGGCATTAAGGATTCTTTAAAACCATATCAAGGTGTCTTCAACAGCTCTAGGAGCAAAGTGATGGATTGATGTTGTTTTAAAGGGAAGAAAGGTAATTTCCATCACCATGAAGCTTTTTAAGCTGATGAGTCACAGGCCATAAGAGTATGACTAATGCTATTGAGACAATGAGATGTATTATCACTGGCTGTCAATGGTATATGAAAGAAGGTTCATATAAGGTCTACATGTTGGAATATCAAAATAAAATTCAACTTGCAAATAGCTCATATGATGTTTCAATTTGATGAGCTCACATCAGAAAAGATAATGTGAAAACATGCTTTTCTTAAGATTTGGCTGAATATTCTCCAACAGAATAGTTCAGGTCAAACATAACAATTTTGTTGGAGACAATACATTCCCCCCCCAAAACCCTTAAGTTGTATAAATACCCAATGTTTTCCCCCAATCCCATTTGGTGCCATTCTTTATTCTGTCTTCTGTTGCTTAAGGCACCATTTCCTCCCTTGACTGGTGCATCTTTCTGTTTCTTGGAAAATTTATAAAGATAACCCCAGCCAGTCAGGAATCACACAATGAATCAGTTAGTGTCATGGCACAATGGAACTGATGCAGCAACATGAAGGCAACAGAGAGTCAATAAAATACTTGCAGTATACGTCATAATAAATCAGTAATCACATAGAGATTGAGATAATGTCATACTGATGATGTCATTGAGGGGAAGTGAAGTTAACTAAGAGCACGGAAGAGAAACAACTGGGCATTTTCTTTCCCAAAGGAATGCTAAAAACATCTCAGAAAAGGGAGTCATTTTTCAATACGGCAAATAAAAGGCAAAGACAAACAGAATCAAAACTTCCTTGACGCAGGATGTAAAGGCCTGATGAAGTCTTCAGAAAGGAGTTTGTGCCCCTGGAAAAAGAATTAATGAGGAATGATGCATTGTTGCTTTTAGTGGAACCAAGAAATTATCTCAAAATATTACACACAGCCAGACAATCGTTGGCTTTGTTTTTGAACCGTGACGGCATCATTAAAGGGGAGAAAAAACACATCCCTTCGATTAATTTATCTTTTTCAGCTTGAAGGAATTAGTCACACCTGTTTTTGTATTCTAATTCTGTGTTTATGGATTCCCATCTGCTGGTATTTTCGCATGCACATCACCAGAATCACCTCATCATTCTGCAGTTATTGTTTCGCAGTCTACAACAGCGCAAAAGTTCCCTCAGAACATCAAAGGATCACTGGCTCATATATGGCTTCACTACAGTTGCCAGGCTTCTGCCTGCAACCTCTGAGAGATTTCTGGGGTGGGGCCTCGGGAGGGTTGCATCTGACCTGGTTGTGATGTGACTTCTGGATGATGCTTTTAGAAACCTCTCCAAAGCTCTGTGGCAAAAACCGTAGAGCTTGGGGGATTCCTAGAGTGTAACCTGAAAGTTACATCACTTCCACCCCGCCTCAAATAACTTTTTCTCCTGCTTTGAACTTTCACCACAGGTTGGATGCAAGTGTGGTGGTCAGGGGTCATTTTGTAGAAAAAGAGCTGGAGGAACTAATTAGCATAGCTCATTAGCATATGCCATGCACTTGACATCACCGGCAGTGCGTCATTGGCATAACTGATTTGCATATGCCAAACTCCCTGACATCACCTATCTTGGCTGTTTTGGACCCAATCCTGGCCATTCAGGGCCGAAATTGGGCCCAAAGTGGCAAAAGGGGGCTGAAAATGGCCAAAAAGGGGCCCAAAATGGTCAGGACTGGGCCGCTGCTGAGTGGGAGAGTGATCCATCACCTGTCAGAGGCCTGATCCGGGCCGTTTTGGCCCCAATCCAAGCTGAAACGGGCCCAAAATGGCCGAGAGTCAGGTGGGCGGGGCCACCTGACATGTGACCTCTTCGGGGAACTGCCAGAACTGTGTTCCTGCACGTTCCCCCTCGAAATGAGCCCTGGAGGTGGTGGAGGGGGAACATCTGCTGAAGAGGAAACTTGGGGCCAAGCTAGAAGTGACAAATGACACTTGCCTGGCAAGTGAACAGACTCACGTGTATTCCTCCCTGTTCACTTGCCCTCCACTTGATCACATGCAAGTGAATAGGGAGGAACACACGTGAGTCTGTTCACTTGCCAGGCAAGTGTAATTCGTCACTTCTAGCTTGGCCCTTGGTAAGCAAGTTAACTTGCAGAGAGTCCCAGATTCAGTCCCTGAGACCTCCGGTTAAAGAATTTCATCAGATGCTGAGAAAGGCATTTGTTGGCTATGGATCCAGAGAAATTGATGCATGAGATCCAGGAAATCAGTGTCTCTCTAAATGCAACAAAATAAATTCTGGAATATTTCTGGAATTATGATATCATCATTTACTTAGTATAGGCTGTCTTCCCGCCTGGCAGGAGGCTTCTGAGGAAATTCCTTCCCCCCCGCTCACACATTTTGTTGGATCCCACCCAATACAAACCCTTCTACTAAAACAAAAATGAAAAGTTGAGAACAAAAGGGGGCATCAATGAAAATAAAAGGATTTTTTTAAAGAACGAAGGTTGCCTCTCCTGCTCCTATGTTTCCTGATTTAGTTCTGAATGGAGATCTGAACCCAGAGTCAATGTTCCGTTCACTATACCACACACTTATATACTGGTTCCCCCCCCCCAAATATTTCAGATGCAGAAAAAGCGATCAAGACAGGAGTATTATTTGTTACTTGTCTTAGTTTCATCTCCATTGATTCTCTTGTTGGCTGCTTTCATTATGCTTTTTCAGCGGCTATAATTACTTTCGACGCTCCTCGGAGCATTCAAATGACTGTTTATACAAGAACCCCAAACTGTTTTCAGTGCGTTTGTAATGCTTGGTACATTATTTGCTTTCTTATTGACTCAGGTTGGGCTTTGGGGATGATGTTTTAAATTGTCATTTGGCACCCTGAGTGGTGCGTGGGTGTCTATCAGCATGCAAGGAGACGGTGCGGGTTGTTGGAGGTGTTGGGCGAGAAGGAGTACGTGGTGTACTACACTGTAGCAGCAGTTCCCAAACTTTTGATTTCGCAAAGGTGCTTTGTGTTTGGAGTTCAAAAGTTATTCTTCTTTTCTCTTCCATTCAAAAGACAGAGCAAATTAAGGATCACCCACTCCCCCTCCATGCAAGCAAGCAAGCCTTTATTGGCACATATAAAATATAAACTTTTAAATACAGAGACTCCATACAAAATGCGATTAAAATACAGATAGGAGCAGGGCAACAGTGCAGCAAAACCAGTACAGAATATTACTCGTCAGGGCGTATAGCCATGGCACTGTAGAGAAACTTAGCTACTCTTTCAGTTATTTCCCCATCTGGGGCTCCCCCTCCATGTTTCAGTATGAGTCGCCATTCTGAGCATCCCTCCAAAGTAGAAAATAAGCCCAGAAAATCAGCTCATACAGAGATGTGGAACCATCGTGGTACAGAGGTTAGAATGCCAAGACAGGATCAAGGAGAAGCAGCTTCAGATCTTCACTCTGCCATGATGCTCACTGTGCCACCTTGTACCAAGTTCCTCTTTCCCAGCTAACGAACCTTACAGCATTGTTGTGAGGATAAAATAGGGGAAGGAAGAACCACATATTCCACCTTGAAATCCACCTTGAAAGGAAGGATGGGATCAGGGCTCATTTCGAGGGGGAACGCGCAGGAACACAGTTTCGGCAGTTCCCCAAAGAGGTCACATGTCAGGTGACCCCACCCACCTGACTCTCGGCCATTTTGGGCCCATTTCGGCCTGGATTGGGGCTGAAACGGCCCGGATCGGGCCTCTGACGGGTGGTGGATCACTCTCCCACTCAGCAGCGGCCCAATCTTGACCATTTGGGGCCCCTTTTCAGCCATTTCCAGCCCCTTTTTGCCATTTTGAGCCCAATTTTGGCTCTGAATGGCCAGGATTGGGTCCGAAACAGCCAGGATAGGCAATGTCAGGGGGTGTGGCATACGCAAATCAGTTATGCTAATGACAACACTTCTGGTGATGTCAAGGGGCATGGCATATGCTAATGAGTTATGCTAATGAATTCCTCCAGCTCTTTTTCTACGGAATGACCCCTGGATGGGATAAATATGCTCTAGGTAGATATGGGAGAATCCTCCCTGTTTGCTATGAAAAGCGTTGAAAAAAGCAAAGAGCTTGGTCAACATTCCAACTCTTAAAAAGTCATAACTGAGTTGCCAAGACTCAAAATTGATGTACAATCTGGATTTCAAGCTGCCACCTAATGTGATTTGGCCATTTTAAACATCCTGTACAAAGTAGCATTTGGTGTTGGGGGTGGAATATCATATTTTACCGAGAGTCGCTTTTGGCTGATTAACTAAGTTTATTTAGCTAACAAAATCCCGCCCCCCCTGTAATCAACCCGCCTGTTTCCACAACTTTTCCCGTGCCAAGACTGTGCCCTTAAACGTGGAGCAAACTAATCGGGTTGATGGCAGAACAAGAACGGTGTTCCCTGCAAAGAGAGAGGCGTTCTCAATGGGTGCTCTTTGCTGGATGAACCTGAGCTGCTCCTATAATAATACTAATTACAGATTGAAAAAGAGATAGCCTGACAGGCTTAAAAATAAGAAAGTGATAAGGAAAAGGACACCCTTGTTAATGACCTCTATTCAGTGCCGAAACTTCACAAAATCAATGCTTTGCTTACTTGTGGAAGAGAATACAGCTGCCTCCGTAGTGGATTATAATTAAATTGTCAACATTTCGCCTAATTTAGGTATTCATTATTATTATTTTTTTTGCAACGCACTGGGTGGTTCAAAAGAAGTACATCTTCTGAAGATCTGATTTTGACCCCCCCCCCCGCCCCTGCCCCCGCTCCCCCGTCCTCAACCCTCTCTTCCCAATGGCTGCATTTCCAGTCAATAGCTTTCATTCCCAAATGGAGAATCAGATGGTTTTTCCAGGTCTCTCTGCTATGGTAGGAGATCTTCCGCTGGCAAGCTCCTTGGCCTGCTGCTGACATCACTACATCACTTCCGGGTAAAATCTAGGAGTGAAAAGGGGTAGCTTTAGGAATCGCCAGAAACTCTGTGGAATAACCATAGAGTTTCTGGTGATTCTTAGAGCTATCCATGGTCACTTTGGGGGTTTACAAGTGACACAATGACATTGGTGATGCTGACATCACACACACCCTTGTCCCTGCCCCCAGCCCTTCCAATAGTTGCCAGCCTAAACCTGGTAACCTTAGCACCAAAGTACTCTTAGGGCACACTAGTTGATACGTGTGGTAGGAGTTGGGTTGCTGTCTCTCATTCTAACTTGCAGGCACACAAAACACTGGGGGACTAACATTTCCAAGTGTTCTGGGGCCCCAGTTAGCTCAAGAGCATGGTGCAGCAGGGAGGGGCTTCAGCATTCCCTCTTGCACTGTTTTCCCAAGACAAAATGTCCAGGGGGGCCTTGTTTGTCCCAACGTTGAGCTCCTGAGAGCCAAGCTACAAGTGACAAATTACACTTGTCTGGCAAGTGAACAGCCTCACGTGTATTCCTCCCTGTTCACTTGCCATTCACTTGCTCTCCACTTGCTCTCCACTTGATCAAGTGGAGCGCAAGTGAATGGCAAATGAACAGGGAGGAATACATGTGAATCTGTTCACTTGCCAAGCAAGTGTAATTCGTCACTTGTAGCTTGGCTCTGAGTAGAGCGAAGAGAGTCCCCCTGTGGTTGTTTCGGCTCAGGAAAGCAGTGCAGTAGGAAAGGGCCCTCCTCCCTCATGACATGTTCCTGAACCAAATTGGGCACTTGGGAATGTTATTCCCTGATGTTATGTGGGTCTACAAGTCTGGTCAAGGGATTCCTGAAGCCTGACCCGATCTATGTCATGGGCATCATCTTGTTGAGTCCTACAGTGCAGCAAGAAAACTGCCAGAGCACTGTAAGGTATAAATGAAGCTGCTTATAATTGCATGCTTTAAAAAAAAAATTATTAGGTGAGTACAAAATTACAGTCATTGTTTCGATTATTAAACCTAAATATCAAATTTCCCCGACCCTTTCCCTCCCCCCTTTTCTGGTGACTTCCAACAGTTTTCCAACCCATATTTTATTCTATAACCTATTTTTCTATTCTCCCTCTATGTAATTAACTCTCATTACATTTATAAACTAAATAATTTCCATTAGCTTTAAATCTATCTAAAATTTAAATTTTACCGTAATTAAAACTTTTCCTTAAATGGTAAAGATTACTGTCCCCACTTAATTCCCCTAATAGCTTTCAAATTGCCACAATTTCCCCTTCACGTCCCATTTTTTTTTCAAATACTCCTTCATTTCCCCCCAGTCCTTAAAGAATTCTTCAGCATTCTGGTCTCTCAGGGCCAAGCTACACATGACGAATGACACTTGAACGGCAAGTGGATTGAGTGGAGGGCAAGTGAACAGGGAGAAATACACTTGCCATTCAAGTGTCATTCGTCATGTGTAGCTTGGCCCTCAGCCTTCTTGCCATTTTGTCCATTTATTATAATTGCATGCTTTGATGAGTCCGCATAGGAGTCAGTTTGCTGGGTCTCTGTCTGAGTTCTGAGAGCCAAGCTACAAGTGACAAATGACACTGGCCTGGCAAGTGAACAGACACGTGTATTCCACCCTGTTCACTTGCCATTCATTTGCTCTCCACTTGATCAAGTGGAGCGCAAGTGAATGGCAAGTGAACAGGGTGGAATACACTTGAGTCCGTTCACTTGCCAGGCAAGTGTCATTCGTCACTTGTAGCTTGGCCCTGAGTTACTGAGTTACTGTCTGAGTTACTGTTGCTAGCCATTCCACTTTATAATCAGAATCTACTAGGGATGGGAAATTCTGTACAGAGATCAGTTCCCCTGGAGAAATGGCTGCTTTTGAGGGTCGAATCTATGGACCCTGCTGAGGTCAATTTTCTCTCCCTAAATCATACCATTCCCAAGCTCTGCTTCCAAATGTCCAGGGATTTCTCAACCCAGAGTTGGAAGCCCTAAAGGGAATCTATGTATGGTTCCTGCTCAAAATTGTAAACATTCATTTCAGCAGGTAAGGGTCGTTTATATTTTAAAGGTCTGACAGGCAGATTCCTGCATCACACAAGCCATTTTGCAAAACAGCAAGCGAGGAGGGGTCTCTGTTTTTGCTGCTCCATGTGGTTTTCTGCACATGTGGAGCAGTAAAACCTGGGGGGGGGGGACTCCCCTGTGCTATTTTGAGACATGGAAACTGTTTATGGGGGAAGGCAGGCGCTTTGCCTTCCCTTGCAGTGGAATTCTGAGACCGAGTGGGCTCTCCTTTATTTTTTAACAGCCATTCCCCACAGCTGCTGTTTGGCTGCAGAGAACCCTAGCTGGGTCTGGGGAACTCTTAAAAACCCCAACTCTTAACAAACCTGCACGTCTAGTTTGACTAGTGGTGTGCATCTAGAAAGTTTTCATTTCAGTTTTGGTTCCAGGGCTACGGAACTATCTTAATTACTGATTAGTTCCGGCTGGGGTGTGCCAGCTTAGACCTTATCTGTTTTGGGTTTTGGTTTCATGAGTTTCAGCCCCTTGCACTCATGTTGGCCATGTATGCAGAAAGGCACACTCTTCTTGTTGAGGGGGTGAGGCCCTGGAGCAGCTGTTTTTGCACACAATGGCAACAAAATCACACAGAAAACCCAGTCATAATAACATAATAATAACATTCAATTAATATACCACCCTTCAGGACAACTTAATGCCCACTCAGAGTGGTTTACAAAGTATGTCATTATTATCCCTACAACAAAACACCCTGTGATGTGGGTGGGGCTGAGAGAGCTCCAAGAAGCTGTGACTGACCCAAGGTCACCCCGCTGGCTTCAAGTGGTGGACTGGGGAATCAAACCTGGTTCTCCAGATTAGAGTCCCATGCTCTTAACCACTACACCAAACTGGCTCTCCTCTAAACCACTGACCCACCAAATATGAGAGCACGCAACAATGAGGTTCTGTGTTTATGGACCCCAAGGAGCGGGGAAGGCACACATCAAGGCAGCTGTGTAGGCACTCATACACTCTTCTTTTTGAATCATCCCAAACCCCAATGTTCTAATGAGCTTCTCCTCTCACACAACAATGGGCCCCAAAGATGGCCTTTTCTTTCCAATCTTTCTTTCTGTAACATGAGCCTTTGCAGCAGCTAGGGACTCCAAAGATGCTAGGGACTCAGAGGGACTCCACATGGATGCTGCTGGGCTGGCCTTTCCTTGCATTGCATGTAAAAGCACACAGAAAGGGAAAGTGATGCTGGTGCTGATGGCACCATGCTCTCTGATCCTTATGAGCCACTCAGTGCCAATGCCATAACCTCATTGCCAAGGAAGTGCTGAAAAAATGCGCTCCTGCTCGCCACACATACCCCCTTCCCACCAATGGAGTCAATGCGAAGGGCTCAGTCTCTCCCCTTTGGAGCCAATTGGTTGCATGTGCAGACAGACTTGCCATTAAGGAAAACAAGATGCTGCCAAATGGCCCCTGACTGCTCGGCGCATCTGCATGGCCTCTGCATGGTAAGTACTGAAATGAAACTCACGAACTTTTTGTCAGGGGAGAGTCATTACAACCTCATATCCTGGATTTGGTTCAGTGTTCTGGAAGCTGCTTCAGTGAACTGAACCACCAAGTTCTCTGTATTTTCGGCTCGTTTTTCCGGTAGTGCTCACCCATGAGCTTGACCCTGATATGCTGCAGTTCGGTGGTGATGTTAGAGAGTCTGTTTTCAAGAAGCTAGAAATGCTTCATGTATCGCAAAACTTGTATAATTAAAATATCTAATAATGAAAGATACAATACTCAGAGGTTTTCTGGGTTTTTTTACAAAAAGAACCTATTATTTAAAATTATGCATTTTTTAAAAAAAGTTGCTTTAAAAACTAGCAAGGAGACAAGAGCCGGACACATGAAACAACAGAAATTAGGAAAGAGGGAAGGAAAGGACTTCAAACTAGCCAAATATCTGGGAAGATAAGTATGGTTTTACTTAACGCCTGAAGCTTTGTCAGCTTATTGGACTAGGTGAACTGATCTGGAGAGGGAATTCCAAAGTCTAGGAGCCACCGCTGAGAAGGCAATGCTTCCTATTCTGGCAGAATGGGTGCAGCAAGTGAAGTCCCTGCAGAAGATCTCAATAAAGACCTCAACTAATGAGCTAGTGTTGCATAGTGGTTAGAGTTTCAGATTTGGATCAAGGAGATCCAAGTTCAAATCTCCACTTTGCCATGGAAAATCGCTGGGTGACCTTGGGCCAGTCATACACACTCAGCTTAGCCTACCTCACAGGGTTGTTGTGAGGATAAAATGGAGGAGAGAAGAATGTTGTAGGCCTCTTTGGGTCCCCATTGGGGAGAAAGGTGGGGTATAAATGGAATTAAAAACGCAAGAAAAATCCAGAAGATAAAAGTAGAAGTATGAGTCAGTATGAAGGGTCAGACTAGGATTTGGGAGTCTGGAATTCAAATCACCCTTCTGCCAAAGACACTGGTTGGGTGACCTTAGGCCAGCTGCTCTCTCAGCATACCCTCTCTCAATGAATGGCATACGTGGCTCTCCCATCACCCTACTGAGGCCCAGTACAGCCCTTTGAAATGGGCAGGCTGAGAGAACGCAACTGATTCATGTCCCCCAGAGAACTCCATGTGCGAACGTGGCTTGCTCAGGTATTACTTTGACACTCTAACCATCATACCATTTTCTATCTTTTTCCCCCCAGGGATGGCACAGAAAGCATATTGCTGTGGTGAAGAATTACGGTTTTGCCCTCCACCATCAAGCATACACGAATATTCCTAAACATGGAGGCTCCTTGGATCGTTATATGATTTTTTGCCTTGTGGTAGCCATCGAAAACTCATTTAAACTCTGAATCTTCTTGGCGCAGTTTCTTTATATTGATGAAATAGAGCTGACGTTCTCCGGAGAGCCAGAATGTTATTAAAACAGTTAACCTTGCACGGCTGTGGCTATCAATTATATCCTTCATTTGCACTATACAAGGCTGACGGCTTACTTGAAGTTCAAGAGAGAGGATTTTTTTTAATGAGATGTTAATTGAGTACACCTGCAGTTGGCTGAAATTTTTATGGACAATTAAGTGCGATCGTTCCCCCACCCCCAACCCCCCAACAAAACACTTGCCTGTTTCCTTGTCTGACTCCTACAGGACTATTCTGCAGTGAGAGGGGTCCGAGTGGGGCAAACATTGTCTAGGTCATTGCATGTAGCAATATCAGGTGTGTGGCTTTTATTTTACTGATACAACAATCTGGGCAGCTGTGGGGTTTTAGTCTTGCATTCTCCATGACTGTTAGTTGTTTTGCCAAGGGGCAAATGATTCTTTTGGTTTTGGAGACAATAAACACACAAGTGTGAAAGGAAAGCGGATTTATTAAATCCATCCAGTAATTTACAGGAAAGAAACAAATAGCTACACAATAGAGAACAGATAAAGAACAGAGTGGGTGCTTACACCCCAATACTGCTGTTGGGAACCCCTGGGGATGACAACAGGTGAACCCTGGTTCTGGATGGTTGCATGACACTGCAGTTCAGCCCAGGCTGAGGTTCTGCTGTGTTGGGGCTCTCTGAGACTTATATAGATCCTAAGTTACATACATAGTTACACCTGGCTCTTGTTTCCCCCTAACTGTCTTTAAAAAGAGATAATGTATTCAAGGCCAATGGATAAGTAGTATGTCTGGCAAGAGTCCAAGATGAAGAATGTTCCCTAAAACTCTCATACAAGTGCCTAGTCTAAATGACCTCACTCCTAAATGTAATAACATGTTTCTATGATTAGATAAATAGAATGAAAGATAAGATCTTTAAGTAAAAACATCTTACATTGCCAAAAAGGAATGTCCAGGTCTGGTCTGCACAGCAAACTGGGCATAAGATGGAGGAACTGTGACCCACCACTAAACTCCTCGAAATCACAATATTCTTCCCTGTATGCCACTACACTAGTTACTTACTGAAGTCTGCAAAGCATCTGGTAGGACCACATGGTGCTTCTCTTCCATGGATCCTCCATTAAAACCTTACTCAGTACTGTATGTATGAATGAATGAATGAATGAATTAACGAATACTGTATACAGTAGATCACTCCAGAAGGCGTATATCTTGGGTGGAACAACACAAGTGTGTGGGAGGGAATAAGCACGCTGCCCAGGTCCCAGTCTATGCATGATTCCTAGGATGTGATCACATGCTTACACATGTACAAAGTGTTTGCTGCTTTCTCAAAAGTTCTGTCTCAAAGACAGAGCCTATGTGCATGCCTGTAGTACACATTTAAGGGTCATGCTCATGTTCCACCAATAGTGTCTAGGACGGATGGGGCATGCTTCTCCTTTATGTGCATAGGGTTGGAGCTCTTGTCCAAGCAGAAATGCAAAAGAAGCACTAGGTTAGCAGCTTGCGCTTATCCAGCTTATTGTCTCTCCACTGGAGTTTCTGTTTGTGCAAGATTTTGTGCAACCAATTTCTGGGTACTATAATATATAGAGAGAAATACACTAGATATGGTGCACAAAAAATGGTACACAAGAGGACTTGCGCTACTTCCATTTATGTTTCTGCATGCACATCACTGAATCCAAGCCACTGTTTCCATCTGGGTGTGAACACATAACAACAACAACAACAACAACAACTCTGCTTATATATTGCTCTTCTAGACAGATTAGTACCTCACCCAGAGCAGTGAACAAGTTAGTGTTATTATTATCCCCACAATGCAGCTGGGGAGCTGGGGCTGAGAGGAGTGGCTTACCCAAGGCCACCTACTGAGCTCATGACAATAGAGGGATTCGAACCAGTAGAGTGCTGATTCGCAGCTGAACCACTTAACCACTGTGTTACAGCAGCTCTAACTAAACAGTATGTGTGTGTGGGGTGGGGGGTCCTATAAGTCAGGGTGGAAATGCACAAGCGTGAAATAACAGACTTAAACACCAAATGGTATGACTTAAAAAATATACAGCAGAATATGTTGCTCAGCTGGGGAGTGTTTGAGCATTCCTTACTGTGCTTAGGCATACAGCTTAAACTTTCATAAATTTATCAAGACGCTGGTTAAAGAAAAAAGAATCTGCTAGACTGTAGTTTGCATCACTGGCTTAAAGGTACCAGCTGTCTGTTCTCATTTCTCCTGGACAAAGCATCGCTGTCTTCTGCAAACGGCAGCATTAATCTTGCGCAAATTTGAAAGGGAGGGATACTTTGTTTAAAAAGTTTTATTGGAAGGCCTCCCATTCTGCCACTCGGCAATTCTTCACACTTGATAATGATGGCTGTAAAATGAACAACAACACAACAATCATCATGGACAAGAAATAAATAAAATATCCACTTGAGTCTATAAAAAAAGCCAGTGGTGCACAGACTGTGTCATTTACAGGACGACCCAAATAAACATCACATCTTTAGGTACCTCCTTCCTTCACATAAAGCGATTTTAAGAGACTCGCACATACCCCTAAGAAGTTATCCTTGACTGAAAATCACCATCTGTTTCTTTTTCATTACCAACTTGGCCATTATTTAAAAACATGAATGATACCCGTTATAATTGTTTGTCATTCTCATACTGAATCTTCATTCTGCAGGTTCAGACTAGCCTAAGCTTTTCAGAGCTTGGCAGCTAAGCAGAGTCGACCATGGTTAGCTTCTGGATGAGATACTGTCAAGGAAGTCCAGGGTTGCTATGCGGAGGAAGGCAATGGCAAACTACCTCTGCTCATCTCTTGCCCTGAAAGTAACCTGAGGAGCTGCCATAAGTCAGTTCTGATTTGACATCATCATCATTATTACAGTCTGTGCAATAATAATTTAATAATAATTGTACATGGAATGCAATTTATGATGTGGTATATTTATTAAATTGTTTGCAATGGACTGGTCTGCCTCCTCCCAAATCTGTGTACATTGGTTTAGTTTCAGTGGGGGGAGTCCCTGCTAAGGTAGTTCTGTTTGTCCCTTGTCCTGAAACCAGTTGCTCCCATCCCTGTTATCTCCTTGTTAATAAATAGATGTTGTTTTGAGCATACCTATCTTTGCTGTTGGGATCTGAGAGCAGGAATCTGAATGAGCACCCTAATCTAGACTTAATCTGTACCACTATACTTATGGCTATGGGCCAAACTACAAGTGACGAATGACACTTGAACAGCAAGTGTATTCCTCCCTGTTCACTTGCCCTCCACTTGCTCTCCACTCAATCCACTTGCCGTTCAAGTGTCATTCATCACTTGTAGCTTGGCCCTATGACGACACTCTATGACTTGGGACATTTCTCTCTCACCCCTTTTTGATGTTTTGCATATACTGTAATTGATTGGGATACGTTATTACACAGGAATTAATTCACTAATTGCTTAGTTATTGATTAAATTTATTGTATATGCTCCCATACTTAGGACCTTTTATAAGTTGTCTGGCAAACTTCCTTTGTCTTCTGTTTGTGACACTCTACAGACACCATCTTGATCAGCTAGGAGACTTCAACTTTGCAGTTTAAGTCTTTTTTATATATTATGAACATATGAATCTGTTTCATATATCAAGTCACTCTATGGGTCCATCTAGCTCAATATCATCTGCTCTGATTGACAGTAGAATTCTTTGTTTCCGAGTACAGGAAAGTATCTCTCTTCCTGAGACCCTTTAATATTGAGTTTACTGGGGGCCTTGTGTGTGGCCATTTCCACACGTCCTTAAAGAGACGTCCCACTCACTGAACGCTGATGGCTTTTCCACTTCACTCCACGCATCTCCAATTTCAGATCGGTAGCAGGTTGTTTGGCTTCTGTTTTTTCAGAGCCTTTTCTGAGAATGCACTTTCCCACAGTCCCTGAAAAGGCGCTGACAAAACGGAAGTCAAACAGCCTGCTACTGTTTTGAAATCAGACATGTGAAGGGGGAAAGCCATCAGCGTTTGGTGAGTGGGCCGTTCCTTTAAGGACGTGTGGAAAAGGGCTCTGTAAGACCTGTGCTCTACCACTGGGATACAGCCCCTTTCCTATGAAAAAGACAGAATTCCTCACATAAAGGTTCTGGGAAAGTAACAAACCCCTGACAGCAAAATTATATCTACTGGAATTCAGCTTAGAAATGCAGCTCATGCAGAGGATCCTCAGATACCTAAAATGGGGAGCTGTGTCCAGTTACAGCAGGACATTGGAGTTCATTTTAGAGCTCTATTCATCCTTATGCATGCATGTATGACTAATACCAGTGTTTTGGTCTACCACCCCAAACTCTGGGCTTGATGCCGGGTGAGATCAAAGCTTTGGCTCCTCCTCTTCGTGTCATGTTACTGTAATATTCAAGTGACTTCCTGTCATTTGCTTGAAGCACAGCACTTCCCACAGGTTAAGCAGCTTGCTCTCTTCTTGTTATTTGTACTGTATATTTGCAAAATGAGATTTTAGCTTATTTTAACGATGTAAGCGGCTTGGAGTTCTTTGATCAGGAGAAAAGCAGGAAATAAACAGTTTAAAGAAATATACTCAGTGACAGTAGATTTCAGAAAAAAGAATGAATTTGAAATACAAAACATGGTGTCAAAGCACCAGCTGATTGGGGCTACAAAGATGTTTTGAACCAGGATGAGAGTCATAGCTAGTGGGAAGGGTTATCAGTCTCAAGGAGAGGCATGGTGTTTTGCTATTCGTCTATGTTATTTATAGACTACCATTCTCACTAAGATTCAAGGAGGATTATACACTGTTCTCCTTGAGTTACACCTGGTCTTCAGATTAGGGAGGTCAGTTCTCTGGGAGGAAGTGGCAGCTTCGGAGGGTGTGATATACCACAGAGTGTAGTAGAAATTGAAGCCTAGACCAATATCACATTCCTGCTGAGCTCCCTCCTCAAATGCCAATCTATCCAGCCTCTGCTCCCACATTTTCAAGAATTTCCCAATCCAGAATGGGAAACCCTTCTGGTGAGTGGGAATATTTGGGTCTCCAACTCCCCTTGTTCAACTCAGGCATCCCCACAACACATTTGCAAATGTATCTGCAAGATAGGGCATCTTTTTCAGATGAGAAGTAGGGGTGTGCATAATGGGAAAAAAAAACCGAAAATGCACGTAGAACTCACTGGTTTAGCTTGTTAAAGAAGCTTTTGGAGCAATGAACCAAATTAAGGAGACTAAATTGTAACAAGTCCCACCCACCAAAACGTTTATGTGTTTCATTTTGGTTCGTACCTTCCTGCAGCAGGCAGGCACTGGGCTCACCTTGCAGGGCAGCAGTTTCTTTTCTTGAACAGTGCCAATCAGATCCCAAGAGGAGAAAGACTTTATGTTATTAAGTAACTCTGTTGGCAGGAGGGGCAGATGAGACCAATGTATGTGAGTGCATCTCCCTACCCCCTACCCCATAGCTACCCGGGAAATGGCTTGTCGCCTTCCCTAACAATCAGGACTTCCCCTCCTATCAGTTTTGGAAATATTTGGAAGGGAGACTTCAATCATAGGCTGGGAGTAAGCACTATTGAATTACATGAGACTTGCATCTGAGTAGACCTGTTTAGGATTGCTTCCATAGTCTATCAAAAACAATCCTGTCTTCCCCACAGCAAAATGAAAACTTATGGGAAAGATATAGATCGGGTTTTTTGGAGGGTGGGATTTAGTCAATCATTCTTCCTGCTTGCAGTTGGGCAGTGGAGAAGATTGGCAGCGAGAATGCCCCATTTTGCAGTGGAATATTGAGCATTGAAAGGAAGGATTTATATCCCCTCCCATTGTAGGAAGTTGGGAACAAAACTACAAAGAACAAGGAAACATGAAAACTATAGGCAACAGCAAAAGGCAAAGGTAATGTTATTGGCACTATAGAAAAAGAAGAAAAAGTGAACATGAAGCAGGACTGTTTTTAATGTTGGAGCATTCTCCTACTTGGGAATATCCTGCTGCTGCTGCTCCACCCACAAATGCCCCACCTTCTATGGTCCGTTATTGTGTGTGTGTTATTGTGCTTGAGGAAAAACTCAGTGGACCAATGGTTTAGACTAGGAGGGAATGGACGGTTGATGCTGGTTTTGGTTAAGGGAAAAAACAGCTGCCCCAGAGTCTCATTTCCATACCTCCTCTAGAAAAGAACAGTGTATGTTTGCACATTTGTGGCCAAAGTGCACACAGTGGGTTGAAACTCACGGAAAGAAAAATGGATCAGTTCTGAGGCACTGGCCAACCCGGAACAAACTTGTCCTGAAATGGAATTATTTTGGAACCCCCTGGAACCAAAACAGAAGTGGAAAGTCTCTTGGTGCACACTCCTAATGTGAAGACATTAAATATTGGGATACAAGTTAATAATAGCCACACAGCCATTTATCACAACAACAATTTTTTTTGCCAACCTCCAGTTGGGGCTTGGAGTTCTCCCAGAATTATAACTGTTCTCCAGACCACAGAGATCAATCCCCCTGGAGAATATGGAAGTTTGGAGGGTAAACTCTATGGCATCACATCTCCACTGATCTCCATTCCCTTTCCAAACTTCACCCTCTGCAGGATTTACCCCAAATTTCCAGGAACTTTCCTGCTAGAAGCTGGCACCTGTGTGTGTGTGTGTGTGTGTATGTGTGTGTGTGTGTGTGTGTGTGAGAGAGAGAGAGAGAGAGAGAGAGAGAGAGAGAGAGAGAGATATTCTATCTTCAATCCCATGGACCCAACATGTGGGTGAATTAGACTTTAATGTTTTAGGAAGGTATAAATATCCTCTCTGCCAACCAACCCTAAACTGTGATTGTGTCTTCTAAGTTATATTAAACTACCAATTAGTGGGAAAAACACTATAATGGCAGCAACTAACAGAACAAAAAATGTCTTTAATTACATCTCCCATGAGTCTCTGCAAAACAAAATGCCAACACAGTCCCCCATTTTTTTTTGGTTGTTAATGAGTACTTAAGTTGCCTGGGCAATGCACGCACACACACACAGATAGCACACACACACACACAGATAGCATCGTTTGTTGGTGAGAAAACCCAGCTGTGTTGCTAACATAATAGGCTTTTGTTACAGCCAAAACTGCAAAATATACTCTGAAAGGGAGGTGTGGGGTGTAGTACCACATGCAAGGTTCTCAAAATTATAGCCAGCTTCCAAAGTTCTTAGGTATGCCTAAAAACTTGTGGATACCCAGTATGATTTGTTTTGAATAATTATTTCCACAGTGGAGATGCCATTACAAGCTGATGCCAAGAAGGAAAGAAACAGATACTTATCTATCTATCTATCTATCTATCTATCTATCTATCTATCTATCTATCTATCTATCTATCTATCTATCTATCTATCTATCTATCTATCTATCTATCTATCTATCTATCTATCTATCTATCTATCTATCTATCTATCTATCTATCTATCTATCTATCTATCTAATCTAGTAATGCTCATACGGCTATTGCCTTAAGCAGAAATTAAAATAGGAAGACCCTTACTTGATATCATGTCTCTGATGTTTAATTATTGCCCTTATATATTTTGCCACAGAAAGAGTAACATATCGGCTCTCATATTGGGTAGTTCCATATTTTTAAGTAGAGGGATGATTAAGCTAGCCCTCAGTTCACTAAATATGGGACACTCTATAATCATATGTTCAATGGCTTCAGTTTTATCATATGGGCATCTGCATGTTCAGTTAGTATATGGCACTTTCTTGTATCTACCCTCCAAAACTGCTGAGGGAAGGGCATCAATTTTTGCTACTATAAAAGCTCTTCTGAGCTTTGGTACTGTCAGATGATAAAAATACTTTGGCAGTTGCATCGAGAGGGCAATACCTAAGTAAAGAGTCAAACATACCCTCCGTGCCCTAACAGATGTACGAATAATGTCCAACTTCCTGAAACACATTTTTATTTGCCTATTTTTATCTTTGGTCTCTGTAGTCTTCTTGACCATATTATTTGTTGTTTCTAGGCATTTCATTTTCTTTCCCAATAGTTGATCCCATTGACGATTATATTTATTTGCCTGAATGAGTCCAAGTAGAGTGGGCCCACCCTCAGATTTAAAAATCTATACTTTAAAAAGAAATGCTTTTATCCATGCCTTAGCTTCCATCGATATTTCGCCCAATTCAGCTCTCAGAGCTATTCCCAAAACTCATCTGGGAGTAGCCAAGCACTGGAAAAAATCATATTAGATGTAATCCAATCTCTCAGAAGCTGCCTGAATCCAGATATCTGCACCAGTTATGTAAATAAATGCCATTCATTTTATTCAACTTATTTTGATGTTGTCTTTCCATCCAAAGAACACCTGAAACAGCTGATTTCCATTTGGGTTCCAGAGAGTTTCGAA
The DNA here is from genome assembly GCF_028583425.1 of Eublepharis macularius. Taxonomy (NCBI): domain Eukaryota; kingdom Metazoa; phylum Chordata; class Lepidosauria; order Squamata; family Eublepharidae; genus Eublepharis; species Eublepharis macularius. Next base: position 22,244,611 of record NC_072801.1, read on the forward strand.
ATAATTCCATTTCATGACTAGTTTGTTTCAGGTGGGCCTGTGCCTTGGAACTGATCCATTTGATTTTCCATTTTCATGAGTTACAACCCATCAATAGAAAATATAAGATTCCCACATCCTGCATTAACACTACATTTCATTAAAAGGTTATCAGAACATGCCACCCAATTATTTATTCTGAAAGTCCCTTGTTGGATCTCAGAAGCTAAACAGGGTCGGCCTTGGTCAGTACTTGAATAGGAGTTTACTGACAAAGACTGGGGTTACTCCACAGGGGAAGGCAACAGCAAACCACCTCCGCTCACCTCTTGCCTTGAAAACCCTATCATCCAGGGTCTCCTTGAATTTGTTGCAACTTGACGGTACTCACGTACATATGAATGTCACCTCTCCAGCAACCTTCTCGAGGTCATTCGCACAGTAAAACAGGATGAAATATTAAACACAGCATGAGTCATTGGCATTACCAAACCATTAAAAACCACATTATGTCAGAAAGTTGCAGAGTTTGTGCTGGTGGCACATCCGGGGTGTGTGTTGGATGGAGGAGGGGGGGACTAAGCTTGGGATGGCAGCCAAAAAGGCCTTCTGTTAAGTATCTGCCAACAAAATCTAAGGCAGGTGTCTACATCCTAATCACGCCTAGGGTTGGCATCCATTCATGGTCCCCCATATCTGTGTGACTGCCTCTCCCCCTATATTTCCCCAGAGCAGCTTTGCTCATCTGGTCAAGGCCTTCTGCAGATACTATCTTGCCACTGGGCAAAATCAATAGCTGTCCTAAAATGGCTGTCAAGCAGCAGCCAGCAGGAGAGCTTCAGCCAGCCAGATTAAGAAAAACCAAGTTCTGTCTGCATTCATAACAATGATTTTTTTAACCTTTCTGCTGAAGACACTGCATTTTCCTTCCATCCTAGTTGTGGTTGGTTGGTTGTTTCCTTTCAGGAAGTAAGGAAGGATTCTTTTGCAGCCTCCCTCCAAACTATTGTTGCACTTACATTATTTCCTATAGGGGACTTCTGGGGTGGTGGTTGTGGAGTTGGTGTTTTTTAATCAAATGTGTCCAAATTTGCAGCAGAGTGTTGCCTGCCTGTCCTTCAAAGAACCCAAAATTTTCAAGCAAATTGGGCAAAGTGTTTGAATTCTACAGCCCCCTGAGCAAACCTCCCCCCACCAGCTATTGTTGCGTTTTCATGATTCCCTATGGGGGAATTTTGAAGGGGCAGGAGGACATTTCAACCAAATGTCGCCAAAATTGCAGCAGAGTATCTTCTGCCTTTCAAAGATGGGTAAAATGTTCGAATTCTAGAGGTCCCTGAGCAAGCAGAGACTTTTGTACCTTAATAAGAAAAAAAAAGTCTCTCTCCAGCCCATAAGAAAGGGGAAAAGAGAATGCAGCTTGTGCAGCTTGTGATTGACTCAGAGTGCTCTTTGCTCCAGTCTTGCAATGATCTGATTGGTAGGGAGAAATTCTCCAGGAAATCAGTACAAATTCAAAGTGAAATGTGAGCTCGTACTGTATTGTTGGTAAACACCAGAACTTGCGGGGAGGTGGGGAGGCACACATTTTTTCAGGGAGAGGTTTTGTGTCTACCAAGCAGACTAGACTAGTGTTTCTGTTCCAGAGAATCACAAGTAAGACCCAGAAAGTTATTTTTGTGATGTTTATGGTTTATGAATTTCATTATTCACCTTCCTAGCAGTTAAACCTAAATAAGTGAATTTTGGACAAAGAAATTTGCCTCCACATAACAACACTACTTCCAATAACTTGGGGTCCACATAATTTTTAAATATCAAAACCAACACTTTTGGAATGGAGTAAAGGTCTTTTGCATCACCTGATCCTTTTAGCTGGAGATGAAGAGGACTGAATCCAGGACTTGTTGCCTGCAAAGCAGAAGTTCTGCCCTGGAGCCACCCCCCCCCCCACAAGAGTCCATCCCAAACAATGGAACCAAATTGTTTTGTAACACCTTTGGGAGATTTTCTTGCTAATAGAATCGCTATAATGGCTGCACCAACTAAATCCGAATGAGGCTGCCTTATATATTTATATAGGTGTATAATACGACTTTGGGGGATCAGCTCATGATATGCATACAACAGCAGAGACAGAGAGAAGAACTCATTCCCAGCCCAGGCTGATTTTAAGCCCACACTGACAGCTGTTTCCAATGTGCCTCCGGTGTGTTCCAAAGGCAGCAACTTTTTAGAAGTCAAAAAGTTCCACCAAAATGGAGTTGGCTCATCAACATCCTCCAGTTTTGAAAACCGCAGTGCGGAACATACTCTGTCTCGTCTCTGACTGTATTTCTGCAATGCATAGGCCAGAAACAGCTCAAAGCGTGCCAGAAAAAGAGAGTTCTTCGGCACAGACAAGTATTATACACTAATAAATTGATGGAATACTTTGAAAAGCCTCCAAAAGGACAGGTGTTCAAATTAAATCAAGTTAAATATTTGCAGCTCCCCCCACCCCCAATTCCTGCCTGAACAACTGCATAACTTCAACAGTTCTCAGTAGATAAACACCCGTCTGTTTTGCTTATGACTGGCGAATTCTGCTGGGGAAATACTGGAAAACTTGATGTGCTCTTTCCAAATGGAACTAACTGCTTAACCATAGTAGACAAAGAATATTGATTAGAAAGCTCTGGAAAGTTAACAAAGGAATTCAGAAATGGTCCACAGGTTTAGTCTGGAGGCTTCAAAATCCTCTTTGGAGCATATATGTGTTGCCGCACTTTCTGAGAAAGGTCTGATAGGCACCATAGTTGAAGTCCTATATTTAAGTGAATGGGGAAGAGCTGCGGTTCAGAGGCAGAACACTTGCTTGGCATGGTGAAGATCTCAGGTTTGATCTCCTCTTAAAGTATCTTAGGAAACTCTTGTTGAGAAAAACTAAAGAGAAGCCAACCAGCAGCTTGAAGACTGACACAATCTATTCCAGCATGTGATTTGGCAAGTCCCAGCTCTCTTCATCAGATGCATACACTTGTACATCCTCAGGAGATATGCAGATGATACCCAATTCTATATCGCACTATCCAGGTCCCCACAGGATGCAGTAGAAATCTTAGATCGCTGCCTGACAGCCGTAGTGAAATGGCTGAAAAATAACAAATTAAAGTTGAACCCAGACAAGACTGAACTGATGCTTGTTGGGAAGTCAGAGATCTTGAAAAACGTTGTGCTCCCCACTTTCAATAGAGTTCATTTGACCCTTGCAGACTCGATTAAGAGCCTAGGGGTTATACTGGATCCTGCACTACTACTAGAAAAGCAAGTTAAGGCAGCGCAAAAAATGCTTACTATAATCTCACTCTAGCCTGGAAAATGTCTTCATATCTCGACATGGCCGACCTGGCCATCTGGATCTATGCTATGGTAACATCAAAACTTGACTATTGTAATGCATTATACATTGGTCTCCCATCTAAGTTAACTAGGAGGCTCCAATTGGTGCAAAATGCTGCGGCTCGACTATAATCAGGAGCGAGCAGGAGCTTGAACATCACTCTCATCCTAAAGTCACTCCATTGGCTACCTATCAGTTACCGTGCTCAGTTCAAAGTATTGGTTATTACATACAAAGCTCTTCATGGCCTTGGTCCAGCATACCTATGGGACCACCTCCCTCACTATGTCCCTCCATGACAGCTTCGCTCATCTGAATAGGGTGTCTTGCAGGTGCCGGCCTGTACAGGGGCAAAATTAACAGCAGCCCGTACATGAGCTTTCTCTGTGATGGCCCCTACCCTATGGAACGACCTGCTTGAGGAGGTCAAGAGAGCCCCCATGCTCCTGGCTTTCCGCAAACAATGCAAAATTGAATTATTCAAAAAGACCTTTTTCTCAGCTAAGAGGGTGATACTGTAGGAAAGGGGTCCCAGAGGTTTTGCTGATGAGTTAGAAACCATAGATTTCACCATTATGTTGACTTACATATTATCTGTTGCTTTAAATAAGTACTTCTATATACTACCTGTGCTTTATGTTGTTTAATGTCAGTCCTAGAATTGATTATGTTCTGTTTCAGCAGTTCCTCAACCCCATACTGGATCCTTGCTAATACTATGTCTTTGTAAACTTATATTCATTTACCCTATGACATTGTTTATGGAAATGTTCTTGACACTGTATGGAAATGCCTACCCTTGTCCTTGCCACTGATTGTACTAATCTCACACTCTGTAATCCTCCTTGAGTCTCAGTGAGAAAGGCGGAATACAAATGACATAAATAAATAAAATTTATATTCAGAACACTCCTAACAATAGATAGATAGGCACCTTAGGATAAACACAGAGTCAGATCTAATCAAGGAATGTGGACATTGTGAATCATACTGAGATATTAGCACCTATTATTATTATTTATTATTTATATCATACCCTCCCCGCAAGCAGGCTCAGGACGGCTAACAACATTTAAAAACAATTTAAAACATTTTAAAACATATAAAACAATTTAAAACATTTTGTATTGTGCAGCGGCAGCATCAGGAAGACTTATAATATTTTGCATACATACTGTGGTGGACAGTTTTATATGGTTTCTTAAAAAAATTTCCTTCCCCCCTCCAGGCTGGCGGAGGCCCAATCTTAGCCATGAGCCTGGCAGAACAACTCTGCCTTGCAGACTGGGCGGAAAGACAACGAATCCCGTTGGGCCCTGGTCTAGGTAGACAGAGCATCCCACCAGGTAAGAGACAGGACCGAGAAAGCCCTGGATGTCGTCGTGGCCAGGCAGGCCTCCTTGGGACCAGGGACTGCTAATAGCTGTTTTTCTCCTGATCAGAGAGTCCTCCGGGGAATATATGGGGAGAGACAGTCCCGCAGATACGCTGGCCCCAGTCCGTATAGGGCCTTATAGGTCAATACCAGAACCTTGAATCTGATCTGGTACTTCACTAGCAACCAATGCAGCTCACGCAGTATCGGTGTTATATGCACTCTACTTGGTGTTCTGGTAATAACACGCATCGCTGCATTTTGCACCAGCTGTAATCTCTGAGTCAGGCTCAAGGGCAGTCCCACATAGAGCGAGTTACAGTAGTCCAACCTCAAGATGACTGTTGCCTGGATCACTGTAGTTAAGTCACAGGTTGACAGGTTGACAGGTAAGGGACAAGTTGCTTGGCTGCAGATGGAAAAAAGAAGACCTAACAACTCCTGCATCCTGTGCCTCCATTTTTAAGGAGGCATCCAGAATCACCCCAAGCTCTTGACCCTCAGAACTGGCACAAGCTGTGCCCCATGGGACCTAGTACCCCCTGGCTCAAGTACAGAACCTCTGTCTTTGTCGGGTTCAGCTTCAGCTGACTCTGTCTCAACCAACCAGTCATGGCTGCAAACGCATGTTCCAGGACATCTGGGATTGAGTTGGGCTGGCCTATATTGAATGAAGACAGTCAAGTCACTAATTCGAGCTTGGTGGACCATCCAGGTAAGGTCATAGCATTATTTAACCATTATTATGTAACTGTTATACGTACTATTTTCCCGAGGAGCTTATGGTTCAGTAGTAGCACACACACTACATGGTGAAAGCAGCAAGAGTGCTATATACGGTGAAATGGAAAACAGACACGTGCCCTTATTCGTTAGAGTGAATAGATAAGATCTACAATTATGCATCGATAGCCAAATTAACTACTTAAGTGCCTAATAGACCAACAGTTGAATTTTGGGGAAAATGGAAAGATTCGTTTGATTACTTAGGCTAAAATTAAGATAAGGTAACTCGATACAATGACAAGATAAAACACAGGAGAAATGATTAATTAAAAATAGTTGATATGAAAGTTCTGGGTATAAGTAACTAAGGAGAGGGAATGAGAGCTATTATACAATTAAGTTGTGCCGTTATATATTATGAATGTATCTTTCTATTAGCTTAATCTAATTTCAAAGGTAGTGCTTGTATAAGTTTTTATGTACTTTCTATTGCGATATCGTTTCTTTTTAAATAAAGCGTCAGTTTGGTGTAGTGGTTAAGAGCGTGGGACTTTAATCTGGAGAACCGGGTTTGATTCCCCACTCCTCCGCTTAAAGCCAGCTGGGTGACATTCTATTTATATACCGCTCTTCAGGATGACTTAACACCCATTCGGAGCAGTTTACAAAGTATGTCATTATTATCCCTACAACAAAACACCCTGTGAGGTGGGTGTATATATATATATATATATATATATATATATATATATAATTTTATGTATGTATATATATGCATGTATATATGTGTATGTAAGCTTATCTATCTATCTATCTATATCTATATCTATATCTATATCTATATCTATATCTATATCTATATCTATATCTATCTATCTATCTATCTATCTATCTATCTATCTATCTATCTATCTATCTATCTATCTATCTATCTATCTATCTATCTATCTATCTATCTATCTATCTATATATATATATATATATATATATATATATATATAAAATCTTATATATATACATACACACACACACACACACACATATATATACACATATATGTATATGTAGGCCTCTGGTTTAGCCCCCCACCATCTCCAGGTAAAAGAGTCAGGTAGAAGATGACATAAAGCACCTCCACCTGAGACCCTTGAGACCTGCAGCCAGTCCGAAAATTCTGGCTTTGATAGACCAAGGGTCCGACTCAGTATAAGGAGCCTCATGTGTTCCACCATCTTAAGCTTATGGGGTAAATATGCCCTTCACGTACACTTTTGTAAATATTCTCTTTGTGGTTCCCGCCTCTGTTTGCTGTCCCTGTTTAAAGAGCAGACAGGTGATAAGGACTGGAGGCCTTTCGGTACTTCCAAGCAGAGAATGCCAGAGCCTGCCGGAGCTGTCCTTTTCTGCCCTTTCACACCATCAAGTGCTCGGTCTTAAAGGTCACGCTTTTGATGATATGAAAAGGAACAGGTGCCCCCTCCCCCCCAGCAAATACTGCAAGGTCAAGGAGCAAGAAATGCCATCGCTTTGTGTAACGGAGCAGGTGAACATTTATTTCTTCCTGCTGGGAGTTCTTGCTGAAAAATGCGTATTCCCCAACCGAGACATTGCAGGATGACTCATTAGTGAGAAAAGCTCTTGGCCCTGCTGCCGAGGGGTGGCTCATCCCCACCGAAGGCACTGCCCTTCCTGTGCGCTCTGAAAAGCGTCAGGAACCTGCCAGGCCTCTGAGTTCCACAACCCCAACCCTATTAAAAATGTATCGTTTGTGTTTGGTTGCGTGGCAACAGATGATTCCTTTTGTTCTGTTTTGACAAAGCAGCCGCTGAGTGTTCCCTCTTGTCATTGTAACCAAGAGAGATGCCCTCAGGCTTTCCTCTCGCTCTGTGTGTGTGTGTGTGTGCGTGTGTGCGTGTGGTAAAAGGTAATGAGCAGGGCTTTTTTTCTGAGGAAAGAGGTGGTGGAACTCAGTGGGTTGCCCTTGGAGAAAATGGTCACATGACTGGTGGCCCCACCCCCCTGCTCTCCAGACAGAGGGGAGCTTAGATTGCCCTCCGCGCCGCTTGGCAGTGCGGAGGGCAATCTAAGCTCCCCTCTGTCTGGAGATAAGGGGGCGGGGCCACCAGCCATGTGACCATTTTCAAGAGGTTCCGGAACTCCGTTCCACCACGTTCCTGCTGAAAAAAAGCCCTGGTAATGGGAGTATTTGGTGTTTCCTCCATTTTTCTTTGGAAAGCAGATTTTGGGCTCATGATGAGCAAGACGTTGCAATGTTCTCAGAATCCCCTTATGGCCTGCTCCAAATAGTAGCCCCAGGAGGAGGATGACAATGGCTCATCCTTCTCCCCTATGTTTTATGGTTGCCAACTCCCAGGTGGGGCCTGGAGCTTTACTAGAATTACAACTGATTGCCAGAAGACAGAGATCAGTTCCCCTGGACAAAATGGCTGGATTGGAGGGAGGACTGTATGGTATTATATTAGGGATGCCAGTCTGCTGCCAGGGGACCCTCCACCCTCACCCCCGCTTACCTGGACAGTTGGGGGAACACACTTCCTAGGGCTTGCCCCAGGGTGGCGCACCACTCTCCCAGGAGAGGCGGTGTGCGCCCAGACAGCACAGCATGATCCTGTGCATTGCAGCAACCCAATTTTGACCTAATTCAGCTGAACTCGGGTCAAATTTGGCCTGAATTGGATCTGAATTGGGCCAAATAGGGTTGCTGTGGAATGTGGGAATGCTCCCGTGCTCTACAGTGGCCAGATTCCAGCCAAATCAGCCCAGATTAAGGCCGAATTGGGCCTGAATCTGCCCAAATTGGGCTGCTCTGTAGCACAGGACCACTCCCGTACTCTGCAGCGGCTGGATTCGGGCCGAATTGGCCTGGATTCAAGCTGAATTGGCCTGAATCAGGTCACTACAGAGTGGGACAGTGCTCCCATGTTCCACAGTGGCCGGATTCGTGCCAATTCGTGCCCAATTCATGCCCAATTTGATCCTCGGGGAGCACAGAAGTGCTCCCATGGTGGCCTGTAACCGACGCAATGATGTCTCTTCCTGGATGTGATGTCATTGTGCAAGCTGGTAGCATGAGTGCATGCTACACGCACGCACGACAGGAGTAACTATAAGGTAAGTGCCAGGCCTCTGATCTCCCACGGGGGGGGGGGGGTGGATCTGGCAACCCTACATTATATCCTGCTGAGGTCCCTTCCCTTTCCAAACCCCACCCTCTCCAGGCTCCACCCCCAAATATCTAGGAATTTCTCTACCTGCAAGTGGCAATCCTATATAATGACTTTGACAGCTTTTGTACTGATGGTCAGAGTTTTATAGTCAACTAGGAAGTGGTTTTCCAACTCATAACATCATGTGACATTCTTTATGCCTCTTAAGGGTTCATGAAAGACCCTGTTTGTCCTTCCCAGGCTCTAGGGCCGAAGTACATTTCCTTCACCAATAAGGACACATATGCTGCAGAATCAGGTGGCAATGAGGTGGCAAGGCTCTGGGGTGGTAAAATGGGTGCTAGGGGTGTGCACTGAGAAAATTTTCATTTCAGTTTCAAATACAGGGCTTCCGGGCAAACTATTTATTCTTACTGGTGTTTTCCAGGTGGGGCATTACTGGTTCAGATCTAATCTGTTTGGGATTTTTTGTTGTTCTTGTGATTTTTGGCCCCATGTTTTGCAATGAGACCTTTCAAGCTTTGGGGGGCAGCTGTTTTTGCAGTTAATGGCACCAAGAGTCACATCCCCCCACTAAATAGATTTAAGGCCCATGATATTCAATAGTTTTTACTTCCAGGGAAGTATCTTTAGGATTGTAGCCCATGATTGAAGCCTTCCAGAGCTTTTATCAAGTTTGATTGATTGAACAGACCACTTGCACTCTCTTCCAGCTGCACTTTTCCTCACAATGACGTAGTATCCAAGTGTCCTGATGGGGATGGAGGAGAGAAACCAGTACCCAGGCAGTGTCTCCCCACCAAAATCCCCAAAATGCACATTCCCCCTTCCCTCCATTAGCCATTAGGCTAGGAAGGACGTCCCCTTGAATGGACACAATTGACAGGGAGAAAATGCCATTTCTTGAGTAGCCCTGAAAAAAAAAAGATGCATTCAGGCACACTGTGCACATTCTCCCTTCCTGCCAACTGAGTTAATTAGGTGGTATAATGTAACGTAAGGGCTCTCTCCCCTTGGCATCTGACTAGTGAATGCCATTAAGGAAAACAAGATGTTGCTATGCTGGTCCAGTGCCTGCCTGCTGCTGCTGCTACACGATAAGAACCGAAATGAAAAACATGAACTTTTCAGTGGGAGGCTTCCATTATAACTTGGTTTCCCGAACTTGGTTCACTGTTCTGGATGCTGCTTTAATGAAATGAAACAGTGATTTCCGTGTGTATTTCCAGATTGTTTGCTTCATTTTGCACTCTGCTGCTGCTCTACAGGTGAGGGAAAACTGCCTGCTTGGTCTTGGGCCAGTCACACACTCCTAGTGTAACTAGGGATGCCAGACCCCCAGTGGATCCCCCACCCCCACTCTCCACCCCCCACCCCCACTTACCTAACCAGCGGGGGGTGCACCTTCTGTGCACACTTCCCCATGGCTCTGTGTGCTCCCATGTGCAGCAGCTGCTGGGATCAGGCCATTTTGGCCTGGATTGGGGCTGCTGCAGAGCGTGGGGGCACTCCTGCGCTCTGCAGCACCTCAAAACGGAGCCATTTCAGCCGAAATCGGGCTCGTTTTGGACCCATTTTGCCATGGATCGGGCCCATTTTGAGGCACTGCAGAGCACAGAGCTCCTCAAAAAGAGCCTGATCCGAGGCAAAAAGGGGCTGTTTTTGGGCACTGCTGTTTCGGCATGGATTGGGCCCATTTTGAGCCCCTGTGGAGCCTGGGGGTGCTCGCAGGGGCTGCATGATGACATCACTCCCAAAGTGACATCATTGCGCTTGTGGGGGCATACACACACATGCACGCACAGCCCCCTCTCTCCCAAGGTAAGTGCCAGGCCCCTATCCCCCGCCAGGAAGTTGAGCGGGCCTGGCAACCCTAAGCGTAACCAACCTGACAGGATTGTTGTGCGGACAAATGGAGGAGAGGAGAATGATATAAAACCATTTTGGGTTCCTATTGGGGACAATGGTGAGATGTATATGAAGTTAATAAATAAAGGAAACATGGAAAGGGCAAGCTTCAGATCTTTTCTCCCTGACCTGCTAATTTTGTATTTTAAGGGAGGTTTTACACACAGAAGCAATAAAAATGAGATATCCCCACCCATAGTCTGAAGTGAGGCAGCCTGTTCTATCACCTCAGGATTCTACCGTCTCTTTGCACTGCATGTGTAGATGAAGCCTGACTATCTTAGGGAGGGAGGGAGTTCTCCTGAATTACAACTGATCTCCAAACTAAAGAGATCAGTTCCCCTGGTGAAAATGGCAGTTTCAGAGGACAGACTCTAAGGTATACTATAAGTTATAGGTGAAATCTCTCCCCAAATTCCCTCCTCCACAGGTACCACCTCCAAATCTTCAGGAATTTCCCAGGCCAGATTTGGCAACCCTACTTGTAAACCAAGATACAGGTGAAGACATGTTTCACCCCAACTGTGAGAAAAACTTGAGAGAGTCTCCATTATACATCTCAGGTAATCACTCCCATTTTCCCATCAGGGAAGGGGATCTGGGCTAGGGTAGGCATCTGGGGGCAGGTTGGAGCCTTTGAGGCCTCCAGTTGCATATCCCTGATGTACAGAGCAGCCAAGCCAACATGAGAACATTTTTCACAATCCTTTTGCCCTTTCTTTGTTTCACACAGGCAGGAAAAAGCTGGAACATAAGCATTGCAGCTTAACCTTTCTTTCACATCCAGCTGAAATCTGTCCTCCCAGAGCAAATGTAGAAATCGCTCCAATTATTTATTTAGCAAGAACATTCCCCAGTATCCTACACCATGAGATGAAGAAATAGACTCAGATTGAAAGGGGGGGGAGGGCAGCTTTCAACATTCTTTTGACCCAAAGAAAACCAGCATGTGGTGTGGTGATTCAGTCCACATACTCTATTAAAATACAAAGGAGAGGAAGTTACTATTTTTGTCAGACTCTGGGCTCCTGGCAAATTTTTCTCGCAGCTGTCTTTCTTTCTGGAGAAAATAGCTATGCTGATCTGAGCTGGTCAGCAGGGCTGCCCCCTTGGCCCTTGGACCAGTTCCCCAGTTCCCTATGGTGACCTCAGACTAGGGAGACTTTCCTCTCCTCCATTTTATCTTCACAATAATGACCTCGTGAGGTAGGCAAGGTCAAGAAAGAATGAGAGACCCAAGGTCACCCAGCAGGCTTCCATGAAAGAGTGAAGATGCAAACCTGAGCCTCCTGGGTCCTAGTTCAACTACACCACACTGCCGGCTCATGTGAAGTTGTTATTTTTCTGTCAGTTGTGGTAGAAGAAGAAGAAAAAGACCACCACCAACAACAACGACAACAGCAACAAGAATAACAAGAAGAAGAAGAAGAAGGTGTTGTTCACAGTAAACTACTTGCTACATTCCAAAAACCTGGAACTACATCTGTCTTATGGTTGTGTAAATCTATAGCAGCTCCATTGAAATAAATATACTTCCATCAGTGGTTAAAAAGAGAGAGAAGACTCAGGGACCACAATTCCATTCTCCTAGTCATACTTTATGCTTATCTCCAGACATAAAATGTCACAGTCCAGTAAAAGTTTATAGGAACTGGTCTGGATTTGCCTCAAAGCACTTGTCTTCAGGGCTTTTTTTCTGGGAAAAGAGGTGGTGGAACTCAGGACCGCACAATGACGTCATTTTGGGTCAGCTGGAACAAAGGGGGAGTTTTTAAAAGTTTAAATCGCCCTTGGCAAAAATGGTCATATGGCTGGTGGCCCCGCCGCCTGATCTCCAGACAGAGGGGAGTTTAGATTGCCTTCTGCGCCGCATGGCAAGGAGGGCAATCTAAACCCCCCTCTGTCTGGAGATCAAAGGGCGAGGTCACCAGCCATGTGACCATTTTCAAGAGGTGCCGGAACTCCTTTCCACCACATTCCTGCTGAAAAAAAGCCCTGCTTGTCTTCATCTTTCCACTCTTCATGTGTTTGAGTTCGGATATATAGGACTTTTTCATCAGTAAAGTCCAGACTCAGTGTGTACATTGTCCCTTCAGTGGAAAACTTCCCAAACAATTAGCAAGCACTGGGCCAGTGCTCCCTGATAGGCTTTGAGTCTCCACTGACCTGGTGACAGTATGTGGGGCTTAGGACTTTATGCCACTGCACACTTTGCACCAAAGAATGAAACTGCAGGGAGATCAGCTACACCAGACAAAAAAGCCTCTTTGCACTAGGGTTGTTATGGGATGGGGAATTTCTTTTTCTGAAATTCGCTCATTTATATATGGCCATTGATTCCTCTTATTCTCTTTTTTCTCTTTTAAGAGCAGGATTTCTCTTTCGTTTCTTTTCCAAGAGAAATCAAGGTGCCCCTTTGCAACTTCAGCCCTTGCAGTTTTTTTATGTTATATACTCTCGAGTGGTACTCTAGCAGGAAGACAGGAAGGCTTGGGAAGACACTGTCTGCCTCTGAGCATCTACAGAGTGAAATTCTGAAATGTTGCAGAACCTCCTTCCCTGCTTCGCCTCTCTTCAAATTTCTCTTTGATCAAAAAGGAATTGATTAGGAACTGACTCCAAATTACGAAAAAGAGGACAAGAAAAGGATTGTTGGATTTCAGAGAGAAACTGGGTAAAGCGGGATTAAGAGCACTTCCCTTAACAACTTTACTTTGCACCATCAGGCCTGAATGGATTGTGTGGTAGTCACAGATTGTTTCCCTGTTTCGGAATAATTTCATTCTGCTTTGGAGGGCATTCTAGCAGAAAAAGCTATAGATTTTTCAGTTCCATATAGACAAACAGGAGATTACCGTCCCTATATCCACAGGTGAAACATCACATGCTAGGCCAAAAGAAGTTCTGGATGAAAGTGAGTTGCTGAGATATGAGCTGCTCAATGCCCTTTTTGCTTCCATGAAAACTGACGCTTTGTCCAAACCCATTTTATATTATTTCTTAAGAAAACTGATGGGAACAATTATGGTTGCCAAATTTGGGAAGAACCTTCCATAACAGTTCCATCATCCGTACATGCAATTGCATGAGTCGTAAGAAAAACACTTCTATTTATAATGTCCTCAGTAGAGATGACACCAGATTTTATGAACACACTGTTTCCATTAGACAGCCCCAGTTTGTGAATGACTTGACCCCATAACCTCCCCCTACTTCTTCCTTTGAGCAAAGGCCTACTTGCAAGATCCTTCTTATGTGCTTGAAGATTAGGGGAGGGGCTAGGCTTAGCTTCATGGGTAAGAATTCCTAGGTTCAGTCCCCAGCATCTTCATTCAAAAGGATTGGGTAGTTTGTGATATGTAAGATCTCTGTCAGAGCCACTGCAAGTTTGAGTAGAAAAGAATAACCTTGCTAGACCAAAGGTGTAACTCAATATAAGGCAGCTTCCTGGGTTCTTGTTAATGATGTACATGGCTAAAGAGCTTCTGTTTCACATGAAGAAGGTCCCATGTTTAGTTCTCCCATAGGAGTTAAAAAGCCCAGGTAAGTAGCAGAGGAAGTGGGAGACCACCATGTGAGACAGTGCAGAGCCTCTGCCAGCCAGACTAGTCAGTATAGACCTTGAAAGACCAGTAGTCTGTCTCATAAGTAGAGATGGGCACGAACAGAAAAAAAACCCAAAATGATGTTCGTTGTTCATTGCCATCCATGAACAGGGACTCATGAACAACCACAAACATGGCCCTGTTCATGAACATGTTCGTGGTTGGCTGTTCGTAGGGGCCAGCAGGCTCTCCTCCAGCCATCATCCAAGTTTGGTCAAGATCCCTACTGCACCACTCCCAGAAACCTGACCTGAGCAGGCACCAGGAAAGGTACCAATAATTAATAACAGCTTGGCCCCAGAGCCTGGCAGTGGCCCTGGAACCTGAGGGTGGGTAGATCCCTACCGCACCACTCCCAGAAAGCCTACCTGAGCAGGCAGCAGGAAAGGTACCAATAGTAAATAATAGCTTGGCCCCAGAGCCTGGCAGCAGCCCTGGAACCTGAAGGGGTAGATCCATATCCCACCACACACAAAGAAAATTCAAGTTCCAATGCACTCTCCCTGTCTCTCTATCAAAATGCCAACAGCAGCCGTCTCTCCTTCTCTACTGTCTGCAAAGACTAGCCAGAGCTGGGAGCCCCCCCCCCCCTCCACATGGTCTTTGCTCTCTTGTAACAAATTTGGAGCTCCACACTTGGAAGGAAAACCTGCCTATCAAGCTAAATTGGGCTTAGATTGGGGTTTCCAGGGCAACAGCAGGAGTTCAGACAGAGTTCAGACAATCCCTGCCTACGTTGCCAAAGGAATTGATTGCAGGTGCCAGACTGTCTGGCTTGATAAACAACAATGAACGAGGCTTGCGACCACCTGTTCATTTAGAAAGGGGCCTCACGAACAGCTTGTTCTCGAACAGCAGATTGGGCTGTTTGTGGCTTTTTTTGGTTCGTATTGCTGTTCGTGCCCATCTCTACTCATTAGGCAGCTTCATCTACTTAGAGAATATTTCTATGAGGCAGAAGGAGATAAAAATCCAAGAAGAGCTTCCTGAAAAGCTCTTACAGCAAGCTGGTAGTGTTGCAAAATCTGAGGTGGGAAATTCCTGGAGATTTGGGTTTATGTGTGTGTGTGTGTGTGTGTGTGAAACCTGAGGACAGTGTGGTTTGGGGAGATCTCTGTGGTCTGAAGATGAGTCACAATTCTGGGAGAATGCCAGCACCTTACCTGGAGATGGGCAAGTTTAATGTCATGTTTACCGGGCAACATCTTTGTTGGGCATCCTGTGAAGAGCATCTGTTTTGCCCGAGCTTTCAGTGTCCCTTCCTGTTGTGTGTTTAACTGCTCAAATGCTGTGCTTGTTGCTTTTACATCCTGTCCCCCTGGTATGCTTTTGGTGGTTCATGGAGGTTTTGTTTAAGCTATTGATTGTTTTTAACTGCTTTAGACTCTTCTTAGCTGGGCACTGGTTTATCGTTTTATTGGTTTTGTTAAAAAAATAGATTCCGTAAGCTACTCTGAAGGTTCTGCTTGGCAGAAGAGCAGAGTAGATTAAAAAGATGTCATTATGTTTCTAATATGGGAATCTTCTTAAGAAAACAGAGAACTAAATATGAGAGTGTGTGTCAAGATTGCTCAGTTCAAGACATATTGTAATAGATTTCCCCCAAAGTCTGCCAACATTTCAGAAAAGAATTCCAGAATCCAGTCTGGGCTCCTAAATCCCTGGGCTTTGTGTCTTGTTAAAAAAATTATATTTTTACCTTCCACCATTGAGGTCTTTGAACATACTGGTCAATAAGGTAAAGGAAGCTTCCTCATGCCATTTTTCTAACCAACAGATTCCCTCACTCTCCTCTTAAAGCTCTTACTGATGGGCCACACTGTTAGGCATTTTCGTGGAAGGCCAAAGAACAAGCCTGACTGAGAAGCAATCATAGATCTCTAGAAGCAGAGTAGAGAACAGTTTCCAGGGCCGTTTTCACGCATCATGAATGTCCCAAAACATCGCGCAACACTCACAGAACAGTGGCATCTTTATGGCATGATTTCTGATGTCATCACACCACGAAAACAGAATCATGATGAGGTGACGTCATGCAGACGCCACCATTTCATGAGTGTTGCACAATGTTGTGCGACATTAACGATGTGTGAAAACGGCTCAAGTCAGGAGTTCAGGGCTTCTCCTGCTTCACATTCTGCTTCCCACAGACAAGCTGGGCTCACGGCAGTTAGAATCCATAAAGGTCCGGATGTGCTAACCTCCCGGGGCGACCTGGAGAGCTCCCAGAATTGCAACTGATATCCAGACTACAGAGAAAATGGCTGCTTTGGAGGGTGGACTCTATGACATTATACACCATTGAAGACCTTTCTAAACTCCGCCCTCCCCAGACTCCACCCCCAAATCTCTAGTAATTTCCCAACATTTAGCAACCCTGTCCCAGAAGGGGGCCTTCATGGAATTGCCCCCTTTCCCTTGCTGATGTCCATACTGGTTGTTGAACACACAAGGAATAGTTATTTTACAGCATGTGAATGCAATATGTGTAGGAGGACTTTGTTGTAGTGAGTGAGTGGGTGGCTGGCTGGGAGGCTTTGGCCATAATATAAGAATGAGAGTGTTCCAAGTCTCCTTATTGCCATTTGTGAAATGTATTTCCCTGGATACAAGTCCCACTAACTACTGGGCTTATTTCTCACTAAACATGTTTCAGACGGTGTCAAATATTTTACCAACACCCCAAGTCCTAAGTAGACTTTTTTGGGACACATCCCATTGATGTCAGTGGAACCCAGCTGAACGGTCAGGGAAGGTCACACCTGCAGCCCAGTTTGCTTAACTGCAGAGAGATTGAAACAATCTGTCTTCAAAAAGTATGTAAACCTGAAATCTCAACTCTTTCCTATGGGGGATGCAATGCCTGATAGACTTCAACTAGTGGAAGGGATTTTTGAAATGATCTTTCTATGCTCTAAGCCGTGTCAGTGATTCCTAGCAGTTTGGGACACTGATAGTGTTTAAGAACTCCAGACTTGCTCCCATTTGATACCTGCAGTATCTTTTCAGTTTTCACAGGATGACAAGCAACATTCCTGGGGCTCCAGTTTGCTATTAAATGCTTTCAATGTGTGCCCAGAGCTTCCTTATATGAAAAACGAAGCATGGATTTTGGATCTCCAACCCCATTTCATTTCTCCTTTATGCGGATCAGCATAAATTAACGCTGGGTAGGATGATACTTACTGCGCTTGCCAAACTCCAGGTGGGGCCTGGTGTTCTGGAATTACAACTGATGTCCAAACTGTAGGTATCAGTTCCCCTGGAGAAAATGACTGCTTTGCAGGGTGAACTCTAACAGGGCTGCCAGCCTCCAGGTAGTGGCTGGAGATCTCCCGGAATTAGAACTGGACTCCAGGCCACAGAGATCAGTTCCCCTGGAGAAAATGGCTGCTTTGGGGGTGGACTCTATGGAATTATGCCATGCCAAGGTCCTTTCCCTCCCCAAACCCCACTTTCTCCAGGTTTCTCCAGGTTTCACCCCCCGGATCTCCAGGAATTTCCCAACTTGGAGCTGGCAACCCTAAACTCTATTGACATCACATCTCTGCTGAGCTCTCTCCTCTCCCCAAACTCTGCCTTCCTTAGGCTCCACTGCAAAATATCCAGGAATTTCCCAACACAGAGATGGCAGCCCTACTACACACTGTCTGCAGATGGAAGCCCCTCTTCTAACCCCCAAAATTCTGTTATTGTGGATCAAATGATCCCCCCCCCAGAAGCAGTGGGAGGAGCAATCCAATGTTCTGCAGTAGGAGAGGGAATGAGCAGGGATCACTTTCTCCACCTCTGTCTAAAGAATGTTGTCACCTATGTCCTATGTCAGACTGCGTAGAGGCTAAAAATCACACCAGACACTTGCTTGGGTTAGAAATGGCCACAACTTTATTGATTACAGCTGGATGGAGCATTGGCCTGGCATCTGGGTACGGATCCCTGTTGGCATTGTAGGCCTGGCTGCCAACCAATGCATCACCCGCCAGCCTCCCGCTGGCACCTCGGCACACATTGTTCCATCACTGGCCCTGCCTGGTGACCCTTGCTTCCAGATCTATCAGGGTGAGTAGACCCGAAGGCCCACTCACCCGATTGGGATCTGGCCCAATGCCTCAAAAACCGCTAACCCATAAAGTTGTGACAGTGTCCCCTTAAGCAGCGGAGGGTGGGAAGGTGACCAGCTGCTCCTGCGGATGCTCGGGTATAAAGGCGCTGACCATGCGGCTGGGCCAGTGCAGGAAGGATGCTCCTCCTCCTTTCTAATCCCGCCTCCACTCTGTCTTGCACCCGGTGCCAACCCAGCTTGCCAGTAAGTTGTCAGCTTCCTATATCTTAGGATCCAGGCCTTTTTTTCTGGGAAAAGAGGTGGTGGAACTCAGTGGGTTGCTCTCGAAGAAAACGGTCACATGGCTGGTGGCCCCACCCCTGATCTCCAGACAGAGGGGAGTTGAGATTGCCCTCTGTGAGGACAATCTCAACTCCCCTCTGTCTGGAGATCAGGGGGCAGGGCCACCAGCCATGTGACCATTTTCAAGAGGTTCCGGAACTCCATTCCACCGCGTTCCTGCTGAAAAAAAGCCCTGTTAGGATCTATCCTATGGTCTTCATACATTCAGCATGTATTATTTTACTTATTTTTGTAATGTATTTTGCCAATTTTCAGCAAGTAAGATTGTGAGCTAGGCTTAGGCTGAGAGGGGGTGATTGGCCGAAGGTCACCCTGTGATATTCTGCAGCAGAGGGAGGAATCAAACCTGAATCTTCCCAGATCTGAATCTAACATTCTTACCACTATACCACGCTGGTTCTGGAAACCACGGGCGTGCGGGTTAGTCAGAGTTGGTTAGGGAGGTAAGTCAGAAGGAGAAAGGAGTTGGTATCCTGCGAGGGAAGTAGGGAAGTAAATCAAGTAGTCATTACTGGTTTCATTGTTCTCAGTCAACATATATCAGTTTGTGGCTGTCGAATAAAACAGAAAGTATGGCTGAAAAAAAATCCCTCACATCTTGCGTCTGTACCAGTTTTATAGACCCAGCAACTATTTTCCCACTATGTTTTTCAGCTGCCAGCTTCTCTGCCAGCTTCATACCTATTTGTCTGTCAACCTTGAGAAATTATATCTTGCAACTTTTGCGAGTCAGCGACGGTGCACTGATTTTTAAATCCAGAATATGTTAACACTTTTGGGACTGGGGAGCCATGGCAGCAAAACAGTTGTGTTTGTGAGTTCCAGATATAAAAATATGCCCAGATGTGCTGAAATTATCATTCAAAGATGACGTTTCAAAAATTTCTCAGGCAAGGCATGCTGCCAGACCGCATGGGGGGAAGGCTCACTTGGTTGGCTTGATAACTCTCATTGAAAGAATGAACCCCTTGTCCTGTTAACAGAAAAAAAGAGGAGCATAAATATTAGTCTCCATCAAACGCTGGAAGCTATGAAGCATCATGACTCATGAACACGTATGTTTTAGAGACAGGCACAGCGTCAATAGCTTACAGTGTGCACTGCAAATCACAGCCAGACCCACCCTGAACCACAACGTTGTTTCTCTTTAGTGGTAGCCAAGTCAGTAGGTGTGGGCGTTGGCATCTTCTCCTTTGGATTACATGTCTCATGGTTTTTCTTGTTTCTGAGCCACACAGCAGGCAGCTTTCTGGTGCACCACCAATTTAAAGAGTCACGCCCTCAAGTTTTGGAGGAAATTTAATAAACGTCTACTATTTATTGGACTAACTACTATTAGAGTATTGACTAGACATGTTAAATTGTTATGGCTCCTCTCACTGTGGGGAGTATAATTGTGCAAGGGTGGTGCACATATTTTATTAACCTGTTCAGAGGTGTACAACAAATTTTGTTGAGTTGTCAGAATAGGTAGTGGGTATCAGCACAAAATGCCTGTCACATAGGCTTGCTAGATTGCCTGCCATGCTGGGCAATCTCCTGTTCCTGGCTCCTAGTCCCTGCCACCGCTCTTCAACTCCTGTGGGAGTAAAAACTGGGAGGGGGTAGGAAGTGACATGGTGATGTCACTTCTGGTCATACCTAAAAGTGACATCACAACACTCTAGGAATCCCCCAAGCCTCTATAGTTTTTACCATAGAGATCAGGGAATTCCTAGAGCATCGTGTTCTGGGGGTACTATGAAGTGATATTGCAATGCCATCCCTTCTCCCACTTTTGTTGCCACTGGAGTGGTCAGTTGGTGACCCTACTTCAGGGCCGGATCGAGGAGGGCAGGGGGGGTAGTCTGCCCCTGGCGCTGCCAAAGAGGGGGTGCCGGGCACAGCTGCCAACCGCCAGGAGCGCGCCGGCAGGAGCGGGCGGCTGAGCGGGTGGCTGAGTGGCCACACGCCATTTGCCTGCCCAGGACAGGGACCGCGTGGCAAGCTGGCCGCCCCCTCAGCGGGTCAGGCGAATGGCACAGAGGGCTGGGAGGCCACCCGCGCCATTCGCCTGCCTGGCTGAGGGGGCGGCTGGCTTGCCGCTCGCTCCTCGTCCTGCTGGGCAAGCAAGTGGCACGGAGGGCTGGGAGGCCACCCACACCATTCGCCTGCTCCGCAGGACAGGGAGCACAGCAAGCCAGCCACCCCCTCAGCCGGGCAGGCGAATGTTGTCGGTGGCCTTCCAGCTGCTGGCCCTGCGCCACTCTGCTGGCGGCCTGCCCGCCCTGCACGCAGCGCCAGGAGCGCACGCACGCTGTGCGCATGAGGGCCTCCAAACTTGGATTGTCCCGGGCACCGGGCAACCTAGATCCAGCCCTGCCCTACTTCCATAGGGGATGGGACCAATCACAAAATGTTGAGAGGTTCCAGTCCAAGTATCCTCCTATGATAGAGGCAGCTGTTTCCAAACGGACACTGACTGAAGACTAAAGGGTAATGTGTCCCGGGCTCTTCTAAAAAGCCTCCAAATCCCGTGAGATGGCTGAAAGCCAGGACTGACTCTTTGCTTTGGGAAAGAATGAAGTGGGTTCCAGGAAGGACATTGGCAGGCACTATGGCTCCCGTGACAGCCATATTGGGGATCACTAATATGCAGTATCCAGAGGTTTTATATTAGAAGCTATGTCATTCAAACCAGTTTGAAACTGATTTAAATTAGTAGTGCAGAAATTCCCATGCCCATTTTTAATAAAATGCTGAAAAGACATTTCCAAACTTTTATCATGTTCGAGAATTGGGAGTATAAATTGTATTAATAGAAGATGTCATTTGCCTGCTCTTAGGACTACCTGGCAGAGTCTAGCACCAGACAGTTTTGGTTTGGTCAGAATGAACATCTCCTAATGTCCAGACAGGTTCTTAAGAAGCCACTAATTAACTTTGGATGGTTTCCTGGTATGGCAAGAAAGATTCATAGCCTGTTTCTGAATATGCTTAAATTTTTTTGGTTTCCTTCCTTGTAGAACCTGACCTGCTTCCTGAAGCAGCTCTAATAGTTATTTAATTTTTCTTTAAGTGTCAGTGATTGTTCTCTGTCCTGCAATTCAGCCCACAATGTTTCTGGAAAGACATTGGCCGTTTTCACACTGCTTACTGGCCACGGAACATCACACCGAGCTCCCGGAACGACCATCTTCCTGGCGTGATTTTGCACAAGAACTACTGTTCTTGCGCAAAATTGTGCCAGGAAGTTGCTGCCATTCCAGGAGCTCAGCGTGATGTTCCATGGCCGGTGTATAAGGGGTGTATAAATCTTAACCCTCCCTGTGAAGGCCATCCTGTTTTAAATGTGTTGTTTTTAATGTACATGAATTTTTAAATTGTATTTTTAATATGTTGTTATCCGCCCTGAGCCTGCTCGCGGGGAGGGTGGAATACAAATTTTAAATAAATAAATAAATAAATAAAGCAGAACTTGTAGCAGTTTGACTGTTGGATTAAGATTTGGGGAAAACTGGGTTGAAGTGCCCACAGTGCCAGTAATCTTGCTGGTGATCTTGGGGCCGTTGCTCTCTCTGAGCCTAACCTACCTCAGAGGATTGATGCAAAGGTAAAATGGAGTTGAACATTTCAGTATATATGGGCAGTGATTAAATAACCGTACTCAGAGGAATGTTTGATACAACGGTTTGAGCACAACAAGATCCGTTGTGTCTGTGTGTGTGCGCTGTGATTTAATCAATGTCCTTGTGTACTAGAGTACATCAGAAACTTGTTTTTTTTAAACAGATGCAAACTGTGTATCCGCTGCATTCTGAAAACTCTCAGGAAATCGTAAGTGGAAGATTAAGACGGCCACCAGAAAAAAAAAATCAGTGTCCTCTAATGTCAAGAATTCGAAACACATCTCAGCACTTCCAGCAAACAACAGGCGGTGTTCCGCAGGGTGCTTTAGTGATCATGTGCATGCATGAGAGTGACAGTGTCTTAATATCCCCTCCTCCTTCTAGATGTCTGTGGGAAGAACTTGTACCCTAAGGAATGATAATTCTAGAAACTGACGCTAGACATTGGGTTGGATCCAGCCCGTTTTTCCCCGCTCCATCTCACTTAGTCCTGTCCTTACTACAGCCCCCATCCTGTATGTCCTCTGTACACAGAGTTTGCACAATCACCAGCATCAGGGCTTTTTTTCTTGGAAAAGAGGTGGGGGAACTCAGTGGGTTGCCCTCGGAGAAAATGGTCACATGGCTGGTGGCCCCGCCCCCAATCTCCAGGCAGAGGGGAGCTGAGATTGCCCTCCGCGCCGCCAAGTGGCTCAGAGAGCAATCTAAACTCCCCTCTGCCTGGAGATCAGGGGGCGGGGCCACCAGCCATGTGACCATTTTCAAGAGGTTCCGGAACTCCGTTCTGTCATGTTCTGACTATGTTTCATGTGTGGTCAAACCAAAGAGACTCCATTTTAATCCTGTCAGTGTTTTAAGTGCTTCTTTTGCAGGTGACAAGCAGTTCAGTAGAAGACATCTTAGAGAAGAGGAATGTTATGACTACAACCTTTCCAGTCTTGGGAAGCTTTCATTTTCTCAGCCTCGGGCCGTTTGTTTTGAGAACTGTGGGGGAGGATGGGATCTGCAGGGGTTTGCTATTCTGTACCTTAGCCTTTGCCTGTCATTCATAACAATACTCGTGTATCAGCCAAGATCTTTGTATCTTGGATAGTGGACTATAATGGTTGTTTATATTCAGTAAATCTTTCGAAACCAATGGACTCATGTCTAATTGCAAGAGGTAGTCTGGATTGCAACTTTTAGTAAGCCACTGTCTGACACGTTCCACTGCATTCCAGCTGAAAAAAATCCCTGCCCAGCATAACTTTTTTTGGTTCATTAAGGGGGAATCTTTTCTTTCTTTTTTATTCCAGCAGGAAAACTGATTGGATCCAATCCATTCCCAAAAGGCAAATGAGGTACTATGATTTTCCAAGGAGCAGGAAATTGGGATTCTCAGTGGTCAGTACAGACAGTTGGAATGTGTGATAATATCCTGTTTTTTAGATCATCATCATAGGGTTGTCAACCTCTAGGTGGTGCCTGGAGCTCCCCCAGAATTACAACTGACCTCCAAACTACAGAAATCAGCTCCTCTGGAGGAAATGGCAGTTTCAGAGGGTGGACTTTATGATATCACAATGTCATTGCTGAGTTGCCTTCCAAATTGCCATCTCCAAATCTCTGGGAATTTCCCAAACTGGATTTGGCAACCCTATAGATGGGATTCAGTTATTTCCTCATCTGGATTTTGTTATTTCTTATAAAAGTTTGTGCGGTATGGAGGGATTTTCCCCCTTTCTTCTGGTCTGCAGTCCTCTTTGACACATTGCAAACTATTCTGTGAGCTTTTCTTTCTGCCCTCTGCAGGTAGCTTGCTCTGAGTCCTACAGGCACTTTTTACCTGATGCTGATGTGAAGCCACACAGCTTTTTGTTCTTGGGACCATGTCTCTGCCTTTGGGCTTGCAAATATTAGCTCGCTGAACTCCCTCCACTGAACCTATTTTTCAGCTATACTTTCTTGTTCAAAGTCCAGCTAGTGCTGGAGGCCACCACTGTTCTTTTTGTTGTTTTGTTTTCAGCTTTTTCTCCATTTCTTTTAACAATGGGATATGTCCCTGGACTCTTGCAAACAGATCTACAGTGTCTTGGCTTGAGTAACAACTCTTACTGAAAAATCTAGAACTTAAAATAATGTGGTGCGAATTCTATCAGTCTCTCTGGGAGCTTGAAGTGATGCACCCCTGGCTTCGACAATAAGAAGGGCCCCAACAAGGGTCAATGGATTGCCAGTTGAGCTCTGGATCTTTCAAATAGCTTTTTTGGAGAGGGGAGGTTGGTAAATAAATTGTTCCTACCAGGGGTCATTTTGTAGAAAAAAAGCTGGAGGACCTCATTATCATAACTCATCAGCATAACTCATTAGCATATGCCACACCCCTTGACATCACCAGAAATGTGTTTTTAGCATAACTGATTTGCATATGCCTGACATCACCTATCCTGGCTGTTTTGGACCCAATCCTGGCCATTCAGGACCAAAGTTGGGCCCAAAATGGCAAAAAGGGGCTGAAAATGGCCAAAAAGGGGCCCAAAATGTTCAGGATCAGGTTGTTGCTGAACAGGAGAGTGATCCACCACCTGTCAGAGGCCCGATCCGGGCCATTTCGCCCCCAATCCAGGACGAAATGGGCCCAAAACGGCCGAGAGTCAGGTGGGCGAGGCCACCTGTCATGTGACCTCTTTGGGGAACTGCTGAAACTGCGTTCCTGCACATCCCCCCTCGAAATGAGCCCTGGTTCCTACTTAATCACAGAAGTGTCTGTTTGTTTGAGCTGTCCTCCCAATGCCACATCAGCTATCACATTGATTCTTTAACTACAAATGTAAAGTTTTCTGTTTGTATAATATACATTTGATAGGGTGGGAAGTATTTGTGTTATGGTATTGTGGGTAGGAGACTGCATTGCTCGGATATTGTATTTATCCTGTTCTGAATGTGTCTAGGGAAATCTCCCGTTAATGCATATTTTTCAAAGAGAACTTTCTTCCAACAATGACAGATACCTCTAGGGTCTCTATTGTTGCCCGTGACTGTTAAACATGCAAGAATCAAAGGAGAAAAGATTTTATTCATTTTGGGGAATGAATTTAATTAGTGCTCTGACTCTGAGTAGATATTTTGGTTTTACTTGTGATCTCTCTTACAGTATGAGCATTTAAAAAAATGATTCCATTTTGAAAAAAAGATTTTACCTTTACAAAATGTTTTTTTAAAAATATTTTGCATGTGAGTTTGAAACAAAACATTTTAGACAAGAGACTGATGTGTATAAAAATCTAAAATCTGGTTTCCAAACAGGTAATAAGATTTCGTCTGCATGTGCTTAGAGCTACTTGGAAAATAGTCATACATTAAGTCATATTTTTGGAACAGAGAATTAATTTTTTTCTGCATCTGAAAAACATTCGCCAATTTAAAATACATGTATCTTTATTTAAGATTGTAGTGTAGCAGTATAGTGTAGGATTTAGCGAGACAATGCTTTGCATTGTTTATAGGTAAAGGTAGTCCCCTGTGCAAGCACCAAGTCATTACTGACTCACAGGAGGATGTCGCATCGCTACGTTTTCTTGGCAGACTTTTTGTTATGGGGTGGTTTTGCCATTGCCTTCCCCAGTCATCTACACTTTACCCCCAGGAAACTGGGCACTCATTTTACCAACCTTGGAAGGATGGAAGACTGAGTCAACCTGGGCCGTTTCCACACTACTCACCTTCATCTGCAACGCTGCAGAATGTCGCAAAAAAAATGTGGAAGATAGCATCTTCTTGCGTGAGTTTTGTGTGATGTTGTGCAAAACTTGCGCGAGAAGATGCTATCTTCCGCTGTTTTTTTGTGATGTTCCACAGCGTTCTGGTTGAAGGTGAGTAGTGTGGAAACAGCCCTGGAGCCGGCTACCCGAACTCGGCTTCCACCAGGATCGAACTCAGGTCATGAGCAGAGCTTGGGCTGCAGTACTACAGCTTACCAATCTGCGCCACAGGGCTCTTGCATTGTTTATACTGTAGTAAAATCAGTTTGCAGTCTTTTCATTCTGTATATGTAACTGTGTTGTGTGTGTGAATGCACATGGGAGCATGTGCCTGGGCACATGAGCTTGTGTATATAGAGGAATGTGTGTGCGTTAAATTTAAATTTTTAAAGCATAAGACCCTGTTAGATCAGATGAAGTGGGGTAGCCAACAAACCCCATTTGGGGGTTTGTTTTCCTCTTCCCCTTCCATTACAATAGAGGGAGGCATTGGTCTCCATGTACTGCCAATTGGCCACTGAGAGAAGCAAAGCTTGACTACATGGACCATGAATCTGATTTATCAGGATTTTTCTTATGTTCTCTTTTGGTAGTTGTCTGATTTCATTCTCTGTTTCACGATGCCCAGAGAAGCAATACAGTGTTCCTAATATTAAGTCTTGCATACATTTAATCACATCTGAGTCAACACAGATTAACCATGTACTGGGACATTTAACGTTGTTATATGTACTGTTTCTTGCCATTCAGATGTCTCCATTTTCAAAACGGTTATGGGCTGTTTGGCTCCCATTTTCTCGGTGCCTTTTCTGGGTTTGCAGAAAGTGCAACTGTTTTGAAAACAGAGACGTCTGCTGCACTCAACCGTTTTTGAAAACAGAGACGTCTGGATTCCTTGAGGAAAAGCCGCCAGCATTCTGTGAGTGGGCCATCCCCGTAAGAGCATGTGGAAACGGCCTCTTCCATCCACCTTGGTGACTGGTTAATTCCTGCCCACCATCAGCCACCTCCATGTGTTTCTACAGCAGTAGATAAGTTGGGTTTAACGCTGCAGTGTCATCTAGAGAGCAATAGGGTTCCAAGTACAGTGAGAGAGCTGAGCTGAGTTCAAGATAAGCCAAGGTATTTGCCAATTTATTACCAAACAACTCAGTTTACCTGAGGTTGATTCACAGGAGCTAATCACTCAATGCTGTCTGTGTACTGTGGCCCCAAGATAGCTTCCTGACAGTATTTTAGCAGCACACATGTACATTTGTAATATAGTGGGGGGGGGGGAATGCAGATGTTCTAATTCCACAATTAATTGTAGAAATTAATTTCAGAATTAATTATACAAATCTCCTGAGATAAATCAGAATGAAGGAGGAGTAGAACACAGAACAGAGAGAACTTCCTGTGCAATGAATGAATGGAAAGGGGGAGGGGGAACCCTACTCATCCTTAAGGACTATTCCTTGGTCTCAAGGGCTCAGTTTTCTAGAATGAAATGGATCTTTAATGTGTGGCCCAGAAATTCCCTCTGCTTGAGGAAGGAGGAACAGAAAATGCCTGGTCCATGATACTGTTTCCTGTTCTCTCTTCTTTTTGATGATCTGTACAATATACATTTATTTTAACTGTTTAAAAAACCCTACTTTTCTCTCCTACCAGTGGATGGTGAATTAGCATGTTTATGCAAAGAAGTGGAATCGAACATCAGAGCGCCTGACATAATTAAGATTTTCCTGGAACATTTGTAAGTTGAGCTCCAGACATCTCTTGGAATTATTGCTTATGGTTATCGCTTTAGCAGGTATTAAATTGGAGTAATTATTACAAGCACCTAGGAGATAAGTGATGAGGCTTACCTGACGTTTTCCACATAGAGTCAAATACATTCCTTTGGGCTAAGCCATTTAATAATTGAAAAACCCCAACTGAATTCCACATTAATCAAATTACAGAAAGAGATTCATTATAAAAGAATGTACATTCACCGGGGCTTTAAAGGAGGTCCTGGATCCGATTTGGTGGTTTTGTTCTCTTGTGTCTTGTGACTTCCTGTAAGGTATACTAGTTATAGTAAGAATGGTGCATTTGAAAGTCTTTTATATTGAGTCAGTTATTGTTTCCCCCTGACGGCAGCTGCTCTGCGGGGTCTTATGCAGAAATCTTTCCAAATTAACTCCAAGATCTGCTTTCTGAGATCCTAGAGATTGAAACTGGAAGAACTTGAATGCTTGCCAGTTTGGCTCATCATTTGATCGCTGATTGCAAACAGGAAAACAATTTTCTGTTGACCAGTTCTCTGCCCACAAGCAGTTTAAGCCTCTTTGTCAGGTTACTTTTACAGTATTCAAACAGGACTGAGAAATCAGCAGTCTTTCGTATATGTGCATTGTCACAAATACCTACTGCCCTGGCCTGTTGTTATGATCTGGTGCTCATATAAGTCCATATCATCAATAATGTTTTGTAAGTGCACGTTTGGGCACAGAACCCTCAGGTCCTTTAAGGTGAAATCCTGAGCGGAGTTACTCCAGTCTAAGCCTGCGGGAATCAATGGGCTTAGACTGGAGCAACTCTGCTTAGGATTTCACTGCTCGTGACCTAATCTCACTGTGGGTTGTATTGATCTCATTGTAATTTTTAAAAAATTAAAATGCAGCAATACATCATCAGAATCTGTATTCAAAGCTGTCCAGGACACCCAGATTTGGGGCGATGTCCCTGAGCCCCCATGCCAGCCAGAAGCTGCCAGCAATCCTAGTGAGCTACTGCCAGACCTGAAAGGAACAATGAGGAAATTGAGGTGGTGGGAGGAGCCCTTTCCCCCCATGCAGCACTCACCCAAGGGGATGGAGCTGGGGTTGGTGGCTGCAATGGTGGCAGGACAACAAGCAACAGTGGGTTGGAGGCACGTGGAAACAGCCTCTTCTCTCTTGCCAAGCCACAAGAAAGTGGGTAGGGCGGTGCCAAAGCCAGTGCATTTGGGAATGCCCGCAACTTTACCAATCAAGGGACCCTTCTGAGCCCAAATGGGCAGAGCCTGCCTGGCCGAGCAGGCCAGTTGGGAGGGGCAGGAAGTTTAACAGAGGACAGGGCATGGTGTAGGGCTGCCAGGTCCCCCAGTGGGGGGGATCACCCACTCCCAGCCTCCCGCTGCCACTCACGTGGCTGGTGGGGGGAAAAGGCACAAAAGAATGGGCCTGGGAGGCAAGAGACCTCCCGAGCCAGCGCACAGCAGGCGTGCTCCTATGGGCTCAATGAAACTTCTGGGAGTGATGTCATCATGCCTCCCAGGCCCACGCACATGCTTTGCGCTCGCATGTGAAGACCATCATGCCAGCCCGTTCCCCCGCTGGGAAGTCAAGGAGATTTGGCAACCCTATGGGGTGGTGACAAGGAGCCCCGCAGCCTGCAAGTGAGGGCAGCAGGAGGAGGGGGCGAGTGAGGTGGACCAACAGGCTCCCAGCTAATCGACTAATTGCTTGCACCCAGCCCAAGGGAGGAAGGATGAGCAGGAAGTGAGGCTTGGCTGTATAAGGATGGTGGGTAGAGGAGGGTAGGGTTGACAGATCCCCTAGATGGGGAGGTGTGCGCAGGAGTGTCTTATCTTACTTGTTGCACTGGGAATGATGTCATTTTTGCAACAAAGAAGGGAAGGCCTTCCCTTTGATGTTGTCAATCCTGGCATGACAAGGAAGCACCCTGGAGCGCTTTATTACATGCTCTGCAGCTCCTGGGCCCATTCCATGCACTCCTCTTCCCCCGCCGTCCAGATGAGTGGTAGCGGGGCGGAGGCTGGGAGCAGGGGATTTCCTGCTGCTGCTGGGGGACTGGTAACCTTAGAGGGTGGTGCTATAAAGGGAGGGTTTCCCCAACAGGCCACAGAGGAGAAGCTGGGGGTGGCTTGGGGGAGCTGACAGCCTCCACCTAGGGATGAATGAAGGAACCAGGTGTAGCAACCCCCTCCCATTCTGACGCACATGGAAGTCCTCACTATGCACTTAAGGATGGCTGAAGGGCAAAGGGAGAGTGCTGAGGGAGCGTCAGCCTACAAGAGCAGACAGCATGTCGTGTTCACAAAGTCAAAACTAGTGAAGGAAGAGAAGGCACACAATTATAGTTATTCCCTTCTCATCCATTCACTTCTCATAACTCAAGAGTATTACAAAAATGCAGCCAATTTTGGTCATCTAAAATATTTTAAGAATTTGGGATTGCTGTTAGTTTGACTATTGATAACAATCCCCATATCTTTAATAGAGGAGGGTCCGTAGCTCAGTGGAAGGGCCTCTGCTTTGCATGCAGAAGGTCCCAGGCTCAATCCCCAGTATCTCCAGGTAAAAGGACCAAGCTGGAGATGATGGGCAAGTCCCCCCACCTGAGATCTTGGAGAGCCTCTGCCAGTCGGAGTAACATGCAAATACTATCCTTGCAGCAGTCAGAACATATAGCAGTACTTCTCTGGAATCCTTAGTTACGATATTGCCACAATGTAAAGGATACATTTCGGTAGGATACACCTCACGGCTACACCTCACCTACTGCACAGATGCAAAAGCTCCCATAAGGCAAAGAAATGAAACCACCATCGCAGAAGGATTTGAGTCTAGCAGCACCTTAGAGATTTTCTGAGCGTAAGCTTTTGAGAGTCAGAGTGCTGAAGAAGGGAGCTCTGACTGTTTATCCCACTCTCTGAAGAAGGGAGCTCTGAGGGCCAAGCTACAAGTGATGCCTGACACTGATCGGACACTTGTCAGCTTCCCTCAAGTTTTGATGGGAAATGTAGGCATCCTGGTCTTGCAGCTTGGCTCTCCAACTGCTGTCACTTGTCCAACATTCCGCCAAGCTGCCTACATTTCCCATCAAAACTTGAGGGAAGCTGGCAAGTGCCCAGCCCGTGTCATTCGTCACTTGTACTTTGGCTCTAACTCTTGAAAGCTTACACTCTGAATATCTTGTTGGTCTCTAAGGGTATGTTTGACGTTTGCAGCAATTCTAATTGAAACAGGGCCTTCTGCTGGCCCTCAGCTCCTTGGAGGAAGGGAGAGGCAATAATGTACCATCAGATCTGGCAATATTAGTTTTGTTATATTTGACCTCCAACAGGAATACAACTGAAATATTGTTGTCTCCACCCTCCCAGCAGATACCATTCTGTAACATTTCAATTACACCCATAGACAGCTATGAGTAATAACAAATACCTTTAATGGCCAAGGGGAATCTTAACTATTTTGATGGGGTGGGGGGAAGGATGTGAAAAGATTATAGGAGATGTTAATATTTTACATCGGATGGCAGGGATTATGGAAACGATATCCTCAACCAAGGCATCAGCTCTGACAAGTGAAATGCACAGAGTTTGGGGGCTTATGCCAAAAACTAGCAACCAAGAACATTCTTTGCTTGGCTGAAAACTACAATCCTCCCAAGCAGTTTAATACAGCTACTAAATTCTGGGATTTCTCCCAGTCATGAACAATCTGAAATTTTTCATCCCTGCGATTTTGCTATTTTAACCCCCCCTCCCCCCAGAATTATTCTTATTCTCCACTTCAGTTTTGCTTCATGTGTGACTCAAATCCACTCTATTTTCACACACCCTTGAAAATAGATGCATTTTAAACATTTTCTTATATAAATCAGTATTATGCATATCTTGTGTGCTTAAATGACATATCATTCCATACTGTATAAATTGTCTATTGAAAACCTTACAAAGGGCATACATATGGCAAAAAGTAGAGAACCAAACTGCTTGTCAAAATATCAATGAATATCAAAAGTGAAAGTGCGATACCTGCGTATCTCTTATCCTAGTGTGCAGGGCTTTTTTTCAGTGGAAACGCGTTGGAGCGGAGTTCTGGCACCTCTTGAAAATGGTCACATGGCCAGTGGCCCCGCCCCCTGATCTCCAGACAGAGGGGAGTTTAGATTGCCCTCCGCGCCACTCCAGCGGCATGGAGGGCAATCTAAACTCCCCTCTGTCTGGAGATCAAGGGGCGGGGCCACTGGCCATATGACCATTTTCGCCGAGGGTGATTTAAACTTTTAAAAGCTCCCCCCCCCTGTTCCAGCTGACCCAAAGTGATGTCATTGTGCGGTCCTGAGTTCTACCACTGAGTTCCACCACCTCTTTTCCCAGAAAAAAAGCCCTGCTAGTGTGTATAGTTTGGAACAGAAGATTGAATTTATGTGTATGGTTTGAAACACAAGATTGTACTTATGCCCAGATGCAGTCCAGGTAAGTTAGACAGGCTAAATGTCTCAGAAGAGAAGAATATTTGCAAAAACAAAGAAGTCATGTCAGAGAAAGGAAGAGGTTCAAGGGCTGCACAAAAATGGCAGCACTTCCTCATATTTTTATCCCGCTCTTCCTTGAGCTCAGGGCGATGTAAGCAGTTTTCCCCCATGTCATTCCTCACAACACCCCTGTGAGGTAAGCTAGACTAAGAGTGAGCAGCAGGCCTAAATCACACTTCCCCTCCTTCCCTGCCACTCAATGAAAGAGAAGGGAAATACACAATACAAGTTAAGCCAGTTTGGTGTAGTGGATAAGAGCGGCAGGACTCTAATCTGGAGAACCAGGTTTGATTCCCCACTCCGCCACTTGAAGCCAGCTGGGTGACCTGGGGTCAGTCACAGCTTCTAGGAGCTCTCTCAGCCCCACCCACCTCACAAGGTGATTGTCGTGAGGATAATCATAATACACTTTGTAAACCACTCTGAGTGGGCGTTGTCTTGAAGAGCAGTATATAAATTGAATGTTGTTGTTGTTATTTGTGCAAGTGTGCAGACTTACACGTGTTTCCCCATTAGCTGCCAGTACACTTGCTGATGCAGACACGCACCTCTTGATCCCAAACACAGAGGGGCACAAGTTTTATCCCAGGCCCTCTGAAACTGGGGATTCGATCCCACGTTGCCCCTCATCTCAGTGCATGCATATGGGAAGGGGCGGATGGCGTGTTTGCTTTATGCCGGTAACTGCTGACCAAGCTCACTCCTCCAGGCACAGCCGCGCTGGGGCTGCTTTGTGGGAGAGTGGTGCGGCAGGTGGACTGGCCAGCTCCTTGCCTGCTCACTCACTTTTTAGTTCCCCATTAACACAACCTGCAGCTGGCAACATGACAAAGGAACGTACACTTATGGTTATGCAGGGCTTTTTTTCTGGGAAAAGAGGTGGTGGAACTGAGTGGGCTGCCCTCGGAGAAAATGGTCACATGGCTGGTGGCCCCGCCCCCTGATCTCCAGACAGAGGGGAATTTAGATTGCGCAATCTAAACTCCCCTCTGTCCGGAGACCAGGGGGCGGGGACACCAGCCATGTGACCATTTTCAAGAGGTTCCGGAACTCCGTTCCACCGCGTTCCAGCTGGAAAAAAGCCCTGTGTTTATGAGGGTTGTCTTTTCACAAAGCTAGAAATTTGTGATCATTTGTAACAATTACAGGCAGGGTGTGGTATAAAAGAAACAGGGAAAGGATGGCGGTAATACGTAATTCAATTGTGTCCATGTCTTCTAGAAAAACAGTATATAAAATGCTCTATCAAGGATTGTTTAACACTCTGTAGGGGGAAATGGGAGAAACGCCTCTGTTGCTGTTATTTTTACAAAAACCATCCCACCCCACAAAGAGTTAAATCAAGCATCATACAGTCTTGGATTATACTCTTCATTTCATCCCAACAACAACCAAGTGAAGTATAACGGACAAAAAGGGGGGAGACTATCAAGCCAGCTATCCCATGGAATAGCGGGGATTTTTTAAAAATCATGAAAAATAAAGCTTATGTTAGAAAACAAAATGAAAGTAGTTTGTAGTTGCTACGGCTTTTAAACACAACAGGGATGATACACTAGAGAAGAGATGGTAACACAAGCAAATCAGAGCAATTGCACACCCCCTTCCCAACAATGACACAAACACTGTAAGAGAGAGAATTGGAAACAGAACAAAATTGATGCTCTAGTAACTCTATAGTTGTGAGCCAGAACAAAGCTGCAAGCACAGCTGCACACCCAGGGATCCTGTGAAATTAGTGGACACATACTCTGCTTGAGGGAAAGTCAATACGTGAATGTAAAACCGCACATAAATTTGTTCACTTGTTCAAATTTGCATAACTTGTCTTGTGTAGTTCCACTCAGACTTGCAGAATTTATAGTAAAATACCAGCCAGTGTATAGCCCGGTCTCCTGGATTCCCCGAACAACCAAAGCCCCAGAATTTGGTCCTCCCCTCTGCAAACGTGCCTCTGATAATGGAAGGAAGCACCCTTTCCCAGTCAGAGTGTCAGACAAAGATCTGGGAGACCCAGATTCGAATCCACACTTGGCCCTGGAAGCTTACTTGGGGCCAAGCTAGAAGTGTCGAGTTACACTTGAATAGCAAGTGAACAGACTCTGAGGGCCAAGCTACACATGACGAATGACACTTGAACGGCAAGTGTATTTCTCCCTGTTCACTTGCCCTCCACTCAATCCACTTGCCGTTCAAGTGTCATTCGTCATGTGTAGCTTGGCCCTCATGTATTCCTCCCTCTTCACTTGCGCTCCACTTGCACTCCACTCAATCAGTGATTGAGTGGAGCGCAAGTGAACACGGAGGAATACATGTGAGTCTGTTCACTTGCCATTCAAGTGTAACTCCTCATTTCTAGCTTGGCCCTTGGTGACCTTGGGTCAGACATACACTCTCAGCCTAGCCTACCTTGCAGAGAAGAATATGGGGGAGAGAAAATGCCTAAGCTGCTTAGGATCCCCACTGGGGGGAAAGTTGGGGTATTTATAAAATAAATAATCTTGCAAAGCAGTCTAACTAGTCCCTGGACAGTTCGTCACAATCTGTCACTCGCCAGCACTGATCTTCAGAAGTAATGGTAGTATAGTGCTAATATGATCCATTAGCCAGTTACGGGAAAACTCATTCATCTTAATAGCCTGGAGGATGTCCAAAATATGCAGATAATCAGAAAATTGGATAAATGGGAAGTACTATTGCCAGAAGGAACGGGAGAGGAATAATACATGGAAGAGAGTGGGATTTGCGGATAAAGGAAAATCAGGTCTCAAGAATCTTTGTTCCCTCTTTCTTTGGCTTTGTATTATTGTTTCACGGTGGTGGTTTTCAAGTTCAGTTCCTAGCAGTCAGAGACAGAATAAAACCAACACAGTGGCAGGAGCCACAAAAACAATGTTATTTTAATTTGGACAGCCAATCAAATCTTCAATGGCCAATCAGAACGCATGCTGGGTAAGGGCCCCACCCATTACCTGAAAACACTTGAGGGGCACCAGGTAAGGTGTTGGCTGGCACCAGGGCATCCGTGGGGCACCACGTTGGGGGCCCCTGGACTAAATATTGTCATCATGTATTAGAAAGTGGAAGTTGATTAGCATGTTTAATCAAGAGGAAGGATCCTGGGGAAGAGTGGAAGAGAGGGAGGGAATTGTAAATACAACAACAACAACAACAACAACAACAACAATGCCAATAATAATATTGGCAATGGATCACTACCATTTCATCCTTTCTGTCAAATGGAATCAAAGCCTCCCCAAATGTGGAAAACAAACTGTGAGGTTTTGAGGGGAGTGTCGATACCCACAAAGAAATGAGGCCTGTTCCATTCCAGATGAAGGCCAGGGAACATTGCCTCCATATGTTGCTGCAGCCAGTACCGGATCTAGGTGCGCGGGCGCCTGGTGCAAACCTTGCCCGGGTGTTCCGCATGCGCGCACAGCACGTGCGCACTCCCAGCACTGCGTGATGATGTCACTTTCGTGATGTCATCACGCAGGGTGGGAGGCATGCCTGCCCGCGCGGCAAGCCGGCAGCCCCAGCGCCTGGTGAGCTGTGGAGCTGGTGGCGGCGTGGGTGTGCACTGGGGCGGCCGGCTGGCTTGCCGTGTGCGCAGGACCTCCCAGCCCTGTGCTGAGCCACCCGCGTGGCAAGCCAGCTGCCCTGTGCACGCCCGCACCACTGCCAGCTCCGCAGCTCACCATGTGCTGGGGCGGCCAGTTTGCCGCATGGCCAGCTGAGCACAGGGCTAGGATGCCCTCCGCGTGGTTCACGTGCCCCGCTGCCGTGTGCCGCCCGCGTGACAAGCCAGCCACCTCAGCACATGGTGAGCTGCGGAGCTGGCAGCGGCGGCGGCGAGGGCATGCACTGGGGCAGCTGGCTTGCCATGCTGGTGGCTGAGTGCAGGGCTGAGAGGTCCTGTGTGCACGGCAAGCCAGCTGCCCCATCGGCGGGGCTGGCGAGGGTCTTCCAACCCCACACTCAGCTTCCCGCATGGTAAGCCACAGCGTGCTCCCGTGCGGCTGGCAGCCGCGCCCGGCACCCCCTCTGTGGCAGCACCGGGGGCAGGCTACCCCCCTGCCCCCCCTCGATCCAGCCCTGGCCGCAGCAATGCAGAGTATTATAATGGGGAAAGGAGGAATGGTTTTTAAAAAATCGACAAGGCCTCAGAGAGCAAGCCCCAGGGAGACAAAAAGGACTCCATAAAATGACAACCAATTTGTGTTTTTATTGTGAGACTTTTTTCCCAAGAGAAAAATAGAACATTTCACTTTTTTCCAGTCACCCTTGAAATATGTGGCTTTTTTTTTTTTACAGCAAAAGAAACCCCATTTGGGGGAAAAGTGGTGATCTACAGACTGGCATGCTAATATATTTTTTAGAATATGTATATTCAGGAAACCCCTTACATTCATCTGTTTGCGGTTTTTAAAGAGGCAGCGTGGTGGTGTTAAGTTGGCTTTTTAAAAAGGCTTTTGGTCAGCAAGTCAAATCAATAGCGTCTCCTGAGGCATGGATCTAAATATTTGTTATGGAAAGCAAAACTCTTTCTTCTGGTTTCTAGTTCTACATCATTTCATGCCTTCTGTGTCTCTTCCTGCCAGAAAAGCCAGAGATAAGCTTTGCCTGGATTTGCTGCAGCAAAAGAAATGATAAGTGACAATGTTTCAGCAGGTAATAAAACGTTTTTACCTTTTTTTTTTAACAAAGCTCATCTGCAGTAAGTGCAAGACTGACAAAGGAAGTGCTTCACACACAACAAACACACAGCAAAATATTAAATGAGCCTGGCATGGAGCTTGGTCATACTAGCTAACTGGAGCCTCCAGTTTCAGAAGCAGTGTACCTTGCATGCCACTTACCTTAAAGTCCTCCTTTTAAGTTTCCAGAAGCATGCATCTATCTATTTGAATACATACCATATGCCCCACTTTTTGGCTTACATTGTTCTCCCTCCCTTCATTTTGTTCTCACAACAACCTCTTGAGGAAGGGTAGGCTAAGGGAGGGGGCATTCATGGGAGAGTAGGGATTCAAACCTGATCTTCCAGATCCTGGTCTGACACTCTGACCACTATACTGCACTGCCTGCTCTCTCCAAGCCGAGAAAGTGCCATTTCCATTCCTCACTGACCTCTGGTTGCGATCCCAACAGTTTTAGATTGGAGAGGTGAAATTGACAGTACCTTCCCGGAGGTGAAGATGAAATTAACAAACCCTCTGAGGAGCGATCTCTGCCAGCTCTGTCTTTTTAAACTATGCTTTCCAGCTAACCTTGCGGCTCCCTATACTTGACGAGCACTTGCTGAGGCATCTCGTGTAGAGAGACTCTAACTTTCTGGCTGCCTCCCTTCCATTGGAGCCCACTAATTCCCACAAAATGTTGCTTCTGAGGATTAGGGGACCTTGAAGAACGGCACAAGGGGAATCCATGCACTAAATATTGTCCACGGGGGACAAATATACTGGGGAGGGAGGAGAGGGAGATCATGAAATATTAATAGAAATGGAAGGTTGATTAATTAGAAAATGCTGGGTTGCCTACTCCAGGTAGGGAAATTCCTGGAAATCTGGGGTCAGAGCTCGAGGAGGGAACAGAAGTTAGCAGAGATGTGATGCTATAGAGTCTGCCCTCCAAAGCTGCCGTGCCCTCCAACGTAAGTGACCTCTGCAGTCTGGAGATCAATTGTAATTCTGGGAGCAATTCAGGCTCCACATGGAGGTTGGTAACACTACCATAGACCCTCCCCCCCTCCCCCACCACCGCCCACATCCCTTATGCTGTCCTGACCCACGGGAAGAAAATAGGGGTAGGGATCAGTAGGAGGAAGGGTAAAGGAGGGAGAAAACCCTACTGTAGAAGCTCTGCAAGCTGATCTTCTAGAATACAAGCCCGGGTCTTATGACCTTTGATTTTATACCTTCTCTTTCAGCACAATACATTCACTTCTTCTGCTAGACAGCTGGTCTTGGCTGTAGCATAGGCCACCCTGGCTTAAATGGTCTTGCTTCTGCCCCATCCTTTTTCAGGTACATATTAAAGTACTTCCAATTGATATCGCTAATGCTGGGACAGAATGAGTTGCAACTGTTGTGACAGATGTTTTCCTTGTGATTTGTAGTCAGGACGGTAGAGTAAGGTTAATAATCTTTCCACATTTTCAGTTGTAACGTTGTTTTTGTCATTTAAAAAGTCATTCCAGAAAGCTCATTTTTGGAACCCATTGCTGGTCCCGCACTCCCTGCTGTTCCTTCTTGACATTTCAGAACGCGCCTGTTTTATGGGAAGCAAAATTGCATGGTTTTGATTGAATAGAGCCATTTCAGAGTACAAGCTTCAAAAAAGAGGGCAGTCCTCTGGAAAAAGGAGGCATCTGGCCACCCTAGCAGCCTGCTAACAACAAAAAAATTGCTGTCAGCTTTTACCATAGAGTTTCTGGTGATTGCTAGAGGGGCGTGACATTTTCTGAGGAAACCCAGGAAAACATCATGCCAACATTGACAGCACCCCCCATATCCTCACCTCCCCTAAAATCCCACTAGTCACGGGTTGCCCATCTGAGCCTGGCCACCTTACACCTTAGTGTGCTAATAAAGTGAGTCTGCACAGGTCCAGCCTCTTATATGTAAACACCAACAGGAAAACTTTAATAATAATGGATATTAATTATTTCACAGTGCAATCATAAATAAAATTATATCTGTTCCATCACTGTGTGCTTAGTGTAACTGTGTTTAGAATTGCACTGTAAATTTGATGGAAGGATCTTTGATTCTCAGAAGCTTATACTCTGAAAAAAAAAAGTTGTGTTATTGGTTGATAAATGCTGACCTTCCTCTTTTAAGTGTGCTTGATCTGATCCAATCACTGGAGAATTTTGCTGCTGAGATTTGGAGGGTGCCAATGAGCAAGGGTTTTTAAAAATTATTATTAAAATGCAAATAGCGTTGCTACCGAACGGCTCGCTGATTAAATGGAAGACGCGTTTGCTTAGTGCTCATTGCCGTCAAATGTAATCAAGATTGAATTGATTTTATATTCAATTCATGTAAACACTGCTCACTCTAAGTCTTAAAAATCCATAAAGCAGCACAAAAATTACCTGCTCCATTTTTCAAAAGGATGTATAGTTAAAGCGCAGAGCTTCAAATGCCCTTTACATACACATGGTGCAAGGGACGCATAAATAAATGGACTTGCTCCACATCGCCTTACTCCGGAGGCGATCAAAGCGAAGCTTAAACGTTGACCATTTTTCACGGCTACTTCCCCTTTCTGTCGTCTCAGTGAATTAATTAAACTCATTATCTTGACAGGGAGAAAAAGCCCACTCCATCTAACCACCATGTTTCCCGTCCTCTGTCTGAACTTGAGCTATGGCTTTATTATAATAGATTGAGCAAAACAAAGCGCTTGAGATCAAGAGTATCCTAGAAATGAATGACTGCTCAGGTCCTTCTGTCCCAGAACAGTGTCCACCACGGAGAGGTGGTGAGGAGCTTTCTCTGTCAATGGGGCTATCCAAGACAGACTTGGGGGTTTCGGCTCATGGGTCCAGTGGAGGTGGAGAGCCTCCAAACCGGCTAGCGAACCCTACTGAACATAGCTGGTCTGACTTCTTCTGAGTACAGAATCTAATTACATTGTAGCCCTCTGAAGACGACGTTATCAAGCTGGGGAAAAAGTCGTGCAAAGACTGTGCACTGGCCTCCCTATCTATGTGTGATTGTTGCTTTGTGAGCATAGCACATGCACATACAAAGAGAGTACAGGTGGGTTCCATACCTGCAACTGGGAATGCTGCATTTTCAAACGTTCCCAGTCATAGGCAAGTTGCCTGCATAAACATGCTGGGTGTGTTCATAGGCTCCATCCTTACGGGATGGTGACTGCATATTCGTGGTGGGCCGGAATCATGCCGGCTTCCATCTAAGGCCATTGATTTCAGGTTAGTAAGATGGAACGAGACAAGCTTGTTGGAAGTCCATTCTGTGGTTTGCATTTGAAGTTTGCATCACCATCTAGAGACAGACCTTATAAGACCATCAATTTGTGAGTCTATGATCTGAAGTGCTAGCATCCGGGCGAGGCCTGGAGATCTGCCAGGATTAAAACTGATCTCCAGACAATGGTGATTAAATATATTGCCGAAGGCTTCCACAGTCGGAGAACGATGGTTGTTGTGGATTTTCCGGGCTGTATAGCCGTGGTCTTGGAATTGTAGTTCCTGACGTTTCGCCAGCAGCTGTGACTGGCATCTGCAGAGGTGTAGCACCGAAAGACAGAGATCTCTCAGGGTCAAACACTGGTGATTAGTTCCCTTGAAGAAAAGAGCTGCTTTGTTGGGCAGATTTTTTTGGCATCATATCCCTCTGAGCGCTTCCTTTTCCTAAACCCTGCCTCCCTAGACTGTACCCCCCTAAATCCCAGAAATTCCCCAGCTGGGAGTTGCCAACCCTGATCTCTCCTCTTTTTATTAAAGAATGAAATTCCTCTAAGTATATTGCAATGAGCAAGTGTTCCCCATTTCATTTTTTGTTTATTTTCATGTATAATCTTGTTTATCATTGGTTTTAATCTTCCAATTTTACCATTAGTTTTGTAGATTCTTTTGTATTGTGGCTGCAGCATGTAAACAATCTTCATGCACAATTTATGCCATAGTTAATGTCTACAGTATCTATCATTTGTGCTTGATACTGATTTATTGATGCAGAAGTAGTTCTACAGATACACACAGGGAAAAGCACCAGAAAATGGTATGAAAATAAGGAGTCATAGGTTTGATGAGCACGAGGAAGAAATGGAAGCAAAACATTCCAAAACAGCAGGTGTGAGACATGAGGAGATAAGGTGGAATACAAATGTTTTAAACAAACAAATAAATAAAAATTGAAACAATCTCTGATGTGAATTTGCCTTAACTTAGTGTTAAGAGAAATTCTCTTCATTTCTCTTACTCAGTTTCTCCCTGAAATCCAGTGATCTGTTTCATTTTCTCTTTTGTCCAAGAAATTTGTAGTCAATTTCCAATAAATTCCCTTTTTTTAAATACACAATTTATTTATAACACAGAAAAGTACACAATTTCCAATAAATTCCATTTTGTTCAAAGAGAAATTCAAAGAGACAAGGGCCAGGACTTTCAGAATTTCACCCTGTAGATGCTCACAGGAAGGCATTGTCTTGTCACCCCAAACTTTTCTATCCTCTGCTCTGACCCTGACAGACTAAATAATCTGACTGCTTCTACACACGTTGGATAATCCACTTTCAATACTCTTTAGTGAACATTTGGAACTGCTTTTCCATGTGTGGAACAAAAAATCCACTTCCAAAGGATTGCTAAAGTGCATTGAAAGTGCATTATTCAACGTGTGTGGAAATGGCCTAAGTATGATGCAGCTTCATGTAAATAGAATATGTGAAAGAGAGAATACTTCTCTCTTCCGCCACACATGGTGGATGCCAAGAGCAGATGGGCAGGTTAAGGTGAGACCATATTCATGTGAACCCCCCCCCCCAAAAAGAAAAGAGCGGGAAAAACACACAAATTACAGTTGGGCCTCTGTGTGGAATGCCTACTTGACACTTTAGTCTCCACTCAAAGAGGACTTTGCCATGGTGCAGCTGGGGCTCAGGGACATTGAAGACTCCTCAGAGAAGGAGGGGTCCTGCATAACCAGCCGAGAGTCAACAGGAGCCAACCAGCAGGAGAAGGAGGCGCAGGCATGCCAGGACCTACAGCCAGAAGCTGGGTCAAAAGCACCTCCATCCTCCAGCTCTGACCCAGCAGGAGAAGGCAAGCTAGCTGCTCCCAGCCCTCCAGAATCACGAGTGCCTCTGGAATGCCGTAGGAGAAGACTAAGGGCAGAATTACAGGCAAGGAGGCGGAGCGCATGCCTGTTGGCTCAACACCAGCTGCCTGGCAGCAGTGAAGATGAGTCTTTACAGGACTGTATCTGAGAAGCTGGCTGGATGTGTGACATATGGGCATGCAGACTATAAAGCCTCCAGCATAATGCATCTGAGTATGGATGCAAAGTGCACATTGAGACGCTGATCTGTCAACACTACCTGGATTGATTACTGAAAGACCTAACCTCAGCCTCAACAATCTGACTTTGGAACTTCTCCTGGCCTTGTTCTTCTGAGTAACTGGAAGAGATGCTGTAACCTGATACTGGAGCCCAGCAACCAGTACAGACTTATAATTTCAGCCCACAAGTTAAATTTCTAATGTGTTTTGTGTCCATATGATGATAATTGGCTTTCAGAAGCTATGTAGGCTTATCCTAAATGAGGGTTCCTCAATCTGGTGTCCATGGGTACCATGGCACTAGCCAGTATTTCCCTTGGTGCCCACCAAGAATTTCAGAAAGTGAGTAGGGCTTAGGGATGCCAGACCCCTAGTGGGGGTGGGGGATCCCCCGCCCCTGCCCTCCACACCCTGCCCCCACTTACCTGGCCAGCAGGGGGGCGCGCACCTTCTGTCTGTTCTCCCCTGAGGTGCTGCACGCTCCCATGCACAGCAGCCACCTGGATCGGGCCCATTTTGGCCCGGATCAGGGCCCAAAATGGGCCCATTTCAGCCCAAATTGGGCTCATTTAGGGGCCAAAATGGGCCTGACCCACACCAAAACAGGCCTGAAACAAGCCCGATTTGTTTTGTTGCTTCGCAGGAGCCCCAATCTGAGCCCCTGTGGAGTGTGGGCGCATTCCCAGGGGGCTGTGTGATGATGTCACTTCCCAGAAGTGATGTCATCGCGTTTGCGGGAGCGCGCGCACCCCTACCCCAACAGGTAAGTGCAGGGAGCCAGTCCCCTGCCGGGTGGTTGAGACAAACTGGCAACCCTAGTAGGGCTATTGTAAGGCAGGGCTTTTTATTGACTTCCCTTATTCAAGTGAAAGACTTTTCCATTGAATAATGAAGAGGAGTGCTAATCATCAGGGGTTTCCTTAGTCATATTGTGGTTCCATCCCCCTTTCAGGATTCCCTTCTTCCAAGGAGGTGTGAGAAAGGAGGTATTCTGCTTGGCTTCACCTCCTGAGGCAGCAATTTGTGGTTTGGCTCTACTGCCTGTGGAAGCCATTTTGGGGTTGTGCTTACCACTCCCTCTCGAAATTCTAAAGGTGCACTCAGCCTCAAAAAGGTTCAAGGACCCCCATTCTAAACCATGGTTTACAGTGCAACGTAACAAAAAGGATGAAAATTAGTGCCCCAGTAGCTTGGCAGGTGATAACATGAGACACTTCAAAGGGATAATGTTGTTTTTGAAGTGGTGCATGAATGCATGGTTTTATGTATTTATTATTTTTGCGAAGCTTGAAGTTTTCTAATAGGAACAATTATTATGCACTTTTCACAGACATTACACCCAATGATCAAAATTAAACTTTAAGAAGTTCCTCTCTTTCTCTCTCTCTTTCTCATTCTCTTTATGCTAGGGTGTTAAGACACTGATAAATTGGCACATAAACAGTGAATGACAAATGAAAATTAATTCAAGCTTGCAAAGTGTATTTTAAAGGCTGGTTAAGCAACTGAGAACCAACAAAGCAAAGGGCATTTTTGAGAGAATTCAAGAGAGAGAGAACATGAGCCAAGCTACAAGTGATGCCTGACACAGGTTGGACACTTGTCAGCTTCCCTCAAGTTTTGATGGGAAATGTAGGCATCCTGGTCTTGCAGCTGTAATGGAGAGCCAAGCTGTAAAACCAGGACGCTTACATTTCCCATCAAAACTTGAAGTAAGCTGACCACTGTCCAACCTGTGTAAGGCCTCACTTGTAGCTTGGCTCTCAGAAAACTAGCTGGACTAGAACTAGACAACTTGGACTACCACTTGTGGGGATGATCATTCTAAAGGCCACCTAGGCTGCAATCCTAAGAACACTTTCCTGGGAGTAAGCCTCAATGAATAAAATATGACTTACTTCTAAGTAGTTCTGCTTAGGGGAATCTCTTCCTTAGCAAGTTCACTTCAAAGATGAGATTCGAACTGGGGAGTCTTACATTCTCCTTACGGCTACGCTATACAACCAGTAATCTGGATGGGACAAAAAAGGGGAACTGCAAGTCCCAACTCTAGAACTCCATTTTAGGAATTCTCCATG
Organism: Eublepharis macularius; assembly: GCF_028583425.1. Classification (NCBI taxonomy): domain Eukaryota; kingdom Metazoa; phylum Chordata; class Lepidosauria; order Squamata; family Eublepharidae; genus Eublepharis; species Eublepharis macularius. The sequence goes on from NC_072801.1 coordinate 22,288,938, forward strand.
TTAATGGCTTGCAATGATCCAAGCCTGTCAAAAGGTGAACGGCTTAGCTGTTAATGGTGTGTGTGTATCCCGTCATTCACAGACCTCGCAGAGTGGGCTTTTCTCATCCCCCCCCCCCACACACACATCTGTAGCTCACTGATCTCCTCCTAAATGATGTTCCCGGGAGTCTACAGAGTTCCTGTCTGTGTGGGGGGAAAGGTAGCAGAAATGGTGGTAGCAGAAAGTGCTGCAAAGCTGCAGCTGACTGATAGCAAGCCCACAAAGTTTGGGCAAGAGACTAACAGTGGTGATTTACCATTATACAATGTCTTGTGTACAGAGAAGGCAGTTTACACAGAATACCTGCAGGGGGCAGCAGGTCTGACAGTTAGATAGCAGGATGGGACCTTCTCCTTCTGCCCTTCTTGCATGTCTCCAGATTGGTACTCTTGGGCTACTTCCTGCTTCTTCCTGGAAGTCTCTCCCTCTCTCCCCCAGTTTAGTAAGGAAGTTAGTATCTATTCTATTTCTCTGCTTTCCATCAAAGTTGTGGTTCCTGAATAAACTCTCTTCATTCACTCTTTAATCGGACTCAAGATCATTCCTAAGATATACCAGAGCCTACAGTCTACAGAGTTCCTCTCTGTGTAAGGGAAATGGTAGCAGAAATGGTGGTAGCCGAAAGTGCTGTGAAACTGCAGTTGACTGATAGTTTGACCCATTGAGTTAACAAGGCAAAAACGGTGATTTACCATTGCCCGCCTCTGCATAGGAAACTATGACTTCCTTGGTGTCACCCATCCAATTATTAACCAAGGCTGACCCTGCTTAGTTTCTGAGATCTGATGAGTGCAATATAGCCTAGGCCATCTATATCAGGGGAAGCAGAAAGACCTACCCCCAAAGATATATGTAACTGTAACTGACTGTGAACAATCAGTCAGTAACTGTAACTATAACTGATTGGAAAAAATATATGAATTTTCCTGTGACAAATTGGTATATTATGAAATTGAATGGTAGCGTCAGAATCAAGGTTTGGAATTAGAAGGGAATGGGGGCAGGGTGTATCGGGTCAAATTGTATGGAATTAACATGTATTTGACCATGGAAATTAATTCTACCCCTTGATTTATAAGTTGCCCATTACATGGAGCAGAGTATATTTTTGTCTGTCATCATTCGAAATATAGTGGATTAGAGCCAGTGCTATTTCCTTGTTGTTGTTGCTGGGATCCTGTTGTAAAATGGCGGTGGACGTAGGGAGGGCGGCCGGGAGGGAGCCAGGGAACCCAGACCTCTGGGGATGTGGGAGATATAGTGGTGGGACGCTAAGTTGAGAAAGTCACGGAGAAATGGGGAGGCTTGGTGCCTTTCTAACTTATGTCCCATTCCGAGACACGTAGGTGTTGGAGCTAGGAAATTAAACCTCCCTTCGACACTGATGTTGTGCAATGCCAGGTCCATAAATAATAAGACCCCAACCCTGCAAGATATTTTTGCAGTGGCAAATATGGAACTGGTATGCATGATCGAGACCTGAGGGAGAGAGGGCGAAATGGTCACCTTGGGGGAACTGACCCTCCCGGGGTACTTGGTCCTCCGTTAGTCCCGAATGGGAGGTCGGGGGGGGAGTGGCAATCCTTACTTGAGAGGCTTTCTCCTTCAAGCCTCTCCCCATCCCTGAGATCTCTGGCATTGACTGGGTGGGACTAGTGTGGAATGCCAAGGAAAGTTTGGCTATCTGGTTGGTGTACTGACTGCCCAGCGCACCAACAGATACCCTGTCACACCTGTTTGAGGTGGTGGCAGGATGGACCTTGGAATACCCCAAGCGGATCGTGCTCGGTCCCTTCAATGTCCACGTTGACACCTCAGTTCAGACTGGGACCTGGTGTCAGCCATGGCAGTACTAGGACTTTCCCAATTTATATCAGCCCCTACACATAAAGCAGTCCACACGCTGGATTTGCTCTTCGGGGCGGGGTTGGATGTGGTTCTGGATATGATAGAGCCAGTTCCATGGTTAGACCATTCGATTTTGAAGGCTCAGTTGGATATGCCACCTCCCCTTGCAAGGGCGGCGAGCAAATTTATGCTCTCCTGCAGATACTTATAGATCCGATTGGCTTCCAGAATGCTCTGTGGGAACCGATGCTCCATGACAGTTCATTGGATAAGCTAGTGGAGGACTGGCAACTCCAGCTCTCCGAAGCCATAGACGAACTCGCACCCCGTCACCCTCTTCACCCTTGAAACCACCGAGTCCCTTGGTATACAGAGGAGCTAAGGCAGAAGAAACAAGAGCTAAGACGGCTTGAGCGCGTGTGGCAGTAATCTCAAGACAAGAAGACTAAAATAGCTTATAGGTCACTTATGAAATTCTTTGAAGTGGCAGTGAAAGCTGAAAAAAGGATTTTTATGCAGCTTCCATTGCATCAGCTAGCTCACACTCAGCAAAATTATTTAATGTGGTATGTTCACTGGTCTCCCCATCAGGGGGATATTGCCAAAATTTGAATTCGGACATTAGCTGTGAGGCTTTTGTGAGCTTTTTTGCTGATAAAATCTTGGCTCTCCACCATGATTTACCAGCCACAGTTGATGCAGTACATGAACTAGAGGCCCCTTGGCTGTCTTCTGGGCCAATATTCAATCATTTCAGCCCACTCTTGGGGGAGGAGGTGGACAGGATCCTGTAGCTAGTGAGGCCCACCACATGCCTCCTGGACCCGTGTTCATCATGGCTGGTGAAAGCCAGCATCGATGGGCTACAGGATTCCTTGAAGGTTATCATCCACTCATCCTTGGGCTCCGGGGTTTTTTCTGGGGCATTAAAGGAAGCAGTGGTGAGGCCCCTCCTAAAGAAACCATAACTGGATTCTGGCAACCTGGTCAGTTACCACCCGGTTTCAAAACTCCCATTTCCGGGTAAGTTGATTGAGTGGGCAGCAGAGAGAAAGCTGCAGTTTCCTGAAGGATGCCTCATCCCTAAATCCCTTCCAGTCGAGGTTTCGCCCAGGACATGGGGCAGAGACACTGCTGGTCGCCCTCATGGACGATCTTCACAGACACCTGGACCAAGGTGGATTGGCACTGCTGATATAATATTTCGGCGGCGTTCAATATGGTCGACTATGATCTTCTGATCCACTGCCTCGCTGATGTGGGGATACAGGGGATGGCACTGCAGTGGCTTGTCTCTTTTCTCCACGGTCAGAGACAGAGTGTGGTGCTCGGGAACAAATTGTCATCCCTCCACCCACTGGTATGTGGTGTGCCACAGGGAGCAATTCTCTCCTCATTATTGTTTAACATCTATATGCACTCCTTCGCCCAGCTGGTGCAATGTTTTGAACTTGGGTGTCACCAGTACACTGATAACACCCAGTTATACCTGTTGATGGACGGACAGGCTGGCTCAGCCCCAGATGTCCTGGAGCATGCTTTCGAAGCCATGGCTGGATGGTTGAAGCAGAGTCAGCTGAAATTAAATCCCACAAAGACAGAGATCATGCACTTGAGTTGCAGGTGTGTGGATTTGGGACCCCGGCTTACACACTGGCCCTGAGAGTCTTACACTAGACCCAAGAGTCAGGAGCCTGGGAGTGGTCCTAGATGCCTCCTTGAAGATGGAGGCTCAGGTCACCATGGTTGACAGGTCTTCTTTTTTCCATTTCCAACAAGCCAGGCAGCTTGCTCCCTATCTGTCAACCCATGACTTAACTATGGTGATTCAGGCAATGGTCACCTCTAGACTTGATTAATGTAACACACTCTACGCAGGGCTTCCCTTGAGTCTTACTGGTGGTTACAGCTGATCCATAATGCAGTGGTATGTCATCATCGGAGTGCCCATTAGTGCACATATAACACCAATACTGCGCCAGCAGCATTGGTTACCAATGGAGTACTGGATCAGATTCAGAGTTTTGGTATTAACCTATAAAGCCCTATGGACTACCTCTCCCCATATGTGCCCCAGAGGATGCTCTCATCTAGAGATAAACAGCTATTAATGGTCCCTGGCCCCAGGGTGGCCTGCCTAGCATTGACCAGAGCCAGGGCCTTTTCGGTCTTGGCTCCAATCTGGTGGAATGCTCTGTCAAATGAGACCAGGACACAGCAGAATTTGTTAGCCTTCTACCGGGCCTGTCAGACAGAGCTGTTCCACCAGGTGTATGGTTGATGCTGGGTAGGGCCCCCGCCGGCTGAATAGAAATAGAATGGGGCTCTCCCTATCAGAGCATCCACCTCCAAAACCTTTCCCTTTAAGAAATTTTTCAGTGATGGTTGGATGAAGGATTTAATTACATACTCTGTGCCATTTGAAATTTTTGTACCTGTAATTTTAAATCTTTTACATTTTTAATGTATTTACTGTGTTTTTAAATTGAGAAACTGTAAATTTTAACATCTATGAATGTAATCTGCCCTGAGCCTGCTGGTGTGGGGAGGGTGGAATTGAAATAAATAAATAAATATATGTGTGCAGTTAGAGGCATGTGAGAATTTTTAAAATTTGAAATCTCTTGTTGCACAGAGGCAGAGTTTACTATTCCTCCAAGAGTCTCCACATGTTAGAATCTATGCTTTATTCCAATTCCTCTGTACAAATAAGTTGCCACAGCCTTAAAAAAAAAATCCCCAAAGCTACAGGTTAGACATCGAGTGTTTGAAAGTTGACTGAATTCAGAGAAGATGTACTTCAAAATGTATGCGACGCTTGGTTACAAAATAGAAATTTTAGAACACATTTTTAAAGCTGCATCCTGTATGATAGAAATACGTCTCCTGGGGATCCATATTCACCAGCTTCCATTCTGAGTTTAAATGGTACAATTTTGTGCTTAAAATACCCGACTTCTTGATTGAATTGGGTGAAAACTAGCTGGATTCAGAAGTTCTTTAGATCCAATCATACATGTCACTCTACTTCACAATAGCTAAATTGCTTTGGATTCGAAACAGTGCCCTCAGGGATGAGAGAACCTCCAATGGCCCACCTCCCCCCCTCCCTCACCAAATCTCTTTAGGCTTCTGATGAAATACGAAATCTCTTCCTAGATTGACTTTTAGTTTAGATTCTTATTGAAAATAGTCCGGCGTTGCTGGTAACCACACTATGCTTGAGGACTGAAAAATAAGGAGAGAATGCAAGCTATTTCCAAGGTTGAATAAAGGAACTTACAATGGAATCATTTCTGAGGCAGCGAAGAAGTGTGATTGCAGTGTTATTGTGCTGTTTTAAGATATTTTTACATTTTAGGGCTATGGCATGTAGCGCAGGAGTGAAAGGAAGCTGCTGCGTCTTTTTGATAGAAGGGGAGGGGGATTGCCTGAGGGTTTGGGGTAAACTGTGACCAAAGAACCTTGGATACAGTGAGAGAAAGGTGTGCCCAAAGAGCCATTTCCACACCAGTAGATCATTCCAATTTTAAGCTCTGTGTCAGATCTTGCCTAGTAAGGCAAATTGTCAATCATAGACCAACGTTGAACACAAGCTAGAAGCCTAGCTGTGTGAGACAAAAAGAACTTTGTTAGCACAGTAGGTTATACGGTTTCCAGGTGCGGCCTGACAACAGGTAGGTAGTAGGGAACATACGGAGTGCTTGGGATTCAAAACTGACACAACTACCTGGGACCAGTGGGAAATTCCCTAACCCTAGCTCCATTTGGAAGGGGGAAAATGGCCTCCAAAAAGACAGTCTAGTCATTTCCCCTAGTCTCTATGATCTTTATCATAGAGTGTCACCCAAAGTGACATCACATCCTCCTTAAACTCCACCCACCACAGGCACTCCCCTTCCCCCCAATCTCTTGGAATTTACCTAGGTTCTACTTTACTTATTGAGGAATGAAATTGTGGAATTCCCTGCTAGGGGACTTAGTAATGGCCATGAGCATAGATGACCTTGAAAGGTGACTAGACAGAGTAACGGAGGAGTGGTCCATAAAGGGCTACCATCCAAGATGACTAAAGGGAACCTTCACATCCTGAAGACTGACAACACATTGAATCTCAGTGCTAGAAGGCAACATCAAAGGGGGCATCTATAGTCTTTTTTAAAGAAAACCAACCTTCAGTGGTTGGCCATTTTGTGGAACAAGATGCTGGACTAGATGGACCATTAATCTGAGCCAGCAGGGCTCTTCTTAGCGTCTTCCATTTTATGAACAGTATTATATCTAGTTTGGAAGCATTTACAATGCAATCCTTTGCAGAATTATTCCACTGATATCAATGAGCTTAGCTTAGAGTAACTGTGCCGTTTTGTGAAATGTAATTTGTTCTTCCTACCGTATAATACGGTAATTTAGCTACTTTTGCAACTTTTGGTTTTTTATCAATTTTTGGTAGTTTATACAATGCCTGGCATTATTCAACCCAGAAAGAAAAAAAATGAACCAAGACAGGAAAGAGCCAAGGGAGGGTTGCTTGTGCGGTTAAATACCAATGTGATTTTTAAATACCGTATTGCTTTGCATGTCTCTGAAAGGTGGCATGGGGCAATGGGGGTCCCCTGGACCAGAAATGCCATTAGCAGGAAAGGTTCTACTCTGTTCAGCACGGCATTGGCTCCACAAATGGTTCCCATCAGCTTTCAAGCGTATTCCTTCCTCTGTCGTATATATTTTTAAAACCAAACACTTCTCAATCTGTGCTCTTTTCTGAGTGAATTTGTCTTCAACCTTCAGCTGTAAGTGTAAGAAAATCTTTGTGTGTGTGTGTGTGTAAGTGTGTGGTTAAGGCTTGCCATATGCTTTATATTAAATAAAATATTCTTTTACCATCTGTTTCGCTGGTGTTTGTGAGTTATAACGTGGCAAAATCCAGGCAGTCTGCAAATTTAAACATATGAGTAAAACAGTTTTTTTGGGGGGGGGGGAAGAATGTTGGTGGGGAAGTATGTCCCTTTGAACAGTAGGTTAGGGCAACTGTTTAGGGATGGATAGTAAGGATTTTTACACTTAGCATGTGGTAGGAAAGGATAGCTTTGGACCATAAGTACTATAGCAAAAAACATGCCAGTTTCACAGGAGAAGAAGTTGTTGGGAAATTCGGCCCCTTCCTGGCAAGCAGCTTTGCTGCTCAGCCAGGGGCCGTCCATTGCCACTCCTGAGGAATGGACGGCACCACCCCTTTGCTCCTTATAAGGAGTGGCTGGGAGGGCGGAGCGAGCGTTGCGACGCAGCTTTGCCCTCCCAGCTCAGTGCTGCTCAGTCGCTCGGAGGGGACAGACGTTCCCAGAGAGCGACTGAGGGCCTAGAGGGCGTTCTTGCCTGGCTCTGGGCTGGGTCGGCAGCGGAGGAGCTAGGCAGCGTCGGGAGGCGTAGTCGTCGTGCCGTCGTCGTCCCGAGGCCCGGGAGTGCGACGGGCGGTTGAGGCGCGGCGCGGCTGCGCGGCCTCCAAAGTCTCCGTCGGCGGCATCAAGCCGGCGGGGACTTGCTGGTTTGGTGGGCCTTGCCTGGAGGCCCGTGGGCGAGCCGGCTGGCGGCGGCGTGGCGCGGCTGGGCGCCTTTTTCCCTTACCTGCAATAGGGCACGGGGAGGCAGGCTAACCGAGGGGGTGTTGGGGCGTGGGGTGGAAGCGGGCCCGGCCCCCCCCCTTTTTTCCTGCGTGGAGTCTGAGTGGCGTAGTTTGCACGCTGCTTCAGGCCCGGCCGCCATTTTGTTCCTGGGCCCGGCGGCCATCTTGTGTAGGCCCCTTTGGAGTCGCCCCCCCCCTTTTCTGTTTGGCCACTTCTGTGGGCAGGGGGCATTGTGCCCTAGTGGGTAGGGCCTGTGCTGCACGTTAGTGGTGCCTACCGTGTGAGTGAGGGGGTCTGGGTCCTTCTTGCGGGGGCCCTTCCCCCCCTTTTTTAGAATAAAGTGCAGCCAAGGCTGTGTTGCCTAGTGCTTGGTGGGATTTGGTTTTATAAAAAAAAAAAAAAAAAAAAAAAAAGAAAAGAGAAACAAGGAGGGAGGAATAAGTAGTCCCCAGTTGCTTTTGGTGACTTGCCCACATCATTAGAGCTTGGAAGCTAAGCAGGGTTAGCCTGTTTGGTTTGTGAACCGGGCTTGGAGCACGGCATGGCTCCCAAGAAAGGTACGGGAGCTTCCAAGGGGAAGCAGCCTGCTCGGAGGGTGCCGACTAAGAGGGCCCCTCCTCCGGCTATTTCGTCCTCTGATGAGGATGACTCCTTGGGGGACCAGCAGGACATCTTAAAGCGCCTGGAGGCACTTGAACGGGCAAGAGGGGATACGGGCTCTGCACAACAGGGGGCGCGAGCAACACGGCCTGTGCGGCGCGCAACTAGGGACGCAACTAATCGAGATATTTTGCGTCGTTTAGCTGTCTTGGAAGGCGCTTCTGGATCTTCGGCGGCTGGAACCAGCAGCGGTCGTGCAGCGATGGTGGCGGATGCCCAGGAACCGGCAGCTGAAATGGTTGACTTGCCTGAGGAGTTGCCGCCTGTTGCAGTAGCTGTGGATTCAGTGGAGCCGGCTGGTAAGGACAATGCACCACACTACACTTGTCCGTGGCCTTGGGGCCCGTGGGCGCAGGGCTCAGCCAGTGGGATGGTGAGTGGTATGCAGGATGCCCCCTCCAACACGGCGGCTACTCTTGCAGGTGCGGTGCAGACCGGCTTTAACCAGGGCATCCCAGTTGGCGCTCAGCAGCAGCATGCGGTTCCCTTTCAGGCTTGGGGGTGCCCCCCCTTTGGCTGGTCAGGCTTGTCAGCCGGCCCTTGGGGCTATTATCCCTATCAGCCGTTGAACTATGGCCAGGTCCCTTTCCATGCCCTGCCGTTTGGCGACACGGCTCTGCCATTGGGTGACCACTTGGCGCAAGCCACGAGGGATAAAATCCTTCGTGGTGAGTATGTCGACGTCTTTGCCCTTCTCTACCGTGAGTTGGAGAAGAAGGACAAAGATGAGATGGATGATAGGGACAAGGAGCGATTAAAAAGGAGGCGAGTCGACAGAACTTGGAACAATTGGCTGCCGGGCTTCTTGATTTATGCCGGGGTGATTGCCAGGGCGCAACCCAGTCGGGCCGCGTCTCTGTTCCAATACCTCGACATTATATTGAAAGGTTATACGGGCTTCACAGGTGCTGCATGGATGCAGTACGATGAGGAGTTCCGTATGAGGGCGGCCATGAACCCCAGCTTACCGTGGGACCGCATTCACCAGCAGCTGTGGTTGTCGGTGATGTCCCCGGCTAAGCCCAACTTAGGGGATCGTTCGGACAGCGGACATGTGGTTTCCCGTAATGCCCAGGTGACCAATACCCGCGGTGGAGCGGGGCAGCAGGTTCAACCCCGGCTGCTCTGCTGGGAGTATGCTTACAAGGGAACCTGTCCTAGAAAGCCTTGCCGGTTCCGGCATGAATGCCCATCTTGTGCGGGCCAGCATCCCTACAATGCCTGTGGGAAAGCCCGACAAGGGTGGGGTGGCAGAAAGCAGGGGGGTGGCAGTTCCGGGGGCCAGCAGCCCCCTGGAAAAGGGCCCCAGCCCGGTAAGGCTGAGGGTCCTTGAGCGCTTGTTGCGTTCTTATCCTCTTAAGGAGGATGCGGTTTACTTGTTTGAAGGTTTTCGGGATGGTTTTAGAATCCCTGTTCAAGGTTCCAGGGCCCCATTTATGGCCGAGAATTTGCGTTCTGTTCAGGGCAGGGAGGATATAGTTAGGCTTAAGATTCAAAAAGAATGTGCTGAGGGCAGAGTTTTGGGACCATTTGTGACCCCTCCAACCCCTAATTTTCGGGTGTCTCCTTTGGGGGTGGTACCGAAGAAGGTGGCGGGCGAGTATCGCCTCATTCACCACCTTTCCTATCCTAAAGGGGGGTCTGTTAATGACGCCATCCCTGGCCACCTGTGCTCGGTTCGGTACACCTCTTTCGACCGGGCTGTGCAAGTAGTGCGCAGATGCGGGGTGGGCGCAGAGCTGGCGAAATGCGATATTAAGTCTGCATTTCGCCTTCTTCCAGTTCACCCGCTAGATTTTGAGCTTCTGGGGTTTGCCTTTGAGGGCAAGTTTTATATGGACTGGGCCTTACCAATGGGCTGCTCTGTTTCTTGTGCAGCCTTTGAACGATTCAGCTCATTCCTGGAGTGGGAATTCAGGAGGCGTGCCGCTTGCTGTGACTCCGCCCACTATTTAGATGATTTTTTATTCGTTGGGCGGGCACAGTCGTCTCAATGTGCCAGGCTCTTGGCCATTTTTATGGAGCTGGCAGGTGAGCTGGGGGTTCCATTGGCTCACGAGAAGACGGAGGGTCCAGCTACGGTACTCACTTTCTTGGGTATTGAGTTGGACACGGTACAGCAATCCTTGCGATTGCCTTTTGATAAAGTCGAGGAGCTCAGGGCCCGTCTGCAGGAGTTTAGGGGCAAGCGCAAGGCTTCCTTGGTAGAGCTGCAACAGCTTGTGGGGCACCTTAATTTTGCGTGCAAAGCTGTAGCCCCTGGGAGGCCATTTTTGCGTCGCTTTTGCGACGCTATGGCTCACCTGCGTGCACCCCACCACAGGTTGAGACTTTCAGGGGGTATGCGCGCCGACTTAGAGGTGTGGATGGACTTTTTGAGGGATTTTAATGGCATTACCTTTTGGCGGGACGACTTGCTACTTGAGGCGGAGTTGCAGGTTACGTCTGACGCCTCTGGCTCCACTGGCTTCGGAGTTTATTTCCGGAGGCACTGGTGCGCTGAGCAGTGGCCGGCGGATTGGCTGGCTTCAGACGTGGTTAAGGACTTGACTTTTTTAGAGTTTTTTCCCATTCTGGTGGCAGTTCAATTATGGGGGGCGGAGCTGGCGAACCACACTGTCCACTTTTGGTGTGACAATTTGGCTGTGGTGCATGTTGTCAACTCCTTGACCTCTAAGTCCACGCGGGTTATGCGATTAGTAAGGGCGTTTACATTATTGTGCCTGCGGCGCAATATATTGTTCAAGGCTAGGCACGTTCCAGGCGTATGCAACGGTGTGGCGGACGCTTTGTCTCGCCAACAGATGGAGCGTTTCTGGCAGCTTGCCCCGGAGGCGGATCCTCGTCCGGCAGTGATGCCTCCAGAGCTTTGGCTGCTTGGGAGGTCGAGGCGTGCCGCGCCATCCAGCTAGCCATCGCACCCAGTACGAGGAGGGCGTATTGGAGAGCGGTAGGCCAGTTAGAAGGGTTCAGACGGGAAGCTGGCATTGGGAGCACCTGGCCCATTCCGGTAGAACACATCCTTCAGTTCTGTGTCCACCAGAAGGGGCGGGGGCTGGCAGTGAAGTCCATTAAGGGGCAGCTGGCCGCCCTCGCCTTTGTTAGCAAAGCCCGGGGATTTCCTGAGGCCACGGGGGATTTCCGGGTGAGGAAAGTGCTGGAGGGTTGGGCCAGGGAATGCGCGGTCCACAGGGATCCGCGACAACCCATTTCCCCGTCCGTACTTAAGGGCCTGGGTGCGGTATGGAAAACGGTTTGTGCATCGGGATACGAGGCGAGGCTCTTTCATGCGGCCGCATTGACGGCCTTTTTTGGGGCCCTCCGGGTGGGTGAGCTGGTGGTCTCGTCTGGCAAGGATGCCTCGGGCCGTGCTCTTATGGCCAGTGACTTGGTTTTTGAAGGGGATACGGTTGCTCTGACAATCCGCTGGTCCAAGACGGACCAGATGCGCAAGGGGACTTGTGTTCGGCTGGGCTCTTGCTCTGAGGTGGAGCTGTGCCCAGTCCGTGCGTTGAGAAGGTATTGGCAAGTGCGGGGTCGGGGGCAAGGATGCCTTTTCCGGCACCAGGATGGCTTCCCCTTAACTCGCTACCAGTTCTGGGCTGTGACCAAGCGAGCTCTGGCGGCGCTGGGTCTGCAAGGCGTGAGTTTTGGGACTCATTCCTTTCGAATTGGAGCGGCTTCGACGGCCGCTGCCATGGGGTATTCGGGTCAGGTTATTCAAAAGGTTGGTAGGTGGCGGTCCGCAGCTTACCGCTCCTATGTGCGTCCTTTAAAGCATGTTTAAACGTTTCTAATTGTTGTTTTTTCTTAGGTCCTGCGTCGCGGGTTGGACGTCAGCGCATCTTGATATGCGGGCACAGTTTTGTATTCTGGGCTGCCCATCAAGCACGCAGGACGCCGGTTGGGTCTCAGCTGGGGCTTAGCGACCGGGCTACGGTGGAATGGCGGGGTCGTCGGGGCCTTCGGTGGCCGGGCCTGTTGCCATTGTTGTTTGGAGTTGGGGGCGATATGCCACCCAACATTCTGGTTATACATCTAGGGGGAAACGATTTGGGTCTGCTGCAGGGTAAGGCATTATCTTATCAGGCGCTATTGGATATGCGTCTTATTGCGGCGCGTTGGCCGGGGGTGCTGATCATGTGGTCGGCTATGATCCCTCGGCGGGTTTGGAGGGAGGCTGAAGATCGCCAGGCCATTGAGCGGGCGAGGATGAAGGCCAATAGGGCCATCCAAAAGGGTTTGGCGGATGGGTTAGGCGTTTATTTGCCTCACCCTCGGATCAGGGCCGAATTCCCCGACCTCTACAGGGGTGATGGGGTGCACCTGTCTCAGACAGGTAACATGATTTTTATAGAGGATCTGCGGCAAGGACTCCAGTTGGCCTTAGGCCACCAGTGGGGCGCCTGGCCCTAAGCGGAGGCTTGGCCCGGGCGTTGGCTGGTTTGTAGGAGTAGGGTGCGGGACGGTGAGCTCCCTTGGCGCTTCCCTATGTGGGAAGAGGGGCCTGCCTAAAGGGCTGGTACTGCTGTGACGGCTGCCAGGCCCACAGGCAGGCTGCCTTCGGGAAACCCTGCCTGAGAGTCCTTTCCCTCACTGCTATACGGCTGAGGTGTCAGGAGCTTAAAGGGGGGTGACCAAAGTTGCCTGGCCGGCTGGGTCCGCCCCATCCACTGGATGGGTCCCACCTGGGGCTTCGGGAGCTCGCCCAGACAGGTCAAGGCGGTGGTCCAGGATGGGACGCCGTGGCTTGACCTGTACCGCTTTAGGTCCTTGCCGCTGTTTTGCCTGTGTTGTTTGTATTAAATTAATAAAGTGGCCCTTAGATCCAACCTGGTGTCCGTCTCTTTTCTGAATGGGGTGGCAATTCGGCCCCTTCCTGGCAAGCAGCTTTGCTGCTCAGCCAGGGGCCGTCCATTGCCACTCCTGAGGAATGGACGGCACCACCCCTTTGCTCCTTATAAGGAGTGGCTGGGAGGGCGGAGCGAGCGTTGCGACGCAGCTTTGCCCTCCCAGCTCAGTGCTGCTCAGTCGCTCGGCCCACCCGCCTCTCCCTATGTTATGGGTGCAGGATAAGCCGGCTGCCGTACGGAGCCAGGTAGGAATTTTTTCCCCCCTTTCCGAATTGGCTTAGGAAAAGGGGGGTTTTTCGCCTACCTTGCATCTATACTTGGGGATTGAGGAATTTGGCGAGGTGGTGCCTGTTAGGTGTGTCATGGCTGGTTTGTAGGAGTAGGGTGCGGGACGGTGAGCTCCCTTGGCGCTTCCCTATGTGGGAAGAGGGGCCTGCCTAAAGGGCTGGTACTGCTGTGACGGCTGCCAGGCCCACAGGCAGGCTGCCTTCGGGAAACCCTGCCTGAGAGTCCTTTCCCTCACTGCTATACGGCTGAGGTGTCAGGAGCTTAAAGGGGGGTGACCAAAGTTGCCTGGCCGGCTGGGTCCGCCCCATCCACTGGATGGGTCCCACCTGGGGCTTCGGGAGCTCGCCCAGACAGGTCAAGGCGGTGGTCCAGGATGGGACGCCATGGCTTGACCTGTACCGCTTTAGGTCCTTGCCGCTGTTTTGCCTGTGTTGTTTGTATTAAATTAATAAAGTGGCCCTTAGATCCAACCTGGTGTCCGTCTCTTTTCTGAATGGGGTGGCAATTGACTCTTTGCACGTGATTTGATGCAACCTCCACAACATTGCACTCCTGAAAAGATTGTTCCTGGGTCAAACTGTGGTTTTTTCAATGGTTCCATGGCACTTGCTTGAGAACGCATACCACTTGAGGTGCTGGGCTTAGGGGCAAATGGATTCCATTCATTCTCTTTCTAGATTTTCTCTCTGCTTTCCAAACCTCCCTAATTCTATTCGGGAATTGGAGTATGCCCAGTTTTCCTCCACTTTTCATTAGTCTCTCCTCCTGCTTAATGATGGCAACAAGCCACTGCCAGAACATTGTAAAAAAGCCACTTGGAATTGCTTGAATTTAGAATCGTACTGAGAACCTTTTTGGACAATGGCCATTTCCACACTATTCACCTTCATCCGGAACGGGGTGCAACATCGCAAAACCCCCGCAGAAGATAGCGTCTTCTCGCACAAGTTTTGCGTGACATCACACAAAACTCACATGAGAAGAGGCTATCTTCCGCATTTTTTTTCACGACGTTGCGCCCCGTTCCGGATGCAGGTGAGTAGTGTCGAAACAGCCAATGTTTTATTGATGCAGCATGAACTCCTGCATGCTGGTGCAACACCACACATAATATATCTTGATGTTTGTTTATTCGTTTAGATATTTATTTCCTGCTTCTCTTCCCATTGGGGACCTCAAATAGGTTACAACATTGTTCTCTCCACCTCTGTTTAATCCTCACAACAACCAGAGACTGAGAGCTAAGCAACAAGAGATGAATTACACAAGGACACGCACGTGAAGGGAGTCGCAATGTTAGTAGGAGATTGCTCCTCAGAGGGTTTGCTAATTTCCTCTTTGCCTCCTGAAGGCTCTGTCAGCTTCACCTCCTTTTCTAGAAAGCACCTCTAGGAGGTGAAGAGGAAATAGGAGCGATCTTTTTTGGCTCTGTAGAGAGGGGAAATTGACAGAGCCTTCCGATCTCTTTTAAAACTTAGCTTCCTGGCTAACATTGCAACTCCCTTCACGTGTGCGTCCTCATGTAATTCGTCTCTAGTAGTTTAGCTCTGAGTGGCTGGCCCAAAGTCAACCAGCAAGCTTCCCTGGCAGAGCCAGCAGTCAAAACTGGGTCCCCTAGATCCTATTCTGACATTCTAAACACTCGAAGAATGCACTTTGGGGAAAAAATGATATTTTTTGGATTTGGATTTTGGGAAAGGTATAAGTACTGGTATTTGATGGTACCCCCAGTACCATCCCAGGTTCAGGTTTTTCTTGGGATTCCAGAGTTACTTGGGTTCTGTTATTTCCTATAGGAGACGATTGGTGGAGGAGCTGGAGTGGCTGTTTTTCAACCAAAACCCTACACAGTGCACAAGACAGTAAACTCAACAATGTATGGAAACCCATGCTTCATTTCCCATGGTGACATGGGCCACCATTACCCATCACCTTGAAGGACTGAAAAGGCTTTTAATGATTTGTGTGAGACAGGGGAAATCTCATTGCCACTTTATTTAAACTTCTAAGAACTGAGGAATTAAAGATAAGAAAAAGGGAAAAGAGAAAGAAATCATTCCTAAAGTCACCGGGGCTTCTCTGGAAAAGTCAATAATACTAGGAAAAATGGAAGGCAGTAGGAAAAGAGGAAGGCCTAAAACAAGATGGCTTGACTCGATAAAAGAAGCCACGTCCTCCGGTTTGCAGAATCTGAGCAAGTCTGTTTATGATAAGACATTTTGGAGGTCTTTTATTCATAGGGTCGCCATAGGTCGGAGGTGATTTGACGGCACAGAACACACACACATTCCACTCCCCCCCAATCACAAAACACTTTTAATTTTAAAAGCGTCTTCATTTATTCCCTCTTAAGAGAATTATACATTAGCTGTTGATTTTTTCCAGTCCATTTTTGTATGAACTGGATATAACAGGCTGTCAAATTATATTGGACCTATTTCCTGCAATAATAATGACAGCAATCGTCTTTGCAAAATGACAGTTTTCCTGAAACTGGGAAGAAGTTGCTTTAAGAGCTCTGAGAAGGACTTCAGGGATCTTTAGATAAGTTCAGATAGAAACATGTCTAAGGCTGCAATGAGTCCTGTTCCCATGAGCTGGAAATCGTTTGGGAGCTCACAGATTATAGCTACAGTTCCAAGGACACGTTCTTGTGTTGCCAATGTCCAGATGGGGCCTAGAGTTCTCCCTGAATTAAAACTGCTCTCCAGACCATGAACAGTAGTTCTCCTTGAGGAAATGGCAGCGTCAGAGGGTGGACTTTTTCAAATGATCAATGTTGGATCAAGAAGGACGAGATGAATTACTCTGAGGGGCCATGGTTATGTGGAAGGGGCCATGGTTCAGTGGAATGGCATCTGTGCTTTGTATGCAGAATGTCATGGCTTCAAGTTCCTGGACTCTCCAGTTATAAGATGATGTGAAAGACCTCTACGTGAGCCGCTGGAAAGCCACTGCCCATCAGAACAGATAAGGCTGACATTGAGTGATTCCACTCACGTTGGATAATGCACTTCCAATCCTCTTTATAGATCATTTGGAACAGATTTTTTTGTGTGCGGAACAAAAAATCCATCTCAAACGATTGATAAAGTGCATTGAAAGTGCATTATCCAACATGTGTGGAATCAGCCCTAGATAGACCAATGGTCTGACTCGGTGTAAGCAGCTTCAATTGTTCATGTTTGCTCTGTCCATCTCTTTTAGATCATCCACATGCCTTTGATTGGTTAGATAGCGTCTCAGCAACAGTGGCTGATTCTGCATATGTTGGATAATGCACTTTCAATGCACTTTATCAATCGTTTGAGGTGGATTTTTTGTTCCGCACACAAAAGAATCCATTCCAAATGATCTATAAAGAGGATTGGAAGTACATTATCCAACATGTGCAGAATCAGCCAGTGTTTCTTGGTCACTGTCAAGACTTGAGAACTCCCTTGAAGATATGCACAACGGATTTCGTCAAAGAACATAAGTGAACACCCACTGCTTTTGGAAAGAGTGAAAGAAAACTGGATGGCATAGACTGTCAGAGAGAAGAGTAGTTGAACTGATGGTTTTGAAATGGTTGAACTCATACTTTTGTCATTGAAATTACAGATGTGCAAAACAGAATAAACGAGCCAAAAATCCACCAAGAAACTGCTGGGTTGGCTCATCAAAGTGTCTCCCAGAACATTTAAATCCAGGAAATGAAGCTGTAACAGTGAAAAGTTTGTATGTTTGGGTTTGGTTCTTACTGCACAGTGGAAGCACAGGTGAGCAGGCACAGGGCTGATAGTCAAGCAGAGACTATCACGAAGTAGACAAACTAACGAGAAAAATCATGAAAACAAACTAGAAAAACACAATAAGTTCATGCACTCATAAGTCTACTTGTTAAGAAATTTCTAAAGCACATAATTTAATCATTTAAAGAGACATATATTCATAAGCTTCAACTGCCTCTAAAACCTATACACACAAGAGAACACCCAAGACTGTATAAAAGTGCTGGTGTATCAGCCTCTTGAAAGAGTTGGACCGACGTTTAGGCTATCAATGCAAAAAGAATAATTACAGTGTAAACGGAATTGTCGTTGGTCTATTCATCTTGCCTTGCCATCTTTGACAAAGAACGGAAATGGGATGGAAATGAACCGGTCCACTCATCAGATGGTCAGTCTTCATTAGGCATTTTTCTTTTGCCCTTCACAGCACCTTTGGACTGTACAACTTATTGGACTTTCTCTGGATTCAGCACTTTGGTGCAGGACTTTTGAGTGGTTACTACTGGCATATTGCCTTGATGGAATGGACATGTCTATTGCACCTTAGTTGGGCTGTTGCAATATTGAATATTGGAATCTAAGAGTTTGTAGAATTAATTATTGTTTTCATTATTGTATTCATGTACCAGCACTTTTGTACAGTCTTGGGTGTTCTCTTATGTGTATAAGTTTTAGAGGCAGTTGAAGCTTATGAATATATGTCTCTTTAAATGATTAAATTATGTGCTTTAGAAATTTCTTAACAAGTAGACTTACAAATACATGAACTTATTGCGTTTTTCTAGTTAGTTTTCACGATTTTTCTCATTAATTTACAGGGCTGATAGTGGCAGGTGTCAGCATCTGCAACTGTTTTTCTTAATGGCAACCAATCAATTGGATCCCAAAGGGAGAAATTGTGCCCCATTGTTAGCGTAAATCTGTTGGCAGGAAGGGAAATGTGTGCATTGCACATGAGTGCATTTTGTCTTTGGTGCCTCCCGGGCACAGTCCTCCCTCTAAACCATCGACCTACCAAGTTTGAGAGCATGCAACAACAGAGTTCTGTGTTTATGGACTCTAAAGAATGCTTGAGGAAGGCACGCATCAAGGCAAGTGTTGGGCGGCTGTGCACATGCGCACACACACTGTTCTTTTCAAGGGGGGGGAGTTGGAGAAATGAGGTTCTGTTTGCACTTAATGAAAAACCACTTCATCCAAAACCCCATCAATCCAATGAGTTTCTCCTCGAGCACATGAAAACACTCAAAACAATGGACCCCAAAGAAGGAGAGCATCGTTGGGTGCATGCAGTGTTTCCCTAACCCCCCCTTGAAAAGAACTGTGTGTGTCTTGCACATGCACAGCCAACACCTGCCTTGCACATGTGCAACAGGTTGAAACTTACAGCAATTTAAAAAAAAAAGATCCAAACCGGCACTGGCACACCTGGAACAAACAAATATCGGAATGGAGTTCATTCAGAAGCCCCGGATCCAAAACTGAAACAGGAATTTCCTCAGTATGCACCTCTATTTGAAATCCTTCTTTGGGGAGTCAGATGAAGCAGAGTTCCAGTTAGCAGCAACCGATATGGAAAAGCAGGTTTCAAGCACATTTTCCTTTCTCCCACCACATTGACAAGATTGCTGATTTTACAGTCTGGCAAGCTAAAGGTATTTTTTTTAAAAATGGAACAGGACAATCAATCAGATTGATTGCACCCAGAGGTTCCACTGAAATCTAGAAATCACCAATAGACACTTAAGGGAAGTCTTAGATGTGATGCTACCTTCTTTGAACTTTAAAAATAAGATTAGAGTACAAGCACACACACCCAAAGTCAACTTTGGAAATCTGGAAATCAAAATAATTCCAGCGGATGTTGAGCCGGTTTAGGATACTCTCTAGGGTTGCCTGGGAAATTCCTAGAGATTTGGGAGCAATGCCAGAGGTTATGCAGCCTTCCCAAAAATGAAATTGGGGAGGGGGATAAGATTGAAGTATGCTCCCAATTTTAATGCAAAGGAAAGGGTGCTTCTTGTCAGAATTTTGCCATCACTGTTTTACATGTTATGGTTAGAATTCAGCCCCTTCCCAGCTGCCTCGTAGAGGCTTAGCTGGGGGCCAAAGTTTGCTCTCATGGAAGGAGAAGAGACAGACCTCCCTTCTTCCCGGGCATCCGGGATCTGCCTGAGGGGCGGAGACAGATGCTGTAGAAGGCGTCTCCACCCCCAGCGGCTTCGGTTGCTCCGTGCGATCAGCCCACCCTCCTCACCCTGATTCAGTGCGGGATTAGCTGGCTGCTGTTTGGAGCCAGGTACGAATTTTTTCCCATTGTCCTAATTGGCAAAGCGGTGACGGGTTTTTCGCCTACCTCGTACTGCAGCAGGAGTTTGAGGCATTTGGTTGAGTGGTGCCTGTTAGGCTGTCCTTGGCAGGAGAAAGTTGGGGAATAGGGAGCGGGCCGGTGAGCACCCTCGTGGCAATTCCCCATTGGTGGGGAAATGGGGTCTCTGAGGAGGGATGGTATGCTTCACGGCTAGCACCACCTGTCAGACCGCCTCCAGGGAACCCCAGGTGCAAGTCCTTCCCTCGTGCTGTACTGCTGAGGCTTTAGGAGCTTGAGGCGGGGAACCCTTTGCCTGGCCAGCCGGGCTGATGCCATTTCAAGAATGGCTCACACCTGGGGCAGTGGTGCTTGAGCAGACTGGTCAAGGCGGAGGTCCTGGCATGACCCCGTGGCTTGACTTGTACCACCAGTTTGCCTTGCCGCAGTTTAGAGTTTATGTTGTGTTTAATAAAGTGGCCCTTAATTCCAAGCCTTGTGTCTGTCTCATTCTTCCAACTGGAGGGGCAATGGGGAAGACCCTGTGTAAAAAAAAAATCTACGTGTGGGCTTCTGACCTCGTGGTTTTAATAGATATACAGTGAATCGGAGAGAAAGAGCACAAGGTGGGAGAGAGACAGAGAGAGTCATTCCCCCACCTTTGATGGGCTGTGGACGGCAGGCACCTCATTTGTCTATGAGTCCATCACAAAGGAAAAACTCCTCTGCTATGAGATATGCAGATTAAATGGGCTCTTCCTCATCAGTCTCGGTAGCCTGAGGCTCCCTCTGCATGCAATCATTCACATTAACTATGTTCCCGCTGCCTGCGAGACTCTAGCCTCTTCCTGGAGAATCATTGCTCTTGTCTCCTTCAATGAACTTCGGTCCTCTGCAAGGGAATCACATCGGGGGATGCTGATGAGCTTCTGTTTTGCTAAATATTGGCCCTAATAATTGGAGTAGTATAGTCAGGGCTTCTTGAACTGTAAGACCACCCCTCACCTCAGATCCTGCAACTGGAATTAAGAATGTCAATTGCAATTAAGCCTCAAGGTTTTTCATTTGCTGGAGCCACATAGTTTTGCAGAGTGGCGCATTTTAATATTTGGTGGAAGTTGGAAATCCATAATGCCTTTTAGCCTTACCCTTAGAGTTTCCGTTTTCATAAGCTCACTATTTATATTACCTCAAGTCCACCAGAGATACATACTCTGTTGCCTAAACAGCAATTCCATTTAACAGTGCAATGCTAAGTAAGTTATACCACTGAATTCAGAATTTCAGAATGTCCTGAATTTGAATTCCTTTGGCTGATCAAAGCATTGGGATAAATATGGGGGGGGGGAAGAGACAGTAATTAATTATACATTACTGTCGAGCTACTGATATAATGGTAATTAAATGTTCATTTGATTCTCTAGACGAAAAATATCTGAAAATCTTGATGTGGAATAGTGCTGGAATACTATATTATTCTTTGATTACTGTTTAATGCTAGGGAAAAGTTTCTTTAAAGGTACTCTGCATTCAGATTACATTTCCCAACAGCTGTCACCCACAATTAACTAAGACCCTTTTCACACTGCTTACCTGCTCCTGGGACGCTGCGAAATATCGCGCAAAACCCGCGGAAGATAGCATCTTCTCGTGAGAGTTTTGCGCAACATTGCGCAAAATTCTCACAAGAAGACGCTATCTTCCACGTTTTTTGCGTGATATTTCACAACATTCTGGGAGCAGGTAAGTAGTGTGAAAAGGTCCACTGACACCAAAATAGTGATCCATAAAGAATAATGAGCTTTATTAACAATAAAACCCAGATGCAATGCCATGTTCCAACATATGCATAAAGATCAGTCACAGCAGAGAATCTTATACACCTTTCAAAGCTAATTGTTTACAGAATAAAAGATCAAAGGTTAACACAGGGTTTATACAAATAATTCTTTGGAAATGCTGCCTTCAGGAATTATGGCACCTGATGGGTCTGGATGACAAGACAGTAAATTCTTCCTGATATAAACATGTCAAAAAGTACTACACTGTACTTCTTACAGTGCGCATAAGAACCTCCGTGAGAGACTGTTTTCCAAGGCTATTTCTTGATTAGAGAAAAGGAAAACCAAGAATGTTGATATTCCTGTGACTACTGTAAGGTTACTATGACTTTCAATCTTATGACTTCTAATCTAAAGAAATAATGTTCCCTGTATGAAGGATTCTAGCTTCTGTGTAAAAAGGTCTGCTTCAACAGAGCTCATATTTGGGTAAAAGTTTACAACAATGCCCAAACATTTAACATCCTAGAATCTTTAAATATGGGGATGTAGTATTGTGTAGTGGTTAGAGCAGCAGTTCCCAAACTTTTTGGGGCCACCATCCCCACAGTTCCATAAACTCATCCCCAGTGGTTTCATCCTACCCTATAGCCATGTCGACCCACCTTGAGAACCACCAGATTAGAATGTTAGACTAAGATCTGTGAGACCCAGGTTCAAATTCCTATTCTTCTATGGAAGCTCACTGGATGTCCTCGGGCCAGCCACAGACAATCGGCCTAATCTACCTCATAGAGTTGTTGTGAGGATAAAATGGAGACAAGGAGAACAATGCAAGCTGCTATGGGTTTCCATTGGAGAGAAAGGCAGGGTATAAAACAAAGCAAATAAATAAGCTAGAGCTGAACTCATCTTTGCAATGAGGGCTACGGGTAGTGGCTATGCTTCAGAGAAAGAGCCATATGGTTTGCATACCAGAAGGTCCCACATTCAGTGAAGGATCTCAGGCAGACGATGTTGGGAAAGGTCTCCGCCTTCCTAAGATCCTGGAAAGCAGATGCCCCTCACTGTAGACAATACTCAAATGCACATATCAAAAAAGCATCTGTGTTCCGCAGCCATCTTATTAAGTTTTGCATATTCAGTAGAATAACTCATCTCCTCAAAAAGCCTTTTCTATTTCTATCACCTTCCAAAGAAAAGTCTCCAAAGAGAGGGTCATCTATCAAATAACAGGGCAACGGACAGGACTGGCTCCAGCTCTGGCCCCTTCTGAGAGAAAGCCGGTGGGATTGGGCAGAATTCTGAGGCAATAGAGTTAGTATCTGTTGGAGGGGAAAGGAGGCTCCTGGGAGCTGCTGGGAAAGGTTTTTTGACTCTGCTGAGGGAAAGCAGCAGAGAGAGAGAGCTGATTACGCAAACCTGTTCTGATACTTTGAAAAATTCCCGGTTTGCTTTATTAGTTTAAAGTTTAGTTTAGAATATGTTCACTCCTATGTTCTATCTTGTAAATAAAGTTTATTTTTGTTCATTTTATTTTACACGCACACAAATGCTCAGATCACGTTAAATGGGCCTCATTTAAATGGTGGCAGCATATGTATAAGGAAAGTAACTTCTGAGTTCTCTTTTCCCCAATAGCCCTGGGCTGTAGCTGGGTGAGGGGATCGGGAACTAGCTGCTTGTCTGGTGGAGCCTCTGGAAGAAGAGAGCGGAGACCCTGTGAGGATTTGAGTCAGGGTTCTATCTGCAAAAGTGGAGGCTAGATAGGTGGCGTGTGGTAGACTCCCAGTCTTTACCTGCCTGGAAAGCCCTAAACTTGTGAAGAGAGGTTTTGGGGTGTGTGGCAAAGGGTGGGTCCAAGGCTTGTATGAGGGTAGGACTGTATTAACCCATGGCTGGGCCCCTAGGCTTTCAGGTATTTTGGTCCCCCTCTGGCACATCAATCTTTCACCCCACTACAGCTGACAGTCTGACCCTGGTACAGTAGGTACTAGACCGCAGTACATAGCCCTATGTCCATTTTGAGGGTCTCCTGAAGAATTCTGTTCACAATTTTAAAAATATTTAATTGCGTGAGTAGCTCTCTTCAGGAAAGCATCTTTTGGGGGTATAATTGTTCAATACTGTAATATTTTGAAGTGAAAACAGTTTTTATTGATTAAAAACATATTTATGGATAATTGTTTTAATAGAAGAGACAATTTGTTTCACTTCAATAAGGAAGCAGTTAATTATCTTATTAATAGAGGTTATATAAGAGAATCAGTTAATTGTAATATATGTGGGGGTGTGCCTCAGCAAAAAAATTAACGGGCCCCTAGTCCCTGCAGGGCCCCTAGGCTTCGGCCTAGTCAGCCTTATGAATAATATGGCCCTGTGTGAGGGGTCTCAAAGCTGCCATACAGGATGAAACCTATTAAGTTAAAATGACCCATAAAATAAATGAATGATAAAACAGAGAAAAAAGAAAAGAGATGACATCAGGTTTGGTCCAAACCTTCATCATTTTTTATTTTTCCAGGTTAAAAAAAGTTACTTTGTAGCAGTAGAATTTTTCTCTCCCCAAAACATACAGGAATATTTGCTACTGTTTCCTCTGGCTTCTACTTTTTCAGTGCAAATTTTGCTGTTGCCTGTTTCTTATGCTTTCTGCCTGAGTAAGCATACCTCTGATTCTATGCAATCAGGGAGCACAGAATTAGAATCAAGGACCACATAATTACCATCCACCCAACCAGGGATCATGTTTGGCAGTGTGCTGATGTCTCTGAAGGTAAATGGCTAAGCAAATATATTTGTGGGAAGTGCTGGGTAATAGCCAACAAAGTTTTTCAAGCACTGTCAAAACCATTAAAAATGGCCAATATAGATGGTTCACACCTGATTGATGTGCAAACATATTGTGTTATCCCACTACACAGGGCTTTTTTTCTGGGAAAAGAAGTGGTGGAACTCAGTGGGTTGCCCTCGGAGAAAATGGTGACATGGCTGGTGGCCCCGCCCCCTGATCTCCAGACAGAGGGGAGTTTAGATTGCCCTAGCGTGGAGGGCAATCTCAACTCCCCTCTGTCTGGAGATCAGGGGGCGGGGCCACCAGCCATGTCACCATTTTCAAGAGGTTCCGGAACTCCATTCCCCCGCGTTCCAGCTGAAAAAAAGCCCTGACACTACATATTTCGGAAAAAATGTCATAAAGAGGATGAGAGTAAACAAAAAAAAAATGAATGAATGAGTTCTTTTGAAGAGTATGATGCTGAATATTTCATAGAGGGCTTACAAAATTTAAAAATAGATGATTCAGATCCCAGAGCACTTTGCTTGTTTTTGCTCTGTTTTAAATCCTGTTAATCCATAGATACAATTCCCACTTTGCATTCATTCATGTGCATGTACTGCCATGCGCTCTCTTTCTTTCATTGAACAGTATTTTAGTCCTTCTGTGGACTATATATCAAAATGGTTCGTTAGAAGTCATAGAGACGAAAGCTTTCTTAGCCCCACCTTCTTCCCTTTCTGCTTCCAATTTAAATTTTCTATATCCTAAAAGATAGAATTCCAAGCTGGCCTGGGGAGTTTTATGTTATCCCCACAATGCAAAGTGGCACGCTTTACAAAGTTAACTGTAATGCCTTGAAGCTGGGAGAAAAGGTACATATGAAGATGGGATAATGAAAGTTTCACTAGGCTTACCATTTTCTAAAATACCTTACCGCTCCGACTGGCTGGGAGCAATTCTCGGCTGGCCCAGCTTACAATTAATTTGAGGGCTTTATTGAGAAATAATGGACCCAAACCGTATTAGTTACAGCTGTAGCCATAGCTATAGGGAATGTGTGAGATGTTAAATCCCATTTCAGCATTTTTCTTCCTCCTGTATAACCTAAAGCTCCGACTGTCCTGAATAGTCTCTAATTGTGACATTTACTTTCAAATTATCAGATTCGACGTTGCTGAATGCCCTTCACCTTACTGTCTAAATGCTCTTTGATGCCATTTTGTTCTCCCCCCCCCCCGCCAACCCCACACTCTTCTTCTTTTCTCTCAGGGTCCTTGGCCCCATTTGCCTTCACTGCCATTTAATGATTGGCTGTTATGACAACCAATGTGATTTATCTTGGCTCCCGCCCCCTGGAGGTTAGCAACAATAGGCACCAGGCAAAACCATTTCTTTTTATCCAGGCTTTTAATTATGGGGTTGATCTTTTAAAATTCTTTTTTTACAGTCTGCTTCCTTGCCTAAGGACTATTTAAATGATTCAATTTTTATGCTGTTTTTATGATCTGGTAGAGTTGTTAACAGATTGGTTTTAATAGTTTGTTAGTTTTAAGTATTTTAATGCTATTTTATGAATGTTTTCATGTTTTATAACAACAACAACAACATTCGATTTATATACTACCCTTCACTACAACTTAATAACCACTCAGAGCAGTTTACAAAGTATATTATTATTATCCCCACAACAAACACCCTGTGAGGTGGGTGGGGCTGACAGAGCTCTGGGAGAGCTGTGACTGACCCAAGGTCACCCAGCTGGCTTCAAGTGGAAGAGTGGGGAATCAAACCTGGTTCTCCAGATGACAATCCCACATTCTTAACCACTACACCAAACTGACTTTGTAAATTGCCTCCAGCAGGTTCTCTGGAAAGGAAGCATATATATATATATATTTCTAAATAACCAGGCAGCATCGGAAATCACTCAGCATCTCCCCTTTGCAAGCACTAAATATTAAAACAAAATTCAGATGTTCAACATTCTCAAAAACAAATATGATACTAAGTAACTGTAGATCAGCCCTGCCCATGTTCCCAGACATTATCTAAAGCACAAATACAAGAAAGAAAAAAAGAATCATTAACAAATCTAAACCTGAAATGAATTGCTAACTTTCCCCACCTTAATTAATCTGCAGTGTTTCTTGGAAAGGCCGGCACTTGTCTGACAGAGGAAGGTCAAGATTCCGCAGCTTAACAAGAATCTACATTAGGCAGCAAGGAAGGAGAATAATTGGACATCTGTGCTCAGGTGAAACAAACAAACAAAAAATGCTGCTGGCACCCAGCGTGGCCAGCAGCCAAAGTTCTCCCCCTGGGCTTGCCCCAATTTGAAAGGCAGATCCAACTTTCTTTCTTCCGCCCTGCATTGACTGGAATATCTGAGAAGATAACGGTCAATGCTAGTAGGTGAGCAAGTAGGATAAGAATTCTGAACTTCTGGGGCAAGTTTTTAATATATAGCCCCAGGCAGCAACCTAAGAGGGATTATTGACATTATTGAAGATCTTTTCCGCCGGATTCAGAATCTGTTCCGTATTTATGAGCTTCCTTGTTGGAATTTCAGAATAAGCTCCTTGATTTTTCTGAGAATTCTTTTGCCATTCATAATGTTGGCACATCTATGCTGTGGGTGCCACATGTAACCCTGTCATATTCCCCCTCTGTCTACTGTCATTCTTAGCATGAGCCCAAAAGCTGCTCAGAAATTCCACTGTCCCCTTCCCTAAACACACTTCCAAAGGGATGTCTTTAGCTCTAAATCCCACAATACATTTTGCAAGAAACACCTGAGGGAAATCACCAAGATGGATACAGATCAAACAGCAGGCGACCTCTCCGTGGTCCAGTCGTGGAATTCATGGCCATCGGTGAGGGCTTCATGGAGTGGGCAGTGCTGTCGGGGGAAAAGAGGGAGGACTGTGAGAAGCCACTCTTAAAGGCTCAGGCGCCAAAGAAAGGCATAAAGAAATGATCTTAAAGAAGTGAAAGTTACCAGCCTTTGCCTCAAAGCTATTCAAGAGCTATTCCGCTGGTCTGGGGCCACAGGGAGGCGGTCCAGCGCTCAACCATACATCTAATTGCAGCTGTCATAAATAGGATGGGTTGTGTATCAGACTAGCTTTCCTGCTGGTGAAAAAGATGGAGAAGAGGGTCTTCTTTGACCATCAATAGCCTCACATATTATGTTCATCTCAAGAAAGAATATTGAACATTCCAAACCTGTCTAGATATTAAGAAGCAGGCAACATCATCAACCAGTTGAGATGAGAAATAAAAGCTCATTGGCTTGCAATGAACCTTCAAGGACTGAGCAGAAATACCCCCAAATCAGCTTCCATGTTTGTTGTCTGAAAAGAAGTATTTATTTTTGTTGATATATTGGTTGCATGCCCTCTGTGAACAGGACAGGCGGGTGGCCTATGTTACTGGCCATGGTCCTGGAATCAGCAGCAGTAGGAACCATGCTCAATGTTATTTTTCTTCTGGGTGCAAAATGAATCTTAAAGCCAGGGGGAAATTTTGTATTTCGGAGTGACATGAACCCATAAACACAAGAAAATTGCCTTATACCAAATTATGCCACCAGTCTACCAAGGTCAGTCTTGTTAACTCTGACTGCTAATGGTTGTCTGGCATTTCAAGTCTTTCACATCGCCTTCTATCTGTTCCTTCTAACTGGAGATGTCAGGGATTGAACCTGGGACCTTTTGCCTGGAAAGCAGATGCTATACCACTGAGCCACATTCACTCCCCTGCAGGCACAGCCTGTTTAATGACCTGACTGCTGAGTTCTTCCCATCTGATATTTCCTGCTCTGATAATACAGTCAGGCTTCTGGACTGCTTATGCGAAAGGGACAGATGCTGGGACCGAGTACTAGAGATCAGCCCTGCCCTAAGTGCATTGGAGGGGAAAGAACTCAAGCAGACATCTGTGCCATGCTATGCTCCACAAGGCCCTTAGTTACTTTTGATTTTGGCAAGCTTCAGTAAGTTTAGATGAGTGTATGTTCTCTTGGAAATAACAGTCATTATGTGGTTTGGAGAAGGGGGGAGATGAACCCCAAAGTAATAATTCCATTTTAATAACAATGCTCTCATTTGGTGTCACAGTAGTTCCTCTGGTGGATTTGGATTAAAGAATGGGTAGCAACTGGGCAGACGTGAATTCTTTGGAACACGTCCGGTACTGGCATTGTCAAAGCACTAGGCATAGGGTTGCCAGCCTCCAGGAGTGGTCTGAAGATCTCCCAGAATTATAACTGCTTTTCAGACTACAGAGATCACTTCCCTAGGAGTAAATGGCTGCTTTGGAAGGCAGATTCTATGGCATTATACTCCCACTGTCTCCCAGGCTCTGTGTCCAAATTGCCGGATATTTCTCAACCTGGAGTTGGCAACCTTAGCTAGACATCATCCATCAAAGTGGGATTGGCATTTATGTACCAGGATGGCGGTGACTATTCTCTTTGTGAAGGATGCCTTAAGTGTTTTCTGGGAAGAGGGGGTGCCAGAGGGTGGCTCTAGACAATGTTTTTTTTTTAGCATGCATTCATTTTGACATGCTCCCGCAGTCACATGACAGATGTGAGGAACTACTTTAAAAAAAGGAGAGCCCAAATGGTGTCAAAATGGCTCAGTGGTGGGAGGAAAGGTTTTTGCCTTTTCCTCAGTGCAGTTTCCTCACACAAAAACCATGCAAGGGAGGGTTATTTCACCAATTTTGCTGTTCCACATGGAGACTCTGTAATGCTTTATAATACACACAAATTTAGTCCATACATTTTTTCCATAACTAAGCCACCTGGAACATATTTATTTCATAAAGACTTTCTAAAATGGGGGGCGAGGGGAGGGAAGGGTGCATAAGCTCTAATCGCTCATTACTGCCCCATTAAGCTGCATTAGCCATCCATTTGAGAGCTAATAAAATAAAACACACATTTCCAGCCCACCAGATGTTGAGGAATAAACTGGCACTAAATCTGTGACAATAAGAGCGGCCAGAGGGTCAGAGGTCAATTGTCTGCACTCAAAGATACAGGGCAGGTGCAAAAGGCGGAAAGCAGGGCAGCAAATGATGCTTATGGGGCAGCTGGATGAGCATCACAGCCGCTTTAGAAGTTAGCAGAGTTTAATTTTGAAAGTGCTGAGGCACAGAGCAAAATAGAAACAACTAACTTCCAGGGATCGAAGCTGTAATGCAAATGGGCAGTATACTGAACATGGCCCTGCTTCAAAACTCACAAAAATATTTTAGCATCTAGAAGCATAATTCATCATAAAGATGGGTGCTGGTGGTTAGATTTAGGAAGCCCCTATTCCTAACCTGCCTGTTAGGACCTCAAAACCCTATCTGGAGAAATGGGGAATTTACTTTGCTTATAATAGATAAAATCTAGAAAGAAATATATGAATAAGGCATATTATTCATGTAAATTTGATTATGATTACGAGTTCCGAGTAGCATCACCGAGATGTTGTTTGTTTCAAGCTTTAAATTTTTGAGATGGAGGATGGATAAATATGCTGTATAATGAAAAGATATATGTAGTATATATATAAACATGTCTTTCAATTTGATTAATGTAAGATAATTAGTTGAATTAAGGTAATTGGTAGAATACAATGTATTATAGATAGTACTGAAATATTGTTAAGAAATATATAAGTCAATGATAAGATAAGGGTAATAATGAGTTTTTCTATTTTCTTAAGATGAGGAGTAGAAGTAAATTTGAATTCTGAACATGTTGTTGGTTTAAAAATATATATCTCAAACATACTCAAGTACTATTCTAACATTCTCAAACTTTACAAGATGTATGTTCTCTGTACTTTGATAACTCTTAACTCATAGCTCTGTGATTTTTTTTTCTTAAATTTTGTTTCCCTCCCTTTTTCTTTTCTGTACCCCTTTTTGTATTTTTAAAATAAAAATAAATTTAAAAAAAACCAATCTGAAGAAGTGGCAGTTAAACTGCTCCTTTTGACTCCTCCCAGTCTACGAAGCTGAAGTTGGTTCCTTATTCCCAGTTCCTTATTCGCACTTCCTTATTCCTTATTCGTGGCCTGCTTCCAAGCACGCAATATGAGACTAATACAAGGTTCTTGCCAGCATGCCACATTTTCACCTTTTCCTTATTCAAAAAAAGGTCTAATACTGGGTGCTTGGAAGCAGGCCACATGCGAGGCCTTAGGTCCAGAACCAAAGACTGGAACAGCACCAGCACATGTCCTCCTGTGGGGGACGGTCTCTAGAGTTCAGGGGTGTGTGATTTGGGGTGATCCAAAGATTATTTGGGGTTGCAGGAGGC
This sequence comes from Eublepharis macularius, assembly GCF_028583425.1. Classification (NCBI taxonomy): domain Eukaryota; kingdom Metazoa; phylum Chordata; class Lepidosauria; order Squamata; family Eublepharidae; genus Eublepharis; species Eublepharis macularius. Next base: position 22,319,216 of record NC_072801.1, read on the forward strand.
TTATATTTTCCCCATTTCCCTATTCAAAAAAAAGTCTAATACTGGGTGCTTGGAAGCAGGCCACATGCGAGGCCTTAGGTCCAGAACCAAAGACTGGATCAGCACCAGCACATGTCCTCTTGTGGGGGACAGGCTCTGGAGTTCAGGGGTATGTGACTTGAGGTGATCCAAAGATTATTTGGGGTTGCAGGGGTTGCAGCCACGACCCCCGGGGGCCCCCGGCCCCGCAGGCGGGGCGGGGGGCGTCGGGGGGAGCGGCGCAGCCACGACCCCCGGGGGCCCCCGGCCCGCCGCAGGCGGGGCGGGGGGCGTCGGGGGGAGCGGCGCAGCCACGACCCCCGGGGGCCCCCGGCCCGCCGCAGGCGGGGCGGGGGGCGTCGGGGGGAGCGGCGCAGCCACGACCCCCGGGGGCCCCCGGCCCGCCGCAGGCGGGGCGGGGGGCGTCGGGGGGAGCGGCGCAGCCACGACCCCCGGGGGCCCCCGGCCCGCCGCAGGCGGGGCGGGGGGCGTCGGGGGGAGCGGCGCAGCCACGACCCCCGGGGGCCCCCGGCCCGCCGCAGGCGGGGCGGGGGGCGTCGGGGGGAGCGGCGCAGCCACGACCCCCGGGGGCCCCCGGCCCGCCGCAGGCGGGGCGGGGGGCGTCGGGGGGAGCGGCGCAGCCACGACCCCCGGGGGCCCCCGGCCCGCCGCAGGCGGGGCGGGGGGCGTCGGGGGGAGCGGCGCAGCCACGACCCCCGGGGGCCCCCGGCCCGCCGCAGGCGGGGCGGGGGGCGTCGGGGGGAGCGGCGCAGCCACGACCCCCGGGGGCCCCCGGCCCGCCGCAGGCGGGGCGGGGGGCGTCGGGGGGAGCGGCGCAGCCACGACCCCCGGGGGCCCGGCTGTCTTTGTCTTTGTCTTTGTCTTTGTCTTTGTCTTTGTCTTTGTCTTTGTCTTTGTCTTTGTCTTTGTCTTTGTCTTTGTCTTTGTCTTTGTCTTTGTCTTTGTCTTTGTCTTTGTCTTTGTCTTTGTCTTTGTCTTTGTCTTTGTCTTTGTCTTTGTCTTTGTCTTTGTCTTTGTCTTTGTCTTTGTCTTTGTCTTTGTCTTTGTCTTTGTCTTTGTCTTTGTCTTTGTCTTTGTCTTTGTCTTTGTCTTTGTCTTTGTCTTTGTCTTTGTCTTTGTCTTTGTCTTTGTCTTTGTCTTTGTCTTTGTCTTTGTCTTTGTCTTTGTCTTTGTCTTTGTCTTTGTCTTTGTCTTTGTCTTTGTCTTTGTCTTTGTCTTTGTCTTTGTCTTTGTCTTTGTCTTTGTCTTTGTCTTTGTCTTTGTCTTTGTCTTTGTCTTTGTCTTTGTCTTTGTCTTTGTCTTTGTCTTTGTCTTTGTCTTTGTCTTTGTCTTTGTCTTTGTCTTTGTCTTTGTCTTTGTCTTTGTCTTTGTCTTTGTCTTTGTCTTTGTCTTTGTCTTTGTCTTTGTCTTTGTCTTTGTCTTTGTCTTTGTCTTTGTCTTTGTCTTTGTCTTTGTCTTTGTCTTTGTCTTTGTCTTTGTCTTCGTCTTCGTCTTCGTCTTCGTCTTCGTCTTCGTCTTCGTCTTCGTCTTCGTCTTCGTCTTCGTCTTCGTCTTCGTCTTCGTCTTCGTCTTCGTCTTCGTCTTCGTCTTCGTCTTCGTCTTCGTCTTCGTCTTCGTCTTCGTCTTCGTCTTCGTCTTCGTCTTCGTCTTCGTCTTCGTCTTCGTCTTCGTCTTCGTCTTCGTCTTCGTCTTCGTCTTCGTCTTCGTCTTCGTCTTCGTCTTCGTCTTCGTCTTCGTCTTCGTCTTCGTCTTCGTCTTCGTCTTCGTCTTCGTCTTCGTCTTCGTCTTCGTCTTCGTCTTCGTCTTCGTCTTCGTCTTCGTCTTCGTCTTCGTCTTCGTCTTCGTCTTCGTCTTCGTCTTCGTCTTCGTCTTCGTCTTCGTCTTCGTCTTCGTCTTCGTCTTCGTCTTCGTCTTCGTCTTCGTCTTCGTCTTCGTCTTCGTCTTCGTCTTCGTCTTCGTCTTCGTCTTCGTCTTCGTCTTCGTCTTCGTCTTCGTCTTCGTCTTCGTCTTCGTCTTCGTCTTCGTCTTCGTCTTCGTCTTCGTCTTCGTCTTCGTCTTCGTCTTCGTCTTCGTCTTCGTCTTCGTCTTCGTCTTCGTCTTCGTCTTCGTCTTCGTCTTCGTCTTCGTCTTCGTCTTCGCCTTCCGCCCTTCCGCCCTTCCGCCCTTCCGCCCTTCCGCCCTTCCGCCCTTCCGCCCTTCCGCCCTTCCGCCCTTCCGCCCTTCCGCCCTTCCGCCCTTCCGCCCTTCCGCCCTTCCGCCCTTCCGCCCTTCCGCCCTTCCGGGATGGGGATGGGGATGGGGATGGGGATGGGGATGGGGATGGGGATGGGGATGGGGATGGGGATGGGGATGGGGATGGGGATGGGGATGGGGATGTTTATTTTTGGCAACCTTTTCATGCAAAACTTAAAACTTTTGTGTTACAATGTTGTAATGTTATAAACAGATAAAAATTTCATAAAATTGTAATTTTACTAACAATCCAACTCAAATAAGTATATATATAATTCAAACAGTATTGCTTCTATAATCATATTAGGCATAAATATTAAACATAACTTTTATTCATTAAATAAAAAGTATTAAATACTCGGTAGTTTTATCTTAAATCTTGAGCAGCTTGAAACCTTCAACTGAGAACTGAAAACACGTTTCTCTGTTTTAGAGAAACTATTTGTCAGTACAAAATAAACAGGATGGATATTTTTGTTGCACTCTCCCAACCAGGAGACAGACTTCTCCTAAGAGTTTAATGGCTTCTTTCATTAACAAACGCTAGTCTTTTTCATTAAGTGAGGTATCAAAATATAAATGATTATTTAAATAAAACATAGAAAAATAGAACAGATGAACACAAGAATTAAGGTTCCTAACATTTTTAATGAAATCTAACTCAGTCAGATTAACGATGAAATGCATTCAAGTTACCGTAGCAAATATTACAAGGGTAAGTTTCCTGCCTAGATCTTCATGAGATTTCTTTTGGCCAAAACCCTGATCTGCTATTTGGATTACCATTTTTATATATTATCTTATGCGGAAATCTAAGATCTTTTCATATGATAACATAGATAAATATCAAACCAATCATAATTTAATTCTTTTTTACTATTTCCAATCATGTGACATTCTACCTAGCCAAAAGTACCACTATGCCCAGCTGCAAGGTAAGAGATATGGATAGTAAAAATGACAGGAAAAGTTACATGACCAGGTCATCCTTGGTCTCTGCTAACAATTACAGAACATTTATCTGATACTGTTCACTATTTTTAATTGGCTGTCAAAGATAAAGAAGCACCAGTTATACACCGTACTAGAAAAAGAACTACAGTGAAGTTCATACAGCGTTATTTAGAATGCATATGTTTCACTAAGTATGTGTTCTAAACCATAATCAGCAGTCTACTGGTTTGAATCCCACTACTGACATGAGCTCAGTAGGTGGCCTTGGGTCAGCCACTCCTCTCAGCCCCAGCTCCATTGTGGGGATAAGAATAACACTAACTTTTTCACTGCTCTGGGTGAGGCACTAATATGTGTAGAAGAGCAGTATATAAGCACAGTTATTATTATTATTTATATTTCCATGACGCCATCCCTTGATCTGTGAAATTAAGTATTTTGATAAATAAGAAAGTGATACAAAATATAAATGCATTGCATAATGTGTGAGTGTACATATACAAACTTTAAAAATTTTATTGGATAATACCACAAAGCATGATTACTGAGAAAGCTGCTTTCACTGCTTTCAGTGTGGAGAGCTGCTTGTAGATCAAAACAACCTGGCGAGCTGTCTTCATGCAGAGTACGCTTGATTCTCTTGGCTTTCAATTCCGCTTTCGTTCAGCATGGATAAATCAATGTGTCAGCAGCAGTAAACATTTGTATCACTCCTCTCTGAATGACCTTTTAAATTTTACTTCCTAATGTGTCAAAGCAATTAAAATTAACAATACAGTTACTAAGCTGCTAAGATCAATTAATGGCTCTTAGGCTTTATCTATTGATCTAGTGACATCTTCAAAACCCACTGGTAACAGACTATACATACTTCTCTTCTATCCACAATATATACACAAGGATTAATTACATATTCTTATCTTCTAAATTACATATTTAAATGACATATTCTTGTCTCCTAAATTAATTAGTCAAACTCTTACATCAAGGATTGGTGACAAGTTGTGGACAGACTATGCTTGGACAGAATGTACACTGAGAATAAATGACATCAAGCAAATTGAAAACTAAATAAATCACTTTTATTTAACAAATAAATTTCTTCTGAAGTCTCTTTAGAAATTAAACAATAGAAACAAACTATGTGGCATTCCTCAAATCCACGTGTAGGATGCTATGGAAGTGGTACTTAGAGGGAAATTAATCTCCATTGCCTCCTGTCATGAAGAGCAAAAAGAAGACATTAGAAATGAAATGATATCTAGAATAAGAAAACTAGAAGATGAACACAAAAAAGGCCACCCAATCTATAAACTTACTTGCTTGAAAATTAAAGGAAAAAACCTCCTCACATTCTATACAAGCTATTAAAGGCACCCAGGAAAAACTCAAACTAATTCTGTAAATACTACCAAACCATTTGTACATCAGACAATCCTGACACTAATCATATTTTAAATTATTTATCGTCACAGGAAATTATTTGCAAAAAAACTCACAAGAACATAAACAATATCTTGACCAACCAATCACAACAGAAGATGTTACAGTCACTATCAAATCCTTGAAAAAAATAACAAAGCTTCAGACAGGGATGGATTCCCTGCCAAATTTTTAAAAAAAAATACATTCACCTACTTTCAACTCCACTAACTCCCACATGCAACTCTGTTATGATAGGAGGTAGCATCCCTCTGTCTGGGTCAGAGGCTGAAATAGTAGTTACTCCAAAAAAGGACAACGATATTACAAATAGTAAATCTTCGCAACCAATACCCTTACTGAATCAAGACCAAAAGATATTTACCAGCATATTTGCCAAAAGATTGTCTAAATTTAAATAACCAACTACATTCACCTTGACCAGACTGGCTTTATGCCAATAAGGAATCTTATTGACAATACACGTAACACTTTAACTATAATTAATTTCTGTGAAGCATACAAAATCCCTGCATTACTTCTGGCCTTTGATATAGAGAAGGCATTCAATTAAGTGGAAATACCATATCTAAAACTTTTACTTCAAAAATGGGTTTTGGCGACCAATTCTAAAATGCCATTAATGCTCTTTATCTTTCTACAAAAGCTACAGTTAGGACCAGCAATGTACATTTGATAGATATCCATATAGCAAGGGGAACTAGACAAGGCTGTCCCCTTTATATTGTCGAAGGCTGTCACGGCCGGAGAATGATGGTTGTTGTGGGTTTTCCGGGCTGTATTGCCGTGGTCTTGGCATTGTAGTTCCTGACGTTTCGCCAGCAGCTGTGGCTGGCATCTTCAGAGGTGTAGCACCAAAGGATAGAGATCAGTGGTGACACTGAGAGATCTCTATCTTTTGGTGCTACACCTCTGAAGATGCCAGCCGCAGCTGCTGGTGAAACGTCAGGAACTACAATGCCAAGACCACGGCAATACAGCCCGGAAAACCCACAACAACCATCGCTGTCCCCTTTCCCCATTTCTTTTTGCCATAACTATAGACAGGGCCGGTGCTACCATTAGACCAACTAGGCAGCCGCCTTGGGCACAGACCTCAAGAGGGGCATAGTTTTATACAAATTACTCTCTTGAAAAAAATGCAACTGAGAAAACCTATTGAGCACCCCCTAAATGGTCCTGTCCACAGACATCAAGCTGCTCAAAAGCTCACGGTAACATTTTTATTTATTTATTTATTTTATACCCTCCCCTCCCCACAGATGGCCTAAGGGTGGCTAACATTAAAAAATACATTAAAATCACAGAAACATAAAATCAATAATATTTTTTTAAAATGATTAAAATAGTCCAGGAGCAGGCTATTTAAACAAATATTGGGAGTCCTTATACAAGCATGGCAGATGGCTGAGGGCAGCTCCGGAAGAAATGGTGGTCTTAGATGGAAGAAGAAGGACACTCGCTGGCACTCACCCAAAGGCCCAGCAGAACATCTCCGTTTTACAAGCCCTGCAAAACTGTAACAGGTCCCACAGGGCCCAGATCTCCAGCGGGAGAGCATTCCACCAGGCCAGGGCCAGGGCAGAAAAAGCCCTCGCCCTGGTTGAGGCCAGATGGATGTCCTTTGGGCCAGGAACCACCAGGAGTTGCTTGTCTGCAGAGCACAACACCCTGCAGGGGACGTAATGGAGCAGGCGGTCCCACAGGTATGGAGGTCCCAGTCCATGAAGGGCTTTAAATACCAAGGTTAACACTAGGGATGTGCGTTTCGGCATTCTGAATGCCGAAAGAATGCCGAAACAAAAGTGTTTCGGCATTCTTCAAGAATCCCGAAACGTTTCGGGGAATGCCGAAACGTTTCGGGATTGCCGAAAGAAAAACCCGAAACGTTTCGGGATTCTTTCGGCATTCTTTCGGCATTCGAGAATCGCCATTTTGATTTTGCTAGCCGTTTGCCTTAGCAAGCGGCTAGCAAAATCCTGCTGGAAGCAAAGGCTTCCTGCAGGCTCTTAGAAGAGGGGAGGGGGGGAGAAGGAGTGAATCACTCACTCCTTCTGTCACCCCCCACCCCTCTTGCAAAGGAGGATAGGGAATCCTGCTTTGCCTTGCAAATGCAAGGTGCAAGCATTGCATTGCACTTTGCATTTGCAAAGCAGCAGAGATTCCCGCCAAAACTAACAGGTAGGGGAGGGGGAGCAGGAGGAGGGTGGCTCTTGGAGTGTGGGTGGGGAAAGGCAGGGGACTGGGGACTTTAGGAGTCACCAATCCCACTGCTGCATTCTCATGCCAGCCAATAGATTTAAATCTTTGGCTGAGGCTGCAGCAGGGGATTTAAATTTGGAGCAAGACTGTCTGGAACACTTCTGTTGCTGCTGCTGCTGAGCTGTGACCGAGAGAGGAGAAGAAGAGAGACTGCACCTGGAGCCTGGAGGACATCTGCCTGGAGGATCAACTGTGCTGGACATCCTGAGAGGACACCTGGTAGGCCTTTTTAAAATTTTTGTAAATTTTTTTGATGCTGGGCAATGTGCTGCTGTGGCCTGCCTCTGCAAAAAGGTGTTGCAGTTTATTCTTGGCATGGCCTGGGGGACAGGTTGGGCAGACAATGTTTGATGGTGGGGTGGGGGTTTCAGCATTGGTTGTTGTGCTTGCCTTCTTTAAGCTTGATCCACTGTTTGAAGATTAAAACAAGAGTGTGCCAGCTTTGGGCCTACACAGGCCAGAAGCCTTTCTTCTGGCTGGCTCTCACAGTTGTGCTCCACAATCTGGAATGGTGTGGCTTGCTTTTCTGTGTCTGGTCCCCTGCTTGCAAGGATTCCCAACAGGCTCCGTCCTGATCAACTGTGCCAGCCTGTGGGCCACACACAGGTATGGCCTGGGGGACAGGTTGGGCAGACAATCTTTGATGGTGGGGGGGGGGGGGTTTCAGCATTGGTTGTTGTGCTTGCCTTCTTTAAGCTTGATCCACTGTTTGAAGATTAAAACCAGAGTGTGCCAGCTTCGGGCCTACACAGGCCAGAAGCCTTTCTTCTGGCTGGCTCTCACAGTTGTGCTTCACAATCTGGAATGGTGTGGCTTGCCTTTCTGTGTCTGGTCCCCTGCTTGCAAGGATTCCCAACAGGCTCCGTCCTGATCAACTGTGCCAGCCTGTGGGCCACACACAGGTATGGCCTGGGGGACAGGTTGGGCAGACAATGTTTGATGGTGGGGGGGGGGGGTTTCAGCATTGGTTGTTGTGCTTGCCTTCTTTAAGCTTGATCCACTGTTTGAAGATTAAAACAAGAGTGTGCCAGCTTCGGGCCTACACAGGCCAGAAGCCTTTCTTCTGGCTGGCTCTCACAGTTGTGCTTCACAATCTGGAATGGTGTGGCTTGCCTTTCTGTGTCTGGTCCCCTGCTAGCAAGGATTCCCAACAGGCTCCGTCCTGATCAACTGTGCCAGCCTGTGGGCCACACACAGGTATGGCCTGGGGGACAGGTTGGGCAGACAATCTTTGATGGTGGGGGGGGGGGGGTTTCAGCATTGGTTGTTGTGCTTGCCTTCTTTAAGCTTGATCCACTGTTTTAAGATTAAAACCAGAGTGTGCCAGCTTCGGGCCTACACAGGCCAGAAGCCTTTCTTCTGGCTGGCTCTCACAGTTGTGCTTCACAATCTGGAATGGTGTGGCTTGCCTTTCTGTGTCTGGTCCCCTGCTAGCAAGGATTCCCAACAGGCTCCGTCCTGATCAACTGTGCCAGCCTGTGGGCCACACACAGGTATGGCCTGGGGGACAGGTTGGGCAGACAATGTTTGATGGTGGGGGGGGGGGGGGTTTCAGCATTGGTTGTTCTGCTTGCCTTCTTTAAGCTTGATCCACTGTTTGAAGATTAAAACCAGAGTGTGCCAGCTTCGGGCCTACACAGGCCAGAAGCCTTTCTTCTGGCTGGCTCTCACAGTTGTGCTTCACAATCTGGAATGGTGTGGCTTGCCTTTCTGTGTCTGGTCCCCTGCTAGCAAGGATTCCCAACAGGCTCCGTCCTGATCAACTGTGCCAGCCTGTGGGCCACACACAGGTATGGCCTGGGGGACAGGTTGGGCAGACAATCTTTGATGGTGGGGGGGGGGGGGTTTCAGCATTGGTTGTTGTGCTTGCCTTCTTTAAGCTTGATCCACTGTTTTAAGATTAAAACCAGAGTGTGCCAGCTTTGGGCCTACACAGGCCAGAAGCCTTTCTTCTGGCTGGCTCTCACAGTTGTGCTTCACAATCTGGAATGGTGTGGCTTGCCTTTCTGTGTCTGGTCCCCTGCTAGCAAGGATTCCCAACAGGCTCCGTCCTGATCAACTGTGCCAGCCTGTGGGCCACACACAGGTATGGCCTGGGGGACAGGTTGGGCAGACAATCTTTGATGGTGGGGGGGGGGGGGTTCAGCATTGGTTGTTGTGCTTGCCTTCTTTAAGCTTGATCCACTGTTTTAAGATTAAAACCAGAGTGTGCCAGCTTCGGGCCTACACAGGCCAGAAGCCTTTCTTCTGGCTGGCTCTCACAGTTGTGCTTCACAATCTGGAATGGTGTGGCTTGCCTTTCTGTGTCTGGTCCCCTGCTAGCAAGGATTCCCAACAGGCTCCGTCCTGATCAACTGTGCCAGCCTGTGGGCCACACACAGGTATGGCCTGGGGGACAGGTTGGGCAGACAATCTTTGATGGTGGGGGGGGGGTTTCAGCATTGGTTGTTGTGCTTGCCTTCTTTAAGCTTGATCCACTGTTTTAAGATTAAAACCAGAGTGTGCCAGCTTCGGGCCTACACAGGCCAGAAGCCTTTCTTCTGGCTGGCTCTCACAGTTGTGCTTCACAATCTGGAATGGTGTGGCTTGCCTTTCTGTGTCTGGTCCCCTGCTAGCAAGGATTCCCAACAGGCTCCGTCCTGATCAACTGTGCCAGCCTGTGGGCCACACACAGGTATGGCCTGGGGGACAGGTTGGGCAGACAATGTTTGATGGTGGGGGGGGGGGGGTTTCAGCATTGGTTGTTCTGCTTGCCTTCTTTAAGCTTGATCCACTGTTTGAAGATTAAAACCAGAGTGTGCCAGCTTCGGGCCTACACAGGCCAGAAGCCTTTCTTCTGGCTGGCTCTCACAGTTGTGCTTCACAATCTGGAATGGTGTGGCTTGCCTTTCTGTGTCTGGTCCCCTGCTAGCAAGGATTCCCAACAGGCTCCGTCCTGATCAACTGTGCCAGCCTGTGGGCCACACACAGGTATGGCCTGGGGGACAGGTTGGGCAGACAATCTTTGATGGTGGGGGGGGGGGTTTCAGCATTGGTTGTTGTGCTTGCCTTCTTTAAGCTTGATCCACTGTTTTAAGATTAAAACCAGAGTGTGCCAGCTTTGGGCCTACACAGGCCAGAAGCCTTTCTTCTGGCTGGCTCTCACAGTTGTGCTTCACAATCTGGAATGGTGTGGCTTGCCTTTCTGTGTCTGGTCCCCTGCTAGCAAGGATTCCCAACAGGCTCCGTCCTGATCAACTGTGCCAGCCTGTGGGCCACACACAGGTATGGCCTGGGGGACAGGTTGGGCAGACAATCTTTGATGGTGGGGGGGGGGGGGGTTCAGCATTGGTTGTTGTGCTTGCCTTCTTTAAGCTTGATCCACTGTTTTAAGATTAAAACCAGAGTGTGCCAGCTTCGGGCCTACACAGGCCAGAAGCCTTTCTTCTGGCTGGCTCTCACAGTTGTGCTTCACAATCTGGAATGGTGTGGCTTGCCTTTCTGTGTCTGGTCCCCTGCTAGCAAGGATTCCCAACAGGCTCCGTCCTGATCAACTGTGCCAGCCTGTGGGCCACACACAGGTATGGCCTGGGGGACAGGTTGGGCAGACAATCTTTGATGGTGGGGGGGGGGGGTTTCAGCATTGGTTGTTGTGCTTGCCTTCTTTAAGCTTGATCCACTGTTTTAAGATTAAAACCAGAGTGTGCCAGCTTCGGGCCTACACAGGCCAGAAGCCTTTCTTCTGGCTGGCTCTCACAGTTGTGCTTCACAATCTGGAATGGTGTGGCTTGCCTTTCTGTGTCTGGTCCCCTGCTAGCAAGGATTCCCAACAGGCTCCGTCCTGATCAACTGTGCCAGCCTGTGGGCCACACACAGGTATGCTGCTTTGGCCAAGGTAACCCTTTTTGGTTGCTGGCCTGGCACTCACAGTTGTGCTCCACAATCTGGAATGGTGTGGCTTGCGTTTCTGTGTCTGGTCCCCTGCTTGCAAGGATTCCCAACAGGCTCCGTCCTGATCAACTGTGCCAGCCTTCGGCCCACACACAGGCCTGCTGCTCCGGCTTTGGTAACCCTTCCCGTTTGCTGGCCTGGCACTCACTGTTTTGCTTCACATTCAGGTTGTTTATCGTTGGTGGACCTCTTCTGGACTGGACTGCACTTGGTGGACATCGGCCTGCAGATCTCTGCGTGGAGGATCAACATTGCTGGACATCTGCACTGGTGGACTGGTAGGGTTGTTGTTAAATTTGGTTTTTGAGCTTATGTCTGCTGCTGTGCCTACCTGCGAGCATATGCTTTGGCTCTGTCTTTATGGCTTGGGCCGGGGGGGGGGGCATTTTCTGGTTGGGCAAGAGGATATTGTTTGGGGGTTAGGGGGGCCAGCATTGATCGCAGTGCCTGCTTTCTTTCATGTTTCATTTTTCAAGTTTGAGTGTGGGGTGGGCATGAACTGCTGTTTCACAGGACTAAAAAATGAGTGTGCCAGCTTCTGGCCTGCACAGGCCAGAAGCTCTGCTGGGTGGATGTGTTTTGTTTTGCTGCTGGTTGGCCCTAGCCTTTAAGGGGGGGGGGCTGACTTGGCTTGTGCAACGGGGCCTTGAATTTTGGGGTTGCGTGTGCGGCGTGTGGTGTTGACTCTGCTAACATTTCCAATTTTCTTGACAGCATCGTGGAGGAGAGGAGGACCAGCTGCAAGACCGCCTGAACATCGCTGGACTGCAGGACTGGTGTTAGTGTGACCGATCCGCTCAGCTACTGGGCCAGGAAGGAGTCGGTCTGGCCGGACCTCTCCCTCGAGGCGCAGCGGCTGCTCTCATGCCCTCCGACGAGCGTGGAGAGCGAGCGCGTCTTTTCACATGCGGGCGACATTGTCGGCCCACATCGCACTCGCCTTCTCCCATGGAGAGTCGAGCAGTTGACCTTCCTGAAGGTCAACTCTCGCCTCTTCGATTTCTCAGGACTGGACTTCCAGAGTGACTGAGGTGAGCCCAACTTGTGGCCTGCATCCTCTATGAGTCCAATCCTTTGGAATCGCGCTCTCCCCTGTATAAAACCCTGTATATACAGTTAAAACCGGCCAGTAGAGGGAGGGTGGTTAGGAACCAGTGGCAAAGGGAAAACACCCAGCAATTTGAAAGCCCCCCCCCAGGGTATTCAAAACATCTCCCATCACTGAGACATACCCTGTGGGACCAAATTTATTATGAAAAATAATGCCCCAGAAACATGGATTGCTACTGGAGGGAGAAACAGGTTAGATAGGGATTGCTTAGGTGTTTTTATCAGATGAAATCATTGTAAAAAAAATTGTAGAAGAATTGTTGTACTGTTTTTTGAAAGTTGATGTTCTGTTCATGTAAAAAAAAGGAAAAAAAACCAAAAAAAAAATGTTGTGATTATGTTTTTTAAAAGTTGATGTTCTGTTCATGTAAAAAAAAGGAAAAAAAACCCAAAAAAATGTTGTGATTATGTTTTTTAAAAGTTGATGTTCTGTTCATGTAAAAAAAAGGAAAAAAAACCAAAAAAAATGTTGTGATTATGTTTTTTAAAAGTTGATGTTCTGTTCATGTAAAAAAAAGGAAAAAAACCCAAAAAAAAATGTTGTGCTTATGTTTTTTAAAAGTTGATGTTCTGTTCATGTTTAAAAAAAAAAATTTGATGTTAATGTTGGGTTTGCATGGTTGGGGGATGCGGGAAGAGTGGTGGATGGGCACCGGCCAATGATGATCTCTCACAGATGTTCCCAGGTAAATTCTGAGGCTGGTGTGGGGGTGGGGGGAGACCTCTGCAGAACTGCTCCAGAAATACCATTGTCCAGTGCCTTGGAAGTGCCCAGTTCAGCTTTGTGTGTCTGAACTGAAAGCACAGCCACAGGAAATGACATAGGTTCTGCTGGACCCTGTTGCAGTGGTTCCCCCCCATTAAGTCGTTTTATGGAGGGAGAGTTGTATTAGGCTGGTAGTTATTATGATCATCTTCTGTTTCCATGCCCTGTTGTGCCCGCTCACTATGTAACCTGTTGTAATGTTCAAAACTTTACTGTTTGTCCATTTCAAAAAAAAAATTGTGTTTAAGATTCTCTGATGTGTAGTTAATTGTGTTGTGTTGTGCTATGAGGGACAATAAGTGTAATATGTTGTGATTTGTTGACCACTTGTAATTTGAAAATGAGAAAATAAAGGTTTTTTAAACTTAATGATTGTGTGTCTGTGTTCCCTTCTTTGATGGGAGGTTGGTTCCCAGCATAGGGAACAATGGGGCAGGCTGGCCAGCCTGTTCCTGGGGTACTCGGTGTGGGGCAGCTGAGGGTGGTTTTGGTTCTGAGAGGGGCTGAGTGGAGGATTTGGGTCTGTGTGTGGCAGCTGGGGTGGGGGAACTGGGTTTGTGTGGGGCTGAAAGGAGTGGACTATGGGGGATGAGAGCACTGGTCGTCCCTTTTGCCCAAGTAGGCCCCTGCTACTGTCCTGGTGTGGGCTTCCATGCCTCTATCAGTTGCTGGCCCTCCTTTGCCATCTTTTTCAGAAATTTTCCTAGGGCTGCCAAACTCCTGGTTGGGCTTGAGTTCAGGTTAGAGAGAGTAGTTCCCTACAGATAAACTGGCTGCTTCCAAGGGCAATCTCTTTAGAGGGCAAATGCGGACCATGGATTCTGGGGGAGATCCCTACTCAGATTTTCCTTTGCACAAGTCCCACCCCCAAATTGCCAGTAACTTCCAAGGCCAGAGTTTGCCACCCCAGAGAGATCCCGTTCCCACCCTCTTAGCCTTGGCATGAAAGTTGTAGCCCCCATGGAACGCTTCCAGGTTCCTGATTCCAAGCCCAATGACACCAATGTAAGACAATCCAGACCTCCATCAAAAATGGATTTTAAGTAGCAGTGGGATTGGGCTGCATTTCAGTCATTCACATATCTGGTTGTGTTCCCAAACATTTAGCTTATGGTTTTTTAAATCGGCGTATGGCACTTAAGGACACTTTTAAATGGTTCTAAAAACATATTTTTATTATGAAGTATTTAATGTGGCATTGATCAAGGGCAGGCCTTTTGGCCAAATGAGCAGTATCAGTACAGTAAAATTTAGACAAAGCTCATAGGAGGAAAAAGCATTCACACTGTGAAGTGGGAAGAAAGTTTCAATTTACATGTACCATGGACTCCGAAAAAGACATGTCCAGACCAAATCAGGCCTGCTTTCTCCCTTGAAGATATCAATTGATGATAGTGCTTATGTCACATCATGAGAAGACAAGGTTCACTAGAAAAGACAATAATGCTAAGAAAAATTGAAGGCAGTAGGGAAAAGAAGAATACCCTAGATGTGGTAGATTGACTTCGGTTTGCAATACATGGACAAGGTTTTTGGGATACTGTGGAGCTCAATATAATTCTAAAGTACACCACAAGTGATTTGAATGCATAAAACATACAGACACATACACATAAAATGTATATACCCCCTCCCCACCAAATTAAAGGTTTATCTTATGCCCCGGTTTTCTCCCCCATGGGAACCTAGAGTGGTTTACACATTGCTGTTCTCCCTTGATTTGTTTCACCCTCATCACAACCAGGCTAACAATAGACAGCTGCTCCATGCCTCACATTGGAGTGACTCCACCGATGGCCTTCTTAGTTGTATGAGGGGGTGGAGGGGGGGGGGAGGAAGGAAACAACGCACTCCTGCCCACTCTATCTGGGGCCTAGGTTGCCAAATTGCTTGGCCTTGGCAAGGAGCCAGTGGTGGGGCGGCACTGGTTCTGGGGCCCCGTCAAGAACATTTGTCCAGGGCCCCAAAATCACCTAGACTGCCTCTGGAAAACACAACACAATTGTTTACTTAGGCTGAGCCAAGAACATCCATCAAGCCTACAAGGCACAGAATCAGAGTCTGCCAGATTCTAGACCAACTCTCTAGCCATTGCACTACAGTGGATATCTAAAAATTGTTCATACCCCCACCAGCAACTTGAACATTTTTCTCCAAAAGGCACACAACTTGGCTGGGTCTCAAAAAGGACTATGATGCATGGGCCTGTCAATGCATACTGGTACTAAGGCTCTGGCCGGGGGGAGGGGGGCATTGTGCCAATGCCACCCTGGCTTTGGAAGGGGACAGTAAAATAGAAGAAATAATCTAGCTTCAGTGCCTCCCCCCCTTCTCTCTCTCTCTCTCTCTCTCTATAATGTGAGTGAAAACATTACTATACCATCACTGAAGCCTACAGGATACATAGGGTCTGTTCACACACGCATGATCATTTAATGGCAATGCTCTGGCATGATGATGTCTGTTCTAGGAAGTGATGTGATCATCACACAAGGCTGGGGAGCACGCACAATTCACAGCAGGCAGATTTGGGCCACAAGGGATCCTGCTTTGGCCTGCAGGGCCCAAATCAGCCCACTGCAAAGCACAGGCATACTCTCAGGGCAGCCAGATGACATCAGTGACATCACGGCAGCAGCCCCTGGAGCGTACCTTGAAGGCTCATTCACTGACTTTCCCCCTTCGGGGTGATAGGTGAGAGTGGGGGATCCCCCACCAAGGGGAAACGGATCCCTAATTGTGTCTGAGGTTGTGGAAATCAAATGGGTCATATTGCTTCTGTCTTTGAGGGACTTACATGCACATTATATTTAACTCCAGATTTCTTGATTGTCAAGGAATGCATGTGGTGGGGGGTGGGGGGAAGGGTGGGAGAAGGGCCCCTGAGGGTGAGGGTGGCATTTGGCATGCAAAATGCCACCCCTGGCAAGACAAGCCTCTCCCAGCTGTCAGTGGTAGAGATGAGAGCAGAGCACCCACTTGGGGAGGCCATGAAATGGCCCCCCCAAGTGGGAGCAGGCTGAGCCTTGGTGGGGGGATGGGAGGAAGGGTGGGAGAAGGGCCCCAGAGGGTTGGGGGGGGGATTTTGTTGCAGTGGTTCCCCCCCATTAAGTCGTTTTATGGAGGGAGAGTTGTATTAGGCTGGTAGTTATTATGATCATCTTCTGTTTCCATGCCCTGTTGTGCCCGCTCACTATGTGACCTGTGGTAATGTTCAAAACTTTACTGTTTGTCCATTTCAAAAAAAAAATGTGTTTAAGATTCTCTGATGTGTAGTTAATTGTGTTGTGTTGTGCTATGAGGGACAATAAGTGTAATATGTTGTGATTTGTTGACCACTTGTAATTTGAAAATGAGAAAATAAAGGTTTTTTAAACTTAATGATTGTGTGTCTGTGTTCCCTTCTTTGATGGGAGGTTGGTTCCCAGCATAGGGAACAATGGGGCAGGCTGGCCAGCCTTCTCTGCGGGTGGTGGGGGGGTCAGGGGGGTGGTTGTCTGTGTGCCAGGGCAGGTGCTCTTTCCCAGGGACGATTTGGCACTGCCACCATTGTGGCACCCCTTGTCTGTGCAGAACTGCCCTGGGAAAGAGAGTTTAGGGGTTCCCAAAAGGGGAGGGCAGGCCAGCCTGTTCCTGGGGTTATGGTGGGTGTGGGGCAGGTGGGGGTTGATTTGGGTCTGTGAGGGGCTACTGGGGGGATTTGGGTCTGTGTGTGGCAGCTGGGGGGGAATTGGGTTTGTGTGGGGCTGTGAAGGGTGGACTTTAGGGGCTGAGAGCACCTACTTGGGGAGGCCATGAAATGGCCCCCCCAAGTGGGAGCAGGCTGAGCCTTGGTGGGGGGTGGGAGGAGGGGTGGGAGAAGGGCCCCAGAGGGTTGGGGGGCATTTTGCATGCAAAATGCCACCCCTGGCAACACAAGCCTCCCCCAGCTGTCAGTGGTAGAGATTAGAGCACCTACTTGGGGAGGCCATGAAATGGCCCCCCCAAGTGGGAGCAGGCTGAGCCTTGGTGGGGGGTGGGAGGAGGGGTGGGAGAAGGGCCCCTGAGGGTAAGGGGGCATTTTGCATGCAAAATGCCACCCCTGGCAAAGGAAGCCTGCTTCTTCATTTTTTCCCCATAGGAAATAATGAAGAAGATGCTCCTTTATGGGAGGATGGGGGGACCTGCTTTGGGGGGCCATAACATGGCCCCCCAAAGTCCAATCTGTCTGAAACTTGGGTGGTTGTTAGAGAAGGGTTAGAGGAAGGTCCCCACCAATTTTGGGCTTATTTGGTGGGAAAATGCCTCCTCCAGGCGTCCTGAAAGACGGAGGCATTTTCCCAGCAAAAAAACCCGAAAGAATCCCGAAAGAATGCCGAAATAATGCCGAATCCCGAATCCCGAAAGAGATTCTTGTTTCGGCATTCGGCTAATGCCGGTAGAGAATCTTGTTTCGGGTAATCCCGAAACAAGAAAGCCGAAAGTTTTTTCCTTGCACACCCCTAGTTAACACCTTGAACTGGATCTGGAACTCCACTGGAAGCCAGTGCAGCTGGCACAGCACATGATGAATGTGCGCTTGGATGGGCGTTCCGGTAAGAACGCGTGCCGCTGCATTCTGGATCAGCTGTAACTTCCGGGTCAGGCCCAAGGGCGGTCCAGGATAGAGTGAGTTGCAGTAGTCTAGCCTGGAGGTGACCATTGCATGAATTACTGTGGCCAGGTCCTGGGGTGAAACATAGGGCGCCAGTTGCCTGCCCTGTCAAAGATGAAAAAAGGCAGACCTGGCAACAGTCATGACCTGGGCCTCCATTGAAAGTGTGGCATCCAAGGTCACACCCAGACTCCTCACCATCAGTGAAGGTCTCAATTCTACCCCATCGAGGGCTGGGAGCCGGTTCCCAGCTCGATTGTCCCATGATCCAGACACAGAACCTCTGTCTTCAGGGGATTCAATTTCAGGTGACTCTGATGTAACCATACCGTCACAGCCTCAAGACCCTTGACCAAGGAATCCAAAGCAAGATCGGACTGGCCATCTGTAATGATTCCAAGTAAATGTATCTTTAAATGCTTGATGAGATAGGTGAAGAGTGGGGGGGTGAAGGAGATGGATGAGTGAGTGATATGATTGGTTGAGGACTGAGAGGGTGGGCGGAGTGAATGCAGTTTGAGACTGAGAGTAGAGAGAAAATTTTTAGTCAGAAGAAAACAGGCTAGCTGTGTGCTGCCTGAATATGTTGAAGTGTTTATGAGAGAAATATAACCTGTGTGGAACCTGAACTGAGCATGTTTGTGAAAGGACACTCAGTCAGGGAAAGAGAGGCCAGCTGTGTGAATGAGAGTAAATGAAGTAACTTTAAGAACCGAGAACTACGTTTATGAAACCGATATGCTTCTTGACTAAATAAAAGTTTATTTTTGTTTTGTTATATCCCAGTGTAGCTGTTATTGCTATATCCCATTCCTATCTTCAGGGCCACATAGAACCACGAAGGAGCCTGACGCTTAGGAACGTTACCAAAGGGAAAAATTAAATAAAATATCTTGGAATAAAATATTCCTGGTGGCAGCAGACTACCCAGAGGGTTAAGGGATAGATTAAAAGAAAAATCTACCCTAAAGAAAGTAAAAGTCATAATACCATCCATCAGCAGATAGAGCTGAGTGTCATCCGCATACCGGTTACAACCTAGCCCAAAGCTGCGGGCTAACCGGGCAAGGGGGCACATATAGATGTTAAATTGCATCGGGGAAAGAATCGCCCCCTGAGGGATGCCACATACCAAAGAATGGTAAGCAGACATCTGTTCCTCGAGTGCCACCCTCTGTCCTAGATTGTGAAGGAAGGAGTTCAGCCATTGCAGGGCTGTTCCACGAATCCCCACATCGGCAAGGCAGTGGGTCAGAAGATTATGATTGACCATGTCAAATGCTGCTGTAAGATCTAAAAGTATCAGCAGTGCTGACCCACTCCGGTCCAGGTGTCGCCGCAGATCATCTGTGAGGGCAACCAGAGCCGTCTCTGTACTATGGCCAGGCCTGAAGCTGGACTGGAATGGATCCAGGATAGAGGCATCACCCAGGTATACCTGCAGCTGTTCCGCTACCGCCCTCTCAATTACCTTACCCAGGAATGGAATATTCGAAACTGGGTGATAATTGGCTGGATCAGCAGGATCCAGTGATGGGTTCTTTAATAAGGACTGCACCACTGCCTCTTTCAGTGAGTCTGGAAAAAACCCAGAACTCAGAGAAAGATTAATGATGTCAGCTAATGGTGCCCAAATCCCATCACCACCACTTTTCACCAGCCATGATGGGCATGGGTCCAGTGGGCACATGGTAGGTTTCACAGCATGCAGGACCCTGCCCACCTCCTCCTGGGAGAGTGTCCTGAATTGATCTAATATCAACCCTGAGGACAACCAAGGGGCCTCCAGTACATATACTGCATATACTGTGGTGGACAGATCCCGGTGGAGTGACAAGATCTTATCCGCAAAATAGTCTCCAAAAGCCTCACAGCTTATTACTGAATTTACATTTTTATTTGTCCCATGCGTGAGGGACGTTAAAGACCAAATCACTCTGGAAAGTTGTGCTGGGCGAGAACTAGTGGACGCAGTGGAAGCTGCATAGTAGTCTCTCTTTGCAGCTTTCAGTGCCATCTCATAGGCCTTCATAAATGTCCTATAAAATGTTCTTGTCATTTCATCATGGAGTCGCCGCCACACTCGCTCTAGCCGTCTCAGCTCGCATTTGATTTGTTGTACCTCATCAGTATACCAAGGAGCTACTCTAGTTCGGGGGTGGAGAGAGCGACGGGGAGCGATCTCATCAATAGCTTCAGAGAAATGGGCATTCCAGTCCTCTATCAGCTCATCCAATGAGCCACCAGGGGGCATCGGATCCTGCAGAGCGTTCTGCAATTCAATTGGATCCATTTGACTCCACGGGCGAGCATAAATCAGCTCGTTGCCCAAGCAGGAGGGGGTCATGGTACCCAGACAAGCCCTCAGGATGAGATGGTCTGACCATGGCACTGCTATAGCTTCATCCAGATCCACCTGTATCCCGAACCCAAAGATCAAATCCAGTGTGTGTCCTGCTCGATGTGTGGGCATTGATACAAACTGGGAGAGTCCTAATGCTGCCATGGAGGCTATCATGTCCATGGCCTGTGAGAAGGTAGCATCATCAGCATAGACACTGATGTCCCCTAAGACCAGAAGCCTGGGGTACTCCAAGGCCCAGCCAGCCACCGCCTCTAACAGGCCTGGCACAGCATCTGCTGGTGCGCTGGGCGATCGGTACACCAGACAGATGGCTATACTTTCCTCGGCATCCCACACCAGGCCCACACAATCAATGCCAGCAATCTTTGGCAAGGGGAGCAGCCTGATGGAGAAAGACTCTCGAATGAGCACCACTACCCCAACAAGACATTTCCCAATATGTAAAACAAATATGAGAAACCTGTACCATAAATGTGTTGGAATATATGTGTGTTGCAAGGTCTGAGATTCAGTCATTATGGGGTTAATGTGTTTACCTACCATGCTATCGTTTAGATTGACCTGGAAGGGGAACCTGGCTCAAAGCCAATAATCTGCAAGCCCGGAAAACATGAGAGTGTTTGTAAACTGTTATTGGTCAACAGGTCAGGTGATTTTCTTTCAGGGTCAAGAAGACAGAGGAAGAAGAAGATTCTCCATTCAGTTATCCCAGCTCTTTGTTTGTAACCAGTAGTGAGAATGTAGCTCCAGGCATTTGTTATTTTGTAGGCAATCCTGTTAACCTTTTTCCTTTAGAAGTAAATGATTTTAAAAGCTAAACTCGTGTGCTGACTCTCTATTGATTCAAGATCCATTGCACCTCTGAAGAAAAGCTATTTTTTAACCTTTTTCTCCAACCAAGTGGACCAGTTGAAGTAATTATTAAGGTGAAAAAGATGCTAGCGATTCGTGTATATTGTTCTTTGAATAACAGCAGTATGGTATGGCTTTGGATAGGCAATATGAGATCATTAACTCTCAAAAAAGGCAAACCTTATGAGTTATATCATCCTGCTTTCAGATAATACTGCCAGTCATTGCTGCATCTCAAAATAGTCTAGGAGACTCAAAGTTATCTCAGAAGTCTCAGTCAACTTGAGAGGAACAATCCTTACTGAAACTACTCTTTTTTAGCTCTCCAGAGAGCCAGCTAAAAAGAAGAAAGCAAACAAACAAAGTAACTGCAGACAAAAGTATCTCCTTTTCAAGTACAACATAATTCTCTCTCTCATTGTCTCACAGCAAACATGAGAAGGGGGTGGGAGTAGAATTCACTCTGTTGTGCCAGCCAGGAAAAAGGTGGGGAAATAGCTTCCAATGCTACAAAAAGAAACTTTTCAGCAACTTGAGGAAGCCAAGCAAGAAGTGAGAAGGAAAACAAAAGGGAAAAGGTGGGAAACTGCCTCCAGAGCTAAGAAAAAAACCCACTTCATAGAGCAAACTGTATCCCAGCAACACCAAGAGAAGCGGCAGAGTGGAAAACACTAAATCTTCACAGCTATTCTGCTGTGTCTGGAAAGAAATGGGCAGAAAGTCAGCTTCATGGCTGCAATAAAAGGGAGGAAAGTAGGGAAATTCTACTGTAGCAATGCGCAGAGCATACTTGCTGCAGAGGAACAAGTGCAGGGAAAAATACCTCTGCACTAGAACCTACAACTATATAGTCAAGCTTTTAAGGTTTCCTCAAAATCTGAAAATCCTTTAAAGAGTTATGATGACCTCGTCCAATCCTTAAGGCCACTTTCGGTAGGTGCTCGAGAGGGAAAACTGGTCAAGACCAATTTGTCATCTAAACCTTGGTTTGATCAAAGCTGTATTTGTGCTAAAAATGCTTTAATCTATGCCTATAAGCTAGCACTGAGAGCTGATGAAAAGACCAGACAGGATGCATATCGTTCTCTTTCATTTTTAAAAAAGAAATATAAATCACTGGTTGCCCGCTGTAAGAAAGAACATACCAGAAAACTGTGGGCCAATATAATTGAAGCAGCTACGAGCAAAAACTCAGTGGTGTTCTGGAAACTAGTGTCAAACCGCGCCTCCACAGCCGCCTCCTCCTTGGCTTCCTGTATCCCCCAGATAAATGGACTTCTTTTTTCCAAAAAATGTATGATGATCCTATTCAACCCCCTCCTGCCCTAACAATAGAAAATCTGGTCAAATGCCCCCCAGTTCATGCCAAAGAGGTAAAAGCTTATATTAGCCAGTTAAAGAATGTAAAAGCCCCTGGGCTTGATGGAATATCTCCAGAATTACTAAAAACAAATAAGGACTGGTGGGCAACTTTCCTAGCCTCCCTATTTACTTATATTGATGAAACCGGCTACATCCCCAATGATTGGAGAATGGCTATAGTAGTCCCCTTCCATAAGAAGGGAAAGAAGGAGGATCCGTCCAATTATAGGCCCATCAGCTTACTAAGCATTGTAAGCAAATTGTCTACAAAACATCTGCTGGAGAAATTTTCAGACTGGCTAGAACAGGAGGATATAATTGCTGATGAGCAAGCTGGGTTTAGAGCTGGCAGGTCAACAATAGATCACTGCCTAGTAATGCAACACCTTGTAGAGAAATATGCTACAGGAGACCAAGCATCACTTTACCGGGCATTTGTTGATTTAAAAGCAGCTTTTGACACAGTCTCTAGAAATAGACTTTGGAGGAAACTGCAGGCCTCCTCTATTGATAGGTGACTGCTGTTCCTTTTTGGGGCTATGCACAAGCAAACTGCCCTGAGTAAGGTGCAGCCGAATTGGGCATTTGACTGACCCCATTCAAACTTACAGGCAGGTGTGCCTTCTAGCCCCCTTTCTGTTTATCTTCTACATCAACAATTTGGTAAACCTTTTGAATGACCCTGGATTGCACCCTCCCAAATTATCAAATAGGCACATTCACGTACTGCTCTATGCAGATGATGCTGTATTACTTTCTAGGACCCCCATAGGGCTGAAACGAGCCCTAAAAAAATTCTCCCAATTCTCTGATACTGAACACCTTCTAACTAATTACCAAAAAACTAAAAACTGGCTTTCGATAAAAATCCAAAGATCAGACGATGGGAGCTTCGATGTATTGTCGAAGGCTTTCACGGCCGGAGAACGATGGTTGTTGGGGGTTTTCCGGGCTGTATTGCCGTGGTCTTGGCATTGTAGTTCCTGACGTTTCGCCAGCAGCTGTGGCTGGCATCTTCAGAGGTGTAGCACCAAAAGACAGAGATCTCTCAGTGTCACAGTGTGGAAAAGATGTAGGTCATTTGTATCTACTCAGGAGGGGTGGGGTTGAGCTGAGTCATTCTGTAAGAGTTTCCCAGGGTGTGGAATGCTAATGGAGGGAGGCTTCACTGTATCCTGAGGCGGTTCTTTTGCATATGGATTGGTGCTTGATGTGCTAATCTTCTCTGCAGGGCTATTGTCGGGTGTGGAGTGTTTTGTTGGCCTGGTGTTTTTCAGAACTGGAGCCCATGCTCTGTTCATTCTTAAGGTTTCTTCTTTCCTGTTGAAGTTTTGCTTATGCTTGTGAATTTCAATGGCTTCCCTGTGCAGTCTGACAAAGTAGTTGGAAGTGTTGTCCAGTATTTTGGTGTCCTGGAATAAGGTACTGTGCCCTGTTTGAGTTAGGCTATGTTCAGCCACTGCTGATTTTTCAGGCTGTCCAAGTCTGCAGTGTCTTTCATGTTCTTTTATTCTTGTCTGGATGCTACGCTTTGTGGTCCCGATGTAAACTTGTCCACAGCTGCAGGGTATACGGTATACTCCTGCAGAGGTGAGGGGATCTCTGCTGTCTTTTGCTGATCGTAGCATCTGTTGTATTTTTCGGGTGGGTCTGAATACTGCTTGAAGGTTATGCTTTTTCATAAGCTTTCCCATCTGATCAGTAATTCTTTTGATATATGGCAAAAACACTTTTCCTGTGGGAGACTGTTTTTCTTTGGTTGTTTGATTCATCCTGGGTTTGATTGCTCTTCGGATTTCATTTCTGGAGTAGCCATTTGCCTGAAGTGCGTGGTTTAGATGATTAATTTCCTCATTGAGAAAGCGCGGCTCACATATCCGTCTTGCACGATCCACTAATGGGAGCTTCAGAGGCATCAGTTAGAACAAGTTACCAGCTTCTAATATTTGGGTGTAGTTTTGCAAGCCTCAGGTACCAAAATAACACATAGCAGCTTCATTGCTGATGTGGGAGAAAAACAGCACACAGTATACTGAAATTCTATTGATCACAAGGGGGGCAGTATGTACTGGCTGCACTCAGATTGTTTAAAGCCAAACCATTGGCCCAATTAGTATACAGATCATTCTTAGGGCTGCCATCCTCCTCTTTCTCTCAACTTCAGAGAGTGCAGTCCAAATTCCTTAGAGCCCTGTTACAAGTGCCCAAATGCATGCCTAACTCATGGGTTAGACTGGAAACAGGAATGTTAAGGGTAGAGGCCAGAATCACCATACTTTCAATTTTCAAATGGCTGTCAGGATGTCTAAACCCGCAAGGTCTGCTCCCTCTGTTATTCCAAGACAAATTTCAATCTAATTGGCAAAAGGCGACTCTGAAATCCCTGGGAAAATTGGGTCTTTCCCCTCAAAGTTTGCTAGTCACGGGCTTAGACCGAGCAAAATCACTCATTAAGCAGAGAGCGACAGACATTGAAAGACAAACAGATTTACCTAGAGCACCAGGTTTTATTTCTTCAGATACTACTCAATATATTGCCGCTCCTGCAGCCTACTTTTACTTTCTTGAATCCAGTAACTTCAGAAGGGCTAGAAGTTCAACTCTACCCTCTGCCGTTCTGGAAGGAAAGTTTAAAGCTGTCCATTACTCTCTTAGGCTTTGCTCCTATCCCCTAAGAGAAATTGACTCAATGGAGCACATCTTCTTTAACTGCCCAAGTCATAGTAAAATTAGAGCGGAAACCATCTGTCTATTAGTAGAAAGATTCCCTGGAAGTTCAAATAAAATCAAACTTGATTATCTTTTGTCTGATCGGAATCACCAGACACCACGTCAAGTAGCAAGATTCGGGGGCGTGGCGTCGGAGCCTTCGGGTATGGATGCACATTGAAAGATCTCTGTCTCCTTCCTCCCTGTAAACCCCAGAAAACAGCTGATATCGCTTACCCTGCATTATATATTTGAGAAAGCAGACGCAGAGGGAAAAGAAGATCTATCCAAAATCGGCAAGAAATTTGCAACAGCTCTTTTACAGCACAACTCAAACTATGCCTCAGGAAAGCAGCAAGGCCGAGCTATCCAAAATGGCCAACAGGAAACTTGTAGAAACAAATGCAGCAGCCAAAACTAATAACCACTCCCTCGAGGCACAGTTTGCAAAATTTGAAGAAAACCTGCTCAAGCAAATGACGCTGCTCATCCAACCGCTATCTACACAATTAACAGAAATCAAATTAGAACTTCAAAAGACAAATCAAACAGCTGAAAGTGCTATGGAACTTAGTATCATGTCTCAAAGAGACGTAAGAGAAATATATAATAAACTAGAACAGCAGGAGGAAAGAATTCTTCACCTGGAAGTGTCAGCTCGTTACAGAAATCTCAAGCTCCGTGGGATTGAAGAGTCCCTTATAGAAAATGAAAATATAATCAGAACATTAACACCTTGGCTATCTAAGCTGCTGGGCATTAAGGAAGGCACAAACCAACTCATAACAAAAGCTTATCGCATCGGATCTTTAAGCCAGCAGAAAAAAAGAAATATGCCGAGAGATATCATTATTGAAGTACCAAATACTAACATCAGGAAGAAAATAATCAATGAAGCAAGATCCAAAGGCTTTCTATTATTCAATAACACCCAGATACAAGTATACAGTGACCTGCCTAATGAAGTTCTCTTAAAGAGAAAAGAACTTAAACCCACAACCGAGACTTTGAGGAGAGCGAAAGTACAATACAAATGGTGGAATTACACGAAACTACTGGTCTATCACAAAGGACATCGTCTTATTGCTTCGGACTACGACTCTGCAGCATCAATGTTAAATGAACTGAACCTAGAAGAACCGATGGAAACAAGCAAACCAAGTCAAAAAAGAAAATTTTCTCAGTCAACATCTTCATCCCCTCAGAAGGGAAGTAAAATTTCAATAAGAGACAATTGATTTAGCCACAATGCTAAAACTTAAGGGAAGCGTTATCATAATACTCGTTATTGAAGATTCAAAACGGGGTAAGAAAGGGAGGGGGGAGTTCGGTCCTTTCAATGTAACTCCTTTTTTAGTTAAACCCGGTAAGTTTTGGTATATACCAAACTAGTGTGTGAATAGAACACACTAGCTAAAAGGGCTTTGGGGAACAAATCTATTATTTTTGTGCAGTTTGTAACAACTGGCCAGGGGATTTGTGGGAGGGAAAGGATTTGAAATAGATCTCCCATTATTGTGATCTTAGAGCTAATCAACCAAGAGTTCCGTGGGAGGGAAAGATAAGATAACTAGGGAAAGGGGAAAGGGAAACATCAAGGGAGGGGGAGAAATTTCTAAAGCTCATTTGTATTGCTAATTCAGACTTAAAGGGCAAAGTTGGGTGGGTTAGGGAGGAGGAGGGAATAGAAAGGAAAAGAGAGGTGGGAAAGGAGGGGGGAAAGGGGGGAAATTAAACAAAATAAGTTGATTTATCTAAACAAAGGATATAAGAAAATAGAACAGAGTAAGGAGTTAGAGAAAAGGAGTGGACAGCTAGGGAAAATCAAATAAATCCTTCTATATTACATTCAAACTACTTAGTGTGAAACTACAACACTGCAAAAAAGAGGGAAAGAAAGGGTAAGAGGTCAGTGGAAAGGAAATCAAACAATTTATTTTCAATAACTATTTGAAGTGTGAATAAAACACTTCACCAATAGAATCATTTCTCTTATTTTATTTTGGCCTATTTTTGTCTTAAACAAAAGAGAGAAAAGAGAAAGAGGCAAAGCTTAGAAACGTTCAAGGGTAATTGCTAAGTTATATAAAGCTGAATTCATTGTTCAAGTTAATAAAAATCTCCATAAGTTATAAACACAGAAAATCATTTAACTTTTACTTGTTTAAATTTACTTGATACCTGTACCAAAGAACACTCTAAAGATTATTTATAGATCCTATTGATATAGTCACTACTGCAGCAATCTGTGATCTCTTCAGACAAGGTTAGAAGGGAAAGTATATACACCAAGCTCAACAAGTCAAAATAAAACTTTTCAAGTGAACAGGAATTTACTAATCTATTAAAACCTTTAATACTAAGTATCC
This sequence comes from Eublepharis macularius, assembly GCF_028583425.1. Classification (NCBI taxonomy): domain Eukaryota; kingdom Metazoa; phylum Chordata; class Lepidosauria; order Squamata; family Eublepharidae; genus Eublepharis; species Eublepharis macularius. The sequence goes on from NC_072801.1 coordinate 22,346,242, forward strand.
ACAATTCATCTTAGCTACTAAAGATCCTTCATATAAAGCTAGCAAGTTCTTCTATAAATTGAATCCTACCAAACAGTACAAAACTACCACCTATAAATTAATTGCCATAATTGGAAGAAAATTGAATGGGGGGAGAAATACCACATCATCAATTAATTAAACCCTTATTCTCGATTTTATCAATCTACCTTGAGATAGTGCTATTACCAAATAATTAATTAAAATACATTTTAAAAAGAGGGGGGGAATTCATCTGAACAATTCATTAGATTCAATATGTCATCAAATATTAAAATCACCTCTTTTAATGTTCGTGGTCTAGGTAACCCCATTAAAAGAAAACGCATTTTGGCAAACTTAGCTAAAACAAGGTCAGACATCATCTTTCTTCAAGAAACACATCTCCACATCTCCACATAAATAGTCAAAATCTAAAAGCAAGCTGGATGCACCTTCAATACCATGCAAAAGGCACTTCTAAGGCGAGGGGAGTAGCTATCCTAATCTCTAGAACCATTTCTTTTCAACATCAAAGCACATTAAGTGATCCCAAAGGGAGATTCATTTTTGTAAAGGGCAAAATAGGATCACAAACTTACACCCTAGCTTCAATTTACGCCCCAAATTCAAATCAAATTGCGTTCTTGGAAGACAGTTTAAACAAATTGACTTCTTTTCAGGAAGGTGAACTGATCTTGGGAGGAGACCTGAACTACATAGTAAACCCAAAATTAGACAGATCCAAACCTAAAAACAAAAAATGTAAAAAAGAAACTTCAAATACTAAGCTAGCAAAGCTTCTAGACAATAACTTTCTAACAGACGTATGGAGACATTTACATGGTATAGAAAAGGATTTCACATACTATTCATCTAAATATAACATCTATACTAGAATAGATTACATTCTAATTTCCAATACAGCAATAAATAGGCTACTTTCCTCTGAAATAGGTAATATCACCATATCAGACCATGCCTGGACTAGTTGTACACTGAAGGCCACCCAAGACACATTGAAACAAAAGCATTGGTCATTCAATAAATTACTCATTAACAACCAAAATGCTATCAAAGAAATTAGCAATAACATTGAGCTGGCTATAAAAGAAAACACAACAGATGATGTTAATTCATGCATCGTGTGGGATACAATTAAAGCAGTTACTAGGGGCCATATCATTTCTTTATCATCAACTAAATAAGAAGAGAAATGTCATGAAACAGGAATTAATAGAAAACATCAAAGCACTAGAACTCAAGCACAAAAAAACTGGTAGCAAACAGACATAAAAAGTTATTGATTCAGCGTAAATTATTAGAAACCTTAGAAATGAATTTTTTTTTGAAAAATCTCCAATATGTTAAACAAAACTACTGGTATAACAATCCGAAATCATTGAGGTTACTATCATATAAAATAAAAGAAAAAAAATCATCCAATATCATTAAACAGATATATGATAAAAATGGGAAACTACAATTCAAAACAAAAGAAATTCTTGATACTTTTGTCAATTATTATAAACAACTTTATTCATCTAAAATACCAAATGAAGAGAAAATTACACATTTCTTAAAATCACTCAAGAATCTAAAACAATTGGATGACGAACACCGTTTACTCTTAAACAGCCCCATCACACATCAAGAAATACTTGATGTTATTAAATCACTCAAAAATAACAAAACTCCAGGACCTGATGGCTACCCATCAGAATTTTATAAAAAGTTTGCCACACTAATTGCTACTCCACTAATGCATGCTTGCAACACAGTTTTAAATACTGGACAAATACCCCCATCATGGCTCACTGCAACGATCATAGTAATCCCTAAACCAGGTAAAGACTCAACTAAAACAACTTCTTACAGACCTATTTCATTACTAAATCAAGATTATAAAATTTTTACAGCTATACTAACTAAAAGGTTGAATTCATTTATTACACATTACATACACCAAGATCAATCAGGTTTCATTCCAAACAGAGATTTAACTAATAACATCTATAAGACACTCATCTTAATTTCACACAGTCAAAAAAAACAATTAGAATCAATATTTCTATCTTTGGACATAGAGAAAGCGTTTGATTCTTTAGAAATATCGTACTTAAAACAAGTTTTACACTGCATGGGATTTGGAGAGACATTCCTCAAAATAATAAATGCTATATACTCACAAGCAACTGCCCAAATAACAATTAACAATCATCTATCCCACAAAATATTAATCCAAAGAGGCACGAGACAAGGGTGTCCTCTCTCACCAATCTTATTTGCGTTGGCTATCGAACCGTTGGCTATAGCTATTAGGGAAGACCCCAAAATACAAGGAATTAACATAGAGAACAATCAATATAAATTAAGCCTTTTTGCCGATGACATGGTTGTATATATTACAAATCCCATAGATTCTTTATACCCACTCCAAAATAAACTACTGGAATTCGGCTCAATTTCGGGCCTTACAGTCAATCAATCCAAGTCACAGCTCTTTCCAATATTTCTCCACGCAAACACTGTTACACATATCAAACAATCTAGTCAGTACCACTGGAACCATAAGCAAATGTCATATTTAGGCATAACCATCCCTAATAACCTTAACCAATTGATGGAACTAAACCACATCAAAACAATCAACCAAATTAAAGCAGATCTACATAAATGGGGAAGGATTACACCCTCGTGGTTAGAATGATACCACCTAATTAAGTCATTTGTACTTCCAAAATTACTCTTTTTTTTTTAGGGCAATACCGTTAACAATTCCACAAAAGAAAATTAAATCATGGCAACAATTATTAAACCAATTCTTATGGGGGAAGAAACATCCAAGAATAGCCTTTAAAACTCTTAAGCTAAGAAAACAGCAAGGAGGCTTTAAATACCCTGATCTAGAACTCTATCAGACAGCCACCAGACTATTCAATACATTACAAATTTTAATTACAGCAAATAAGACTGACTGGATCACAATCTTGGAGTCAGAACTTAAACATTGCAATATACAAAATATGTTTTGGAACACAAAAAAAGATCGACCCCACAAAATAAATAACCCTTTTCTAGAATCAATAATCATTACCTGGGATCGTACAAGATTCAAACTTATACCACAATTCTCAAGATTCTCTTCTTTTATAGAACAGCATTGGTTCCCTCCAGGGCAAACTAAAGCCTTTAAAAATATATGGCTCCAAGCAAATATGATCCGCATAATTGATATAACAACAAAAAAGGGAATCATAAACAAAATAGAATTAGAACAAAAAATAAAACACAAGATTCACTGGTTTACCTATTTTCAACTCTCAAACATGCTACAACAAATAAAAATACAAGAAATACTTAAAAAGAACGCAACCGATTTTGAACTCCTACTTGATACCAAATCACTCAAACAAAAGGGATTAATTTCTAAACTATACAACATCCTTTTATCTCTCAACCAAATTAAAACTCTAAAATGCCAAACAAATTGGCACTTAGATTGCAATATAGAGCTAACACCTGAACAATGGAGAGAAATATGGACTGCAAACATTCTAAAACCTAAGACAGTTACCTCCCAAATCCAAAATTACAAAATCATTCACAGATGGCACATAACACCAAGAAAACTCTCACTAATAACTAAAACAAATCCTCCGCTCTGCTGGAAAGAGTGTGGAAATATAGGAACGTTTAAACATTGCTGGTGGGAATGCCCCCGAATAGAACCTTTTTGGAATGATATATTATGTTATATAAAAGAAATAACGGGCTACAAAATCCCCCTTGATCCAAAGATCATATTCTTGAATGTATGGGATACTTTCGAAATTCCACAAATAAGAAAAGATCTAATTAGCAACCTTTTGGTTGTAGCTAAGAACTTGCTAGCTTTACATTGGAAATCAAAGACGGTTCCCACAGCAGAAAAATGGTTAGAAAAAATATGGGACCACTATATACAAGAAAAAATACAAGACGAATTATACCAGAGTGAACACTATTTGAAAGAAACTGATTTTATTGCAAAATGGTTACCATTCATTGAATTCATTTCCAATACAAATCACTCTCCACCTAAGCATTTACTTTTTGTTACTTAGATTTGAAGCAACGACTATCAAATAATTGAAAAAAAATGCTAGTTGTCTTTGTTTTAACTATATTGGCATGACGTTTATTATCTAATTTCCTTATTCCTGTATAAAAACTAAAGCATTTCACAAATTTCACATCTATGCATATAACTGTATATAGTTCACTAAGACTTTGTTGTTGTTCTATTTTACTTCTGTACATTGTTTTTGTTTGTTTGTTTGGCTTTTTAAAAAAAAATTAAAAAAATTGTTAAAAAAAAAAGTAGCAAGATTCTGTGCCCAGGTCTACAAGCAACGTAAATCGCATAAGGCAGCTTAAACAACTAATTTATGATGATCTTATTTTTTTACTCTTATATTTATTCATCGTTCTTCCCCGGTATCCAGTCTCGACTGTTTTTAAACTGATTTGCAAATGATTTTATATGTACTGGTCGCAGACTGTAATAATAAACTTGACTTGACTACCTCTGCACTAAGAACAGCAGAAATACCTGAACCTACTTCATGGGGTGAATAATCCTAGCTACCACCAGAAGAAGCTGAGAAATGGAGAAAAGCAAAGGGTGTGGTGTCGGTGTTGAAGAGAATGATAGCACAATGAAAGAGATCCGTCTCTCCCATGCCTGAAATTTAAAATTTATGTTGGAAGAGTAAAGTAAAAATATTTACCCTTTCAACGTAAAGATACACTAAGAGATCCGAAATGCAGATTCATATTTATTAAAGGCACTACAGAAAACCAAACTTACACATTTGGCTAAATTTATGCCCCAAGCCAAGACAGCCTAATGAAATTCTAAGACAAAGTTCATTAGAATACACATGTATCACTTAGTATAATGTGCTCTAAACCATATTTTCATGACAAACCCACAGAAACAGCAGCAACATAATCTAAGAGTATAATGTAGAGCAACAAATAGAAACAGAAGGATTAAAAATATCCTGCTCACTAGGTTGGAGGCAAGTTCTGACAACAACAGGGCCAACAACAAAGATTCTCAGGTCAAACTCCATGGTCAAGTAACAGATTCCAGAATCAAAGACTGTGACCCACCAAGGCTCAGGCAGCCAGAACCTAAGAGCTCACCAACAGCCAAATCCAGAATACCACAATTGTGACTAGCTAATCCCATGCTAGCTGTGGCCTTATAAAGGGAGTTTCTCCTACAGGTGAGGCTGGGTTCGTTAAGCTTCTTTCTCCAAGCTGGCTCATCTCTGCTACTCAGGAGGAGTAGATCAGATCCTGTACTGGCTCTCCTGACATTTCCTCAGCAGGGGGAAGGCCGTGGGCTGCCAGGCATGCGCTCCTGTGCTTGGTCCATGCCTCTGCCCTTACCCTCAGCCTTTGCTGCTCCTGGGGTTCTTTGGGAGACAGTGGCAGGTCTGGCAGCAGGCAGGTCCATGCTAAGGCCACCTGTTTTGATGACACTGTGGTTGCCAACCCTCCTGGAGATCCCCACAAATTACAACTGATCTCCAAATGACAGATTTTAACATTCTCCAAGACATGGAGGCTTCTTAGGCTGGCCTATGTGGAATTATACCCCACATAGGTACTACCTGACAATTGATGTCAACCAACCTAGAGAACTCTGAGAGTTACAAATGACTTTCAAATGACAAGTTTAAATTATCTCAAACAGAATGGTGGCTTTGGAGTGTGGCTTCTGTGGAATTATACCCCACTGAGGACCCTCCATATTATGATTGCCGTACCTGGAGATCTCCTTCCATTTCAGCTGAACTCCATATGTCCTATTTTACCTAAATTGGAGACAATGGTGGTATTGGGAATTGGCAACTGGGGTGTCTGAAGCACCTCCTTACAGTAGTTGCCAACTTGGGGTTACGGGGGGCTTATATTTTCACCACTTCCTTATGCTTTTTTTTAATATATATATTTTTATTTCAATTATTAACAAAACTGTTTACAATATGAAAGACAACATGGGTAAATTGTTAAAAACTACATAACAGAGAAGGGTAAAACATGGAAAGATAAATTCAAGTTGAATGATCTGATATATTTTGGATTATAGATTCAGGATTGTTTGGTATATTTTATTGGGAGGATATAGATTTTCTTTATAAATGTATTCAAAAAAAGGGAACCATTTTTCCATAAATTTGTTGTTTGGGGGAAATTTTCAGCTTGATAGATTCCATCATTGATTTTTTCAAATAAAAAATGGTCCCATATTTTAGAATACCAACTGGTAATTGTTGGTACAGTATGTGATTTCCATTTTAAAGCAATTAAATTTTTTGCTGCCATTAAGAAGACATTGATGAGGTCTCGTCGAATTGGTGGGATCTCTATATCATCCCATTGATTCAGAAATATCAGCTCAGGTTTCTTTGGTATTTTGTAGCCAGTTAACAAAAAGATTTGGTGCAAGATTGTATTCCAGAATTCTTCTATGTAATGACATTTCCACCAGCAATGTATATATGATCCTGTATCCCCACATCCTTTCCAACATAAAGATGAACTGTGAGAGTAAATAGCTGCTAATTTTTTGGGTGTAAGATACCATCTTGTTAATATCTTATAGGACTGTAGTTTAATATTAATTGTTGATGAATTAAATATTTTAGAGGACCATAATATTTCCCATTGTTCTTTTGATAATATTTTGTCACAGTCTTGGTGCCATTTTGACTGATACATTAAGGTTTTAAGTTTAAGATTTTGTAGCAAAATATTATAAATTTTGGAGATTACTCCTTTATTTGAAAGGCCTTTCCTATCTATAATTTGTTCAAATGCAGTCTTTGGTTGTTTCATAATGTCCTTTAAATTTATAGAAGAGGCTAGAATCTTTAATTGAAAATAAATAAACCATGATATATTACTATTAACCACTTCCTTATTCAAAGCCATGTCTAATACAGGGTGCTTGGAGGGAGGCCACATTCGAGGACTTAGGTCCAGAATCAGAGACTGGATCAGCACCAGCACATGTCCTCATGTAGGGGACAGTATCTGGAGTTCAGGGGTGTATGATTTGGGGTGATCCAAAGATTGTTTTGGGTTTCAGAGGGCTTATATTTTCACCACTTCCTTATTCAAAGCCATGTCTAATACAGGGTGCTTCGAGGGAGGCCACATAGTAGGGCTTAGGTCCAGAACCAGAGACCGGATCAGCACCAGCATGTCCTCCTGTAGGGGACAGTCTCTGCAGTTCAGGGGTGTGTGATTTGGGGTGATCCAAAGATTGTTTTGGGTTTCAGAGGGCTTATATTTTCACCACTTCCTTATTCAAAGCCATGTCTAATACTGGGTGCTTGGAGGGAGGCCTCATTCGAGGACTTAGGTCCAGAACCAGAGACTGGATCAGCACTAGTACATGTCCTCTTGTAGGGGACAGTCTCTGGAGTTCAGGGGTGTATGATTTGGGGTGATCCAAAGATTGTTTTGGGTTTCAGAGGGCTTATATTTTCACCACTTCCTTATTCAAAGCCATGTCTAATACAGGGTGCTTGGAGGGAGGCCACATAGTAGGGTTTAGGTCCAGAAGCAGAGACTGGATAAGCACCAGCACATGTCCTCTTGTAGGGGACAATCTCTGGAGTTCGGGAGTGTGTGATTTGGGGTGATCCAAAGATTGTTTTGGGTTTCAGAGTGCTTATATTTTCACCACTTGCTTATTCAAAGCCATGTCTAATATAGGGTGCTTGGAAAGAGGCCACATTTGAGGCCTTAGGTCCAGAACCAGAGACTGGATCAGCACCAGCACATGTCCTCTTGTAGGGGACAGTCTCTGGAGTTCAGGGGTGTGTGATTTGGGGTGATCAAAAGTTTTTTTCTGCTGCAGCTGCCGCCCCTTTCTTCTTATTGAATTGTTCTGGGGACATCCTATTTTGAAGCTGTTTACTCAAGATCTGGGTTTTGTAGGACGACCCAGTATAGGTCCCCTTAGAGTGCTGGGTCTTATTAATATGGAGGTGTATAATATGTGCCCCTGCAAACTTCATTTTGGAGTTGTAGCTTTTCAGTTTCCCACAATATTTTTCTTTGGCTTTGCCGCTTTGCGAATAACGAATAAGGAATAAGGAACTGCGAATAAGGTACTGGGAACTGGGAACCAAGTTCAGTTTCGTTCCCAGTCTCCGAGGGTTCTGAGTGCCCTGACTGGCTGCTTCTGGCATCTCCAGTATTAAAACGATTAAAACGAGATTGACAGCTCAAAGAAAAGCCATCACAGAAACATGCAAATCTACCCAAATATTGATGGTCAAATAGACTTACCTCCATGTAAATTATCTAAATGGTTTCTCACAGCTTGTTTCATTTTTGTTTTGTCACATTTACTATACAACATACAAAAAAACACCGAGGAACTGTTTCTTTGTGAAGAAAACACTAGCAATCAGTCAAAGGGCCTTTCCCCCCAAATCTGCTGAATTTCTGACCAGTCACCTTTTGTGCAGGAATGGCATTTAAAGCTTCTGTCTGTTGAATCAAAACATGTTCATGGATTCCTAAATCTTTGGGAGCATCTTTGGTTTTCTGTTTAGTAGGAAGTCAATGTGGCAAGAAATAGAAGTGGGGGAATGATACAAGGAGATCTGAAGACACTTTGCTGATTTAATTACACCTAAAGTCTCAAAATGCCAGATCTTTTTGATATGTAAGGAAACAAGGCAAATCCCGGTATAGACAGCTGTAGAGAAAGTGGAAACCCACCCAGGAAGTGGAAAAATATATCTATATATTAAGGCATGAGATTCAACAGTATTATCATCTCATATCATCCTCAATACATGTGCAAATATACAACAAGTGCATTCCTAGTATTCTTAATACATCCAAAAGTTCAAAGTCTCTCAGTGTATTCATAATATTCATAATACATTCAAAAGTGTGCTCATTGAGGCGATCCCACAGCTGCTGAGGAAGTCTTGATGATGAAATCTGCCGTTTAGCCGGCCACAGTTTGGGCTGTTCTCTGTTGGATCCTTGATGTTACATCCTGAGCGACACCTGAAAAGAAAAAAACAGTATTGGTTACAAACTTACCATTTTGTTTACACCTGGAGTATCCACCTTGTTCCTAAAAAAACATGGGAATAGGGCACTGAGTCCCTTGTTTGAATTGGACTAACAGACCAAGCAAAGCTTTTGCCCTGCCACCGGCTCTGTTTTTAAAGTACCCTTCCCAGCTAACATTGCACCTCCCAATGTGTGTACTTGCATCTCCCAACATGTGTACTCTGCATGTGTCAGATGTCTCGTGTAGAGAGATTCTGAGCCACAGCTGCCTAACACATATAAAACTGCCTTATTCTGAATCAGACCACTGGTTTATCAAGGTCAGTATTGTCTACTCTGGCTGACAAGCCAAACTACAAGTGACGCCTGACATTAGTTGGACACTTGTCAGCTTTCCTCAAGTTTTGATGGGAAATGTAGGCATCCTGTTCTTGCAGCTTGGCTCTCCAACTGCTGTCCAATGGACTTTTCAACTGTCACTTGTCCAACATTCCGCCAAGTTGCCTACATTTCCCATCAAAACTTGAGGGAAGCTGACAAGTGTCCAACTAGTGTCAGGCACAGGGCCGGATCGACGGGGGGAGGGGCAGCGGGGGTAGTCTGCCCCTGGTGCCGCCAAAGAGGGGATGCCGGGTGCAGCTGCCAGCTGCTGGGAGTGCAGGGGTGGCAGCGTGAGGGGCTGGGAGGCCGCCCATGCCATTCACCTGCCCTGCAGGACAGGGGGCGGCCAGCAGGACTGGGGGAGGCCATCCACACCATTCACCTGCCCTCAAGACAGGGGGTGGTTGGCTTGCTGCATGCCCCCTCTCTTGCGGGGAAGGTGAATGGCAGAACAGGGGGCTGGGACGCCACCCGCGCTATTTGCCTGCCCCACAGGACAGGGGGCAGCTGGCCGCCCGCTGTCCTGAGGAGCAGGCAAATGGAGCGGGCGGCTTCCCAGCCACGTGCACTACCACCGCCAACTCTGTGGCACGACAGGGCAGCTAGTGAGCCGCACAGGAGTCATGCTCCTCCCTGCGTGATGATGTCACAGAAGTGACGTCATCACGCAGCACCGGGAGTGAGTGCACACTGTGCATGCACGCAAGGAGCCAGACTTGGGTTGCCCTGGGCTCTGGCAACCCTAGATCTGGCCCTGGTCAGGCGTCACTTGTAGAGGTTCTCCAGGGCTCCAAGCAGAGAATAATTCCAGTTTTTCATGTGTACAATTTCAACCTGAAAATCCTCTTTCAGATTTCTACCTTTTGTATGTTCAACTCCAGATTCATTTGTTCTTTTGCTGTTTTCAGTTTCCTTGTGTTAATGTTGTCCCTTACTACTGCAACATTATCTTCAATAATACATTGGCATTATACCTAAATGATATATATATATATCAATACTGTATATATCCCATATAAATACCCTGCACAAATACAATCTGTGTATGCAGGGCAAATGAATCTCCAAATCCAGTACTGAAAAGCATAGAATGAAGCTGCTGTCTGGGAAATAAATGAAAAATAAATGAAACAAGGAAGATTCACTCATTCCTAGCTCTTCCTTTCAAAATGGAGTTTTTTCATATGCAAATGGATGCAGATTTAATCAATTAATGAATTGAGACTCTCGTGATTAATCAGCTATGTTTTCTGCCATTGGTTGGCAGACCTATTTATAACTTTTCTTTCTCACCCATTTTTCCACTGTTATAGGACACCTTTCGTGAACACCTAATGGGTGACAGATTAACAATGTAAAAAGGTTGTACATGTTCATTGATTTTTCACAAGAATAGAAGCCAGAAAGAGGCCCATGTCCTCAAAGTAATCCCTGCCCTACCTGAGGTAATTTTTGATACAAGGACCTCAGATTCATGAATTACATCCATCCTGTTCAGCCGCATAGTTTTGATGCTCTACATACACATAACAGGAGCATGCGCTGCCCACAATTCTCTCCATAAGTGCAGTCACTGTTTTGTGCAAATGAGGGAAAAAACATGTTTTCCATGTGCTTCAGTATGTGCAAATGGAAGTTTGGATTTTTGTAAGACATTTCCACATATACCAAAGCTGTATGCACTTGGAAAACTGGTATGAACTGAGGAAACATGCACAAGGATGGCTGCTAGCTTTGGGGAAGATTGAAAGTAACACCCAATCCTGTTACATGAGTTTGGACTGCCAAAACTGAATGTCTGAACACAAGTTGAACTCCTCGCCTATGTCCATGAGGTTTCCAGTTTGAGACTCGCTGCCAGCTCAGGTCCATAGAGTTTCAATGACCAAGAGACAAGAAGTGTTATCAATTAACATCTGGATGCAAACACTGCAGGCCCACAGGCCAAACACATAAATATTTGTCTGATTTGTGCATTTTCCTCATCTGGATAAGGGCAAGGACTTGCATGTTGCTGGAAGGGTAAGAATGGCTAAGCATGTTTTAAAAGAAAAAAAAAACCCTTTGACTTTGACTCCTTCCCCCCTTTCTCCTCCATTTGAAGATGAACTGGAAACCAGCATCAGCAGTCCTAAAAAGTCAGCCATCAGCTCGAGTGCTTTTTTTCTTTTATGCCACATTTGGAAATTCATTTTAGGACAAGCAGGGAGTTCTGCATGGCTGTGTCTTGGCAAATGCCCTCTGAGCCAGCTTCTCAAACTTCCCCCAGCAGTTCGCTTTTAAAATCCTGTCAATTCTCATCCGTCAGAAATGCAGGCCCTGGAAGAATGGTGGATGAGCATTGCCTCTCAGTCCCAACCTTGCTTCTGCTCTCCTTGAACTCCTAGAAAGGGTTGGACAACACAGCCCATCCAAGCTGCTCCTTACAGTCATTAAGACAGGATAATAACACAAGGGAATTCAACTCTGCTTCGTTCTTGTTTGTTCCTTAATTTTTGTTATTGGAAGGAGGTATGTTCAAACACCCATCAGTTCAGCTCCTGTCATGTTTGCCGGTCACAAACAGGGAGGCAATTTTTCAATAAACTATTTGCCACCCTATTTGTGACAGTTTGGTCGGTTGCTTCCCCCTGTTCTTTCCCAACCATGCAATACAGTGCAATGTGCTTTTTGTACATGAGCATTCTCATATAGCCCCATGGAATTTTCCACCCGCACCCCTCCTTGCTGCACTACCATTTTGCTTGGCAATGTGTCTCTTGCTGAAACACAGTGCTACACAGCTGTAGTAACACATATTGCTGGAAAATGCCTGCAATCTCATTCCCTATTCCCTAGCTAAGCCTTTCTTCATTCTCACAGGCCCTAAAATATTGCTTGAAAAGAAGATAAATTCCACCTCCAATATGAACTTGTGTACATGTGCACAATGTGGAATCGTGGAATACATTATGGTTCTGCCTATACTTGCTTGCACATACCCTATGTTTTCAAAATCCCATTAAGATCCTAATAAGATTCCAATAATCTTTTATCTTTTCTGAGAAAGGAAGGAAGCGAAAACGAGCTCGTGTGTATTTCTTGCAACCAAGCATCACCACATGCACAAATTAAATTCATTTTGATGCGGCCACTGAATAACTTCTGTGGGGGCTTCTAATAATTTCTCATCATGTTTCTTTAATGGTTTGGCTTCGCAGACCGGAAATCTCTTTTATGTTGTCGCTCAGCAGGGCGAGCATTCATATCTGTGCCAGGCTGCTGTGTATACCAGTTTTACTCCCTGCAGGGTATAATTCTACGTCGTTCTGCAGTACGGTAAATATCCAGAGTGATGGAAATGAAAGCATGTGAAGAGAGGATTGTTTTCAAGTAACATTTTCTGTTCTGTGAGACCTGGGGAGACCCAGGTCTATAAAAGCATCCAGTGATCTTCGTTTTCTAATAAAACAGCCAGCCTGTCTTAAAACTGAAGTGCTTCTGGAACATTTTGAAAAGGAAGATTTTGTTGGGGAAGGTAGAACTGGGGGTTTATTTGCCTCACAGAATGGGTGTTACTGAGCAAGTGAAAATATAACTTTTAGTGGGCCCAGAGATCATTACGGTTACAGCACCCATGTTTTCCAGCTAGATATTTTCCCTCATGCACAGGCGATCCAAGCAAGTGAATGAAGTAATCTGACCAAGAGCACAGTCCAATGCACACAGTCCTACTTAGAAGTAAGCTCCAGTCTGTTCAACAAAACTTAACTCCGAGTTTGTAGCCTGTGTGTGTATGTCAAGAAAGGACAGCATTAAATATGATAAAAGGTGTCCTGTGGCATAATACGATCAAGGGTGCATTTGACTAAAGAAAAGTTTTGTTTTGTTTTGTTTTGTTTTACTAAATATCCAATCGACAGATCTTTGACCATTTTGTGACTTCAGGTAATCCTGTAGTTCAGGATCATCAATGCAGGAAAACTATTTATTAGCAGAGAGGCTAGCCTGCTGCAACATAACATAAATAAACAAAACATAAATAAATGATGTTTTTGATGCACTTTATCCCCTCCCCCATAGCTTCTACACCAGGGGTCCCCAACATGATGCCTGTGGGTGCCATATTGCCCACCATGTATTTTCTGAAAGTGGGTGGGGCCAGATGGGACTCTTGCTCAGCATAGTTTTTGATTGGTCTTGGAAACCTGATTGGCTATGCTGACAAAAATAACATTGCTGTGGTGGCACTTGTGGTGCCTGTGGTGTGGTGTGGTGGCTGTGGTGGTCTTATTCTTTCTCATTCTGCTCTTTCCCAATATATTTTGACATTACCCCTCTTCTTCACTGCCCTTGGACATCCTCTCTGTGTGTGGCACCACCTCCCAAGGCAGCCATTTTGTAGTTGGCTCTGCGTCTTGTGGCAGCCATTTTGTGACTGCAGCCACCACCCTGGGTCAGAATTCCAAAAGTGCCCACAGGGTCAAAAAGTTTGGGATCCCTGCACTACACATTGCATTATGCACTGCATTGTGCTTAATTCAACTTCCTCAACTATCTTCAAGGGGGTGACCCTTTCTGAAAACTTTCTCTGGATAGTGCTTCCTATTTGAGAAACCAGATGATGCTTGATTCACAGCGTGCACGCTTACCTTTACCTTGTCCTTCGGCATGTCTAGATTTGTTAGATCTCTCAAATGAACTCTCAGATCAATGCAGGATATAATGTAAGTCAAATCCCAGCTTCACTGCTTTCATCTCCTGTCAGGGGCGCACCTCCACATCAATCCACGACCCCAGTCAAATTAAAAATAAAGAGCGCTGTCAGTACCGGAAATGTAGTTATTTCACTTGTCATTTCTTGTTAGCTCTGTCTTTCACCCATGTTCACCCAGTGGATAAAATATTTAAAAAGAACGTGCGGCATTAAATCAGATGCAATTGAGATGCACAACAGGGGCTGGCAGCCAAAGTGGCCACTGGGAAATTTCAGTGGTTGCTTCCATGCAAGATCTTTCTCAGCCAAGTTTTACAAATAATTCAGCCGTGCAAGCAGATCTGTTGTTGGCTTAAGTACATAGTATCTGTTTTCAATAACACACTTAGGGCCTGGGTCACTGGGATCTCAGGGACACGCTGGCAATGTACCCGAGCTTCATAAAACATAATTTACAATGCAATCCTATGAAGAGTTACTCCAGTCTAAGCCCATTGAAGTCAATGGGCTTAGACTGGAGTAACTCTCCATAGGATTGCACTAATAACTTTCTAGGTTTTCCTGTGTGGTCCAGCATGGCAGGTTCTAACCTGTTGCCCAGGCAAAGCCTCAGCCCTGATGTGGAAGCATGTCCAGCCAGTCCAAGAAATATCAGGGGACCTACTGGGTGCTGGATTCCCTTCACCTTTGCATCTCCATACTGGAAGTTTCCTGGTCTGGGACTGGATGATCCTGCCTCACTACTTGCCTGCTATAACAACAACAACAACAACAACAACCAACAACAACCAACAACCAACAACCAACAACAACAACAACAACATTCAATTTATATACCGCCCTTCAGGACAACTTAATGCCCAATCAAAGCAGTTTACAAAGTGTGCTATTATTATAAGAAGGACCTCTTTCTTTTTTAATTCTCCCAGTCTCCCTTGCTCATGCCTTTAGTTTCTAATATATATATATATATATTTGGATTCCATCTCTGCAGAACCAGTGAGCTATAACCAAAGACAGATGCCTCCAGATGGTAGAAAGTTATGTGTGGTGGTATGGGATGTTTTCCAGATTGTGCTCAGAACGTAGCTAAAGCTGACCAAAGCTGCCTTGGAGTGGGCAATCGGAACAAAGATACAGAATCTGGATCCAAAAATCCTAGCAGCCTCACCCAAATCTCTCATGCGGCCAGCATGGAAGCAGAAATTTTTATTGCAAACAGTGAGCATTATGCACTCTCACAGATCTAAGCATCATTATAACTGGATGCTTGAATACCTGCCTGTTCATGTCTTGTCCTGTTTGCCAGTCGTCAACAGGGAGCTGATTTTTCAGTAGCCTCTTCCTGCATTCATTGACCAGTTTGTGTTTATTCAGCATGTTCCTTCCTAACAGTGCTGTACACACATGAACACATGAAGTTTCCTTGTACTCAATCAGGCCATTTGTCGTTTTCTAATAAAACAGCCAGCCTGTCTTAAAACTGAAGTGCTTCTGGAACATTTTGAAAAGGAAGATTTTGTTGGGGAAGGTAGAACTGGGGGTTTATTTGCCTCACAGAATGGGTGTTACTGAGCAAGTGAAAATATAACTTTTAGTGGGCCCAGAGATCATTACGGTTACAGCACCCATGTTTTCCAGCTAGATATTTTCCCTCATGCACAGGCGATCCAAGCAAGTGAATGAAGTAATCTGACCATGAGCACAGTCTTTCACATCACCTACTACCTGGTCCTTTCAAGTGCAGATGCCGAGGATTGAACCTTGGATCTTCTGTATGCCAGGCAGATGCTCTAGCACTGAGCCACAGCCCCTCACCAGAACAGTCGTTTTTGGCATGTGTGCAGTTTCACATAATCCAGCGGAGTTCTACACACCCTCCTGTTCTTGCCAAGCTGCTGCTTCACTTGGCAGGCAACTGTTTAAATGGACAGTCACAAATAAATGAATAAATCTTCTTGGGAAAACCCCTACTGTTTGGCATTAATCCTTAGCAATGTTAATGACTACTGATCTGTTTGGTTCATCAGCATTTTTCTGCAGGTTTGGGGAAAAAAACACACATTACAAACCTGTTTGAGAGGCATTTGAGTCACTCAGGGATGAACCAAAGAGACTTAGAGATCATCTCATATCCGATCGTCACAATAGAACATGATGTGTTAGATTGCCAACCATGTTTTGGTGCCAAATTCACAGCATCCCTAATTTAATTCAATCAGAAGTCTTTAAACACATCCTTGTCATGGCTGGCCATACATTTTGCGGGGCAAGAAGAGAGTTGTGATGATGGAATCTTTCTACCCCCCCCCCAACTAATTTTCATTTGAGAATTCCCAGGAAGAACTTTAAAAGTACCACTTCTTCTACAGAAAGCCTCTTTCCTCTCTTTCCTTTGGTATAGGACATTCCGGAAGGACGTGGGGATTTGAAACTAAATATTGTTTGAACTTTCTTCAAGGCAGCTTCACTGAAACAAACCTCTCTTTGGTCCTTTGAAGGTTGCCAGTCTCTTGTTCTTTGTATCTTTGCCTCCCCAACTTTAATGAATTCCAATAAAATATGAGCTTTTACGACCTTCTCCATCTAAAGTTGTCGTGTTGTCAATATGCTGTCCATAAATCCAATGACATATCCAGAGACAATGGCGACAGCAACATTGACAGCCCTTCCTGCACAGAAATAGGAATTAGATTGCAAATAATTAGACATCTTTCTTTAGCTGAGAAATCAATCATTCCAGTAAGAGGTGGGCTCTGTACTTGACCTACAGGAACAAGAAGAATGCCAGCTAGAGTTGGTTAACTCCCTACCGTCCTTTCTTCCAAGCTGCTGAATGGAACAGGAAAAGACTAGGGAAAGGCAGGCCAGGGAAGGTTAGCCAGAGAAAGGCAGGCCAGAGGGACAGAGCCAGGGCTTTTTTTCAGGGGGAACGCAGGGGAACGGAGTTCCGGAACCTCTTGAAAATGGTCACATGGCTGTGGCCCCGCCCCCTGGTCTCCAGACAGAGGGGAGTTTAGATTGCCCTCCACGCGCAATCTAAACTCCCCTCTGTCTGGAGATCAGGGGGCGGGGCCACCAGCCATGTGACCATTTTCTCCGAGGGCAACCCACTGAGTTCCACCACCTCTTTTCTCAGTAAAAAAGCCCTGGACAGAGCCATACTTGGCCCCTGTTAGTGGACATTTTCATCTACATTCAGTCCATTAGCTGATTGCTTTCTGATTTCTGGATTTGCATGTAGACATTAACACATACGTAGATATGGTCCATTCTATCAATAGTGTAACACAATAACTGGGTTTATATACTGCTGTTCAAGACAGATTAGTGCCCAGCTCAGAGCAGTGAACAAAGTCAGTGTTACTATTATTATTAGACCCACAATCCAGCTGGGGGGTTGCGGTTGAGAGGAGTGGCTTACCCAAGGTCACCTGCTGAGCTCATGGCAGTAGTGGGATTCAAACCAGCAAACTGCTGATTTGCAGCCCAACCACTTTAACCACTATGCTACAGCAGCTGTCTTACAGTATAAAAGAGGGCCTTCTTAGTATTTTCCATGTTCCTACTGTATCTCATGTACAAATCAGCAGAAACAAGCCCTCGCCAAATTTTTATGGTGATCTGTTTGTTTACCTTGTGGTCTTTTCTTTGATTGGGAACATTAATCCCACTCAGTTCCCTTCCTGTCATCCAGAGCTAGCTTGGCGTGTGTTGAAGGCCTGTACTGTAGCTGGCTATGCTAGCATGGATGCAGATCTGAACAGAAAAACAAAGCTGGAATAACATTGGAATAAGCCTTCATCCCTGAAATCTATTTAAATCCCTCCTTCACAGTTTCTCTTAATTGGACAAATTGTTTTCTACTGGTAGACTTCCTTATGCTGTGAACAGAAATGTCATTTACCTTCTCCAAATGTCTGTCGGATTGATCCAGACTAAATTCTCACTAATTCCACATTCCTGGTGCAGAACTCCACCCCGCGTTCTTCTGTGGGGTCCTCTATCCTCCAAGAGCAGCATTGCATGGAGATCAGGGAGCTGCAGAGGGAGGCAAAAATTTCCATTTTGCCCTGGGAAAATTTAGTTTGGATCTGACCCTATGGCTGCAATCCTATGCACACACGAGAGTAAGTCCCATTGAAAGCTCATGGGCTTACTTGGGTACCACTAAAAAATACTGCAGATTTTTGCCAGTTCTCCTATCTTACAGCAGAGTTGTAAAACGCTCCCCTTCCTCAAGTTAATTTACAGCATATTGAGGAATGTTTTGAACTACAATAGAAAAGGCAGGAAAATTCTTCTGTTCATGGTAGGTTTAGACAGGATCCAAGCCTGTATGTGGTCTAACAGAGTTTTGGACTAGTTTCGGGGACATCCAGGTTCAAATTATACTAGATTTGTCAGCTATTCTAAACAGCAGCATAAGGCAATCAATAATCAAAATGATTAACAGAGTATTCAAGTTCTTAAGTGTGTTCTCTTGAGAAGCACATTTCTGCCCTGGTAGTAGCAGGGGTGGTTTTGCACTCATCCCCCAAATTCTCTAATTGGAGGCACCAGACTTTGAAGGTGGGGAAAGATGAAAGGCTACCTCCTGCAATTCAGCCAATGAGATGGCTGAGAACTGAAGGTTACATGAAGCAGCTCCCTCATTGTTTGGTTTTCCTTTTTACTCCGGAGTTTCCACCTCTCCTTCTTAGGGCAAAGCCTAGAAACTGGCAGGAAGATTGGAAGAGGGGAAATGGGGGTGGGGTGGGAGTGATATTGGCTGTATCACGACATCACTTCTGGGAAAACCCCGAAGTGACATAGGGTAGCTCTAGGAATCATAGAGTTTCAGAGTTCCAGAGTCACTTGGGGGAAGCCCGAAGTGACATAGGGTAGCTCTAGGAATCATAGTTTCAGCAAACCCTAGAGCTACCCCATGTCACTACGGGGTTCCCTCCAGAAGTTACGTTATGACATCGCCAAAGTCACTGTTAAAAAAAAAAATTCTTCTACCATCATTAAAAGTGGCAGCAGGCAAATGATGTGGGGGGCCCAGTAGCCCTAGCCTCTCCCTACAACTGGAGATCTTCCAGAATTATAACTGATCTACAGACAACAGAAATCAGTTCCCATAGAGGAAATGGCTGCTGCTTTGGAGGAGGGTGGATTGTATGGCATTATACCCTGTTGAGGTCCCTCTCCTCGCCAAAACCTGCCTTCCCCAGACTCCACTCCCAAATCTCCAGGAAATATCCAGCTTGGAGTTGGTAACCCTGGATGGGTGAGGCACCCAAGCCAGCCACTGACATGATACCAGAGGGCTGCTGCAAATCAGCAGTTGAACCTTTACACTGGTATTGGTAGGGTGCTAGATGGGGTCTGGAAGAATACTGAATCCTAGGGAGGGGAGGGGATAGACTAATTTTGTTTTTTTAATCTTGTGCATGCTGCACCACAGTCCTAGCCAGCACGGTGCCATCACTACAGGATGTGATGTCATTGCAATCAAGCACTTCCGGGCACCTGGGCTCACCAACTGTTCAGACAGCCCCATGAGTGTGCAGCCGCATGAGCATCTGGGCAGGTTGACTGTGCTGGGCAGCCTGCACAGCTGCAGGAGGCCACCTAGGCAGGCTGGCTGGCCACTTCTGCGGGCTGGCAGTGGCATGGCACAGCTGCAGGAGGCTGGGTGGCTGTACTGGGTGATGGGGGAAGGCCAAGCCAGGTGTCCAGTATTTTGGAAACGTTTTCCCCTGATAGTCCCTCCAAATATTGGACTGTCTGGTTAAAAACCAGAAAACAAGTAACCCTAGGTGGGGGGAATGAAGCTTATGGACTCTGTTCCTCTGCTCTAGTTTAGTGCTAGGTGTGAAAAAGTAGATACAGCCTCTGGCCCTTGTGAGCTTGGAGCCAGGGTGGGTTCTCCAAATGCTCCCAAACCCCATGATCAGCCTCTTAGGGAGCCCACACTATGGGTGTGTGTGCAAGTTTCATTCACAGCTCATTCGGTAATTATAATAAACCCTAGTTTAACCCATGCAATTTGTCTGGTGACTTCATTTCAGGCTATGGGAGCAATGAGTTCCATAGTAATTGGAGAAAGGATTAACTGCTGCATCATCTTTGGCTAGTATTCAATTTTAAACAGAATAGTTTCCTCTAAAAGGCCCCGTTTGTATGTGTGTCCCATGCGATGTGTCTTGAACTTCTGAGAAAAACCAGGATGAAAAAACTGTAAGATCTCACATGTCTGTGTGCCTCTAAAGCAGCACTATACATAATGTATATGTATGAAAGACGTACATTGTATCTATAAATAGCATAAAAACTGAGTAATAAATCTATGCACAGTAGCAATTATTCTACAGAACCAAGAGTGAAAAGAAGAGCCCAGAATAGTTGACAAAATTAGAAACAAATGTAAAATGAAACAAAACAGCATTTTGTTTCCAAAGTGCCTTTGACTAATCGATCTTGGACGGTAAATGGATACTGAGACGTTGCTGCAGAATAACATTTACAAATTGCAGAGAGGTGGTAGTGATCATTTTAATGTCCTTTATTATGGAGGGGTCAGGTTTATGTTTTATACGTTTAAGTGTCATTCAGGTCCTCCACATTCCTTCTACATTATGAAACCCTGCAAAGAAAGCAATCCTGACGTGACTGTGTACCTAGTTGCATTAGCATTCTTTAGGTGCAGTGTTTCATCAATACGTATTGTTTTTATTTCATCTTGTTAGCCATTCCGAGCTTTACTGGGAGCAATAAAGTTGCATCTGACGAAGATAGCTGTGACTCTCAAAAGCTTATGCTACAGTAAAGTTGGTCAGTCTTAAAGGTAGTCCTGGACTCTTTACTACGTTGCAACTGCAGACTAACACAGCTAACTCTTCCGGATCCTTAAAAATGAATGATTCATTGACTGATCAATTGATTGAAAACCTCAGTTTTGAATGGATAGATCCAGTGATAGGGATAAAGTCACACTTAAGGTGGACTGTTTTACCACAGGGCTTTGTAGACTTATCAACTCTTTTTTGAAATTGCTTAGCTAAGATTCTTAGGGAATGGGAGGGAGGAGAAGATGTGGCCTTGCTGCAATATGCAGATGATCTTTTGTTATCTGGGGTAGATGCTAGAACCGTGAAGACAGCCACGTGTCCCTTCTAAATTTTCTAGGAGAACGGGGCTTTCGAGTCTCAAGAGAGGAAGCCCAGCTAGTTTGTGAATCTGTGAAGTATTTGGGATTCACTGTATCTCAGAAACAGAAAGCATTACTGAAGGACAGGAGAGAGGCGATTTGTCAATTGCCCCTCCCCAGTAAGAAAAAGGAACTTAGAACATTCTTGGGAATGGCAGGTTTCTGTCGTTCCTGGATCCCAGATTGTAGTGCACTGACCCAGCCCGTAGTAGCAAAGTGCCACCAAGGGGAACCAGAAGTGTTAGCATGGACACCAGAAGAAATTCATGCCTTTGATGAGGTAAAGAGAACCCTGATGTCAGCACCAGCGTTAGGATTTCCAGACCTTAGGAAACCATTTCAGCTGTTTGTGCATGAACTGAAAGGGCACATGAGTGGGGTGCTGACACAGCGGATTGCATCTCAATTGAGACCAGTAGCATACCTGTCCAAGCAATTCGATCCAGCAGCTAGGGGATGGCCGGCTTGCATAAGATGCATCTGACGAAGAGGGCTGTGGTTCTCAAAAGCTTATGCTACAATAAAGTTGGCTAGTCTTAAAGGTGTTACTAGACTCTTTACTATTAATTTTTATGATATCCTTCCAACTTGAAGAGAATGCCAGGTTAGAAGAAACGTGGCATGATCCAGCAAGAGATGTGTTCTGGTGCAGATCAGCAGCTGTTCAAAAGCAGCAACAGTTGACTTCATGTCACTTTACATTAGTTAAGGATCTGGCCCTGAAGACATGAATAGAACGTGAAGGGAACTGCTGAGGTTTTTTCCCCCTCCACTTTGTTGTGTGAATTTTCCATTCATTTAACATTAAGAGCAGCTGCTCTGTGCGCAGCTTTTATGAGATGCTCCTCAGAGTCTCTGCTTTTCAAGCCGTAACAGCCTTTTGAGCCAAAGAGAGTGTCCTTTCGTCAGCCAGGCAGAAAGATATATTTAAAAATCACTAGTCTGTTTGCTAATTACCTTAGGGAGCAGAAGAAAAGTGCAGCTTTTATAGTGTAATCAGCAGAAAAGTTCGGCGTTCTCATGAAATTTTGCTGACACTGTGAGATCTCCCCCTCCCCCCCCCCGATTTAAAAAAAAAACGGTATTTTGCAATGCAGATACCCTGCATTTCCTAAAGGAAAGAAGCACACACAAAAGACAGTTTCCCCCACCAACTGATCCCCTTTTTGACCCAGTTCCCTGACACCCCAAAGTTTGATAGACGCTACCTACGAATAGGGAGTTACTTAGAGGCACAGAGAGACGATGGTTCCTAACTGTTCCTTATCTGAAGTTCGCTTTGGATTTTGGAGGTCTGAATCAATTGGTCTTGTTCCCAAAGTGGAACTGATGTACTCAGAATCTTCCCTTTCTTTTTCATCTGAATTTAGTAGAGTCCTACATTTAGTGCTTTCCCCAGCATTCATTCCCTCCACATCTTCCTCCCCGCTACATTATAGGCCTAGATGGTGGTGCTGGACAGTGCCATCAAGTCATAGTTGACTTATAGCGACTTATGAATTCCAAGGCAAAAGGGGTTTGCCATTGCTTGCCTCTGGTCTTTGTTGGAGGTCTTCCATCTAATTGCCAACCAAGGCTGACCCTATTTAGCTTTCAAGATCGGATAAAATTGGGCTTGCCTGGCCTATCCAAGTCAGAGTTTAGGCATTGTTAAAACATCACAAAAAAGCAATCTTGATCTGATCACGTGTGTTATGTTTCTGTCAGTGCAGTGTTCTACTAATGCACACCAGGACTGTGTGCATTGATAATATAGCGTTAAAAACAATCTTGATGTAATCATTGCTATGATTACCTTAAGATGCCTTTTGTGCAGTGTTTCTTCAATGCATGGGAATATATATCTGATCAGTAAAAGACCTCACACAAAGAATTTTGATGCCATTACACACACAATCACATTGCTTTGTGGCCACCCACGGAATGACATTTGAGAAAGAGCTGCATGAAGACATATAACTTCCTTATACTGTGTCAGGCCACTGGTCCATCAAGGTCAGTCTTCTGTATCAACTGGCAGTGGCTCTCCAGAGTCTCAAGCAAAAGCCTTTCACATCACCTACTACCTGATCCTTTCAACTGGAAATGCTGAGAATTGAACCTGGGACCTTCTGCACACCAAGCAAATGCTCCACCACTGAGCCACAATTGGGAGTGTGCATAACAGGAAAAAAAGAGCAGAAATTACACAAAGAACTCAGTAGTTCGGCTAATTAGAGCAGCTTCTGAAACCCTGAAAACAAATTGGGGAAACAAGACTGTAATGACTCCCTGCCACCGAAAAGTTTGTGTGTTTTGTTTTGGCACTTACTGGGCAAAGGCCACACAGGCAGAACAGGAAGTTGAAGGCCACTTTGGCGTGGATAGATTTGCCCTCACAATATTAATGTCATGATTGGGTGGGGCTGCTAGCATTGCCGGTGATGAGGTGGCCGTCCTGGCCCCCTGTTCGAGTGGGTCCGCCCCCTTTCCTGGCCCCAGCTGCCTGTCCGGCTGCAATCACAAGCGCCCTGAGGGCAGGCAAGGGCTCCTCCCCACTGGCCTCAGAATAGGGGTTCCGGGACTAGACCCCTTTTGCCTATCCATCCCTTGGGCACCTTGGAGGAGCGGTCTCTTCGCATCAGAGACAGACTCCCTCCATACATCCTCCCCACGTAGGGTTCTAGAGCCCTTTTATACCTCCCTCTATTCCTAGCCCCACCTCCACTCCCAGGCTCCTGCCCCCAAGGTAAAGTCCACCACCTGGACCAGGTGTGGCCACATGCTCAGGCCCCGCTCCTGCCTATGCTATCTCCCGGGGTTCGCCCTCTCTCTGCTCAGCCGACCTCCCCTCCTTGGTGGGTTCGCCCAGGTCTCCCTCTCCCCGGCCCAATCGCAGCCCGCCTCTGGCTTGGCGGGGGCATGTCCAGGCATGAGCCCTGCACCCTGGACCCAGGTGGGGTTGGCGTCGGCCCGGGCGTCATGGCTCTGGCCTGCTGCTCCTCAGGGTGTTTGGGAGTTGTGCCACACCACCGCGCCTTCCTCGCCTCTCAGCTGTTCAGTGGGTTGCTGCCACCGCCGCCGCCGCCACCATCACCACTGTGGGACCCTCGGTGGCTGGCCATGCTGTGCAGCACTCACCTCTCCGCCTCGGCCCTCCACTGCTGATGCGGGGTCTCTGGCCTCGTCCTGGGCTCCCCCCCTGTAAGTGTGCTCGGGTGAGGGAGGCAGGCTGCGGAGGCGGCTGTCTCCGGACAATGAAGAAAGCTTATGAATATGGCTATATCATAACTCTTCTTCTTATGTGTTTAAAACACAGACAAGCTGCCTGGTTAGGCAGGAAATAGAAAAGTACTGGAATGTGAGTGATGAGGTAAGACTAACTTTTAGCTCCGCTCCCTGGAGATGTGCAAAATCATAGCACAACGGAGGTCTCCAGAAGTACTTAAATGAATCCATTCACACACCCTCCTCATCTTCCCTTATCCACTCTCCTATTTTCAGGTGATTCAGGGTGCTGATAGCCTCACCCACCTATCCACCACAGATCATCCATCGTCGTTGATAACTTTAGTTCTGCCCAGGAAGAACTTATCATACCTTCCCAGTTTGTTTGTCTCACCTCAGAGACAGTTTCTTAGCTCTTTGTCCCATCCCAGAGTCAGCCTCTCACTTCTGGCCCAGGGTAATTTCCACAGTATAATTGGACTGCCCATTGCTTCATTCTGTGTGTGTGCTTTGAAGCCACTCATGCACCCTCAGACTGCATGTCTGAGCCCTCTCCTTCTTGCCGTGAAGTGTTGGTCGCTGAAGCTGCTCTTCCTTGGACACCGTCTATCTTCTGGAATTATAGCCCAAACCTGAAACTCCCACCAATTTCCCTTCCTGTTTTTCTAGTTAGCTCTGTGTGTATGCTGCGTGTTTTGTGTGCAATTGATCTTTATTATTTTAAATAAAAACTCCCTTTTGATTGAACACCTGCTTCTTTATTGAAAGGGTTCTCTAGAGGAAGGGATTCTTGTATACATAGGCATAAAAGATCCTTATGTTACCCCTCTTCTTGCAACCTCTTCTTGCACACTAATTCCCCTAATTCACAAGGAGACCCTCCTCATTGGGTAACAGTCTGGCAGCATATATTTTTTTAAAAATGGCATGTCTGTCTGCGCATGCAACCAATCGGCTGCACCGGGGAGAGACTGAGACCTCAGCATTAGCTATGTTGGTAGGATGCGCATGGCACACATGAATACATTTTTTTCCAGTACTTCATGGGCAATGGCATTGGCATTGAGTGGCTTGTAGGGATCAAAGGTTTGCCTTTGCACTAGGGAGGGGAGCAGCAGATGGCATGGTGCCATCAGTGCCAGCATTGCCATCACCATCTCTTTCTGCGTGCTTTTACACACAATGCCAGAAAAGGCAGGCAACATCCATGTGGGCATGCACATATGGGTTTGAGGAGGGAGGGGTGTCTGCAGCCTCTGAGACCCCTTGCTCCCACAAAGGCTCATGTTATGCAGATTAGGGTGAAAATTGGAAAGAAAAAGCTACTATTTAAGGAGAGCCATCCTAAGGAGGTCCCAGGCATGTGTAGCTGGTTCACACCCATTCAGTGGCCTTCTGCTGCTGCTGTCCTTTGCTTAGGGCCCCAGGGCCACTCACTGTGACTTAAGAAGTCCTCCAAAAAGAGTGGGTCGAGGAGCACCTGGAGAAATTTTATCTTGCTCAGAAAGCCTTCTGGCTTTTGGGGCTTTTCTGATCAAAACTGTTAAATGACGGGGAGGTAGCAGGCGTGTGCATTGCACACTTGCCACATGCACACATTCCCAAGTCTTTCCAGATCAGTATTCCACGAAGGACTGATCTGGTCTGATTTTTTATTATCAGCCACAGTAAGGGGCCTTTTTCCTCCAGCCTTTTCTGTCATTTCTTCTTCCTTTTCATTCAACTCAGAGTTAGTTGAAAAGGAGACTTGCAGCCAGCAACCTGTTCAGTCTCCCACTTTTACTAGGGGAAAAAAAGCAAAAAAAAGAGAGCCATCCTTCCACCCTCTACTTCCCTTCCCGTGAAGGAAAAACCAACCTCTAGCCATTCCTTTCTGTGTACTTTTAGGTGCAGTGCAAGGACAGCCAGCCAGCCAGCAGGTTTAAACAGGGAGTCCCAGGCTGCTGCAAAGCAGATTAGGGTAGGGAGAATTTGCCCCTCATCATGGAAACAAAACTACAACACACAGGGAAACATGGCATAACAGCAGGACTCGAAGGCAATAATTTATTGGCTTTGCCATCATGAAGCAGAATTTTAAAAAAAATTCACTGCACTCTGCTGGTTGGCAATGGAACGCTTTCATGCTTGTGTGCCATGCTGGTGCTGCTTTTCCAGTAAGTGTCCTGCCATTGTGTGCACCATCAACATTTGCTTACTTTGGGTCCATTGCTGTGTGAGTTTTCATGTGCTTGAGGAGAAACTCATTGGATCGAAGGGTTTTGGACAATGAAGTTTTTGGTTATGTGTGAATAGATCCTTGTTTCCCCAACTCCCCCCCCTTGACAAGAACAATTGTGTGCGTGTGCACTGCAGCACAATATTTGCCTTGACAAGTGCCTTCCTCAAGCATTCCTTGGGGTCCATAAACATGGAAGCACTCTCTCAAACTTGGTGAATCAATGGTTTAGAGCAAGGACTGTGATCTGTGCGATTCTGGTGCTGTTGCATGCAAAAACAGCTGCCCCAGAACCTCCCCCCCACAAAAGAACAGCATGAGTTTGCATGCACAAGGGGCCGACACTCATGAAAACAAAAAAATCAAACAGATCAATTGTGAGCTGGTACCAGCCAACCCAGAACAAATTAGTAATGGAACAGAATGATCTTGGAACTCCCCATAACTGAAACGGAAACATTCTGAGCGCACACCCCTAGCCACAACTCCTCCCCAGATTCTATATTACCAACTTTCAAAAGCTTTTAATTCTATCCCATCCCTTATAATACGCATAACATCTGCATTGAGTTCTTTTCTTTTTTTAATCTCTAGCCTACTAAGCTTGGCAGAAATATGAAAATCAAGGGATGCTCATGCCCGTTTTCATGGGTATGTGACACAGGCTAGGCAGGAAATATGACAACATGTCTTCAGTTCCCTTATTAAAGTGCTTCTAGTAAGTGTTACAGAATTTGATGTCAATATCCCAAAATGCTTGATCAAGTAGGAATTCTAAAAGAAACAAACAAAAAACCCCATTTGCTCTACAAGCTGATTTTTTTTTCAAAGTAGTTGAAGAATCTAGGACAAACTCTCCTCCAATGAAGCTCTACCTCAGATGGATATGAAAATTTGAGAACTTCTACTGAAGATAAATTTGGAAATATCTTTGGATAGTCTTATTTTAATTTTACTTCATTTATACCTCACTTTCCTCCCCAATCGGGACTTAGAGTGGCTTTCACCATTCTCCCTTCGCTCGGTTTATCCTCACAACATCTTTGTGAGGTAGATTAAGTCGAAAGTGTGTGACTAAGTCATGGCCAGCCAGAAAGCCGAGAGGGGATCCCAACCCTGCTCTTCCAGATTCTATCATAAGCATAAGCAAAGCCATGTTGGATCAGGCCAGTGGCCCATCCAGTCCAACATTCTGTCACACACAGTGGCTAGAAATCCAGTGCCATCTAAAGGACTGTCAGTGAGGCCAGGACACCAGAAGCCCTCCCACTGCCTTCCTTCCAGCACCAAGACAACAGAGCACCACCTCCCCACAAAGAGAATACCATCTATCTCCTGTGGCTAATAGCCACTGATGGACCTCTGCTCCATATATTTGTCCAGTCCCCTCTTGAAGCTGGCAATGCTTGTAGCTGCCACCACCTCCTGTGGCAACGAATTCCATGTGTTTATCACCCTTTGTGTAAAGTAGTATTTTCTTCTATCTGTTCTAACCCGACTGCTCAATAATTTCATAGAGTGCCCACGAGTTCTTGTATTGTGAGAAAGGGAGAAAAACACATCTTTCTCTACCTTCTCTAACCCGTGCATTATCTTGTAAACCTCTATCATGTCTCCCCTCAGTCGTCTTTTCTCCAGGCTAAAGAGCCCCAAGCGCCTCAATCTTTCCTCATAGGGAAAGTGTTCCAACCCTTTAATCATTTTAGTTGCCCTTCTCTGTACTTTTTCCAGTGCTATGATATCTTTTTTAAGGTGTGGCGACCAGAACTGTACACAGTACTCCAAATGAGGCCTCACCATAGATTTATACAGAGGCATTATGATACCGGCTGATTTGTTTTCAATCCCTTTCCTAATAACCCCTAGCATAGCATTAGCTTTTTTTATGGCAGTCGCACACTGTGCTGACGTTTTTAGTGAGTTATCTATCATGACTCCAAGATCTCTCTCTTGGTCAGTCTCCGCCAGTTCAGACCCCATCAACTTGTATTTATATTTTGGATTTTTGGTTCCAATGTGCATTACTTTGCACTTGGCTACATTGAACCTCATTTGCCACATGGATGCCCACTCTTCTAGCCTCGACAGATCCCTTTGGAGTGCCTCACAATCCTCTCTGGCTTTCACCACCCTGAACAATTTCGTGTCATCTGCAAATTTAGCCACTTCACTGCTTAATCCCAATTCCAAATCATTAATAAACAAGTTAAAAAGCATTGGACCCAATACCGACCCCTGTGGCACCCCACTGCTCACCACCCTCCACTGTGAGAAGTGCCCGTTTATACTCACTCTCTGTTTCCTATTAATTAGCCAGTTTTCGATCCACAAGAGGACTTGGCCCTTTATCCCATAGCTACTGAGCTTACTTAGGAGCCTTTGATGAGGAACTTTGTCAAAAGCTTTCTGGAAGTCAAGATAAACAATATCTATCGGGTCTCCCTTGTCCACTTGTTTGTTCACTCCCTCAAAGAACTCTAACAGATTGGTGAGACAAGATCTTCCCTTACAGAACCCATGCTGAGTTTTCCTCATCAGCTTTTGGTCATCAATGTGCCCACTAATTTTATTTTTGATAATAGTTTCCACCAACTTACCCGGTATTGACGTCAGGCTGACTGGCCTGTAATTTCCCGGATCTCCCCTGGAACCTTTTTTAAAGATGGGGACAACATTAGCTACCTTCCAGTCCTCAGGAACAGATGCAGAGTTTAATGACAGATTACATATTTTTGTGAGGAGATCTACAAGTTCACACTTGAGTTCTTTCAGAACTCTTGGATGTATGCCATCTGGGCCCGGTGATTTATCAGTTTTTAAATTATCTAGCAGTCGCATAACCTCCTCTCTCGTCACCTCAATGTGACTCAGGTCTTTCAAAACCCCTCCCAAAGTCAGTGCTTCCGGAGTGGGCATGCACTTCTTATCTTCCACAGTGAAGACAGAAGCAAAGAACGCATTCAGCTTCTCGGCCATTTCCCTATCACCCTTTAGTAATCCTTTTACGCCTTGGTCATCCAAGGGCCCCACTGCCTCCCTAGCTGGTTTCCTACTACTAATATATTTAAAGAATTGTTTATTGTTTTTCTTTATGTTCTTTGCAATATGCTCCTCATATTCCCTTTTTGCCTGTCTGATCACAGACTTGCACTTTTTTTGCCACAGCTTATGCTCCTTTTTATCAACCTCACTCCGACTAGTTTTCCACTGCCTAAAAGAATCCTTTTTACCTTTTACAGCTTCTATTACATTGCTTGTTAACCATGCTGGCCTTTTCCTAAACCTATTTGTGCCTTTCCTAACCAGCGGTATATATTTAATTTGAGCTTCCAGGATTGTAGTTTTAAATAGTCTCCAAGATTCCCCAAGTGTTTTGACCTTTTTTACTTTCCCTTTCAGTTTCTTCTTCACGTACCCCCTCATCTCAGAAAAGTTACCCCTTTTGAAGTTAAACATGGCTGTGTTGGTCTTATTTGGCAATTTCCTATTTATACATATGTTGTACTCAATAACATTATGGTCACTGTTCCCAAGTGGTGCAATCACATTTACATCTCTCACCAGGTCTTCAGCATTACTGAGGACCAAATCCAGGATCACCTCTCCCCTAGTAGGTTCTGTAACCATCTGTTCCATAGCACAGTCATTGAGACAGTCTAGAAACACACTTTCTCTCCCCCGATTCGAACACCCATTGGCCCAGTCAATGTGTGGGTAGTTAAAATCACCCATTACAACACAGTTTTTTTGTTTAGCAGTCATCTTTAATCCTGTCATCATTTTATAATCCTCCTCTATTTTCTGATCTGGAGGGCGATAACAAACTCCCACAGTTAAGTTTCCATTTGGGCCCGTAATTTCAACCCATAGCATTTCCAGAAGCGAATCTAATTCAGTTACCTTCTCAATCTTACTGGAATGTATACCTTCTCTGACATATAGAGCCACCCCACCACCAACCCTTCCCTCCCTATCCTTCCGATATAATTTATATCCAGGAATCACCGTGTCCCACTGATTTTCCTCATCCCACCAAGTTTCTGATATGCCCACAATGTCTATGGATTTGCCCAACACTAAACATTCCAGCTCCCCAATTTTACCTCGGACACTTCTAGCATTTGTATATAAACACCTGTAACTTCCCCGGCACACTTTGCCTCGAGACGTAGTTAGGTCATCTGCACTGTTTGTCTCCATCTCAGTTGACAACTCTAATCTATCTCCCTGTAGAAGTGTTATACCTAGCCCTTCATCTCTCTGAGATGAACCATCCTGAACCAGAGACACTTTATCTCTTGTCGGCTTTCCCCTAGCATTTAGTTTAAAAACTGCTCTGCCACCTTTTTGATTTTAAGTGCCAGCAGCCGGGTTCCTTCTCGGGACAAGTGGAGACCGTCTCTCTTGTACAGCTCCCGCTTGTCCCAAAAAGAATCCCAGTGCCTAACAAACTTGAACCCTTCCTCCCTACACCATCGTCTCATCCACGCATTGAGACTCCTGATCTGCGTTTGTCTCTCTGGCCCTGCGCGTGGAACAGGTAGCACTTCTGAGAAGGCTACCTTGGAGGTCCTGGCCTTGAGTCTCCTGCCTAACAGCCTGAATTTTTGTTCCAAGACCTCACGACTGCATTTCCCAACATCGTTGGTTCCAACATGGACCACAACCGCTGACTCTTCCCCAGCACTATCTACCAGCCTATCTATAACACGCGTAATGTCCGCTACCTTCGCACCAGGCAGGCAAGTCACCATATGGTCAGAACGCGGTTGTGCCACCCAGCTATCTACTTGTCTAAGGATCGAATCACCAACTACCAAGAGCCTCCCTCCCGCCCCACCCAGGGATGGTTCCTTGATGCGAAAGGAAACCTGCTCACCAACTGAAGAAGAGGTCCCTTCTAAGGGCATGTTCCCCTTATCCTCAGTACGGTGCCCTGATTCCACAAGATCCTCATTCTCCTTGACAACAAGAACGCTGCCATTTTTAGAGTGGGACACATCTATCCTGTCCCTGAGAATCTTGTCCTCGTGCCTATCTAACTGTCTCCGCTTCTCCAGGTCAGCCACCTTGGCCTCAAGGGTACGTACTCGTTCCCTGAGAACCAGGAGCTCCTTGCAGCGAGCACACATCCAGGACTTCTGACCAGAAGGCAGATAGTCATACATGTGACACTCAGTGCAATACACTGGAAAGCCCCCAACCCCCTGCTGGCATTCTGACTTCATATCCTGACGCTCTGCCCAACAAAGCCATGTGTGCAGTGCTTGAGCCAGGACTTTTTGAATTCAAAGTGTTGTTTTAAAGGTAAAAGTAGAACTTCCTTACTAACATGCTCATTTTGTATGTTCAGGGCAGAAGTGCACAACATTTTGATATGTGAGGCACATATGTGCAGCCCCAAGTCTACCACTCTAACATTACACTATTTCTAGATTGTCTTTTTCTTGGCCTGCAACATCAGAGTTGGGATTACGGCCTCCGGGTCTTGTTTTGGGGTTTCCCATGGCATCTTGTAGAGTTGCCAACTTCCAGGTGGGGCCTGGATATCTCCTGGAATTACACCTCATCTCCAGACTACACACATTAGTTCCACTGGATAAAATGGCTGCTTTGAAAAGTGGACTCTGTGGCATTATATCCCACTGAGGTCCCTCCCATCTCCTAACCCCTGGCTCCCCAGGCTGCACTTCCACAGAGCTCACAGCCCTAGGCAGCTGACTGACCATTGTTAGAAACAAGATACTGGATCAGAACCTCCATTGGAGTCTTCTGCATTCCTAAGGGCTTCAAGAATCGACCCCCAAACACCAGTCTCTGTGAAGTGCTGAGAGCTAAACTACAAGAGATGAATTACACGAGGATGCTCTCGTGAAGGGAGTTGCAATGTTAGCCGGAAGCTGAGCTTTAAAAGAGATCGGAAGGCTTCGTCAATTTCCCCTCTCTACAGAGCTAGCAAAGATTGCTCCTCAGAGGGTTTGCTAATTTCCTCTTTGCCTCCTGAAGGCTCTGTCAGTTTCACCTCCCCTTCTAGGAGGCAAAAATGAAATTAGCAAACCCTCTGAGGAGGGATCTTTGCTAGCTCTGTAGAGAGAGGAAATTGACAAAGCCTTCTGATCTCTTTTAAAGCTCAGCTTCCCTGCTAACTCTGTGACTTCCTTCACATGTGTGTCCTTGTGTAATTGGTTGTAGCTTAGCTCTGAGTTGTAGGCTAAGAAAAGAGTAAGGAGGATTAAACAACAAGAAAAGAAGCTTCATCTAAAATTTGATCCATAATTAGTTCCAAGTCAATGACTCAGAAGTTCACAGCCCCCATGTTTATCTTCAGCATGGCCTGGTGCTTATTCACTTCCCAATAAAGTTTGCTCTTAAGAGCAAATGATTCACAATGCTGCTCATCAGGCGGATTGTGCCTTACAGGAACTTGGCCCCATCTTCAGGACCTTTTACCCCATCCGGCTCATCACTCCACAGCAGACGAGATGTTGCGGCAGTCATGGTGGCAGAAATGCACATGTGTACTGATTGGTTCAGTCACAGAGCCTGTGGGGCTTTCCCCAGACTTCCCTGTGAGAGTGGAAAAGCAAAGCAACTTCTCGAATGATGTAGCCTTGTGCTGAGGTAGACCACTGGTTGATCGAGCCCAATATTGCCTCCTCTGACTAACCGTGGCTTCAGCTGAGAATGGAAGGGAGGAACCATGGCTCGGGTATAGACTGATGTGAACATGTTGGGCAGGTGCTTTATTCGTTCAGTGCCCAACAGAACAGGCCAGGTGATCGGCTCATATCTGAGTGGACACAGCTGAACACGACATATTTGACTCTCAAACGTGCCTGTGCTGAAATCCACAGCATCCCTCTAACGACTTGGAGGAGACCTTCAAAAGAAAATTCCAGGAAACTATATCCAAAGTGCTAATGTCATCACAGTACATCACGGCTGTCACTTACAATGCTGAGGCACCGTTTAACCTTTCAGTTAAGCTCTTATAAAGTTGCAGCCTGTCAGCATACCATTAGTGTCATAATTTCTTACATCTCGGGTAACATGCACATGCTCTGATCATTCCTGAAATAGTAGCTAATACCTACTCTTAGGAGTGGCATGCTGAAGATCATCATTTGTTTTGTCAGTCAGCACTGATAAGCCAAACACCTGGCTCAGTTGTCAATGAGGCAACCATTCATCCCTCGTAGGTCTTCACGTTAGCACCCAAATTCAAAACAAGCACAGGGAGTCAACTGGAACTGTACTGCTTAGGGGTAGAGCATCGGCCTGGCATGCACAAAGTCCCAGGTTCAATCCTCAGCGTCCCCGGTAAGGACCAGATTGTAGGTGATGTGAAAGGCCTCTACCCAAAAATCTAGAGAGCTGGTGCTCGTCTGAGTAGATGAGATGGACGATGATGAACTAATGGTTCTGTAGAAGGCAGCTTCACGTGTTCATATATTAATATAATAATAATAACATTCGATTTATATACCGCCCTTCAGGACAACAATACCCACTCAGAGTGGTTTACAAAGTATGTTATTATTATCTCCACAACAAAACACCCTGTGAGGTGGGTGGGGCTAAGAGAGCTCTGAGAGAGCTGTGACTGACCCAAGGTCACCCAGCTGTCTTCAAGTGGAGGAGTGGAGAATCGAACCCGGTCTTCCAGATGAGAGTCCTGCGCTCTTAACCACTACACCAATCTGGCTCTCACATATTCACATGAAAAGCCCGGTTGTTGCAAGAAGGAGCTGCGACCGGCAACGCATTGCATCATCATCAGCAGTGATCTTAAAATGTGACATTCAAATAAATTAATGATAGAGATCTTTCGAAGTGCCAGTTATGCACAGATATGATGGGCTGGATCCAACCAACTTTTCTGCTAGCAGAAGACGGGTCCACCAAAAAACTCTGTGCTAAGGATACTGCTCTGCCCATTACCATGATGATATAGTTCATTTACTTGGACCTGATCCAGTTAGTCTGATTTTGTCAGATCTCAGAAGCTAAGCCGAGTTGGCCCAGGTTAGTACTTGGATGGAAGACTACCAAGGAAGTCCTGGCTCACCACAGGCAAGACTGGCTGGCAATGGCAAACCACCTCTGTTTGTCTCTTACCTTGAAAACTCTATGGGGTCTCAATGAATTGGCTGTGTCTTGACACTCATAGTCCATTTATGTTGTGTCATTTGAGTTATGAGATAGTACATATGTGGTCAAACTGTGGACCATTTGAGCTAGCATATGATTTGGGGAGCCTTTAAGATGTCACAAAACTTTGGTTTATACAAGGACACATGGTGATGGAACAGGGATTTGCGGGTCAGAAGAACAGGGACGAGAAAGCTGAAATCATTGCACAGTGTTGTGTGTGCATTTGTATGTGTGTTAAAAGGAGAGAGAGAAGGATGCACAAATTGACCCAGAGGTGTTACAAATAAAAACGCATCTGTGGATTTTCTCAAGTCTCTGTTTATTTTTTCGTCCTCATCATCAGCAAACGTCTAGCAGAAAAGAAGGATGGTTTATAGATCCTCTCTATAGAGTAATATTTTCTGCATTGGCAGTGGGTTATTTCTGTTGGCTCAACTGAGAGAGGGCTGCTGTTTATCTGCCAAACCACCGAGCAGGGCAGAGCGCATCCATAAATGCATTTGGGACAGGCCTGTTCAGAAGTCTATAAGACAGCTGGATTCTTTTCTAAACGTCAGGCACACGAGGCCTTTCTAGAACGTCCTGTGGCATAAATCATTGCCTGGCCCCAGCATCCATGCGTTACAAAGCAGGAAATGAGCTGAAGGGAATATGAGAATGTGGCCCACAGTTAACTCTCTTGCTGACAATGGTGCCTGTGGAATTAAAGAATTGTTCACCAGCTGCTGGAGCAATATTGTCCCCCTAAATGACTGCTTCTGGACTAGACATGGACACGAACAGCATTACAAACAGAAAAAACCCACAAACAGCCTAATCTGCTGTTCTCGAACAAGCTGTTCGTGAGGCCCCATCCTAAATGAACAGGTGGTCATTGCCAGCCTCGTTTGGTGCCTTTGGCAGCTATTCGTCCAGCCAGACAGTCTGGCACCTGCAATCCAATCCCCTTGGCAACCGGAGGCAGGGAGGGACTGAAATCTGTCTGAACTCCTTCTGGCTTTCCTTATGGCTTTAACCCTTCAAAGTACTTCCAGCAGAGAGTCCCGTTTTTGCCACTGTGAAGAGAACATGACATGAAAGAGGGAGACCCATGGATCATGCCTTTCCAGGGGTACAATCTCTCTGAAACTTGGGGGGTCTTCAGAGGACAGTGAGGACTATGTCCCCTGCAAATTTTGTGGGTATTGGACATTGGGAAGGTCACTTTTGTAACCCGTCAGACGTTCTCCTCAATGACCCACAGCCCTCCCCAAAAGTCTTCAACAGGTAGTTAGCCAGCCATGTTTTAGCCCTGGATTTCTGCACTGAACTAGAGCTTAGACTAGATGCCCTATAAGGCCCCTTCCTACTCTCAGGCCATCCTACACAGAGTTACACCCTCCTGGCACTATAAATATACAGCAGTTCAGATTTTCAAAAAAATCCCAGCGCGAGGAAGAAAGTGTTGCAGTCATTGAACTCCACTATAGTTGGTACCGGCACTGAATGACCTTGATGGAAAAGTCGGCTGTGCAGTTGAGTTGAACCGCCAAATGAGCACGGCCCTCTTTGCATGAGCTGGCTTGTCAGTCGGGTGCTCTCCCCTAGTGCTTGAAGTGTTTATTAAGGCAGCCAACCATAAATCATGACGGCACATGTCAATGATGCTCCAGGAGAACCACTGGGGATGCAGGAATCATATCCACTTATCACTTTAATCATGCTGCTGCAGTCTATTAAAAAAAATCCATTCAAATCTCTGAACCACGACTGGATGCTTAACTGCTCCTCAGATATTAGCTGCTGTTATTTATGTGGGGACAGTTACAAGACAAACAGTGAAAACAGAACTAATCACATTCACCGAAGACTGGTGATGGACAAGCTTCCTCCCGGCTCCCTCATAACTAACTCGGTTTCTTCAAAGAATTTCCAGAAAAAGTTCCTCATAAATTAGCTAACACTGATCAAGGTTATTATTGGATTTGTGGAGTTGCTGACACAAACTTTATACGGATGTGGTGGAGATGCAACAGAGCCGAGGTTATTGGAAAATGATTTTCAGAACTATTTCTCAAGGAACAAATAAAGTGTTACCTTTCTCCCTTACGTGTTTCTTGTTGAATTATGCAGACTTCCCTCCCAATTTATTTTAAATGGCATAAATTATGCAAGATTAGTCTTCACTGAATACAGAAAAAGGAACAGAACTTCAAATAAAGAGGAGCGGTTGTAAAAATTAAAGGAATGTGTACTGGAGGGGGTGTGCAGTTGTCCTGAAAAAAATTCCATTTCAAATCTGGGGATTCTGAACCAACTATGTACCATTATTGTTTTTTTTCTGGCTGGGGCATTGCCGGCTCAGATTTGATCTATTTGTGTTTCTTTGTTGTCGTGTGTTTTGGCTTCTTTGCTATGCAGACTTTTGGGCTATTCGGGGCAGCTGTTTTTGCACTTAACTGCACCAAAATTGCACAGAACACACTCCACCCTTTAAACTATCGATCCATGAAGTTTTTCCTCAGTTACACTACACACACTGAAACAACGGACACTGAAGAAGGCCAATTTGGCATAGTGGATAAGAGATAATCTGGAGAACTGAATTTGATTCCCCACTTGAAGCCAGCTGGGTCAGTCACAACTTGGGTCAGTCACAACTTGGGTCAGTCACAGCTTTTAGGAGCTCTCTCAGCCCCCCCCCCCCACACACACACCTCACAGGGCGATTATTGTTGTGGGGATAATAATAACATACTTTGTAAACCACTCTGAGTGGGCGTTAAATTGTCTTGAAGGGTGGTGTATAAATCGAATGTTGTTGTTGTTGTTATTAAATGTCAGTGGTGCCCATGATAGCGAGAAATTGGCTGTCAAAGGGATTGTGGGGTGGTGGTAACACTAAAAACAGTCCTGCTTTATGTTCACCTTTTTCTTTTTCTATAATGCCAATAAATTATTACCTTTGGTGCCATGTTTCCTTGTGCTTCCTCCCAGGCAAGGGTCTTTCAAACTGCAGCCTATGATTGATGTTTTCCAGGGCTTTTATCAAGCCACTTGCACCTCACCCAGTAGCCCTTTTCCTCACAGCAACTGTACCAGGACCCTGATGTATGTGGCAGACACAGAACAGTGCTTCAGCAGTGCTGCAAAACAAACCAACAGGTCTACACAGCTGTAAGTCCCATGTTATTCAACAGGGCTTACTTTGAAGGAAACGTCTTTTGAATTGCAGCCTATGAGTGAAGTCTGCCCATTCCCCCTTTCAAACATTGCCAAAGTTGATAGGCAGGGAGGGAGGGCTTTCTCCTTGCGAGGACCTGATTGGCAGAGAGACAATGACAGTGTCCAGGTAGTGTCAGGGGGGGAAAGATATACTCATATACGTTGCATTCATTCCCCTTTCCCACCAATAGGGTTAACTGATAACATAAAGGCACTCTTCCCTTGGGATGTGATTGGTGAATGCTGTTAAGGAAAACTAGATGCTGCCATGTGAGCCCAGTGCCTGTGTACTGCTGCTGCAGGGTTCCAACCAAAATGAAACACACAAACTTTTGAGTGGGGGTGTGCCGATATAACTTGGTTTCGCAGATTTGGTTCACCATTCCAGAAGCTGCTTCAACAAAATGAAACAGCAATTTCCAGATGTATTTTCAGCTTGTTCATTTTGCTTTGCATACCCCTCGTATATAGTTGAGTAAACTCACCTGTACGTCGCCTGGTAAAAGATAAGTTTGATAAATGGAATGTTTTTCTGACTAGGATGATGAACTGAACATAAGAATGCATATATGATTTGTTTAAAGAATCGAGGGTGAATTTGTAAAGCTTGGTGTTCGGTTTTCCTTTTACTGAATAAAATTTTATTTTTAAAAAAGAATTCTCAGAAAAAGCCCAGAAGGATGAAGACATACAGGATTTCACTGTTACTCTTCTGTCCTGTTTTCCTTGCTGAGGGGTGAGCAAAGAGGGTGTTGTGGAGGGCTCCTGCCATTATAGAAACCAAAATCTTTAAGATTTTGATCCTTTTGGGTTTGTCAGAGAATGCTCAAAACACTCTGGTTATAATGTATGATCCAAATGTCAAGGTAAGGAAGCTCAGCTCATAATGAAACAAATATTTCAAGCTGTGAATATTCACGTTACAATAACGTTAATCGGTCAATAAATAGTTTCAGAACCCCTGTGAAAAATTTCATTAGTTTCATTTTTAAAAACCCTCTCATTCACTTCAAAATTTCTCAGCTGTTCTACCCAAATAGAAATGTCTATGTTCACCTTAAAATTTTGCTTCAGCTGAAATTCAGTGACCCCTCCAATTGACTGCAACCTCAAACATTTTGCTCTCTACTGGGTAGCAGGAAAAGTTTTATATAAACAAAGATCAAATTTTCCTCTTATTATTCTGTAGGAAATCAGAGAAATATAATAATTCTGTGTATGATCCTCTTTTTCTTTCCCCACTACAAAAATCCTGCAGCAACTTGTCAGGAAAAAAATAACAGCTACCCTGATTGCAATACCCCATCATTTCAAATGACAATACTGAAAAAAAATCTTCAAATCCAATAACTGCTTGGATGGCTGATGAGATAAATGACCTGTGATGTTCATGTGTGGACTTGTTCAGTTGAGTGCAGTGCAATTCCCTTCAGTTTTCTGAGGAGACATCATCCATCAGTGTTCAAAGTCATTGGCCAGAGCAAAGCTACTTCCAGAAGGTGCTCAAGGAGAGACTAAAGAAAGGGACCTTTAGAATGAGATGGTGTCAATGAGGAGGAAGTTTTTCAGCCCGAGTCTCAGGGCCAAACTACAAGTGATGAATGACACAGGTTGGACAATTGTCAGCTTCTCTCCAGTTTTAATGGGAAATGTAGGCAGCTTAGTGGAATTTTAGACAAGTGACAGTTGAAAAGTCCATTGGACAGCAGGCGGAGAGCCAAGCTGCAAGACCAGGACACCTACATTTCCCATCAAAACTTGAGGGAAGCTGACAAGTATCCAACCTGTGTCATTTGTCACTTGTAGTTTGGCCCTCAGTCATCCTGTCATTGAAATAGAGTCAGGACAAGTGATCTGGAGTCTGGTGGGATGGTTCAATCTATAACTGAGCAACACTTGGCCCAAATGGAGGAATCCGGCCATTTTGCAGGGCCAGCTGGGCCCTGTTGGCTCTACGGGTCACCAGGTAGCTGCAGTACCACCCTCTGACTGCCTGTTGTGGTAGCATCACAGTGCTGCAGCGATTTTTCTACAAAGCAAAATGACACTGCTGATCCCTATATTGCTGCCCCCAGAATGACGTAACAGTTAAGAGTGTCCAGCTAAGATCTGGGAGAGCCAGGCTTGAATCTCCTTGGTGATACAAGGACTTGCTGGATGACCTTGGCCAGTCACACCCTCTCACAGAGTTGCAATGAGGATAAAATGGAGGATGACGCAAGCTGCTTTGGATCCCCACTAGGAAGAAAGATAAAGTATAAATGAAGTAAATAAATAAAATAAATTAAAAACCCTTTCCTGCCCCCCCATTTTACTTCTCTTTAGTTCTTGAGGAACAATCCATTGTGACACTTCCTAGCATTCCAGCTCTGGATTGGGAGATTCCTGGAGATTTGGGGATGGAGCCTGGCCAGGGTTTGAGGAGCAGAGAAACCTCAGCAGGTATGATGCCATAAAGTGCATCCTACAGAGCAGCCATTTTCTCCAGGGGAACTGGGGGTCAGTTGTACGATCTCCAGGCCTTACCTGGAGGTTGGCAACCTTATGACACCACAATCAACACAAGCACCTTGCCCCAAAGTGAGTCCAGTGACAGTGGTCCAGTCAGGAATAGGCAGCCAATTCTGTTAGTCAATCAGCTGGTGGCTGTTTGGCAGGTTCCTTCGAATATTTGTACGTGAGCATTCTCGCACAGCCTGATGGAATTCTCCTCCATCCTCCACTCAGCACATGATTGTTTAAAAAGACATTTAAGTTACTCAAACATCACATAAATCTGTCATAAATAAATGCTGCTTTTTAAAAAAAAATCCTAATATTTGGTGTTTTAATGATTCCCAATCTGTTTGGATCAGAAGCATTTTCACGCATACGCAGTTCTGCAAAGACCCAAATACAAATCTGTTCAGCAGCCTTTTGATTTGTTCTGTGCTGAAGCAAACACATCTAATCAATCAGCGCATATTTGATCAACTTAGTCAAAACATGGTAAATTCAACTGTTGAACATGTTGCCTATAAAGTTTGTGGCATCCCTACATAAAATAGGGTCGCCAGGCAGTGGTGGGTGGTCTGTGGGTAGGGATGGGGGGGGCTGTAACACTATCTGCAAAATCATATCACTTCCAGTAAAAATAAACAGGAAACGACATAGTTAGCTCTAGGAATCTCCAGAATCTTTATGGTAAAACTATAGAGTTTCCAGCAATTCCTAGAGCTACCTTGTGGCACTTCCATTTTTTACCAGAAGTGATATGATGCTGCATGCAGTGCTGCAGTTTTTAATTTTTCTTCTTCTGCTCACTCTCTGAGTGGTAGTGGGCCATGGGAATAAGGGGAGAATGGGACCCCTAACATGAAACTATTGAGTAGGGTATATCCTGGGAGTAGTTTCCTTGGACATCTGAAGTTGGTGCTCTTGTTGGCATCATTGTGGCTTTGCTGGCCTGTGCCACATTGTCCAAGACCAGAGGGATGGGAGGAAGGAGCTGTCAGGCTTATTGGAAACCTAAATGATACCACATGTTGCTAACAAACTGCCAAATCTTGCTGCAGTTTATTACACTGTGATTGCTTCAAAATTCTTCTCATGTGTTAGGTAAAACACTGCACCCAAAGAATCTTAATGTCATCCAATCATATCAAGATTGTTTTTTTTTTAGTGTTCTAATCCTGGCCCATGGGTTTCACTACTGAAAAAGACACCATGAAATTAACCTTAATCCTAATCCACCTGTGAATGCATAACATCCTATGAAATCAGAACATTTCTAAAAATAATATTACTGTCATGGGCCAGCCAGGGCTCAGTGATGGCGAGAACCCCTTGGGAGAGGAGGACTTCTCGGGAGAAGAGGAGCCACGTGCAGCCAACTCTGAATCAGCAGTAGCCAGCAAACAGGAAGAGGAGCGGCAGGCCTGTTGGCACCCTCCAGCCCCGATGCCACAGGTGCAACTTGGTTGGTTGTTTCCAGCCCCCCAGTATCGCCCACACCCTTGGAGCGCAGGCCACAAAGGCTGAGAGTGGAGCTGCGGGAGAAACAGCAGAATGCATGCCTCCTGGCCTGACAGCAGCTGCTTGCCAATAGCCAGGGTGAGTAGCTGCAGGAGAACTCCCAAGCAGCTGGCTATAAGCATGATCTTCCAGCATCT
Organism: Eublepharis macularius; assembly: GCF_028583425.1. NCBI lineage: Eukaryota > Metazoa > Chordata > Lepidosauria > Squamata > Eublepharidae > Eublepharis > Eublepharis macularius. Next base: position 22,388,547 of record NC_072801.1, read on the forward strand.
GACTATAAAACCAGCCAATGAGGACTGTTAGGTGTGGAAGCAATAAATTGAAACTTCTCCAACGCTGCGACCACTGCACTGGAACCTGCCCTGCTCCTGTGACTTTTCAGACTGTCCCGACTGTGCCTTCATCTAGCCCCTGAACTTGCCAGCAAATGACTCTCAGAACTCCAGACCTTGCTATACGGATTGACCCTCGTACCAGGCTACTGACAGCTTTGAACTCTGCTTTGGCTTAGGACCAGACCTTGACTGTGCAGCTTGAGTTGGTGCCCGTGCCTTTCTTGCTCCATGCTCTGGCAGTGCAGCCGGTGCCTCCCTGGCTCAGCTCCTAACAACTACCATGGAGGATTCCTAACTCATCTGACTTGCTTTGGAAACAAGGTGAACTAATTTAGAAATCTGGCCTCATGGAAGAAATCCAGAGAAAGGGAATTTTGAAAATATTCAGCATACACTGGACACCTATTGAAGCCCACAACCTGGCAAGAGGCCCATGGGCAGGGTTGCCAGGTCCCTGCTGTAGAAGGAGACCTCCTTTTGGCAACTCTTGATGCCTACCACCACTCTGTTGGCTAGCAGGAAAAAAATAAACCATGGGTTTACCATAGAGTTTCCAGTGATTCCTAGAGAGGCATGATGTTCCTTCTGGGTTTTCCCAAGAAATGACATAACATTGTTGTGCTTATGGTGCCCCCATGACCCCTCCTCCCCAGACTACCACCAGTTGCCTGGCAACCCTGCCTGTGGGAGATGTTGGGTCTAATCACTGCCCCACTGCACTGAAAAAAAGCAAAAGAAATTGCTACTTGTTCCCTCCAGCATCACTGCACCTGGGGAAGGGGAGAGAGAGTCTCAGTGTTGGAGATGGGAGAGACAGGAGCTGCTATGACAAGGTGAGCTGTGACTGAAGGGAGGGAATGTGAGGGAGGAGAATGGTGGCCACAACTAGGGAGGGGGGGGGAAGAGCTGCAATGGAGCAGTCTGCCTAGCCCTGCCTAGAAAGCACGTTTCAGACCCATGTGCTGGTTCCCTGATCTTTCATTACTTCATCCTTAGATCACAGTCCTGTTCCTCTCCTTCTTCCCCATCTGGTACTCTTGCCCTGCCTGCCTTCTCTCAGCATGACCAACTGGCTTGCCAGCGAAGTACAGGTGGGCAGCCAGTGAAGGGAGGAAAAACGAGGCCCGGGAGGGCTGGAGAGAGTGATGTATTCATGGTGTGTGCCGTCTGTTAGGTTTCCCCTTGAGAAGCATTGCATCATGCCCAAGAGAATGACAAGAAAGAAAGAAAGAAAGAAAGAAAGAAAGAAAGAAAGAAAGAAAGAAAGAAAGAAAGAAAGAAAGAAAGAAAGAAAGAAAGAAAGAAAGAAAGAAAGAAAGAAAGAGAAACCCCTCCCTCAAATTTGTGAACTGGTAGGATAGTAAAACTTCCCAAACTGCAAGCAATATAAACACCATATTGTTTAGTGTGTTTCAATACAGTCTTCCTTATGTTTCCCCCCTTTGGCCCAGTCATTTATTTTGTTATTTTTTAGTCATTTTTAGATCCAATTGCTTGGAAGTTGCCAAGTAAAATAGTGGGAGTAAAGATTTTAAATAGAAGAAGGGACATCTTGTACCAAATCTGATCCTTAAACCATCTGTCCTGTGCTGTCAAAGTCTATTCTCCAAGGTTCCGAAGGTCTTCTCCAGCCCTTCTGAGATCCATTGAACTGGATCTCAGAATGTCATCTGCATCTTCTAGATAAAAACTTCACGTGCATTCCCCGTATTGACCTTTTCTCCTCTTCTTGGAGTTCATGTTTAATGCTGTGGTACAAAAGTTTAATCAGTTGATATACTTTTCTTTTTGTTGCATCAAATCTTTGCTAAACAGGCAAGAGCAAGCTTAGTCTTGTTTCCCCTAGCAGCTCAAAGAAGGGGATGAGGAATAAAAAAATCTAATTAATCCTTCCTGGAAATCAAGCACATGCTTCACCACTGCTTTTTTCTGTAGCAGCAGCCAAGCAAAGTAACCTCCAGTCCCTAGGTAATGCAGGTGCCTTCTTTCCAGAACAGCTGCTGCTGTTTAAAAGAATATTCCTTTCATTTTCAGCTTCAAAGCGTCGATGTCAAGTTCTAAAAGTGCGCTCACAGTGAAATTTGCATCCTCGCTTTCTTTCGTCTGCACCTGCCTTCCCAGCGAGGCGAATGAACAATGTCTAGGGAAGCCTTGCTGCTAAGATTCCAGACTCACAACATCCCACATCTTGAGAACTGTGGGGGCGGAATCTGATGGCATAGTGGGGTGGGGCCTAGTGATGTCTGGGGTAGGGCCAGATAATGTCACGCTGCATGCTACTAATGGTAATACTTCCATGTAACACTAGGAAATGGGTCACCTGGTAGTTGTGAATGTGTGCACTGCCATAATAATGTAATTTTGAAAGACTACAAACTACTAGAGTTGCCAGGTCACCTCACTCTCTGGGCAGGAGGTCAGAGACCTGGCAATCACCTTTGTTGTTGTCTTCACATGTGCGCTGTTGGGATAAATCACTTTAGCCTAATTTGAATAGAAAGAGTGAAGAGTACTTGCAGGTGGAAAGGGAGCTTGAGACTTTGTATAGTGTCAGTTTGGTTATCTGTTGCTATTGAACTGGCCCCTCCCTGCTGTGAATGAATATTCCTTTTGTGTCAGTTAAAAAAGGTCTGTTACTGTAACTGTCTATCTTATGTACAAGTCATGAATAAGTTTCTCTCATAGTTTTCTGTTTGCTTTACTGTATATAGTTATTAAATGAAGTTCAATATTATATGAACAAATACGTCTGCAGAATATTACTTTTCACTGGATTCAGCTATTGACTCCAGTGAAGAAGGTGGAATATCCTGCACCTGGTGATTGAAGGAATATTGCCCCATAATGAGGACTGACTGGGATATTTATATATATATCCCTCACATGAGCATAGCATGCATGCTCCTGGGTTGCATGATGAAGTGACTTCTGGGAAGTGGCCTTGTGTGGACCATTCCTGTGCTCCACAGCGGGCCAATTTTGGCCTGTTTGGGGCTGAATTGGGCCCATTTGGGGCTGAAAGTGGCCCGCTGTGGAACACGGGAGTGCTGCTGGGGCAGCACAACAAGCCCTGGAGTGCTCCCACACCTCACAGCGGGACGATTTCAGCCACAAATGGGCCCAATTCAGCCCACTGCAGAGTCAGAAGCACTGCTGGGTGCTTCTGTCCCAAATGGGCCCAATTCAGCTTGTTTGGGGCCCAATTCAGCCCAGTGCGGAGTATGGGAGCACACTGTGCTGCCCAGGAGCGTGTCCCAGAAGACACATTCCACTGCCATTTCCCCCCACCGGCCAGGTAAATAGGGGCATGAGGTGGAGGGTGGGAGTGGGGGATCCCCCACCTCCAGTGGGGGACCAGCAATCCTACTATGGTTCCTTGATTCCAAGTTGAACCCAACCCCAGTTTTTGGGTGTCTTCATTTTGTAAATAAGTGAACAAGTATCCATTTTCATACTTATTTCAGAATGTTGAACTATTATATCCTTAACCCTCTTCAGCATAAATGCTCTCACAACATTGTGTTAAAAGAAATAGAAAAAAACAGTACCATCAGTCATGAAAAGGTAATCACTCAGGGGGACAAATTGCCAAAACCACTGCCAAAAATTATACACACCAGCTACCGAGAGACTAAGTAGATATGTTTTTAACACCACCTTAGCAGGACTAATGTTCTGACTGAAGTATCAGGTGTAGGATATGACCATTCTGAAATGGCCAACCACGTAAATAAGGTGGGGCTGTTAAATGATTCTTGGCACTGGATCTCAGTGAGCAGGAAGGGATGAGAGAATATTGCTCAAATATCTTCTTCCAAAGAGAGAAAAGTCTTAAAAAGTAAGCACCTTGGCAGTAACCCAGAAGTGTATTGGAAAACCAAAGGAGATTATCCAACATAGATAGGAATGTGTAGCTGCCTTCTAAGATTGCCAGGTCCCCTCACCTTTTGGGCAGGAGGCGGGAGACCCGGCACTCAACTTTTCTGGTATCGCACACACACTCTCTCAGGCTACGTGATGACGCCACTTCAAGGAAGTGACGTCATCATGCAGGGCATTGTGCCACCCCAGGGAATGCTCCTGTGCTCCACGGTGGCCCAATTTCAGCCCGTTTGGGGCATACATTTGTCTGCTGCGAAGTGCAGGAGCTCTCCAGGGCCCTCCCAGCAGTGCTCCCATGCTCCGCAGTGGCTGAACTGGGCCCATTTGGGGCCAAAATTGGCCTGCTGTGGAGCACAGGAGCAGCCCTGAAGTGCTCCCATGCTCTGCAGTGGGGCAATTTTGACCCCAAACAGGCCTGACTTGGCCCCAAATTAGCCTGATGAGGGGTGCAGGAGCATGCCTCACTTTCCAGGAGCACACCCTGGGAGGCATGTTCCCCTGCCTTCCCCTCCCCCCCACTGGCCAGGAAAGTGGGGGTGGGGGTGGAGGATGGGAGCAAGGGATCCCCCGCCCGCAGCAGGGGAATGGTAACCCTACTGCTTGCTATAGTGGGAGAATCCATGGCCTCCTGGTGATTTACTGCACCAGTGGAAGGAAATGGGGAAGAGGTGAAAATAGAGCACACCTGTGGCTCGCAGCTGCACTGACATCACTTCCAGTAAAAACAGGAACTGACATAATGTACACTCTAGAATTTACAAAAACTCTATGGTAAAACCATAGTTTCAGTAAATTCTACAACATTTGATGATATCACTTTCCGGTTTTAGCAGAAGTGCTATCATTCAGGGCCGGATCGATGGGGGAGCAGGGAGGTAGTCTGCCCCCAGCAATGCCAAAGAGGGGGTGCTGAGCACAGCTGCCAGCCGCTGGGAGTGCGCAAGAGCTGGTGGCGGCTGCACGGAGGGCTGGGCGCCCGCCCACACCATTCACCTGACTCACCGATGGGGCGGCTGGCTTGCTGCATGCGCAGGACAGGAGTGCACAGCAAGCCGGCTGCCCCTTAAGCAGGGCAGGCAAATGGCGCAGGCGGCCTCCTAGCTCTCTGCTCAGCTGCCCGTGCTGCTGCTGCCAGCTCCGCAGCGAACCGTGCACCTGGGCGGCTGGCTTGTTGCGCGGGTGGCAGGCCTGGCCCTGCATGATGATGTCACAGAAGTGACATCATCACACAGTGCCGGGAGCATGTGCGCGCACTGTGTGTGCACATGTGGGGGAAGGCTGGACTTGGGTTGCCCTGGGAGCCAGCAACCCTAGATCCAGCACTGCTGTCAGTGTCTCAGATCGCTGCCACTCAGTGAAGCAGAATGCTGGCCTAGATCGGCCACTAATCATATCCAGCAGAACTATTCTTACATTGTTATGTCTTACCTGCAGAAACTAATTTGGCCCGATTATGACTTTTGGCCAGTCTTCAAGGACAGGTCCTCACAAAGCATACTGCAGCAGTCCCGTTTGCAGATTACTAGTACATGGGTGAAAGTAGCTATATTTTTCTTCTTCAAGATGGATACAGTTGGTGAATCAGTGAACCACAAACAGTGCATCCAATAAATCACTCTGTAAATAATATAACTGTATTTAACCTTAGTGTGTGTCTGCAAATTTAAGAGCCCCGGTCAAATAATGGCAATGTATATGTTTGCCAGATACACATAAGCTCTTCCGCCTTCAATTCATCAAACTCCATAACACATCAGATGGCTTTTGAAGCAGGTATTTGTTTTAGAGGAGTTTATTCAGGAGGAAACAGAGTAAACAACAGTGATAGCTTTCTCTTCTCCCTCTCCATCTTTTGTTATAATCTTCCACACAAGTCCCTTTTGTGAAACAACAATGTCCATTGAGTGGGATTTTCAAGCATCTTGATAATGGATCTCCAAAGACAACAGTGGCAGGAGACACATGGCAGCCTTCAAAAGAAAGCGGTGGAATGAAGCCAATTCTTAAATGAAGCCCTGGCACAGCGCAGTTTGAGACAGACGATTTCTGAGCTGGGATAGCTGTGAAGGTTTTTCTTTTATCTCCCCCTCCCCCGTATGCCATCTTGGGACACTGAACCTTTTGATATTTCAGATCTGAAGTCCTGTGGCTGTTCGGCAGCAATCAGACAAATGCCGCAGATGTGATGCTCGCAGGCCATGCACTGACAGCGCCAGCGTGTAGCGCAATCAACCATTTCCATTCAACTCCTGTCATGTTTAGCTCTTACGACTTTATCTTTGTAATGTCAGAAATCAAGCTTGATGCCACTGTAACGTTGGGGGACTGCTTAAATCAGTGTGAAGGACAACTGCATTAGCAAGCTGCATAATTCTAACAGGAGGAGGAGGGTGGGGTTATTTAAAAACTGAGCTGCCTGATCTTCTAAGCTGCTGCTCTGCTTTGCATATCGAGAACATCCCTTGTTTCCCCAGATGCTTTTAAAATTTGTTCCTGCCGCTCAGAGCAGGACTGTTGCCTTGATTGGATATGATTAAAATTGTGGGCACAATCCAGCCAAACTTACTTGAGTGCCAGACTAGGATCTAGGAGGCCTGAGTTCGAATTCCCACTCTGCCATGGGAAGTCACCAGTTCACCTTGGGTCAGTTTCACCCTAATCTATCTAGCCTCACAGGGTGGTTGTAATCATCCTCTTTAATGGAGGAGGGGAGAGCTACATTGTAAGCCATTTTAGGTCCCCATATGGGGAAACAAGACATTCGGTGAGAAAATTCACCTTATACTGACATAAAATAAAAAGGGAAGGAGGTTTGCCAGATGTTCAGCTTTATTGATCAGCATGTAAATTGGCAGCTCTAGCAGTATGGTATAATCTAAATGAAGTCCTGAAATGAATACAAGAAGAAACGGATATCAGGCATAGTGAAGTCATGTGTTTTTGTGAAAAGATATTTATTTATTTTATTTTTAACCCGCCCTCCCCGCAAGCGGGCTCAGGGCAAGGTGCAACATTGATTAAAACATGACTTAAAATCAATTATAAAAACAGATAAAATAGAGACATCTTTATTGAATAACAGAAAGAATAAAGTTATTCAAAAGCCAGTACAGTCTAAGCAGATCCTATAGCATTAAAATGAGAAAGCTAGCTGGCTAAATTACACTTTCGGTACTTGGAACAGTCGGAGTGTCTGTCCAAGTTCAAATCCCACCTATCCCTTTGGAAGTTGACTGTGAGTCAGTGGCTCGTTCAGCAAGGAGGAAAAAATGAAAGGCAGGAGAACAATGTAAATCATTTTGGATCTCTGTTGAGGAGGAAGACAGGGTATGGTTTCTCCTGTGCGGATATGCTGAGGGACAGAAAAAGTTCCATTCCCAAGAAATCCATTTCCACACTCCAAATACATAGATGATGTCTCTTCTTCGTGGATTCTCTCATGGAAGCTAAGCTCTGCGTATTGGTTGAAAGTCTTTCCACATGTCAAGCATATATATGGTTTCTTCCCTTCGTAGATACGTTGATGGACAGTAAGGTATGACATAGAGCAAAGCTCTTGCCACACTCCAAGCATTTAAACGGTTGGACGATGAATCTGGAGAAAATTGAAGAATGCTTCCGTGACCATCTGGGACCCTCTAAAAAATGGGAAGAATGAAAAAAAAATTAAGTCCTGGTTTACAACCTTACTATCAATGATGGAATTGTACAGAGAAATCTGGAATACAGCATTATTAACAAAATTAACCTTTTAGAAGAGGGCTAGAAAGAGTAAAACCAAATAGTTTATTAAATAACTGGATATTCTTCATTGAATAGTGGAACATGAAATTTATGGACAAGGTACAACCATATGTCTTATATGTATTATATATTATTTACTCTGATATAAATAACGATCTTTAAAAATGAACTTTGGTGATTGTCCCTGTCTTTAATGCTTTGCTGTTTGCTTGCTTGCTTGCTTGCTTCTTTTATGTTTTGTTCTGCCATGGGAATGGCTTTTCCCTCTAAATTGCTCCCCCCAAACTCCCCTAACATGACTTCCCACTGACTGATGGGAATTGCAGAATTTCTGAAATCTTAAAGGGAATCAGAAGGCCAAGAAAAATACAATTCCCATCAATTCTAGCAATCTGGGAAGGTATGAACCAACTGCAACTATTGGGAGAAAAGGCCAACGACTCAAGTTGCAAATACTCTCAAAACACTGCTTTATACCATGTGAACAAATCAGCAGTTTGAGTGCATGGGAACTGAGGTTTACTCAAGAAGTAACAGCCATTGCAAGCAGGGTAAAGTTGACTCTTGAGCACAATCATCCTATATGCCAGCACTGCAGCCAGGGTTGCCTGGCAGTTCCTGCCAACTGGTGGGAGGGCTGTGGGTGGGAACATGGGGGGCACGACACTAGCTGCGGCATCACATCTCTTCTGGTTTAAAAAATGGAAGTGAGTTAGGTAGCTCTAGGAATAGCCAGAAACTCTTTGGTAAAATCATAGTTTCCTGTAGCAATATTGCAGGTTTTAAAAATTTTTCTCTCATTGCTGCTTAAAGTCTCAGTGGGCAATGGAAGCAGGGCAGCTCTAGGAATAGCCAGAAACTCTTTGGTTAAACCATAGTTTCCAGTGATTCCTAGAGCTACCCTATAGCAATGTTGCAGGTTTTTTAAAAAAATCTCTTATTGCTGCTGAGAATGTCAATGGGAGCAGGGGATCCCCTGCCTCTTGCAAGGGAGTGGGACCCCTAACTGCAGCATCATTTACTTAGAAGAAACACAAACATCACCTAAGATGCAGTTTTAGCACAAACTCTGCAACAGCCCAAATATTTTGAGCAAACTGGCAAAGATTTGAATAGATCGACATTATCGGCTTTTCTATATCCTGCTATTTAAATACTTGAACATATGGGGGTAGGAGTCAATGCTGGAAGCCTGAGAAATCTTCATTGAGCCCTGATGGTCTGAGATGCAGTGAAGCGAATCTTGCCCCATATATTTCATTAGCTCAGAAGCTAAGGAGAGAGGCTGAGCACAGACATTCATTACCAGCAAGGCATTTATCCTCATTCAGCTTCTCATTGGGAACGTCAATGTCCTGCCTCGCTCAACAAGGTCTTGTCGGTGAGATTTCCAGTAAGGATTCCTAATGGGATTGTCATCCTAAAGGCATTGGCCTCACAGGCCAACTTTTATGTAATGGGGGGGCAGTCAAGTCCAATGCCACAGCCCTTGTTGGCAGCACGTCTTTAGGCTTTGTTGCTTGTACAGAGGGTGCACAATCTGTTTGGTGGTGCACAGATCCTGGGAGGGCTCTTTGCAGAATAACACCTAGAGGAAAAGCAGAGTGAACCACGGCAACTTGCAAGCATTCATGATTTATTCTGTTCGCAATAGAGGTGGGCACAAACTGGGAAAATACTGAACCATGCGGTTCGTAGTTCATCTCATTTCACGAACCACGAACCATGAACTTTCACAAACTTGCCCCGGTTCGCGAACCAGCTCATTTGGTTCATGAAGATGTCACTTCCAGGGCAGCAGAAAGCGCATCCCCCCATTGCCTAGGAAACTGAGTGATCAGTGCCAGGCTGTCTGAAGTGACAAACTGAAAAATGAACCAAACAAACTGGCCTAAAGTTCATGGCAGTTTGTCAGAAATAGGCTCTGACAGATTGCCGGTTCGCAAACCACAAACTGGCGTGGTTTGTGATGAATTTTGGTTCGTATTTCAGTTCGTGCCCACCTCTAGTTCACAAGACTGGGAATCCACTTTTCTTCCTTCACAGTAAAGGTCAGACTATCACCCCCCGCAAAAAAACCCCCAGATAATGAAATACAAAAAATAACCTGCATTGAATTTTCTCTTGAAACAAAAGAAAACAAAACAGAAACATGAATACAAGATGAAAGAAATCTATAAACAAACCAGCTATCAACTGCTGAGGAGAGAGAGAGAGAGAGAGAGAGAGAGAGAGAGAGAGAGAGAGAGAGAGTTGAAACAGTGCCTCAAAGAAAACCAAGCCACAGTAAAACAAAGGTTTCTGGAGAGGTTAGTCTACCATTGGGGAGCCACCACACATAAGGCCCTCTCCTATCATCATCAGCCACTTCCTAACAAAAAGAGAGGAATCCCAGAAAATGGCTGCCACAAATCTATCATATTTTTAGCTCACTGTTCCTCCAAGGAGCTCTTGGCAGTATACTTAATTCTACCCCCCTCCATTTTTCCCTGTGGAGTAGGTAAGATTGAGGGAAAGTTTTGTGGCAAGCATGAATTAGCAAATTAGTTTGAGGAAATCCTGCCATGAGCAACCGGTCGGGGATGGGTGGGGGGGATACTTCCTGTGATCCTTCCCCAGCCTTTTGTAGTAGCTTCCAAGAACAGATCCAAAGAAACCAGCAGATAACATACCTATTGATGTGCATGTAATTAGCAAGCTATTTGCATAATATGCAAACCGTGGTCACCCAGATTTGAGGAATGCCAATTTTACTGTTGATCAATGTATGGCTGCTCTCTCCTCCTTTACCTATCACCAGGTGGATAAAATGGGAACAGACACAACTCAAGAGCCATTTCCCTTCCAATATGAGGAAAAGGAAAGTCTCACTATATTGGACAGGGTTGGGGGTGAAGAAAGGCAGAATCTAACCTTACCTACATAGACTTCTGTTGAAGCATTGGATGAAAATCTGTCCACAATTCGGAAAGTTTATTTTTTTTTACTCTGCAGTTCCAAAGCAGCAGATTTTCTCTGCATCTGTTGAGCTAGAGTTGCTCATTAATAGGTAATGGACGTATTTTTTTAAAAAAAGTGCCTGAAAACATGTCAAATCAACAGCTATTGTCCAACAAAGATTGGGATTAAAAATCTCAAAAGTGCTTGTTAAAGTTTCTGCTGGTAGGGAACCCAAGGCGGAATGTTCTTCCTATTGTGTTGCATTCAGTTATAGCAAAAACATTTCAGTTCATTTTGGTGTCCCCCTCCTCAGTAAAAACCTATGACATGAAGAGGTCTGATTGATTCTATTTTTAAAAAATCATCCCAGGGAGAGAGTAAAGACAAGAAACTTGATTTCATGTTCTCAGCGTTTTCTTGTATGAAGATCGCCTAAGAACACGAAGAAGGAATCCTCAAGGTTTATTTAAAAAGTATTCATGAGATGAGCAACGAGGCCCGTTGTGTGAAAAAATACAACAGGCTGTAGAAAACTGTTGTTCGTAATTGCTTTATTTTTCATTTTTTCATGTTTGTATTCTGCTCTTCTTCCCCTCAGCACCCTCCCGCTCTGGCTTGGGGGCCACTGTGAAGTGCCCGCTTGGCTCCGTGAGGGGGCCTGGCAAATCGACGGCCTGAACACTTCTCCCAGCGGCAAGCAGGTGCTTCACAGCAGCCTGGAGGCCAGAGTGGGAGGATGCTGAGGGGAGGCACAAGGAAGAGTGCTTAGGTCATTGATTCGGTGGTCCCCCTCCCGGTGGCAAGTGGGCACTTTGCAGTGGCCTCAAAGCCAGAGTCATTGGCAGTGTGCCTGCGTGAGGATAAAAAGTGAGTTGTCACCAATACAGCTTGCCTTTTATATAGTAGGATTAGAAGGGGAAGGGCATGGCTCAGTGACAGAACATAAGGGCCATTTCCACACGGCTCCCCGCTGCTCGTAACAACCTGGAATATTGCGAAAAAACCACAGAAGATCGCATTTTCTTGCATGAGATTTGCGCGACATGATGTTGCGCAAATCTCGTGCAAGAAAACACGATCTTCCGCGGTTTTTTCGCGACATTCTGGGTTATTAAGAGCAGCGGGGAGCCATGTGGAAATGGCCCTGTTCAGCATGAAGAAAGTCCCAGGTTCAATTCCTGGTATCTCTGGTTTAAAAAGCATCGGCTAGGAGGTGATGTGAAAGCCCTTTGCCTGGAAAGCTGTTGTCAGTCTGAGGGGACAAGGCTGATCTTGATGGACTGATATATGAGATTACAAGACAGTTTCATGTTTTCATGTCGTAGGAGGAAAGGTCCCTCCATCCCTTTTTTCCCTCAAGAGCTTGGAGTCAGGAAAGGACTTGTCATGAGACTGCAAAGGACTACGCAATTCAAAGTATCTTATCAGAAGCTGAACAGAAGGTTTTCTTTAAAAGCTGCCTCTATGCTAAGGATTTCAGACTGAAACACATTCATTTGTAATGCTGTGTCAAGGCATAGATAAAATTAAAACATACTGGTTTGGCCCGCCAGGAAGGAAGTATCACAGAATGTCGAATGTAAACGTTTACTTTTTCTTTTTAATGCTAGTTTGAAGGTCCCAACCCCGTGTTCTAAGCTGCAAGTTGACTCCCTCTGATTTTAGCCTAGATGTTTTGTTTTAGCACCCAGCTGTTTGACAGACATACAATAACTTGCATGGGGGTGGGGGACATCCAACCTGTATTTCTTCTCATCAGAAGTATAATAAACAGAGAGAAAAGACCCCATGACCATGAGCTGCATTTGGTTCCATGCTGAACCACAAGGTGCTCTGTTGCTGTCAGCCTCACCTACCCCTAGGGCTACCAGGCCTTCAGCTATGGTCGGAGATCTCCCTCGTTCGTCTTTACCTGCTGTCTTTCAGAGCAGGCAAACTGAGAGAAAAAATGTTTTTAAAAAACGGCGATGTCAGATACATTGTGACATCACTTCCGAGTAAAACCAGGAAGTGACATTAGATAGCTCTAGGAATCACTTTTTTACTGGGAAGTGACATCATGATATTGTCGATATCACTCCCTTCCCTATTTCCCTGCCCCCAACCCTCCTGCCCGTTTCTAGGCTCAGTCTAGCAACCTTACCTACCCTTCAGAGTTATTGTGAGGATAAAATGGTGGAGGGAAGTACATCACTTTGCCAACCAAAGCACCTAGGTGTATGGACAGTAGCAATAGCTAATAAAGATGCAAACAAAATTGCAAAATGGAGTGAGACTAAATCCAAGAGCTGTTCATTGCCCAAGACTGCGCTATATTAACATTTTCTGCTTTAGTCTGCTGAAACAGAGCTCCAGGATCACCAAAATCACACAGAGATGTTAGTGGGAATTTCCTGTAAGATTTATACCACACAGTTGTAGCTATGAGAACTTAGCTGCAGTGCTGAGCTGAGGCATTTGAGAGTAAATAAACATTACTGATGGTATAAATGTCTTCCTTGAGAATCTTAATGATTGCAAAATTTTCTTCATTAAAGTCAGACACCTAATTACTAATTGCTCCTTTAAAGCATGTTTTGGTTGCTGCCGAAATGTGACTCCTAATTTATTTACCTATTTAAAATCTTTATGTGTCTATTACTGGCACCAGTCGGTGGCTCCTCTGAAATATAAAGGCAATTATTGACGGGATCCCAGATGCTAACTAGAATTTAATTTAGTTAAATGGTGTCTATTACTGATTGACTTCCTCTGTGAATGTCCATAAAGGAACAAAGAGGAAATAGTGAGCTGCTGCCTAAAGGTAGCTTGCGCTTTCTGAAGGATACCTGGGCAGGGCTGGATTAAACATGAGGCTAAATAAACTATACAGCAAGGCTATGTGCCAAATCTGGGTCTGTGAAGGCCTCCTTATGCATTGTGTTCATTTTGTTGCACGGGCCACCCTAAGGATGAATGAGTCCCAGAGATGGAGCTGGCCCCACCCTGATTCTTTAACAAAGACTGATATGGTTTACCAGTGTGAGGATTGGGGGGGGGACATGGGGGGCAAGAAACACCAGCTACATTGCAACATCACTTCTGGGTAAAATCTAGAAATGTAGGGAAGATCTAAAAATCATTGGAAAAACCAGGATGTGACAGGATAGCTCTATGAATTGCTGGAAACTCTATGGAACCATAGAGCTTCCAGCGATCATAGAGCTATCCTGCACTGTGAAAGGTGATCAAGGTGGGAGTTTGGAGACATTGCCAACTTACATACGGCCTGATGAAGCTACCAGTGAAATGCATTAGAATCTATAGTTATGAATAAAACAATTCTCCCAATACACCTTTTTCTGTTCCTGTGATAATGGTACCAGCTAAGGTGTTTCCTGGTGCCCACTTCTTTAATCCCCAAAGCAAAAAGACAGTCCTGCCTAGGCTTTCCATTCCCCCGCCTGGGGCGGGGGATCCCCTGCTCCCACCTCCCACCCCTGCCCTCACTTACCGGGCCAGCGGGGGGTGCACCCCCCCTAGAGTGCTCCTCCTGGTGGTGCAGCACACCCTCAGGCAGCACAGCGTACTCCCGTGCCTCGCAGCAGGCTAGTTTCAGGCTGAATCAGGCCCTGCATGTGGGGGGATTCAGCCCTTTGGTGAGCATGGGAGCGCTCCTGGCCGCCCTTTGACCTGCATGATGACGTCACTTCCCAGAAGTGACGTCATCACGCCAGCTACGAGTGTGCATGCACGCTGTGCGCTCACACAAAAAGATGACGGGAAAGAGGGGAGGTAAGAGCAGCGTCCCAATCCCCCACCAGGAGAGTGAAGGGGCCTGGCAACCCTGGTCCTGCCTTTTCTCTATCTCAGTGGAACCTAAAGAATTTGAGAAGAGCCCAGGAGATATCACCTTAGGGCCCTCATGTGGAAACATTCTCCCTCATCATAAGTGGATACTTGACTTGCAACTTACAACTTTTTCCAATTGGCGAAGTTCCCTGGGCAGCCATTTTGTTTCGGCAATTCCTTTCTCTTCTGTCATTTTGGCCGTCCACTACCTGTTCTCACAGACTCAACAAGGTTGCCCTCTCCCCCTATATGCTTTAAGCTGGGATGAAATAATAGGGGGGGAGAATATTGGGTGGAGGAAGCCAAGATGTGTAGAAATGCCACACGTATAAAATGTCCTCCATTTCCTTTCTTCTGCTATCTTTTGAGCTTAGAGGAGGGAGGCTTTCTTGCATCTTGAAGGATCTTTTGGAAGTGGAAAATTTGATTCTAAGGAGGCAGACACTCAGGGCAACTCTGTGCCCTCTTCCCCAGCAGAGACATCACATCATAGTTGATGGTGCCCCCATGTCCCCACCTCCCTCAGTCTCCAGCTAGTTGCCTGGCAACCCTATAATAAATGTTATCATGGAATAAAAATAACTAGACAATCTGAAAAAGTTTGCAGTTTACCCAGAGTTAAATAGGAGCCCTGAATGAAATTGATTGGAGTTTCTTCAACTGCTAGGGGCTTTGAATAATCTGTAAATTTATATTCTATCTATATGGAGCCACCCTCTCCCTTTATTTCACCATTTGTAGGAGGGGCCTGTAGGTGGAAAGGGTTTATTTACATCAACATAGCCCGAGAAGTTATGGGATGTTTCACAAGGATAATCTGAACCCTGCTTTTTCTCTCATCCCTTAACAATGGCTTGCTAACCATCATTAGGGATATACCCCCAACAAATCAAAAGCATTTTTATCCAGGAAATCACATCTTTCCAGTTTTCTAGATGACAGTTTGCATTGCAAGTCTGTCACACCAAATTATTTGTGATGGTCCGTAATGCAACATTGCTGATGCAACCCAATTTGATGTGTCTAATGTGATATATTAGTGGAGATATTTGAAGCGATTTTTTCACCCAGTTTTTAAAAAACACAACTCTCAAATAAAACACTTCCCGGCCCTTTACATTTTTTTAAAAAAGTGATTTGTGCCAGTGTATCGTTCAGTGGATTTGTGTGGTTAATACAATCCTTTTTACGATGGTCTGTTTTTAATACACGTTGTGATCCTCCTTGAGTCCATGACTGGAGATTAAATAAATAATAAAAATGGCTCCCCTGACATGGGCAATGAGAAGCTGGTGGCTTAAATCACTTATTGGTAATGTGTTACTCAGGTGTACTAGTAAAAGAAATATCGTGCTTCTGAGCAGTCGTTAAAACAGCTCAGACCCTCTGAACAACAATAACTTCTAAATTATGCTCAATATCTACAAGTGAAGGGCCCTACTGTTGGGAAGGCCGAGGTCCTGAAAGACATAGTGCACTCTGCTTTTGATAGGGTGCCGCTGACTCTTGCTGACTAGGACTGATACTTGATGCTGCTTTGTTTTTGGAGAAGAAAGCAGTTACAGCTACATTTCCATTTAGCCCAGAAGATGTCCCCAGTCTTGATTCTGCTAAACTGGCCATGTGGATCTAACCTATGGTTACCTCAAAGTTAGACTACTGTAATGTACTCTACATGGGCTGGCCCTTGAAGACATCTTGGAAATGATAGTTGGTACAGAATGCTATCTTGAATTCCATATTGTCAAAAAAGTATAAATGTCACAAAAATATGTAATTGCTCCAAACATCTGAGGATGCAGGAAGGAAGGCAAAAGAGTTGCAGTATGGGCCAGAAGACCTCTAGAAGATTGACTGATTTGTGGAAAATGTGATGTCTCTTCCATGAGGAAAAAAATTGAGTGATTTCAAGAGAAGTCACAAGTGTTTTTGTATGACTAGCAAGATTTTCTATCAGGGTTTTTTCCACCTCCATAATTTATTTCCATGCCAGGCAATCAAAGGAGAGTCCCCCCATCCAGGCCAAATCAGAGAGAGATTATCTCATTTGAGCCAAGGAGAGAATAATAACAATTGCTTCAGATGAATAATATTACTTTCTTCTCGACTTCCTTCTGAAGAATCTTGAATCATAGAAAGCATGTGCCTTAGCTCTGTGTGAGGTTACCAGAGATCAAAAGCAGTCTATGGGAAGAATGGAAATATAACTCCAGTGTCCAAACTCCTGGCTGTCTTCATTATTATAGTCTTAGTGCTTCTACAAAGGGGAGGAGAAAAAAAATATCAAGAGCTCTTTAACTCAAGTATATCTGGCTGCAAAGAGAAGCCTTGGGCAGCCCTAAAGTATAGCTTTTCTGTAAATTATAGACATGGACGAAAGCTTTCAGGTGAACTTGGAAGATAAGAATAATAGGGTTTCTTTATTTTTGAGTTAAGGCATTTCCAAAGGGTCAACATAAGCTTGGTTAAAACTTGAACCAAGAAAAAAAAAATCATGAATGTCTGGTGCGGGAGGACAGATAAAGGAAATACTTTCTCTGGTGTTTGTATTGCCAGTGTAATGGGAATTCGCATTTTGCACTCAAAAGGGCAAGCAATTAAAAGCCATCTCGTGCGCTTTCCCTTTTTAAACTTCTGAGAACCGCATATTTGGATCAAGTGTGTTTTTGCCATCTGAGGAACTGATCAACCTACATGCCAGTGCTGGGATTTCTGACTTGGTATGGGAATGTGGGTATCCTCACAAGGGTGGCACTTCACACTTGTGTGAACTGATGATGAAGGAGAACCCATGTGCTTTCCTTTGTGTTTCCTCTTCTGAGATGTGGGTTCAAATCCCCACTCTGCCATGAAAGTTCACTGGGAATCCTTGGGTCAGTCACACATACTCTAACCTAGCTTATGGAGCTAGTGTGAAGATAAAATAGAGAGGAGGAGAACAATGGAAGCCCCTTTAGGGCCCCATTGGGAAGAAAGGCAGAGTATAAATGAAGTAAAATGAATAAAATAATACAATAAACTCCCTGCTTGCAATAAGTGAGCAGGCAGGGAGGTTGGGGGATGACTAGGGCAATTGAATTTGGTGAGCCCTATTTTGTTTTAGGGGCCTACAGAGCTATGCAAGTCATGAGGAAGTTAATGTTTTCGGAGGGACTGTGGTAACCAGGGCTCATTTCAAGGGGGAACGCACAGGAATGCCGTTCCAGCAGTTCCCCAAAGAGGTCACATGTCTGGTGGTCCCGCCCACCTGACTCTCAGCCATTTTGGGCCCATTTCGTCCTGGATCAGGCCTCTGACAGGTGGTGGCTCACTCTCACGCTCAGCAGCAGCCTAATCCTGACCATTTTGGGCCCCTTTTTGGCCATTTTCAGCCCCTTTTTGCTATTTTGGGCCCAATTCCGGCTCTGAATGGCCAGGATTGGGTCCAAAGCAGCCAGGATAGGTGATGTCAGGGGGTGTGGCATATGCAAATCAGTTATGCTAATGACACATTTCCGGTGCTGTCAAGGGGCATGGCATATGCTAATGAGTTATTCTAATGAGTTCCTCCAGCTCTTTTTCTACAAAATGACCCCTGGTGGTAACTCTTGGCTACTCTGAGGGTATAACTTGATCCAAACTTGTGGGTTATTAAGCATAACTATTTCTGGGTGATGGGGGGGGGGGAGAAGGGGCTGATGGTGGATCTTTGCTTTCCACCATTTTGGATGAAGAAACAGTTTCCATGAAATCTACCACCATGGGGAAATGGGAGGTTGTACAGAATTCCTTAATATATTAATACAAATCTTGAATGGCCAGAAGTAACAGCAATATGAGGGGAGAAATGCCATTCTAGTCTAGGTTTTTACCAGGTATTCTCTCCTTAGTGGATGAAACACAGCCTTCCATCTCCAGGGCTGCTGGTCTGGCACCTTTCATAATAATTACATTCATTCATTAAAACTTCGTTTTATGTCTAATTACTTCAGCTCTAATTCTCCTACAGGTCCATAAATAGTAACACCATGCTGTCCTGAGGGGGAAAAAATCCTTCTTTTTCTGTTCTGTCTTTGTTTCAACTGCTCACTGATGCAGTATGAAAGTTTGAAGGTCTTTCTTTTCCCATTTGAATATATTCTATGTCATTTTCATTCCTTCCTTCCCCCTTCAACTGTTTGCATCATTGAACATCTGTGCCCAGAATTCTCATTCAAGGGATCTGTAATTTTTAGGTTAGAAATTTTAAGTTTAGAAATTTTCTGATGAGCTTAATATTTGTGGTTTGGGGGTTATTGTGTCTGAATATGAGGGGGTTAGTGCATTTCATTGAAAAGGCATATGAACTACATGAAAATTTAAAGAGTTTCTCTGTTTTCCAAGTCCTGAGGGTGGGACACAAATTTGGAACACAGTTAAACTTTCATGCATTTCAGTTTTCGTGTCCACATGCAATTTTTGTGTCCTTTCATCAAACAGCTAAGCAAACTAGACAAAAATTGAAAGTGTCTGTTTTTCAGCTAGCTCCTGGATGCTAATTACAGCACAGAGGGAGCTGTGCAAAAACTCCTGAAGATTGATTTTTAATAACCCATCTGTTAATAATAGCAAAAATGGCAGTTGGAACATTATTGGGGAAATAATACTGCTTGTTATCACTGCAATTTTTTTAAGAGTCCACATTGTAGAAAACCCACAAATAGGACCCACATAAGAGAAGGAACACAGATATTAATCATATTGATTGGATATTGGGCTGTATCTGTAATACTCTGTGGATTTCCCTTTTAGCTTCTTATTGTACAGTTATTGTGGGAGGCCCCTAAGCAAGTCCCATACCTCAAGCAATCTTTGCCTATCAAAACTTTTATGCCTTCCCTTCCATGGTAAATATTTGTACAGATTTGGGAGTGGGTGGGAGTGTGAACATTTTCAGAAGCAATCCCCCCCATTATCTAGTTTTTCGACACTTTTAAATTTCCATATTTGTCTACATTGCCCTTACGTTCCTTCGCTGTACCTCTGCCCTCACTCATACATCCCCCTTTCTTAGAGGTGACATCACATAGCCAAATATATTTACATCATGCTCTAGAATCAGCACCCCACAAACCTAGTGTATGGTTCCGGTTTGTGGATGATACATTTATCATTTGGAGCCATGGGGAGGAAGAATTGATGGGTTTTTTTAATCATCTCAACAACATCCACCTGAACATACAATTCACAATGGAGAAAGAAATAGAGGGAAAACTCCCATTTCTGGATACCTTGGTCATCCGCAAAGCAAACTTTCAGTTAGATCACAAGGTCTACAGGAAACCAACTCACACTGATCGGTACTTACACAAAAACTCCAATCACCATCCCCGACAGAAAAGAGGCATAATGAAAACATTAGTGGATCATGCAAGACGGATACGTGAGCCGCACTTTCTCAATGAGGAAATTAATCATCTAAACCACGCACTTCAGGCAAATGGCTACTCCAGAAATGAAATCCGAAGAGCAATCAAACCCAGGATGAATCAAACAACCAAGGAAAAACAGTCTCCTACAGGAAAAGTGTTTTTGCCATATATCAAAGGAATTACTGATCAGATGGGAAAGCTTATGAAAAAGCATAACCTTCAAGCAGTATTCAAACCCACCCGAAAAATATAACAGATGTTACGATCAGCAAAAGACAGTAGAGACCCCCTCACCTCTGCAGGAGTATACCGTATACCCTGTAGCTGTGGACAAGTTTACATCGGGACCACAAAGTGTAGCATCCAGACAAGAATAAAAGAACATGAAAGACACTGCAGACTTGGACAACCTGAAAAATCAGCAGTGGCTGAACATAGCCTAACTCAAACAGGGCACAGTACCTTATTCCAGGACACCAAAATACTGGACAACACTTCCAACTACTTTGTCAGACTGCACAGGGAAGCCATTGAAATTCAGAAGCATAAGCAAAACTTCAACAGGAAAGAAGAAACCTTAAGAATGAACAGAGCATGGTTTCCAGTTCTGAAAAACACCAGGCTAACAAAACATTCTATCCCCGACAATAGCCCTGCAGAGAAGATTAGCACATCAAGCCCCAATCCATATGCAAAAGAACCTCCTCAGGATACAGTGAAGCCTCCCGCCATTAGCATTCCACACCCTGGGAAACTCTTACAGGATGACTCAGCTCAACCCCACCCCTCCTGAGTAGATACAAATGACCTGCCAACATCTTTTCCACACTGTGACACTGAGAGATCTCTGTCTTTTGGTGCTACACCTCTGAAGATGCCAGCCACAGCTGCTGGCGAAACGTCAGGAACTACAATGCCAAGACCACGGCAATACAGCCCGGAAAACCCACAACAACCATCGACTTGGGTTATGTTGCCCTTGACATGTGATGTCACAACAAGCAGAAATAAATGCTCGTTCAGGGTTGTGGGAAGTCTGATTGTTCAGCTGGAAGACTTCACATGATGACCTCCAACAGGGATTGCAGCTGCATGGTTTATGTGGTTTGGCAAGGACTCTGTGGCGATTGCAGTTGTATGACCTGGATACCCTTCATATACCTGTCATGACTTGCTGACTCACAGAAGCATTTTTTCAATAGCACAAATCTCACATGGGGGCACTACATGATATAATACTGGTTCATTGTTAGCCAGAATGGTCATCTATTACGGTGAGGACAAAATCTCATTTATTTGGAATTCACGATTGAATGTCCTTCCTCACACTGTACAAGTTATCAGTGTGAACTTGATTTATGAAAATTCCGACAAGCAGTGTCAGAAAGGGGGCATTTTTTTTGGAGTTCTCGGGCACTACAGGATATTATTTTGTTTGCTTGCTTGTTGTTTGTTTAGGTTTGATGGGAGTGCATGTCCTGGGATTCAGAGATCCTTGGCAAAATGGGCCCAAAGTTTTGGAAAGGCCCACTTTCCACCAAGCATGGGCAGCAAGGGTGGTGGTGGGTTGGGGAATAAATCCCTACATGTACATTTTCACATCTTGGGAAAGTGTACCCAAGGATTCAGTAAACTTTAGTATGATTGTAAAGCTTCTATCTCTTATTTTTAAAAAAACATTAACACATTAAAGAAATGTAATGCAGAGAAGCTCTTGTGTAGAGTGCAGCCAAGGATTCAGCAAACTTTAGTATGATTTTAGGAATTCTCTAGTGCATTTTAAAAAAAGAAACATTAACATGAATTGGAATGCATCAATATTCTTATGTGATATTAATCATCTTTAACTAATGCATAAGGATTCCCCCCCCAGTCAAAATAACAGGCAGACAAATTGCTTGGGTATAAAATATGGGCCACTTTATTAATTAAACATAACTTGGAATCGGTAAGGGATCTAACTAGTGGAGCAGGTCAAGCTCGGGATCTCACCAGACCTCCACCTTGACCTGCCTGGGCAATCCCCCCACTGCCCCGGGGGTGAGCCCTCCACAGGATGGCTGGTACATGGCAGCCAGGCAAGTGGTCCCCCTTTAAAGCTCCAACCCCCGCTGCTGTGAAGCCCCTAGGGGTGGACTTGTCCAGGAGTTCCACCGGCAGTCTGCTGTCACAACTGGCTGCCATGAAGCCCACCAGCTGCTCCTGACAGACCCTAAGGGAATGTGCCAAGGGGTCACCGTCCCACTCAAATCCCATCCTAACCTGCCAGTGACCAACTATTTACAGCCCCACCCTCTAATGATTAACCCCCTACAGTGCAAGGTAGGCGAAAAAACTCCCAGCCAAGTGCCAATAAGGACAGGAGCAAAAAATTCCTACCTGGCCCTGATAAACAGCGACCGGCTAATCCTGCACTGAAATGGGGAGGGTGGGCAGGCTGAGCAAGGAAAACAGCTGCAGCCTGAGAGGCGGAACGGGCATTTATGCCCTTTGCTCCGCCTCCCAGGAAAAATCCCCGGATGCCCAGGAAAAGGCGGGGGTGTCATGAGTCAGCCCCAGCCCTGACTGGCCACCTTACCTACTGCCTCAGAGTCCTCCTCAGAAGATGAGCAGGAAGGGCCAGCAGGATCTCCTCTAGAGTCAGAAGCCCCTCCAGAAGCTATTGGAGAGGAGGAGCAGTCAGAAACCACTGCTGCTGCTCCAGGGGGAATTCAGCAAGAACAGCCTGGAACTTCTGCAGAGACTGTCAGGGATGAGGAACAGCCAGAAACCTCCACAGAGGCTGTAAGAGACAAAGACTCCCCCAGGGCAAGAGCGAAATCCGAGCCTCTGGGGCCAGCTGAAAGGAGGAAACTTAGGGCCAAGCTACAAGTGACGAATGACACTTGAACAGCAAGTGTATTTCTCCCTGTTCACTTGCCCTCCACTCAATCCACTTGCCGTTCAAGTGTCATTCATCACTTGTAGCTTGGCCCTCAGAGATAAGGCAGCGCTGCTGGAGAGGTGTAGGAGTGGCCATCTGCAAGCACAACGTCGAGCTGAGCTGTTCGAGGGAGAGGCAACAGCTGTCCCTCATTAGGACAGCAATAAAGGAAGACGCTGAGGAAACCAAGTGTGGAAGCAACTCAGCTCGCCACTCCCTGCTACCTGGACGTTCGTGTACCCTGCTCTACTGCTTGCTTGGACTTTGACCTTGGCCTGCCTACTGACTACTCTTCTGCCTGCCCCTCTCTCTCTGACTGATAGCCTGACCCTGACACCTGGCCTGACTCCTGGACCCTGGTTTGCTGTCTTCTGTAATACTGAACTCCTGCCTGCTGTGTTCAGCCCTGCAGTACCAGTGAGCCTCCTGCCTGCTGTGCCCAGCCCTGTGCACGACAGGGGGTGGTCTGCCTCCCTTCATCCGGGGCTGCAAAACTGGGCCCCGCCCCAAGCAGCTTATGCTGCCGGCCGGGAGGGCCACATTGTTTACATATGATTTTTTCTCCCTGTAATATATTTTCCATTTAAAAATAGGTACTGAAAAAGCTGGGGAGAGAAGGACAGTGGACTCCAAACTACTGAAAACCAAGATAAAAGGCAAGTGAGGTATTTCAAAAGCTGCTCGATGCAATAGAAGGATGCTGCAGCCTCCTCATTGCCACCTCTTTCTAAAAGCTCACCAGAGAGCAAAATAAAACTCTTTAGAGCTTTCTCAAGTGCATCAGAGTCACAGCTATTATACCTGCAATTTCATAACCCGGCAAACAGATCCCTTTGTGCACCCAGGTCTAAGTGTCATTCATGCAGAAAAGTGATTCTGATTACTCTGCAGTAGAGAAATGTATCCCATCTGAAGTGATAACATTGGGTACTTTGCCCTTGGGAAGCCCAGCCTCTTTGGATGACGTGTCTTGAGCGAGGTTTCGGAAAAGGAAAAGCAAAGGGAGGGGAAAGTATTTAAAAGTCTGCTCCTTCCGTTACAACCTGTGGGTCTGGAGACAACAGATGGGCTGCCTTGTTGCAAGGAGAGAGTGACAAAGGGACGGCTAGAGGATGGACTGTAAAGAAGGAAAACATTTTGCTTCATTGTTATTTACTTTATTTAGGGTCCACCATTCACCCTGAGACTCAAGGCAGGTTATGCGGTATAAAGCAAGGCGGTCAAATAGCACAAGGCATGTAACCAACAACACAATAGGACTAGGATCACAAAAATTGGACACAATGCAAAAAGAAAAAGGATCAAACATGATATATCAGAAACAATTCAAGAGAGAGAGACACACACAGACACAGACACACAGAGAGAGAATGGAATAGTAGAAAGTGGCACAGTAGGATAATGCATACGATAAAGAGTGGAATAGCAGGATAATACATAGGCCGTTTCCACACACGTTGAATAATGCACTTTCAATGCACTTTAGTTATCCTTTAGAAGGCTGCTTCCACACACGTTGGATAATCCACTTTCAATACTCTTTAGTGAACATTTGAAACTGATTTTCCACGTGTGGAACAAAAAATCCACTTCAAAAGGATTGCGAAAGTGCATTGAAAGTGCATTATTCAACATGTGTGGAAATGGCCGAAGTGGATTTTGTGTTTCACACATGAAAACCCAGTTCCAAATGATCACTAAAAAGCATTGAAAGTGCATTATCCAACGTGTGTGGAAGCAGCCCTTGAAGAAACAGTAGAATTGGGCTATGATCATGTTCCCTTTATAAAAGTGCCCTCCATTCCATTATACTACAGCCCTATTCCCTTTCCAGAAATATCCTCCTGAATAATTCTGAAATGCAAAAAGGAATGCTCCTTCTGCAGCAAGAAATGCATTGGGAAGTCATATATTGTCCACCTCCACTCGTTAAGATATCCTTTTCCAGCCTTCCTCTCTGTGCCCCCTGCCTTCAGAGACAGGCACCTCACCTTTGGAATGCCTTGAATGCCCAGCTGGAATGGCCAACTTTCCTTCCCTTTAGGCACCAGACCAGAGCAGTCCTCTGTACCTAGGCTTGGAATTATGGGGTTCCATCTTTCTTTAATGTTTTTATGGTCCTTTTCTCAGTATCCTTTTTGAGGTTTCTGATCGTTTCCTGTGCTTTTGTGCCCTGGCTTCTTTTGCTCATCTTGGTTTTGTTTTATTGTTTTAGCTGTGGGTTGTCATCGTCCCCGTCACAGAGAGTGCTTGTCTTGATATTTTGTTGACTTGATAAACCAATGGCTTAACAACAACAACAATATTCAATTTATATACTGCCCTTCAGGATGACTTAACACCCACTCAGAGTGGTTTACAAAGTATGTTATTATCATCTCCACAACAAAACACCCTGTGAGGTGGGTAGGGATGAGAGAGCTCTGAGAGAGCTGTGACTGACCCAAGGTCACCCAGCTGGCTTCAAGTGAAGGAGTGAAGAATCGAACCCGGTCTTCCAGATTAGAGTCCTACGCTCTTAACCACTACACCAAACTACTTAACCACTACTTAACCACTGCGCTCTTAACCACTACACCAAACTTAACCACTACACCAAACTACACCTTGATAAGTCAGCTTCAGTTAAACATACCCAACTCATTGTGAAGGAACATTCTCCGACCAGAATCCCACATCTTGGGCACCCAGCCAAGACTGGGCATCCACTCTTGGGCATCCAGCCCATCTTATTCTGGGATGATGCCCTTTGAGGCCACAAATAGGGGAACGCTTGGTCACCAAGTATGTTTCAGGGAAGAAAATGTCATGTTTTTATTGTCTCAGGTATGTGTAAGTACTTCCTGGACCAGAAAATATAATGTACAAATCAGCCCTGCCTCTGGGTACGAAGTGCAAGCCATTCGGATGTATGGGGAATCAGCTGGCTTTCTGCCTGGTTGGCAATGTTTCTGTATTCACAAGGCAATTTTGAAACTGTGTCTGGGTCTCATTGTGTCTTCTCCAATCTGGTATCGACAGCACTGTGCTCCCTTTTAAATGCAGTCATTAGGACATTTAATTTGCAGACGCTGTAATTTATATTTGTAATTTTGCCAAGGATCAATACAGGAAAGAAAATAGGTGTATTCAAGGTTTAACTAAGACCAATAGAATCAAGAACTAATTTTTTCCCTCCTGAAAAACAACTGTGTTGTTATTTTTTTTAAAAGAAAAGGGAAGAGGTATTTGCATTCAGGAGTGGATGAATTATGCATGATTTCCAGGCAAACAAATGTTCTGATGGTCGTTGTGAGTTCTTGTCACCTGGGAGACATCAATGTAGTATAATGTCTAATAGAAAACATTTAAGAATGCCAAAACCAGAAAGACACAAAACATCTAATGTTCCAATGGTGTAATCCAGAGCAGATTTATACCTTTCTAAGCCAAGTGACATCAATGGATTTAGAGGAGTATAACTCTGTTTAGAATTCATAGGGGCCAACATGCTTGGCCAAATATTCTACAACTGTGCACAACCTTATTAATTACATTATCAATCCCTTCATATTAATTATTACCAGGGCTTTTTTCAGCTGGAACGTGGCGGAACAGAGTTCCAGAACCTCTTGAAAATGGCCACATGGCTGGTGGCCCCACCCCCTGATCTCCAGACAGAGGGAAGTTTACATTGCCCTCTGTGCCATGGCACGGAGGGCAATCTAAACTCTCCTGTGTCTGGAGATCAGGGGGTGGGGCCACCAGCCATGTGGCCATTTTCGCCCACGGCGATATAAACTTTTAAAAACTCCCCCCTTGTTCCAGCTGACCCAAAGTGATGTCATTGGCCCTGGGAGCATGCATGCACTTTGCACGTGCACATGTGGTACCAGAAGCACCACCTCCCGCCAGGAGTCGCCCCCTGTGCTGGCAACCCACTGAGTTCCACCACCTCTTTTCCCAGAAAAAAAGCCCTGATTATTACTATCCTACTTGTAGCTTTCCTTACACTATTAGAATGAAAACTACTAAGGTATAAACAACTATGCCTTTTCCTCACAATTAGTGCCCTACTCCAAGCAACACTAATCATAACATTCTCAACAACCAACCTACATCATATTTGAAACCACCCTTATCCCCACCCTGCCTGGCCTGCCTGATAGCCTTCATAATCACAATACCCCTATACAGACTACATCTATGACTTCCAAAAGCCCAGGGCCATTTCCGCACGGCTTACCTCAACCTGGAACGCTCCACAACATGCCGAAAAAAACACGGACAATTGTGTTTTCTCGCACGAGTTTTGCATGATGTTATGCAACACCATGCAAAACTCTTGCGAGAAAACGCGGTCTTCCATGTTTTTTTCAGCATGTTGTGAAGTGTTCCGGGTTGAGGTAAGCTGTGCGGAAATGGTCCATGTAGAAGCCCTAATTGCTAGCTCTATGGTCCTAGTGGCTATTCTACTAAAACTAGGAGTCAAACCTGTAGCCAAAATTAAGTTATAAAGTGAGTTGAACTCCCTTAACAACAACAACAAACACAACAACAACAATAACATTAAATTTATATACTACCCTTCAGGACAACTTAATGCCCACTCAGAGCAGTTTACAAAGTATGCTATTATTATCCCCACAACAAAACACCCTGTGAGGTGGGTGGGGCTGAGAGAGCTCCAGAGAGTTGTGACTAGCCCAAGGTCACCCAGCTGGCTTCAAGTGGAAGAGTGAGGAATCAAACCCGGCTCTCCAGATTAGAGTCCCATGCTCTTAACCACTACACCAAACTGGCTCTACATCAAATCTTGCCCTGGAATTCTTGCTCCATTTAATGAAAACAAGATATAAGTGTATGTTGCAAACTATGGCAATTCTGTGAAGAACCAGTAGGGATGGTGGGGACATCTGCTAACTCATTGGGTTGGAGATACCTCTGTCCGGTTATCTGCTAAGTCACTCTCCCCTCATCATGTCTCTCTTCCCTTACTGCATGCAACTCTCAAAAATAGGGGGAAAGGTAGTTTTTCAATTACCAAATGTCTTTATTATTTAGTAATTGGATTGCCCATATTAAAGAAAAGAGGAAATCTCACTCAGATTTTAATTAGAGATGGGCACGAACAGAAAAAATGAACATGATGTTTGTTGTTCATTGCCATCCACGAACAGGGACTCATGAACAACCATGAACATGGCCCTGTTCATGGACATGTTCATGGTTGGCTGTTCATGGGGGCCAGCAGGCTCTCCTCCAGCCATCATCTAAGTCAAGATCCCTACTGCACCACTCCCAGAAACCTGACCTGAGCAAGGAGCAGGAAAGTTACCAATAATAAATAATAGCTTGGCCCAAGAGCCTGTCAACACCCCTGGAACTCCAAGGGGTAGATCCCTATCCCACCACACAAAGAAAATTCAAGCTCCAATGCACTCTATCAAAATGCCAACAGCAACTCTCTCTCTCTCCACTTTCTGCAAACTAAGCCAGAGCTGAGAGCCCCCCTCCCCCCTGCTCTTTGCTCCCTTGTTGTAACAAATTTGGAGCTCCACACTTGAAAGGAAGACCTGCCTATCAAGCTAAACTGGGCTTAGATTGGGGTTTCCAGGGCAACAGCAGGAGTTCAGCCAGAGTTCAGACAATCCCTGCCTAAGTTGCCAACAGAATTGATTGCAGGTGCCAGACTGTCTGGCTTGACGAACAGCAAGACGAACAGCAACGAAGAAGGCTTGCAGTGACCACCTGTTTGTTTAGAATGGGGCCTCACGAACAGCTTGTTCGCAAACAGCAGATTGGGCTGTTTGTGGCTTTTTGTTGTTGTTGTTCGTATTGCTGTTCGTGCCCATCTCTAATTTTGATTAGTTAATTCCCAATTCTCCTGCTAGAGAGAATAAAGGGATGCTCCAAGGAACAGGATGGGGAGATATTGTATTTTTATCCCACTTTTGTTCCAAAGAATTCATGGCAGAGTACGTTTCCTTCTTACTCCATTTTATCCACACAACCACCTTGTGCATTAAAAAAAGGCTGACTGAGACATCAACTGGGCCAGCATTATCCAAAAAGCATGTTGGCCTTGTGTGGCTCTCACAGGTTGACCAGGATCCCACTCTGGGCTCTCTAAACCTGTTTGCCACTCTTGGTGATCCCAGCATTCACGAATCTCAAACTTGCTCCCCAGAACTATCTCAAGTTCAATTTTGTGAGTGCCTATTAAAAGTCTGGGCAATTCCAAGAGACGAAAAGACTTCAGTCTCATTGTCCAGCAGTTTGGGTGGAGTCCCACCACTGGAAACAGTCCCTACGCCACCCCACATGTGTATTGGAGTGTGTTAATGCAGCCGTAACTGCAGATGCCTTCCATAGTTTGTCAGAACTGGCTCACTCTTGTTGAAAATAAAGGAAGGCCCAAGGTCTGCTTTCAGTCTTCACTCTGCTTTTCAAGAAAGGCAGGAGACAATGCCGTCTGTGTGTCCCTCCTTAGGGCTGGAAGAATGAAAAGAAACGTGTTAGAGAGACTAGTGCCTTTAAGTCAGCCTTTCAAGATGCCAGATAATAGGCAGTATTGTCAAGCTACCCTGAGGGACAAAGTGTACCCCGCTGGTTTTTCCTCTGCCCTCCCTCTGGTATGAGTCATTGTGAGCTAAGATTCAGAGGCAACTCTTCGAAGGAAAGATGAACAGAGAAAATGAGCCTGAAGAAGTCAGAGAAGGGGTGGGGGAAGAGAAGAGAGGAACGAGCCACACGGAAAAGACGTATTTTCTTAAATGAACTCCTCCACTTGCACACGCTACATCTTTGTGAGTCTTTTGTAAAAGTGTCATCTCTTAAGTACGAAAAGAGTAGCTTGTAAAGGAAGAAATCAAAAGCCTTCATAATTATGCATAGTCAACTTTCCACAGAGCCAGCCAGAGTCTGGTTGACTGCCAATTTATAAACCGGATCATAAAAATGCATTGAAATCTCGTTTAGAAATGGTCTATTTTTGCAGTTGCAGCTTCCAAAGAGCCAGATAGGTACCCAGAACTGACATTTGAGGGGATGCAACTTTTCTTATTCTCCCTTTTCAATTATAATACAATGTGGATGGAGGGGTTATGCAGAAAGATAGACCTGCTTATTGTCTGATTTTTTGAATTCCTTTATGGAGGCACACGCAAATAGGTTCCATTTCGCCATCTCTAGCTTGAATTATACATAACAGTGGGGGAGAGATATGTTTTTGGTGGAGGCTAATAGCTCCAGTAGCAGTAGAATTATATGTATGTACTTTTTAAAAGCCAGATCAGAATTCTAGAAGGGCCACAATTTTACACCAAAAAAAAATTTGAATCAAATCAGTGGCTTTCTGTTCAGGA
The DNA here is from genome assembly GCF_028583425.1 of Eublepharis macularius. Taxonomy (NCBI): domain Eukaryota; kingdom Metazoa; phylum Chordata; class Lepidosauria; order Squamata; family Eublepharidae; genus Eublepharis; species Eublepharis macularius. Next base: position 22,418,666 of record NC_072801.1, read on the forward strand.
GAAAAAATACGAGGAATTTTAAAGGAAATAAAATGGTTTAGAGAAAGCTAGCAAAATTACTCAGGGTATCTGTGTTATGTTTTCCACTTGGTAGTTACAAGGTTTCGCCTCAGATGAATCCTTGGGCATTTCTCCACAATCTCTATTTTAATTTTTCCCCTTCTTTGTTAGGAGAGAATCCGTGTGTCTCTTCCCGCTCATTTCTCTTTCTTCATGCTAAACTTTCCCCCATGAAAATACGACGTTTGTGTCAGTTGCAGGCAAATGGCTTATGCATGGTATTATAATATGAAAACACGTGTCAACATGGTGGAAAGAAAGCCAAAGAATCAGCAACAAAAATGAGACAGGCTGCAAGTGTCGTTGTTGGAAACATATTTTAAAAATCCAAAAAGAAAAGAAAAGTGATAATTTGGGTCCTTTTCACCCCAGAGGGTAGGATGCTTGACTGGGAAGAAGTCAAGGGAGTAACTATCAACAACTGAGATGGGCTGTAGCTCATTGGCCGAGTACCTGCTTTGCATGCAAAAGGTCCCAGGTGCATCTCCAGTGAAGAAGATCTGGCTGTAGGTGATGTGAAAGGCCCTTCCCTTCCTGAGAACTGCTTCTAGTAAGAGCAGGCACGACCAACAGTCTAGCACAGTTTCAGGCAGCTTTCTGTTATCTGTCTGCAAATCAGCCTTGAGACACAAGAGCTCAGCTTCCCTTCCTTCAGCAATTGCCATCCAAAGTGTGTGATTACCTCCCACCTAGGGCTTTTTTTCTGGAAAAAGAGGTGGTGGAACTCAAGACTGCACAATGACGTCACTTTGGGTCAGCTGGAACAAGGGGGGGGTTAAAGTTTAAATTGCCCTTGGTGAAAATGATCACATGGCTGATGTCCCCACCCCCTGATCTCCAGACAGAAGGGAATTTAGATGGCCCTCCGCACCGCCGAGTGGCACGAAGGGCCATCTAAACTCCCCTCTGTCTGGAGATCAGAGGGCAGGGCCGCCGGCCATGTGACCATTTTTAAGAGGTGCCGGAACTCCGTTCCACCGCGTTCCTGCTGAAAAAAAGCCCTGCTCCCACCTTAGTTTGTGGATCCGTAATTGGATGTGTGAGGCTCTGCCCAATGCCCCCAGAATTCTAGCTCTGCCTGGGTCTCTCGAACTGCCTCTCCTTCACTAGTAGAAGGCTGTGTAGGAAAAACTGGTGACTGGGTAAAAATGAGGAACATGCTTCATTATCCTCCTGACCCTAGTTAGACAAGGGAACTATGAAAAATTCGCATTGCAAGCTTCCCGAGTCTCTGAGTGGAGAACTTACTAAGCAGCTGGTGCCACTGTGGGAGGTGAACTCTCCTATGCTGGTCTCCTCAAGGGAGTATGGATTACTAATAAACTTACCTTCTGACTCCTTATCTAGGGATGATTCATACCTCCCACTTTTAAAGCAAGCAAAATCCTGGCACAAGCAGTACAACCTAGACATCTTGCGGTAGACAAATTCTTCCTGGGTTGCAAGTTGGCCCCAAGGTACCAACGAAATGCTTTGCAAGCATGTTTTTTTGGCTCCAGGTGCTCCAGCTGAGGTGCTTTTCCTGGAAAAGGCTGATGGAACGGCTGACCACATGCCAAGATGCAATATATCAAGCACTTAACGACATTTTCCCCAGCACTATCCCCTGCAACATTCCCCTTCCCTTTCTCCTGCCTTGTAAACTGAAAACAGGATGTTGGGAATCAAACAGTATTTTGCAAAACAAAGAACCAAGAGCATAAAAAAATCATGCTGGGGGAAGAGGAACCGCGGGGACAAAAAGCCTTGATTGATTTAGCTGGTGCAATTAAGAAATCAACTAGTCTGATGTTGACGGTAGGTTTTTAAAAAAGAGATCCAATTAATTGAAGCCAGAGACAACTGAGCTTGTCTGCTGCCAGCCAGGGGACCAAGCTGATGGCTGTTGTGCTCCTTTGCTCCTTCTTATGATGCCAACCATTCTGCCGTGACTTTGATGTTCACAAACCAGTAGGAGATATAAGGAATCTGATGGCCAAAGGTGGGATAGGGGAAATGGATAGGATAATGTCTCTCCATATTGGGGATTCTCCCATGTATGTAAATTAAGATATAAGGTATCAGGGATCCTATGTCCAACTATCTGGGACTGGCTAAGAGTTACATGTGCTTATGGAATTCTGCCCATCTGAACTTCTACCCAGATTGGGGGTTCTGAATTACTGAGCCCTGAAATTTAAAGCTTCGAAGCATTAGCAAACTGCTGTGGCTTTCAGACTTTGTTCAAACAACTGTTCATGGCTCCAAAATTAGAAGTTACCAGTTTGGTGGTGGTGGTGGAGAGTGCTGCCACGACATAGCTGACTTATGGCAACCCCTGGTGGGGTTTTCATGGCAAGAGACTAACAGAGGTAGCTTGCCATTGCCTGTCTTTGCAACCCTGGTCTTTGTTGGAGGTCTCCCATCCAATTACTAACCAAGGCTGGCACTGCTGAGCTTCTGAGATTTGATAAGATCAGGCTCACTTGGGCTATCTAGGTCAGGACTACCAGTTTATTAAGCACAACCAAATTGACATTGTCTAGTTCAGGGGTCATTTCGTAGAAAAAGAGCTTGAGAAAGAGTCAGTAGCATAACTCATTAGCATATGCTAATCAGGCCTCTGATGAGCAGGAGAGTGATCCACCGCCCTTCAGAGGCCGGATCTGGGCCATTTCGGCCCCAATCCAGGCTGAAACACACCCAAAATGGCTGAGAGTCAGGTAGGCGGGGCTACCTGACATGTGATCTATTTGGGGAACTGCCGGAACTGCGTTCCTGTGCGTTCCTCCTCGAAATGAGCCCTGGTCTATTTGACAGAGCAGGGCTGTGAAACTGGGTTATCTTCTTAGGCACCCATCCAGAAGTTCTTTATGGAGTTCCTCTGCATCAATATCAAATGTGTATTATTCTGCCCTTTGCTCCAGAAATGCTTTCACTTTTTCTTCTGCATTCTCCTTACAACCTCCCCAAGAGGTGGAGACAGTTGAGAGAGAGACAGAGAGATTAAACTTGGTTTCCATGATCCTGATTCTAGCCCCTACTCTGCACTTCCAACCCAAATATGGCAGTTCCATTCAGCCAAGACTGGATCAAATCATGCCAGATCCATTTGGGGAGGGAGGAAGAAGGACTAGGAAATGAGAGGTTCAAATGCCCACTGCACCATGGAAACTTGGTAGCGGACTTGAGCCAGGCTGATTCTGCACACGTTGGATAATGCACTTTCAGTGCACTTTATCAATCGTTTGAGGTGGATTTTTTGTTCCACACACACAAAAATTCATTCCAAATGATCTATAAAGAGGATTGGAAGTGCATTATCCAATGTGTGCGGAATCACTCCCATTCTCACACACTCAGCCTCAACCTACCTCACAGAGTTGTCATGAGGGTATAATAGAAGAGGGGAGGGAATAATGTAAACCACTTTGAGTCCCCATTAGGGAGAAAAAAACAAGGCATAAACATCTAAAATTTAAAAAATTAAAACAATACACTTTTTGGTTACTCTTTGCACTGGTACCACTGGTGTCGTGGCCAAATGGGAGCCATGAGGCACAGGTCAAATCTCACCTAATTCCCATGCACTTCTCTCACTCTCCATGAGCATACAATCTCCATGACACAGTGATAATCATCTTCATCTAACAGGCTTTTTGTAAAGGTTACTGAGATTATGTCTGTGAAGTGCTTTGAACACTCCAAAAAAAGAAAAAAGAAAGAAAGAAAAAGAACCCTGCTGTATGAATGCTAAGTATTATTATTATTAAGATTCCAGTCTGCGCACTTCAGGCTCTTCATTGCTGTGCTCTACTTGTTTCCTTTTCCCTTTGTGTAACTCATCCTCCTCACTCCGTTCTGTTGCCAAGTAGGCCCCCTCCCCTGCTTTAGAGCCTGCCATGAACTGTGTTAAAGTTTCCTGCGTTGCTGTTTTACTGCTGCACCAAAGACTGCTTTGCACGTGTGTGTTCTGGTACACGTGTCAGTTTCCTGCCTGCTTGCTAATTATCTTGCTGCTGCAATAGACTGTGTAGTTCACTGACTCCATGTGTGGTTAACTGCACAAAGGACTCTTTTTCTGGGCAGCCCTGCCCTGCCCTGTATCTGGACTTCCCAGTGTGTGTTTGGACGGTGTTACAAGTGTGCCCCGTGCCTGCATTGCCATCTGCCACGGACCATGCCTGTTCCCTGCTTTCGACTGTGTTTTGAGTGCTGTTTCCCCTGCCTCCATGGAAGCCTGCCTCATATGGGCCCAAGCCGCTGCTAGCAGCCGGGCGCCTGCCGGGGAAACCTCCAGCGAGCCTGGCTAGGTGCTCCCTGGTCAGTTCCCGCCTGGAGCCTCCCGCGGGTCGGTCGCCGAGCTTGCCCTCGCTACCGGGCAGCCTGCAAACCAGCCTCAGCTATGCCCAGCCGGCATCCATGTTCTTAGGCAGCCAGAAGACCCAGAGGAAAAGACTGCTTTGAGAAGCCATTTCGGCGAAGCGGGCACACCACGTCCGCAGCGAGAGTACCTCGCCCCGCTCTGCATATCTTAGGAGCCGCCCAGGAGAAGGAACTAAGTGCCGACCATCCCAAGCACTTAGAGAATGCATCTCAAAGAAACCTCCGCATTCCAGAGCTGATGACATCAGGACAAGCCCTGTCCGCTAGAACATCCATTCAGCCCACTTGGATTTCCCCCTCCCTCTTTTGTCCCCTCTTCCTGAGGTGTCACTTATCATGATCAGATTACCAAAGTGGCCCATCCAAGCCATTCAGTAGCCCATTAGACCCTTTGTTTTAATCTGTGAGAACCACCAAGTACAGCACCTGCCCCAGGGTACGTTTTGGGGTATTTAAGCTGGTCTCTCAGACCACACGTTGCTTAGGCCATTCCTATCCAGACTTCCTTGCTTCCGTCTGTGGTCCCAGTGCTGGCATTGGGCCACCCTCGCTGCTGTGTCTCTGCTTCGCTCCAGGATTGTGAGTATTTCCCTTATCATCGTTGGGAACCCGCTAATGCGAAAGTCTCTATATTTCCTACTCTGTGTTTCTTAGGTCTTGTATGTTCTTTGTATGCTTGTGCAAGTTTAGGCTTACGCCACACTAAATACATGTGTTTGGAACCTTATTTGTAGTCTGCCTCTTTTTCACTAGAGTGTCTGGGATCGGGACCTCCGTAGACATAGGTTAAGATCCGCGCTAATTTTAAGTTACAGACTGCTACAGCTAATTCCCCATTATAAATAAAGAGCAGTTCTGGTAACAGTTCTGCACCCGTTAATCAACCGTCTCCTTCACCAACAGTCACCAGAGCATTCCCTTTCAACAAAACACCCCTCCCCTCTTCTGTTGGATCAGATTATTTTGTTTGACTCCTTCACAGTTTGTAACAAAGTTTCTCCCCATGGCTGAGCGTCTGTGGGGCAAGCTGAGGGGCTGGCACCAAGACTTTTGTTGTCTGCTTGGTATTGTACTCTATTGATGTGACCTCAATCCCGACAAGAGCAGCAGCAACCTGGTAGCGTCTGGGCATCCCTGCCCTGTAGTGGTTCATCCCAACCACCAGAGGTGCTGTGGATCCAGCTGTGACTGTTTCCAAGAGCAGAGCGCCAGCGGCAGTTACACCTGATACATGCCACTCCAGCAATACACGTCTGTAGTCTATCCACAAATCCAGGCCCAGTTCACTGGAAGCTGACATATATTAAGTCACACCACTGGTCTATCAAGGTTGGTCTTGTCTACTCTGGAACCAGATGTCTTTTTAACATCACCAGCTACCTATCGCCCTTTCCTAGTTGCCTTCTGCTGAAGTTACTCAGGTCACTCTTGTCTGTTTTGACTAGCAGAAGCTCTCCAGTGTCTCAGCTGACTCTGGGACCCTCTGCATGCAAACCAGATCCTCGGAGCTGCGGAAGTGATACCCAAAGGTAAGGTTCGTTGTTCCATTTTTTGCATGATTTGAAATGTATTGTGGCACCATTTAATTACATTTGTACATTTTGTAGAGCATAATTTGTTCTCTGTGCTGTATAATGCAGTAGACTATGTAGGAAACATTGGCCGTTTCCACATGGCTTACCTTTGCTCGTAACAACCCGGAACATTGCGCAAAAAATGCGGAAGCTTGCCTTTTCTTCCGCAAGATTTATACAACGTTGTGCAAATCTCACACGAGAAAACGCGATCTTCTGCGTTTTTTGCACTATGTTCCAGGTAGTTACGAGCAAAGGTAAGCCGTGTGGAAATGGCCAATGTTTCACAATATTTGGTTCTTACCAGATTCTTTGATAATGTCTTCCATGACATTAACTTGACCCCAACGTAGGTATTATGGCTGCCAACCCCAGGATGGGACATTCTTGCAGATTTGGAGGTGGAACCTGTGGAGGGAAGTTTGGGGAGGGGAGGGACCTCAGTGGGGTATAATGCCAAGGAGTTCATCCTCCAAAGCTGCCATTGGGAATTTGGAAAATCCTGAAGATCCGGGGACAGCACTTCGGTGGGTATTGATGTTTAAGGTGGGGAAGGAGCTCAGCAGGAATGTGACATCACTTGAGGCCTTCCATTTCTCCTCGACTCTACTGTATACCATAGAGTCACCCCTTCAAAGCTGCCTTTTTCTCCAGGAGCACTGATTTCTACAGTTTGGCTATACATTGTAATCCCAGGAGATCCCCAAGCCCAACCTGGAGGTTCGGAAACTTAGTGGACATGCAACTGTCTGTAGACACAATTTTGAAATATTGGATTTGTTTTTTATGCGTGCAAGAAGTGGACAGGTGCTGCAGAGGGGCATCTTGTGAACTTGTCCAAGGGCCTCAACATCCTATTGATGCCGTTGGTGTCGCCCTATCTTTTCCTTCATTGTCATGTATTCAACAATCACTACTCTTTATATGAAAAGACATTCGTGATTATTATAGGAAGTTGGAACAAAAGTCATTGAGAATCCTGAATGCTAGTTGCTATGGTGCTGAAGACACTTTCTCGGGGAACATCTAGCAGATTTTACCAACAGAGTGTGAATTTTGGGACGAATGCCTGAAACCTGAGAACAATATTACAACGGAACCAACTTGAATCGAACTGTTGATTAAGTTCAGAGGGCCACTCTAGTTTTAATAATGGCATATTCCCTGTCCTTCTGTTTGGCATTAAGTACAGAAAGCCATTCAAATACAACAGAAACAATTCCACTTCCATTGCTTCTGTTTATGTTCCTGATTCCCCCTCCCCTTCAGCTTTGGTGGACTACATTGCTGGATTAATTTATATTTCTTCCTAATGCACCGAGACAACATTTATTTGATTTAATTGGCTGCCAAGATCGGTTGATAGCAGGGCCATAATTTACACTTTTAACACCCGAAAAGCATCTGAACCAATTGTTTATTTGCACCACAAGCATAGCAAAGAAATTCATCAAGGCAAGGCGCATTTTTTTAAAAAAAGGTTTCTCTCATTAGAGTCCCTTAATTAGGTTTCTTTTGTTACTGTACCAGGGGATCTGGAGGTGCCCCTGGTAAAAACATCAAAATATTCAATTCAATTTGCTTGAATTCTGTAGGAAACCTTGAACTTTGTTTCAGTTGCCACTTGGCCAAGTGCAATTTAATCTAGGTTTCATTTCCTGTAATCCCAAGGCTTCCAGCTTGATTACCATGTGTTTATTTATTGGTGAGGGGTGAGCCCCATTTCCCTTGCTTGAAATATATTTGTGCAATTAATTACAAGGAGGCGTTGCTTAGTTCTAGAGCTCATTGTTTGAACGCAAAAGATGCCGGGTTCAAGCCCTGGCGTCACCAGTTAAAAATGTTTTCTGGTAGCAGATGCTGGGGACAGGGGGGAACTGGTCCTTGAACTTATTGAGCAACTTCCTGGCAGGCCAATGCCTCAGAGCTTCACTGGTGAGAGCAGGAAAATAAGATCCTGGCAAGTGCCATAGATAGGGTTCCCAGCACTACCTTGGTAAATGCTAGGAGATTTAGGAGCAGTGCTTGAGGAAGGCAGAGTTGGTGGAGGATGAGATATCACTTCCATGTGATGATCACTGCCTCCCCTAGTCTCGATGGTCTTTATCTAGAACATCACTAAGAGAATACCATTTTTCTCCTGCTCCTCAAATTCCTTGGGGACAGGAAATTGGGACTGGTAATTCCCTGCCCTGGGCTGATAAATGGGAGACCTAGCCTCAGGGTCTGAGCCGGGCCATGGTGACGATGGCAATGGAAGTAGACAAGCAGAGTACACCAGCCCTGGAGCTACTTCATTCAGCTTGCTGTATGTACATATATATGTGCTGTCAGTAGCAACCAACTTATGGTGACTCCAGCAAGAGGCTTTCAAGGCAAGGGAGAAGCAGAGGTGGTTTGCCATTGCCTTCCTCTGCAATCTTCCTTGGAGATCCCCCGTCCAAGTACTAACCCTGCTCAGCTCCTGAGATCCAATGAGATCCACCTAGACCGTACTATCCTACATCCATCAGTTTGCTCTAGGGCTGTTTTAACATCTCCATCTGTTCTTGGATTGGAAAGACTCTTGATACTCAGTGAGGCGGACCAATAAACTGGCTTACTATGAGGCATGCAGAAGGCCCCCGGCTCAATTCCTGGCATTTCCCATTTGGAAAGGCCAGGTAGAGGATAATATGCAAGAGCTCCAATTGAGACCCTGCTGCCAGGCAGAGTAGACAGCATCGAGCTAGACAGTCTGGCTCATTATAAGGCAGCTTCAGGTGTTCACGATGGGCTGTCATCAAGAGTGGACATTCTAATGAAAATGCTGAACTGCAGAAGGGCCTTGAAGATGCCATAACACCCCCCGTGGCTGCCTCTTGCCATGACAATCCCTCATTGACTCAGGCAAGCTAGCAGACCGTGAGAAGGAGCCACAGGGGATGGGCCCACCTGGGGTGCACTGGAAGCGAGGGACTCACAAGTTGGGAGTAGGGTTGCCAGCTCCAAGTTGGGAAATTCCTGGAGATCTGGGGGGTGAAACCTGGAGAAACTTGGAGAAAGTGGGGTTTGGGGAGGAAAAAGACCTTGGCATGGCATAATTCCATAGAGTCCACTCCCTAAAATAGCCATTTCCTCCAGGTGAACTGATCTCTGTGGCCTGGAGATCCGTTGTAATTCCGGGAGATCTCCACCCGCTACCTGGAGGCTGGCAACCTTAGTTGGGAGGTTCTTAGAAGGCAACTTTGCTGGGCAGCCTCAAATGTGGAACTTGCACTGCATTCAGAATCTAGTCACAAATTGGGCACAAACGTCTAAATTCACTCTCAATAACAGTGTGTGATGACGGTTAAAAAATAAAGCAACGGCCTTACTCTGTCTTTCAAGACTCTCTGTTTGGCTCACCCTTTTCAGACCTGAGTGCTTTTTATTTCAGGGTCAAAAGGAGTTCAGGATTTTGAAAGCTGAGGGCTATGATTAGGCCGTGGTTAGGGCAAATCTTACTCATGCTGTCCACCTCCAGAGCTCCCAAAAAGCCCCACAGCTCAAGCACCCAAAACCAAGCCTACAGCCCACTGTTCTGTCTTGCCGTCTTCTTAGAGAAGGTAATTTACTGCGGCTACGAATTCATCCTTTACCACAAGATGTAGGGTGTGGAGGGAACATCTTCTAAATCCTACTGAGATAAAAATGCCTTCTGGTGTTATGTACACTCAGTGACAGTTGGTTTGAGGGGGGAAACGGAGAGAGGATAAAAAAAGATTCCCACTGTCTAATCTTGTTTTCCTCTTTTCTCTTCATGCCACCCCCTTCAATTAGCATGCCAAGAGCAGCTTGTGCCAAGAGGAATTGGTCTGCGTCCTCTCTTTTGCTCTTGGCATCGCCTTGTCGTAGCCACTCCCTTATGCCCAGATTGTCTTGGCCTGCCCTGGCCTGCCACACAACCATCTTGGCAGACCCAAGAAGCATAGATCTGAAAATGACAGTCCCCCCGATTATTTATTTACATAACCTTTTATCCAGAGGAGTTAGCCGTGTTCGTCTGTAATAGCAAAATCGAAGAGTCCAGTTGCACCTTTAAGACGAACCAACTGTACTGTAGCATAAGCTTTCGAGAATCACAGTTCTCTTCGTCAGATGTGAAATAACCTTTTATGTTATTGCAATTAAAAAAGTACAAATTGAACGAGATGTGCATGCTAAATCAAGAGCCAGGTGCTTGAGGGTAAATATTAACGTTTAAGCCTATCGAAAAAACTAACTGGTAGCACAACAAACATGGATTGGTGGCTTTTGCAGCCTCTTCCTCCTCCCCAAGGTACTGATGCAATGCCCAGAAATCAAAGCATCTGAGATTTCACCGTGCGCTAACCAAGATGACATCATTCTTTCAAAATCAGCCTTGCGGCTAATTTTAAAACAAAGAAAGCTCCTGGCCAGGACGATTCCCAACAAAAAGAGTTTTTGGTTTCCATGGGTTTTCCGAAAGCTATTGGGGGAGGGATCAACTATTAAAACTGGGGAGAGGGTGAGACTTCGATAACTTATGATGTTCCTTTTTGCTTGAAAATCAGGAATAGGGTACGCACTCAGCTTCCTGCTCCTCGGTTCAGACAACAGAGATGGGTATGTTCAAAACAATATCCATTTGGTAGCAATCAAATAAAAGTATGGGAGCAACAGGCTGCAGCACACAGGAGCTCGCGGAGCCTACACTTCAAACTAACAGAACTAAGGAGCAGGGACTGCACCCCGTTAGACTAAACCAACACACACAAATATCAGAGGGGGGAACAGACTGTTCCACTGTGTAAAAATAAATATTTCACACTCTATGCTTGGTATATTTAGTTAAAAGGACCTTTAGCAGCAGGCGTGGAGAATGACCTTGAATAGCATAAGACCCTGGAGAGAGACTGCAATGCTAGGTAGACTGTACCCTGTCACATTTGTATCCAGACCACCCCCTTAAAATAGGCTTGCCAGATAGGGTCCAGCCTAATACTGGACTCCATGGAGAGGCAGGGGGAACTTACCATGTCCCTGCTCCTGGGGTAGCATGATGACATCACTGTAGGGAGTGACCTCATCACGCCGACACTCCCCACACTTCTGAGCACCACTCCTGGGTGGAGCTATGCCGCCACAAGAGGCTGTGCAGTCACCCAGTCTGGCTGGCTGCTCCTGGTAGAGTTGCCAGGTCCCCCGACTCCCCTGGCGGGAGATCAGGGGCCCAGCACTCACGTTGTTGCATTCGTGTTCATGTTCATTGCATTCCCAGCTGGTGCAATGATGTCACTTCTGGCAGCCTGGAAGCGCTCCCGCACTTACTCGGGGGGGGGGGGGGATCAGTCCTGATTTGGCCTGAATCGGGCCCACTACGAGGTGCAATTTGGCCAAAATTGGGCCACTGTGGGAGTGGGGTGAACCGCACCACCCAAGGGGCATGCCTTGGGAAGTGGACCCCCCCTGCCAGCCAGGTAAGTGGGGGTGGGGGTGCAGGGTAGGAGCAGGGGATCTCCCACCCCAGGCAGGGGAATGGCACCCCTAGATCCTGAGCAGCACCCCAAGAGGCTGCCTGAGTGCTCAGGGTGGCAGACCACTTCTGTGGCCCAGCGGCAGCACCATGCAGTCGCAAGAGGCTGGCTGGGTACCCGGGCTGGCTGGCCAGTCACTTCTGGGCAGCCCTGTGCAGGTATAGGAGGCCAGCTTGGCGCCCAGGCTGGCAGGACATTTTCCTGGACCAGTGGCAGCACTGCACAGCCACAGGACTCTGGGCTGGGCAACCGACAGGGAAGGGGGAGGGGCAGGCCCAGGTGTTTAGTATTTGGGGGATGTTTTTTTCTGGAGAGTCCCCCAAAATACCAGACTATCTGAGTCAAAACCGGACACCTGGCAACCGTATCCCTAAAGAGTTCAGGGTAGCATACATAACTGTCTCTTCTTCCCTGTTATCTCCAGACCAACCCTGCAATGTAGAATAGGTCAAAAATACATGGATGGCCCAAGATCACCCAGGAAGCTTCATGGCTGAACAGTCATTTGGAGTAAAGATGCCACAAATCTCACACTGAACTTGTTCAAAGTTGAATTTATTAGGGTTCACTGATGTGAATCAATCACCAGGCCTGTTTGGTTTGACACCAAATGACTCTACTATTCACCAAATATAATTATTCCCTTGCTCTGAGACATTTTTCTCCTTATACAAGAGTTCTGCAGATCATATAAACTTAGGGATGCCGTTCCCCCAGTGGGTGCAGGGAACCCCCCACTTTCACCCTCCACTCCCCGCCACCACTCACCTGGTCAGCAGGGGAGAAGGGCATGGGAACAGGCCTGTTGGGTGTCGCAGTTGACTTATGGTGAGCCCCCCTTGGTTTTCAAGGCAAGAGACAAACAGAATTGGTTTGCCATTGCTTGCTGCTGCATAGCAACCCTAGACTTCCTTGGCTTGTCTCTCATCCAAGAACTAACCCGGGCCAACCCTGCTTAGCTTCTGAGATATGACAATATTGGACTAGATTTACCAGCTGCAAGTTGAGAAATTCCTGGAAATTTGGTGGGTGGAGCTTGGAGCGGGCAGGGTTTGAAGAGAGGAGGGACCTCAACAGGGTATAATGTCATAGAATTCACCCTCCAAAGCAATCATTTTCTCCATGGGAACTGATCTCTATGGCCTGGAGATCACCTGACATTCCAAGAGATATCCAGCCACCACCAGGAGGTTGGCAGCCCTAGATTGGGCTAGCCTGGGCCATCCAAGTCACAATCTGGCATTTTTACATGCTTACTAACCTCATGTTAATCACCGGCTAGCACAGCACTGCTCAGATGCGTTCATAATCATGCAAACGTATTTTCTTTCACCCCCTCCTTCTCCTAGTTTCTCCACCCCCTCCTCCAAATAGCACATCCATGGCAGAAATACGAGTCCCCCGGTGATTAAATTACTGAAACTGTAGCACGTATTATAGAGATTCATATTTTGTGCACCAGCTCACCTTTACCGTTGCCTTTTGGAGCAAAATTGAAATACCGGGACGTGGTGACCTATCAGCTCAAAAACATGGGTGGGGGGTGTTGAGGTAAATTGGAAATGGAGTTAAATGAAGCATTTTGTTCCAAAGGACTCTTAACCCTTCACTGAGGCACTCTTTGAATTAAATCCTCACATTTTGATACAGTTATAAAAAAAGGAGAACAACAATATTACCTGTTTAAAGGGAGTATGAAAATCCAATTAAGTTTGGAATTTTAATTTCCTTGCATGCATGGGTTTGTTGCCCTGTGAAAAGAATGAAAATGTAAATGGCATTTCCTCCATGTTATCTCCGTAATCCAGAGGCTGGGATACCCTGTCAGAGTTATTTTGTCTGCGGATGATAAAATGCCAAACAGTGTTTTTAACCAAATGTTCTGTAACTGGGCAAATAATCAAAAATGAACATCTTCATAGTCCGATATGTGCATAAAATGCTGTTCAGAAGAGATTAGCCAAAAAAAAAAAAAACAGGAGTGGATTTTGCCTGACTGCTGAGGGAGAAAAAGAAATTTGGAGTAGGCATCAGCTACGGGAAGCCTGAGAGTTCAATCTGGCTAGCCAGAGGTTTCCGACACTGAGGGAGAACCTAGTAGGCTTTCTTCAGAAAATATGTTGCCTAGCCTCAAGACATGATTCTGCCTTATACCAACTATCAGTCTTGTTTCCTCTGACTAGTGGCTGCTCTCCATGTAGGGAACTTTCACATCACATCACATCACCACCACCACCACCACATTCAGTTTACATACTGCTCTTCAAGACAACTTCACGTCCGCTCAGAGCGGTTTACAAAGTGCATTATTATTATCCTCACAACAATCACCCCGTGAGGTGTATGGGGCTGAGAGAGTTCTGAAAGAGCTGTGACTGACCCAAGGTCACCCAGCTGGTTTCAAATGGAGGAGTGGGGACTCAAACCTGGTTCTCTAGATTAGAGTCCGCTGCTCTTAACCACTACATCAAACTTACCACTTGAACCTTTTAATTGGAGAAGCTGGGGATTGAACCTGGGTCCTTCCACATGCCAACCAGATGCAATGCTCTGCCATGGAGCCATAGCCCTCCTCTAAAGGAAGTCAGCAGACCTTTGAGTTTTTTATATTCTTCAGTAGGACCAGATGCGCCCCAGCATCACCTGACTTCCAAAGCCAGAATTATGGGATAATATACCTGGAATAGTCTATTGTTCCTTCCCCTGAGCAGTGACCCCTGTGGGACAGAAAGCCTTAACATTCACACTGACAAGAAGGAGGGAGATACATAAGTTAACCCTTTGCCTGCAACTCAGCTAATGTAGGAGTGGTTCTAACTTTCCAAGCCCTTGATAGTTCAAAATTACCCCTTCCTCCATTAAAAGCAATTTGCTAATATAACTTAAGAAAAATATATGAACAGTTGAGAAGGAACTTGAGGATTAATTGAAAGCAATGGTAAAGTTATGGAACCTTTCAATGAGTATGGACTAGGTAAGTGAGAGTAGAAAAATACAAGATGAATTACACGTGAAGAGCACTTGATTGGTCCCACAAGCTTTCCTGGGCGTGGTAGTCTCACCCCTCCTCCAAACAACTGGAGGAAAAATGAGCGAAGTGGATTTTCTTACAAAGAACAGCCGCTCAACGGGAGAGATCCTCTCTTTCAAAAATCCAATCTGCTGGTTTTCCTTCAGGAGCTCAGAGACCGGGGGGAGGGGGGGAATGTAACAGGACCCTACCGGGAGAAGAATAATGGGAGGGACTGGGTTTCTCACTTGCTCACAAAACACATTGGCTTTTTTCCTGCCTCTTATTACGCTGTTCCCAACCTCTCCCCACCCCCATCCCAGAGCATTTTTGAAAGAGAGAAGAGAGAGAGTGTGTGTGTGAGAGACAGTCCCTCCAGTTGCAATTCTCCCCAGCTGAGCTGAGATTCACATCAAGCGGCTGGTTTTTTAAAACTACCATTCCCAGGGATCCTTGCAGGATCCAACACTCGCCCGTGCGTCTCATGTGTTTTTACCCTAAGTCTTAATAGAAGTAGAATTTTGCCCTTGCAGGAGGGAGGGAGCAATCAGAACTTTTAGAGGCAGATGTATACAGACAGTCAAGATTCTACACAGCCCTTGCTCACCACCTCAGCCACTGAAAGAAAGTTGTATTATACTGTTCTGTTCACCTTGCCCTGAGGATAAAATCCCAGATCCTGGATTTATCCTTTAGGTCCTTAGAATGGGGGAAATTGTCTTGAAATGTGAGTGATATATAAGTGAAAGCCAGTGAACATTCTAGCTATGCAATAAAATGTAGTCCCAAATCTACTTCTTTTAGAATCTTCAAATATGTTAGCAGAGGTTCATGCGTGTGTGCAAAGCCAGATGCTATCTTTGATAATGCTTGTTGACAACATTGCAGATACTGGTAACACTTTCTGATTAATGTCGTGTTTATCCAGCTTCCAAGATTCCGTTCGAAGCATTCGGGAAGGAAAAATGAGGCTGTTAAAGGCATGTAACCTTTTCGTGTGAGTTTTAATCTAACCAGGTTTACAATATGCTTTGAAGCTGACCACACACTATATAGTCAGGCAGGTTGTAGTGCCAGATTTACGTTCATCAACTTCAAAGCAATTGTAAACATGGCTAGATTAAAGCTCATAAAAAGGCTACCTATCTTTTAAAGAACTCCCCCCCGCCAACCAAGTCTATAAAGAGAGGCTTAGAAAACCTTGCTGAATCTAGAAAACAAAAAGTTAGACCTTCTTGCAGGCAATGGCTGTATTGGCTAACACTCACATTGATCCAAAGATGGATTCAGAGACATTATGTGGTATGATGGTCAAGAGTTGACAGAAATTAGGGCTGTTGCCCAATGAAGGCTTGGTTAGTTTTGGTCAATCAGTTAATTCATTCATCAATGAGACAGTCCTTGTTACAGGTGCATGTGAATGAAGCAATGCATTCAAAGGGGAAACCAAGCTTTATTTTTAGATGGTGCAAGTTAAGCCCTAGAATTGCTTATGTTGTGTTTCAGCATTGCTTCAACTCTGTATTGGATTCTTGCTAATGTTATACCTTTGTAAACTTGTGTTTATTTACCCTAGGGCATTGTTTATTAAATTGTCCTTGATACAGGCTGTACTAATCTCACACTGTGTAATCTGCCATGAGTGAAAGGAGGACAATACATACATACGCACATACATACATACATACATACATACATACATACATACATACATACATACATACATACATACATACATAGTTTTAGCAGTCATCTCAAGATAGCCCCTTTGCATTTCACTGCATATGGGAGAAGGAATGCCTTTTTTAAGAAAGCACCTGCTATGGTAACCGGGGGGGGGGGGAGGGGCGCTAGACCTCATCTGAGGTCAGGGTGAAGAGAAACTGGGAAGGACCTTCAAAGAGGAAAAAATGGTGTCTATCAGAAGGTACTAGTAACAGAAGGAGTTCATTGAATCAAATGTCTCTAAAATTGTCTATCATCCCAAAATATAATTGAAAAGGCTTTTCAATATGTTAATCTATCCAATTAATTGATTAAAAACCAGATGAAAGTTTTACCAAGGCACATATGCATTGATGAAACACTGCAAAAAAGAAAAAAAAAGCAGGAGTCTCTTTAAAGGTTACCCCTAGATATTTAAAGGAGCTGCATCGTTGGATTGAGTTGCCAAGGATGCTCCAGCAGGAGATTTTTGGGTTTCTCCTGAAAACCATTACTGTTGTCTTTGTCAAAAGCAGGAGTCAATTTTGATGTGATTCTATTTGCACGATGTTTTCTATGTAGTGTTCTACTGATATGCAATAGCGTATCCGCAAAACACTGCACCATAGTCTTGATATAGCCCTAAGCCCAATCACATCAGCATTCCATTGGGCAGGGGTCAATAAACGCCGATGTGCAGACCAGTAGCTTAAGAGGGGGGAATGAAGATGCAAAGGAACACAAGGAACAACAAATGGCAGCCAACGGCATGTGTGCTGATTCCAGAAGTAACTTTAGAAATTCCCTAAATTAACCTGGAATCAAAGACAAATGAACCTCCAGTGCTCAGAGACCAATCAAGAACAACTAAAGAACAGAAGAGGAGAAATGTCCTTCTTGTTAAAGAATTGCGACTGAGTAGTAGTAATGTTTTCTACTCAGTAGTATTGCTACTGAGGTGACCCACCTTTGGATGGGATGTAACATGTTGGTGGGTCCTCCTGACACATACAAACTAATGGCCTCAGCAGCCTGCAATTAGTAGATTACGTACCATTTGACTCGTGTTTGTAGTGCAGCCATTACGGGAGGCACAATTTGTGATTCAGAGGCAAGAAGGAGTTATTTTTCCCCCCTCTTCACTTGTTTCTTGCAGGTTATTCCCATCTTCATAAGGAGCAGCCTGTGTCTCTTTAACCCGCATGCCTCTCCTAAAACATCCCATCTGGAATATCCTGAGGAAAGCTTTTGAAAAAACAAAATGAAGACAAGAGTGAGACATTTCACTTCCCTGGTGGAGTAACTCATCCTGCTATCTTACAGTGCTTTTTTAAAAAAACGACCACAATAATATACCAACCATTTTGTTACCTCCTCCCCAATCTTTTTCTTTGTAAGAAAATAAAAAGGCAATGCCATGCATATTTGCATCAAGCCGCAATTCAGCTGCTAATTGTGTTGTAATTGATACACGGCAACGATGTTCATTGCGAATGTCAAACTGTTAAATATTAGGACCTCAGGCCAGGATTCCTACAGTAATTTTCTACTGAGTTAACGGGACAACGAAGAAACAGCAACGGCAAGTACCGATAGATAGCCTGGACGTGGGAATAATGACCGCGGTAATCAACCGGGGTGTAAACTTGGTGCAGGTCTATTGATTTCATTGCAGTGCGGCAGATTTATACCAGGCCACGAATCTCATTCTCTAACATGACCGAAGAAAATTGTCTCAAGAACGAACCTTCTGTCTGAAGCGGGGTGGGGAGAGAGGAATGGTTTCAAATCAGCAAAGGATCTGAGCTCTACAAAGTGGTACACTGGATTAAGAGATTAAGAAAATGACATCCGGGCAGAATGAAACACAGTAAGCTTTGGACAAATTGACTCTTACATGAGCAGAGTGTTGATGAATCAGAGGGACATGCTGGGAACATTTGGGCTTTAAAACCTGGGATGATTTGAAGAGTGGACAGGACTTGTCATAGATAGATATAGATAAATGTAGAGAGAGTAGAAAGAGAACTTTTTCCTCCCTATCCTGTAATTCTACAAGATCACCCAAGGAAATCAGTTGGGCAGACCAAAGGAAGGACTTTTTTCATACAAAGCATAAGTAACTCACAGTACCCACTGTTACAAGATGCAGACACAGCCAGTTTGGTGTAGTGGTTAAGAGCGCAGGACTCTAATCTGGAGAGCCAGGTTTGATTCCCCACTCCTCCACTTGAAGCCAGCTGGGTGACCTTGGGCTAGTCACAGCTCTCTCAGAGCTCTCTCAGCCCCACCCTCCTCACAAGGTGATTGTCGTGAGGATAATAATGACATACTTTGTAAAATGCTCTGAGTGGGCATTAAGTTGTCCTGAAGGGTGGAATATAAATTGAATATTATTATTGTTGTTGTTGTTATTTGCTTGAAGAGGGGATGACTGGTCTCTCATTCCATGATTATTAGCTGTAAATAATAATTATAATTTATGATGAGTGGATCTTCAGGGTCACTGGCTGTGGACCTTAGTATCCTGAGAGGGCAACGCAAGGCAGGGGCTTTGACCTCATTTCCTGCCGTGTAGACCTTTGGGAGTCTTTGGTGCACCAGTGTGAGAAACAGAATGCTGGACTAGATGGACCACTGGCCTAACCCAGCAGAGGACTTCCTTTCTTCTTAAGCAGTTATGTTTTTTGTCACAGAACCCTTTTTGTAAGTGTTAGACCAACTCAATAGTCATAGCCGATCTATGCATCCATGAAAGAACTCACAGGCACAGTGGGGCAAGTGTCTGTTTTGGTCTTTGTACATGCAGACCTGTCAACTAGTCAGAGGAGCGACAGTTAATCGGATTACATGGATTGTTATTGACTGCAATGGCAACACTTTTTGAATGCTCATAGTGTTACACGTACATTATGCCAGGGATCCATACAACAATCCTGTAAAGTATTAGGGGGTTCCATCATTCAGAAGGGAGGCTGGAAATGAGCAAAGAGGTGCCCAAATGCAGTTGGAAGACACATGATAGTCTTGCTGAAGCTCATGAATTATTCCAGCAGCCTTATACTGAATTAGAGCCTAGATTCACAAAGCTCGGGATTTGTCTACGCGGACTAGCAGTGAGTCTCCTAGGTCTCAGGTGGAGGTCTTTCACTTACAGCCCAGTCCTTTTTAATTGTAGAAAGAGGGGATTGACTCTGGAACGTTCTGCATATAAGCAAGGGCCTCTCCACTGAGGCACAACATCTCGCCTCCCAGTGACTGCCTGGGAGTTCCAAGATGGAAGTAATATAGGGTACAAATGTCATAAAGAAGAGGACCTGTCATTCTTAACTAGAGGGAGAATCTAAGTAGGGACTTTTGTGGTGGAAACTCTTATTCTTATCCATTGCATGGCATCAGTTGGCTCAGTAGACCTTTTATGCAATGTGAATCATGTATAGAAGGGAGCCAGCGTGGCTCCCTACTGCTAACGCTTGACCTTAAGGAGATACAAAATGGTCTTGTCGGTTCTCTCCAAAAATATATATATTTCACCATCTCCACACAGCCACAGCCTGCCCCGAGTTTGCAGGCTGACATCACGATTAGAACAGAGGAAAATCAAAAAGCAATTACCCTCCCAGGTATTATGCTAATACAATTATTGAAACTGCTAGCCCAAAACTGTTGATAAATTAGATAAGTAAAAGGAAGCTGACCTGAATGTGTATTTTAAATGATGCCAGAACGTCTGTGCTATCTAATATAATTGCTCTCCTGTGACCCAGCCACCATTAAAAGTAAATTCCTTCTCAAAAATTATACGTTCAGCACACAATGATTAAAATAACAATATATTTTGCCTCTTCTTGCAATGATGTTAAGTAAAGGAAAAATAATTGGGGGGGGGGAGGGGAGAGAAGAAGAAAAAAGGAAATGAATTAGCCCTAGATGCCAAAAATGTACAGTGTGATGCCATTTTAATAAATTACGTTCAAGAAGGGTTAAAGTTGGAAATCATTAACTAATCTTTTCAATAAAACATTTTATAAAAATCAACAAGAGAAAAAAAGATGCAGCAAGGCTCCAATCTGAGCCAAGATAACAAGACCGCTGATAGAGCCTGTATATTCATGGTTTGAAGCCTGTGTCCTGGGAGCCATTCCAACCAATGGCCACCAAATATGCAAATGATCTGGGGGAGAAGGAAAAGGGATTGGCCAAATAGTCGAGGATGTCAAGAGCTTGGGACAATAGAAGGGCCACTTTGGGCAAAGAGATGACTCACATGTGGAGAAAATCTGTGGATGGATTGCCCTTGCCTTGAGCAGACAGTCTAAATCGAAGTAGGAGCCACAAGTCTATGTTGGCCCTGCCCCTGACATTGACATATTGATTAGGGCTTATGTAAAAACTCAAACACAAGTTCTTTGCATGCACTTTTAATTTTTTTCTTCCTAATGGGAGGGAGCTCAGTGGGGTATAATACCATACAGTCCACCCTTCAGAGCAGCCAGTGGGAATGATCTCTGCAGTCTTAGGATCAGTTGTAGTTCTGGGAGATCTCCAGTCCCTATCTGGAGGTTAACAATCCTACCTAAAAGAATATGCACACTGGGTATTTTTAAAGCGGTAGTTTCAATGGTTTCAATGTATGTTCATGGTTTTAATTATTTTAAATCTGTGATTTTTATAACAATATCCTGTATTTTGTTTTACTTTTACCCACCTTGGGTCCTGACTTGTTCAGAAGAAAATCAGGTATATAAATATTTTAAATAAACAAATAAAGCACATGATTTGACATACACCTTAGGGAATCCAGTCATATTTTCACAACGTTTGTTGTAAGAACATGGCTGCCAATTGTGGAGGAGAGGGGGAAACAGAATTCCTGTGGTCCTAGTCACGCTGCGGCCCATGGAGTTTATCAAGGCATGCCATTTGTTTTCATATCGTGTTTGAGCAGGGTTGCCAGCCTCCAGGTGGTAGCTGGAGAGCTCCTGAAATTACTACTGATCTCCAGGCAACAGAGATCAGTTCCCCTGAAGAAAATGGCTGCCTTCGAAGGGTGAACTCTATAGTATTATACCCCACTGAGGCACCTTCCCTCCCCAAACCCCGCCCACTCTGGGCTCCACTCCCAGAATCGCCAGGAATATCCTAATCTGGCCCTAGCAACCCTATGTTTGAGTAAGATCTTGGTGGGAGGAGAAGGACTCAAGTCTGGGCGTCTATGCTGGCTTTCAACAGTCCTGAACAAGAGCTGTTGGTATCAAAGGAGATGTTTCCGTGTGCGTGTGGGTTTGGTTTTCCTCGTGAATGGCTAGTCCTCTTGTTTCAAGAATAAAACAGTTTACACGGCTCAGAGCTCATTCAGCCCCTGCCCCCAACAGTAGCCTATATTTCCATTCTTGAGAGATTTTTCTGCCTCCGGCCATCTGCATTTTCAATGCCAGTTATGCCAGCTTCCTCAGCAACAGAAGGGACAGCATGCACAAAGTTCTAGTCATGCTAACCCCATAGCAGAGTTGTGCAGGGGGGGGGGGGGGACGCCTGATTTTTTTTAAAACAGACAACATCTGCTGAAAGCAAAAAGTCAAGCCTGATGAGACAGTGACCTAGTTTTACACAGCCAAGGCGACACAGTAAGGAGCAGAAAAGGTTAAGGCGATAAATCCTGGATCACTAATGATGACTTTTAATGGCCCTCTGAGACTTCGATTCAATGCGTTTTGCCAGACCCTTTGCCTGGTATGTAACACCGTGGCACCGAAGTACACAAGTGTGAACCAAGGCAAGGCTGGAACCTACAATGATGAAAGCATCTCCTGTTTGCAGTTCAAACTTGCCCCAGTTCAGAGAGCCAGTTTGGTGTAGTGGTTAAGAGCGCGGGACTCTAATCTGGAGAGCCGGGTTCGATTCCCCACTCCTCCACTTGAAGCCAGCTGGGTGACCTTGGGCTAGTCACGGCTCTCTGGAACTCTCTCAGCCCCACCAACCTCACTGGGTGTTTTGCTGTGGAGATAATAATGACATACTTTGTAAACCACTCTGAATGGACATTAAGTTGTCTTGAAGGGTGGTATATAAATTGAATGTTGTTGTTGTTGTTGTTGTTTTATTATTCATTCCATTCCATTCCTCATCGTCAAAAGCCAAGAACCTCACAAGAAGGAAGGTGAAGAAAGATGTACAATGCTGTCCTTCCTCTGCCTCTGCTCACTGCTACTCTACTAGGTATGAATGTGTGATGCAAACCCCCCCAGGCCATTCCAGGAAATGCAAAACTATTTCATGCTTCACAAGAAGTTGTTCATCGGCCTTTTGCCCATCGCATCCCCAAGGTGCAAGTGATTCTCACAAAGAGCACAAATATCATGCAAAATTCTAAATTATTGGGTTTGGAGGGGTGCTCTGGAACATCTTAAACATGACACATCTTGGGGTTTTGACATGTCTTAATCAGAGATGGGCCCAAACCGGGAAAATACCAAACTCTGAAGTTCGTGGTTCATTGCATTTCATGAACTTTCACAAACTTGCCCCAGTTTGTGAATGAGTTTGTTTGGTTTCTGAAAACATCACTTCCGGGGCAGCAGAAGGTCTGCAGAAAGCCCCCCCACCCCCTTTCCTCGGAAACTGATTGATCGGCACCAGGCTGCCTGCAGTGACGAAAACCGAAAAGCAAAGCAAACAAACTGGCCTGAAATTCGAGGCAGTTATTCAGAAATGGGTTCTGACAAACAGCCGGTTTGCAAACCACAAACCAGCCCAGTTCACAACGAATTTTTGGTTCATGCCATCTCTAGTCTTAATCCTGCCCTGACATAACACTTGTGCTGAACTTGACTGCCACAATCCATAATTTTAGAAAATGATGTCTATAGGGTTAGGAGAATGAGGGGTCAAGATTGTTCACTTCTTCTGCACAATCCTCATTCCCCAATCGTTTCTCCCTCTCTGCCTTTGAGGAGTCTTGGACATGTGGAGTTTCAGAACTTTTTTTCCCCAAAGCATCTGTCTTGAAAATCCCTCTAGTGTAGCCGATTACTCTGTCTGTTGCACTCAACATCCTAAGGATAACCTATCAGTCTCCATTACTCAGATGGGAGGAACAAGTTACTTTGCCTCTCACAAAGGGATTTACCTTGAGTGAGGGCAAAATCAAAGTGTTTGCCAAAGGCTGCAGGTGCAGGTTCAAAACATGTTTGAAATGTGTAAAGGCTTTATTGGAGAGGGGAAGGCAGGTGACCTGAATAATATATGGTAACACTCTACTGATTAAAATATGAAGCGGCTCCTACTCAAGTCATTTATAAAAGAGCTGGTCCCATGATATTGCAGTGGGCATTAGGGACGTATGAATATGCAGTTTTTCATCTTAGACATCATTGTGTTTTCGTTGTTATCCCCTCCCCGCTCCATTTTGCTCAGTTTTAATGGCAATTTGAGGCATATTTACTAGACATCTTTTTGGCATTCGTACATGGGGCATAAACTTTGTCAATTTAATGTTGCAAATTTCATTCTTTGGGTTGTGAAAAAACACGAGGACAACATTATTCTGAGAACCAAGCAACCGTACAAGAAGGTTCCAGCTTCAAACTGAACTTGAGCACTCACAAATGTGGGTAGCATCCTTAAAGGGCATAGCAAAGTATGGCAGGGCAGGGGATACAATGTGATCTTTTACAGGGAATAGAAAAATATAGCAGAAGGGCAGAAGCAATTGTGGGGCCATTGTGACTACAGTTTTGGTCCCTCCAAACTGGCTCCCAATTTGTTTGGGGGCTCAATTTAAGATGCTGGTACTGAACTTTTAAGCTCATTGTGGTTTGGGATCAGCATACCTTAGGACCACTGCCTATTTGCCTAGTAACCTACCTGACCACTAAGGTAATTAAGTGCTTCAGTTGCCTCCATCTTCTGAGGTTAGGTTGGTGGCAACCTGAGAGAGGTCCTTCTCGGTGATGGCAACAAAATTGTGGAATCTGTCCCCTTCTATCACTGCTGTGTGCCAGTCAATTAAATCTTTTGTTTGTTTGTTTTACCTGGCATTCCCTCAATGGCCTCTCCCACCTGCCCAATATTTTAATTCCTGGGTCGGTGATTTTATTTATGTATTGTACTTTCAGTTTTAAAACACTTGCAGAGTCGATTAAGGGCCATGGGGTTATATTGGATCCAGCATCACTGCTAGAGAAGCAATTTAATGCAGCTTTTAAAAAAATGGCTTCTCCAAACTCATTCTTCAGACACTCCATCAGTTACTGGACTCATTTCAAGGTACTGGCTATATCGCATACAAGCCATTCATGGCCTTGGTCTCGCATATCTCCAAGACTGCTTCTCTCCCTATGCCCTGCCATGGCATCTTTGCTCTTCTGAACGAATCGGGGAAATCAACAGCCGCCCATACACATACTTTCTCTGTGTTGGCCTCCACCTTATGGAATGGCCTGCCTAAAGAAGTCAGGAAGGCTCCATCTCTCCTAGCTTTCCACAAACTAGGCAAAACTGAATTATTCAGGGGGGTTCTTTTATATGGATAATAGTACTCTGCTGAAAGAGATGCAGGGCCGGATCTAGGGTTGCCAGCGCCCGGGGCAATCCTAGTCTGGCCTTGCACATGCTTGCATGCACTTCCTTTTTTTTTTTTTGTAAAATTTTTATTGGGTTAGAACATTAATATTTTTACATTACATTGCATTCAATTATCCCCTAATTTTTCGTTTCTAACCCCCTCCCTTTCCCCCCCTTTTGTTGACTTCCAACAGCTTTCCCACCCTCTGTCCCTTTTCCCTTACTTCTATTAATTTCCTCTATCTAAAACAAATATATATTCTCCATTATATTAAGCAGTACATCTTTAACTCTTTTACTTACTAAACATCCAAACTATACTTCTTTAGATAAACAATTTATCCCATTTTCCAGTTTTGAATATTTCTGTATGTCATAAACCATAAAAATTTCCCACATTTAAATCAAACAATTTGATTTGTTCTCTCTATATTAATCATTTCTTCTTTTTATAGTATTTCTATATAACTCATCACATAGTCAGTCATTTTAACTCTTCTATACATTCAGTTTGGTGCATATAAGTCTTATCAAGTAAAAAAAAAATATTGTTAATTACTCAATTCTCATGTTTAAACCGTTAATTATTCTCTATCAATATTCTATCAATTAACCTTTACATATCTATATATATCTCAATCAATTAATTAATCTAACTGCTTATAAATTCACATTTCTCTTCCTCCCCCGGTAAAGTCACCCCTCTCTTTTATACTTTTATTGTACTTCAGTAGTTCTCAAACTGCCACAGTTTTCCTCCCACCTCCCACTTCTTCTCCAGATATTGTTTCAGCTTCTCCCAGTCTGTGTTAAACTGCCCTGAGTCCAGATCTCTCAGTTTTCTTGTCATCTTGTCCATTTCAGCCATATACAGCAATTTGTAGATCCAATCTTCAATAGTTGGCACTTCTTGTACTTTCCATTTCTGCGCATACAAAAGTCTAGCTGCTGCAGTCATATAAAATATCAACGTCCTATGGTGGGCTGGGATTCCCTCCATTCCCAAGTTTAGCAGCAGGAGTTCTGGGTTCTTATTTATTTGAAACTGTAAAATTTCACTCATTTCTCTTATTATTTCCCCCCAGAACTGCCTAGCTACCTCACACGACCACCACATATGATAGAGAGAGCCCTCAGCTTGCATGCACTTCCGATGCAGCGTGATGATGTCATTTTGGTGATGTCATCACGCGGGGTGCCAGAGGCAGCGTGTGGAGCTGGGAAGCCGCCCGCACCATTTGCTTCTCCGCAGGTGAATGACATGGGCGGCCTCACAGCCCCCCGCGCTGCCTTTTGCCTGCCCTGTGGGACAGGGGGCAGCCGGCTTGCTGGCCACCCCCTGTCCTGCAGGGCAGGCAAAGGGCAGTGTGGCCGCCCACGCCATGCGCCTGCCCCACAGGACAGGGGGCGGCCGGCTGCCCCCTTTCCTGCGGGGCAGGTGACTGGCATGGGCGGCCACACTGCCCTTTGCCTGCCCTGCAGGACAGGGGGTGCAAGGCAAGCCGGCCGCCCCCTGTCCCGCAGGGCAGGCGAAAGGCAGCGCGGGGAGCTGCAAGGCTACCCATGCTGCCGCCTGCATGCTCTGGCAGCTGGCAGCTGCTCCCAGTGCCCCCTCCCTGGCGCTGCCAGGGGCAGACTACTCCCCCTGCCCCCCCTTGATCCAGCCCTGGAGAGATCCAATGGTAAAGTGATAGGACTGTAGACTGTGTACTGTCTGTTGCAGTATTTATGCTCCTACTGGATAGTTCCGTGTCATGTAATATGTCGTGTCAGTTAGCTCATATTTTGTCTCAGCATTGTTTCTAATTCTGAATCAGATTTCTGCTTTTTCCCCAATTCTTGCAATCCCCTTAACCAATTGTATTGTTTACTGAATGTCCCAGCCATTGATTGTATTGACTTGTACTGTGTAATCCACCTTGAGTCTCATCAAGAAAGGCAGATTACAAACAAGCAAGCAAGCAAACAAACAAACAAACAAACTGGTTTTATGACTTTTTTGTAATATTCTGCTTTTTATTGTCAGTTGTTTGATAGATGTGTCTCCCACTTATGAATTTCTCTTTTGATTGGATCCAGTTTCACAACTTCTCTCTGTAACCCAGTGCGGTACAGGTTATAAAAATAACAACATTCGATTTATATAGTGCCCTTAAGAACAACTCAACACCCACTCAGAGTGATTTACAAAATGTGTCGTTATTATCTGCACGACAATCATGCTGTGAGGTGGGTGGGGCTGAGAGAGCTCTAAGAGAGCTGTAACTGACCTAAGGTCACCCATCTGGCTTCAAGTGGAGGAGTGCGGAATCAAACCTGGCTCTCCAGATTAGAGTCCTGCCGCTTTTAACCACTACACCAGAGTGTAGAGTGTAGAGACTAGGGAGAGTGTGGAGTGTTAGACTAGGATCTGGGGGAACCAGGTTCAAATTCCCATTCTGTCATGGAAGCTCACTGGGTGACCTTGGGCCAGTCACACACGATCATTCTAACCTACCTCACAGGGTTGGTGTGAGGATAAAATAGAGGAGAGGAGAATGATGTATGCCACTTTGGGTCCCTATTGGGGAGAAAGGTGGGATTTAAATGAAATAAATAAATAAATAACCCCTATTTAACCCAACCTGTGCATGTCTTCTTCTATGCATCTGAGGAAGTGAGCTCTGACTCCCAGAAGGTCATGCTGAAATAAATTTTGTTAAGTTTTTAAGGTGCTGCCCGACTCCAGTATAATTTTGCTACCAAAGGGTAACACGGATAAATTTTTGGAAACGTGCTTATGTTGTAATTATGTTCTTTTATGTAAGAAGAGTACTGAATAAATTAAAATGGTGGAATATAAATCATTTTCAATAGATAAATTACATTAATAAATAAACAAAGCAAAGTAGGCTTGGTTAATCAAAGTTTAACTCTAGAAGCCTCATCAAAATTTAACTCAGAGCACATTAGTTGTAGAAGAGAACGAAAGACAGCAATGGAAGATTTAGCTCTGTTGTGAGGAGGCCTTTGATTTCTCTCTTCTCTCTCCACAGTTTCCCTTAGGAACACTCCTACCCAAATGTCACTTAAAAAAAAAACTTTATAGTCCAAATATGCTAAAGCTTTCTTTTCATTCCTTTGGTAAATTACCCAAACATCATTCTCCTCATGAATTCATACCCATAGAAAAAATATATATAATCTGTGCCCTTAGCATTATGGGAGAACGTATTGTTCAGCTATAAAAGAGACACATGGAATGATATAAAAACTATCTTATTCATCTGGCAGCTTTTAAATTCTAATCAGGAATGGGGAGGGGGAGAGAAATAAGCCACCCTGCGGAATTATCATTTGTTCAAGTCTCCAACAATGAGCCCAAATTAACCACAGAAACTGTGTAAGATACAGACTGATTTTGCTTAGGTCTTGAGCTGGTATTAAGGAAGTTTCTTCCTAGTGAAATACAGAATTTATGATCTAGTGTTTCAAGTAGCTCTGTCAATGCTCTGCATTAGAAAGGGGCAACAGGAGATGACAGGGTGGCTGTTTCTATGACAACAGGGAAGCGGCCTTGTGCCTGACGGAGGACCCATCCATTTTTTTCAATATTTGGGGGGGCTTGTATTAAAACAAGGGATAAGAAGCATTCATTTATGAAAAGAAAAGGAGCCCATCTCGACCCCACCAGAGTTCAGCATTGTGTTTCCA
This sequence comes from Eublepharis macularius, assembly GCF_028583425.1. NCBI lineage: Eukaryota > Metazoa > Chordata > Lepidosauria > Squamata > Eublepharidae > Eublepharis > Eublepharis macularius. The sequence continues at coordinate 22,447,156 of NC_072801.1, forward strand.
AGAGTGCAGGCAGAAACATCAGGGGGATGGAAAACATAAGCTGATAGTGCACCCCTGACTTTTGTCTCCAGCACTTGGTATTATTAAATAAAAGTGCATAAATGAAGGCAAAAAAGGGGAGGTAGTGGCCTTGCAAACCAGTTGATCTGGCAAAGCTTCCTTATTCACCTTCAGTTTAAATAGACTGAGGGAAAGCAGCCCCAGCTGTTAGGACAGCTTCTGTAATTCCACTGGCTAGCTCCTAAAAGGGTCAGAATCTCACAAGCACAGGAAGTGGCTTTATACGGAATCAGGCCCAGCTGTTTTTGCTGGGTGGGGGAGAATCCAGGAGAGCTAGTTGTCTGCATTCTCAGCCGGTGTGGCTGACACAGAGCTGTCCTGGGATCTGGGAGGACAGCTGGAGGTTCTGGCAGTCAAGCCTAAACAGCAGGCTCCTCAGGATCAGCCCCTGGAGCTGATGGGTCAGACTCGGGGGTCTCAGGGGGCTGCTACAGTTTGGAATCTTAAAGCAAAGAGAGTACCACGGTAAGTAACAAACAACCTGCCAAAAAAGCCGAGATAGACTAACTAAGAAGATATTTATATTCCAATTAAAGATTTACTAGATGCTATTCAAAGAAACTCTAGGTGTAGGAAAATTAATACATACATTCAAGTTTGGTTACATATACATAAGGCAGAGCATTGAAGATATTCCAATAGCAGCATTAACATCCCAAATTTCCTATATAAGTATAAAGTGCTTGTGCCTGTAATTGACAACAAAATTGTCTAACAGGTAACCAAAATAAATTAAAATAGTCATATTCTTGACAGTGCAGATCAATATGGTCTTCTGCATATTAATCTAGGATCACAGTTCTGGACAACAATGATGGTATTTCAGTAATAACTGCGACGGGAAGCCAGCAAATCGACCCGTTTTATATCTTTATCCTGGCAGTTATTATAATGAGATTTTCAACAAATACAAATATGATCACATGTTCCATTTGAATGCCATCAGCAACCATCTTCCATTTTGGGCGGCCCAAAATGAGATGACCACGAACCAGAAAAAAAGAACCATGTGGTTCGTGGTTCGTGATTCATCAAATTTCATGAACCACGAACTTTCACAAACCTGCCCCTGGTTCGTGGACCGGTTTGTTTGGTTCGTGAAAACATCACTTTCAGGTCATAAAATTATCACTTCCGGGTCAGCAGAAGGTCACTTCCGGACCAACAGAAGGTCTGCAGGAAGTTCATCCCCTGTTGCCTAGGAAACTGATTGATTGGCACCAGGTTGTCTGCAGTGACGAACCAAAAAACAAACCAAATGAACCAGCTTAAAGTTTGTGGCAGTTTGTCAGAAATGGGATCTGACAAACCGCTGGTTTGTGAACCACGAACTGGCCTGGTCCCTGCTTAATTTTGGTTCGTATTTCAGTTCGTGCCCATCTCTACTCAGGAGTAGGACCAGCACACTTATGATTGCTTTCCTCTGTGTGATGAGTCAACATACTGATGGATCATTGCCCAGGGCTTCTGTGTAGCGTGCACACTTTATTTCCTTCATTTATACCCCACCCTTCTCCTCAATTGAGACTCGACATGGCTTACGTTGTCCTCCTCCCCTCCATTTTGTCTTCACAACAACTCTGTGAGGCAGGTTAGGCTGAGAGCATGTGACTGGCCCAAAGTCCAGGGTAGAGTGGGGATTCAAACCTAGTTCTCTCAGATCCTAGTTTCTCTAACCGCCACGCCACATTGGCTTGATTTTTGTTAAAACTGCCACTACAGTGTCAAAAAATTCAATCCCCTTGCAATATACCCCCACACTACAAGATCTGTTTCAGCTCATTCGATCGTTTCCCTCTCTGAATTTTCAGCAGAAATTTTGCTGTATTGATGCAGGGAGATAGACCTTCTTCTTCTTCTTCTTCTTCTTCTTCTTCTTCTTCTTCTTCTTCTTCTTCTTCTTCTTCTTCTTCTTCTTTGAATTAATGGATTGTGATAGGTGTAAGTCGATCCAATCCTCTGCTTCTCTTTAATCCATCATGGCATCTGCAAACATTTGGGACCGATAGAACAGCAGCTCTGCTGGTATATTTTAAAGGCCTGTTACCATTAATCCAGTTCATGGAACTCCTGAACCTAGAACACAAAGCACACCGTCGACACTGGCAAGGAAGAGAAGGAGGAGGGGAGGAAGCAGAGAAGAAACGGCAGGCTCCCAGAAACCAGCTGGCAAGGGCTCAAGGCAAGCCTAATTGGTCTTTGGATATAAATACCTCATTGGCATCTGGAGCACGGGAGCTGAGATTGGTTCCTTCCCAGTCCAGCGAGTGCCAGTTCCAGCTTGTTATTTGGCAGTAAGCAGTGGAGGCTGTGATTTGCATCCTCCTTTTGGATTCTTGATGCTGCTTTTCACGGAATCTTGCCTGTTTCATCTGGGTTGGGGGGGGCAGGGGATGGAATATAGGCAGCTCTATTATGGTTCCAATCTTCCTGTCATGGATGGATGGGCTGGTGGGTTTAAAACACTTCTATCCTGCAACTCTCAATCAGAAAAACAAAACGCAAGAAGAAGTAAAATATAAACCAACCCTAAAGCCCACAGAAATCCTTTAAAAAACCCCAAAAATTATTCCATGCCAAAAGCAGGAACAATGAGAATAAACAGCATAAAATCAATAATGTAGCAGAGCTACAACAGCATAGCTCAAGAGTTCCCAACGTGGTGCCAATGGGTGCCATGGCATCTGCTGACATAGTTCCTGGCACCTGCCACTTAAGCAGCAATGAGAACAGGAAAGAAAAGTTATTTTTCTGCAACCATTTCATCCGCTTGTTCACGGCCATCTTCTCACTCCTGAATCTGAAACTTTTACAGTCTCAAGAATAGACAATTAGCAGTGATGCTTTTGGAAAGCTTTTTGCCCATAAAATAGCACAAATATGCTCTGATTCGGATGCCAGCTGTAATGTAGGCAAGGTAGAAGAAATGCTTAATACACCATCTGGTTCATGTATGGACCACTTTGACTCCGTTGCAGGTTTAGATATTGACAGGATCCTAGGATTTGTGAAGGTCCCTACTTGTGCACTGGATTCTTGCCCATCTTACTTGTTAAAATCATTAAAGGACCACATATATGAGCCCTTGAGATCTATCATAAACCGGTCACTAATTCAGGGCATCTTCCCTTGGCCGCTCAAATAGCGCTTATTAAAAAAATACCATCTCTAGACAAAAATGGCACAGACAATGACCACCCACTCTTTAACCTGCCCTTTCTGGGCAAAGTGACTGAGATAACAGTAGTTGATCAACTCTTGGATAACTCTGGTGCTTTGGACCATTTTCTGTCTGGATTCAGGCCAGGCTATGGGTTAGAGGCTGCTCTGGTGATTCTAGTTGATAATCTCCACCTTGAAATGTAGACAAAGACCATGGGGTTTTTTTTGCTCCTTCTGGATATATCTGAAGCCTTCGATATTGTAGATGTGCCATCTTGTTGAGGCAGTTGGAGGCAAAAGGCGGGTATCGAGAGATGTATCTTGGACTGCTTTAAATCATCTTTCATGGAACTATCTCCAGAGTGGGAATTATCTTGCAGGATTACACAGGGTGAAATCTTATCCTCTGTGTTATCCAATGTCTGTGTAAAGCCTTCAGGAGAACTCATTCATAACTATGGAGTTGGATGCCATCAATATCCAGATGACAACCAGCTTTGTATCTCGCTATCCAAACCACAGTGGGATGCAGAAGAGATCTTAGGTCGCTGCCTGCCAGCTGTGGTGAAATGGACTAAACAAAATTGGCTCCCCCCTGAAAAGACACTGCCAAGAGAAAATACAATACAGGAGGGACAAAATATAGTAGTTTCAAAGAACAAAGTTTTTTAACCTCTTATATCCATTTAGCTATACATTACTCTCTAAAACCAAACATTCTCATATCAGCTCATGAACAGTTATATCACATGAAATTATAACAAAAATTTCTCTGTGAATCCAGATGACGTCCCCAAGTGGAGGACATAGGGGTGTGATGGCAAAGGTAAGTCTTTGGCAGTGGAATTAAATAATAATAATTAATAATAGTAACTGTACTTATATATTGCTCTTCTAGGCAGATTAGTGCCCCATTCAGAGCTGTGAAGAAAATCAGTGTTATTATTATCCCCACAATACGGCTGGGGAGCTGGGGCTGGGAGGAGTGGCTTACTCAAGGCCACCTACTGAACTCAAGGCAGTAGGGGGATTCAAACCAACAGAATCCTGATTTGCAGCGCAACTAACACCTGGTTGCTGAGTAGACATGGCCTCCCTTCCCCATGTCCTTTAAACTTTAAAAGCTCTGGACAGCATTGCCCTGCTGGAAGCTTTGGGGCAGTACTGCAGGCTTTTCTCTCTGCTAAAAGCCCCAGTGCCAGCATTAGAGGTGGAGGTCGTAAAACCCATGCTGACAGCTGGAGAACGGTAGCCAGGCTTGATTCTACCACCACGCCAAGCAGCTATGGCAATGCTGCTTGGCAAAGAATTCAAGTTGGGTGGCAAACAATGAGGGCAAGATGTGCCAGTCAAAGGCTTAGGTCATGAACAGAGATGGCCACAAACAGCAATACAAACTAAAAAAAGCCACAAACAGCCCAATCAGCTGTTCATGAACAAGGTGGTCATTGCAAGCCTCGTTCATTGCTGTTTGTTGCTGTTCGTCAAGCCGGACAATCTGGCACCTGCAATCAATTCCCTTGGCAACTTAGGCAGGGATTGTCTGAACTCTGTCTGAACTCCTGCTGTTGCCCTGGAAACCTCCATCTAAGTCCAATTTAGCTTGATAGGCAGGTTTTCCTTTCAAGTGTGGAGCTCCAAATTTGTTGCAAGGAAGCAAAGAGCAGGGGAGAGGGGGGCTCCTAGCTCAGGTTTTGCAGACAGTGAAGGAGAGACAGTTGCTGTTGGCATTTTGAGAGAGAGACAGGGAGAGTGCGTTGGAGCTTGAATTTTCTTTGTATGGTGGGATAGGGATCTACCCCTTCAGGTCCCAGGGCTGCTGCCAGGCTCTGGGGCCAAGCTATTATTTGTTATTGGTACATTTCCTGCTGCCTGCTCAGGTAGGGTTTCTGGGAGTGGTGTGGTAGGGATCTTGATGGCTGGAGGAGAGCCTGCTGGCCCCCATGAACAACAAACAATGAACATGTTCATGAACAGGTCATGTTCGTCAATGTTCATTGTTCATTGTTTGTGGATGGCAACGAACAATGAACATGTTTGTGAACAGGTCATGTTCATCAGTGTTGGTTGTTCATTGTTCGTGGATGGCAACGAACAACGAACACCATGTTCGGGTTTTTTTCTGTTCGTGCCCATGTCTAGTCATGAATGACAGCAGATACCAAAAATATTGGCATGGGCGTTCCCCTATTAAACATGTTCACCATAAAGTTCTCAGCATCTGTAGTAAGCATGTGCATACTTCTCTCTACACATTTACATGCTCCATTTTCTCTTATGAATAGACTCCCCACCCACTTGAATTACCTGTGAATGGGCAGAAAAGTGGGGAAAAATACACTATACTCTGCCTGCTCCATTTAGTTTGGTCTGCAGCGGCCCTCTCAAATGCCACATTGGAAGAACATCTGATAATGGGACATTCTACTTAAAGGAACATTCATTTCCTATAATGCAAAATGTTTTCTTAGCAAAAGAAACTTGTCTGGGCTCATTTTGCTTCCTCACAGTACCTGGGCAGCAACTGCCTTGGCTCTCAATGGACCTATTTTCAACTTTCCTGGATATATTTACACTTCATTAACATCTAATTTTCCCATTGAGGTCTTGATGGCATTGGTTAAAGAAATGTGGAGGTAGAAAGGAGTTCAGGAAATATTATGAGGCTAAACTGAGATAATATTAAAGACTGTTAAGCTCCTATTATGCAACCCAAAAGTGTTAAGATGCTATGCAGTCTCCCCCCCCACCTTTAACAACTAGGAGGTGGAATTAGTTGACAAGATCCTTGTGGGTGTCCACCTAAAATGCTACCCAACTGAGTGGACCAGAGGGATTAATTTGGAATTGTATTCAACATTCTTTAGCCTGAAGATGTCATCAAGTCTCAAATTTGAAAAGAAGTAAGTGCCAGACTTGGAAGTCTACGGGTCCTCCATTATAATTGCCTCATTACAGGGACCAAATACTTTCTTCTTACACAGAAACAGCAGTTTTGGCAATGTTGTGCAAACCAATTAGATCTCCATTCTCCAGCCTCCAACCGATCTACAAAGATTGAGACTGTCTCGTCTTTAATTGCCTTTCAAAACTGCATTCTTGGAACACACAAACGTGGCATTGCCTTATCTTAGGGTAGAAGCATACGTAATCTTGTTACTGCTGCCAATCCACTCCAAGCAGGCAATCTTATTAATAGTCACTCTTCAGGGGATCAGAGGAAAAGGTCCTTTCCATGGGTGGGAGACAGGTTACATAATAATAGAGAAATGGGAGTATATATGCAGCACAGCTACTGTTACTATTTTTTCTGGCTCTGGCCCAGCTTCCAAGTGGTACAAAGGACTCTTGAACCCAGAGAGTCTTTCTGAAAAGTTGTGATATTTTCAGTGCAGACTGCACACACCTGTGAACTTGAGTTGTCATGATTGTTAATGACACTTCTTAAAAATAAAGGTGAGCCAAAATCATTCGCCGTTTGTTTTTTTAAAAAACTTCTCGGCAATGTTGAAAAACACCTCAACCTGACAAAACAGTCTGCCTGTTCATTGACATTTCCTTCTTTTGCCCTCATTCTCAATTGGTTTCACTTACACTTCGTGCCTTCATCATATAGTGAAACCTAAATAGCTACATAGCACTGCAACATCATCTCCCCATTTGTTGAGTGATCGCTGCTGTGATAGGAGAGTCGAATCGAATCGAATTGAATACCTTTATTGGCATAACAGGACATATATATGCACAGTCAGCAAAGAGACAAAAAAAAATCCCTTGCCCCATCACTTAAACCATTCTTCTCCTCTTCAATGCACAACAAAGAAATTTAGCAATAGCAGAGGCCATGTGATTAACCCAGAAGGCATTGCATTCCATTTTCGTCGTCTTTACAGTGATAGCGCATAACCTGTCTGAACATTTTAACTGCATGATCCCTGATTGGATGGATGCACACATAGGATTAACCTAGGAGGGTGGATATCGCAATGGAAAGGGGATGATTGTACTGAATCAGCAAGAGGAAATAATGGCACCCAACAGGAGTGCAAAAAGAAAATCTATTTTTCAGGAAATATTTCTGCTTCAGCAAAATCGTTCTGGAGTTTTGGTGCCACAACTGAGAAGGCCCTCTCCCAGGTTGCTACCTGCATAATCTCAGAAGGTGCAGGCATCCAAAGCCCGGTACATATATACATATGAAGCTGCCTTATATTGGATCTGTTGATCCATTAAGGTCAGTATTGTCTATTTGGATTGGCAGTGGCTCTCTGGCAAAAGCCTTTCGCATCACCTACTACCTGATATTTTTTGATAGAGATGCCAGGGGATTGAACTTGGGAACTTCTGTGTGCCAAGCAGATAATTTACCTCTGAGTGACAGTCTAGGAAGCTGACCATAGGAGTCGAGTATGTTCATAAGGGAGTCAGCAGTCTTTTAGGCATGCTAGTTCCAAGCAATATAGGTCTTTAAAGGTCAACACCAGCACCTTGCCCAGAAACAAATTGTGAGCCAATATAGATGAGCCAAGGCTGAAGTGATATGGGCCATTTTCACACTGCTTACCTTCCCTCGCAATGACCTGGAACATCGCACAAAAAATGCAGAAGATTGTGTTTTCTTGCGCGAGATTTGCACAATGTCGTGCAAATCTCATGTGAGAAAACGCGATCTTCCGCGATTTTTGTGCGATGTTCCGGGTTGTTGCGAGGGAAGGTAAGCAGTGTGAAAATGGCCATGGTCTCTATGACCCATTCCAGTGAACACCCTGGCTGCTGCATTCTGCACCATTAATGCATACAATGAACATCACGTACACGTACAATACATGTATATTGCTGATTTATTGGCACACAAATAAGGTTAGACGAGTACATATATTTTACCAGAAAAATTCAGTGTTAGAAAACATAAAATAGCATGAAAATAACTGAGAATTATTATAGGCTCAGTTTGCACAAGGGAGAAGCTAAATTGAGCCAAGCATTTGGGGATCAAAACAGCACAGACGAAAAATTTGAAATCATCCTCATTTTTGATCTGGAACACAGGACCAAACTACTCGATATATAGTTTGGTGAGCTGGATCCAGGTTCTCCAGAACCATGCTTTCCAGCAGCCGCATAGTATTTTAGGGAATGTCATTTTAAAAAATCCTTCAGAGCCTGTAGAAAGAGCAAGAGTCCAGTAGCACCAATAAGACGAACAAAATTTTTGGTAGGGTATGAGCTTTCGTGAGTCACAGCTCACTTCTTAGGTTACTGTGACTCAAGAAAGCTCATACTCTACCACAAATCTTGTTCGTCTTATAGGTGCTACTGGATTCTTGCTCTTTTCTACTGCTACAGACAGACTAACTTGGCTACTCATCTTGGGGGCCTGATTTGTCCCAGAATTGTGGTCGGGGCAAGAAGAAGGTATTCTACCCCCTGTCGCCTTTTTCCAAGCTTAAAGATGGCCCCGGCAGGAGGTTATTTACATGACAATGGGGGGAGGCAGGAGAAAATGATATCAGACTAATTTCTTTAATGACAGTAAACATATCCTGTCAAAAAGGGATCTAGGTTATCCAGAACCTGACTCGCCCCAAAATGTGTCATGTTGTTTGGCCTTTTAATCTGGAGAACATATGGCTCCAGTAAGGAGGGGAGATGGTTGTGTACCCGTTGTCCACAAGGAGGCTTTTTTCATTAACACTGATGGACATTTGGTACTCGTTCATGTTTGAGAAGAAGCTTCCTATCCCAGAAAAGCCTCCCATGTTAGATGTGGCCTGTATCATTTTCTAGAATGACAGGAATGAGAAAGCTTAAGAAAATGAAATCAGACTAATTTCTTCAGTGACAGCAAACATATTCTACCAAAATGGGTAATAGCTGAAAGGCTTCCTAATCAACTTTTGCTTCATCATTAAATAATTACGCTTGGTGTATCTGAAACACGCTCCTGTCACATTTCATCTCTACAATATCCAGCAAATATAGTCATCACAGAAGTTGTGGTAACCACCATTAATTACTCCTGTGTGAGAGAAACCTTGACCCATTTGGGGATTTTCTTGACTTCTCAGGAAACTCGGCCCAGCGTTACCAAGAAGCATAGATAAAAAGAATATAAAAATGGCAGAAAGACTTCTGGTTTGAAGAGTGGACTTTATGGCATTATATCCTGCTGAGGATCTTCCCCTATCCAAATCCTCCATCCCCAGGCTCCTCTCCCAAATCCCCAGGAATTTCCCGACCTGGATATTTTAATTGTTGTTTTTATGTTTTGTATGTATTTTAGGCCCTGGTTTTAATGATGTGGACTTTTTGTTGGTTTTAATGGTTTTTAAAATGCGATTTATTATCTAGTATGTTTTAATTTGTTAGCTGCCTTGGTGGCCCTTATGAGAGCAGAAAGGTAGGGTATAAATGTTGCAAAATAAATAAACAGAGGCCAAGGACTTCCCTTGAAGTTGCCCCCTGGCAATAGTATTTCAAGTTTTATGGCCTCTGAATACGGAGGTTCTCTTTAGTCCCCACGGCTAGAAGCCCCTGATAGATCTATCCTCCATGAATCAGCCCAATATAAGTAAGGTATCCCAAACAAGTAAGGACTGGTCTCAAACAGAAATGTGCCAAACAAAGACCAAACAGTCTACAGAGACCTAATTAATAAAAACAATAATACAATTTCAATGGAAGTGCCAGTGCAATAAGTGCAAAAAGTACAAGGTAAGTATTCCAATATATATACTCCAAAAATACCTGGGACTATCTGTCTACATGCACATACCCTAATGCATGGAATTCGGTCCATACAACACATGTATTGTAACATGCAATATAAATACAATGTTCATATTTCAAAGTGCACGATCCCAACGGGTTGTTTTTTCTTCCTTGCAGACAAAACTGCCAATGAAGGACGAAGAGGGTCTGACAGGAGCCAGAAGGCAGAAGGAAGCTCCCAGGCTGTTGGCAACGGGTGCGCTAGCAATGGAGACATTTACTTACATCATACAGACATTTTTATTTGTACGATCTACTGTTTATTGTATACATTGTATCAGTGGCTTGATAAAGCAATACACCGCGAAATGGGCTGTCTCAATTTGAAATATGAACATTGTATTTATATCGCATGTTACAATACATGTGTTGTATGGACCGAATTCCATGCATTAGGGCTATGTGTGTGTAGATAGATAGTCCCAGGTATTTTTGGAGTATACATTTTGGAATACTTACCTTGTACTTTTTGCACTTACTGCACAGGAATTTTCATTAAAATTGTATTATTGTTAATATAAGTAAGGGACAATTTGCTGAGCACATGGATAATGTTTTTAAATGTTTATTTATAATGTTTTTATTGTTTTAAACTGTATGTTATAAATTGTATGTTGTTACACTGCCCTGAGCCCGTCCGACGGGGAGGGCGGTCTAGAAATGTAATAAATAAATAAATAATATGGTCAAATATTGTCGAGTTGTCTTTATGGTGCATCTTTTAATTGCTCCATTTACATAGTTCCATTAAGCATGAAATGATATTTATAACCCTATTAGATGTAATGTTGATGGAGGTTTAGATCATAAATCCTGGCAGAGTTTTCGAAAAATATTAATTGTGTACCTCACAAGACTGGAGATAATTTTCACAATTTAAACAGATGGGCTTGTGAGGCTCTTAACAGACAATCATTCTAAATGAGAAAAATACTAATCTTATTTTTTTCTTTAAAAATAGCATAGCATTAATATTGAAAAGAACCAGGAGGTTTATGGAATAACCAAGTAGAAAAATCAGCAAACACATGCATTTTGTGGAATTATTCTGGGAGGACCTGACTGAAAACCTCATTCCAGAGGCCCAGGGATCAATCCACGGGCTATCCTCTGAAATTAAAATGTAAATTAGGCTGATTTGTCATTCTTTTCTGAATGACTATAGAGTTGAACTTTTTAAAGAGAGGCTTCCAAAAGCCTCTGCATTTGAATTTCTCCCCAGATTTCTGGAGTTCCGGTTGCTTAGTCTTGTTTCCAAAGTAGACTTTATTATTATTTTATTATTGTTGTTGTTTATTTATAGTCCACCTTTCTCACTGAGATCCAAGCCAGATTCCATACTGCAAGTGAATACAATATAACCAATAGCTAGGACATAGAGCAAAAATGCGAAATGTTCAACAGTTCGGACATACAATGGGTATGATAGCCGCAAATCTGAAAACTAGCAGAAAGCCAAACACATAAATGAAACCTTTCTGAATTAAAGCATAAGTAATTAACATGACATCTTTAGCAACATCAAACTACCCAGTAGGAAAGTATCTGCCTCAGCAGACAATAGCCTAGGCTATTGTCCCTGTCCCTTACCAAGGTATCTCTTTGAGCTATGTCTTATGACACAGCCCTAGAATCAGCGTAGAAAACCCTCTTGAGTAATGTATTGACGAAGGCTTTCACGGCCGGAGAACTGTGGTTGTTGTGGATTTTCCAGGCTGCATAGCTGTGGTCTTGGCATTGTAGTTCCTGACGTTTCGCCAGCAGCTGTGACTGGCATCTTCAGAGGTGTAGCACCAAAAGACAGAGATCTCTCAGTGTCACAGCGTGGAAAAGATGTTGGCCTGCCTCCCTCCATTAGCATTCCACACCCTGGGAAACTCTTACAGGATGACTCAGCCCAACCCCACCTTCCTGAGTAGTTATAAATGACCTGCCAACATCTTTTCCACACTGTGACACTGAGAGATCTCTGTCTTTTGGTGCTACACCTCTGAAGATGCCAGTCACAGCTGCTGGCGAAACGTCAGGAACTACAATGCCAAGACCACGGCTATACAGCCCGGAAAATCCACAACAACCATCCTCCTGATTAACTCTGTTTTGCATAGTTTGTGGGAAACCAGGCAAGTGGGAGCTTTCCTGACAGGGAATCCCCCATTGCTCCATATTTTATTTCCAGCGTTAGCATATGGGCAGAATGCAGCAGACCTCATTTCCTTCATTGCCTTGACATCTTATTGTCTTCCCTTGCCACCTTATGACACCATTTGAATAGTCCTGGTCTGACATTCCATACCGCACAAGATTGCAATTTATACGGATATGGGTAAATGTAACCCTGCCCACTGGAGACTTCCCCCAGTGGAGGGTCCGTTTCTAAGTACCATGGTCACCCAACACCTGGAGCTGCCTTTTTTTCCCCTTCCAAGTTTCTTACATTGAAATCCTAAACAGTCATGTTTTTCTAAGCTCATTGAAGTCAATGGATTTAGAAGAATGCTTAGGCTTGCACTGTTTTGTATATGTTAAATACCATCAAGTCGCCACTGACTTATGGCGACTCAAGGCAAGAGACTTCGGAAGTGGTTTGCCATTGCCTGCGTCTGCACAATGACTTTGGACTTCCTCAGTGGTCTCCCATGCAAGTACTAATCAGGGCTGACCCTTCGTATCTTCTGAGATTTGATGAAATCAGGCCAGACTGGGCCATCAAGGTCAGGGCACACTGTTACTAGTTCACTTAAATTCCATTCTTTCATTGAGCAGAGGAGTTCAGAGCCGCTTTCAAAAGAGTCCCAACCAGCCCCCATGCAAAAAAAGACCTCACAGGGCGCTGCTTCAGTCGCAGAATGGATTTGTGGGCTAGGGTTGCCAGTTTCCCGCAGGGGGTAGAGCAGCTTCTGTCCCCAGCTTCTTTGCCTACCACCATTTAGCTGGAAACTGAAAGGAAATGACCAGGCAACATGGAGTGGTGCAATCTGCATCCCCTGCATGATAATTTTGTTTCCAGTGCAACCTGGAAGTGATGTCATCATACCAGGTGATACTCTAGCCTTTGCCCAAAACTCTGTGGTTAAACCATAGAATTTTAAGTGAATGCCGGAATGTCACCCTCTGTGCAATGATATCATCTCCCAGTTGCATTGGAAGTGATGTCACTGTACTGGGGACACTCTTGCCCCACAAAACAGAACTCTCCTCCTTCCCCAACTCCTGCCACTTGCCAGGCTGTGCCTAGCAAGCCTATTGTGGGCTTACAAACTATTCTGAGTCCTGTTGGGGCTGTACAGGATTCACATATGTATCCCTAGCATGTCTCAAACAACAACGACAACAACAAAGGGTTGTTTTGAAACCTAACAGCAGTGTGGAGGGTTGTTGTTGTTGTTTGGTGCCTCAGGCTTTGAAAGTCTTTATGAGAAAACTGTGAACTTAAATCATAACTTCAGTTTATGGGACCAAACCAAATCTTTTGAACTTTTTTTAAAAAAAGAGTCCTTCAGTTCTCCTTTACAATGGATGACTTTATCACTTTTCAAGCCAGCACATGTATTTTGTGAACCATTAGGGATCTCCAGCTATTCAAAACAAAGCGCAACATCTTTTCAAATTTTTATTTGGAATCATTCTGTAAGAAGAATGGGCAGCCGGCTGGCTTTTATCGCATCATCTTCTCCCCCTCCTCCCGCCCTTCTTCTTGGTCAGCCTTGATGTGTAATAAAGTTGCTTTTCATCTTAAGAGTTGCATGAAAGATGTCCTCCAGTCTTTGGTTTGCTTGTTCCTTTCCCTTTGTACTCTGTTCTGTCCCCTAAGTGGAACTGACCACATAGCTTTGCTCACTGAAAGAGCAGATTGTGAAATTAGACCAATGTGCCTACTTCGCCCCTGGCATTCATGGTAGCGTACTACGGAACATGCCATTCACCTCTAATTATGGCCCTGTAGAAATCACGCAGGGGCCTCAGTGGAACGAGTGCTTAGTCCTTCTAACTAAATGCACAGCTGAGGAACTAACAAAAGGATTAAAGTTTGACAGCAAATAAAGAGTTCTATGTAGCACTGAAGTAGGCTGTTGGGGACCTGCCGATTTCCCTGGAATAATTACTTTGCAAAGCAATCCCTGCGTTGTTCTTGCCCTTCAGAAGTGGTCCCCCCCCCCACTTTTCTCTGCCCTGCATAAGGCATGCTGGGTATTTGTGCAGAACAGCTAAGGAGGCCCATTAACCTGTCGGAATTTGGGACAGTGGAGGCTGCAGCGTGGAAGAGTGAATCTTGGCAAGACCTGCATGCAGAAATAGTCTGTAAATAAATCACTCCCTTTTGTAATGTTGGCCTGATATAAGAACCCTCACATTCTTGAGGTACAGCACTGGGTAGGGTTGCATGCCCCCCCTTACCTAAAAAGAGGGAGATGAGAGGTCACTAGGCAGGGAGGTGGCCCCGATCAAGGTCCCTTGCACATGTGCACACTCTGGAGGCTTTGATGACATCACTTCCAGTTGAAAACTAGAAGCTATGGAGTTCCAGCAGGGACAAAATTGCCCCCAAATATTTTCACCGCGTTTGGGGCTGATTTGGCCCTGCTGAGAACATGTAGCTTCTAATTTTGAACCAGAAGTGTATCATCTGGGACTTCCAGAGCACATGGCCATGTACTATTTTACCAAGTGCTCTGGTGGTTCCTGACATGCCTCCCTCCCCACACCAGCCAGGTGAGCAGGGCCAGGGGGTGAAAGGTGGGGACAGGAGATTTTTCACTCCCAATGAGGGGCTGGCATCCCTAGCATTGGCGAATCTTGAGCTTGCATCAGCACTACAATGTTTATTTAGCTCCCTGTGATCTCGCAGTCGACTGTACCAGACAAACTTAGGGATAGATCGGTTTTTCTCTCTCTGCTTTAGAATACAAAAATAAAAGTTCACCAAATGGAGCAAGAGAGAGATACCTACAGAACAGGATTGGGGGGGGGGGGTCAAGGGATAAAATTACAGAGACCTCAGTCACCCATCGTGTACCCTGGAGTTAAATAAGGAGATTTGTTTGTAAATGATGTTTAGGTAGGGTTGCCAACTTCAGGTTGGGAAATTCCTGGAGATTTGGAGGTTGA
The DNA here is from genome assembly GCF_028583425.1 of Eublepharis macularius. Classification (NCBI taxonomy): domain Eukaryota; kingdom Metazoa; phylum Chordata; class Lepidosauria; order Squamata; family Eublepharidae; genus Eublepharis; species Eublepharis macularius. Next base: position 22,462,258 of record NC_072801.1, read on the forward strand.
CTGCGGGCAATTCAGGAGAAGAAGTTCTTCAATGTGGTATAAAGCCATAGAATCCACCCTCCAAAGCATCTTATCTGATCTCTGGAGATCAGATAAGATGTAATTCTGGGATGCCTCCAGCTCCACCTGGAGGTTGGCCACCCTATGGTTAGGTTTGGTCTAGGTTTTATGATTTGGATTGTCCTCCGTCCATGACATTTTCTTGTCTTGAGGAGGTGCTATTTGGTCCACTAGAGAAAGCCACGTTTTCCAAGATTTCTCCAATATACCAACATACTTCTGTTTTTTTTATCAGAAGTGATATAAGCGCACCGACTCTTCAGGCACGGGCAGGCAACAGAAAGGGTTGCTAGGAGATCTATACCAGAAGACCTGTTGTCCCTAGTCTAGAGAGTTCCAATGACCAGCCCAATTTCGCACCTGTCTAGTTAACCACAGCTAGGAGCTGTTCCTGAATGCTGTTATCAAGATACGCAGCACTAGGGTCTACTGACTTCTGTCATTTTCGTTTCCTTTCCTACCCTCTGTTCAAATACGTTATCTGCTTTTATCAGGGCTGCCTGTATCATTGCTGTTCAAAAGTTAGAGGCAAATTTGATGCTTGTTCATTCGTGAAGCTGGGCTCCCCCCCCCCACCTCATTTTTTTGCAACAATGTCTAGCTCCGTGGAGTGCAAAAGTAAAACGCACTAATTAATTTTCTGCATCACTGAAATGGAGCCGCCATCAAATGAGAAGGATTGCACACAGCCTGCAGTGAGACAGCCTGACATCTTCAGAGTAGTTACGTTACCCAGGGGAATCAATTTATGGTTACCAGATGTCCCCCCCCCTCCCCTACACACTCTTTTTAAAGGGTTATCCCACATTTTAAGAGAATTTCTATTTTCTACAGAACATAAAAGAACTCCAAATGTTAGCGATGATTCAGTTTTTGCAAATCAGGTGATGGAGAATGGGACATACCTTGCACCCAATGCTGGTTTTCTGTCTAGTTCTGCATCCCATACAATTTGATGGAAAATGTGTCTGTCATTCAAAATGAGCAGGATTTTAAGTGGCTTTGCACCTGCACAATAGGTGTCATGGGGGGGGGGCAGGGGAGAGAGCATTAGCGTGGCCGTCATTTTTGATACTGCTTCCGGCAACCCTATTTCACAAGTTTACATGACCATCTCTGTTACTAAAGTCTGTTTTAACCATTCTGTCAAACACTAGCATGGGATCAAGAAACGAAACCTGGGTTGGAACTATGCAGATAAAGTCGAAGCTGAAACTAGGCAGAGAGAAACAGGTATCATTTGCTACAGCTGGGATCACCAAGAGCAAGGAATGCTCCCGTGTTCCTGAATATTCCCATTTTCTTTTTTCTGTCTAAGAGCCAAGCTACAAGTGACATCTTACACAGGTTGGACACTTGTCAGCTTACTGCAAGTTTTGATGGGAAATGTAGGCATCCTGGTTTTACAGCTTGGCTCTCCATTACAGCTGCAAGACCAGGATGCCTACATTTCCCATCAAAACTTGAGGGAAGCTGACAAGTGTCCAACCTCTGTCAGGCGTCACTTGTAGCTTGGCTCTAAGTGAAGGGCTTCTGTTACCAGACTTGAGGATATTGTTGGGCAGGGATAAAATCTGATATGTGGGTTTTTTAAAGAACATGCAGTGAATTTTTACAGAGGGGACTATAAAGAGTATAACCCCCCTCCCACCCAACACACAAACACACACATTCTGAAGTGGTACAGTCCTTTCTGTCACCTCAGGATTCTTCGACCTCATTCCTCTACATGGGAGACAAATCTGAGTGGAGTAATCAAGGCTAAACAGAGGCAGGACAACAACAACAGCTGTTGAATTTCCATTGTTGCTCTTGACGGGCCTATTTAAGCCTGATCTACAAGCCTATATAGGTAGGGATCCCATCCCCCTGGTAGGTGAGTTCCCCCTCTCCCAGCCTCCACCTCCTGTCACCACTTACCTGGCTTGGGGGGGGGAAGGTGGGGAGAGATGGGCCTGGGAGGCTAGAAACCTCCTGGGAAAGCACGTGGTAGGCTCGCTCCCAGCGGGCATGACAACATCAATTCTGAAGTGATGTCATCATGGTGCCTGGCGGTGGGCATGCTCCTGTGCTTCACAGGGGCTGATGACTCCGCGCTTCTTCGCCATTACAAAGAACGTGAAGGTTGCTAACAGACTAACAGTGAAATCCTAAACAGAGTTATGCCAGTCTAAGCCCATTGAAAGCAATGGGCTTAGACTGGAGTGACTCTTCTTAGGATTTCATTGTAAATCACTTTTTAATATTCCTTCCAGGTTTTTATTTATTTTCTTCATTTACATTCCACCCTTCCTGAAGCGATTCAAGGCAGATTTTTTTAAAAAAATTAAAAACCAACAATATCATGAAAGCATACAATAAAAAACACGTTATCAATAAAACTATCTTGAAAATTACCTCACATACTGACACAAAAATAAAAAGATATTCCTTATAAAAATACTGTCTGAAACATTCCCTGTTTTGGAAATGCTACACAATGCCTTATTTGTTAGCCCTTCAGGGAAAACCGGCTGGCCATTGTATGAAAAAGGATGCTGGATTTGGTGGGCCACAGCTCTTGATCCAGTGGGGATATTCATTTGTTCTAAGGATGGGAGCATGGGGGAGCCTTCCTGACCGGTTCAGGGAGGCCCATTCTAGCAAGAGGGGGTGGCCACAAAGTTTGAGCACTGGCTATTGTTAATGTTACCCATGTGCTGAGTGGCACCTTGAAAAGGCCTTTCACAAGTCAGCCATGCTGGTGCAGTGGAGTATATCAGGCGGGTCCTGAACCCACTTGTAGATATGTGAGTTCAGGACCCGTTGAGATCTCATTGCTGGCTACCCATATTCAATTTTTTGTTCATTCACCTGTTTGGTCTGGATGTTAACAGAATTTACTTTGTTTCTCAAAACAAAATGGCGGCTAGTCTAAGTGAAGGATCGAATGACTGCCTCAGTTTGTCCGACAGACTTCTTTTCTGAATCCATTCTATTTTCTCTTTTCTTTCTTTTCTTTTTATTTGGTAGGATTCAGTATGGGTAATTTGATCTGAGATAGAGCCCCACGTGGAGATGGGTTCATGCCCTGCCTCAGTAAGCAGCAAAAATTGTTGTGGCTAGGGCTTCTTACTGATTGAAATTGAGCTGTTGAGGGAATTGGACTTCAGCCTGGGCTAAATGAGGCAAATGGACTTTGCCCTGCTGAAGGAGCATATTACTCCTGACTGAAATCTTAGCCAGGATAAAGTCAACATTAGGGATGTGCGTTTCGGCATTCAGAATGCCGAAAGAATGCCGAAACAAAAGTGTTTCGGCTTCTTTCGGGGAATGCCGAAACGTTTCGGGGAATGCCGAAACGTTTCGGGTAGCCGAAAGAAAAAAGCCGAAACGTTTCGGGATTCTTTCGGCTTTCTTTCGGCTTTTCTATGGGAAAATGCCTCCGTCTTCCAGGACGCCTGGAGGAGGCATTTTCCCACCGAATAAGCCCAAAATTGGTGGGGACCTTCCTCTAACCCTTCTCTAACAATCACCCAAGTTTCAGACAGTTTGGACTTTGGGGGGCCATGTTATGGCCCCCCAAAGCAGGTCCCCCCATCCTCCCATAAGAAAGCGAAGGAGCAGCATATTGTTAGCATGCTGCTGCTGATCTTTCTTCATTATTTCCTATGGGGAAAAAATGAAGAGGCAGGCTTCCTTTGCCAGGGGTGGCATTTTGCATGCAAAATGCCCCCCAGCCCTCAGGGGCCCTTCTCCCACCCCTCCTCCCACCTCCCACCAAGGCTCAGCCTGCTCCCACTTGGGGGGGCCATTTCATGGCCTCCCCAAGTAGGTGCTCTAATCTCTACCACTGACAGCTGGGGGAGGCTTGTGTTGCCAGGGGTGGCATTTTGCATGCAAAATGCCCCCCAACCCTCTGGGGCCCTTCTCCCACCCCTCCTCCCACCCCCCACCAAGGCTCAGCCTGCTCCCACTTGGGGGGGCATTTCATGGCCTCCCCAAGTAGGTGCTCTGCTCTCATCTCTACCACTGACAGCTGGGGGAGGCTTGTGTTGCCAGGGGTGGCATTTTGCATGCAAAATGCCCCCCAGCCCTCTGGGGCCCTTCTCCCACCCTTCCTCCCACCCCCCACCAAGGCTCAGACTGCTCCCACTTGGGGGGGGCATTTCATGGCCACCCCAAGTAGGTCCTCTCAGCCCCTAAAGTCCACCCCTTACAGCCCCACACAAACCCAATTCCCCCCCAGCTGCCACACACAGACCCAAATCCCCACATTAGCCCCTCACAGACCCAAATCCACCCCCACCTGCCCCACACCCATAACCCCAGGAACAGGCTGGCAAAGGCCAGCCCTCTCCCTTTGTTCCCTATGCTGGGAACTTCTAAACTCTCTTTCCCTGGGCAATTCTGCACAGCCCAGGGGTGCCACAATGGTGGGCACACTTCTGAGTGCCAGCTGGTCCCTGTGAAAGAGCACCTGAACCACAGACACCCTCCCTCAAATTCCCCCACCACCTACAGAGATGGCTGGCCAGCCAGCCCCATTGTTCCCTATGATGGGAACCAACTGCACAACAAAGAATAAAACAAGAACAACACAAAATAAAGTTTTTAAAAAATTATATTCTCCCTTCCAAAGTACAAGTAGGCAAAGCATTATGACACATTACACCAGCAGTCCCCCACACAGAAAAATTAAAACAAAACTCACTTAACATCAGAGAATCACAAAGCATGATTCCTGTCAAAAACACTTTATTTCTTGAACAGCTTTAGGTTACACAGCAGGGGGGAACACCAAAGGGCATGGCAGCACTATCTTACACAAAAATAACACAACTCCCTTAACATCAGAGAATCACAAAGCACAATTCCTGTTAAAAACACTTTATTTCTTGAAAAGCTTTAGGTTACACAGCAGGGGGGAACACCAAAGGGCATGGCAGCACTATCTTACACAAAAATAACACAACTCACTTACCATCAGAGAATCACAAAAACACAATTCCTGGGGAAAACACTTTATTTCTTGAACAGCTTTAGGTTACACAGTAGGAGGGCACAACAGGGCATGATAGCAATGTACTACAAAAAATAATACAACCACTTCACCGTTTTTGACAGCAATTGTGTTTGTGTGATTCTCTGATGTGAAGTGAGTTGTGTTATTTTTGTGTAGTACACTGCTTTCCTGCTCTGTGGTGCCTTCCTACTGTGTAACCTAAAGCTGTTCAAGAAATAAAGTGTTTTTAACAGGAATTGTGCTTTGTGATTCTCTGATGTTAAGGGAGTTGTGTTATTTTTGTGTAAGATAGTGCTGCCATGCCCTTTGGTGTTCCCCCCTGCTGTGTAACCTAAAGCTGTTCAAGAAATAAAGTGTTTTTGACAGGAATCATGCTTTGTGATTCTCTGATGTTAAGTGAGTTTTGTTTTAATTTTTCTGTGTGGGGGACTGCTGGTGTAATGTGTCATAATGCTTTGCCTACTTGTACTTTGGAAGGGAGAATATAATTTTTTTAAAACTTTATTTTGTGTTGTTCTTGTTTTATTCTTTGTTGTGCAGTTGGTTCCCATCATAGGGAACAATGGGGCTGGCTGGCCAGCCATCTCTGTAGGTGGTGGGGGAATTTGAGGGAGGGTGTCTGTGGTTCAGGTGCTCTTTCACAGGGACCAGCTGGCACTCAGAAGTGTGCCCACCATTGTGGCACCCCTGGGCTGTGCAGAATTGCCCAGGGAAAGAGAGTTTAGAAGTTCCCAGCATAGGGAACAAAGGGAGAGGGCTGGCCTTTGCCAGCCTGTTCCTGGGGTTATGGGTGTGGGGCAGGTGGGGGTGGATTTGGGTCTGTGAGGGGCTAATGTGGGGATTTGGGTCTGTGTGTGGCAGCTGGGGGGGAATTGGGTTTGTGTGGGGCTGTAAGGGGTGGACTTTAGGGGCTGAGAGGACCTACTTGGGGAGGCCATGAAATGCCCCCCCAAGTGGGAGCAGTCTGAGCCTTGGTGGGGGGTGGGAGGAAGGGTGGGAGAAGGGCCCCAGAGGGCTGGGGGGCATTTTGCATGCAAAATGCCACCCCTGGCAACACAAGCCTCCCCCAGCTGTCAGTGGTAGAGATGAGAGCAGAGCACCTACTTGGGGAGGCCATGAAATGCCCCCCCAAGTGGGAGCAGGCTGAGCCTTGGTGGGGGGTGGGAGGAGGGGTGGGAGAAGGGCCCCAGAGGGTTGGGGGGCATTTTGCATGCAAAATGCCACCCCTGGCAACACAAGCCTCCCCCAGCTGTCAGTGGTAGAGATTAGAGCACCTACTTGGGGAGGCCATGAAATGGCCCCCCCAAGTGGGAGCAGGCTGAGCCTTGGTGGGGGGTGGGAGGAGGGGTGGGAGAAGGGCCCCTGAGGGCTGGGGGGCATTTTGCATGCAAAATGCCACCCCTGGCAAAGGAAGCCTGCCTCTTCATTTTTTCCCCATAGGAAATAATGAAGAAAGATCAGCAGCAGCATGCTAACAATATGCTGCTCCTTCGCTTTCTTATGGGAGGATGGGGGGACCTGCTTTGGGGGGCCATAACATGGCCCCCCAAAGTCCAATCTGTCTGAAACTTGGGTGGTTGTTAGAGAAGGGTTAGAGGAAGGTCCTCACCAATTTTGGGCTTATTCGGTGGGAAAATGCCTCATCCAGGCGTCCTGGAAGACGGAGGCATTTTCCCATAGAAAAAAGCCGAAAGAATGCCGAAATAATGCCGAAAGAATCCCGAAAGCCTAAAGCCGAAAGAGATTCTTGTTTCGGCTTTCGGCTTTAACGATAGAGAATCTTCTTTCGGCTTTCTACTTTCGGCTATAGCCGAAAATTTTTGGCTTGCACACCCCTAGTCAACATTAAAAATCAGGGCTCTGTCCGACTTCCGGTTTGGGATTCATGGAGGTCTAACGCAGCTCCATTTGCGGAGCTGACCGGACTGCCGTTTTAACCGGCCGGAGGGGTGAAAATAACCCGCGGCCGACTGCTCTCAGGCGGGGAGCAGGCAAAGAACGCTCAAGACCCTAGGGTGAGTTAGATCTCGGACGAGGGGGGGCTCTACACAAGGAGTCTCCCCCCTGATCCTTGAGGTCCCACCTTGCGACGGGTCGGCTATAATCTCTGCGGCAGTTTTGGGGCCAATTCGGCTGGCATAAGACCTACATACCCAAGCTTCGATCGGGGAGGGAAGTCGAGAGGAGAATTTAAGATCGAAACAGCGATTACAACCCGAGAAAGCTGAAGAGAAGGTAAAGATCGCTATCTCTTGAAACGGGACAGATTGATAAAAACAGAGAAGAAAGAAAGTAGATTTTTAAACTGCAACAGACTAGTGAAAAGGAGGCGAAGACTCGGCAGGAGTTGTATTTTAAAAGAGACTAAATTTAAAGAAGTTATTGCAAAAATTGGACTATTGTTTTGAATACCTGTGGTTTCGGAGCTGTGGGAAAAAGACACCATCGCGAGACCTGCTGTGGGAAGACGGGAGACAGGAAGTGCGTAACAACAATAGAGTGGCTGGAGGGAAGCGGCCCTTGCCGACGGACAGGAAGCAGGGAATCGCCATTTTTGAAAGGGGAAGGGTCGCGGCTTCAGCGGAAGAGGAAGTAGGCCATCTTGGATTACAATAACATAGAGAAACCATAGAGAAAAGACGCCCGACATTTTGGATACAAAAAAAATTAATTTTGGCAAAGATTGGGACATTTGAAAAAAAGGAAAACATTTAAATATACGCCACGGAGCTAAGGAAGAGAGCAGATTCGTGGGAGCGAGCTAAAGCAAGCCCCACGATGTCGAAAAAAGAGTGGCAATCGGCGATAGAAAATTTGGACAAAAAACTTATAGACATGATGAAAGAACTTAAGGACACGAAACTGGAGCTTATTAAAGAGGTCAAAGAAGTTACACAGACAGTAAAGTCGGAGCTGTCAGAAGTGAAAAAAGGCGTGGAAACGATTAGTAGTGAATTACAAGGAACGCAGCAGAGAGTTAAAACAGTAGAAGACGCGATGGAGAATTTAATAGACACGCAACAAACAGAGATGAGACTGGTGAAGGGGAGGATGTCAGTTGCAGAAACTAAACACATGGAGAAGCAGCTTCGTTTTCGTGGTCTGCCGGAAGTGGAAGGGAAGTCAGCGCAAGAACAGATGACTGAGGTGTTGGCTGATTACCTGGGGAAGGAGGAGGAGGAAATTGTGGCTATCCTAGATGTGGCGTACCGTGTGAACTCGAGAATTGCAACCCAGAGGAAACTACCAAGGGATGTGATTGTGCAGTTTACAACTAGAAACATGAAAGAGAGGATTGTGACAAAACAATTTCAAGATCCATTGGAGATTGATGGCAAGACGATTATCATAATGAAGGAACTGCCCAGATCAGTGTTACTGGACAGGAAAAAATATAGAGTGCTAATTCAGACTTTGAAGGACATGAATATCAGGTACAGATGGGAGTTACCGGAAGGAGTGTCCTTTGAGTTTGGAGGGGCAAAAAAACGCATCAGATCTGAGCGGGAGATGGAGAGATTTATCAAGGACAATGAAAAAGACTTACCAACAAAACCATGAATATGGAGTGTAAAGTATTATCTTGGAATGTAAATGGACTAAACTCACCGAATAAGAGGAAAAATATTTTTCATTGGCTACTAAAACAAAAATGTGATATTGTTTGTTTGCAGGAGACCCATATTAGAAAACAGGATGCAAAATATTTAAAATCTGGAAAATTGGGCAAAGAATTTGTAGCGGCCTCTAACAAGAAAAAAAGAGGAGTGGTGTTGTACATAAAAGAGGAGCTGCAGCCAAAATTTGTTATGAGAGATGTGGAAGCTAGATTTGTAGCAGTGGAATGTAATTGGAATTTAAAGAGAGTGTTGGTAGTCGGACTTTATGCACCTAACGGTGCAAAGGAAAGCTTCTTTGAGGATTTAAGGAAGCATTTAGACGATCTTGTATATGACCAGATAATTCTTGCTGGAGATTTCAATGGAGTGACAGATTTGGAACTAGACAAAAAGACTACAACAGCACAAAAGAAAAGAGGACTATTGCCAAAGCTTTTTTTTGAGTTGATTCAACAAGAGACTCTCGAAGACGTATGGAGGAGAGAATATCCTAAAACCAAACAGTTTACTTTTTATTCTGCAAGGCATCTTACATTATCAAGAATTGATATGATCTGGGCCTCAAAGGACTTAGCGTTATGGACTAAGGAGGTAGAAATAATGCCGATGGTAGGCTCAGATCACAATCCAATTATGTGGAAATTTGGAAAAAGGAGGAAAAGGAAAGCCTGGAGAATAAATGAGGACTTGTTACAGGAAAGTGAGAATATGGAAATATTGAGAAGAGAGACAAAGTTTTTTATACAATACAACGTGAATAAAGAAGTACCAACCAATAAAGTTTGGGATGCTTACAAGGCGGTTGTAAGGGGCATACTAATGGACTTAAATGGCAGAGCAAGGAAAAAGAAAGAGGAGAAAAGACAAGAGATTGAGGAGAAAATAAAGGCCAAAGAAGCACAGTTAAAAAAGAGACCAGGGAAAAAGAAAATATATCAGGAAATCAAAATTCTTCAAGAACAGTTAACAGCAATGAGTAATAAAGAATTGGAGTGGAACCTTAAAAGACTGAATCAAAAAGCTTTTGAGGGTGCTAATAAACCTGGGAAATATTTGGCATGGCAATTGAAGAAGAAAAGGGAAAAGAAAATAATAAACAAAATCTGTGAAGAAAACAAAACGTATCTGGAACAGACTACCATTAGTAGAGCCTTTTATAAATTTTATGCTAAGCTGTATAATAAAAAAGAAGTAACCAAAGAATCAATAGCATCATATTTGGAGAAAACTAAACTTCCAGAGATCTCGGAAGCTTGGAGAAATAAGTTGAATAGTGAAGTAACCGATGAGGAAATAAGTAAGGCAATACAATCTGCAAATCTAGGAAAGGCGCCAGGGCCAGATGGACTTACGGCTAAATTTTACAAGACAATGGCCAACGAACTGGCACCATTCCTAAAAGAGGTGATGAACGGAGTTTTTAGGGATCAAAGAATTCCAGACACTTGGAGCGAAGCGAATATATCATTGATCCCAAAAGAGGGCCAAGATCTGACTAACGTGAAAAATTACAGGCCTATATCATTACTTAACAATGACTACAAAATTTTTGCGAAGATATTGGCGGAGAGACTGAAGGGGTGGCTCTCGGAAGTCATAGAGGAAGAACAAGCAGGCTTTTTGCCAGACAGACAAATAAGAGACAATTTAAGGACAGTGATCAATGCTATTGAATACTATGATAAGCGTTGTGATAAAGAGGTTGGTTTCTTCTTTGTAGACGCTGAAAAAGCGTTTGACAATTTAAACTGGGATTTTTTGTTTGCCACTATGGAAAAGCTACAACTGGGAGAAAGATTCATCAGAGCAATTAAAGAAATTTATAGAGACCAGACTGCAGCAATTGTAGTGAATGATGAACTGACTAAGAAATTGACGATTAGTAAAGGAACAAGACAAGGTTGCCCGTTATCTCCATTGTTGTTCATTTTAGTATTGGAGATTCTGATGATACAAATACGACAAGATGAGGAAATACGAGGAATAAAAATAAAGGACTACTCATACAAGGTTAGAGCATTTGCAGATGACATAATGTTAATTGTAGAAGATCCATTGGAGAACATGCCAAAAGTGATAGATAAGATCAAGGAGTTTGGTGACTTGGCAGGTTTCTTCATTAACAAAAAGAAGTCAAAGATATTATGCAAAAACATGACTAAGCAGAAACAACAATTGTTAATGGAAACAACGGACTGTGAAGTAACTAGTAAGGTGAAATACTTGGGAGTTGAGCTGACTGCAAAAAATATAGATTTGTTCAAGAATAATTATGAAAAATTATGGACTCAGATAGAGAGAGACTTGATCAAATGGAATAGACTGAATCTGTCATGGTTGGGCAGGATTGCAGCAGTTAAGATGAATGTGTTACCAAGAGTAATGTTTTTGCTACAGACAATACCAATCATCAGAGACTCTAAACAATTTGAAAAATGGCAGAGGAAAATATCAGATTTTGTTTGGGCAAGCAAGAAGCCTCGAGTGAAAGTAAAAGTTTTACAAGATGCAAAGGAAAGAGGCGGAATGCAACTGCCCAACTTGAGACTTTATCATGATGCAATCTGCCTAGTTTGGTTAAAAGAGTGGATGACGTTAAAGAATAAGAAACTATTAGCCCTAGAGGGATATAAAAAAATTTTTGGATGGCACGCATACCTATGGCACGACAAAGTAAAGGTCAACTCGATGTTCCTACATCATTTTGTAAGGAGAAGTTTATATACAATCTGGAAGAAGTACAGAATTTACTTACAAGAAGGAACCCCCTTGTGGGTGGTTCCATACGAGGTGATAGATCCGAGAGCTGTTGATAATGAACAACAATGTTTAACATACAAAGAAATAACTAAAATTGAAGTATCTAAACTTAGAATAAAGACGCAAGAGGAACTATCACCTAACTACGATTGGTTCCAGTACAGACAGATTAGAGATTTATACAATTCGGACTCTGTAAAAGGGGGCATACGAACAGAGAACTTGGAACTAGAGCAGACCCTTCTTAAAGAAGACAAGAAAAGAATATCCAAGGTATACCAAGTACTGTTGAAATGGTATACTGAGGATGAGATAGTTAAAACACAGATGGTGAAATGGGCTATAAATTTCAATAAAGAAATAACAATGGAGGCATGGGAATACTTGTGGAAAACTACAATGAAGACAACGACATGTATCAATATTAAAGAGAACATTTTCAAAATGATCTATCGTTGGTACATGACACCAAAGAAGATTGCGCTAGGGAACTTGAATACTTCTAATAAATGCTGGAAATGTAAGAAACATGAGGGCTCCCTCTATCATATGTGGTGGTCGTGTGAGGTAGCTAGGCAGTTCTGGGGGGAAATAATAAGAGAAATGAGTGAAATTTTACAGTTTCAAATAAATAAGAACCCAGAACTCCTGCTGCTAAACTTGGGAATGGAGGGAATTCCAGCCCATCATAGGACGTTGATTTTTTATATGACTGCAGCAGCTAGACTTTTGTATGCGCAGAAATGGAAAGTACAAGAAGTACCAACTATTGAAGATTGGATCTACAAATTGCTGTATATGGCTGAAATGGACAAGATGACAAGAAAACTGAGAGATCTGGACTCAGGGCAGTTTAACACAGACTGGGAGAAGCTGAAACAATATCTGGAGAAGAAATGGGAGGTGGGAGGAAAACTGTGGCAGTTTGAGAACTACTGAAGTATAATAAAAGTATAAAAGAGAGGGGTGACTTTACCGGGGGAGGAAGAGAAATGTGAATTTATAAGCAGTTAGATTAATTGATTGAGATATATATAGATATGTATAGGTTAACTGATAGAGAATAATTAATGATAAGGTTTAAACATGAGGATTGACTAACTAACAATATTTTCTTTCTTTGACAAGATTTATATGCACCAAACTGAATGTATAGAAGAGTTAAATTGATTGAGTATCTGAGGAGTTATACAGAATTACCATAAAAAGATGAAATGAGTAATACATAGAGAACAAATCAAATTGTTTGATTTAAATGTGGGAAATTTTTATGGTTTATGATATATAGGTTTATATAGAAATATTCAAAACTGGAAAATGGGATAAATTGTTTATCTAAAGACGTATAGTTTGGGTGTATAATAAGTAAGGGAGTTAAAGATGTACTGCTTAATATAATGGAGAATGTATATCTGTTTTAGATAGAGGAATTTAATAGAGTAAGGGAAAAGGGACAGAGGGTGGGAAAGCTGTTGGAAGTCAACAAAAGGGGGGGAAAGGGAGGGGGTTAGAAACGGAAAATTAGGGGAAAATTGATTGTAACGCAAAAATAATAATGTTCTAACCCAATAAAAAACTTTTCAAAAAAAAAAAAATCAGGGCTCTGTCCAAAATGCTTGCTAATTCTATATTTACCTCAAGACAAGTAGATTGGAGGCAGCCAATCTGATTACTGGACCGGGGTGGGGTGGGGGTGGAATTCACCTGGCCTAAAATTGATGTTTTTCTTCCATAAACTCTCAAACAGACTACAGTGACACACATTACCTGGGGCTGCCCTTGAAGACTACAAAAGTGTCGGGTGGGGAAGAATGCTATTGCTACCTGTTAACTGGGGTGAGCCACTATGAACATATTGTAATAAGTTTGGGGGCTTCGAGGAGGTGAGAAGGAACAAGGAGATTTGTGGCTTTTGTTCACTTGCTATTTGGAAGATTTTTATTGGCACAAGACAATAGCATGAGGGGGTCCCCTATTTTTATTGCTCCTCATGCACAGAATACTCCACATTGAGCAGCAAAAACAAAGACCATCCCCACTTGCTATTTTAGAAAACAGGTTGGGGAGGGAGGCAGGAGCCTTTCCTCCTCCTACAATGGTGTTCTGAGGCTGTTTCTTTTTAAACAGCCATTCCCCATAGCTGCAGTGTGGCTTCAGGGAACCTGAGCTGGTTTGGGGAACTCGGATCTAACTCTCTAAAAACCTTCACGCCTAGTTTGACCCTAAGGCAGCTACATTTAATGAGGAACCATGGCTCAGTGGTAGAGCTTCTGCTTTGCATGCATAGGATCCCAGGTTCAATTCCTGGCACCTCCAGCTAAAAGGATCAGGTCATGGGTGAAGTGAAAGACCTCCATTTGAGCAGGGTAAATAGGTTCCCGGTATTTACCTGGACAGTCCAGTATTTTGGGAGACTGTTCAGGAAAAAGGTTCCCCAAAGACCAGGCACCTCCTCTCTGCTTCTCTAGGCACCCAGCACTCCTGTGCAGTGCTGTTAGGAGTGGCTAACCAGCCCAGGCACCTGGCTGACCTCCTGCAGCTGTGTGGTGCTAACTCAGGCACCTGAGTGGTCTCCTGCAACTGTGTGCACCTGCAGGAGCGGCCAGCCAGCCCAGACCCCAGTGCAGCCTCAGTGGTGCTCCCGCCAGCCTCCTGCAGCTGCATGACCCCAGCAGGAGCAGAGCTAGTTTGGACATCCGGAAGTGAGGCTGGTGTGATGTCACTTCCGTTAGTGATGTCATTGCACAGGCTGGGAGCATTTGCATACCTCACACAGGCACGAAACTAAAAAAAAATAATAGGTAAGTGCCACCACCTCTCCCCAGAGTCTGGTATGAAACCTTGGAGGGCTACTGCCAGTCAGAGCAGAAAATACTGCCAGACCAATGGTCTGACTTAGTATAAGGTATGTTCATGTTTGTATGTCATTGATGCATGAGGAAAACCCATCCTTAAAAGTGCAGCATAACTGGGGGGGAGGGGTGTCTCCCTTGCTTAGGGTTACCAACCCCCAAGTGACGCTTTGAGATCTCCTGTAATTCCCATTGACCTCCAGACTTCAGTTCCCATGGGGCAAATGTTTGTTGTGAAGGGTGGATGTTATGGCATCATATCCTGCTGAGGTCCCTCTTCTCCCCAGGCTCTGATCCCAAATCTCCAAGAAAGCTACCCTTGCTGGATGACTCCAAGCAAAGGCCTGACACTCACCTATCAGGAATGCTTTAGCTTTGGACTTCCTGTACTGAGCAGGAAGTTTAACAAGGAGGCCCCTTCCCACTCGAGGCCTTTATGACAGGCCCCGAAATAGAGATTCATGGGTTTATTTCTCACAGATAGGTTACCATCCTCCGTGAGGGGCCTGGAGAATTACAACTGATCTTCAAACAACAGAGATCAGTTCTCCTAGAGGAAATGGCAGCATTGATGGGCTGACTGTAGAGCTTAGGAGAAATGGAAGAGTAGAATTTAGGAGTAGAGTTTAGGAGAAATGGAAGACCTTGAAGGACGTCACATTCCTGCTGAGCTCCTGCCCCACCCCAAACTCCACCCTCTCTAGGCATTGTCCCCAGAGAGGCAAACTGAAATGGTGATATATGAATTGAATCTGATGGCTTTTGAATTCCGGCATCCAACCTAGAATAAATAAATATTTGAGGTGAAATGACAGGTTGAGTTAACACACCCTTATGGTGTATGGAGGGTGTCTGTTGTGTGCCTAGAGATACCTAATCCCCATTAAGTGATCTTCTGGAGTATATGGAAAGCCAATAAACAGAGAGATTTGTCTCTCTCTGTTTCCTCAGCAACAAGGACTCTTTGGGTGACTTTTCCGCTCCAGGGGCAGAATCTATTTCAGTTGGGAATCGGATTTGGAGTGGCTGGCGCTTAAAATTAGTAAAGAGCCGATTGGACCTATTGGCCTGTAGCACCAGGAATATTTTGCAAATGTGTCTCTGCTCGGAGATGGCAGCCTGCCACAGAAACGCTTTCATCGCGACACGATTATCAAAACCTCAGTGTTCAACTTGTATCATTAAAAAGACTGAACGACGCATTCACCTATGTGAGACGAAACAGCCCCCCGGACCCATAACAATTATGAGAACACCTTTTCCGTTATTAAGTTCTCCCCCAGAGCAAGGAGGCAAGTATCGATCCAGCCTCAGGTTTAATTTACAAACTGTATTTATACAATAACTCAGTTGGAGCACTCAGTGGAGGAGGGGGAAGAATTACACCAGGCAGTTCAGCGTGCATCTCTATCTCACAAGAAAAAATTTCCTCTTTTTTAAAACAAAATCACAGCATGGGGGGTTGGAGTGGCTGTCTATTATTGGGAGGTGCTGAGAACTGCGGCTTTCGAACATTATAGCGAGACCATTGGTGTCTTTCCTTGAGTCATAGTACTATCTAGGTATTGGGGCAGAGGATTACAATGGACATCACTCGCTGCCTGGAAAAGAACAGAGACTCAAATCAACAGTGCAGGTAGAGTTGCCAGGTCCCTCTATCCTCTCAGCAGGAGGATAAGGGTCTGGAACTTACCCTCGGGCGTGCACGCACATCAGCGGCAGCGTGATGACGTCACTTCCGGAAGTGATGTCACTACACCACGTGTGTGGCAATGTCACTTCTTTTTTTTTTTTTGAAAAATTTTTATTGGGTTAGAACATTTTTATTTTTACATTACAGTCAATTTTCCCCTAATTTTTCGTTTCTAACCCCCTCCCTTTCCCCCCCTTTTGTTGACTTCCAACAGCTTTCCCACCCTCTGTCCCTTTTCCCTTACTTCTATTAAGTTCCTCTGTCTAAAACAGATATACATTCTCCATTATATTAAGCAGTACATCTTTTACTTATTATACACCCAAACTATACGTCTTTAGATAAACAATTTATCCCATTTTCCAGTTTTGAATAATTCTATATAAACCTATATATCATAAACCATAAAATTTAAATCAAATTTAAATCAAACAATTTGATTTGTTCTCTATATATTACTCATTTCAACTTTTTATGGTAATTCTATATAACTCCTCAGATACTCAATCAATTTAACTCTTCTATACATTCAGTTTGGTGCATATAAATCTTGTCAAAGAAAGAAAATATTGTTAGTTAGTCAATCCTCATGTTTAAACCTTATCATTAATTATTCTCTATCAGTTGACCTATACATATCTATATATATCTCAATCAATTAATCTAACTGCTTATAAATTCACATTTCTCTTCCTCCCCCGGTAAAGTCACCCCTCTCTTTTATACTTTTATTATATTTCAGTAGTTCTCAAACTGCCACAGTTTTCCTCCCACCTCCCATTTCTTCTCCAGATATTGTTTCAGCTCCTCCCAGTCTGTGTTGAACTGCCCTGAGTCCAGGTCTCTCAGTTTTCTTGTCATCTTGTCCATTTCAGCCATATACAGCAATTTGTAGATCCAATCTTCAATAGTTGGTACTTCTTGTACTTTCCATTTCTGCGCATACAAAAGTCTAGCTGCTGCAGTCATATAAAAAATCAACGTCCTATGATGGGCTGGAATTCCCTCCATTCCCAAGTTTAGCAGCAGGAGTTCTGGGTTCTTATTTATTTGAAACTGTAAAATTTCACTCATTTCTCTTATTATTTCCCCCCAGAACTGCCTAGCTACCTCACACGACCACCACATATGATAGAGGGAGCCCTCATGTTTCTTACATTTCCAGCATTTATTAGAAGTATTCAAGTTCCCTAGCGCAATCTTCTTTGGTGTCATGTACCAACGATAGATCATTTTGAAAATGTTCTCTTTAATATTGATACATGTCGTTGTCTTCATTGTAGTTTTCCACAAGTATTCCCATGCCTCCATTGTTATTTCTTTATTGAAATTTATAGCCCATTTCACCATCTGTGTTTTAACTATCTCATCCTCAGTATACCATTTCAGCAATACTTGGTATACCTTGGATATTCTTTTCTTGTCTTCTTTAAGAAGGGTCTGCTCTAGTTCCGAGTTCTCTGTTCGTATGCCCCCTTTTGCAAAGTCTGAGTTGTATAAGTCTCTAATCTGTCTATACTGGAACCAATCATAGTTAGGTGATAGTTCCTCTTGCGTCTTTATTCTAAGTTTAGATACTTCAATCTTAGTTATTTCTTTGTACGTTAAACATTGTTGTTCATTATCCACAGCTCTCGGATCTATCACCTCATATGGAACCACCCACAAGGGGGTTCCTTCTTGTAGGTAAGTTCTATACTTCTTCCAGATTGTAAATAGACTTCTCCTTACAAAATGATGCAGGAACATCGAGTTGACCTTTACTTTGTCATGCCATAGGTATGCGTGCCATCCAAAAATTTTTTTATATCCCTCTAGGGCTAATAGTTTCTTATTCTTTAATGTCATCCACTCTTTTAGCCAAACTAGGCAGATTGCATCATGGTAAAGTCTCAGATTGGGCAGTTGCATTCCGCCTCTCTCCTTTGCATCTTGTAAAACTTTTACTTTCACTCGAGGCTTCTTGCCTGCCCAAACAAAATCTGATATTTTCCTCTGCCATTTTTCAAATTGTTTAGAGTCTCTGATGATTGGTATTGTCTGTAACAAAAACATTACTCTTGGTAACACATTCATCTTAACTGCTGCAATCCTGCCCAACCATGACAGGTTCAATCTATTCCATTTGATCAAGTCTCTCTCTATCTGAGTCCATAATTTTTCATAATTATTCTTGAACAAATCAATATTTTTTGCAGTCAGCTCAACTCCCAAGTATTTCACCTTACTAGTTACTTCACAATCCGTTGTTTCCATTAACAATTGTTGTTTCTGCTTAGTCATGTTTTTGCATAATATCTTTGACTTCTTTTTGTTAATGAAGAAACCTGCCAAGTCTCCAAACTCCTTGATCTTGTCTATCACTTTTGGCATGTTCTCCAGTGGGTCTTCTACAATTAACATTATGTCGTGTGCAAATGCTCTGACCTTATATGAATAGTCCTTTATCTTTATTCCTCGTATTTCCTCATCTTGTCGGATTTGTATCATCAGAATCTCCAATACTAAAATGAACAACAATGGAGATAACGGGCAACCTTGTCTTGTTCCTTTACTAATCGTCAATTTCTTGGTCAGTTCATCATTCACTACAATTGCTGCAGTCTGGTCTCTATAGATTTCCTTGATTGCTCTGACGAATCTTTCTCCCAGTTGTAGCTTTTCCATAGTGGCAAACATAAAGTCCCAGTTTAAATTGTCAAACGCTTTTTCAGCGTCTACAAAGAAGAAACCAACCTCTTTGTCACAACGCTTGTCGTAGTATTCAATAGCATTGATCACTGTCCTTAAGTTGTCTCTTATTTGTCTGTCTGGCAAAAAGCCTGCTTGTTCCTCCTCTATGACTTCCGAGAGCCACCCCTTCAATCTCTCCGCCAATATCTTCGCAAAAATTTTATAGTCATTATTAAGTAGTGATATAGGTCTGTAATTTTTCACGTTGGTCAGGTCTTGGCCCTCCTTTGGGATCAATGATATATTCGCTTCACTCCAAGTATCTGGAATCCCTTGATCCCTAAAAACTCCATTCATCACCTCTTTTAGGAATGGTGCCAGTTCATTGGCCATTGTCTTATAAAATTTAGCCGTAAGTCCATCTGGCCCTGGCGCCTTTCCTAGATTTGCAGATTGTATTGCCTTGCTTATTTCCTCGTCAGTTACTTCACTGTTCAGCTTACTTCTCCAAGCTTCCGAGATTTCTGGAAGTTTGGTTTTCTCCAGATATGATGCTATTGATTCTTTGTTTACTTCTTTTTTATTATACAGCTTAGCATAGAATTTATAGAAGGCTCTACTAATGGTAGTCTGCTCCAAGTACGTTTTATCTTCTTCACATATTTTATTTATTATTTTCTTTTCCCTTTTCTTCTTCAATTGCCATGCCAAATATTTCCCAGGTTTATTAGCACCCTCAAACGCTTTTTGATTCAGTCTTTTAAGATTCCACTCCAATTCTTTATTACTCATTGCTGTTAGCTGTTCTTGAAGAATTTTGATTTCCTGGTATATTTTCTTTTTCCCTGGTCTCTTTTTTAACTGTACTTCTTTGGCTTTTATTTTCTCCTCAATCTCTTGTCTTTTCTCCTCTTTCTTTTTTCTTGCTCTGCCATTTAAGTCCATTAGTATGCCCCTTACAACCGCCTTGTACGCATCCCAAACTTTATTGGTTGGTACTTCTTTATTCACGTTGTATTGTATAAAAAACTTAGTCTCTCTTCTCAATATTTCCATATTCTCACTTTCCTGTAACAAGTCCTCATTTATTCTCCAGGCTTTCCTTTTTCTCCTTTTTCCGAATTTCCACATAATTGGGTTGTGATCTGAGCCTACCATCGGCATTATTCCTACCTCCTTAGTCCATAACGCTAAGTCCTTTGAGGCCCAGATCATATCAATTCTTGATAATGTAAGATGCCTTGCAGAATAAAAAGTAAACTGTCTGGTTTTAGGATATTCTCTCCTCCATACGTCTTCGAGAGTCTCTTGTTGAATCAACTCAAAAAAAAGCTTTGGCAATAATCCTCTTTTCTTTTGTGCTTTTGTAGTCTTTTTGTCTAGTTCCAAATCTGTCACTCCATTGAAATCTCCAGCAAGAATTATCTGGTCATATACAAGATCGTCTAAGTGCTTCCTTAAGTCCTCAAAGAAGCTTTCCTTTGCACCGTTAGGTGCATAAAGTCCGACTACCAACACTCTCTTTAAGTTCCAGTTACATTCCACTGCTACAAATCTAGCTTCCACATCTCTCATAACAAATTTTGGCTGCAGCTCCTCTTTTATATACAACACCACTCCTCTTTTTTTCTTGTTGGAAGCCGCTACAAATTCTTTGCCCAATTTTCCAGATTTTAAATATTTTACATCCTGTTTTCTAATATGGGTCTCCTGCAAACAAACAATATCACATTTTTGTTTTAGTAGCCAATGAAAAATATTTTTTCTCTTATTCGGTGAGTTTAGTCCATTTACATTCCAAGATAATACTTTACTCTCCATATTCATGGTTTTGTTGGTAAGTCTTTTTCATTGTCCTTAATAAATCTCTCCATCTCCCGCTCAGATCTGATACGCTTTTTTGCCCCTCCAAACTCAAAGGACACTCCTTCCGGTAACTCCCATCTGTACCTAATGTTCATGTCCTTCAAAGTCTGAATTAACACTCTATATTTTTTCCTGTCCAGTAACACTGATCTGGGCAATTCCTTCATTATGATAATCGTCTTGCCATCAATCTCCAATGGGTCTTGAAATTGTTTTGTCACAATCCTCTCTTTCATATTTCTAGTTGTAAACTGCACGATCACATCCCTTGGTAGTTTCCTCTGGGTTGCAATTCTCGAGTTCACACGATACGCCACATCTAGGATAGCCACAATTTCCTCCTCCTCCTTCCCCAGGTATTCAGCCAACACCTCAGTCATCTGTTCTTGCGCTGACTTCCCTTCAACTTCTGGCAGACCACGAAAACGAAGCTGCTTCTCCATGTGTTTAGTTTCTGCAACTGACATCCTCCCCTTTACCGATCTCATCTCTGTTTGTTGCGTTTCTATTAAATTCTCCATCGCGTCTTCTACTGTTTTGACTCTCTGTTTCGTTCCTTGTAATTCACTGCTAATCGTTTCCACGCCTTTTTTCACTTCTGACAGCTCCGACTTTACTGTCTGTGTAACTTCTTTGACCTCTTTAATAAGCTCCAATTTCGTGTCCTTAAGTTCTTTCATCATGTCTATAAGTTTTTTGTCCAAATTTTCTATTGCCGATTGCCACTCTTTTTTCGACATCGTGGGGCTTGCTTTAGCTCGCTCCCACGAATCTGCTCTCTTCCTCAGCTCCGTGGCGTATAATTAAACGTTTTCCTTTTTTTTCAAATGTCCCAATCTTTGCCAAAATTAATTTTTTATATCCAAAATGTCGGGCGTCTTTTCTCTATGGTTTCTCTATGTTATTATAATCCAAGATGGCCTACTTCCTCTTCCGCTGAAGCCACGACCCTTCCACTTTCAAAAATGGCGATTCCCCACTTCCTGTCCCTTGGCAAGGGCCGCTTCCCTCCAGCCACTCTATTGTTATTACGCACTTCCTGTCTCCCATCTTCCCACAGCAGGTCTCGCGATGGTGTCTTTTTCCCACAGCTCCAAGACCACAGGTATTCAAAACAATAGTCCGATTTTTGTAATAACTTCTTTAAACTTAGTCTCTTTTAAAATACAACTCCTGCCGAGTCTTCACCTCCTTTTCACTAGTCTGTTGCAGTTTAAAAATCTACTTTCTTTCCTCTCTGTTTTTGTCAATCTGTCCCGTTTCAAGAGATAGCGATCTTTACCTTCTCTTCAACTTTCTCGGGTTGTAATCGCTGTTTCGATCTTAAATTCTCCTCTCGACTTCCCTCCCCGATCGAAGCTTGGGTATGTAGGTCTTATGCCAGCCGAGTTGGCCCCAAAATTGCCGCAGAGATTATAGCCGACCCGTCGCAAGGTGGGACCTCAAGGATCGGGGGGGAGACTCCTTGTGTAGAGCCCCCCCTCGTCCGAGATCTAGCTCACCCTAGGGTCTTGAGCGTTCTTTGCCTGCTCCCCGCCTGAGAGCAGTTGGCCGCGGGTTATTTTCACCCCTCCGGCCGGTTAAAACGGCAATCCGGTCAGCTCCGCAAATGGAGCTGCGTTAGACCTCCATGAATCCCAAACCGGAAGTCGCAATGTCACTTCTGTAAGTGACGTCATTGCGCCAGCTACGGGAGCGCTCCCATGCTCTGATTTGGCTGGTTTGGGGCCAAATTGGAGCACAGGGATGCTCCTGCGGCCAGCGCGAGGGGTGGGAGCATGCACATGGTGCATGATCCTGAAGTGCATGCCAGTGGTGGGCATGGTCCAGGAGTTTGCACCCTCCCGCCGATTGCTCAGTGATCGGCGGATAAAGGGGCAAATCCCCGGGAGTTTGTCCACCACCGGCAGGCACCTGGTAACCCTAAGTGCAGGGTAGGGACAGGGAATTGAAGTGTTATTACACGAGATGGAGAGATCTGGGAGTTTATTACCTTCATTGTTCTCTTCACTTTATCCACACAGCAACCCTGTGAGGTAGGTTTGGCTGAGGGTGTGTGACTAACCCAAGGTCACGAGGTCGGTTGTCAAACAGAACAAAGGGATGATTGGGATCTTTGCACAGAGCTAGAAAAGCAAGAGTTGAAGCTTACATGCAAAGTTCTAAGTATCACATCACCATCCCTGTTTTCGCTGTTTGGAGAGTGCCGGTTTAAATGTTTCTATTGTCGGTTGCTAGTGTTGTCAGTCATCAGGTTTTATCCCGCCTCCCTGGATCTCTAGAACCAAAATCTCTAACAGGAGAGAGGTAGGGGATATGGGCTTCATTGGACTCAGGTAGAAGTTCCGGCACTGGAAAGTGAAATGCTCATGGCCTGCTTCTGTCACATACACCCACTACAGGAAGGGATGCAGCTCGGTCACGGAGCCCACACTTGGCTTATAGATAGTTGCAGGCTCTATCTTTGGTGCCCCAGTGAAAGCACCTTATGGAACCACACATTCATGCATGTAGAATCCCATTGTGGCTGCTGTGCTTTTCAATGCAATCGTGTTCATCTATAGATAAAAGATTTTCTTCATTTGAGTTGTGGTCAGATTGTAAAGTATGAGTATCACTCTCAAACACGATAAACTCCCAGTGTTTACAATTCTTCCAATTTGAAGAGCAAACGTTTCCAATGCACATGTTCTCACATTGGTTTCTTTGTGCCCCCCCCAGTCTGCCTTCTGTTTAAATCCTCATAGAAGGCGGGGGGAGGGAGCTGCCTAGTTTGTTTCTCTGGTATTCCAGCCAGTGACATATTTAATTTAATTTAATTTATTATATTTATATTCCGCCCTCCCTGCTTTCGCAGGCTCAGGGCGGATAACAAATACAAACATGTTTTAAAACATTTAAAAACATTAAATAATACATTTAAAAACATTTAAAAACATTAAATATAACAATTCATGCTGCCCAGTGGTTCATACATGCCTCTGTGTTTGCATAGGGGAGATGGTTTAACCCCCCCTTCACGGGGGGGGGGGCGGCAATCATATGGCAATCATATGCCAATGATTGGTAGAAATTGGACAGAAATGCTGTCCTCAGAAACCCCAGCTAAGATGTTTGGCAGAAAGATCACCTAACAAGCTCCTTAGCATAAAGTGTTACTCTTTCCTCTCAATTTTCAAGCAGAGACCTAGAAATCCAAAGCAGATAGGGAGATAGCAGAATAACCAACAGACAAGAAAGTTTTGTGCAAACCCTCAGTGGTTGAGCGGAGCTGGAAGGTTTGGTCAAAGCTTGCAAGCTCTCTAGTCTTGGTGGAGGGATTGAATTATAATTCATTAACTAGATCTCTCCTTGTGAAGAATGTACTAAAGCATTCCAAAAAATAAGTAAGGGACGGAGGAACAAACTACAATGCATTCAGTAGTAGCTGCCCCTTTTCCTTTAGACAGTATTGATCTGTGTGAATGATGGACTCCGTGATACAATGGATGAAGGTTAGAAATCTTTGTGGGCACCAATGGATCCATCAACAGTAGCCAATATCTTTGGCTGAGAAATATAGCTGCTGCTTATTTGACGGAGTGCCTGTCAGAAGACAATGGCATTTCTTCCAAGTGGGTTCCTTGTTCCTCAGAGACAAAATGAAGAATAAAATGCCCTTGATTACTTTCCTCCTGCAGCAGAGTTCACTTAATTAAACAGTATAAGGGGAATCACTGGCAGAGAATGTGATGTGCTTCTCAGAAAGCCTCCGGTTCAAATCTCATCTCAGCCATGAAAACCAGCTATGATCAACATGAGAAGGCAGGAAAGGAATGCTAATATTTGGAACCCAAGTCACAAAAATTATCAGTTAAAATTATCACCCTTTGTAAGAGCAGCAGGAGATCAGATCACTCAAATAATCAGGACTGGTTTTCTTTGCAGTGATAGCCCTGGGTGGCTTCCCAGTTTCCTGCAATCTCCCTGGTGTTTGTTCTACTGCCTGTCGATCACTGGTGATCAGCAGGAGGAGGCATGTCCCCTGGAGATCACCTGCCACTGGCAGGCAACCTGGGAAAGCACGCACCGGGAGCACTTCCAGTGGGCCATGACAATGTCACTTCCAGGAAATGATGTCATCATGCCTGCCACGAGAATGTCCCTGTGCTTTGCTGGGGTCAATCTTAGCACCAAACAGCCAAGAATTAGCCCCACACAAAGCACGGGGGCATGCCTGTGGCTGGCGTGATGATGTCACTTCCCAGAAGTGACATCATCATTCAAACGCACACAAAAATGAACACACAGAAGGCACAAGGTAAGTGCCAGATCTACCCCTCCTGTCAGGAGGTTATAAGGACCTAGAAACCCTAGTCTAATTTAATAATGTAATTTTTTCTTCTTTTTGGTCATATTTTTACCTCCTCTTTCCAGGATCTTGGAGTGGCCTACAGGTTTTCTCCTTGTCATATCCTCACAACAGCCCTGTGGGGTAAGTTGAACTCATAGAGAGAGTAACTGCCTCAAGCCACCCAATGAGCTTCTAAATTCTAAAACCAATGCTCTAACCACTACAGTACACTGGGAGGAGTTGGAACCACTAGAAAGCATTGCTCCTAGTCTTCCATTTGATCTACTCCTTGCTGATCCAAACAGAAGCACCTTGCGCATGTGCTCTGCAGATGCACCAAAACAGTACATGGTCTCTGTTGTGCATAGCTGCACAAAAGGATGTGTAAAACCTGAAGAAGGAAATGAGTTACTAATGAATCATTGAACCTTTGGCTCATGTGGGCCCTGCCTCAATCAGAGCCAATAGCACCTTCATCAAAAGGACACAATTTTTTGCTTTTCACAATCCCATAAGAAACTGAAGCATTTATAGTATCCGTCTCTTCCACAGTCAGATAGCACTGGGGTGATTGCTTTAGCCTTTCATGAGCGCATAAATCTAAAATGGAGCCAGTCCCTGGCAAGCCCGGTCTTGTCTGATCTCAGAAGCAAAGAAGGGTCATAACTGGATGGGAGACCTCCATGGAAGACAAGAGTCGCTGTGCAGAGGCAGGCTATGGCAACCCACCATAGTCTCTTGCCTTGCCAGCAGGGGTCACCACAAGTCAGCTATGACTTGACAGCACTCTCCACCACTGCTCAAATTTCAACCCAAACGTATAGGCTCAGCAACTGCACTGAAATGTTATGTTTCCATAACATCTCTCTTTGGCATGTGCCGCACAGCAGTTCAGATCTGGGACTGCCTAGCCAACATCCCAGAATCAGAAGTAGGTGGGTAGGAAACTACCTGTATTGGGGGTGTGCAGTGCATTTTTAAAAAGAAGCTGGGAGAGAGGTGTGCCAGGAGCCTTCAGCCATTTCCTGCTAAGTAACAGGTCAGAAGGGTCAGCTCCAATAACTTTCAGCGCATAGCAATTTTCATCCGGCCTGTATCCAAATCGATATGACAGCCGAAGCTCAGTTATGGTTCAGAGGAACCAAAATAGGCTGTGACTGATGGCAAAATGGAGGGGAAAACACACTGAAATATGCAGACTGGCTGTCTCTTTTTTTAAAAAAAAAATTAAGACTTGAGGTTCATGTCAGCGCCTTCTGAATTTACTGTTTTGCTTATAAATGTTTTTATTTTTATTTTTTTAAGGAAAGAAAGCAAATCAATATTCCTCACCTCATTCCTTTTGGCTTTGAAATCTCTTATTGCAGCCATAAATGTTCTGATGTCCATAAATCCTTTCTTTTAAAAAAAATTAAAAATGATTTTAATAAATAAGTCACTGACTTCCTGGTTTGAGGTTTTGGTTGTCTGAATGGATAAAAGTAAAGTAAGCATTCGAAAATGCAAAAGAGAGAGAGAGAGAGAGAGAATCTTCTTTCCAAACATAACAGGCATTCTTTTATTTGGAAATATGTAACAACAGCAACAAAGCCTGCTGTGGGGAAAAATGCAATGGGCTCTAGAAAGAGGAGGATAGGCAGGCGGGCATTCCCTCCTCCTCCATCACTGATCACGGCTGAATGAAGGCAGGGGGGCGGGAATAGCCACCTCCTCTGCATCTGATCACGGCCGAGTGAAGGGGGGCAGGCATTGCGACCTGTCCTTTGCCTGATCCCAGCCAGGTGAATGGGGAGCAGGAATTACCTTAGGCTCCGCTCTTGATCCCACCTGGGTGAAGCGGGGCTGAGCATTGCTATCTGCTCCACTCCTGATCGCAGCTGGGTGAAGAAAGGAAGGGCATTGCCTCCCACTGTGTGCCTGATTCCAGCTGGGTGAAGTGGGGGGAGGCATTTCCACCTGCTCCTCTCCTGATCCCACCTGAGTGATGGAGAGATGTGGGCATTGCCACCTGATCTGCTCCTGATCTTGGCCGGGTGAAGGGAGGAGCTGGAATTTCCACCTGTTCTACTCCTGATCGCAGCTGGGTGATGGTGGGGGGCAGGCATTGCCACCTACTGCACTCCTGATCCCAGCTGGGTGAAGGTGGAGGGTGGTCATTGCCCCCTGTTCTACACCTGATCCCAGCTGGGTAAAGCGTGGTCAGGCTTTGCCACTTGTTCTGCTTCTGATCTCAGCTGGGTGAAGGGGGCCATGCATTGCCACTTTCTCCACTCCTGATCCCAGCTGGGTGAAAGCAGGGGGCAGGCATTGCCACCTGCTCTGCTCCTGATCCCAGCTGGGTGAGGATGGGGGATGGGCATTGCCACCTGCTCCACTCCTGATCCCAGCTGAGTGAAGGTGGGGGGTGGGCATTGCCACCTGCTCTGTTCCTTATCCCAGCTGAGTGAAGGTGGGGGGCGGGCATTGCCACCTGCTCCACTCCTAATCCCAGCTGGGTGAAGGTGGGGGGCAGGCATTGCCACCTGTTATGCTCCTGATCCCAGCTGGGTGAAGATGGTGGGGGGGCGGACATTGCCATATGCTCTGCTCCTGATCCTAGCTGGGTGAAGGCAGGGGGAGGGCATTGCCATTTGCTCTGCTCCTGATCCCAGCCTGGGCTTCCCACTGCAGCATGCTCTCTGGAGGTCTGGCTGCCTCATCTGGGCTTCCCTCCACAGCAGCACCCTCTGGTGGCACACCAGGGTAGGAAGTGAGTTGTCTTGAACACACTTAGCCTTTTATATAGTAGGATGATGGGGGAAGGCATTTGGCATGCTATAGCCTGATCTCATCAGAGCTTGGAAGCTAAGGAGGGTTGATGAAGAGTCTGCAGAGGAAGGCAATGGTCAACTACGTCCCCTTCTTAATTGCCTTGAAAGACCTTGCTGGGATCATTAAAACTTGGTTACAAGTTGTTATGTACATAACAATGATAGCAATTAGAAAGCAAGGTATTGGGCTCCGTTCAGACACAACACAAAATCATGTGGGGTTTTCTCCCCTCAACTGGGAATGCCACAAATTTCACAGACAACAGATTTGGTAAGCGAACATACTGTGGCAAATCGCTATCATTACTTATGAGAGCCCTGGATACTTTTACAGTACTGTTTTCCAGCCTGGGCCATAGCTAACTGGCTTTGCAGCTGCACTGTAGATGTATTGCATCAATTTCATTTCCTTCTGCCTTGTCAACCACTCTGGCATCTGCGCAGTAGGTGAAACTGATTCTTCCCCCGAGTCATGGAGACGGTTGGGTCAGGTAATGAAATGATGGGGGAGCGTTACAGCTCCCATAAGGCTGTAAAAAAATGCACACGCACAAAATAACCTTGATGGAAAAACTGGTCTAAATGAGCACCAAACAGTAAGTACCTCTTAAAAACCATTTTAAGGCATAATCACAGGATGACGGATTGATTTCTTCATTGTACACTTACAACAGGGGTCCCCAATGTGCTTGTGGGTGCCATAGCCAGGTCCCCTTACTCTCTGGGCAGGAGGTGGGAGACCTGGCACTTACCTTTTTAGAAGTTCTTGTGTGTGTGCTTTGCGCACATGTGCACATGCTCCCAGGCTGCATGATGACATCACTTCTAGGAAGTGACGTCATCGTGCAAGCCATGGGTCACTCCTGGGAGCACTCCCGCGCTCCGCAGCAGACCAATTTTGGCCCATGTGGGGCCAAAATTGGCCTGCTGCAGAGCGCAGGAGCAATGCCAGGGCAGCTTGATGGGCCATGGAGTGCTCCTGTGCTTCACAGCAGGCCGATTCTGGCCCCAAATGGGCCCAAGTCTGCCCATTTGGGGCCTTAATTGGTCCACTGCAGCACATGGGAGCATGTCATGCCACCCAAGAGAGTGCCCGAGGAGGCGTGTTCCCCTGCCTTTCCCCCCACCGGCCAGGTAAGTGGGGGCAAGGGGTGGAGGGTGGGAGCAGGGTGTCCGGGGTCTGAGCCCCAGCCCCCAGACTTGACAAGAGGGAACAGCAGGGGACGAAAGGGTGGCAGCAACCCCACCCCCCAAGCCGGCAACCAGGGCCAGGGCCTACCTACTCCAGGGGGAAGGGGTAAAAGGCCAGAACCTCAGAGGGGTGGAGGGGGCAAGGAGAGACCAGCCAGTCCCACCTTCCAGGGGGAAGAAAGGGGGCTAAGCAGGCCAGAGGGAAAGGGCCACAGCAGGGGGAATGTGGGACCAGCAGCGGCAGCAGCAGCCCAAGCAGAGCCCTTACCTGGCAGGGAGAGGAAGCAGCCTCTACAGCCCAGAGCCACACCATGGCTAGAAGACAGCAGCCTGGCTCAGGAGTTGCTAGAAGCCAAGCCTCTCCAGGGGGGGCTGCCACAGGCATTCTGGGGGAGGAGATGGGTAGCCCCGCCCAGCATTGCTGAGCAGGCAGTGCAGAAGCTGGCTAAGGCAGCACCTCATGAGCAAGGCCAGGCAAGCCCAATAGCACGGAGGCTGGCTGTGGCAGCTCCTCGTGAGCAAGGCCAGGCAAGCTCAATAGCACAGAGGCTGGCTGGGGCAGCTCCTCGTGAGCAAGGCCAAGGAGCCCTCAGCTGGGGATGGCTCGCACTCAACCCCACCCTACCAGCAAGGCGAAGGAGCCCAGGAGGGATTAGTGGTTGGAGGGAAACACCTGGAGGAACGCACAGCTGGGCCCGGTCAGGAGAAGGAACAAGCCTGGAAGGAGGGCGGGGTGGAGAGAGGAAACCCTATAAAGGGTGGCTGGGAAGAGCTCTGGGGTGGTGGGTTTGAGTGGGAGTGATGGAGTGGAGAGAAGCCAAGGAAAAGGCAAGAAGGAGAGTGGAGGCTTGAAGGAGAGGCCTGGGAGGAAGAGATGGTGGAAGATGAAGGGGGTAAGCAGGCCAGGTTGAGCAGGCCAGCGAGTGGATTGAGAGGGAGTCAGGGTGAGGTATACTGCCCCTCCTTCCACAGAGCAGGGTCCTGCAGAATCCCTGGCCCCCCTGTGATGTCAGGAGCTGACTGCCCAGTGCCATGCCCAGCGGCAGCCGTGGCAAGCCCTGACACAGGGGATCCTCTGCCCCCAGTGGGGGGACTGGTAATCCTAGCACCTACCAACACCTTTCCTAGCACTCGTGAAGTTTTCTTAAAAGTGAGTGGGGCAAGGTGAGGTTTTCGCCCAGCAAGGCTTCAGATCGGCCACTGGAGATCTGATTGGCTGTGCAGATTTTTTTAAAGTTGCTTTGACAGCAGCTGCTACCACAGCACAAGGCTCTTAGGCTGTGTGTATGCAAGAAAATATTTTTAAACAGTATGTTCCTTTTAAAAGGCATCTCGTTAAACAAAACATCTGCCTGAAATTTTGATGAGTTACTATTAGTGTTTGCACGACCTTGCTCCCAGCCATTTTGTAGTTGGCTCCAGCTCCTGTGGCAGCCATTTTGTAGTTGCGCCCCCACCCTGGGTCAGAATTCCAAGGTGGTCACAGGTGCAAAAAAGTTGGAAACCGATAACATACAGGATTTGCTGCAGAGTGGCAAGCAGTGATAGCACATCTGTGAGCAAGGGGGGGAACTAGAACTACTATGGGGTGGTATAAAAATGCACATGTATTAAATACTGCTATTGCACTGTAGTGTACTGTACTGTTGGAATACATAAAAAATAACTTTATGAACAGGCTCAAGCTGCTTATGAACAGCTTATCCTTAGTTTTTAAGGCAGCTTTTCCTCACAATAAATTTATGGAATTGTACTTGGGGTTAATAGAATATGTCTGAGTTAGAGAAGGATAAACGAGGAGCAGATGGGTGCCTGTTGCTCTGTGAATATCCCCTCACAGTGCCAAATTACAGGCACAAACATTCTCCCTCTTTGATCAGGATGCTGTAAAATGTATGGGAATCTCTCTGGTGGAGAACGGTACATCTCACTCATGCAGAAGAAAGGAATTGCTACCGCCATGAACGGTTCCCATCAGGAATGGGTTTACCTGGTATTCTTAAAAAGGTCATCAATGACATGATCCTTATTTTCTGCTTAAAAAATTGCACCTGGTGAGCTGTTAGCTCATGTTGCTGGAAAGTCTGCATTGCCTCTGATACAAAAAAAAGGATGAAGATTGAGTCGGGCACAGTTTCAAAACCCACGTGCTGAACATTCCGCTTTCTCTCCGATGACATCGCAATGTCTTGTTTGCTTCAGAGATCTCTGCAGATGGCTGACACTTTGATGGTTGTGGAATGGGTAATTTGCTATTTGGTATTCAGGTACAGCTCATTCACTGTTTGGTGTTCCTGAAATTGGGGTTATATCACTTGTTTGTGTAATCTGATGCGGCATCACAGAATCACCGTTTGTTATGCAAAAATGAAAAGAAACGTTTTCAAGATATTTTGTGTAAGTCCATGCTAGCTAAGATCAGCTCTGTGCCTTTGACTTTTACTTGCTGTTTGTTTTGAATCTGCCCACGCTAGCTGTATTCTTTAACATCAGCACTTGCCACTAATGACTTTTAATTTTTTTTCCTCTAGACCTTTATCGCTGGCCATAATAACAGGATCAGCTTTTTATAATGGAGTTTTAGCGAACTGCTCTTGATTGCTTGGTTATGAATGCAGTTTAAGTTTTTTATTTCGCTCATTTTTTAATTAGGGTTATTCAAATGCTAAGAAAAACTCCACACCGTGGAATGCTAAATAAACTGTTTCCATCACTCCAGCTTATTAAGGGTGAATTGATGAGTAGACATGGGCACGAACAGCATTACGAACAGAAAAAACCCACAAACAGCCCAATCTGCTGTTCTCGAACAAGCTGTTCGTGAGGCCCCATCCTAACCGAACAGGTGGTCGTTAAAAGCCTTGTTCATTGCCTTCGCAGCCGTTTGGCAAGCCAGACAGTCTGGCACCTGCTGCAATCAATCCCCTTGGCAACCAGAGGCAAGGAGGGACTAAACTCTATCTGAACTCCTTCTGGCTTTCGTTCTGGCTTTAACCCTTCAAAGTACTTCCAGCAGAGAGTCCTGTTTTTGCAACTGTGAAGAGAAAATGACAGCCAATGGGGAGACCTGTAGATTATGCCTTTCCCGGAGTGCAATCTCTCTGAAACTTGGGGGGTCTTCAGAGGACAGTGAGGACTATGTCCCCCGCAAATTTGGTGGGTATTGGACATTGGGAAGGTCAGTTTGTGGGGTGTTTAAAGGGCCCTTCCCCTTGCATGTGGCAGGAAAGGGCCCTTTAAACTATCAGGAATCCCCCCCTGCCGCCTGCCAGCTGATAGTTTAAAGGAATCTTTAAAGGGCCAGGTAAGTGGGTTTGAGGGGCGTAGGGGCTAAGTGGGGGGGTTTGGAGTGGGGGGGGGTTCTGGCCCCCATGAACAATGAACAACAAACATGTCTGGGAACAGTTCATGTTCATCCATGTTCGTTGTTTGTTGTTCGTGGATGGCACTGAATTATGAACAGGGTGTTCAGGGTTTTTTTTTCCCATTTGTGCCCATGTCTATTAATATAAATATTGCAGAAAATTCTAAGAAAGGGTGTCATTTCTCTTTAATACTGTTTGGGGCAGACTAAGCAGGCATTAGGAAGTTTCTTAATTTTCATGTTAAGAAAAGAGATAGCTAAGAATAGTGACTTAAGCAGGTTTCAGGAGAGGATGCACACAATATTTTCTAAATAAATAAATACGATTTTTATTTATTTTTATTTTACAAAATTTATATCCCAAATTTCTGCCCTCAAAAGTGACACCAAGACATCTAACAAATTTAAAACATACATAACCAAATCACATCTTAAAAACCATTAAAACCAATGAAAAACAGAACATTAAAACAATTAAAACCAGAGCTAAGATACATGCAAAAACATTTTTTAAAAACAGTAGGCAGGAAGGCAGGGCTGCCGAATGAATGCCAAAGGTTTATAAAATTATGCATGCAGAAGAGTGAGTATTTAGAGCCGAAACAGACGTGATGAGTTACCTCAATTCAACCTGGGTTTCCTTGCCTCAAGGTTTGACGGGAAGTGTAGGCGTCCTTGCAGGTGCATCGCTGCATTTCTCCTTCCCCTGCTTGCGTGGCCCGGAGCTACATATCCGCACGTGCTCTGCCTCCCCCCCCATCACACTGAGTGTCACTTCATCTCCCCCCCTCCCTCATCTGGCCCAGTCCCCGCAGTTCTGGGCTGCGTGGCTTCTGGGGGGGGGGGGCGAGTGAGGGGGAGATGCAGCATGCTCCGGGAGCCTTTCCTCCCGCTCTCCCAGTGCAGCCCGGTGTCGCTCTGTGGGGGCTGGGCCAGGCGAGGGGGGTGGAGTTCCCTCCCCCCGTCGCACTGAGTGTCACTTCATCTCCCCCCCTCGCCTGGAGATTTTACCTGGTCAGCAGGCTCATTATGCTCAACAGAGGGTCAGTTCATTGCAAAAGTCAGGCTGTGAAGCAAAATGCCGATCCCAAACTGCAATCAGGTTAATAGACAAGGATCCCCTCTGCACACACACACAAACAGGGTACCAGGGTACCAGGGATGAAACCCTAGCTGTGGCATGGATGGGGTAGTGATAGGCCTGTCAGGCCTCCCGCTATGCCCTCTCACGAGCAAATAAAAACAGTGATGTTGCTAACATTGCTATATCAGTTCAAGTGAAAGTGAAGAAGGGTAGCTCTAGGAATTGCCAGAAACGTGGTTTTACTTGGAAGTGACATAGTTGCTGATCTATCTATCTATCTATCTATCTATCTATCTATCTATCTATCTATCTATCTATCTATCTATCTATCTATCTATCTATCTATCTATCTATCTATCTATCTATCTATCTATCTATCTATCTATCTATCTATCTATCTATCTATCTATCTATCTATCTATCTATCTATCTATCTATCTATCTATCTATCTATCTATCTATCTATCTATCTATCTATCTATCTATCTATCTATCTATCTATCTATCTATCTATCTATCTATCTATCTATCTATCTATCTATCTATCTATCTATCTATCTATCTATCTATCTATCTATCTATCTATCTATCTATCTATCTATCTATTTATAGTCTGCCCTCCCCAACCAGGTGGGCTCAGGGTGGATCACAACAATTTAAACACACTACACAATTCATGAGCAGTAGCCTTTGAAAATATAAATAATACATATCATTCATTTAAAACACATATTACCACCATATAAATACAGCTATAACAATAAAAATATAGCAGCACGTTATACATTCACCTATCACCATCTATAGAGCAGATTACAACAATCATATAAAGATGTGAGGTGTGTTTGGGCGGGAGGGCACAAAATCTCACCCCCCCCACTAGGGGGGAGGGGCACCGCCCAGCATCACCCATATGCCTGGTGGAACAGCTCCGTCTTGCAGGCCCGGCGAAATGATAACAAGTCCTGCCGGGTCCTGGTCTCGCAAGGCAGAGTGTTCCACCAGGTTGGGGCCAGGGCCGAAAACGCCCTGGCCCTGGTCGATGCTAGGCGGGCCTCCCTAGGGCCAGGGATCTTTAACAGATGTTTGTCGCTCAAGCGAAGGGTCCTCTGGGGCTCCCTCTGATGTCACCCACTCCTCCTTATCCCTGCCCTCGGCTCTCCCTCCTAGGTAGTAGTGACTCCATTGCCCCTTCTGGATCATTTTATTTATTAAAATATTTTATTTCGCTTCCCTTCCCCTATTTTTCAAGGGGCTCAGGGTGACGAATCATCTCCCATAGCCCTATTCGGGGACAGCTGATCTTATGCCCCTTGGAAGGATGTCCCAATGTTTAAATGGCAGAGCCAGCCCTTAATAACTCTGATCTCTTCACTTGATCATGACCGTCAGAGGACATCAAATTAACACAGCTGTCACAGCTGGACTTAGTTAAAATTACAACAAGCAGCTTTTGATTTTTTTTTTTAATCCTAGAACATAGCACAAAAGTGTCTAAGACTTGCTGTTTGGGAGAGAGGGGGAGAGAGATGAAAGATTTATCTGATGCTTGCCATCCTGAAGAGATAAAAGCTTGAAATAATTACGATTGCTTTTTTTTTTTACTTTGAAGAGGTGGATTATGTTTGCTGAAAGCACAATTCTGTTTATGCATGTCAGAAGGATAATTTAATTTGCTTTGGATTCTGTTCCTCTATTTTAAAACTGTGTTGCTTAAAATTACCTGGGCGTTTCCTCTCCCTTTCTAGAAAAAAAGCATCCCCCTCGTCTTGTCCCAGATTTGAACTTCAACATTTACTTTAATCTTTGTGCAGGGCGAGTGGGGGGGGGGGGGACTTATTATAAATGTTTGGAGACGACAGAATTTTCTCCTGGGGTGAACAAAACTTACTTTTTTGCACATATTTTAACCATAAGTGAAAGGGATAGGGAGTCAGGACAAGCAAAACATTCTCTATTTTGGTTCCTTTTATATTTGTTGATGTTTTCATTAACAGTTTTGGTTCTTTGCTTTTTGCAACATTTGTGCCATATGTGCTTCACAAACTAGAGGATTCTCTCACACAAGGTTGGAAACAGTGAAGAATTGCATAAGGGAAAGAGAGTTGCCAGCCTCCAGGTTACAACTGATCTCCAGGCTACAGAGATCAGTTCCCCTGGAGAAAATGGCTGCTTTAAGAAGGTGGACTCTATGGAATTATGTGCTGGAGAGGGCCCTCAGGTCACAGCAGACTTTTGGTGATGCATGAAGGGTTTTTCATGGCAAGGTCTCCTATCCAGAGGCGTAGCATGGGAAGGACCAGGGGCAGCCACCCTGGGCCCAAAATGTTGAGGGGGTGCCACATCCACGGCCCCCGCAGGAGTGCTCCCGCTCGCCTCCCCGCCCCTTCGCTGCTGCCTCCAACACAGCACCCAACAAGCTGGATGCCCCTGTGGCGCGGTAGGTGGCCTACCTCCCTGCTCGTCTCCTGACCCTCCCACAGTTCAGGCCACTCGCATCCCCCACCCCTTATCTCTTCACTGCAGCCACCCGCTCTGCTGTCATCAGCTCAGTGCCCAGCAACGGCATGGGCAGCTGTGGCAAAGAGGTAAGGGGTGGTGAGGAGAGCAGCATGAACTGCAGGAGTGCTCTGGGGTGGGTGGGGGCACATCCCTGCAACCCGCCTTCCCACTCCTCCAACACAGCCACCCACGACAATGATGCCAGCTTGGCGCCCAGCAAGCCGGGCACGCCAGTGGCATGGTAGGTGGTGCGGCAGGTGGCCCGCCTCCCGGCTCCCCCCAGAACACTCCCGTGCTTGCCTCCCCGCCCCTTACCTCTTCGCTGCAGCTGCTCACAGCTGCGGTGAAGAGGTAAGGGGCAGTGAGAAAAGCCGCCTGAACCGTGGAGTGCTCTCGGGTGGGCGGGGGCATGCTCTTGCGTGATGATGTCACAGAAGTGATGTCATCATGCAGGGCCCAGAGCACGTGCGCACGAGGGCAAAGGAACCACCTCCTGCCCCAGGCAGCACTAAGGCACTCTACACCACTGCTCCTATTCTATTACTAACCACGGCCGACCCTGCTAAGCAGCTGAGATCTGATGAGATCAGGCTTACCTGGGCTACCCAGGTCAGGGCATATGGAATTATACCCCACTGAGATCTCTTCCCCAACCCCACTCTCCCCAGGCTGCCCAATATCTAACTCTACCTACACCAACAGACTGTGGGTAGAGTTGGGAAATTCCTGGATATTTGAGGAGTGGAGCCAGGAGAGGGCGGAGTTTGGGGAGGGGAGGGGCCTCGGGAGGGTACAATGCCATTGAGTTCACCCTCCAAAGCAACCTTTTTCTTCAGGGGAACTGCTCTCTGTAGTCTGGAGAATAGTTGTAATTCCAGGAGATCTTCATGTCCCACCCGAAGGTTGATAGCACTAAGCGAGTCCCTTATTTGTCCTCCATACAACTTAGCCACCCGTGACAACTATTTTTGCTCTCGTTCTGATCCACCATTAAGTTTTTGTTGGATCCTTGTCAAGCAAGGAGAAATATTGAGGAAACAAGGTTGCCTTTCTGTAGGGTGTGACACTTCTGCGAGCCTATTTTGTTCCATGCGGAACACAACGTGAGGAGAATTTTGAGTTTGTTTAATCAACCAGACATTCCCTTCATTTTCGTTCCTATTTTAGAAGGCGGACGCCTCCTAATTATAAACAGCAAGAGAGACTTCCTGAAGGCTTTTGTTTGCTGTGCCTTCTGCTAATCATAGACCCCTGTGTGCTTTTGTTAGGCATTTCTGGCTTTCGTGTCTGTCTGGGGCCGAACGGCAGGAAACATTCTCATTGCAAAGCCCACTCAGTCCTCTTGAGAGGGGGAAAAAAATCAAACCGTTCCTCGTTAGGCATTTGTAGATCAAAAAGATGGTACGCCGCCACCCCAGGGGAAAAAAGAGCCGAGGGAGAATTGTCTCCATTAATGGTGCTAGACTCCAATAGCTGACCGGTTTTGTAACCCGTGAGAGGAAAATTCACATCAGTTGTTTCTTTCAAGAAGGAAACAGTGTTCTTGCAGCTCTCATATGCAATTAAGAGCAGTAGGGCAGGTTGCTTTTAAAAATAATGACGCTCCTTTTTTTTGAAACACTAGTGTGATTTTGGTTTGTATCGGCTGGAGTTGGATGATTTAGCCCATTTACAGGCTCTATATTTCTTTCAAGGTGTAATAACCTATTTTTTTTTTGTTGTGTTCAAAGTCAAAGCTAGCTTTCAGTATCCAGAGAAGGTATTTCCTCTGTGTGAAGGAGATTGTTTCAGGACTTGTCAACATGGCTATCTCCGCACTTGGTTTCAGATGTTTCTGAGCATGCCCAGATGCAATGCACTCTGAGAATATCTCTAGTAGTTATGGAGAGCACTGAAGATGTTCATTGGGCTTGTAACGGAGGGCTGCTAGGTCCCCGGTGGGGGCAGGGGATCCCCTGCTCCCACCCCCTGCCCCCAACCACCACTCACCTGGCTGGCAAGGGGGAAAGGTGGGGGAACAGGTCTCGCAGGTAGGGTTGCCAGGTCCAGTCTGGGAAATTACTGGAGATTTGGGGGGTAGAGCCTGGAGAGGGTGGGGTTTGGGGAGGGAGGGGGCCTCAGAATGGTATAATGCCATAGAGTTCACCCTCCAAAGCAACCTTTTTCTTCAGGGGAACTGCTCTCTGTAGTCTGGAGAATAGTTGTAATTCCAGGAGATCTCCAGCCACCACCTGGAGGCTGGCAACCCTACTCACGGGTGCGCTCTCGGGGTGGCGCAATGACATCACTCACTGGCATGACATCATTGCACTGCCCTGAAAGCTCCCCTTCACAGCAGGCCAATTTGTTTGCCAAATCGGGTCCATTTGGGGCTCAAATCGGTCTGCTGCAAAATGCACGATGACGTCACTTACCAGAAGTCTCATCATCATGCTCCTGAACCTGTGCGATGGCATCATGTTCCAAAACTCATGCCATCATGCCACCCTGGGAGCGCATGCACAATTTACACAATTTACACACATGCAAGAGAAAAAGAAAGGCAAGTGCCAGATCTCTTCTCTCACCGGGAAGGGGACCTGTCCACCCTACTCTAATGGGCTAACTTCAGGGGCTACTCTACTCTAATGGGCATTTCAGGGGCTAACTATACAATACACTGCTTAAGAGTCCACCCTGATGGGTTCTCTCAAGCAGGCATGTGCTGAAAGTTCCCTGATGAAACTTTGGTTTGCACGTGTCTGGGCCCCCAATTCAGATTCGAACGGCAGCGCACAGGAACAGAGAGCCGAGCCTGGAAACCAGCAGGAGGATTGGAGGGGTGGGCAAATAGGGAGGGCAAACAACACAGCAACATAGTCAGCTTCACTGTTCCCCCCTCTCCACACCACTCCAAAGCGGAACCCCTGGTAGCCCTACTTCTCCATGCCATTTTCTTGACCTCAAAGGCCCCAGAGAGTTATTATTTGCCCATTAGGGAAAGTTAAGTTTACTGAACACCTAGATTTAAATTTCCCTAACAGAGCAAATAGCAGTCCCTGTTGATCATATCTTACATTGAAGAAAGCGGGTCTCTGATGGAACTTTTTGAATCTGTACCTTGAGAAATTAGTTAAACCAAGGCACGCCCCCTCATACTCACTTCTGCCTCCCAATGGCTTAACAGAATAGCATGAGCTACTGTACCAAGGCTGCAGACTGGTCTGGAGAAGCAACCAAGAAGTACAATCTTTGCCAACATTCAGACAGAAGTCATCAGCTAAAGCCACCAGAGCATCTCCATCCTTTACCTAGCTAGGGTTGCCAGATGGGGTCCAAAATAATACCGGATTCCAGGGAGTGGAGACACTCACCTTTTTTAATATCTACATGTGCGCACGCATGCTTCCTCTTCCAAAGCAATGACATCACCACCAGAAGTAACGTCCAGAGGGGTTAGCCATGTTAGTCTGTAGTTGCAAAAGAGACTGTGGTTCTCGAAAGCTTATGCCACAAATAAGTTGGTTAGTCTTAAAGAAGTAACGTCATTGCTGTAACCCAACTTCCAGGCAGATGGGTGGCCACTCCTGAACATTGCAGCACAGCTACAGGAGGCTGGTGGGTTGCCCAGGCTAGCTGGCCACTCCTGAGTGTCGTGGCACAGCTGCAGGAGGCTGGTCAAGCACCTGGGCTGGCAGGTCACTCCCACCAGTGCTGTACAGCTGCAGTCTGGGCACATGTCAACCAGGTGCCCCCAGACAGGGCTGGGCGACAGAAGTGGAGCTACCACTGGGGGGAAGGGCAGCCAGGTGTCTGGTATTGGGGGGATATTTTCCCCTGACAGTCCTTCAAAATACTGGACTGTCCGGATGAAAACCAGACACCTGGCAACCCTAAGCTCAGCCTAAACCAGACTGAAAAGGGTCTTGAGTTATCCAAGAAGCAATAATGATAAATGTTTCCCTCCCAAAGTCCAGATCAGAAATAATAATGAAAATCTGCTCAGTGCACACTTCTGTTACTGCTCTCTCAATCATTTTGTCCAGAAATGGCAGATTAGAGACTGGTGATAATTGGCCACATCATTCTTGGCCTGGGATGGTTTTTGAAGTAGTGGGCAGATACTGCCCCTTTGAGTGACTGAAGGAAGGTGCCCTCATATCAGTTACCCTGCAAAAAAATGGCTGCTTTGGAGGGTGGACTTTATGTCATTATACCCCACGGAGGTACCTCCCTGCCCCAAACTTTGCCCTCCCCAGGCTCTATCCCCCAAATCTCCAGGAATTTCTCTATCCAAAGTTGGCAACCTAGGATAGGGATTTGAATGTGGTTCTTCCAGGTCCTAATCTAACCACTGCACTGCAATGCTGTGGGTTGGTCGAAAAGGGAAGGGTATTAGAATTGTGAGATTTCCTAAGACCCTCTTGTATATTTAGATATAAATTTTAAAAAATTAACTACTAGTAGGATTATATTAGAAGGGAAGGCAGCATGGTATGGCCCAATCTTGTCAGATCTCAGAAGCTAAGCAGGATCAGTAATTGTATGGGAGACCACCAAGGAAGACTCTGCAGAGGAAGGCAATGGCAAACCACCTCTGCCTCTCGGTTGTCTTGAAAGCTCCTTGCCCAAGTCATCATACGTCATTTGAGAATTAATGGTACAGAGGATTATGTTGTTATCTATTTTAACTATATTAAGTATATTTCCTAATGCACAAATTCCACTTCGGAAAGGACCATCCAGAGCACCAAAATCTGGAGGAGGAAAATTTCAGAAGCATCCAGTTTGTAAGCCACATTTTCACAATGCTGGAAGTGACATTTCTGAGAAGAGGAAACATTGCTTTCTTTTTTTTTTTTGTAAAATTTTTATTGGGTTAGAACATTAATATTTTTACATTACATTGCATTCAATTATCCCCTAATTTTTCGTTTCTAACCCCCTCCCTTTCCCCCCCTTTTGTTGACTTCCAACAGCTTTCCCACCCTCTGTCCCTTTTCCCTTACTTCTATTAATTTCCTCTATCTAAAACAAATATATATTCTACATTATATTAAGCAGTACATCTTTAACTCTTTTACTTACTATACATCCAAACTATACTTCTTTAGATAAACAATTTATCCCATTTTCCAGTTTTGAATATTTCTGTATGTCATAAACCATAAAAATTTCCCACATTTAAATCAAACAATTTGATTTGTTCTCTATATATTAATCATTTCTTCTTTTTATAGTATTTCTATATAACTCATCACATAGTCAGTCATTTTAACTCTTCTATACATTCAGTTTGGTGCATATAAGTCTTATCAAATAAAAAAAAATATTGTTAATTACTCAATCCTCATGTTTAAACCGTTAATTATTCTCTATCAATATTCTATCAATTAACCTTTACATATCTATATATATCTCAATCAGTTAATTAATCTAACTGCTTATAAATTCACATTTCTCTTCCTCCCCCGGTAAAGTCACCCCTCTCTTTTATACTTTTATTGTACTTCAGTAGTTCTCAAACTGCCACAGTTTTCCTCCCACCTCCCACTTCTTCTCCAGATATTGTTTCAGCTTCTCCCAGTCTGTGTTAAACTGCCCTGAGTCCAGATCTCTCAGTTTTCTTGTCATCTTGTCCATTTCAGCCATATACAGCAATTTGTAGATCCAATCTTCAATAGTTGGCACTTCTTGTACTTTCCATTTCTGCGCATACAAAAGTCTAGCTGCTGCAGTCATATAAAATATCAACGTCCTATGGTGGGCTGGGATTCCCTCCATTCCCAAGTTTAGCAGCAGGAGTTCTGGGTTCTTATTTATTTGAAACTGTAAAATTTCACTCATTTCTCTTATTATTTCCCCCCAGAACTGCCTAGCTACCTCACACGACCACCACATATGATAGAGGGAGCCCTCATGCTTTCTACATTTCCAGCATTTATTAGAAGTGTTCAAGTTTCCTAGCGCAATCTTCTTTGGTGTCATGTACCAACGATAGATCATTTTGAAAATGTTCTCTTTAATATTAATACATGTCGTTGTCTTCATTGTAGTTTTCCACAAGTATTCCCATGCCTCCATTGTTATTTCTTTATTAAAATTTATAGCCCATTTCACCATTTGTGTTTTAACTGTCTCATCCTCGGTATACCATTTCAACAGTACTTGGTATACCTTGGATATTCTTTTCTTGTCCTCTTTAAAAAGGGTCTGCTCTAGTTCCGAATTCTCTGTTCGTATACCTCCCTTTACAGAGTCCGAGTTATACAAATCTCTGATCTGTCTATACTGGAACCAATCGTAGTTCGGTGATAGTTCCTCTTGCGTCTTTATTCTAAGTTTAAACACTTCAGTTTTAATTATTTCTTTGTACGTTAAACATTGTTGTTCATTATCAACAGCTCTCGGATCTATCACCTCGTATGGAACCACCCACAAAGGGGTTCCTTCTTGTAGGTAAATTCTGTACTTCTTCCAGATTGTATATAAACTTCTCCTTACAAAATGATGCAGGAACATCGAGTTGACCTTTACTTTATCATGCCATAGGTATGCGTGCCATCCAAAAATTTTTTTATATCCCTCTAGGGCTAATAGTTTCTTATTCTTTAATGTCATCCACTCTTTTAACCAAACTAGGCAGATTGCATCATGGTAAAGTCTGAGGTTGGGCAGTTGCATTCCGCCTCTTTCCTTTGCATCTTGTAGAACTTTTACTTTCACTCGAGGCTTCTTGCCTGCCCAAACAAAATCTGATATTTTCCTCTGCCATTTTTCAAATTGTTTAGAGTCTCTGATGATTGGTATTGTCTGTAGCAAAAACATTACTCTTGGTAACACATTCATCTTAACTGCTGCAATCCTGCCCAACCATGACAAATTCAGTCTATTCCATTTGATCAAGTCTCTCTCTATCTGAATCCATAATTTTTCATAATTATTCTTGAACAAATCTATATTTTTTGCAGTCAGCTCAACTCCCAAATATTTCACCTTACTAGTTACTTCACAGTCCGTTGTTTCCATTAACAATTGTTGTTTCTGCTTAGTCATGTTTTTACATAATATCTTTGACTTCTTTTTGTTAATGAAGAAACCTGCCAAGTCACCAAACTCCTTGATCTTGTCTATCACTTTTGGCATGTTCTCCAATGGATCTTCTACAATTAACATTATGTCATCTGCAAATGCTCTAACCTTGTATGAATAGTCCTTTATTTTTATTCCTCGTATTTCCTCGTCTTGTCGTATTTGTATCATCAGAATCTCCAATACTAAAATGAACAACAATGGAGATAACGGGCAACCTTGTCTTGTTCCTTTACTAATCGTCAATTTCTTGGTCAGTTCATCATTCACTACAATTGCTGCAGTCTGGTCTCTATAAATTTCTTTAATTGCTCTGATGAATCTTTCTCCCAATTGTAGCTTTTCCATAGTGGCAAACAAAAAATCCCAGTTTAAATTGTCAAACGCTTTTTCAGCGTCTACAAAGAAGAAACCAACCTCTTTGTCACAACGCTTGTCATAATATTCAATAGCATTGATCACTGTCCTTAAATTGTCTCTTATTTGTCTGTCTGGCAAAAAGCCTGCTTGTTCCTCCTCTATGACTTCCGAGAGCCACCCCTTCAGTCTCTCCGCCAATATCTTCGTAAAAATTTTATAATCATTGTTAAGTAGTGATATAGGTCTGTAATTTTTCACATTAGTCAGATCTTGGCCCTCTTTTGGGATCAATGATATATTCGCTTCGCTCCAAGTATCTGGAATTCTTTGATCCCTAAAAACTCCGTTCATCACCTCTTTTAGGAATGGTGCCAGTTCGTTGGCCATTGTCTTATAAAATTTAGCCGTAAGTCCATCTGGCCCTGGCGCCTTTCCTAGATTTGCGGATTGTATTGCCTTACTTATTTCCTCATCAGTTACTTCACTATTCAACTTATTTCTCCAAGCTTCCGAGATCTCTGGAAGTTTGGTTTTCTCCAAATATGATGCTATTGATTCTTTGGTTACTTCTTTTTTATTATACAGCTTAGCATAAAATTTATAAAAGGCTCTACTAATGGTAGTCTGCTCCAGGTACGTTTTATTTTCTTCACAGATTTTATTTATTATTTTCTTTTCCCTTTTCTTCTTCAATTGCCATGCCAAATATTTCCCAGGTTTATTAGCACCCTCAAAAGCTTTTTGATTCAGTCTTTTAAGGTTCCACTCCAATTCTTTATTACTCATTGCTGTTAACTGTTCTTGAAGAATTTTAATTTCCTGATGTATTTTCTTTTTCCCTGGTCTCTTTTTTAACTGTATTTCTTTGGCCTTTATTTTCTCCTCAATCTCTTGTCTTTTCTCCTCTTTCTTTTTCCTTGCTCTGCCATTTAAGTCCATTAGTATGCCCCTTACAACCGCCTTGTACGCGTCCCAAACTTTACTGGTTGGTACTTCTTTATTCACGTTGTATTGTATAAAAAACTTTGTCTCTCTTCTCAATATTTCCATATTTTCACTTTCCTGTAGCAAGTCCTCATTTATTCTCCAGGCTTTCCTTTTTCTCCTTTTTCCAAATTTCCACATAATTGGATTGTGATC
Source organism: Eublepharis macularius (assembly GCF_028583425.1). NCBI lineage: Eukaryota > Metazoa > Chordata > Lepidosauria > Squamata > Eublepharidae > Eublepharis > Eublepharis macularius. The sequence continues at coordinate 22,506,642 of NC_072801.1, forward strand.
TGAGCCTACCATCGGCATTATTTCTACCTCCTTAGTCCATAACGCTAAGTCCTTTGAGGCCCAGATCATATCAATTCTTGATAATGTAAGATGCCTTGCAGAATAAAAAGTAAACTGTTTGGTTTTAGGATATTCTCTCCTCCATACGTCTTCGAGAGTCTCTTGTTGAATCAACTCAAAAAAAAGCTTTGGCAATAGTCCTCTTTTCTTTTGTGCTGTTGTAGTCTTTTTATCTAGTTCCAAATCTGTCACTCCATTGAAATCTCCAGCAAGAATTATCTGGTCATATACAAGATCGTCTAAATGCTTCCTTAAATCCTCAAAGAAGCTTTCCTTTGCACCGTTAGGTGCATAAAGTCCGACTACCAACACTCTCTTTAAATTCCAATTACATTCCACCGCTACAAATCTAGCTTCCACATCTCTCATAACAAATTTTGGCTGCAGCTCCTCTTTTATATACAACACCACTCCTCTTTTTTTCTTGTTAGAGGCCGCTACAAATTCTTTGCCCAATTTTCCAGATTTTAAATATTTTACATCCTGTTTTCTAATATGGGTCTCCTGCAAACAAACAATATCACATTTTTGTTTTAGTAGCCAATGAAAAATATTTTTCCTCTTATTCGGTGAGTTTAGTCCATTTACATTCCAAGATAATACATTACACTCCATATTCATGGTTTTGTTGGTAAGTCTTTTTCATTGTCCTTGATAAATCTCTCCATCTCCCGCTCAGATCTAATGCGTTTTTTTGCCCCTCCAAACTCAAAGGACACTCCTTCCGGTAACTCCCATCTGTATCTGATATTCATGTCCTTCAAAGTTTGAATTAGCACTCTATATTTTTTCCTGTCCAGTAACACTGATCTGGGCAGTTCCTTCATTATGATAATCGTCTTGCCATCAATCTCCAATGGATCTTGAAATTGGTTGTTGGGGGTTTTCCGGGCTGTCTTGCCGTGGTCTTGGCATTGTAGTTCCTGACGTTTCGCCAGCAGCTGTGGCTGGCATCTTCAGAGGTGTAGCACCAAAAGACAGAGATCTCTCAGTGTCCAACGTCAGGAACTACAATGCCAAGACCACGGCAAGACAGCCCGGAAAACCCCCAACAACCATCGTTCTCCGGCCGTGAAAGCCTTCGACAATACGATCTTGAAATTGTTTTGTCACAATCCTCTCTTTCATGTTTCTAGTTGTAAACTGCACAATCACATCCCTTGGTAGTTTCCTCTGGGTTGCAATTCTCGAATTCACACGGTACGCCACATCTAGGATAGCCACAATTTCCTCCTCCTCCTTCCCCAGGTAATCAGCCAACACCTCAGTCATCTGTTCTTGCGCTGACTTCCCTTCCACTTCTGGCAGACCACGAAAACGAAGCTGCTTCTCCATGTGTTTAGTTTCTGCAACTGACATCCTCCCCTTCACCAGTCTCATCTCTGTTTGTTGCGTTTCTATTAAGTTCTCCATCGCGTCTTCTACTGTTTTAACTCTCTGCTGCGTTCCTTGTAATTCACTACTAATCGTTTCCACGCCTTTTTTCACTTCTGACAGCTCCGACTTTACTGTCTGTGTAACTTCTTTGACCTCTTTAATAAGCTCCAATTTCGTGTCCTTAAGTTCTTTCATCATGTCTATAAGCTTTTTGTCCAAATTTTCTATTGCCGATTGCCACTCTTTTTTCGACATCGTGGGGCTTGCTTTAGCTCGCTCCCACGAATCTGCTCTCTTCCTTAGCTCCGTGGCGTATGTTTAAACGTTTTCCTTTTTTTCAAATGTCCCAATCTTTGCCAAAATTAATTTTTTTGTATCCAAAATGTCGGGCGTCTTTTCTCTATGGTTTCTCTATATTATTGTAATCCAAGATGGCCTACTTCCTCTTCCGCTGAAGCCGCGACCCTTCCCTTTTCAAAAATGGCGATTCCCTACTTCCTGTCCGTCGGCAAGGGCCGCTTCCCTCCAGCCACTCTATTGTTGTTACGCACTTCCTGTCTCCCGTCTTCCCACAGCAGGTCTCGCGATGGTGTCTTTTTCCCACAGCTCCAAAACCACAGGTATTCAAAACAATAGTCCGATTTTTGCAATAACTTCTTTAAATTTAGTCTCTTTTAAAATACAACTCCTGCCGAGTCTTCACCTCCTTTTCACTAGTCTGTTGCAGTTTAAAAATCTACTTTCTTTCCTCTCTGTTTTTATCAATCTGTCCCGTTTCAAGAGATAGCGATCTTTACCTTCTCTTCAACTTTCTCGGGTTGTAATCGCTGTTTCGATCTTAAATTCTCCTCTCGACTTCCCTCCCCGATCGAAGCTTGGGTATGTAGGTCTTATGCCAGCCGAATTGGCCCCAGAACTGCCGCAGAGATTATAGCCGACCCGTCGCAAGGTGGGACCTCAAGGATTGGGGGGGAGACTCCTTGAGTAGAGCCCCCCCTCATCCGAGATCTAGCTCACCCTAGGGTCTTGAGCGTTCTTTGCCTGCTCCCCGCCTGAGAGCAGTCGGCCGCGGGTTATTTTCACCCCTCCGGCCGGTTAAAACGGCAGTCCGGTCAGCTCCGCAAATGGAGCTGCGTTAGACCTCCATGAATCCCAAACCGGAAGTCCAGGAAACATTGCTTTCTGTCTGCAACGGGACGTTAACTCTGAGGAATGAAATTGCTCCTCGGTGACTCAATAGACAAATTAAGAACGTGTTCATTATTCTCTCTGCTGTCTCTTTGGAGCAGCGCACGTGGGGGTTTTGTGAGTGAGGAAGGCCACATTGTGGCAATGGACTCGGTCAGGACCACATGGAGCCACTCTTAAGAATTTGGAGATTCCCCTTCCTTATTTCTCAAAGGCTGCATTTGGAGATGAGAAAAGATGAAGAAGAGGAGGGGGGACAAAAATCAAATGTATAACTCTGAAGATGGGAATAGATCCCTCAGGGAAACAAGAATTGGTGTGTGGGGAGGGGGGGAATTACGAAGGCTCTTTACCACCGCAGCAGAGCAGATAATGAGGCAATTAGTACTGTTAAAAGTTGACAAAGCACTGGGGCTCCAATGGAACACATCCTCAAATTCTGAAGAAGGAAGAGCAAAACATTCTGAAAAGCTTGTGGCAAAGGCTTTTGATCAGTCAGATGGAAGAAGGGAAGTAACCCCCTCAAAATTAGGACAGGCAGTAGAGTTGCTGTTTTCGGTGAAATGTTGCTGAGTCATCATCTCTGTTTCACAAAGCGTCTCATCTTTGCCGTTGCTTGGAAGAAAATTTGCACTTGGATCTCCCTTTCCCTTTCATTTTTTCTAGTTTATGTATAAGTATTAAAATTAATATAGTTAAAATTATAATACAATTAAAAACACTTAACAGCGGAACCAGTCACCATAAAGGCGATCACAATACCTTTTTGTCTTGTTTCTTGTTCTAACTATTTTGTTTATTCACTTTCGGTTTGGGTTGCTCATTAGTATTGTGTGTGTATATATATAGGGTTGCCAGGTCCCCCAACCCCCCAGGTGGGAGGTGGGAGGCCCGGGACCTACCTTTTAGAATCCCTCTTGCATGTGTGTGGAGTATGTGCCTGCACTCCCAGCCTGCACGATGATGTCACTTCCAGGAACTGACATCATCATGCAGGCCATGTGCCACTCTGGGAGCACTCCTGCACTCCACAGGGGGGCTGATTCAGGCCCAATTCAGTCCGAATCAGGCCGCTGCAGAGCATGGGAGAGCTGCTGCGCTCCACAGTGTCCCAAGTCGGCCCAATTTGGGCTTGAATTGGGCCAAATCAGGCTACTGTGCAGTGTGGGAGTGGCTCCTGCGCACCGCAGCAGCCCAATTTGGGCCAAATCGGGCTGCTGCAAAGCACACAGTGCTCCCACACTCCACAGCAGTCCAAATTGGGCTGCTGCAGTGCCCAGGAGCACAGAGCAGCCCCCAGGAGCATGGCCCTGGAGGCGTGTTCCCTCTGCCAGCCAGGTAAGTGAGGGTGGGGGGTGGGGAATCCTCCACCCCATGCGGGGCACTGGCAACTCTATCTATGCAAGATGTAAATGTTTACATGCTGTATGTATGGTACTTATACATAGAGGGTCCATGTGCGTTGTATTCTATGATATACCTGTAATGCTGATTTATTTACTCACAAATGTTGAAAAATGCATACATCACATGGGGGAAAAACTGGTGTGAGGAAACCGAAAATGATGTGAGAACTAAAAAATTGTTCTCTGATTTGCACAAAATAGGATTGAAATGAAGATTTCTGAGGTGAAGCAGCACAGGAGAGAAATGCAGAATCCCTCCTAGTAGCTCCTGCTGGTTTGTGTGTGTGTGTTATGTACCGTCAAGTCATCTCTATGAATGAAAGACCTCCAAAACATCCTATCTTTAACAGGCTTGCTGGTTTAAGAAGTATAATTTGGAACTATTGAGCATTGACATGGCGTAGTGGTTAAAGTGCAAGGCTGGGATCTGGGAAACGCAGGATCCAGTTCCCCCAAACTGCTATGGAAGCTCACACTCTCAGTCTAACATGCCTCGCAGGGTTATTGTGCAGATAAAATGGAAAGGGAAGAATGTTGCAAGCCACTGTCCCAAGGCCACTGTGGCGAGCCATCCAAGATAAGGGTTCGACCATCCTGGAATCTGGAAAGCAACAAGGGAACAGGTGCACTAGGCTATTTCAACATATCTTAAGCTGGGTAACAGTATGGAGGGACAGTGGGCAACCGACCTGACAGCCACTTTGGGTCCCCATTCAAGAGAGGGGAGAATATAATTAATGTTTATTTATAGCTTGTTTAATAGTAGACCACTTTGAACAGTGTGGAAAAGCCATATAGAAAAAGAATCAATAAATAAACAAGTTGTACACATGGAAATGGGCAAAGTGCAAAAAAGCAGATGATTTTTCTGTAGTGAGAGATACCGCTGAAGATAAAAGAAGAAAAACATAAAATGCAATTCTTCAAGTTACATATCAGTCAAAAGATTTTAAAAGGCAGGGGGATTGAACAAGAAGAGAATGACGTTGCTAATGAGTGTATCAAGTACAGAGGAATTAAGATAATTCAAATCGGAAAGGAAGAACAAAACTCAGGATCTCTGTGTTAAGGTTTTTCTTAATGGAGGCATTCTTTTTAACTTAAAAAGAAAATACAGTCTACCTGCAGGAGATGAAAGAAATGAAGGGTTAAAATATTATTCTGTTGTATCAGATTATGCCAAATTAAACTGCATGCAGTCTGGAGTACTTTTGATGAAGAATCAACTTGTTGTATTGTCGAAGGCTTTCACGGCCGGAGAACGATGGTTGTTGGGGGTTTTCCGGGCTGTCTTGCCGTGGTCTTGGCATTGTAGTTCCTGACGTTTCGCCAGCAGCTGTGGCTGGCATCTTCAGAGGTGTAGCACCAAAAGGTGTAGCACTCTTTTGGTGCTACACCTCTGAAGATGCCAGCCACAGCTGCTGGCGAAACGTCAGGAACTACAATGCCAAGACCACGGCAAGACAGCCCGGAAAACCCCCAACAACCAAGAATCAACTTGTTTGTAGTTCAAGGAAATGGGAAATGGGAAACTGGATTTAGTATCCTTTTTAAAGGATCTTTCCAAGCACAGAGAGGGACCACCTTAGAGATTCCATTTGCATGCCTTGATGGTGTGTACCCACAAGGACTTTTTTCTCACTAGACCCTGACGCATGTGTGTGTGCCTGTGGGGGGTGGGGGGAATGCTGGGTGTATGAATGACTCATAATATAACTTATCTACTGAGCAGGCCCCTGATGATTGACAACTTTAATTTTAGCGTGAAATTGGCTGACTAGCAACTGTAACATCCATCCCCTTTTTGACAGGGATGGGGCAGGCTACTTGGGGAGATATTTACCACCGCAAATGCCCAAAGTCAGCAACAAGACTGGCAGGCTGTCCGAGGAAGAAGGAGGAGGGTCCTGCCCTCCCCCTCCCCCTGATAAGCATATTTGTTTCCTACAAAATGCAGAAGACAAGCCCCTAAAGAGTTCTCACAAGTGGATACTCATGCAAAGAAGATGGCTAAAAGCCAGGATCAAGGGGGCTATGCAGCTAGCAAAGGTGCGCACATCATGCACACAGACATAAGATACATGGGACAGGAATGGGCAACCAAGTGTGCACAATGTTCCCAAACAGTTTCACCATTCTGAGTCCGCTGAGGTCAATGGGCTTTGAAGGCTATGACTGCTTAGGATTTCCCCTGTCGGATGCGTTGCCTTCTCCCCGACACCACTTTGCAAGAATGGAAACTCTTAGACTGGTTTTGCAGCACTAAGGGAGCAATCTTAACCAGGTCTGCTCAAGAATGAGTTCCTTTTTATTCAGTGTTTACTCCCAGGAGTAAACACTTAGAATGGCAGCCTTTAAGTGCCGTCTCGGCAGCAAGGAAATGTTAGAGATTCCAGTTAAGTGACTGCAGGGGGCCAGGGTTGGCAACCTCCTGGCGGGGCTGGGAGGTCTCCTGGAATTACAACTGATTTCCAGATTGGGTAGGAGGGTTACGGGCAGAGACATGAAGGGACAGTGGTGAGAGTGTGATGATGTAGCTTCCAGGGAAAACCAGGGATGGAATTGCTCTAGGAATTGCTGAAAACTCTATAGTAAAAACATACAGTTCCTAGCAATTCCTAGAGCTACCTCTGTCACTTCTGGGTTTCCCCCAAAAGTGATGTTATCACATTGCAGACGCCAGTGGGTTTGTATGCCATTCTATACTGCCTTGGTCAGGCCACACCGGGAGTACTGTGTGCAGTTCTGGAGGCCTCACTTCAAAAAAGATGTGGACAAAATGGAGAGAGTGCAGAAAAGAGCAACGAGAATGATCAGGGGTCTGGAGACTGAGCCCTACAAGGAAAGGCTGAGGGCCTTGGGAATGTTTCATTTGGAGAAGAGGAGATTGAGGGGGGACATGATTGCTCTCTTTAAATATTTGAAAGGCTGTCATTTGGAGGAGGGCAGGGAGCTGTTCCAGTTGGCAGCAGAGGACAGGACTCGAAGCAACAGGCTTAAATTACATGCACAAAGGTACCTGCTGGATATTAGGAAAAACTTTTTCACAGTCAGAGTAGTTCAAAGTAGAGTCAGCTGCCTAGGGAGGTGGTGAGCTCCCCCTCACTGGCAGTTTTCAAGAAGAAGCTTTCTTAGCATTTATTGAATAGCAGTTAAAGCTCATCTTTTTGCTATGACCTTCAAGGTGTTTACAGTCCAAAGTACTGGCCTACAGTATAATATACACAGCACAAAAAGGGGAAGGATAAGGTTACCGGAATAATAAAAAATATCACAAGCTACTCCCCCCACTCCCGCCCACAGATTGATTCCAATTTATGTTTAGTCCTAGGAACCAATTTTCTAATGAGAATCTGTGGACCATGCATATATATTTATATATTTTTTAGCTTTTCTTCTGTAGAAGTAGATTTTCTACGGTGTGTGAGTTCGTTTCAGACCCCTGCTTCAGTGCATTTCTTTGTGCTGGAAATAGTTAAGAAGCACCGACTGTTTTTTACACGCACACACATAATATGTATCTATGTATAATGCATCTATAGTATCTGTCATTGGTTGACAGTATTCTCTAAACAGAGGAGACAGTAACTGCAAAATAATTTGGAAGATCATTAATCCTTTCTTCCAATAAAGAATGGACAGCATTAGCCCACTGCATTCTGAATGGGTGAATAGGAACTAATTAGATAGAATGCAATTATGGGGCACAGACTTCCTATGCTAAATGACATTGCAACACTTTGGGGTTTTAAAAGGAGGGGGGGGGACATAAAGGAAACCATCCAAAAGAAAACGTGGCACTGGCTTTGAAGTGCTGAACTGTGAAAAAAAAATCTCAACATCATCCTTATTTAACTCATCTGTTCCAATTTTCAAGAAGAAGTTGGCAGGTTCCCAGTGTCACTTGATCAACACACATTCCAACTTCGTAGTTTGGAACTGTGGCCATGGTGGTTGATTGTGGTCAAATAGGCTGGTAAACTAGAGGGAGACCATCAGGAGGAAGGCTATAAGGTGGGGGAGAGTTGGCAGCAGGCACAGGACTGGGGAGGGGGTGATTGTGTGGACACAAATGAGGGTTGCCAGTTCCAGGTTGAGAAACTCCTGGAGATTTGGAGGCAGAGCCTCAAAAGGGTGGGGTTTGGGGAGGGGGGAGGTCCGGCAGGGATGTGATGCCGCCATCCAAAGTCGCCATATCCTCCAATTTCTGAAAAAGAGATAAACAGTGCAGCATTAATTGTTTACAGAGACTGTATGGTTGCTACTTACCTAGTCTAAAGACTCCGTTTTCTTAATCAGCAGCACCAAAAAGAAATAGAGAATGCACATTCTTTAAAGAAAGAGACTTGACTATGTTACTACATGGCTGATTTTTGTATTGTATGCAATTCGAATATTCTGACAATAATGATGGTATTTATTGGCTGTATATCAGATTTTGTATGAACTATCAAGTATTGCTACATATTTATATATGCACTATGTCACTTTATACACTAGTACAGCTATATTGCTTATTTATAAAATTGAATATTCCAATTGGTGACTAGAGATGGGCACGAACAGAAAAAAAAACCCTAACATGATGTTCATTGTTCGTTGCCCTCCACAAACAGGGACTCACGAACAACCACGAACATGGCCCTGTTCATGAACATGTTCATGGTTGGCTGTTCATGGGGGCCAGCAGGCTCTCCTCCAGCCATCCGCCAAGTCAAGACCCCTCCTGCACCACTCCCAGAAACTGGACCTGAGCAGGCACCAGGAAAGGTACCAATAATAAATAACAGCTTGGCCCCAGAGCCTGGCAGCAGCCCTGGAACACACACAAAGCCCTGGAACACACACACAAAGAAAATTCAAGCTCCAATGCACTCTCTCTATCAAAATGCCAACAGCAACTCTCTCCCTCTCCACTGTCTGCAAACTAAGCCAGAGCTGGGAGCTCTCCTCCCTCCTGCTCTTTGCTCCCTTGTAACACACTTGAAAGGAAGACCTGCCTATCAAGCTAAATTGGTCTTAGATTGGGGTTTCCAGGGCAACAGCAGGAGTTCAGACAGAGTTCAGACAATTCCTGCCTAAGTTGCCAAGGGAATTGATTGCAGGTGCCAGACTGTCTGGCTTGATGAACAGCAACCAACAGCAACCAACAGCAACGAACAAGGCTTACAACAGCCACCTGTTCCTTTAGAATGGGGCCTCACGAACAGCTTGTTCGCGAACAGCAGATTGGGCTGTTCGTGGCTTTTTTTGTTCGTATTGCTGTTTGTGCCCATCTCTATTGACAACTATACCTTGATTCATTCTTGATTTTTGTTGGGATATCAGCACCCCTGGGCCCCCAGGGGTCGCTTGGCCACTTCTTTTGTTTGCCTTTTCACTGGAGAAGCCTCTTTTTTGTTTGCCTTCCCACCTGGAGGCTCTCCCAATCCTATAATGCATTTCCACATACAGAATGATACATGATGTTATCCCATGATGCATCAATGTTGACAGTGGTTATGCTACTTAAATGCCTCACAAGCTTCCTATTCAAAGAAGCTCTCTGATCTTTGGTTCACAAGTTCAGTCTCCTGCAGCAAGTCAGTCAGTTAGTACTGAGCTTCCCTTTCCACTACCCCAATTGGGGCCACACCAGAGGCCAGCATGCAGTCATATGACCCGTCTGTTGAAGCTAAAAGCCTGCAAAGTCTATTTTGCTCCCCTGGAATCCCAGAAACCTTTATCAAATATTTATAGGGCAACTTGCCATATGCTCTAATTTTAAATTTCAGCACTAAATAATTTAGCAGATCTACAGGGGGAAAAACACATAGAGGAAACCTCAAGGATGCTGCACACATTTACTAAATTAAGTTTTCTAGAGATGGTTGCTTATACTGTCATGATTTCCTTACTAAGTTAAGAACTGCTACTACGGGCTCATCCTGAGCAGAGTTCGGTGTTTGGACTAACTTCTTCCTTGTCCAACTTATCTCCCTTGCCAGATATTATTCTAAGGCCTAGAGTTGCCAGCACTGCCTCAGCAAATGCTGGGAGATTTTGATAGCAGTGCCTGGGGTGGGTGGAATTTGAGGAGGATGTGACATCACTTCCGAGTGATAGTCAAGGAACTTCCCCTAATCTGTATGGTAAAGAGCATAGAGACGTGGAAATTCCTAGACCATCATTATGAAGGCCATTTTCCAGTCATTTCCCCCCCTGCTCCTCAGTTTCTTGGGGATGGGAAACCAGATCCAAGGGTGAGGTTTACCCACTGTTCAAACTTGGGTCTCCCAGATCCTAGTCCGACACTCTAACCACTACACAATACTGGCTCTGAGCTAAAAAGCCCTGGAGTGTATTTGTTGCAAGGGCATTTGTCCCACATTCCTGGGACAGGTCAATTAAACAACTTTGGAGGCTGTTTGCTGGAAGATCACTTGCATGCTTGAGCATTAAACTGTCCTGAGATGTGGACTATGCATTCCAGAGTTTCATTTTTGGTCTGGCTTTTGATCCGGAAATGGCAAAGACCGAAGGAGGAGTCCAAACAAACAAACAAATCCCCCAAGTCTTCCCGTCTGCTTTGTATTTTTAAATTTTATTTATTTAAAACGTCTGTTAGCCACCTTTCTGAATTACAGCACTCAAGGCAGCTTATAGCAGATGTTAAAACCTCAGTTTTAAATCATTATATAAAAGTATCAATAAATTGTAACATTAATTGAATACAGTTCTAAATAAATCTGTATGCTTACACCCATCTACTCTCTGGCCTTTCCATGGCAACATATTGGAATCCGGTGCAGCCTGCTCAATTCAAAACGCAATAGATACATTCACAGAGGTCAAACAGCGACGTCCCCAGAAACCCATAATGAAATGTGAACAAACTTTGCCGCTGTTTGTTTCCGCTCATAAAAACGGCCTTATTTCAATAGACTTTCCATTTTCCAAAGGAGAAAACAAGAGACTGCATGAAAATGATGAAGTCCTTTGCAAGAGGAGCAGCCGGTTTTCACGATGCTCTATCTGAGCAGCAATGCAGAACCAGAAAACCGAGGGTTCAGAGGCTGTAGCTTTTGTTGCCAATGGCCATCAATAATTGAAAAATGAATTGTTGCACCCAGTTTTAGGCAGGGACCTTTTGTCCCTTTCACAACAGCATATATTTTCACTGCAGAAGCAAACTGGCCTTTAGACTTCGCAGCCTCGAAAAGAACATTTTTGCCCTCGTGTTCACTAATTTAATTGCTCAACAGGGCAAGGAATGACTTCCTGATGGATGCTCAACTATGCCTCTATCGGGATGACCTTTAAAGTTGAGGGCCAACACAGTCAAGTCATTCTAGTGGGCTTCGTTCCGCTGGTAATCTTTGAGAAGTGCATTTTCATGATCTCTATTTCCTTCACATGTACTGCAACGCTTTTGTTCTCGCTTTCCTGTTAAACAGGTCTTCATTAACTTCTGAGCATTCATGCGCATGGAACCGTTGACAGCCCTATGATATGCCCGCTTTTGATTCCTTTCCCATTTCTCCCTGTGTTCAACTATTATCACGAACTGGATTCTTGAAGTACTTTGCCTCGCCAGTCTCCCGCTTGTTCCCCAAGATTTTCCAGATGTTCACTTGCATCAGAATGTGGAGCTTAGAAGAACCTACCAGGGTGGGGGAGCCCCAAAGCAATTGAAAGCTAGCTAACCCATTCCGCTAGTGCCTCCCCCGTCTTGTTCTTCATTTGTCCACTGGATTACTTTGGAAAGTATCCTGCAGTTAAAAGGTCACCACATTTAGGACAGCAAAGTAATTCCGTTCTGGTTAATCCCAGATTCTTCCCTACACACACATACTGTTTTCAAATTCTGCAAGGCTTTTGGTTTGCTTTTTTAAAAAAATCGTTCAATGAGTTTTGTGCAGTGCACAGTGATGTACATACAAGGTAATCTCCAGGCTCTGTACCTTGAGATATGGCTGTTTGACCACTATGAATGTGTCTATTGCCATGATCCCCAACATGGTATCCTCGGGCACCGTGGCACCTGCCAGTGTGTTTCCTGGCAACTTGCTCCTTTCCCAAAGCAGACAGCAAGTCCTGGCTTTCTTCTACTCCACTGGAACTTCAGGTGAGTCCAGGAGTTACAACTTTGTGTCTTCAAGGAGCACCCGTGGGGAAACAGCTACCTCCATCATAGGAGGATGCTTGGCTTGGAACCCCCCAACATTTTGTGGAACCTCCCAGTCTTTGTGACTGATCTCAGCAGCCTTTTTGTGATTGGTTCCTTACATGCACACCAATAATGATTTTGTTTTGGTGCCTCTCAACTTTCTAGCAGTGTCCACAGGTTTGACAAGGTTGGAGTCTATAGCTATGTTTGGCCCGAAGTGCTATACCCAATTCAATGCTGAAAACATTTTTAATGGCTATTAATGTTTTCTCAGTGACAGATCCTCATCATCAGGTCTCCAGATGCCTCTCTTATTCAATGATGCATATATATATCCAGGTTTGCCCTGTTCTTCCTCCAAGAGCTCATGGTGGTATCTGTTGTTGCCCCCCTCTCCCATTTTATCCTCATAAAATTCTCATTTCTCCATTTTATCCAGTTTGTTTCATGGTAGAGTTGAGGAGGTAGTGCAACATTCTGACCACTATACACATTACTTGCCTTCATGTGAACCCAACAACTAGGGGTGAATCTGGCAGATGTGAAGAACTGGTAGTAGATCCTACTGAAGCAGAAGCATAGCAGCAACCCCAGAGTAGTAACCTCAACAGGGTTCCCATGCCCACGTGATCCTAGCAGACAGCACATTGTAGCAGTGAACTTTCGGCTAGCTCATGCTCATGTTCCTTTGCACGTCCATAGCTCTAGTTAATAGTACAGGCTAGGAGAACTCCAGCCCCTTAATAATCTTCTGCCCCTTTTTCCAGCTCTCTGCAATCATTTTTTTTTTTGAGATTCAGCAGGCCAGAATTATACACAGTATTACAAATGAAATTGCACCAAGGAGCTATGCAAAAGTGATAAGTAGGGGTGTGCAAAGGCACTCTGTTTCGTTATTCTTGTTTCCGGTTTCCCGAAACAAGAATCTGTTTCGGATACAGGCAAAAGCCGAAACGGCTAGCCGTTTCGGCTTTCGGCTTTCGGGTTTGTTTCGGCTTCTTTCGGCTTTCTTTCGGCTTTTTCAATGGGAAAATGCCTCCGTCTTCCCGGATGCCTGGGGGAGGTATTTTCCCACCGAATCATCCCAAAATTGGTGGGAACCTTCCTCTAACCCCTCTCTAACAACTCCCCAAGTTTCAGACCGATTGGACTTTGGGGGGCCATGTTCATGCTTTGGGGGGCCATGTTTCCGGTTCATGCTCATCTCTAATAAGCATCCACACATAAAGGGCTTAAAACCAGTAACAGTCTAAACAAATATGTACTGGATGCATTGACACAAACTCTGTTTCCGTTTTGCCATATTCTGTCTTTACTTTCTGAGAGTGCTTTCTGTCCGTCCATCCACTCTTGCCTCCCTCCCTCCAGTTTCTATTCTATTCTATTCTATTCTATTCTATTCTATTCTATTCTATTCTATTCTATTCTATCTTGTTCCTCTTCATTCTGTTCTATTTGGAAGAGCGGTTAGAATATTGTACTATGATCTGGGGGAAGCAGATTCAAATCACCACTTACTCCTGTGGCTCACTAGGTGACCTGGGGCTGACCACTCTCTCTCCACCTGGCACATCTTACAGAGCTTTTGTGAGAGAAATATGGGATAGGGTCAAACATATATGCTGCCCTGAGGTTCCTGGAAGGAGACTGGGGTATGAATGAGATGGATACATGGCCCTTCCTACCTTCATTTTGTCCCCACAACAATGCTGAGAGGAAGGTTGGTTAGGAGTGAGGGATGGGTGGCAGAGTACTTTTTGGAACTCAGAAATCCCCAGGCTCTATTTTCAGCATCTCCACCTCAACACCTCACCTTTGTAGTTTTGGGTGTTAACCTACAAAGCCCTACGCGGATTGGGACCGACGTATCTGAGGGACCGTCTCTCACCTTATGAGCCCCAGAGGACTCTCCGCTCTGGTGGAAAACATCTTTTAAGTGTCCCTGGCCCTAGGGAGGCCTGCCTGGCGTCAACCAGGGCCAGGGCCTTTTCGGTCCTGGCCCCGGCCTGGTGGAATGCTCTGTCTTGCAAGACAAGGACCTGGAAAGATTTGCTTGCATTTCGCCGGGCCTGTAAGACAGAGCTATTCCGCCATGCATATGGTTGATGCCGGGCAGTGCCCCCCCCATGGAGGGGGGGTTAAACCATCGCCCCTATGCAAACACAGAGGCATGTATGAACTACTATGCAGTATGAACTGTAATATTTAATGCTTTTAAATGTTTTTAATGTATTATTTAATGCTTTTAAATGTTTTTAATGGTTGGGTGATGTTTGTATTTGTTATCCACCCTGAGCCTGTGAAAGCGGGGAGGGCTGAATATAAATATAATAAATTAAATTAAATTAAATTATTAAACAGAGCCCCATGTCACAAGCACTGTGAAGAACTTCCATGTCTTGTACTAGTTAGGGATGGCTTTGTGTGTTTTAAATCTGAACTTTTTTTTCCTGAATGTTGTCGAGCATTGCTTGGTGCATTTCTTCCAGGAAAAAAACGTGGTATAGAGGCTTTATAAATAAATAAATACCTCCTTGTAAAAGGAGAGCTGGAAAAGGCAGGCATGATGGATGAAGAAATTTCCCCCAGAACTGTTAGAAACGTAAGCCTTTCTCAAGGGCAAATTCAGAAGGACCCCTGCTCTCCACAGGGTAATTTTAGGAATGTAAAGATCTGTGCAATAAGATGCCCTCCCCCAAGGATGTTGCAAACACCTCAAAGATGCTGTTATTCTTAAACTCCCTCTCAAAAGAATGTCTGCTTAATTAAGAGAAAGCCAAAGGGCTGCATGTACAAACACAAACCCTATGCTGCTCTATGCTTTTTTCTCATGCTGCTGCATGCATGCTGTACAGGAGACAGCGACAGTGCAATACAAAGCAGAAATTCCACCGGAGTCCATGGTTTTAGAAAGATGCAGTTCTGCTTATGTTGCACTGTTAGTGTAGAACTCTCCTCCCTGAATCAAGTTTTCTGTAGCACAATTTAGTATTATTCATTTATCTTATTTATTGTATTTTATCAACGTTATTTATAGTCCACCTGTCTCATTGAGACTCCAGGAGGATTACACAATGTGAGTCAGTATAGCCTATTTCAAAGACATTTCAATAAATAATGTAATTGGGCATATAAATGCCAATTTGCAACGCTTTCACACTAGCAGGAATCTGATACGTGGTTGAAGAAATGCTAAACAGAGTGCAAGCAATTCTAAGGCTGACATATTAAACAACATATAAACTATCCAGTAGGATCATACTTACAACAGACAGTACATAGAAGTAAAGTCTATAGTCCTTATCTCTTTTCTTATGCATCTCTTTGAGACCCCTTACCTACAGTACAGTCCTATCTGAGTCAAAAAGCCCTCTTGAATAATTCAGTTTTGTATCATTTGCAGAAAGCCAGGAGAGTGGGAGCTTTCCTGACCTCTTCAGGTAGGCCATTCCATAAAGTAGGGGCAACCACAAAGAATGTACACATATGGGCAGCTGTTGATTTTGCCCATGTGCAAGGTGGCATCTGCAGAAGGCCTTTCGTTCAAATGAACGAAGCTGTCGCGGTGGAATGTGGGGAGAAAGGTGGTCCTGTAGCCAGACTAAGGCTGGGAAGAGCTTTGTATGTGATAGCTAATACCTTGAACTGAGCTGAGTACAGGTCCGTATTATCCATAAGGCCGACTAGGCCGAAGCCTAGAGGCCCTGCAGGGACTAGGGGCCCATCATTTTTTTTTGCTGAGGAACACTCCCACATAAATTACAATTAATTGATTCTCTTATATAACCTCTCTTATATAACCTTATATAATTAATTACAATTAATCGATTTTCTTATATAACCTCTATTAGTAAGATAATTAACTGCTTCTGTATTGAAGTGAAACAAATTGTCTCTTATATTAAGACAATTATCCATAAATTATATATTTTTAATAAATAATAAAAAATTATTCACTTCAAAATATTACAGTATTGAACAATTATACCCCCAACATGTGCTTTCCTGAAGATTTCTACTTCAGCAATAAGAATATTTTAAAAATTGTGAATAGAATTCTTCAGGAGACCCTCAAAATAGATATAGGGATATGTACTGCAGTCTAGTACTTATTGTACCAGGGTCAGGCTGTCAGCTGTAGCAAGGTGAAAGACTGAAGTGCCAGAGGGGGCCCGAAACACCTGAAAGCCTAGGGGCCAGGCCATGGGTTAATACGGCCCTGGCCCAGTAACTGACAGGTAGGTAGCCAATGGCGTGACTACAGAATGGGAGTAATAGTCATGCTTCTCCCAGCTCCCGATAATAACCAGTCTACAGCGTTCTGCACCAATTGGAGTTTCCAAGTTAACTTAAGAGGCGAGACCTATATACAGTGCATTGCAGTAGTCAAGTCTCAATGTTAGTATGGCATGGATCCAGGTAGCCAGATCAGCCGTGTCAAAGTGGGGGACCATTTTCCGTTATAGACTGAGGTTGTAGAAAGTGTGACTTTTGTCGTGTTTTTTTGCAGCTGCCTTAACTTGCTTTTCTAGAAGTAGCACTGGATCCAGTATAACCCCTAGACTCTAAAATGAGTCTGTAAGGGTCAGATGAACTCCATTGAAAGTGGGGAGCACAACATCCTTCAAGTTCTCTGCCTTCCCAACAAACATCACTTCCATATGCCACCTCTTCAGAGACCAGCTCTCCCAGAAATACAACTAATCTCCAAACAAGATAGATCCACTTCCCTGTGTTTCCAACTTCAACTGGAGCCAGGAGATTTCCCAGAATTACAACTGCTCTCTAGACTACATAGATCAGTTCCCTTGAGCAAAATAGCTGCTTTAGAGGATGGACTCTATGGCATTATTGCCCATCAAAGTCCCTCCCCTCCCTATACCCTGCCCTCTGCAGCCTCCACCCCAAATATCCAGGAATTCCCCAGCTCAGAGTTGGCAACCCTACCCCAATGACATATGATCATTTTAGTCCTTTATCAAGAGCATTGCTATCCGGTGCTTCCTTCCTCAAAATGAATCCAAAGGACAGTGTTACCCTCAATTTGTCTTCTAATGTGTGGCTTGGGCCTCTGTTAGGTGGAGTGGGCAAGGTCACTGGGTTGGTTGTAGCCAGATTTTCCAGTTATTTAATAAACATGAACATGCCTTATACTGAGTCAGACCATTAGTCTACCAAGATCAGTGTTGTATACTTTGACCAGCAGTGGTCTCCAGTAAGGGTTTTTCCCATCACCTACTACCGGATCTTTTAAAATTGAAAATGCTGGAGACTGAACATGAGACCTTCCGCATGCAAAACGGACGCTGTACCACTGAGCCACAGCCTCTCTGGACTAGAAGGCAGATTCAAGATCTGACATTCCTAACTGGGACTGGTTTCTGGGGTCTTCTTGTATGCAGGGGGCAATAGGAACCCCCCCCTTTCCTATGGAAATATAGATCAACAGCTTCAAACCCCCCCCCCCCCAAGATTGAACACTAGTTTGAGACTCCCTTTCATTCCCCTTTGCTTGAATTGCCACGTCCAGTCTCAGTTGAGCGAACAACTGTAAAGCGATACTTTCCATCTTGTTTATCTCCAAACCCTCTTTGTTGACTTCACTGGCCCCTTCCATCAGCTCCATCTCTGTAATGATATACAAGATAATGCCTTCTCTCCGGTAGTAATTTGCAGTTGCAGATAATGAGCACTGAAGTGTTTCGCGATGAGTGTCCGGGGAGGGCGGATGATAGCTTTGCTCCACTAAAGAAATGGCAGTTAAATATAACATAAAATACAATGGATTACCAACTTGGCGTTGTAATCTTCCGAAGACCGTATTCTTTCTGAAATGGGGAGCTATTTTTTGAATGAATTATGTACTCTTCTTAAGCGTGCGGGTTAGTAGTGACAAAAAAAAATACCACCATAACAACACAGGCACATAAAAAGCAAGCAAAAGGAACGACGGGCACAACACAGCAATGAACGATGTGGCGTTAGTTGAGTAAATATGGATGCATGTGCAGCTTGCTGAATGCAAAGCTCAGCTAGAGGTCGGTCATTCAGGCAGAGCCCTACTCTCTGGCCCAGGCCTGCTGGAAGCCCTGATAACCCCAGTTACCCACTGGTACAACCTCTGGAAGCTGTACCTCCTTCCCGGTTCATGGCAGTCCCAGTCTCCATGCTCAGCTTTCTCCTTGCTTCACAGGTGAATCTGCCATGCTAATCCCTAGAAGAAAACTCCACAGCCTCCAATCTGTAGTGAATTGTATCTAGGGTTACTAGATCTCCCGCTTTAGCATGAGATTTCCTGCCAGCAATCTCCTGACCCCCTGCTGCTGCTAGATAGGCTAGTGGATGAAATGTGGGGGGGGGATCACTGTTATGTCAATGGTGTGATGCATTTATAGGGCAAACCAGGAAGAGACACCATTCCACTCTAAATCCAGAGGAGATAGTTGTATTAGTTCCCAAACCCCGCCCTCTCCAGGCTCCACCCCTCAATCTTCTGGGAATTTTCCAACTCAGAGCTAGCAACCCTAACTTTCACTCATGAATCTGACAAAGAGAACTGTGGTTCTCGAAAGCTTATGCTACAGTAAAGTTGGTTAGTTTTAAAGGTGCTACTGGACTCTTTACTCATTCCTCTCTAGGATTCAGTGGAAACTCTACGGTGCCCCAGAAATGACATCATGCTGTTGATGCAACAGCACCTCCAATGACCCACCCATGTCCCCTTTCAACTCTTTCTTGACAAACCCCTCACATGATAATTCTGTTAATATCAGTGGCCTTCAACCCTCTTTGGGAGAGAGAGTGCACCTTTCCATTCCTGGGGATTTCCCCTCACCTTCTCATTCCCCAATTTCACCGCAAGCTTTGAGTTTTTCTATCCTGAAAGGTAGGTTCTGCACCACTGATGCTGTGCTCAGCATGGACAACTCAGCACAACTGTCCTGTCTTTGGGACTCCTTTAAACATGTCCTTTGCCAGTCCCATACGGTACATGCAACCTCATGACAGCCAAGAGCTCTGGGGATTTGGAGCTATGTTGCTTCATGTTGTGAGACAAAGAGGTTAAGAACATAAGAACATAAGAACATAAGCAAAGCCATGTTGGATCAGGCCAGTGGCCCATCCAGTCCAACATTCTGTCACACACAGTGGCTAGAAATCCAGTGCCATCTAAAGGACTGTCAGTGAGGCCAGGACACCAGATGCCCTCCCACTGCCTTCCTTCCAGCACCAAGACAACAGAGCACCACCTCCCCACAAAGAGAATACCATCTATCTCCTGTGGCTAATAGCCACTGATGGACCTCTGCTCCATATATTTGTCCAGTCCCCTCTTGAAGCTGGCAATGCTTGTAGCTGCCACCACCTCCTGTGGCAACGAATTCCATGTGTTTATCACCCTTTGTGTAAAGTAGTATTTTCTTCTATCTGTTCTAACCCGACTGCTCAATAATTTCATAGAGTGCCCACGAGTTCTTGTATTGTGAGAAAGGGAGAAAAACACATCTTTCTCTACCTTCTCTAACCCGTGCATTATCTTGTAAACCTCTATCATGTCTCCCCTCAGTCGTCTTTTCTCCAGGCTAAAGAGCCCCAAGCGCCTCAATCTTTCCTCATAGGGAAAGTGTTCCAACCCTTTAATCATTTTAGTTGCCCTTCTCTGTACTTTTTCCAGTGCTATGATATCTTTTTTAAGGTGTGGCGACCAGAACTGTACACAGTACTCCAAATGAGGCCTCACCATCGATTTATACAGAGGCATTATGATACCGGCTGATTTGTTTTCAATCCCTTTCCTAATAACCCCTAGCATAGCATTAGCTTTTTTTATGGCAGTCGCACACTGTGCTGACGTTTTTAGTGAGTTATCTATCATGACTCCAAGATCTCTCTCTTGGTCAGTCTCCGCCAGTTCAGACCCCATCAACTTGTATTTATATTTTGGATTTTTGGTTCCAATGTGCATTACTTTGCACTTGGCTACATTGAACCTCATTTGCCACATGGATGCCCACTCTTCTAGCCTCGACAGATCCCTTTGGAGTGCCTCACAATCCTCTCTGGCTTTCACCACCCTGAACAATTTCGTGTCATCTGCAAATTTAGCCACTTCACTGCTTAATCCCAATTCCAAATCATTAATAAACAAGTTAAAAAGCATTGGACCCAATACCGACCCCTGTGGCACCCCACTGCTCACCACCCTCCACTGTGAGAAGTGCCCGTTTATACTCACTCTCTGTTTCCTATTAATTAGCCAGTTTTCGATCCACAAGAGGACTTGGCCCTTTATCCCATAGCTACTGAGCTTACTTAGGAGCCTTTGATGAGGAACTTTGTCAAAAGCTTTCTGGAAGTCAAGATAAACAATATCTATCGGGTCTCCCTTGTCCACTTGTTTGTTCACTCCCTCAAAGAACTCTAACAGATTGGTGAGACAAGATCTTCCCTTACAGAACCCATGCTGAGTTTTCCTCATCAGCTTTTGGTCATCAATGTGCCCACTAATTTTATTTTTGATAATAGTTTCCACCAACTTACCCGGTATTGACGTCAGGCTGACTGGCCTGTAATTTCCCGGATCTCCCCTGGAACCTTTTTTAAAGATGGGGACAACATTAGCTACCTTCCAGTCCTCAGGAACAGATGCAGAGTTTAATGACAGATTACATATTTTTGTGAGGAGATCTACAAGTTCACACTTGAGTTCTTTCAGAACTCTTGGATGTATGCCATCTGGGCCCGGTGATTTATCAGTTTTTAAATTATCTAGCAGTCGCATAACCTCCTCTCTCGTCACCTCAATGTGACTCAGGTCTTTCAAAACCCCTCCCAAAGTCAGTGCTTCCGGAGTGGGCATGCACTTCTTATCTTCCACAGTGAAGACAGAAGCAAAGAACGCATTCAGCTTCTCGGCCATTTCCCTATCACCCTTTAGTAATCCTTTTACGCCTTGGTCATCCAAGGGCCCCACTGCCTCCCTAGCTGGTTTCCTACTTCTAATATATTTAAAGAATTGTTTATTGTTTTTCTTTATGTTCTTTGCAATATGCTCCTCATATTCCCTTTTTGCCTGTCTGATCACAGACTTGCACTTTTTTTGCCACAGCTTATGCTCCTTTTTATCAACCTCACTCCGACTAGTTTTCCACTGCCTAAAAGAATCCTTTTTACCTTTTACAGCTTCTATTACATTGCTTGTTAACCATGCTGGCCTTTTCCTAAACCTATTTGTGCCTTTCCTAACCAGCGGTATATATTTAATTTGAGCTTCCAGGATTGTAGTTTTAAATAGACTCCAAGATTCCCCAAGTGTTTTGACCTTTTTTACTTTCCCTTTCAGTTTCTTCTTCACGTACCCCCTCATCTCAGAAAAGTTACCCCTTTTGAAGTTAAACATGGCTGTGTTGGTCTTATTTGGCAATTTCCTATTTATACATATGTTGTACTCAACAACATTATGGTCACTGTTCCCAAGTGGTGCAATCACATTTACATCTCTCACCAGGTCTTCAGCATTACTGAGGACCAAATCCAGGATCACCTCTCCCCTAGTAGGTTCTGTAACCATCTGTTCCATAGCACAGTCATTGAGACAGTCTAGAAACTCACTTTCTCTCCCCCGATTCGAACACCCATTGGCCCAGTCAATGTGTGGGTAGTTAAAATCACCCATTACAACACAGTTTTTTTGTTTAGCAGCCATCTTTAATCCTGTCATCATTTTATAATCCTCCTCTATTTTCTGATCTGGAGGGCGATAACAAACTCCCACAGTTAAGTTTCCATTTGGGCCCGTAATTTCAACCCATAGCATTTCCAGAAGCGAATCTAATTCAGTTACCTTCTCAATCTTACTGGAATGTATACCTTCTCTGACATATAGAGCCACCCCACCACCAACCCTTCCCTCCCTATCCTTCCGATATAATTTATATCCAGGAATCACCGTGTCCCACTGATTTTCCTCATCCCACCAAGTTTCTGATAGGCCCACAATGTCTATGGATTCGCCCAACACTAAACATTCCAGCTCCCCAATTTTACCTCGGACACTTCTAGCATTTGTATATAAACACCTGTAACTTCCCCGGCACACTTTGCCTCGAGACGTAGTTAGGTCATCTGCACTGTTTGTCTCCATCTCAGTTGACAACTCTAATCTATCTCCCTGTAGAAGTGTTATACCTAGCCCTTCATCTCTCTGAGATGAACCATCCTGAACCAGAGACACTTTATCTCTTGTCGGCTTTCCCCTAGCATTTAGTTTAAAAACTGCTCTGCCACCTTTTTGATTTTAAGTGCCAGCAGCCGGGTTCCTTCTCGGGACAAGTGGAGACCGTCTCTCTTGTACAGCTCCCGCTTGTCCCAAAAAGAATCCCAGTGCCTAACAAACTTGAACCCTTCCTCCCTACACCATCGTCTCATCCACGCATTGAGACTCCTGATCTGCGTTTGTCTCTCTGGCCCTGCGCGTGGAACAGGTAGCACTTCTGAGAAGGCTACCTTGGAGGTCCTGGCCTTGAGTCTCCTGCCTAACAGCCTAAATTTTTGTTCCAAGACCTCACGACTGCATTTCCCAACATCGTTGGTTCCAACATGGACCACGACCGCTGACTCTTCCCCAGCACTATCTACCAGCCTATCTATAACACGCGTAATGTCCGCTACCTTCGCACCAGGCAGGCAAGTCACCATACGGTCAGAACGCGGTTGTGCCACCCAGCTATCTACTTGTCTAAGGATCGAATCACCAACTACCAAGAGCCTCCCTCCCGCCCCACCCAGGGATGGTTCCTTGATGCGAAAGGAAACCTGCTCACCAACTGAAGAAGAGGTCCCTTCTGAGGGCATGTTCCCCTTATCCTCAGTACGGTGCCCTGATTCCACAAGATCCTCATTCTCCTTGACAACAAGAACGCTGCCATTTTTAGAGTGGGACACATCTATCCTGTCCCTGAGAATCTTGTCCTCGTGCCTATCTAACTGTCTCCGCTTCTCCAGGTCAGCCACCTTGGCCTCAAGGGTACGTACTCGTTCCCTGAGAACCAGGAGCTCCTTGCAGCGAGCACACATCCAGGACTTCTGACCAGAAGGCAGATAGTCATACATGTGACACTCAGTGCAATACACTGGAAAGCCCCCAACCCCCTGCTGGCATTCTGACTTCATTATTCTGTTTTAGGAACAACACACTAAGAGGAAAGAAAACGGCTATGATCCCCCGGCTAAGAGCCACAGGCCAAGAGCCCTTTAGCTCTCGCCCTTCGGCTCGCGCCAAAGGCTCGCGCCCCTGCCCAGCAGTTGCCTTTTCAATGCAAAAGGTCACTTCCTGCTAAGCACAGGAGGTGAGCACAAAGGGGGGGTGTGGCTTGTACTCCAGCAACCCCCAGCAGCCTTACAAACACACTCACCCTCAAACACAATCAAGCCCAAACACACTTAGCCTCAAAACTACACTCAAATCAACACAAAACTACACACAAAAAGCCCCAAAGCTAGAGAGGACCACCCTTAGCTTCTCAGCTTAACCCACCACAGCCAAGAAGGCAAAAAGCCCTTACCTCCTCTAGCAGCTGCAGACCATGTGCTCCTGAGCCCAGGTGACTCTGCCCAGGTTGCAGAGCAAACAGTTTCCAGGGGCTACAAGAAGATCTTAGCTTCAAGAAAGCTCTGCCCACAACTCGGCCATTGGTTCTCTGGAGAACAAAACAGATATAAATCCCCAGAGACAGATGGGAGTCCTTCTGTGGTCTTCATTGTTGGTCCTGCTCTCTCTGTTCCTGCTGCTTTCCTGATTGCTGACCCTTGCTTCTCTTGTAACCTCAGCTCCAGGCATATGGTTTGGCAAAGTTTAAACTCCTCCTGACCCCCTCGGCCCCATACCTGACTTCCGGCATCCTTCCTTGGCTCACAATTCCACACAGTGATACACTGATACAGTGATATCCTGGTTCACTGTCCCACTCCCTGCTTCGTTGTCATTAGAGTTGCCCACCTCAAGGTGGGGCCTGGAGATTTCCCAGAATTACAACTGATCTCCAGACAACAGAGATCTATTTCCCTGGAGGAAATAGCTGCTTTGAAAAGTGGGCTGTATGGCATTCTATCCTGCTGAGGTCCCGCCCCTCCGCAAACCCCACCCTCCCCAGGCTCCACCCCCTCAATCTTTCAGGAATTTTCCAACCTAGAGCTGGCAGCCCCAGCTTTCACCCAGAATGCTGCCCACAATATCTTTTCTGCCCCATTAATAAAGGCCGGAGCCTTATACTTGGGTATCCCCAGAAGAAGCAAGATGATTCAGAGTTGCTAGTTCAAAATAAAGTACCATCAAGCATATAGCAAACATATTGGGTTTGTAAAGTAGGTTCCTGCCCTCCACATCAGAAGAAAACTCTCTTTTTTAGCTACACATTTGGTTGAAAGGAGGGAATGGACTCTCTAATGAAGCCGTTCCCCGTTCTTTGTCTCCCTGCTCTGTCCGGATACTCATTAGGCGCAAATTTTTGTTTCCTTCATTTCCTATTTATTGTATTTCCTGTGCAAATGTCACGCTCTTTCAAGGGCCGAAGATGCAGTCGCAAATGGGGATCTGCAGCGCTTGGGGGTTCATTAAAATGTGCTTTGCAGGCATCTCATTATATATGGAATAAACAATCCACAAATATACAGCAGGAAGGGACTTGTCGTTTCTGTAACCTTCTGAAATGAGAGCAAGGATGATTTCCCCAGAAACTATATATTTAATACTGTTTTCTGCTCAGATTTGGTGTGGGGGGGATCATATGCCAGGAAAAAATCAAATCAAACTCTGAGCCTTCAATATTGAGCTCTGCCCAGTAAGGGTATACAGTAAAAGGAGTTCATAAAACCCACAAGGAATCTTTGGTACCTGAAAGACTATCACAAGACTATCCCAACCTTGATGAGTCAACGGACAGTTCTGAAACTTTAAGTGAAGGTAGGGCGCACCAAAGTGGCAGCCATGGTTATTGAGGCCCAATCATAAATGGCAGTCGTGCAAATGGTTGGGAGGTGGCAAACCCAACAGCTTCCTATGATGAGGGTCACAGTTTCCAAATGGACACCCCCTGCATCCCAAAGGTGATATCTCCTTGGATCTTCAGAAGTACCACCTGCTCCAAAGGGGTAGAGGCCAGCTTGCTAACCATCATCCCCACCACCTGAGACGGAGAAACCTCCATCACCCTGCTGTGCCCTGGCCCTGGTCACCTGGCAAGGGGGGAAGGTATGGAGGGGGGCAGCATGGAGGGGGGAAGAAGGACATCCATGTGCTCCCATGCTACCCTGCCATGCCAGCGACAGATAAGCCATGGGGAGTGCTGAAGCACAGTTCAGTAAAAATTTCCTTGAAATGGGTGATTTTTACTGAACTAGGCTTTGGCACACCCTGTGGCTCCACCCTCACACTGGAAATGATGTCATTTTCTGGTACAACAGTGGACTATGAAAGGTAAGTAGTCGCCTGCACCTCGTTTTGGCCCCTGGGGCCCACCAGCAACCCTAGGCGGAGGAAAGCTGAGATCATTGCTGCACTTGGGGAAAAAGATGTTTCACAGAAAAAGCAAATGGGCAATGTGATGAACACATTGACAATGCAACTCTAGGAACATACGGGAACTGCTTAGGATAGCTAGGAAGCTTGTATACTGGTATAACTTGGAGATACATCTGCAGCAGGGTTCCCAACTCCAGGATCATTTCCATATGTCCTAAAAAGAACACCCCACTCACCAAACCCTGGTGGCTTTTCTGTGGGATTCCTGACATCTCCATTTGCAAAACAGATGCAGGCAGTTTTCGTAGTGCCACGAAAACGGAAGCAAAAGTGCCCGCATCTGTTTCGGAACTGGAGATGTCAGAAATCCCATGAAAAAGCCACCAGCGATTGTTGAGTGGGGGGCTCTTTTTAGGACGTGTGGGAACAACCCAGGTTGGGAAATTCCTCAAGATTTGTGGGTGGATCAGTTATAATTCTGGAAGATCTCAAGCCCCCCGCCCCCAGATGTTAGCAACCCAAATCTGCACAAAATATTAATGTAATTCCATGAATGGGGAGTGAGACTGGCATCACTCAGAGGTTTGTAGGAAGAGGGGTGGGACTTCAATGGCATCTTCTCTACCCAGGTTCCACCCCCAGCGCTGGCATAATTCTACAGTAGCAAAAAAGGTGGTGTGAGTTTAATCATTTCCTTTGAACTCAGTGAGAGTGAAAATGTGTTTCTCCTCCCACCGTCTCCCCCCACACCCACACAGCTCATGCACAGTTGTCACTTTAATTTAAAATATAGTCTATGGCATTAAAAGACGAATACAAAATGTGACAATTCTGAAAAATTACATAAACATCCCAACTTTATGCAAAAACATAAAAGGAGCTAATCAGTTAAAGAGATAGATCTCAGGAACAAGAGGAATTGCAATTAAAATATAAATAGCTATTCGTTCTTGACCTTTCACTCTGCAATGTCTAAATTAACTGAATATGCTCTCAGGTTTTTGTTTGTGGAAGTGAGGGGGGCACATAGATTTGCACACTATATGGTTTGTAGACTGGATCTGTACAGAATTCTTGTATATAATATACGTCGGTCATATGTACAATATAAAAATGCTGATTTATGGACGCATAGATAATATTGGAAAATGCATTCTGTCCCCCCACCCCGAAAAGTTGGCACAGGGAAATAAAAAATGTAGAGTTGTAGGCTTTTCCCCACAAGAGAACAGTTTTCAGCTAAACATGGCATCAATGAGCTGCTTGATGTCATTTCTGCTTCCACTGTTCTCTCACTGACCCAGACACAAGGGTGGGTGGGAGTGCCTAGCTGGGGGGAGATTTTCTGCCTGAAACAAGCAAATGCCATGCCTGTCTTGGAGGGAGGTCGAGTTCAATAGTACACATAAAACTATCTTTTAATGATTGTTAGTAAAAATGGGATTGAACAGCAATACGAACAAAAAAAAGCTACAAACAGCCCAATCTGCTGTTCGCGAACAAAGTGTTTGTGAGACCCCATTGGTCATTGCAAGCCTGGTTCGTTGCTGTTCGTTGCTGTTCATCAAGCCAGACAGTCTGGCACCTGCAATCAATTCCCTTGGCAACTTAGGCAGGGATTGTCTGAACTCTGTCTGAACTCCTGCTGTTGCCCTGGAAACCCCAATCTAAGACCAATTTACCTTGATAAGCGAAATTGGCTTCCTTTCAAGTGTGGAGCTCCAAATTTGTTATAACAAGGGAGCAAAGACCAGGGGGAGGGGGGCTCCCAGTTCTGACTTTTCAGACAGTGGAGAGAGAGAGACAGTTGCTGTTGGCATTTTGATAGAGTGCATTGGAGCTTGAATTTTCTTTGTGTGTGGTGGGATAGGGATCTACCCCTTCAAGTTCCAGGGCTGCTGCCAGGCTTTGGGGCCAAGCTGTTATTTATTATTGGTACCTTTCCTGCTGCCTGCTCAGGTAAGATTTCTGGGAGTGGTACGATAGTGATCTACCCCTTCAAGTTCCAGGGCTGCTGCCAGGCTCTGAAACCAAGCTATTATTTATTATTGATACCTTTCCTGGTGCCTGCTCAGGTCAGGTTTCTGGGAGTGGTGCAGTAGGGATCTTGACCAAACTTGGTGATTGCTGGAAGAGAGCCTGCTGGCCCCCACAAACAGCCAACCACAAACATGTTCGTGAACACGGCCATGTTCGTGGTTGTTCGTGAGTCCCTGTTCGTGGATGTCAACGAACAGCAAACATCATGTTCATTTTTTTTCTGTTCATGCCCATCTCTAATTATTAGTCATATTGTCTATTCTGACAGGCAGTAGTGTTGCCAAGTAGGCCCCCTCCCCTGCTTTGAAGCCTGCTATGAACTGTGCTAAAGTTTCCTGCGTTACTGTTTCACTGCTACACCAAAGACTGCTTTGCACATGTGTGCTCTGATACACGTGTCAGTTTCCTGCCTGCGTGTCAATTACCCTTGTTGCTGCTATAGACTGTGTAGTTTACTGACTCCATGTTTGGTTAACTGCACAAAAGGACTCTCTTTCTGGGCAGCCCTGCCCTGACCTGTATCTGGACTTCCCAGTGTGTGTTTGGACTGTGTTACAAGTATGCCCCGTGCCTGCATTGCCATCTGCCACGGACCGTGCCTGTTCCCTGCTTTGGACTGTGTTTTAAAGTGTTGTTCCCCCTGCCTCCATGGAAGCCTGCCTCATATGGGCCCAAGCCGCTGCTAGCAGCCGGGCGCCTGCCGGGGAAACCTCCAGCGAGCCTGGCTAGGCGCTCCCTGGTCAGTTCCCGCCTGGAGCCTCCCGCGGGTCGGTCCCCGAGCTTGCCCTCGCTACCGGGCAGCCTGCTATCCAGCCCCAGCTATGCCCAGCCGGCATCCATGTTCTCAGGCAGCCAGAAGACCCTGGGAAGAAGACTGCTTTGGGAAGCCATTTCGGCGAAGCGGGCACACCACGTCCGCAGCGAGAGCCCCTCGCCCCGCTCTGCATATCTTAGGAGCCGCCCCGGAGAAGGAACTAAGTGCCGACCATCCCAAGCACTTAAAGAATGCATCTCAAAGAAACCTCCGCATTCCAAAGCTGATGACATCAGGACAAGCCCTGTCCGCTGGAACATCCTTTCAGCCCACTCGGATTTCCCCCTCCCTCTTTTGTCCCCTCTTCCTGAGGTGTCACTTATCACAATCTGATTACCAAAGTGGCCCATCCAAGCCATTCAGTAGCCCATTAGACCCTTTGTTTTAATCTGTGAGAACCACCAAGTACAGCACCAGCCCCAGGGTACGTTTTGGGGTATTTAAGCTGGTCTCCCAGACCACTCGGTGCTCAGGCCATTCCTATCCAGACCCCCCCCCCTTGCTGCCCGTGGCTTAGGCCATTCCCTATCCAGACCTCCTTGCTGTCCGTCTGTGGTTCCAGTGCTGGCATTGGGCCACCCTCGCTGCTGCGTCTCTGCTTCGCTCCAGGATAAGTGAGTATTCCCCCTATCATCGTTGGGAACCAGCTAATGCGAACGTCTCTGTATTTCCTACGCTATATTTCTTAGACCTTGTATGTTCTTTGTATGATTGTGCAAGCTAGGCTTACGCTACACTCAATACACGTGTTTGAACCTTACTCCTTGTCTGCCTCTTTTTCACTAGAGTGTCTGGGATCGGGACCTCCGTAAACATAGGTTATGATCCTCGCTTAATATTAATAGTTACAGACTGCTACAGCTAATTCCCCATTATAATAAAAGAGCAGTTCTGGTAACAGTTTACTGGTGGAGGATGCGGGCATAACCCAGTTCGTGTGAACGCACGTGAGTCGACACGCGTGTCTTCAGCGAACTGACTTAGAGGAAAATTTTCCAGACCTCAGTGTAAAGAGCGCAATTTAGCTCAGGGAATTAAAAGTGTGAGTGTGTGTGGCTCTAGTGAGCATTTCTATCTTGTGGGTTGGCTTTTCCCCCATTTCCTCCTTCAGCCAGCTTTGGACTACTTGCCTTTTGTGGTGCACCGCGAGGCCCTCCAGCCGTTATAACCGGTGTACTGTGGGTGAGGACCTCTGAACTGGTGAAGTTCCTGGCCACCTTCCGGGCCGCCTAAACGCGTCTATGTGGGTGGGATCCCAGAAGTAGGCTCTATAGATATATATATCCTGAAGCAGCACATATAAAATTCTCTTCCGCCCTCCCCCGTCTCTCCTAAGCCCGTCCAAACCCCCGTTCCTGCCAGCACTTAGGCTTCAATCCCCGCTCCGGAGGAAACGTGAAGGGATCGTTAGTCCGTTTGGTCAGTTTAGCTTTGGGAATCTGAAGCCAGGTTCCTGAAGCCCCTCGGCAGCCAGCCACACCGTGCTTAAGAGTTTTAAGGAAGACTCTTGGGCGCCTTTCCGCTTGCGAGTTTTAAGTCAGACTCGTGGGCGCACCTCGCTTGGGAGTACAGTAAGCTTTACTCCTGAGCACTTTTGCTTGGGGACTTGCAGAGGCAGTCCTTGAGCGCTTTCAGTCTTTTGGTCTTGGCTTGGAGACAGTTTAACCGTTTGTCTCTGAGCACGAGGCCTGGGGACACTTTGAGTTTAGTTCTTGGGCTTAGAGAGCTTGAGAGCATTTTGGCTTCTGAGCAGAGGCTTGGGAGCATTTCTGGTTGCCTGAGCAGAGGCTTGGGAGACCCCCTTAGTAGCAGTTCCTGAGCAGAGGCTTGGGGACACTTTTTGGTTTTCCGAGTATAGGCTTGGGAGACCCCTGAGCTTTGGCTTCTAAGCAGAGGCTTGGAAGCACTGAGCGTTTTTTTGTTCTTGGGCTTAGAGAGCTTGAGAGCACCCTCTGAGCCAGTAAACTTTTCCTGGTCCCGTGGCTTGTAGGCAAGCTTGAAACGGGAATAGGAATTTTCCCTTCTCCCCCGGTGGAGAAGAACCGAGTGTAGGACCCTTAAAATACCCTTGTGAACCTAAAAGTAGGACCTTAAAACCCCCTGGTAAAAACCCTTGAGGACCTGAGGGAAGGATAAACCTCCCAAAAGGGACATAGAGAGGAAGAAGTGTTAAAACCCTTGAGCAGCTTTAATCGCCCCACCCCTGGTGTCGCTGATCCACTCTTTAACCTCCCCCGAGATCAGCCCTAAACGAAAGTAAAATGTACCGGGCAAACCCCACCGTGCCCCGCCTGGAGAAGTGGCTAGTTAAGAAGGGAGATTGCCCTTGGGAAGCCGGTTCCTTCAAGGGACCCGACCCGCTCCAGATAGTCAGAAGTGCCTTCCAAGATTTTTGCGAAAAAGAGAAACCTAGGTCCAGTAAGAAGGATAGGTATGGAGCCTGGGCACTTTTCACCGCCCTGCAGGACAGTGTGTCCCTAATTAGCAAGTTGCAAACAGCACAGGAGGAGTTAGAGGAGAGGTCAAAACGAGAGCAGGACGCCTTGCGCCTAGAAATCCAGACTCTCAGGACCAAGCTAACCGACCAGGAGAGAGAACATGAGGAGAAAGCAGTTGAGTGGCGCGCTGAACGCGTCAATTTCATATTGGAAAAACAAGGATTAACTACCGCCCTCCAGGACGCTCAGCACAAGGCTGAAGCGGCCACCGCTCGTGCCGATATGGCTGAGCACGCATTAACTGAGGGACAAGAAGAAATTACTAAGCTCACCCATGCCGCCCGGTTCATGGCGGACCACAACCAGTCTAAAGCCGCAGCCGCGGACCATTCAGCTTGTAAGAGGGAGCTAGAGGCCCTAAAGCGACACTTGGGGATGCAACAGGCCGTAATTTCCGCCGTGCACCCCTCAGCCCTCTTGGCCCTCCCCGAAGGTAGTACCGACAGTTGGTCACCTCCTTCGCCCCAGCCCGAGGAAGCTCCACAGCCCCTCCATCCGATAGCTACCAAAGAAATTGTCACCACAGACGATGATGGCAGGAAGACAGACCGAATAGTTAAAGAGACCCGCAATTGGAGGCCCGATGAGCTCCAAGCCATAGCGGACCGCATGGGACCCCTGAACCGAGACTCAGCTATACAATGGTTTGCACACGTGACCATGTCCCAGCCCTCCGCCAGTGGCTCCGATGTAGCTCAGCTGGCTCGCCATTGTGCCAGCCCCGAAATAGTCACCTCTCTTAACGCATATATTTCCAACCGGAGACTAGCCACTCGCAGTCAGTATGGTGCCATGAAAGAGTTGTGCGCCTTCCTGTGGCCCACCAAGAGTTTAAAGGCCCTGTATATTGCAGAATCTCAAAAACCCGGAGAGGATCCAGAGGCATATTTAGCCAGGAAACAGCTCCTAGCCGAACTAGCAGACGAGGTAGATTTAGATTTAAGTGACATGCCGGACTTCGACGACTTAGAATTCAGGAGAGCAGTCATAGATGGACTCAACAGCACCACTCGCCTAGCCCTAGCAGGAGTCGAGCCCGGGAGCATTACATGGGGAGAGCTGGAATCCCGCATCAGAAGCATTGCTGGCCTGTTGCGAGAGACCGGCGCCATCCGCCATGTGAAGTCCCCGGCCTCTCGTAGGAAGGAAAGCGAGCCGATTAGTGCAGTTACCTATGCCAATCATGGCCCCCACTCTCAGTACCGACCACAGGGACGCAGCCCGTATCCGGAGGCAAGGGGAGGAATCCTGAGGGGAAGGAGCAGTAGCTTTAACCGGGGAAGAGGACCGAGGGACTACCGTCCGGGAGTTTCCTTTGCGCCTACCCCGAGTTACAGTTCCTCCTCCCAGCAGGGACCCCACGAGCCCCGACTACAGGATGCACCCATAGCCCCTTCTCACTCGCGAGCATCGCACCCGTACCACCATCAGGTCTACCCGCCTCCAGATCAGTCTAATGCTTGGGGAGCATCGCAGGGCGACCACGAAGGCTACCGGGACCGCGGCAGCATGCCCCAGTCCAGGGACTCCCTCCGTTGGGAACTATGGATGCGCCTCAAAAACATTGGAGCGAACATGGAGCTCTTCGACGGAAAGCCCACGTCCGTTCTAATGAAGGCGATCATGGAATGGGAAGACCAGCAGCAGCCCCCAGTACCTCCATCGGCGCCCCCTTTGCCGCCAGACCCTCCCTTCTCGAGTCCTCCAATAGCTGCGGTTCGGAAACGCCCGAGCCCCAACAACCCCTTTAGAGGAAGCGCCGCTTCCACCGATCAGGGCGCAGGATCAGAATAGGGTTGCCCCGAGTCCCAGTCTCCCTCCGTGGGCATAGTTGCCAAACTAAAGCCGGATACATGGGGGAGACCGACAGTGAAGGCAGGGATCGGGACTCCCGGGGAAAAGAAGAAGCCTGCCACCCTCCTCATAGATACCGGAGCTTCACTTAATATACTCCGGCCCACCTTAGTTACAAAGGGCACCCAGACCCCCACAACCATGCAGCTCGCCGGTTTTGGAGGCGGCATGCAGGAATCCCCGGTCTGGCAGGACATCCCCCTTTCCGTTGGGAACCTGACCACCCGGATTTCGGCATGCGCAAACCGGGGAGAAGACGATGGACTTTTGGGCATGCCATTTTTCCGTGCCGAGGGACTGACCATTGACCTAGCGAACGGGCTCCTGTGGCGCATCCCGGGAGGCCCAGACTTTGTTAATGCAGTCCATCGATGCGCAGCCCTCAAGGCCCCCCTTCCTCTCGCCCCCATCACAGGAGACCCCTGGGTTCAGGACTTTCCCGAAGTGTGGGTGACAGACAAGGCCGAGTGTGGGATAGTGAAGGGCGCCTGCGTCCTGATTGAAGGAAAGGACCCCCCTCCCCAAAGACAGTACAAGTACCCAGCAGAAGCTGAGGCAGGGATAGCCAAGACCATAGAAGGACTCCTTGAGTGGGACGTCATACTCCCGATGCAGTCCATCTGCAACGCCCCATTGTGGCCAGTTCTGAAAGCAGATGGAGTGACCTGGAGAATGACGGTCGACTTCCGTGCCCTGAATGCCACCACCCCTCCAGTTGCCCCGGTTGTGGCCAAGTATAATGAGATCCTAACGGCCATTGCCGCTGGGTCCCGGTTCTACTCGGTCATAGACCTGGCCAATGCTTTCCACTCCATCCGGTTGCATGAGTCTTGCTGGTACAAGTTCGCGTTCACTTTCCGCGGCCAGCAATACGCATTCAAACGGACACCCCAGGGATTCCACTCCAGCCCCAGTATTTGTCATGCCCATGTAGTTCAGATGTGGGAACGCCTCCAACCCTCCTCGAGGCCCCACGTACTGAGCTACGTGGATGACATTTTAGTCCACGCCCCCACGGAAGAATTAGCCTGCCAGATCACCAGGGAGGTCCTGGAACTCCTCCGCGAGACTGGGTTCAAGGCAAGCAGGGAAAAGGCCCAATTGGTTCAGACCAGCGTCAAGTACCTGGGTCTGACCCTGGGACCCGAGGGTCGCACCCCGGACGCCCAGCGAATGGAGGTCATTTCCAAGCTGCCTGCACCCACCGATGTCCCCTCCCTCAGAGCCCTTCTAGGAACTTTTAACTTCTCCCGAGACTTCATCGAGTCCTTTGCAGACAAAGCTCGTCCCCTTTATGCTCTCCTGAAGAAGAACACTCCCTGGGAGTGGGGACCGGAGCAACAGACAGCCTTAGCCGAGCTAAAGCGCAGTCTGGCCGCAGCCCCGGCCCTAGCCCATCCAGATGTTACCCAGCCCTTCTTTATCCAGCTAGCAATATCAGACAAGAGCATAGGAGCCACGCTCACCCAGCAGCAAGCAGGGACCGCTAGAGTAGTAGCCTATGCCTCTCGCAACCTAACCGCAGTAGAAACTAAGTTTAGCCCATGCGAGAAGACATGCCTTGCTCTGGTTTGGAGTCTGACCCATTGGGAATTTATCATAGGAGGTTCACGTACAATAGTGCAAACCACCCACACGCCCCTCAAATATATCCTGTCGGGAAAGATACAAGACGGACAAGTTTCAAACGCTCGCATAGCCCAGTGGACCCTGGCCCTGGTCAACCGCGGAGTAGAATTCAAAAAGGAAACCACTGAGCCACCAACCCCCTATGGCCTATTGGTAACCGGGACCGAGCACGAGTGCCCCCTGGACCCGCCACCACAGGTTGTCTGGCCAGTCACTTGGGGAGTCCCGCTAGAGGAAGCCCGACAGAACGGCTTCACATGCTGGTTCTGTGACGGCTCCTCCTTTCACGTTGGAGGCTCCCCTCGGACCGGCTACGGCGCCGTGCGAGTGAGCGACGCCCATACCCTCAAAGGTCCAGCCCGCCCCCATTCCAGCCAAGCGGCTGAGGTGCAAGCGCTTCTGGCGGTGCTTGAGTTTGAGCCCCCAGAAAGCCCACTTGCCATTTATACAGACTCGGATTGGACGGCCAAAGCCGCCACGGTCTGGCTCCCGGTGTGGCAGAATCAGGGGTGGAGAGCCAGCGATGGGAAACCCGTAGCCCACCTACAGCTATGGCAGCAAGTAGCAGCACTCCTCCAGTCTCGCTCCGGCCCAACGCAGGTGACCCATGTCAAGGGACACCAGAAGACGAACTCAGAAACCGCTTATTGGAATGACCAGGCAGACCTTGCAGCCAAGGCAGCCGCCACTGAGAGTGCTCCCCCACCGGAACTAGCCACCGATTGTCCCCTCCGCCCTGTCACCACTCGGGCACAAGCCCGCAGCCAAGCTCAGGGAACCGCAGGAACACTAGACCTAGCACAACTGCAGCAATCTGACCCAGAAATAACTGACCTCCTAGCCGCAGGAAGGGATCAGACAGGGAGACTCATGATCAGAGAAGAGGAAGACATAGTTTGGGCAGTAGATGCAGCCGGCGAACGCCATTGGGTAGTGCCATTGGAAGTTAGGGCTGACTTAATTCAGTTTGTCCACGAGCAGGGACACCGAGGCAAGGATCTGACTCTGGAAAGGGTAAAAGAGGTTGGTTGGTGGCCTGGCATGCGCACCGAAGTAGCGCAATGGGTAGACAACTGTCTGTCCTGCGCTATGGTCAATGCAGACCCCACCGGACCTAGAGCTCCCCTCCAGCATCAGAGAATTGATGGACCCTGGGCTCGTATACAGATTGACTTTATCGGCCCCCTTCCCCCCACTGCTCGCGGCAATCGCTACTGCCTCACTGTCATAGACCCCTTTAGCAAATGGGTCGAAGCGTTTCCGTGCAAGCGCAACAATGCAGCCACTACCGCCAAACTACTGTTCAACAATGTCTTTTCAAGATGGGGCATTGTGCGAGTCATGGACTCCGATTTAGGCTCACACTTTATCGGAGAAGTTACACAGGAGCTTTGTAAAGCATTAGGCATCCAGCAACGGTTCCACATAGCCGGCCACCCTCAAGCTTCAGGCGCCATAGAAAGAACCAACCGGACCCTCAAGGAGGCTCTCCGCAAGATGGTTCGCTCCTCCGGGAGAGACTGGGATGAAAAACTCCCCATAATCCTAATGGCCATTAGAGGCACTACCGCAGTTCACGGGCTCACACCCCATATGGTAATGACAGGGCGAAGAATGCAGCTCCCGGAAGCCTTCTGGCTAGATACGCAGCTCCCTTCCGATATGCAGCCCGTAGTGATTAATGATGCTTGGGTCCAGGACCTGCTCTCATCCATACACGCCGTCCACATGCAAGTGGCCCAGAAGTTGGGCACAGCTCAGAAGGATATGGACCGCAAATTGGGATGGGTCAGGAACCCCAGGCAGTGGGAGGAAGGACAGCTCGTTCTGTACAGGAAGTTCTCACAAAAGGCGCATTCACTAGCAGCCAAGTGGCAAGGCCCAGTCCCTATCACAAAAAGAGTCTCCCCAGCTGTCTATCAGGTAGCCATCCAGAGAAGGACAGGAGGAACGTGGCTAAAATACTTTCACGCCTCTCAGTTAAAAGAATGGAAAGGGAAGCCGCTGCGAACCGCCCCTCCGGTGTACGACCCCGGGGGAACCACCACCAGTCCAGCCCCCCTCTGCCCAGTGATTCGCCAGATATCACTCCACCCTGGGCCAGAGATACCGTGTGTCCCCTTAGACCAGACCTTTGTAGCTTTAGAATAAAAGAAACAGTAGAATATGTAGATATCGGTGTAAATGTTAAAAGTTTTTCCAGTTCTATTCTTTGACCTCATTAGGCGGGCCCCACAGTTGGGACCCTTAGGAGGAAACACGGCAACCAAAGCCAAATAGGACCACCACCGAAAGTGATTCTTAATTGGATTGTAAGCCGCATGTTCGGAAAAAAATTGCACAGGCAAAAGAGATTTGCTGTGTGTGAAAGTGGTTGGAGAGGCTTTAGCCCAGAGGTGAATGCATTCTTTCGAAAATAGTGGAACCACCAAATAAGGTGATCCCTGTATTCGAAAATATATCACCCGCCGTGCTGGTGAAGATCCCGCATCTACGTAGATTCGGGGTCTCACCTGCCAGACCCACGCTTTCGCATGATGGTCGGCTTTGGCTTTGAGGGCCATGCCTCCCCTGGAAAAGGTCCCCCAAATAACCCAATACCCCTCTTTTACTAATGTTCATATCCGTCACGGTGAGTTGCTATACGGCGCCACCAGTTAGTACGCTTTAGTGCAAAAG
Organism: Eublepharis macularius; assembly: GCF_028583425.1. Lineage (NCBI taxonomy): Eukaryota > Metazoa > Chordata > Lepidosauria > Squamata > Eublepharidae > Eublepharis > Eublepharis macularius. Next base: position 22,543,855 of record NC_072801.1, read on the forward strand.
TAAAAGACCCGCCAGTATTTTGTAAATATGTGCCCTCTGGAATATGTTATTGGGGTGCGTTCGCCACGCACTAGGGGCAGCGTACCTCATTTACATAGCCAGGATCCCCCGCGCCAAGATGACCCCCGATTCACCCAGACCCAGTGGCGCCGGCAGATCTCGGCCGTCTCCGCCGCTTTTCGATAAACGCCGCCGAGCGCCCTCGGCTCCACTTCGGCCCTTTCCGCCAGCAGCCGCCCGCCCCACGTAATCTTTTCCCTTGCCCGTACCGTATAAGGGAAAAGAAGGGGGGGAGACATATTGAAGTTTTAATGAAGCCATGCCAGGCCTTCCAGGTGAGGGCAACCCGAAAGTACCCCACACCCGTATGCCTCTAGCTCCGTGTATTTTTCTTTTTGCTCAGTGCATTTTTCTTTTGCTCAGTGTATTTTTCCTTTTTGCCCGGTGTACCTTTTTTTGAAACCAGAAGATGGGGCCTCCCGAGGGAGTCCCTCCAAAAATTGGTTGTCCTGCAAACATATGACGAAAGCCCATTTTTAGGAAATTAAAGCGAGGGCCCCCGTCTGCAGCAACCCTTATAGTTAATGGAAGCCGCTCTTTAGTTTTTTCTTCCTTTTAAAGCGGCAAGGCCAGGCCGAGCCGGACCGATAGCTCTCAGCCCGCAAAATAAAAGCAGCCCGCCGCCAAGCAAGGGGCACCTGAAGGCCACATAGTCCAGGCACCCAGGGACCCCTGGGGCGAGTTTGCATAATCCCGCCTAACGCACAGCCAACCCTTGCTCGACGTAAAGACGTCCCCCCTGAAATATACATGTTATAGGAAGAAGTCTCTGCATAGGAGTTCCCCAGAGCAACAAGCTGGAAGGCTCGCTTAGTGCTCCGGGACTTCTCGTTCGAGCCCCACCTAATAGACAGTGCTGGCAGAAAAACGCCCTCCCTTTTCTTTTTCCCTACTTCACTTCATTTATTTTGCTGCAACAAACTCAGGGAACCTGTACTTATATCCGCAGGTCTCCCCAGGATATTTTCACTACAGAAAGGAAAAAGAAGGCCAGGAGATGAGGCACCTGGCTACTCTGTGTTTGCTCGTGCTGGCAGGCACCCTAATAGAGGGACGCCCGTCCAAATTAATGCCCTACCCCCACTGGAGATGTATCAATACCCTGGCAGGGAATGAAATGATGGTCTGCAAGGTTGTGCAGCAGAGCAATATGACCACCCCCACGGATCGCACTAACTTCCGCAGTTGTGAAGAGCAGTGGATCCGGCCCCCAGAGCTTGTCATTTTATGTGTGGGAGTCAAAACTATGTCCCAAGAGCTAGTGTGTTACTCGCCTACTGATACAGTTTCACCACTTGCCCCGATTCCATGTATGTTTCTTCCCCGTATCAGGCCTGCCCCCACCGCAGTCCCGGTGGTAGACAGATATACCACCCCTGCCAATTTCGAAACCTCGCCGTTTGTCACTGAGGCTTTCGGACCATACTGTGAAGTAATTTTAGTGTCGGCCGCAGTATGGAAGGCAGGAGACCCCTTTAGAATGACCATCTTACTAGGCACTACTACCACTGAGTCTGCATCTGTCACTATCACGCCCCCTTCAGGTGCAGTTCTCTCCTTTGCTATAGAGCGCTGGGAGAACCTGACCTGGATTGTAAAAGAGGAAGACCTAGCCAAACACGGCCCACCCGATTGGATTCTGGTTCAACAGACGCCCGAATGCCAAACCAAGCCCCTAGTAGAGAAATTTCACCGGCTTGGGCTGCTCTTTGTAAATTTGACTCATGAACCAGGCAATTACTCCCTGCTGATCCGGACCCAGGAGACCCACACCATCCAAATTGACCCTTTGATTGCTAGCAATGAACAATTAAGCCAAGGCGGCACGCATATAGTGGGCTCCCATGTTTTGAAAACTGACATTCGAGAGAGAGTTCTAGTCCGCCCGCAAATGTCTTTAAAAGAGATCCGCATAGACTTAGCTGAGCTAAATATAACCCAGAAGCTGCCGCAGTGCGCTCCCTATCTGGAGGCCGGTAGCAAGGGTTGGAATGCATGGCTACAACTAGGGGTGTGCAAGCCAAAAATTTTCGGCTATAGCCGAAAGTAGAAAGCCGAAAGAAAATTCTCTATCGTTAAAGCTGAAAGCCGAAACAAGAATCTCTTTCGGGATTCGGGATTCGGGATTCTTTCGGCATTATTTCGGCATTCTTTCGGCTTTTTTCTATGGGAAAATGCCTCCGTCTTCCAGGACGCCTGGAGGAGGCATTTTCCCACCGAATAAGCCCAAAATTGGTGGGGACCTTCCTCTAACCCTTCTCTAACAACCACCCAAGTTTCAGACAGATTGGACTTTGGGGGGCCATGTTATGGCCCCCCAAAGCAGGTCCCCCCATCCTCCCATAAAGGAGCATCTTCTTCATTATTTCCTATGGGGAAAAAATGAAGAAGCAGGCTTCCTTTGCCAGGGGTGGCATTTTGCATGCAAAATGCCCCCAAGCCCTCAGGGGCCCTTCTCCCACCCCTCCTCCCACCCCCCACCAAGGCTCAGCCTGCTCCCACTTGGGGGGGCCATTTCATGGCCTCCCCAAGTAGGTGCTCTAATCTCTACCACTGACAGCTGGGGGAGGCTTGTGTTGCCAGGGGTGGCATTTTGCATGCAAAATGCCCCCCAACCCTCTGGGGCCCTTCTCCCACCCCTCCTCCCACCCCCCACCAAGGCTCAGCCTGCTCCCACTTGGGGGGGCCATTTCATGGCCTCCCCAAGTAGGTGCTCTAATCTCTACCACTGACAGCTGGGGGAGGCTTGTGTTGCCAGGGGTGGCATTTTGCATGCAAAATGCCCCCCAGCCCTCTGGGGCCCTTCTCCCACCCTTCCTCCCACCCCACACCAAGGCTCAGACTGCTCCCACTTGGGGGGGCCATTTCATGGCCTCCCCAAGTAGGTCCTCTCAGCCCCTAAAGTCCACCCCTTACAGCCCCACACAAACCCAATTCCCCCCCAGCTGCCGCACACAGACCCAAATCCCCACATTAGCCCCTCACAGACCCAAATCCACCCCCACCTGCCCCACACCCATAACCCCAGGAACAGGCTGGCAAAGGCCAGCCCTCTCCCTTTGTTCCCTATGCTGGGAACTTCTAAACTCTCTTTCCCTGGGCAATTCTGCACAGCCCAGGGGTGCCACAATGGTGGGCACACTTCTGAGTGCCAGCTGGTCCCTGTGAAAGAACACCTGAACCACAGACACCCTCCCTCAAATTCCCCCACCACCTACAGAGATAGCTGGCCAGCCAGCCCCATTGTTCCCTATGATGGGAACCAACTGCACAACAAAGAATAAAACAAGAACAACACAAAATAAAGTTTTTAAAAAATTATTTTCTCCCTTCCAAAGTACAAGTAGGCAAAGCATTATGACACATTACACCAGCAGTCCCCCACACAGAAAAATAACACAACTCACTTAACATCAGAGAATCACAAAGCACGATTCCTGTCAAAAACACTTTATTTCTTGAACAGCTTTAGGTTACACAGCAGGGGGGAACACCAAAGGGCTTGGCAGCAGTAACTTACACAAAAATAACACAACTCACTTAACATCAGAGAATCACAAAAGCACAATTCCTGTCAAAAACACTTTATTTCTTGAACAGCTTTAGGCTACACAGCAGGGGGGGGACACCAAAGGGCATGGAAGCAGTATCTTACACAAAAATAACACAACTCACTTCACATTAAAGAATCACCCCAAAAAATTGCTGTCAAAAGCACTTTATTTCTGTAACTGCTTTAGGTTACACAGTAGGAAGGCACCACAGAGCAGGAAAGCAGTGTACTACACAAAAATAACACAACTCACTTCACATCAGAGAATCACACAAACACAATTGCTGTCAAAAACGGTGAAGTGGGTTGTATTATTTTTTGTAGTACATTGCTATCATGCCCTTTTGTGCCCTCCTACTGTGTAACCTAAAGCTGTTCAAGAAATAAAGTGTTTTTGCCAGGAATTGTGTTTTTGTGATTCTCTGATGTTAAGTGAGTTGTGTTATTTTTGTGTAAGATACTGCTTCCATGCCCTTTGGTGTTCCCCCCCTGCTGTGTAGCCTAAAGCTGTTCAAGAAATAAAGTGTTTTTGCCAGGAATTGTGTTTTTGTGATTCTCTGATGTTAAGTGAGTTGTGTTATTTTTGTGTAAGATACTGCTTCCATGCCCTTTGGTGTTCCCCCCCTGCTGTGTAGCCTAAAGCTGTTCAAGAAATAAAGTGTTTTTGACAGGAATTGTGCTTTTGTGATTCTCTGATGTTAAGTGAGTTGTGTTATTTTTGTGTAAGATACTGCTGCCATGCCCTTTGGTGTTCCCCCCCTGCTGTGTAGCCTAAAGCTGTTCAAGAAATAAAGTGTTTTTGACAGGAATCGTGCTTTGTGATTCTCTGATGTTAAGTGAGTTGTGTTATTTTTCTGTGTGGGGGACTGCTGGTGTAATGTGTCATAATGCTTTGCCTACTTGTACTTTGGAAGGGAGAAAAAAAATTTAAAACTTTATTTTGTGTTGTTCTTGTTTTATTCTTTGTTGTGCAGTTGGTTCCCATCATAGGGAACAATGGGGCTGGCTGGCCAGCCATCTCTGTAGGTGGTGGGGGAATTTGAGGGAGGGTGTCTGTGGTTCAGGTGCTCTTTCACAGGGACCAGCTGGCACTCAGAAGTGTGCCCACCATTGTGGCACCCCTGGGCTGTGCAGAATTGCCCAGGGAAAGAGAGTTTAGAAGTTCCCAGCATAGGGAACAAAGGGAGAGGGCTGGCCTTTGCCAGCCTGTTCCTGGGGTTATGGGTGTGGGGCAGGTGGGGGTGGATTTGGGTCTGTGAGGGGCTAATGTGGGGATTTGGGTCTGTGTGTGGCAGCTGGGGGGAATTGGGTTTGTGTGGAGCTGTAAGGGGTGGAATTTAGGGGCTGAGAGGACCTACTTGGGGAGGCCATGAAATGGCCCCCCCAAGTGGGAGCAGGCTGAGCCTTGGTGGGGGGTGGGAGGAGGGGTGGGAGAAGGGCCCCAGAGGGTTGGGGGGCATTTTGCATGCAAAATGCCACCCCTGGCAACACAAGCCTCCCCCAGCTGTCAGTGGTAGAGATTAGAGCACCTACTTGGGGAGGCCATGAAATGGCCCCCCCAAGTGGGAGCAGGCTGAGCCTTGGTGGGGGGTGGGAGGAGGGGTGGGAGAAGGGCCCCTGAGGGTAAGGGGGCATTTTGCATGCAAAATGCCACCCCTGGCAAAGGAAGCCTGCTTCTTCATTTTTTCCCCATAGGAAATAATGAAGAAGATGCTCCTTTATGGGAGGATGGGGGGACCTGCTTTGGGGGGCCATAACATGTCCCCCCAAAGTCCAATCTGTCTGAAACTTGGGTGGTTGTTAGAGAAGGGTTAGAGGAAGGTCCCCACCAATTTTGGGCTTATTCGGTGGGAAGATGCCTCCCCCAGACGTCCGGGAAGACGGAGGCATTTTCCCATTGAAAAGCCGAATGAAAGACGAAAGAATCCCGAAACGTTTCGGCTTTTTTCTTTCGGCTACCCGAAACGTTTCGGGATTCCCCGAAACGTTTCGGCATTCCCTGAAAGAAGCCGAAACACTTTTGTTTCGGCATTCTTTCGGCATTCTGAATGCCGAAACGCACATCCCTAGCTACAACTGTGGATCGATCCCTCCCCCTCTCTCTCGCGTGCCAGACGAAGCATTGCCGACTGGACTGCTCCTGCAGCCGGAGGCTTAGCAATCATGGATTCGGTCAACATTGAGACTCTCGCTAATAAGTTTGCCCATGTCACGACTAGCATCTCTGACTTAGGTAAACCAGTGGTGCAGTCCCTAAATTCCATTTCAAATGGGCAACACGAGATCAGCTCCATTTTAGTTAACTGGGAGAGTCAAATTGAAAGAGATTTTTCTCTGCTGCTCAAAGGAACACAGTCTTTGGAACGCAACATGTCAATAGCCATGGCATGTATGCAAGCCCAACAATTAAATCAGGCTGTGGCCATGGGGCTAATTCGGCAAGCCACGGACGGGCATTTGCCCCTGGAAATTAAAAGATTGATTATGCCCAAATTGTCACCCATAGAGCTGGAGCTTGAATCCTGGTGGTCTCTTGTAAATTCCTCATTCTCACCGGCCACCCAGGAGCTTAAATTATTTTTATTAACGGCCAGTGCGCACGAGTCATTCCATGTGTACCCAGTCGTGCCTCTGGGACTCCAAGTCAGCGACACCGAAGTCCTCTACGCCCGCCACCCCGACCATTGGGCCCGCTTCACCCCGACCGGATGGCAGCTCGTCAGCCTCCAAGGGTGCCAGCATCGAGACCAGACCGGCTTCATTTGCCAGGACCAAGCCTTTGCACCTCATCACCCCTGTGTAGCCCCGCAAGTCGACGCCCTCAACGAATGCCCTTTCGAGGTCGTCCGGGAGAACAGCTCCGCTGTGGTCTACATTGGGAAAGGATGTGCCTGCGTGCGAACGGCCTGCGACTTCGTGGTCCTGAACTCGTTCCAGCTCAAGCCTGTGATCCCGGGAGTCAATCGCTGCTTTTGCAACCTGTCTTCGGTGGCAGCCTGCGACTTCACTTACACGGTACCGGTCTGGACCCAAGAAGAGATCCTGGTGGCACCCTCCATCTATCGACATGTGAAGCCCATCTCCCTTGGCATCGGTCTGGAGCTAATCCACGAGCTCCTGGCCCACCCCCAGCTCCACCGCACCCTCCAGAGCATCCAGAGGGACGGGGACACTACTGCTTTGGTTGTGTCCCACAACGGAAAGGAGATTTTGGATCTTGTCCAGCGGATTAAGACCACCGGAGAGCACTCGTGGTGGGAAACCCTCTTTGGTTGGAGCCCCACTGCCACTGGAATTTACAATTTGGCTCTGCACCCGATCGTTGTTATTTTGGCCTTCCAAGTTTTGTTGTGTGCCTCACTGCTTTATTTGGGCTGTTGGAGCCGCCGACAGCTCCAGCAACTCCAACTATCCTACCGTTTGGACCATTACAACCCCGACCTCCTCCTGCCCTAATGGTTATTCTTGGCGCCCTCCTTTAACCCTTGTTTGTTTTATTGCTTGTGCCGGTATGAACTATGATTATGTTTATTATGTGTATGAATCCTGCACCGGCCCCATGGACGCTCTGCTGCCGGACACCGCTCCGAGGCCCTCTTGTGGACTAGGGGGGGACATATCTCTCTGCCTCCCAGCCCACGGCCTGCCTACGAACGACCGCCAGCAGCGCCACCTCCATGAGGACTAGAACTGTGTGTCTGAAGCCCTTCTCGCCGCCTGCTGACCCTGCTCTGCGGATTGACGCAGACAGCAAGGGGGGGTGGAGGTGTGTTTTGGAGCACATGGACTAAGTTTGCTTGTTCTTGTAAATATGCAACCCAGTCCAGCAGCTGTACTGCGGACTGAGCCGTCTGTGATCTTTGTTACCCTATGGTTTTATGAATTTCTTTCCATTGCTTTTATGAATTTTAACTCCCATGAATTTAGCCCCGAACTAGTCCCTCCCTCTATCTACTGCAAGTGCGCCCATGAACTTTATCCCGATGAATTTGATTTTAACCTTTTGAATTGCCTTTTTAACCTGACTCCCTCCGCCGAGGTAATTCTAGCCTATTTATCGTTTTATGAATTTGGTTTTAAATGAGACCCCTCCTGAACGGTCTCTTTTACTGGGTATTTAAACATTGGTTTTAGCCTGTCTGAATTTGGTTTTAATTTGATTGTATGAATTGGTCTTTTAATTGCGAAGTTTATTTTTCTGCCCCTATGAGCCCTTCCGCCGACTACCCCTCATGAATTGTTTCCACGCACTTGCTTTTATTCTTGCTGCTTTTGACTTCATGAACTATTGCTTTTAATCACATATATGTATTTATGATTTTAACCATTTATGAATTAGCCTACCCTCAATGAATTATGCCATGCTTGCACATTTCACTTTACCCTGTATGAATTGCTTTTAATTGTCCCTGCTTTTAATCCTATGTATCTATTTATGATTTTAACTATCCATGAATTGATCCATGTATATTAATTGCTCCTGGTTTTTAATGCTTTTAACCCGTCATGAATTCCGTATGAATTACCTTCATCCATGAATTAATCAATGTACACAATTATGAATTACTATTTATTCTGACGGTTGCACTTAGCACACCCCCTGGTGTGAACCCAGAGACCTGCAGCCCATTGGCTGATCTAAATTGCACTTATTCGGTTAGGTGGTTCTCCAAACTAAATTTTTGAGTGACGCCTCCTCCCCCTTCCCTTCCCACTCCTTCTTCGCTCGAAGCTCGACCACCGGACATTGCTGACCACCTCGCCTTTGAAGTCAAGTTCGGAGACCCGCGCGCCTGACGTCCCGGGGTCTCCGAGGGGGGGAATTGTTGCCAAGTAGGCCCCCTCCCCTGCTTTGAAGCCTGCTATGAACTGTGCTAAAGTTTCCTGCGTTACTGTTTCACTGCTACACCAAAGACTGCTTTGCACATGTGTGCTCTGATACACGTGTCAGTTTCCTGCCTGCGTGTCAATTACCCTTGTTGCTGCTATAGACTGTGTAGTTTACTGACTCCATGTTTGGTTAACTGCACAAAAGGACTCTCTTTCTGGGCAGCCCTGCCCTGACCTGTATCTGGACTTCCCAGTGTGTGTTTGGACTGTGTTACAAGTATGCCCCGTGCCTGCATTGCCATCTGCCACGGACCGTGCCTGTTCCCTGCTTTGGACTGTGTTTTAAAGTGTTGTTCCCCCTGCCTCCATGGAAGCCTGCCTCATATGGGCCCAAGCCGCTGCTAGCAGCCGGGCGCCTGCCGGGGAAACCTCCAGCGAGCCTGGCTAGGCGCTCCCTGGTCAGTTCCCGCCTGGAGCCTCCCGCGGGTCGGTCCCCGAGCTTGCCCTCGCTACCGGGCAGCCTGCTATCCAGCCCCAGCTATGCCCAGCCGGCATCCATGTTCTCAGGCAGCCAGAAGACCCTGGGAAGAAGACTGCTTTGGGAAGCCATTTCAGCGAAGCGGGCACACCACGTCCGCAGCGAGAGCCCCTCGCCCCGCTCTGCATATCTTAGGAGCCGCCCCGGAGAAGGAACTAAGTGCCGACCATCCCAAGCACTTAAAGAATGCATCTCAAAGAAACCTCCGCATTCCAAAGCTGATGACATCAGGACAAGCCCTGTCCGCTGGAACATCCTTTCAGCCCACTCGGATTTCCCCCTCCCTCTTTTGTCCCCTCTTCCTGAGGTGTCACTTATCACAATCTGATTACCAAAGTGGCCCATCCAAGCCATTCAGTAGCCCATTAGACCCTTTGTTTTAATCTGTGAGAACCACCAAGTACAGCACCAGCCCCAGGGTACGTTTTGGGGTATTTAAGCTGGTCTCCCAGACCACTCGGTGCTCAGGCCATTCCTATCCAGACCCCCCCCCCTTGCTGCCCGTGGCTTAGGCCATTCCCTATCCAGACCTCCTTGCTGTCCGTCTGTGGTTCCAGTGCTGGCATTGGGCCACCCTCGCTGCTGCGTCTCTGCTTCGCTCCAGGATAAGTGAGTATTCCCCCTATCATCGTTGGGAACCAGCTAATGCGAACGTCTCTGTATTTCCTACGCTATATTTCTTAGACCTTGTATGTTCTTTGTATGATTGTGCAAGCTAGGCTTACGCTACACTCAATACACGTGTTTGAACCTTACTCCTTGTCTGCCTCTTTTTCACTAGAGTGTCTGGGATCGGGACCTCCGTAAACATAGGTTATGATCCTCGCTTAATATTAATAGTTACAGACTGCTACAGCTAATTCCCCATTATAATAAAAGAGCAGTTCTGGTAACAGTAGCTTTCTGGGGTCTCAGTTAGAGGTCTTTCTCATCACCTTCTACCTGATTCTTTTGACTGGAGATCCCTGAGATTGAACCCAGGATCTTCCATACACCAAGAAGATGGTGTATCCTTATCCACAGCCCCTCCTCTTTTCCCATGAGCAGTTATTCACATTGTCCCATGAATCTAGGCAAGGGTTATTGCATTTTTCCCAAAACGGATGTTCTTCTGAAATGGAAAAACAGACAAGAAAGGATTCAACTAGGTCTCTTGTGGGGGGGGGGGAACCTAGCAATTATTGGCTCACTTGTGAAAATTAAGCATGCCACTGTAGCCTCTGTGGACATTTGCATTCTAATGGTTGTTCGGCTCAGCGCAAATGAATGCAGAGTTACTTCAGCTTGGCAGGGGAGGAAGTGGGGTTTTCTTGCCAACACATTCTGTATTCTTGGTTGCAACCCAAAACACATGCCGAGGATATTAACTTGCCCTTGTGTCTCAAAAATTGGGTATGACAAGTGGGTGTATTCTATCCAGTGCAGGTATTAAATCAACCTTCTTGACCACAACAGCTGGAAATTTTGGCACGGTTCAACATGGAGTTACATACTGCTGAGTCCCAAAGGATTTCATCTTTTTGATGTAGGTTGGATGGCAAATTCGAATGCCCAGGCTCTCCATTTGTATTCCCCTGTTTTGTATTATGGAAAAGTGTTGCTGCTCAAGGACTGCGTTTTTCCTCTTTTTCTTTTCCCTTTTTTTCACTGTATTAAATTTTCATTTGTAGAATTCTATAAACAAATTATTAAAACGTTATTAAGTTCAGTTCACCATCCTTGTCAGAATAGAATTCCATTTATCAAACTTACCTAATTTTCTACCATGCTACATAGAGGTGAGTTTACTCTACTGTACATTCCCTTCAGTTTCTCCAACCACTCCTTTACATATTCCTTTTCCAATGTCTAGCAAAAAAAAATGTTGCAGATCTACATAGTTCAGCAAGAAACATTTAGGGGAGGAAAGGGAACGCTTTACCTATTCCGTGAGAATGCTCTAGAAATCATTTCCCAATATTTTTTCACTTTCCACCACATAATTATAAAGCATCAGCAGGTCCACAAATCCAACAATCACCCTTGACCCCTTGATTAATTTTAGTGTATGATGCCATTTTGGTCATATTCTCTTTATCAGTGAGATTAACTGAAAAATTTATGCCACTCTTCAATGCTGATATCTGGAACTCAGGTTCAGTTACAGATTCTAAAGGCCTAGTCCATAAATTTACAATTTACAATTTTTCTTTTTTTGCTTGTGTTTTGTTATCACCAGATGTGATGCTAAACATAAACTGTGATCCTAAGCAGAGTTATGCCTTTCAAAGTCCACTAAAGTCAGTGGGCTCAGTAGGGTATAACTCTGCTTAGGATTGCACCATTACTGTGAAACTTGTATAGTGGATTGCTGTGAGCCGAATCAAATCTTGCATAAAAGCGTAATAGTCCCCTGATAGTGGGTTTTTAAAAGTGTTAATGTTGCAATCTCTGCACAGAACACGCTAGCAAAATTAGGGATAGTACTAAATTTTGCGAACCCCATCCTCTTAATTCTATAACCTTATGTCAGGTTTACTGCTCCCTTATGAAAATCAAAATTGTGAGAGAAAATATTCCTGAGTAGAGATGGGTACGAACCAGGGGGTGGGGAAATGAACTGTGTGGGCCATGGTTCATCGTATTTCACAAACCATGAACTTTCACGAACCTGCCCCGATTCGCAAACTGGCTCATTTGGTTTGTGAAAATGTCACATCCAAGTCAGCAAATCACCACTTCCAGGTCAGCAGAAGGTCTGCAGGAAGTCTATCCCCTGTTGCCTAGGAAACGGATTGATTGACACCAGGCTGTCTGCAGTAATGAACCAAAAAGTGATCCAAACAAACCATCCTAAAGTTCGTGGTGGGTCATCAGAAATGGGCTCTGACGGACCACTGGTTCACGAACCACAAACCATTGTGGTCATCAAGAACTTTGGTTCATATTTTGGTTCATGCCCATCTCTATTCCTGAGTATTATGAATATGTTGTATACCTGAAATTTGTATCTTAAGTGTCACGTTTATCACAATTTGAGTCCTTATAATTTGTATTTCAAATTTTCCTTCTAAACTTTTCCTCCTCTGTTTTTTTCTTTTCTATATCTCTATTTTGTTTAAAAATCAATTCCATTAAATATGCACATTGTTGAAGTATTACCTTTGAGGCAAGTGTGTATCAATGGCTTACAATGCATGAATGGTATGAAAATGGTATATAATGGCATAAAAGTTAGAAATAGTGAAAAGGGCCAAATGAAATGGGCAATATACAAAATTAAAGAAAGATGTTCTTAGACACCTATCAAAACTCAAACATGCGGCATGTGCACCTGTTGTTTATTTTTTTAAAAAATTCAAGCATTCCACGCTTGCGATTTGCTTATTTGTTTGCAATTTGAAATGAATGGCATATTGATTGTGTTTGTCTCTACATGGCTGGCAGCATTCACCATCATATGGATGGACAGACAATATCTTTTATTGGCACATGCTCAGAATTTACTGAATGAAAAGAATGAGAATACTACAGTTCCCATCAATCCCCAAACCCAGTCAGTTAAGTTCTGAGCATGCAAAAACAGTGCCTGCCCACGCAGTGATTAGCATTGCCATCTCTAGATTGGGAAATTCCTGGAAATTTGGACATAGAGTCTGGGGAGGCAAGTGTTGTAGAGGGAAGGGTCCTCGGCAGGGTATAATGCCACAGAGTCCACCCTCCAAAGCAGCCATGTTCTCCAGGGGAACTGATCTCCGTCATCTGGAGACCAGCTGTAACTCCAGATCTCCAAGCTTGGAGGCTAACAATCCTAGCAGTGAAGAATGTTGCTAAGAGCACTGCTGCAGGTACATTTTTTAAAATGGTGGGCAAAGAATCAATGTGAGAGCATTTAGTGAACATGGCAAGCAGAATAAGTTCAGTTTTCAAGCATGCTGTTTGCAAGGGTCACTATATGCAAGGCACTGTCTCGAACAATTTATCCGTGAAATGTTGCAAAAGAAATAATTCTGCTCTGAAAAAACAAAGACCAGAATACTAAACAGTTAACAAACACATTAATTACTTTCCAGTTATATTTTAACTTCACGTGCTAGTGGTCCCTTGGCATCAGGAATCAGCAAGCATTATAGTGTTTCTTTTTCTATAATTTATATTTTTATGGAGGGTCTTGATTCTTTGTTTGCACTGTTGGTTTTGCAGATTCTTTTGTAACATGCACACATGTGGTATCGTTTTTATGCACAGTATACTCAGTGTTGGTTCATGCAAGGCATGCCAATTTTTAAATATATGTGACATGTGTAATGCTACTGTATCAGCAGGCAATAACCAAAATGTGTACATTGTGTGGGAAATACTCTGTACAAGAAAGAGAGAGTGGTGAGAAAATAAAGAATCATGAGTGCAGAAGGGAGAAGCAAAATAAAAATGGAGACGGTGTCGAAACAGTAGTAATGACAAACTTGAAAACATCCCAGTATGTTGCACTGTTGTATGTGCATATGTGTTATGTGCTGTCAAGTCGCCTCCGACCTATGGCAACCCTATGAAGGAAAGACCTCCAAAACATCCTATCGTTAACAGACTTGCTCAGATCCTGCAAACTGGAGGATGTGGCTTCTTTTATTGAGTCAAGCCATCTCGTTTTCAGTCTTCCTCTTTTCCTACTGCCTTCCACTTTCCCAAGCATTATTGTCTTTTCCAGTGAGTCTTGTCTTCTCATGATGTGCTCTGTTGACAGTGATTGAATGATCCAGTCATCCCAATGATGTACAAATATGCCCTCTTGTTTCTTTGTACCCAGTGATCCGATTAAAGCTTATTTTAAAAAAAATATTAAAATGGCTTTCCTTTGCATTAAATGTCCTGTCATACCTAGCCAGGATGGTGTAAAGAGGCAGTGTTGTGTAGTGATTAGAGTGTCAGACCAGGATCAGGGAGACCCACTCTGCTATGAAAGCTCACAAGAGTAACCCTGGGCCGGTCACATTTGTTCAGCCTGACCTACCTCACAGGGTTGTTGTGTGGATAACATAGAGGAGAGGACAATGATGTAAGCCCTTTTGAGTTCCCACTGGGAGAAAAGCAGGATGTAACTAACTAAATAAATAGCAACATTACAGATGGCAAGTGTCCGATCAGTAACAGTTTCTAATGTAGGTTGTCTTTGAGTATGTTGTCAGTTGTAGATGCCTGGAATCCTCCTGGAAAAACTAAAGTTACTCAAGTTTAACACCCAGGAATGAGAAATTCAAAATCTTCAAAGTTATCAGAAATAGTGTCAGCACAGAAACCCCCAGACTAGTATCCAGGGGTCATTTCATAGAAAAAGAGCTGGAGGAACTCATTAGTAGGGATGTGCGTTTCGGCATTCAGAATGCCGAAAGAATGCCGAAACAAAAGTGTTTCGGCTTCTTTCGGGGAATGCCGAAACGTTTCGGGGAATGCCGAAACGTTTCGGGTAGCTGAAAGAAAAAAGCCGAAACGTTTCGGGATTCTTTCGGCTTTCTTTTGGCTTTTCAGTGGGAAAATGCCTCCGTCTTCCCGGACGTCTGCGGGAGGCATTTTCCCACCGAATAAGCCTAAAATTGGTGGGGACCTTCCTCTAACCCTTCTCTAACAACCACCCAAGTTTCAGACAGATTGGACTTTGGGGGGCCATGTTATGGCCCCCCAAAGCAGGTCCCCCATCCTCCCATAAGAAAGCAAAGGAGCAGCATATTGTTAGCATGCTGCTACTCATCTTCTTCATTATTTCCTATGGGGAAAAAATGAAGAAGCAGGCTTCCTTTGCCAGGGGTGGCATTTTGCATGCAAAATGCCCCCTCACCCTCAGGGGCCCTTCTCCCACCCCTCCTCCCACCCCCCACCAAGGCTCAGCCTGCTCCCACTTGGGGGGGCCATTTCATGGCCTCCCCAAGTAGGTGCTCTAATCTCTACCACTGACAGCTGGGGGAGGCTTGTGTTGCCAGGGGTGGCATTTTGCATGCAAAATGCCCCCAAGCCCTCAGGGGCCCTTAGGTTACACAGCAGGGGGGAACACCAAAGGGCATGGCAGCACTATCTTACACAAAAATAACACAACTCACTTAACATCAGAGAATCACAAAAACACAATTCCTGTCAAAAACACTTTATTTCTTGAACAGCTTTAGGTTACACAGCAGGGGGGAACACCAAAGGGCATGGCAGCACTATCTTACATAAAAATAACACAACTCACTTAACATCAGAGAATCACAAAAACACAATTCCTGGCAAAAACACTTTATTTCTTGAACAGCTTTAGGTTACACAGTAGGAGGGCACAACAGGGCATGATAGCAATGTACTACAAAAAATAATACAACCCACTTCACCGTTTTTGACAGCAATTGTGTTTGTGTGATTCTCTGATGTGAAGTGAGTTGTGTTATTTTTGTGTAGTACACTGCTTTCCTGCTCTGTGGTGCCTTCCTACTGTGTAACCTAAAGCAGTTACAGAAATAAAGTGCTTTTGACAGCAATTTTTTGGGGTGATTCTTTAATGTGAAGTGAGTTGTGTTATTTTTGTGTAAGATACTGCTTCCATGCCCTTTGGTGTTCCCCCCCTGCTGTGTAGCCTAAAGCTGTTCAAGAAATAAAGTGTTTTTGACAGGAATTGTGCTTTTGTGATTCTCTGATGTTAAGTGAGTTGTGTTATTTTTGTGTAAGATAGTGCTGCCATGCCCTTTGGTGTTCCCCCCTGCTGTGTAACCTAAAGCTGTTCAAGAAATAAAGTGTTTTTGACAGGAATCGTGTTTTGTGTTTCTCTGATGTTAAGTGAGTTTTGTTTTAATTTTTCTGTGTGGGGGACTGCTGGTGTAATGTGTCATAGTGCTTTGCCTACTTGTACTTTGGAAGGGAGAAAAAAAAATTAAAACTTTATTTTGTGTTGTTCTTGTTTTATTCTTTGTTGTGCAGTTGGTTCCCATCATAGGGAACAATGGGGCTGGCTGGCCAGCCATCTCTGTAGGTGGTGGGGGAATTTGAGGGAGGGTGTCTGTGGTTCAGGTGCTCTTTCACAGGGACCAGCTGGCACTCAGAAGTGTGCCCACCATTGTGGCACCCCTGGGCTGTGCAGAATTGCCCAGGGAAAAAGAGTTTAGAAGTTCCCAGCATAGGGAACAAAGGGAGAGGGCTGGCCTTTGCCAGCCTGTTCCTGGGGTTATGGGTGTGGGGCAGGTGGGGGTGGATTTGGGTCTGTGAGGGGCTAATGTGGGGATTTGGGTCTGTGTGTGGCAGCTGGGGGGGAATTGGGTTTGTGTGGGGCTGTAAGGGGTGGACTTTAGGGGATGAGAGGACCTACTTGGGGAGGCCATGAAATGCCCCCCCAAGTGGGAGCAGGCTGAGCCTTGGTGGGGGGTGGGAGGAGGGGTGGGAGAAGGGCCCCAGAGGGTTGGGGGGCATTTTGCATGCAAAATGCCACCCCTGGCAACACAAGCCTCCCCCAGCTGTCAGTGGTAGAGATTAGAGCACCTACTTGGGGAGGCCATGAAATGGCCCCGCCAAGTGGGAGCAGGCTGAGCCTCGGTGGGGGGTGGGAGGAGGGGTGGGAGAAGGGCCCCTGAGGGTAAGGGGGCATTTTGCATGCAAAATGCCACCCCTGGCAAAGGAAGCCTGCCTCTTCATTTTTTCCCCATAGGAAATAATGAAGAAAGATGAGCAGCAGCATGCTAACAATATGCTGCTCCTTCACTTTCTTATGGGAGGATGGGGGGACCTGCTTTGGGGGGCCATAACATGCCCCCCCAAAGTTCAATCTGTCTGAAACTTGGGTGGTTGTTAGAGAAGGGTTAGAGGAAGGTCCCCACCAATTTTGGGCTTATTCGGTGGGAAAATGCCTCCTCCAGGCGTCCTGGAAGACGGAGGCATTTTCCCATAGAAAAAAGCCGAAAGAATGCCGAAAAAAATGCCGAAAGAATCCCGAAAGCCGAAAGCCGAAAGAGATTCTTGTTTCGGCTTTCGGCTTTAACGATAGAGAATCTTCTTTCGGCTTTCTACTTTCGGCTATAGCCGAAAATTTTTGGCTTGCACACCCCTACTCATTAGCATAACTCATTAGCATAACTCATTAGCATATGCCACGCCTGTTGCCATCACCAGAAGTGTGTCATTAGTATAACTGATTTGCATATGCCACACCCCCTGACATCTCCTATTCTGGCTGTTTTGGACCCAATCCTGGCCATTCAGGGCCGAAATTGGGCCCAAAATGGCAAAAAAGGGCTGAAAATGGGCCCAAAATGGTCAAGATCAAGCCGCTGATGGGCAGGAGAGTGATCCACCGCTCATCAGAAGCCCAATCCGGGCCGTTTTGGTCCCGATCTGGGCTGAAATGCACCCAAAATGGTCGAGAGTCAGGTGGGCAGGGCTACCTGACATGTGACCTCTTTGGGGAACTGCGTTCCTGTGCGTTCCCCCTCGAAATGAGCCCTGCTGGTATCTGAGCTAAGGTCTGAGGCAGGCCTCAGCAATGAATGCCAATATTCAGCCCTCAACCATGTGAGAATGCACCCAAGTTTATACCTTCCTTGCCATTGGAATAAATATGCATTGTGAATGCTTCCATCCTGTGACTATCTGTGCATACCCATTGCTGAGCAGCATTCAAATGCTCCCCGACCTCTTGACTCTGTTGCCGTTGAGAAAACTTTCAGAAGAGAATCAAGGAGTCGACAGATTTCAGCCATGCCAGACCTGAAGGGAAGCTTGTTTCCTGCCAAAGAAGAAACTGCGAATGTGAAAGGTCAGTCAGTGATCGATCTAGAAATGCAATTAGTGAGAAGCCTGGGATCTCTATCACGAAGTGCCTCACCGGCAGGGAAATCAGAAGTTAGCTGAAGCAAACTGAAAACCGTTTATAGCATCCCTTTCTCCAGGGCTGGTGTATCGTGGCATGCCTTTATCAGGGTGGGAGTCCATGTAATGAACTGTACAAGATCAGGGGGGAGTGAATCTTCCCTTTTGAGGACTGTCCTCCAGAGTGTAGCTAGGCCTGAAACTTGCTGTTGAACTAAATGGAGAGTCCAGAAGGGCTGAGTTTGGATCTTCCTTCCATGGGCTTCAGGTGAGTGCTTAAATTGTTGGTGCACCAGACAACTTCCTGCTGCATTGCAGCAGAAAAACAAAAACAAAAATTGGCTGTATAGTTCGTTAGGAAGTAATACTTGGGGCTGCCATCTTCCTTCCCATCAGAGTCCGGGAATCCCCTGCTTCTGCCTCTTGTTTCCTGCTACCACTCTGAAAAAGAAACAAAAACTCATTGTCACACCTTTCGAGGAATTGCCGGAAACTCTATGGTTTTACCAGACTTTCTGGTGATTCCAATAGAGGTGTTCCAGGTTTTCTGGTTTACCCAGGAAGTGCCATCACATTGTCACTGATGCCACCCCCTGTGTTTCCCTCTCCCCCAAGACTTCTTCCAGTTGCCAGGCCTTAATTCTGTATGCACTTCTCCTCGTCTGTTGTAATTCTATGCTTTCATGCAGCATAAGTTTCTCTTCATCCGTTGTGATTCTGTACCTGCATTCCATATGCACTTCTTATCTGTTGTGATTCTACACTTTCATTCTGTGGAAACTTATATATATATATATATATATATTTGTATATATGCATTTATACAAATATTGAAACACAGGCTTAATTCCACATATTAAAATGCTCTTCATACAATAGATTTAAACATCATAAAATATATGGAGATTATTCGCACCAGGTTCCTATTAGTTCTCCTTCTGTTTCTTTTGATAACACTAATTTTTAAATTGAAGTTTATGGAACTCAAGCTTTTCCTCACTCAGGCAAAAAAAATGTAGGCGAGAAAAAGTCAATTTGGAAAAAAATATGCTGAGATAAATACTACATCAGTCTCAGAGGTGTGATGGATTTTTTGTTACGTTTGTGAATTAAGAATATCAAGGTGGAAAGGACAAAAGAAATATGTTAACATTATTAACTAATAGCTCCCTTCCTTGAAGGAGAAAAGGGAGGGGGGGAAACACTTGCAAAGTAATTTTCTGAATTCCCAATGGGCTGATTCCTTCTTTTTTTCTCTACTGCCATTTTCATTCTTTTGATAAATTATAAGGATTTTAATTTCCTTTTCCATTACTGTTTGAATTATAAATACCGGCTTAAGCCAGACTTCAGAGGATTGTGCATTTGGCAGAGTAACACAAGATTCATACATGTTATTAATTTTAAAACAGTCAGACAATGAAGTAAAGCTTGGCAGAGTGAAGAAAGGGGCACTTGGACTGAAAGCCAAAAGATGCCACCGCCAAATGTCACCCACGTGAAGGCAGGGTTGCCAACTTCAGCTTGGGAAACTCCTGGAGATTTGGGGGGGGGGGGGGTGCCTAGGAAGGCTGGACCTCAGTAGTGGTGTGATGCTACACAGGCCATTTCTGTTAGCTGGCAAATTGGTTGTAATTCTCGGAGAACTCCAGGCCCCACCTGTAGGTTGGCAACTTGGCATCAGTGCTGTAGATTACAAATTACTTAGTGCTTTGTATTTATTTGTTAGATTTTTATACTGCCTGTCCCTTGAATGAGGTCCAAAGCTATTTGCAGCATCAAAAAATCCCAATAAATATTATATATAAAAACTAAAAAATATATCACTACAATTGAGGGGTCCCACAAGAATACAGCCAAATAGTAAACTAAACTGGAATATAGCAATCGACAACCATTTCTATGCATTTCTCGAGTTTCTAACACCGGTATAATAACGGTTAATGTTTCCAATGCAGGGCCAGATTAATACATGCCGAGGCACTAAATGCTGTCAAGTTTAAAATGCCCTAGAGCACTACTAAAAATGGTAATTCAGTAATTTTTAGTAAGGCCATCTGAGGCCTAAAGCTGTAACATACTTAGCTTGTGCATAAATCCAACTTTGTTTCCATGCTTTGTCCGAGCTGCTGATTCTGGTTCTAGACTTTTGATTGTGCCTTGCCACTGGCCTGGATTGCCTTGTGTATCATTAACTTCACTGCTAGTAGACATAGTGGTGGCCAAAAGCATTGATGGCTTTAAAGGAGCATTGGAGAGATGAACGGAAGAAAAATCCATAAGTGGGAGGGAAGATGGCATGGTATGGCCTGAGCTCATCAGATCTCAGATGATAGACAGGGTTGGTATTTGGGTGGGTAACCACCAAGGAAGACTCTGCATGGGAAGGCAATGGCAAACTACTCTTCTCACTTGCCTTGAAAGCTCCTTGCTGGGGTCACCATAAGTCAGATGCAACTTGACGGCACATGCATAGTTAAGTTCATCAGTGGCCGTGGTGACTAAAGGAAGACTCTATGTTCAGATGTAGTGGAGTCCAGTGCTAGCAGGCAACAACATGGCCTCTTATATTTGGTTTGTTGGATCTTCAGGGCAGCTGGTTGGCCACTGTGTGAGACAGGAAACTGAACTAGATGAATAGTAAAGAGTCCAGTAGCACCTTTAAGACTAACCAACTTTATTGTAGCATAAGCTTTCAAGAACCGCAGCTCTCTTTGTCAGATGTATCTGACGATGCATCTGACAAAGAGAGCTGCAGTTCTCAAAAGCTTATGCTACAATAAAGTTGCATCTACCGAAGAGAGCTGTGGTTCTCAAAAGCTTATGCTACAATAAAGTTGCATCTGAAAAAGAGAGCTACTGGACTCTTTACTATTTTGCTACTACAGACTAACACGGCTAAATCCTCTGAATCTATGAACTAGATGAGCTGCTGGTCTGATCCAGCGGACACTGTTAGGAATGAATACAGCAAAGCCTTGTACCAAACAGCCTCACTTGGAATGCTGACTAGATGAACAGTTTGTCAAAAAATTAGCTTACTGTTTGCAAGAGGCTAACAAAATGTGAGCCAAAATGGCATCGGGATGAACATCCCACGTTTCCTCTTGGCTGGGGGAGAGGGAGATATGACTGGGATGAAGACATATCCAGGGCTTTTTTTCAGCTGGAACACAGTGAAACGGAGTTCCGGCACCTCTTGAAAATGGTCACATGGCTGGTGGCCCCGCCCCCTGACCTCCAGACAGAGGAGAGTTTAGATTGCCCTCTGTGCCTGTCTGGAGATCAGGGGGCGGGGCCACCAGCCATGTGACCATTTTCACCGAGGGTGATTTAAACTTTTAAAAACGTCCCCCTTGTTCCAGCTGACCCAAAGTGATGTCATTGTGCGGTCCTGGGCACTTTACGCACACGCATGTGGTACCAGGGGCACTACCTCCAGCCAAGAGTTTCCCCCTATGCTGGCAACCCACTGAGTTCCACCACCTCTTTTCCCAGAAAAAAAGCCCTGGACATATCTATCCATTATGTGGTCCAGGGTGCTGGATGAGGTAGCAAGCCAGAAAGGGCAAAGCAAACCCTTTCCAGAGCAGCATCTCCCATCTCAGATTTCACCCCTCCGCCTCCCCCCCCCATGAACAACTCTGTAAACGACTGTCGTATATTAGCCACCAAACAGAATATACAGCGTTAGGGATGTCGGTTAAAATGGATGAAAATGCAGTTCTCTGAATAACATATGCGCTCCTTTCACAAGGTTAATAAATATTTTATATTTCTGCATGAAATAACAAGGCCTATTCAGGTTGTAGGCTGTGAAATATGCAAAGGAATGCTGGGAAAGAAGGGGGAGGGAGCTCTTGCTATGACAATGTGCACTCCAACTCTATTGTTTGTGGCACAAATCCAAAGTCTGTCCAAGCTCTATCAGCGCTGGAACTTCTCCCGTCAAGCACCCGTAATAGTGCATGATGCTTTACTCCACACAATCTGTCACTATTACTGTGGGAAGAAATTCCTCTTGATGCGGAGAAATAAATTGGCAGATACTTTTCTTTTCTGGTCATACTGCATCTATAGTAGAATGATTTGTTGTGGAACTGTGGCTGGGATTTCTTTCTTGTGTGCATCCAAAGTCCAGAACTTGCAGCTGAAAATGGGGGAACCCCTGTAAAGAATGTTCAGGGATTTTACAATTTTTTTGACTCCTCTAGAACTATTCTCAGATTTTTGGCCTACAAAGTGACATTCACATTTGCTTTGAAGTATTTTGCCAAGAAAACTTTATGGTAGTATTTTGGGGAGGCGCTGAACCTTTCTTGGAAATTCTGGTAATTTGCGTCAAGGTTCTTCTGGCATTCTGCCTGAGAAAGAATCTCTACATTGCCTCTAAAATGTAAACTTTACTTTAGGCAAAACTGAGGGTAGTTGTTTTTTTTGGCATTCCTCAACATTTATGAATAGTTAAGGTAAAGGTAGTCCCCTGTGCAAGCACCAAGTCATTTCTGACCCATGGGAGGTGACGTTGCATCTCGATGTTTTCTTGGCAGACTTTTTACGGGGTGGTTTGCCATTGCCTTCCCCAGTCATCTACACTTTACCCCCAGGAAACTAGGTACTCATTTTACCAACCTTAGAAGGATGGAAGGCTGAGTCAACCTTGAGCCAGCTACCTGAACCCAGCTTCCACCAGGATCAAACTCAGATCGTGAACAGAGCTTGGGCTGTAATACTGCAGCTTACCACTCTGCACCACTCTGCACTCTTTCTTATGGATAGTTACATTATATACAAATATTTTATGGATAGTTACATTATATTTATTTAAAATATTTGTACCCTGCCTCCCTCCTCCTTCAGGGGTCCCAAGGTAACTTTCATCAAATAGCATAGAACAGACAATTATGAAAAATGTAAACCGATGCAAGCCACTGAATCATCGCCCAGTTGTTTTGGCCTACCAGAGCAAAATATTTCGGTCAACGAAACCTGGCTTCGCATTCATGACCATCACATCAATCAGCAAAGGCCCTCTGGGACAAAACCACCTTACGATTCTATCTAAATACCAGCAAAGAAAGTTCCTGCTTCACATCTTTTGGGAGGCACCCTGTCTTTAAGCAACCCCTCTTGGACAGCACATTCACTTGTGCTGGCTCCTCCTCACACCTGTCTGCTCATTCACTCAGAAAGCCAGTAGGTGGGTCACCAAAAAGGCCTATGAAAGCAAGATGAAGTCATAGCATCTCCTCTTGCTTCCTTGAGAAGAGGGATATCACCCACCTATTCATGGCAAAGAGTAGGTCTGGGGTGATGGTGGCATCTTCTGAAACACTGGGTCTTCAGTTGCCATCTAACAATGCCAACCCCTGATACCAGCTCATGCTGTTTTTCCATTCTCTCCCACCATGTAATAGACTTTCCCAGGACATGAAAATTATGGAAAGCCAGTGTAGTAGTGACTGAAGTATATGGTGGGTAGCCATGTTGTCTGCAGAGGAAGATCACATTTTTAACCCAGTAACACCTTAAAGACCAACAAGATTTCCATGGTATAAGCTTTCAGGAGTCAAAACTCTTTTCATCAGGAGGTTAAAGTGTTGGACTAGAAACTTGGAGATCCAGATTTGAATCTCCCTCTTCCATGGATACTTGCTGGGCCAGTCACTCTCTCTCTCAGCCCAACCTACCTCAGGGTTGCTGTAGTGCAGATCAATGGAGCAGGAGAGAACAACATAAGCTGCTTCAGGACCCCATTAGGGAGAAAGTAAGTATCTGAATATATATATAAATAAATAATAACAACATTTGATTTATATACTGCCCTTCAGGACAACTTAATGCCACATTCAGAGCAGTTTACAAAGTGTGTTATTATTATCTCCACATCAACAATCACCCTGTGAGGTGCGTGGGGCTGAGAGGGCTCCGAGAGAGCTGTGACTGACCCAAGGTCACCCAGCTGGCTTCAAGCGGAGGAGTGGGGAATCAAACCTGATTCTCCAGATTAGAGTCCTGCCGTTCTTAACCACTACATCAACTGATGATATGTCGGCTTGAGATTATCACCATTGTGCTATGTGACATGTTCAGATATATGTTATGTCAGTCATACATGCTCTGATTCAGAGATCCATCCATACACAATGTGATCTATGTACCTACTGAATTATGACTGAAGAAAACCATTCTGTGTACTCCGAGGAGTAATTTATTCGAACGAATAAGGAAACCATTGAGGCTAATGGAGTTTCCACTGGCTCTGGAGCCACCGCTTTGGAGAATGGACAGGGATGAGAAACAACTATAAAAATGAATCAGGAGGACAAATATTGAAAAGGTACAAAAGGTACAGTGAAACATTTTATAATCCAACAGATTTTTCCTGAGAACCTTCAAATCCATCCCATCTGCAGGAATGTGAGGAAGGAGGGAATTAAAGTTTGATTTCTCAAAAAAGAGGTTTTTAAACATTCTCATTGGACTCCTGGAAGGTTGCTAGAAGGCTTCCTGGAGCTGGTTTCTTTGAAATAATGGCGAAAATCTTGCAGGTTGCAGTGGGTGCATGAAAGAGAACATGTAGTCTAATTCTTTCCAAGTACATTATTTATAAGCAAAGAGGTGAAAGGAGGTGAGAACGGTGTTTTGTTTGCCACAATGGCTTTCCCACTCTCAGAATTTCAAGAACAAGTGAATCAATTTCCCCTTTGCAAATCGGCTTCCCTTTCTGTGCCCCCGTCAAGATGTTGACCTTTCAAATACAAACCAAGCCATACTTGTCCGCAATCATGCCTGAAGCAATCACAGCAAATGTAAATAGCCCTCAGAAAACATGGTGCATGTGGCCCCCGTGAGTCTCTTCATTTATGAAAGTCTCATTAGCAAACGTATAATGTACACCTGAGAAAGTTGCCATCTTGAGGCCTGGCGGAGCACGCTATTCTCCCCCCGCCCCCCATGCATCGTTAATAAAGTGCAAAGTGCCGCTAGACTTTTGGCAACCTATGCTGTGAACACTTTCAAGCCAAAGTGAATGTCTCCCAGGGAGAGTATTATAATGTGGCTGAACAATAAAAATGAACTTGGGGTTGCTTAGCTCGTAAACTTCGTTCTCTGTGTTACAAAGACAAACTCATCTGTCATTTTATAAAAATATCACCCAGGTTATACTACTGAACAGAAAGACGTTTATGATTTTATCTAACAAAATACAGAAATGATGGATGGGCTTGGAGATATGGCCCATTTAATGCAAGCATCCCTTGAGACTGCCTTGTGTAAGGAGACTATGCTACGCCTGAGCCTCTCAAGGCATGTGATGGCCATCTTATGTGAACAGGGCATGGACAACTGTTGCACAAAAGTGCTTCCCCTTTGCCCCTCCAATTTGCTGAACAAAGAGAAGATGAGACAGATAAGGGCTGTTGTGACAAAAAAGTATATTTGCAAATATAAGGTACAGGCTTCAAGATGAGCTCAGAATGTACCCCCGAACAAAGGAGCACATGTTACTTTTAAGGGCTTGTGACATCATTCTGGAGAAACGAAAGTCACACTCAAAGTCACACTCAATCTAAAGTCACACCTTTAGATTGGACTATTGTCCACCTTTCAGTCTCGCGACAACATCATTTGCCATCCTATCCTGGTCTCCATAGTAGCCTCTTCCTTCATTCCACAACTGGTTACTTTTCTACACAAACTCTCTTCTCCAAAGGGGGAGGGGGGTGGAACTTATAATTCTCCCTTTGTCTTTTGGCGTTGCCTTTTCAGATGCCCTCAGGAATGTCCAGTTATCTATCCAAGGCTAGACATTCTTTCCATGTACAGCTAGGGAGAAAGGGGGGGGGGTGGCCAAAAGCAAAGACCAGTTACTTTAAAACATAAAGAATCCATCTTATGCTTCTTGCTAGCTTAATATTATGGCTATATGATTAATCCATAGTCTTGACTAATATACATTTGCTAATCCCACACAACCTGGTGTGAACTAGCCACAATCGGGGCAGGCCAGGGCCAGACTGACCCCTAAGGATCCTGCCCTCATACGTCCTGCTGGTTTCGCCAGCCTCAAAAAAGAAGCTGCCCACTCATTCAGTGTAAGGAGAGACTGGGCAACACGCAATCATCTCAAGATGATCGGCAGCCGTTTTATGCAAAAATGCATATTTTTCAGCTTTGGCACACACAATCAGAAACCCAGGTTTTTGAGGGTACATGTGCACATGATGTGCATTGCCCTATATATGTGCATTGCCCTATTTATACAAAATGGTGACCACACGCATTGAGAGAGTGGTGCATAGTATAATCTCCTATTACATATGGCTAGATCGCCAACATCAAGGGACTGAATTGGAATAAAGAGGGACAGGGTTCATGACACCCAGTTCTTCTCCCCTCTCCCTTCCTCTCTGTCTGGATCTGTCTCTTTCTCAGACTGGTAGGGAGTATGTTCCCTTGTTTTGGTGTCTGCTAGCCAGAATTTAAATGCCTGGGGGGCAGGCTGAATAACAGCCTTGTTTCTGTGATGTCTCAAACAGAACTTTTTGTTTCACAACCCCCCCATGATGCTGCTAGAGGAAGATCTAATGGAAACGTGACTGGGCCATTCCAGGGAAGAATGATATAGCCACCCAAAGTCTGGCAAGGGCAGCTGACCACGCCAGACTTGGCTAGCTTGCAGGAACAATCTGTGAAGGGTCCACAACACCTCTAGGTTGGCCTCTGGAAATCCATTTGACATGAAGTGCGGTGATGAGGTTCCCCCCTCCTGGTTTTCTGCTGTAACAACAGATGGGAAAACTGGACTCTAGATTGCAAATAGTCTCTGTTTTCTGATATGCAGCAGGGTACCAAATTTATCCATATTTTTCTTTTTGCAGGATATCTTATTAAAATGTTAGCTCAGAAGTGGTTGCACTCACGTTTTTAGCTCTCTGCCCCATCCTCCAGCAATGAAACCTCTGAAACAGCTTTAGGCTTTAGTCATGCAGATGCAGCCAGACGACTTTCTAGTTTCTACTAAAAGCTTCCCCTTCCAGGTGAGCAGGGGGAGGGCAGAGGCTTGGAAGACTAAAATGCCAGTAAGGTTTCCTCCTGGAGCTCTCAGGAAGCCTCTCTGACCTGCCCCTTTGACCTGCCCAGGGGTGGGCAAAGAGAGAGAATTAAAAACTCCTAGCAAAGGAGTTTTGGGCTGATTTGAGTTGGAAGCTGAAGGAGCTAAGAGCTGGCTATTGCCAGAGGTCTGAATCATGAATGCTATGAGGACATCTTAATAAGACCTAAGTTAGGCATGTACAAATGAAGGGACAGAGGAAAATGCATTTTTACCCATTTCTTTTGGAGATCCCCTGCTTGTTTTGGTGCTGTGCTTAAAAGTGTGAGTGTGAACATTGTTCTGTTTTTCTAATAAATTTTATTTTTTTAATTCTTAAATGCTGATGGCTGTTCTCTGTACCACCTAGACTCCCACTGCTCAACCATGCTACCTAAAACAGGTGCCATGGGAAGGGGCAACTGGAGGCACCTGGCTGATCCCCAGGGGTGCACAGGTGAAGTAAACCATCCCTGTAGTAACCAGGTGCTGGTTAGCAGGAGGCTAGGCACAAGGCAGGGCTCAATGTGGCAAGCCCCCCCCCAGGGGAGTGGGGAGTCTCTTGGCCCTTCCATAGGCAATTCTTACAAAGACAAATGGTGGCAGTGAGTGCAAGAGAGGAGCAAAAGCCCCTCTTGGGGTTGGGGTTAAAGGTGTGCACCGAGAAAGTTTCCATTTCAGTTTTGGTTCCAGGGGGTTCTGAAATAATTCTGTTTCATTACTCATTCACCCAGGTTGGGTGGTGCCAGGCAAGAACTGATCAGGTTTTTTTCTTCATTTTCATGCATTTCAGCCTATTGTGCATGCGTTGGTGACACATGCATAAATGCATGCTCTCCTTTTCAAATGGGGATGGGGAAACAAGGTTCTGGGCAGCTGTTTTTCTACACAACGGCATGAAAATCACACAGAACACAGTCCTCCCTTTAAACAACCAACCCACTGAGTTTGAGAGCAGGGTTCCATGTTTATGGATCCCAAGGAATGTTTAGGGAAGGCATGTGTCAAGGTGAGTGTTGAGCTACGCACACATGTACACATTGTTCTTTTCGGGGGGGGGGGGTGGAGTTGAGGAAATGAGGCTCTTTTTGAGCTTAACCAGAAACCACACTGAAAATCTAATGAGTTTCTCTTCAAGCACATGAAAACTCACACAACAGTGAACCCCAACGAAGGCGAGTGTTGTCAGGAACACACAATGGTAGGAAGCTTACTGGCAAAGCAACACTGGCATGGCATGCCATCATGGCACGCAAGCAAGAAAGTGCTCCATTGCCAACCAGCACAGTGCAGCAAATCTTTTTTAAAAATGCTTCTTTAAGATAGTGACAAAGCCAGTAAATTATTACCTTTGAGTCCTGCTGTTATACTAGGTTTCCCTGTGCCTCATAGTTTTGTTTCCATGATGAGGAGCAATTTCTCCTCACCCTAATCTGCTTTGCAGCAGCACAGAACTCTGCTGGCCACCAGCCTGTTCTTGCACTGTGCATAAAAGTGCACAGAAAGGGACGGCTAGATGTTGTTTTTTCCATCATGGGATAGTGGGAGACTAGACAGGTTTCTGGATAATAGTGGGAGACTGGATAGGTTTCTGGCTGCCAGTCTCCCTTTCTGACTAAAATTAACTCAGAGTTGAATGAAAAGGAAAAAGGAGAAATCACAGGAGATGATGATAAATCTGACCAGGTTGGACCTTCCATGTGGAATATTGATCTGGAAAGATCTGGTGGTGCACATTTGTGCAACTAGGCATGCACACACCCGCTACCTTCCCATCATTTAATGCTCGGTTAGCAGTTTTACTCAGAAAAGCCAAAAGCCAGAAGGCTTTCTGGGCAAGGAGAAATTCTTTCTGCTGCTCCTTGACCCACTGTCTTTGGAGGACTTCTTAAGTCACAGTGAGCGGCCCTGCTGACACCATGGCACCTAAGCAAAGGACAGCAGCAGCAGAAGGCCACTGAATGGACATCAACCAGCTCACATGCCTGGGACCTCCTGGTTCTCCTTTAATAACTGTTTTTTCTTTCCATTTTTCTCCATAATCTGCATAACATGAGCTTTGCAGTAGCCAGGGTCTCAGAGAATGAAGGAGACTCCTCCCTCCTCATACCCACATAGGCACACCCACATGGATGTTGCTGGCAGGAGCGGCGCCAGGGTTTCTGGTGCCTCTGGCTGCCCCTATGTGCGCACCCCCCAGACTGCATGATGACATCACTGCATGATGATGTCATCACACAACAAGCCGGCCCCATTGGCCGGCGGGTGGCTGGGACGGTGTACGGAGGCTGCCCGCACTCCCAGTTGGGTGCGGCAGGTGGCTGGGGAGGTTCCGCACACTGCCCCGGGCACCTGCCATGCCTGGCCCGCGGCTGCTGCTCCTGGCAGGGGGCGTGTGTTGGTGGCAGCAGTGGTGGCGGCGCGGGGCTGGCCAGCTGCAGCAGCTGCAAGCCAGGCACGCCAGCTCCGTGGTGCGTGCCTCCGCCCGACACCTCCTCTGGCACCCCGTTCAGCACCTCAGTGCCTGCAGTGCCTGCCTCACTGCCTCAATGGTGGCGCTGGCCCTGGTTGCCAGGCCAGCCTTTCCTTGCATTGTGCATAAAAGCTAACGGAAAGGGATGGTTTTGGCAGTGCTGGCTCTGATGGCACCATGCCATCTGCTGTTCTCCTCCCTAGTGTAAAGCAAACCTTGATCCCTAAAAGCCACTCACTGCCATTGCCCAGGAACCGCTATAGAAAACAAACCTACTCATGTGCTCTGCTCACATCCCCTTCCTGCCCACGGTGTTAACACTAAGGCCTCAGTCTCTCCTCTTTGGAGCCAATTGGTTGCATGATGAGTGCAGACAGACTTGCAGTTTAAGGAGAACAAGATGCTGCTGGATGCCCCCGCCGGCCTGGCCTGCTTGCACGGCCTCTGCGCAGTAAGTACCAAAACAAAACACCTAAACATTTTGGTGGGGGAGGGGGAGTCATTACAGCCTCACTTCCCAGGTTTGGTTCAGCTTTCTGGACGCTGATTTAATAAACTGAACCAGCATGTTCTGTGGGTAATTTCAGCTCATTTTCCCCATTATGCATACCCCTAGTTTGGGTGGAACTATATGGGGTCGCATGTGCCAGGCAGAAACTTGGACTGCCATTATTTAACCTCAGATTCCCGGAGAGCAAGAAGGGGGCAGTGCTGATGGGTAAGTGGAAAGGGACTTCTGTCTACTTGAGCCTTTAATGATGTCATCAAGGCAAAATTCAACTCACTTATCTTCCTGAAGCCTCAGTAACAGGGAGATCGGCTCCTGTTGAATTTCTTTTCTTCATGTAGTAATTCAAGACCTAAACGCTTCCTTTAGAAAAGCAGTTGCCAAACCCACAAAAACTTCTTATAACATTTATCAGCAAAGTGGTGGACATCTTTTGCATGGGTCCTCTAGAAATTAAAAAAAAAATACCATCAACAGAGGATGGGTAAGCAGAGTGGCTCCTCATCCCGTTATAATGCCTACAACGTTAAAGAAGTATCTTTGGGACAGAGAGATAATGTAAGACAGAAAGAATCGTACCTGAATAGATTATAGTCTGATTTCTACATCTCGGACAGTAAGAGACAATTTGGCGTCTGTGTCACTCACAACGCCGCATCTTGGTCTGAAAGCAAATGTTGTGCTTTTGAGAGAGGCTTACAGGAACAATATTGATGCTGATCTCTGACAGAGGAGAAGCAGAGAGAGTAAGAAGAAGTGGATCCACCCTCTTTGGTTTCTTTCTTGTTTCCTATTTTAGCTTTGCACTGTGTTCTGCCCCTTGTTATTCCAGGCTTAACTGGGAAAAATTCTAAAATTACTGCTGAAATTGAAGTCTACGCCATGTGCTGCAGCATTTGGTAGGCACTCCAGCACATGTCTAGATTCATAGTTTGTAGCAACAGAAGGGCATGATTTCAAAAACAAAGAATGGCCCCAATGCAGTAGTCACAAGTGAACAGGAGCAAAAGAGGTAAGGATTTGTTGGGGAGCCTGTAGAACACACACTCCCTCCCAAATATTTTATTTAATTTACAACATTTATCACTTGCCTTTCTCAAATCAGACACTGGGTGGACAGTCAGATTTGACTATCTAAGGATATCACTGATGACAATAGAGAGTGAGGACAAGTGAAGGCAAAATAAATACGTGAAATTTCTTCCCTCAAGCACAATTCTTGCCTTCAGAACATAACTGGTGGCATTTTTTATAGTTTTCTTTATACCCGTGGCTGCATTTGGGTACAGTTTGGGAAAGTGTGACAGAAATTCAGCTTAGAAAGATCTCCAAACTTCTCCACTGGCCTGAGTTTCACAACAGATCCTTATACTGCATCATGCTGTATTGAAGGAGTAACGTATTGGCCAGGTGAGCAAAGTTTGGTCTTCTATGTACAGACTAGAGATGGGCAGGAACAGGGGAAAAAACCTGAACATGATGTTCGTTGTTCGTTGCCATCCACGAACAGGGACTCATAAACATTTACGAACAAGACCTGTTCACGAACATGTTCATGGTTGGCTGTTGATGGGGGTCAGCAGGCTCTCCTCCAGCTATCGTCCAAGTTTGGTCAAGATCCCTACTGCACTACTCCCAGAAACCTGACCCGAGCAGGCACCAGGAAAGGTACCAATAATAAATAGGTTGGCCCAGAGCCTGGCAGCAGCCCTGAAGTTTGAAGGGGTAAATGCCTACCACACCAGTCCCAGAAACCCTACTAGAGCAGGCAGCAGGAAAGGTACCAATAGTAGACAATAGCTTGGCCCCAGAGCCTGGCAGCAGCCCTGGAACCTGAAGGGGTAGATCCCTATCCCACCACACACAAAGAAAATTCAAGCTCCAATGCACTCTCTCTATCAAAATGCCAACAGCAGCTGTCTCTCTCCCTCTCCACCGTCCACAAAGCCAGAGCTGGGAGCCCCCTCCCCCCTGGTATTTGCTTTCTTGTAACAAATTCAGAGCTCCACACTTGAAAGGAAGACCTGCCTATCAAGCTTAATTGGGCTTAGATTGGGGTTTCCAGGGCAACAGCAGGAGTTCAGACAGAGTTCAGACAATCCCTGCCTAAGTTGCCAAGTGCAGAGTAAGGGAATTGATTGCAGGTGCCAGACTGTCTGGCTTGACAAACAGCAACGAACGAGGCTTGCAACAACCACCTGTTCATTTAGAATGGGGCCTCATGAACAGCTTGTTCTCGAACAGCAGATTTGGCTGCGTGGCTTTTTTTTGGTTCATTTTGCTGTTCGTGCCCACCTCTAGTACAGACCAGTCCAATCCTAACAACACTTTCCTGGAAGTAAGACCCACTGAGTACATCTGCAGTAGAATTTCAAGTAGACCCATGATGATGTTGAATATCACTTTATTTACCCATTTTAACATATGAAATTCAGGCCACTAATACCCAAGCGAACTATAAATCAAGGATATATTTATCCCAGAATGTATCCTTCCTCCAGAACAGCATGTAAAATGCTGCGCTGAGCATGACTGGAGTTCAGATTGAGCTTACTGCTTTGTAAGATGCATGCGCAGAAACCCTTGAAGGTTACTCCTTTATTTTTGATTTTAAAAATCTCATTGACAGTTATGAGCTATGTGACTGGACTACCCAACCAAGCAGTCTTTTCCCTGCCAAGTATCTCCTCTCCATTTAGGTCAAGTCCATCAATTCTCTCTTGTCAACATGTTATGTATTTGCTGTTCTTTTGTTTCTGGGTAGGGCTTGCTTTGGGAAGGATGGCAATAGGTGAATTCCCAAGTGGTTCTCAATCACAGCTGGTCATGGGAGCTACAGTTTCAAGAGGAAACAAAATGGAGTACAGGTGTACGACACCATCTGTGCACGTGTCAG
Organism: Eublepharis macularius; assembly: GCF_028583425.1. Lineage (NCBI taxonomy): Eukaryota > Metazoa > Chordata > Lepidosauria > Squamata > Eublepharidae > Eublepharis > Eublepharis macularius. The sequence continues at coordinate 22,576,612 of NC_072801.1, forward strand.
CCTTATAAGTCGGAAGAGAACTCTTAGGAACAGACAAGCATTTTTCTGAACTCTCACTGAGAAAGCTTGTAAATATAGAAAGAATTCTGAACTGACCCACAAATTTGTCCATCTGTAATACCATGTCCTGTAGGAATACCACTTTAGAGGGCATTTACTACATATAAGTCATCTTAATAAAGTTTTGCCAGTTATACACACAGACAAAAGGCCTCCTGGAGTGAAAACTTGATTAAGATGCTAATAGATTTTTTTTTGTCTCTAAAAAAGTTTATTCTTCTGACCCCAACAGGGAATGGATCCACTTTTGCAAAGATTTAAAGTTTACAAAAAGGAAGATTTCTCCTGTGCATAAGATCAAAAGGGCCCTTTGAAATAGGCCAAGATCATTTGAATGCCCTATGCAAATCATGAAGGAGCCATTTCTGTACGGGAGGATAATGAGTTTCATCAGATGAGGAAGGTACACTGAGAAAGGACAAAGATGCTTTGGAGGGTTTGCTAGAAGAAATATATGTATCACAATTGTATATAGATGTGCGTGCAGACCAAACTCCAGAATTTTGGAAGCCCTTAGGCCAGGGAATCTGTCAATACATCTCTCTAACCAAGTAAGAGATATTATGATTCAAAGTTGGTAGGAAAATATAAATGGAATAGATTTAAGTAATAAGAAGGGTTAAGGGTTGGAAAGCTGTTGGAAGTCAATAGGGAGGGGGGAGGAACGGGTGGGGGACAGAGTAAGGGGAAAAAATGGGATTATATGTGTTAAATTTGGAAACTTCTCTTTTGTTTTTCCACTCACCAATAAAATTTTATTAAAAAACAATACATCTCTCTAACCGAAAGGCATAAGTTAAAAAGAGGGAGGATTTCCACCACGTTTAGCTTCATGTTCTGATGTCTCCAAAAGTAGCTTTTTTCACATGCAAATGTCCAGGGGGGGGGGTGGCTTCTTTAAATGACTCACAGCATTTCATGAATATTTTCAGCACAGGCATGAAGTATTTTCTTATTTGTTGATACTTTCTGCAAAAAAAGTACACTGATTCATTTGTTTTGGCCTCACTTGCCCTCACTGCCCCCCGTGAAAATTCCACACGTGATCCTTATTGATCAGCTAAGGGGACTGCACAGTCCTCTGGTTCCTAAATCTCGGGAGCAGGGATAGACTTGGATATAAAAGGGCCATGCCCCAGCCTCATGCCCAAAGATGGAGGAAGCCAACCTGTGCAGCCCACTTGGTGCCTCCCGTTGGGCACCATGCATTGTTTTGTTGGGAACCATCCTTCTTGACACTGGGCTGGCACAGCTCAGGTCAGGAGGACTCGGGAATCAAGCCGCTGGCCCACCAGGAGAAAACCTGGTGACCATAATGGCCAATCCAGTCTTGCTCAGGAAGTGTTCCTTGAATCAGGAAGAGCTCCTTCAATCCAGTCCTGCTCCTTGAAGTGTTATATGACAATCTGTGAAATTCCTAGGTGGGGGACAGACATGTTTCACAATTGTCCCATCCTTCCCAAACATCCACCAAACGTTTTTGAGCATTTGCAAAAAAATGCTAGCGGCTTCAGGTTGAGCACCAACGATGCTCACCCATTACTGCTCTATAACTCTGTGATTAGATATATATTATCAGCCACTGGGCTACCATCATCCTAAAGACAGGGGCTGATCGATGCGTGTTCCCCAAAGGCACTGAGAGAATGAAAATCCTGCCTGTCTGTCAACAGTTATATCTGGCCTTGAATATTTCATTGCTTATTGCTTTTTGAATCCCCCAGGTAAGAGATGATGTTGCAAACTCAATAAGCACAAGTCCAATCAGGGAAGCACAGTTTATCGTTTAAGGAGAAATCCATTCCCTTTCATGTATTTTCCTAAATCTTGATTTAAATGGAGTTATCCAATCCATGATATAAAGAGATTTTCATTGAGCTGTACGCAGTGTTTTTTTCTAGTTCTGAGCAGTAAATTCTGGGCACAGGGAGTTACATTTAGAGTTGAAAATATTCCTCCCAGAATGCAGTGTCTTGCTCTTGTCAATATGAAATCTCATCTATCAAAGTGCTACTTGTTTTACTAGAGAAGTTTAGTTCTTTATCAAAAAAAATCCCCTTCCAGTCTCTTCTAGTCACAACAATACATGATGTATCAAATGTTTGGATAGGGATATACAGAAATTCTACTCACTTCATCAACAATATATTGACTTTTTTCATTTCTCTTTCATTCATTTTAGGACATGTATATGCTGCCTCTCCCAAGATCTGCTCAAGGCACTTACTGACAAAAACAACAAAATAAAACCACACAACCATTAAAACCCGCTGGAGCATCAAAACAAGCCATGAAACATAAAAGCCTAGAGCAGACAACAATCACCCTGGAGGGGGAGGGGCTGAGAGAGCTCTGAGAGAGCTGAGACTGACCCAAGGTCACCCAGCTGGTTTCAAGTGGAGGAGTGGGGAATTAAACCCAGTTCTCCAGATTAGAGTCCTGCTGCTCTTAACCACTGCACCAAACTGGGTCTTGAAATTCCACTGACATTTTCCCCCCCAAGAAAGAACTTCTGAAGTCACTTCACATTCCTCTTTAGATGGCAACTTTCTAAGTTTCTATAACAGGGACAGGGGCTGATGGCCCCCTATGACCTCCTGGAAATTCCCAGAGTGCCGATGGGCTAGGGGCTACCTTGCATAGAGTCCACTCAGTGAGGTGAGTCTTGTTTCATGTGGGACAGCTGTGGGTAAGGGTCAGGCACAGAAGCCCCGAGGAGCAGCCCTCTTCCCAGGTTGTTTAGGCTTCCCAGTCTGCCTCTGAACAGCAGCAAGAGTGAAGGTTGGAATGGAGATTCCTGAGGTCTCTCTTCCTTTCTCCAGATTGACTGGCCCCGACATTTGATGAGTGTGTGAGACACTGACCTCAGTGACACCTTTCTAAGAGCCAAGCTACAAGTGATGCCTTATACAGGTTGGACACTTGTCAGCTTACCTCAAATTTTGATTGGAAATGTAGGCATCCTGGTTTTACAGCTTGGCTCTCAATTACAGCTGCACGACCAGGATGCCTACATTTTCCATCAAAACTTAAGGGAAGCTGACAAGTGTCCAACCTGTGTCAGGCGTCACTTGTAGCTTGGCTCCAAGACTATTGGCTTCAATGGTCTTAGAAGGGTGTACCTCTGTTTAGGGTAGCAGTGTCAGTGTCCCAGGTATTTATGGGAGGGAATTAACATTCTCTCAATAGAGAATTTTATTAAGAATTTTAAACCAGTTAGAAAAAGGAAAAGCACACAGTTATATGCAAAAAACAAAACAAAGAGGAAGGGGGGGGGAAAGAAAGGCAATAGGAATAAATACCAATTTTTTCTGTGAAAAGATATATAAGTAATATATATTATATATGCTAACTCCAAAATTACCATGGGTAAAGAGTTCTCCTTTCCCTCTAAACATTCTTTCGCTACTTCCTAATCTTCGGAAGCACAGACCATCAATTCATTTCATTCTGTTTCTCGCAAAAGTCTATAAGGAACTTCCAGGTAACCATATATTTATCTAATGTCTTTTCCCTGATCAAAGACGTAAGTTTATCCATCTCAGCATACCATCGGTAATTACTGTCAGTAATATTGTAGCTTTCCATTATTGTACATATAACATTCTTGCTGCTGTTACCATATATAATAAAAATGTGCCAGGTCCCCTCCTGTTTTCACATTTCTAACATCTATTTGAAACATTCTTACGTTTGTGCCAATTTCTCTGGAGACGTACATCATTTTATAAAAAGTTTTCTTTCAGACCCGAATTTAATGTAAATTTAAGACCTTTCAACCACATATTTTCCAGTTGTATAAGCTGTACATTATACCCAAAGTTCTTTGCCCATTTTATCATACATACTTTCACCCATTCTTCTTCTGTTTCCAATCTCAATAGAAATTTATACATTTTAACAATAACATGTTCACCATTCATACATAGTTGTGTTTCAAATACTGTCATAGTTTGATCAAATCCATACATCCTTTTAACAACTTTAAATCGTTCTGTTAGTTGTGCATAAAAAAAACATCGGCAAGTATACCCTTGTATATTCAAGTCTTCTCTCATGCCATCCTCAATAGAGTTACTCCTTTCTAAGACTATTGGCTTCAATGGTCTTAGAAGGGTATGTAGGAAAATATAGCAGAGATTGTGCAAAGATTGCACATTGGAAGTAATGAGAATAGACTCACACACACTCCAGTGTAGCCCTGTAAAAATACTTTACTAAAGGATAAAAATAGGGTTACATTTGGAGAAAATAATAAATTGCTAAGCTGACTACATCTTGCTAGGAAAAGTAAGTTAGAGAAGACTAGAGACAAAGAAGAAGGTGAACAAAAAGCAATAAAACTTCAGTACATAGCATCAATTAAAAGCCCCCAATAAACAAACTGCCCAATAGAAAATCCTAATCCTACTTCATTATGCTTAGTGACTCCCCTTTCTATGGTGGGAATCTTATTCGATGCTCTAATGGTTACATTCAAAGTATGTTTATTAATTAAGTAGGTAACAAAAACAGTTTAACTCTTTCATAACTGAAATGAAAACACTTGCTAAATTCCCACAGGGTATACCTCTGCTTAGGGTAGCAGTGCCAGAGCCAAGCTACAAGTGACGAATGACATTCGCCTGGCAAGTGAACAGACTCAGGTGTATTCCTCCCTGTTCACTGGCCATTCACTTGCGCTCCAAGTGGAGTGCCATTCACTTGCTCTCCAAGTGGAGAGCAAGTGAATGGCAAGTGAACAGGAAGGAATACACGTGAGTTTGTTCACTTGCCAGGCAAGTGTCATTCGTCACTTGTAGCTTGGCTCTCAGTCTCCCAGGCATTTATGAGAGGGAATTAACATTCTCAACGCGATGCAAGAATGCACAGAAACCCACCATTTTTTCAAGCCTGTACAGCAAGGCTTTTCTTCTGGGAAAAGAGGTGGTGGAACTCAGTGGGTTGCCCTCAGAGAAAATGGTCACATGGCTGGTGGCCCCGCCCCCTGATCTCCAGACAGAGGGGAGTTTAGATTGCCCTCCGCGCCACTCCAGCGGCACGGAAGGCAATCTCAACTCCCCTCTGTCTGGAGATCAGGGGGCGGGGCCACCAGTCATGTGACCATTTTCAAGAGGTTCTGGAACTCTGTTTCACTGCATTCCTGCTGAAAAAATGCCCTGCTGTAGAGTATCCTTTTCATCTCAGAGGCCAGCATTTCATGCCTCCCAGGTCCCCAGTCCTGAAGAAGCAAAAATAACCTGAGGAAGAGAGCAGTGTTTCATGTATATATGAAATGTTCTCAGATAGCAAAATAAAGTACACATTTTCACAGACGGACAGACTGATAAAGATAGAGGTAGAGGTAGAAATATTAGTGAAATACCAACCCCAAAAAATCCTAAAGAAGAGGAAAAGGCTTTAAATATGTACTCCTATATACTATCTGTGCTTCATGTTGTTTAATGTAAGTCCTAGAATGGATTCTGTTCTGTTTCAGCCATTCTTCAACCCCATATTGGATCCTTGCTAATGCTGTGTCTTTGTAACCTTGTATTCATTTACCCTATGATATTGTTTATGGAAATGTTCTTGACACTGTATGGAAATGCCTGCCTTTGTCTTTGCTACTGATTGTACTAATCTCACACTATGTAATCCACCTTGAGTCTCAGTGAGAAAGGCGAACTATAAATGACATACATACATACATACATACATACATACATACATAAGAACAATAGTATGCCTACATGTAGATAATGAGAGAAACAATAATTGAATGGATCAAGAGTAATTCACTCTATTGCTACTGATAATCAAATATTGCAGCTCAGTGGTGGACAACCTGCTTTGCATGCAGAAGGTCCCAGGTTCAATCCCCAGCATTGCCAGTTTAAAGGAGCAGAGAACAGGTGATGGGAAAGACCTCAACCTGAGACCCTGGAGAGCCCCTGCCAGTCAAAGTAGACAATACTGAACTTGATGGACCAAAAGTCTGGCTCAGTGGAAGGCAACTTCATGCGTCCAACAGACATCTGCAGAACCCTTGATAGAAGCCAATCCTTCCCTTGTGCCTTGTCTCCTGTGATCTGTTCCATCGATAGGAATTCAGTTGGAGAAAAAATACAAAACCAGACATTGGTCTACTAATCTTTTGTGCTTCTGCCTTAAAGCACCTTACTGGGCTGCTTGGCCTCCATTTCATAAGACCAAAAGGCTAACATTCTATTGGTGAGCCATCGTAATTGCCACTATTAAATCAATGAGCAGCTGCCGCCATTTCCCCCCTTTTTTCACAAAACCTAGAAAATGAGTCTTTGGATTATAATTGTTAGACTTTATGGCTTGGTGCTTGGATTACCTCCCAATTCTGCTTACCATTTGTGTGCAGATAGGCTGTTTCGGATGGTACATGTGAGGCACAGATTGATACTTTATTGTTAATGTGACTCCAGCTGTATGAGTTTATAGGCTGGAGAACTTGACCATGGCGGTGTTAAAGAGCAGAGTGGACCTACGCCAAAAGACAAAGCCTATTCTGGAATGTTCTTGCCAAGTTTCTTTCGTTGTGAGCAGCATCCCTCTTCCAAGCCATCTTAGTCTTCACACAATCCCCGATACACAAAAGGTCTCTGTGTATGGTTATTCTACATTTGCACAAACCAGCTCTCTGTTTACTTCCTAAACAAACACTGGTTCTGCTTATAGAATTTTCGGTATGTTTTGTGTCCTCTGTAGGGAAGATTAAGAATTTCGCATCAAGCATGTTCGGCGGTTGTAGTTGCTGTCTTTAACTGTGGTGATCACATGAAGCTGCCTTATACTGCATCAAACCCTTCGTCCACCAAGGTGAGTGTTATCTACCAGACTGGCAGCAACTCTCCAGGGCCTCAGGTAGAGGTCTTTCACATTATCTATTACCCGGTCATTTTAACTGGAGATGCCAGGAATTGAACCTGGGACCTTCTGTATGCCAAGCAGAGGATCTGGCACTGAGCCAAGACCCTTCCCCATATCAGATCTAAACCAATCCCAGGTGTGTTTGGTTTGGTATTGAACAAGGTGTCAGGGAAGGGGAAAGCTGAGATAAAGTGGGGCTTGTGTTCGGACACCTAAGAAGGTTGTGACCAGGATAAGATTAATTCCATAGACTTCTTGTTTCATAGTTCAGTCACTTAGACATGATACGATAACAACTGATCAAAATGGTCAAAATCTGTTGGTTTTGTTGAAAGATACACTTTAATTTTGTTAGTACAGCCGTACAGGATGGTAAAAAGGTAAAGGTAGTTTTCTTGGCAGACTTTTTACGGGGTGGTTTGACATTGCCTTCCCCAGTCATCTACACTTTACCCCCAGGAACCTGGGTACTCATTTTACTGACCTTGGAAGGATGGAAGGCTGAGTTGACCTTGAGCCAGCTACCTGAACCCGGCTTCCATCAGGATCGAACTCAGGTCGTGAACAGAGCTTGGGCTGCAGCTTACCACTGTGTGCCACGGGGCTCTTCGTTCAGGATGGTATCAAATACAAATTAAAGCATAGTTCCATTGGCTTCCCTCAAAACTCCTCAGATGTTTCAAAGAGGAATCTCTAAGCACCTTGGATTTCATTTTAAAAGACTTTTTTGATGGTGAATCTCCTTCAGGTGAATTTGGCGAGGTATGACCACTCTGGCTGAAAGCAGCTAGAAATGATGCAGATATTCTTTTGATGCTCAGAAAGTTGAAGGAATAGCTCCTTAATCCCTGACCATCTGAGGATATTTTGTTTTTAATTCTCTCAAGTAGGCCTAGTGCACAAAATAGCTTCATAAGTGAAATTGGCAGAGATTACACTCCACTTTCATAGGATGTTTTCTGTAGATTTATTTGCCACTGGTCTTTTCCGCCCTTCCCTTACAAGCATACATCACCCTACATCTCTGTCTTACAATCATCTAATTGGATTCTCATGTTCAAATCTTGTTCGCTTAATCAAAAGGCAAACAAAATCAGTCTCTTGTTGTTGTTGTTGCTTTCCTGAAACCAAGCAAAACATTTAGTACAAAAGCAATGAAAGTCTTATTCCAGAAAGCTCTGTCAGAGCTGCCGTACTAAATTGGTCAACCTTTATCACTGAATGCCTGCTTGATTGTTGCCAAGATTAGTTCTAATAACCTTTCTTCTTCATCGTCGTCCTTTTTCTCGTTACACTATAAAAAGACTTATTTCTCCCCAAACCAATTCCCAGTCAATGAAATTGGTGAGAATGGAAATGGTTTTGTTAACCACGAGGGCCTCGTGTTCTCAGGGCTTGTAGATATTATTATATAACATTTGTTTGGAAAATAAAAGTCTTCGTGAGGAGAGGGGGGGAGGGGAGAAAGAAAAACAAAAGAAATGTTGAATAGCCAACTAAAATTTAGAGGATGATTTATTTATTTATTTATTTAGGTTGACATTTGGGGATGAATTATTCTGATCCTTATTTAGCGATGTTTATTAATTATATTTATGACTTGTTTCCCAGGTAATGGTCTCCCAAGATGTCTCATATCAATCAAGAGACACCAGAGCCAGAGAGAGAACATGGGGCAAAATATAGTTTGCTCCTCCACTCCCAAAACAGGCTTGCCAATCCTGGCTTGAGAAATTAATAGAAATTTGGGGGTGATCCCAGATAGTGTTGCCATCCTCCAGGTGCCGGAGATGTCCCTCATGAAGCTTGTTGAGTGATTGTAAACCAGCTGTTCTTTCTCAGTCCAACCTACCTCACAGGTCTGTTGTGGAGAAGAAATAACTACCTATACTGCCCTAAAGACAGGATAAAAGTGTGATCTATTTAGAATAAACTTTTAACATTTGTATTCTCTTTTTTAGGGAGTGGTGTTTGTCCCCCCCCCCCCAACCACCACTCTCTTCACAGTGAAGCAATACTTGGAACTGCTGAGGTAGATGTCTCCAGGCAAAGTTACTTAAAGTATTTCTCGTAAGTCTATAAAAGGTTCCCAAAGGAAGATTCTCCCTTGAACCACTAAAAAAAACCCTGCTATACATCATGTTCTTAGGCAGCTTTATGGGCTTGAAAGTTGCACAACATCAATGCATGTGACAGACCTCCAAATCCTTTCGTTTTAAAAATGTAATGTACACCTAGTCCACACAGCCAGGGAAATGTGATAGTCATCTCCTAAGGTGACAGAAGGCACTATACCCCCACTCTGCAGGGAGAGGATACCATTTCTTAAATGTTTCCTTGTTAACAGAAATGCAGGGCAAGCTGAGTTAGAACTCATTAAGTTAGAGCCATGGTCACCATTTTGTTCAATTCTGAGCATCTCCAGTCTAAGATCTTCTAGGCCAAGATAAAGACTGTTTAATTTGAAATGGCTTTGGTAAGCTGTTTATTAACCTTATATGATATTGCCAATGTAACATCCCATCTCCTGGTGTGGTTTTTCTTTTTCACTTCTGTTGTGGTGGGATATTTTTTCATTATCAGGGCTTTGAGATGCGTTGCTAGCCTCCAGGTGGGGTCTGGAAATCTCCAGGAATTACAATTGATATCTACATGATGGATGTTTTCCTGGAGAAAATGGCAGCTTTGGGGGTGGGGGTGGGGGTGGACTCTGGCATAATACCCTGCTGAAGTTCCTGCTCTCCCAAAACCCAAGTTCTCCAGGCTCCACCTCAAAATCCCCAAGAATTTTACAACCTGGAGCTGGCAAACCCTGGCTTTAAGATTTTGGTTTATATGCAATATTCAGTATATTTTGGAATATATTCAGTTGTTTATATCTCCCATTTTGTTGAGGATCTTGTGCGCAGTAGTGGCAGGAAGACATGCTCTAAATAAAAATTAAAGTACTTTGGAAGAAAGCACCCCTCCCCCATGTTACCCTGGACCAAAGTAGAGGGTGGGGAGAGGTCATACATAAACATCAAGTCGCACATTTTGGTAACTCGGTTCTGCATCAAGAAAAGCCCCTAGCCTAGCTGTTTTCTTGTGAATCAGTTGGTTTTGATCAAGGGTGCCAGGACCCCACCCAAAAAACTATGCCCACTGTAGTGTACTGGGAGCTTCAAGAAAAAGGCTTTAGTAGCAAGGTTCTGTACAGCTGCATTCTGGTTGGCTGGGTTGTTGAGCCGGCCAATCAGGATTCCCCTCCAGACTAGTGAACTAGCCAATATGGTTTCTGAATACCGGGTGTTTGCTATTGGTTGAATTTAATTGTGGGCGTGTTCTGGAGGGGAGTTGAGTGTTCTATAACTGCTGTTTTGATGTTTGTGCTTTGAGTGGTGATGTTCCTGTTAATAAAAGAGTTATTGGAAATCACTTGAACTGTCATACCCACTATATAATACCCACATCTTTAAAACTACCGAAGCCCTGGGGAAGAATCAGATTCTGCCAGCCTCCCAATTTCCCCCAGCAGCTTCTCTTGCCCACTTAAGTCCTTTCTCCAGTATACATTTCTAAAGGCAAGGCTGGTGGAGTTTCAGGAAGTCTAATCTTTCAAGCTGCAGACATGACAATAAAATTAGTACAACAATGACTATATGGTCAGAGATCCAGAGGAGTTAGCATCTGATGAAAAAAGCTGTGGTTCTCGAAAGCTTATGCTACAATAAAGTTGGTTAGTCTTAAAGGTGCTACTGGACCCATTACTAATGACTATATGATATTCATCATAGCATGCAAAGGAGCCTCCATTTGCCTCCCTTCACTTCTGCAGAAAGTGGTCCAGGAGCAGCGGCATTTGATGAAGCGAGTGTGCACCCAGACATCATTTGCGAATTGCCAAAAGGCTTATTCATTTGCACAATAATTTAACCCTTTTGAACTACAGAGGCCATCCAGACCCATTAAAATCCACAGAAGCTTTGCCATGGACTGTGACAGGATGTGGCTCAGGCCCGAAAGCTTTTTAATACAGGCACTGATCAATACCACCGATGCACCTTGAAATGATGGAAGGAGCTCTAATTGCTATTGAAACTTTGCACGGAACAGGGGGCAGGGAGGAAAAAAGGAAAGGGTTTTTAATCAGTTGTGATTAGTCAAGTCAATACTTAAGAGCTCTTGTCGAGGCGATAGGATTTACTGTCCCGGTTCTGCAATCTTGGCCTTTCCTTAACCAGCGGATTGATTGTGCGCAGAATACATCCTCTCTGCCGTTTCATTTTATGGACCATTAAGTAAGCACGGCAGATCACTGACTTGCCTTTCTGGCATCAAAAGATGGCCTCAAAACTGATGCGCTGCTAATGACACTAAAATTAGCAAAGGCAAATCTTCAGCACGCAAAAGGTCGGTGTGAGCGTTAACAGACTACTTAGCTGAGCTCTGTACCCAAACAAATGTAATCAGATTCCTGAGGCTAGTAATCCAAGGCAACATGCTGTCATAGCGTCAACCAGATCCCTGGCAAAAGAAGAACTTGAGGTCGCCTGGAGATAAAGTTTACAAGCTATTCTTCAGGGGGAATCATGACACTATCAATAATGGTGCCCATCAGGAGAGGAAGCGGAGGTTGTACACGGTGAGGTATCTTTGGTGGTTGTGTTTCAGTGTACAGCAATTGTAGCGAGCAGTGGAATCTTCCCTGCTTTTCTCTAGAATTTGGTTCTACCCTGTGTTGCACTACACTTTCTGGTTTAAATGGGAGAATTTCTAACATTCATACTGGGATTAGAGCATGTGTTATTTATTGTCTCTTTCCATTCTGTTATATCTTTCCCCTCTGTTCAGCTTAATGACACACATGGATACACTGATAAACACACTGCAAATTCTACACTGCCTATTGCTCCCATTCCCTCCAATGGCTGCCTATCACTTGCGGAGTTCAAGGTATATTAACTATCACTGACTAAGATCTTTATGACCTTGGTAACTCATATCTACAGGAGCACCCACACACACGCATTATGCTCCACCGCAACAGTTTCTCTCATCTGAGCAGGGCCACCCTACAACTGGGAAACACTGACAACTGCCCGTACACGTGCATTCTCTATTGCAGCCCCCACCTTGTGGAATGGGCTACCTGAGGAGGTCAGGAAGGCTCCAATGTTTCTGTCATTCAACAAACTGAAAAGCAGAACTGTTCAGGAGGGCATTTTTGGAAAAGTAATAAGGCTAGTCCAGGCTAGCCTGATCTCATCAGATTTCAGAAGCTAAGCAGGGTCAGCCCTGGTTAGTGCATGGATGAGAGACCACGAAGGAAGGCCAGGGTCACACTATGTAGATACGTGCAATGGCTAACCACCTCTGAACATCTCTTGCCATAAGTCGGCTGTGACTTGCTGGCAAAAAAAAATAGGGCTATATTATAACAAAATGGTTCAGGAAGGCACTTATATGAAAAGAATGAGATGTCAACTATACTACTATAGTATATGTCATCCATTTGCTATAGATACACATGAAGCTACCTTACACTGAATCAGACCATTGGTCCATCAAGGTCAATCTTATTTTCTCAGATATGGTTGAGGCTGAATCAGAGATGAGCTTCCTGCTAGTCTCCTATTGGGGGGATGGTGAGACCCCTACCCTGGTCTTCCTTCAGGGGGACCACTGCTGTTTTTTACCTCCAATCCCATGGAAATGTTTTACCGGGGGCTGGGGAAAATGGGCTGCCCTCTAGGATTGTTTTTATGACTGACCTGTTTATTTATTACTAGCTTGACCCTTGTGCTTCTCTATGGTATTTAACTACTTTAAATCCAGTATGTGACTTTTTTGGGTTTGTTTTCAGGAGTCTTTACTGTCTTTCTTCAACTGTCTGCAGTTTCCGTTACCTTATTTTTACCTCATAGCACAGAGTTCCACAGCTGACCAATTGGGCGGCGGGGGGGGGGGTGCGATCAGGCAGGAGCATGCCAGCCACACAGGAAAGCCAGGCCCCACAGGGAGATTGGCAACCCTAGTGAACTTCTGGGGGAAGACTGGGAGGTGAATTTTACCTCTCCCAATAGCAACTACATACTGTTTAGAATGGGGGTGGGGGGGTTGAGGACCAATCAGGCCACATACGCAAATGACCTCTGTATTCCAACTGTCTTGGTGGGGAGATGAGGTGTGGAATGTTGAGCCCCAATCAGCCCACATATGCAAATTACCTTGAAAGGCTGGCCCAATCAGAGGACAGTGGCTGAGGTGGCAGTGGGCAGGGTGCAAGCAGGCAGCAACCTGTCAGCCACACAGGAAGCAGTACTCCTTTTTACCCCCTTAGGGGAGAATTTCTTAAAATCCCTTCTTAGTATGTGTTTACATCATGAAAGGAATGTTCTCCCCAAATTTCATGTTTCTAGCTCCAGGGGCTTGGGCTGGGCGTTGATGAGTCAGTCAGGACACTTGTCTTTATATATATAGATGATCTTGATGTACTAATTTTTAACATAAATGTAATCCTGATGCCATTCACTTTGAACCCATTCACAGGGAAAGCATACTACAAATTTAATCAATCAGTCAATTGATGGCTGCCCAGCATCTCAGGCAGGTCTTTCACATCACCAAATACCAGATTCTTTAACTGGACAGGCTGCCAGGGATTGAATTTGGGACCTTCTGCATGCCAAGCACATGACCTACCAGTGAGCCACAGGCCTTCCCCTATATATTATCCTACTCTCACTTCTTTGCTTTTATGCTTATGTAATACCATTTTCTGCACTGTTAAACATGTCTTAATATTGTAAGCTTTGTTTAAAGTTACTGTAATCTCAGTCCTATGGCTGTATGGATTTACACTGGCTAATCCACTTTGACCATGACCTGGCTAGCTCAGGCTACCCCGATCTTAACCGTTCTCAGAGGCTAAGCAGGGCCAACCCTGGTTAGTACTTGGATGGGTGACCACCAAGGAAGTCTAAGGTTGCTACACAGAGGCAAACAATGGCAAACCACCTCTGTTTGTCTCTTGCCCCATGAGAGGTTGCCATACATTGGCTGCGACTACATGGCACCTTGCACACATGATCCATCTAAAGTCTTAGTGAGAAAAGTGGGCTATCCTTCCGCCGAGCTTGTAAGACAGTGCTGTTCCACCAGGTGTATGGTGGAGGCTGAGCTGGGCCCCTACCGGCCAAATAGAGGTAAAAGCTCTCCCTGCTAGAGGCATCCACCACCAACCTTTCTTTTAACTAACTATGCAAGGAATCTTAATATGGTGTGTCATGCCTCAGGTAGGGTGAGCCACCTTACACTGCCACCACTCTGGGATTTAGGGTCCCTTGGGAAGGCCCAGAGTACCCACCCAACCCTTCTGACTTCTGTAGCTTGGCCAATAAACAGGCGTGAGGACCCAGCAGAGTAACAACAAACAAAAGGGTTTATTTAGAAGGAGGTCAGTTAATATCAAACAAACAAGCAAACAAGAAGCAAGGTGCCTTAGCAACAATAGATGGGTGAAAGCAAAATAAACAAAAGGCCCTAGCACGACTGAACTCACTGTCCCTCTGTCTGCCAGGCCTGTCTTCTCACCCTACCTGGATGAGGGCCTCTCTCCCTAGCAGAAATCTCCTCCGGCCTGCTCCCTGAGAGAAAGAACACAGGCTTTTTCCCTCCCAGACTTATATAGTACTAGGCCCCTGTGTTCCGATTGGCCAAAAAGGGCGCCAAAATAGCCCAGGGGCTCCTGACAATTGCAGGCAGACCTACTCCCACTGCTAATAGGCTTCTGAGGCCTTGCTAGGCCTTCCTGGCACAGCCAGATCATGACATGGTAGATTGGTGGCGGACTGAAATTGATAAACTGCTTACTCCTGCGCTGCCTTCCTTGTACTTTTAAATACTTCTATTGTACTGTTTTATATTGTTGTTTCATTTTTAAAAAAATTAAATCGTTGTTATTAATGTGCTGTTTTATAGAATGTGATCCGCCCTGAGCCTGCCAGTTCGGGGAGGGAGGAATAGAAATGGAAGGTAAATAAATAAATAAAAATAAATATTACCAAAGTAATTTTTTTAAAAAAATTTAAAAGCAATCTTGGTGTAACTATCCTCATCAGAATTTCTTCCTCGACCTTGGAATTCTTAGTTTTGCTTCTGGACTGGATTTGTTGCACTGGGAAGCCTCTGTTTCGAGGATTTTATTTCTCCAGGTTTGTAAAAATCATAATGGAATCTCAGTTTGCAAACTTTCTTCTTCTTCCATTCATATGTGTCCTTTCTTCTCCTGTAAATGGCCATTTGCGCATGTGCATTGATAAATGCTGCAAGGGACCAAGACAAAACTTGAAGTGGTGATAGAATGTACAATTGTATCGAAGTTCTTTTCTCCGTGGTGCTTTTACCGATCATGTGCGCTTCCCTAAAACACTCTACAAGAAGAACCTTGATGTACTTGAGTGTTTTATCAATGTGTAAGCATATACCAAGGAAAACAAAGCTGCAAAGGACATGAAAAATTGGAACATGGCAGCAAAATTGCACATGCTACAGTTCTGGAATTAATTAAACTCTCGCCTGGTTAAACTGATATTAGGCAGAAGCTCACTGTGATAGCAGAAATTGCACAGTGATTGAAGAACAGACCAGGGGGACATTTGTGCATTCCTCATGTTACGTATGGAGAACATTTGGACATCTGTTCCCCACCCCTTGCAGTCTGAAATGGCACAGTCCAGCAAGCAATACAACACACTGCCTTCATGTGTTTCAGCTTATAGTAGAGGTTTAACTGTGGGGCTTATAATTCCAGTTCCAACTAGGGTTGCCAGCCTCCAGGTGGTAGAGGGAGATCTCTCAGAATTACAACTGATCTCCAGGCAACAGCAACCAGTGCCCCTGGAGAAAATGGCTGCTCTGAAGGATGAACTTTATGGCATTATATCCCACTGAGGCCTCTCCCCTCCCCAATCCCTGTCCTCTCCAGGCTCCACCCCCCAAATCTCCAGGAATTTCCCAACCTGGACCTGGCAACCCTAATTCCAACACTTTCTATAGTCTGTCACATGCTTTCTCCCTTTATATATCTTTCTAATTCGCACTGAGCTCACCTCCCTTATCATAATTATCCCCTTATTTATCTTCAGGTTCACCCCTGAACGCTCCTCTACGCTGGTAACACCCCCCAAATAACAAGCAGTACAGCAAGCAAAGCAAAGAGAGTCAAACCTTTCTCCCTACTTTGCTAGTTTTCCATTTGCAATGGAATTCTTTTTTTTTTTTAGATGATTTATACTCCCAGTGGGGAGCCAAAGTCACTTACATCATTTTTGCCTCCTCTGTTTTAACTTCAAAACAAACTAATGAGATAGACGAGGCTGCAGGAAAGTATGACGGGCCCAAGGTTACCCAGCGAGCTTTCATGGAAGAATGGGGCTTCGAGTCTGGGTGTCCCAGATCCTATTCTGAAATTCTAACCACAACAACTTGTGCTTTTATTGGCGAGGGAACATTCAAAGCCCGAATCTACCACCTGCAGTCCGAACCGATGCAGTCTGCCCTACCACGTCATTCTCCCGCATTCTTCTTTTCCATTGATTCCACCCTTCTCTGGCAAGCAATAGCACCATCCAGCCCCGTCTGAAGGAGATGAAAGCCATTTTTATGCTGCTTCAGTTTTCAGTCTCTGAGCCCTTTGGAAACAATCTCAGAAGTGTTTCTCTT
Organism: Eublepharis macularius; assembly: GCF_028583425.1. Taxonomy (NCBI): domain Eukaryota; kingdom Metazoa; phylum Chordata; class Lepidosauria; order Squamata; family Eublepharidae; genus Eublepharis; species Eublepharis macularius. The sequence goes on from NC_072801.1 coordinate 22,593,259, forward strand.
AACAACAAGCTCCCGTTATTATTACACAAAAAATAGTTAAGAGACGTGTCGTTTCGCTTTCAGAGCTTTTGAAATCCACCAGTTTCATCTGAATCCATAACGTCGCAATAATGCCGTGCCAAGTAAAATATGTTGAGATTGTTTGGGGCATAGAAATTACCTTCCCTTTAAAGAAAATGTGGACTATCTGGCTGGTTCAAGGGGGGGGGGGAGCGATCTAGCACCAAGTCTTTTAAGCTTCTAGGCAGAGGTAACAAGTAGGACTTCCCTCTTTGCATCAATCCATGGTTACCAACAGTCCCTTGGCTTGGAACTGCCTACCATTTTGTTTTGGTGCCTACTTCCTTGCACACACACACATACACACACAGAGTTCAACAAGGATGGGGAGCCTTGCAGAAACATGCAAAGGAACAGCCTTCAGTCAGGGCCATATTAACCCATGGTCAGGCCCCTAGGCTTTCAGGTATTCTGGTCCCCCTCCAGCATTTCAGTCTTTCAGCTGACATCCTGACCCTGGTATGGGCCCTTTTCACACTACATACCAGCTTCCAGAACATCGTGAAACTCAGTGCAAAAACTGCGGAAGATAGCGTCTTCTCACGAGAGTTTTGCGCGACATTGCGCGAGTCCCTGCAGGGCCCCTAGGCTTCAGTCTAGGGTTGTCAGGTCCAGGTTGGGAAATTCCTGGAGATTTGGGGGGCAGGGCCTGAAGAGGGTGGGGTTTGGGGAGGGGAGGGGCCTCAGTGGGGTATAATTCCATAGAGTTCACCCTTCAAAGCAGCCATTTTCTCCAGAGGAACTGATCTCTGTTGCCTGGAGATCAGTTGTTATTCCAGGAGCTCTCCAGCTATCACCTGGAGGCTGGCAAGCCTACTTCAGCCTAGTCAGCCTTATGAATAATACAGCCCTGCCTTCAGTATCATTTCCCTGTAGGGTTGCCAACCCTGGTTTGAGAAATTCCTGGAGCATTGGGGGTAGAGCATGGGGAGGAGAGTGACCTCAGCACGATAGAGTCCACCCTCCAAAGCGCCATTTTCTCCAGAGGAACTGATCTCTGTCATCTGGAGATTGGTTGTAATTCCAGGAGATTCTCAAGCCCCACCTAGAAGACAGCAACCTTATTTCCCTGACTGTTCCTTCCTAACACAGAATTTAAAAGCCAGATAATCTATTTAAACATCAACTCCCAGATCATAACACAAGTATATTAAAGAAGAGAGTGTATGGGTTAAAAAAATAATAAAAGAAGCAGATATTCACCTTTAAGCAGGTGTGTTCCCTAACATTTGCCAGCAACACACGCCAAATGGGCTCTGTTTATGATGTGCAAGTAATTCCAATTAATGGTAATGGGAGTGCTGCGAACATCCCTAGCAATGATCCGGGCCCTTAAACTCCTGATACAACAACCTTCATTGTCTACCACTCAACATTTGCATAAGCAATTAACATCTCATTAATGCCTCATTAGGAACGCTATGGCATGTGTCTAAGAAGAGGGAAAGTGAAGGCAGCCAATCCCATCTCTCCCCAGGAACGCCAGTAGGTCACAACCGGATTGTTGATTTGATTCCAGCTGGTGATTCACACAAACACATCCACACATTCACAAGCAAGTGTGAATGCCTTTGGTTATGTCTGATGCAAATGAGATCTCAGCTTGGAATAATATGGAATGTTTCCAATTAAGAATGAGATACCTTGGCAAAGCTGTATTTGGGGAGGAGGGTTGCTTTTCCTAACACCTGCCTATAAGAATGAGCGTGACTCTGAACAAAGCTTTCAATGCTAGCCTTTCTGTTCACGGGGAGAGAAAAAAATCATCAAAGCACATATGCTAAGCATATGTACACAAAAGACTTTGTGCAAAATAACTGATAAATATCAGAATGAAGGCATTGCTGGATCAGGGCCACAGACCTCTCTTCTCCCCCCCCCCTTCCTTTTTAAAGGACTTGTATTTCACAAGGCTGAAATGAAAATTATAGTTGATTCCCTTAATGCACGAAACAATTGGAATGCCTACACCCACCAATAACTGCCCTTTGAACACCAATTTACACAAAACTGGTACTTGGGCAAAAGACAATCACAGTTTCATCCAGAGTGCCAAGAAACCAGAAACTCCAGCAATTCCAACTGAACAAGATCAACATTGAGTACATTCCTATATGCGCTCTATGCACTCCTATATGACTCTGACTAAAGCGCAGCCCCATGCTCATTGAGTTCAATGGAGGTCCGACGAAGAATGCTATAGATTAGGGGTCCCCCAACTTTTGTGAGCCTGCAGGCACCTTTGGAATTCTGACACAGTGTTGAGGGTGCAGCAAAAAAAAATGGCCACTGCAGAGATGGTGCCAGCCACAAAATGGCTGCCATGGCTTGTCTTCAATTACACGGGGCTGTGTTGTGTTGTGGTGGCAGCTGCAGCCAAAGCAACATTTTGAACATTTTTAAAAATCTGCACAGAGAAGCAAATTTCCAATGGCCAACCAGAAGCCTGGCAAGGCCAAAGCTCCACATGGCCCTGCCCAGTTTCTAAATACACTTGGCAGGCACTAGGAAAAGTGTTGGCAGGGGCTATGGTGCTCAAAGGCACCACATTGGGGACCCCTGATATAGATCAAGCACTGGTTCCTCACATCGCTGGAATACTGCTTAGGAGAGGGAACTCAATGTCCTTCCAGATGGGAGTTTTTATAGCAGTAGACAGCAGTTTTCTATAGCACCTGACTTCCTCTTAGCCTGGGAAGTCAGGTGATACCAGAAGGCCAATGTGGTGTTACTGAGGAATACAATGATTTGCCAGCTTGTCAAATCTCCTGTTTAAACAGTTCATTGTTAAGGGTAGGGCACCCAGTCCTAACTACAGGGCTTTTTTTCAGCTGGAACGCGGTGGAACGGAGTTCCGGAACCTCTTGAAAATGGCTGGTGGCCCTACCCCCTGATCTCCAGACAGGGGAGTTTAGATTGCCCTCCATGCTGGAGATCAGGAGGCAGGGCCACCAGCCATGTGACCATTTTCTCTGAGGGCAACCCACTGATTTCCACCACCACTTTTCCCAGAATAAAAGCCCTGCCTACCTATCTAATGAAAAGGTGGGTAGGTGCAGAATCACCTGAAGCAAGGAAGCATCTATTACTATAATTTGCTGAATGTGGAGAATCAGCTGCTTCTTTTTAAAAATAAAGTTTTGATAAGTTGAGGGAATGGCTGGTACACATAACACTGGCCTACATTTTTTCCTGTCAGTCAAAGGGGTGTAAATATGCTTTATTGTAGAAATGTCAAGACATTCTCTGCAGGGATTTCTCATTACAACTTCAAATATCCCAATGAGTTTTAGCATTAAGCCTTTCTATTTAGCAGAACGACGACAGCACCATAATAGACCTATTAGGTTATCACAACAGCCCCATAATTTATAAAATATGCATTTAAATAGCCAGTTAATATATTTGCAGAAGACTGTCCAAAACAAACCAGAACAATGATAAAGTTAGTGATTGCTTAATTAAGTACTGACTTTCACACCAAGAAACGTAGGGGTATTAATCGGAATGGGAGATGGGTTAATATGTGGGCACATAAGGAATCTGCAAACCACATAAAAATTGCTTAGAGAAAATATAAGGGTAAGGGCGTGGCTCACCGGAAGAGCTTCTGCTGTGCATACCAAAGACCCCAGATTCAATCCCCAGAATCTCCAGTTTAAAAGACCAGGCTGTAGGTGATGTGAAAAACCTCTGGCCCTGCCCAGTTTCTAAAAACACTTGGCAGGCACTAGGAAAGCTGCTGCCAGTCTGAATAGACAATACTGACCCTGATGGACTTATGGTCTGATTCAATATAAAGCAGCTGTAATCATAAGAAGGGATGAGAATGAATTGATGTCCTCTACACTATTCTGTACTCCACTTCTCCTGAACTCCAGTTTTAACAAGAAAAATTTCCATCATTATTTCTGGAACTGGAGATTTCTCAGGTTGCTTTCCACTCCTGTTCCTTTTTCACCCCGTTAACTTATCTGCATGCATGCATTCATGAAATCTGCATGTATGCATTGCAAAAATGCAATAGTGTTTTTGTGTCAGACTAGAGGTGGACACGAACAGCAATATGAACCAAAAAATCCCACAAACAGCCTGATCAGCGGTTCGTGAGCAAGCTGTTCGTGAGGACCCATTCCCGACGAACATGTATTCGTTCCAAGCCCTGTTCGTGGTGTTCATCAGCCATTCGTCAAGCCAGACAATCTGGCACCTTTCAATCAATTTCCTTGGCAACAGCAGGCACAAACTTTCTGAACTCCTGTTGCCCTGGAAACCCCAATCTAAGCCCAGGGGCACTTCACCCCTGACTCAGCCGTTTGTCAGGGAAAACCCTGACAAGGGCTGATTGCAGCCTACTGGGGTTTAAATTTCCCTCTCCCTGCTGCTGCACAGCGCAGGAAGAGGGACATTTAAATCCCCCACTCAGCTGCTTGTCAGGGAAACCCCTGACAAGCGCCTGAGTGCAGCCTGCCAGGGTGAAATGCCCTTCTCCCTGCTGCTGCACAGCAGCAGGGAGAGGGGCACTTCACCCCCAACTCAGCCGCTTGTCAGGGTTTCCTGACAAAGTCTCCCCCCCTCCCTCCAGCCGGCTGTTAGGAGGGAGACTTTGAAGGGAAGGATGTTCCCCACGCTGTTTGCAAACGGCATGGGGAACCCTCTTCCCAAGTCTCCCCCCTCCCTCCCACCAACAGCCAACCACGAACATGTTCGTGAACAGGGTCATGTTCGTGGTTGTTCGTGATTCCTTGTTCGTGGATGGCAATGAACAACAAACATCATGTTCTTTTTTTTTCTGTCCGTGCCTCTAGTCAGGACCCCAAAAAGAAAGACCCAGATTCCAAGATGAGTTTATCTCAGGGATATTAATTAGTAAATGCTACATAGTGGAACTGCAACTTATTAACTCCCTGCCCCAGTTAGCACTCCTTCTTTAGTGCAGGATACTTGATGGGTCTGCCACTATGGGCAGCCCCTCTCTGGATGGAATCTCTGCCATTGAACCAAACGTGGCTGAGAAGTGTTCAAAGCTGGCTAGAGCACATGCAAAGTGCACAGGAGATTGCAGCCCACCCCCTCTCCGTCTCTAGGATCCGTCTGATGACAATAAATCAAAATATATGTGAGAAATGATATTGTCAGATGATTTTATTTTTGCAGCCAAAGGATACAACCAGATGGATGTTTCCGAGAACAGTCAGGGTTTTCAATTGGAAAATGTAATTATTCAATTTCAGCGATGTCTCTGAAAGGGAAACATGCAATGCTGCCTCTTATTTGAGCGATTATCCCGATTTGTAGCTCATTCTCTTTTTTTCTCCTTTTTGTCCCCCCCCCTTTTTTTTCTTTTGCAAGGAACAGCTGCAGAACAGAACAGGGTTGCTCCAAAAGCCTCCCTGGAGGATTCGGTAACAAGTTGTACATTTTCTTGCCAACATTGTTTGTATTTCATTATGTGCTGCAGAAGATACAGACCCAGCTATTCATAATCCTGCTATGCAGCCGCATGTGCAGCTAGGCCTTATTGTCTGGTGAACTTCCTTCTCCTACCTTGGGCTCATTTCAGTGCAAGAAAGTTAAGAGGCTGTCTTCTCGCTTAAACCGAGCCTCGGGCCCAGAAAAGTAGGAAAAGCCAACTGGGATGCTGGTTGCCATGGAGATGAATAACAAGGGCTGGAAAGAAGGATGCAGGAGAAGGTTTGAGGCTTAACCGGCTCCTGCCACCAGCTGGGGTGCCAAGAGCCCTGTGGAGGAGACAAGGTCATCCGTTAGAGGCAATATGCGACACTTATTAAGGGTTGGCTCAGACTCAAAGCAGCCTGACTCAAGGTGTTTGCAATACAGTGAGCTAAAACTATGTCCAAAGCTGGTTTATAGCCTTGGTCTATCCTAAAAAAAAGTTTGCCAACTTCCAGGTGTGGCCTGGAGATCTCCCAGTATTTCAACTGATCTCCAGATGACAGAAATCCGTTCCACTGGGAAAAAATGGCTGCTTTGGAAGGTAGACTCTGGTATTATACTCTGCTAAGTTCCTTGCCTTCCCCAAACCCCACCTTTGGCCCCAATAGGGACCCAAATCAGCTTACAGTTTTCTCCTCTCCTTCGTTCTTCCTCACAACAACCCTGTGATGTAGGTTAGGCTGAGCATATGTGATTGGCCCAAAGTCACCCAGCAAGCTTCCATTGCAGAATGGGGAATCAAAATGGGATCTCCCAGATCTTGGCCCGTCACTCTAGCGGCTAAACCATATTGGCTCCAACCAGTGAGAAAGACAGGGGGAAGGAAGGACCGGGGTGGAAAACAGCAAAAGGTGAAAGGAAGACAAAGATGGTGATCTGCAATGGAAGAATGTGCTTGATCCACCTAATCATGTTTCAGCTTAGTTTCAATAGGGCCAGAAACAAGGAGAGTACCACGGTAATGCAACAAAAGGTGGGAAAAAACCCAAACTGTGACAAACTAATGATTGATAACTGCCTGGATGAAGAAGTAATTTTGAACTGGGTTTATTTGCTGGCTTCCCGTCGCAGTTATTATCAGCTTGTCTCAACTACTGGATCCTTACGGAATAATCTCTTCTGATGGAACTTGATATATTTTGAAATAATTTTGAATACATTGCTTGGACTATATTGCACCGTCTGGAAAAATATACTTGCATTTATTATACCTGTGGTACTGCACTATATGAATATATAACGGTTATTAAAGTATTGGCACTAGCACTTTATAAAAATATTTAATCTGTTTACAGCACTTGGCACTTTAGCTTTGGCTGTTCCAAAGTTTGGATTACTCTTTGATGCTTTGCCTACTATATGTAATCAACTCATTATACATGTACCACTTCATTTAAATTGTTTCATGAATAGAGTTTTTTGACTTACGAAGAAATTTCCTCGACTTGTTATAGTTTGTCACGGTTTGTTTTTTTCACCTTTAGTTTCAATAGGGAGCAAAGAGTTGTGCCCCAGGGCTCACAAAGAAGCTGTGTTTTTCAGAGTAGTTTGGAGAAAATGAAACAAGTAGTATCATCAGCCAGGTGTTCTGGTAGGTGGTTCCATTCCTAAGGAGCAGCAAGGGAGAAAGGACAGAGTTATTCAGGGGAGCAAGAGGGCATGGGGTGCCTGTCTCTCTACATGAGACATCTGGCATGTGAAGAACGCGTGTCAGGAGATGCAATGGTAGCTGGGAGAGGTAGTTTAAAAAGACAGAGCTGGCAGCAGGGCAAAGGCTTTGCTATACACTGGAGCTGTGTGAAGGAGCTGTGAAATGCCAGAAGGGAAACTTCAGCCCATTATTACCTCTCCAGGTCCAAGCCAGGCTCTGGAAGGCAGCGCCAGTCAAATTCCTTTCCTTGCTGCACTCTGGTTGTGATCCCACACAGTTTTAGAGTGGAGAGGTGAAATTGACAGAGCCTTCTAGGAGGCGAAGATGAAATTAACAAACCCTCTGAGGAGCGATCTCTGCTGGTTCTGTCTTTTAAAACTACGCTTCCCGGCTAACATTGCATCTCCCCACACTTGTAGAACATGTGCTGAGGCATCTCGTATAGAGCGACTCTGAGGATGACTGTGCTTGAGGACAGGGGTCATGTGGGACATCAGAATATAAGAGCATATAGATAAGGAGGAAAGTCTTTGAAGACACAGAGGATGAGCTTGTGATGAGGTTGTGAGAGAACATGAAGCCAGTGTAAGGATTTCAGGAGGAGCGTCACAAAGCAAACAAGACAACTGGTCCGCCAAGGTCAACTCTGACTGGCAGCGGCTCTCCAGGGCCTCAGGTCTTTTGCATTGCCTTAGCCTGGAGTTACCAAGGATTGAACCTGGGACCTTCTGCATGCAAAGCTCTGCCACTGAGCCACAGACCCCCTTCTGCTTCACACAGTCAGAACCAGGGCTTTTTTTCAGGGGGAATGTGGGGGAACGGAGTTCCGGAACCTCTTGAAAATGGTCACTTGGCTGGTGGCCCCGCCCCCTGATCTCCAGACAGAAGGGAGTGCAGATTGCCCTCCGTGCTGCCAAGCGGCGCGGAGGGCAATCTCAACTCCCCTCTGTCTGGAGATCAGGGGGTGGGGCCACCAGCCATGTGACCATTTTCTCCAAGGGCAACCCACTGAGTTCCACCACCTCTTTTCCCAGAAAAAAAGCCCTGGTCAGAACTACAAGAGAGGTGAACATTGTGTTTGTGGAAGCTGTCAAGCCAAGGAAGAAATTGACAGCCTTTTGCCCTTCCCGAGTCAACCGTGGAATATCTTCTGCCTGCATCTCACTGGAGGATCCTGGTTTGAAAAAAACTTTGGATCTAAGATGTAGGTATAGCCACCCATGGACCATCCTGACCCGGACATTCTACACTCCCCCCTCTGCCCACTAACTGGGTATATTAAAATGCTAATTCTATTAATGATGCGTATTCACTTGTGATGCAACCATTAACTTACACACACTGAGAAATGGAAAAGGATCTACAGTTTTAATAGCAGATGGTGGTTAGAAGAAACAACAGCAGGCAGAATATTTGCAGGAGGTGGCTTGGGCACGAAAAGGCAGTCACCATTATTTATCCGGATGACGCTACATGGTTTCATTCCTTTGTTACGTGCCTCTGCATTTTTGGTGTTACTTACTGTATCAGTCTGATGCATAACAAATTTCATGATGTGCATTAAGGGGGTGTGGGGGGGGCGAGGTGAGGCCTCCTTCAAGATTTCCTCCCACAGTGTATCACATACTGAGCAGAATGTTTGGAAGGCACTGAAAAATGTGTATGAAGGAAGTCAAGTTTGTTCACTGTATGGCATCTCTCTACATGAGACATCTGACATGTGAAGAACACACATCGGGAGATGCAATGGTAGCTGGTTAGGATAGTTTAAAAAGACAGAGCCGGCAGCAGTGCAAAGGCTTTGCTATACACTGGAGCTGTGTGAGGGGGCTGTGAAATGCCAGAAGGGAAACTTCAGCCAATTATAACCTCTCCAGGCCCAAGGCCAGCTCTAGAAGGCAGTTCCAGTCCATTTCCATTCCTCACTGCCCTCTGGTTACGATCCCACACAGTTTTAGACTGGAGAGGTGAAATTGACAGAGCCTTCAGAGAGGCTAAGATGAAATTAACAAAAGCTCTGAGCAGTGATCTCTGCAGGCTCTGTCTTTTTAAACTATGCTTCCCATCTAACATTGTGTCTCCTTACACTGGACGAACACACTTGGTTTAAAAGACATTTCAGCTTCTAAATCAAAGGCCATGGCACCTGCCAACATTTGTCTTGGTGCCCACCAAAATCTTTTAGAAAGTGGGTGGGGCTAGGTGGGGCTTTTGCCCAGCAGGCCTTTTGATTGGCCAGTGAAGATGTGATTGGCTGTGCAGATTAAAATAACATGGTTTCAGCAGCAGCTGCCACCACAATATTTGTATTATTCTCTCTCGCCCCTCTTTCCCAATGTTCTTCACAGGGGGAGAGCAACTCTTGGAAAGATTGCCTCCAGCTGCCTCAGTTCTGTACTGAGCCTTTCTTATCCCTCCTGTTGTGTATGTGTTTTAAATGCCACAAAGTTGCAGCCAATTTCTGGTGATCTCATAAGGTTTTCAAGGCAAGAGATGAACTAGAAATCTGACAAAATCAGGCTAGCCTGGGCCATCCAGGGCCATTTCCCACATCCTTAAAGGGACACCCCAGTCACCGAGTGCTGTCGGCTTTTCCCCTTTACTCCACATGTCACCAATTTCAAAACGCTATCAGGCTGTTTGGCTTCTGTTTGTTTGGTGCCTTTTCTGAGAAAGCACTTTCCCGTAGACCCCGAAAAGGTGCCAACAAAGGAGACCAAACAGCCTGCTACTGTTTTGAAATTGGAGTCAAGTGGAGCAAAAGGAGGAAGTGGGCATTGTTCGGTGACTGGGCCGTCCCTTTAAGGACGTGTGGAAACAGCCCAGGTCAGGATTCCCTTCCTGCTACAGGTATGCAAGTCAGGGCATGGCTAGAGGTGTGAGCCTTTTAGTGCTGTGGTTCACCGTTAGCAGTTCTGGGGCCCAGGGTAAGCCAGGCCAGCGGGACTAGGCTTATCCCAAGCACCTGAGTTATGTTGTATATTATTTTGCTTTGTTTATCTACATTATATTTTTGTATTCCTTTGTGAGCTGCTTTGAGCCTCCAGTGGAAAGAACATTGGGCTAGAAATACCTTTTGACTTTGTTCAAATCTGAGTCTGTCCTGAGTTCTGTCTGCAATACAGGGCCAATCCTGCTGGCCTTCCCTTACAGGGCTGTTGTAAAGGATGACAAGATAACAGCTGAAGCGCTTTCAACATGAAAAACGCCTTACAAATATCATGCATTATTAAGGAGGTTAAGAAAGCTTCTTCATGGAAAGTACACCATGTTACTGTATAAGGGCTTCTGAACTTAAGTTGTTCTTCTCTGATTTATTTGCTTCTGGCCCAGAGAGTTCATCCCAGGTAAGCCCAATCTTGTCAGATCTCAGAAGCTAAGCAGAGTCGGTCTTGTTTAGTAATTGGATGGGAGATCTCCAAAGAAGACCAGATTTGCGACACAGAGACAGGCAATGGTGAATCATCTCTGTTAGTCTTGCTATGAAACCCCCACCAGGGGTCACCATAAGTCAGCTATGACTTAACAGCACTCTCCACCGCTGTCAGGAAGTTCATCTATGCTCCAATATGCATTGACTTTGGCAACAGATTTCTACAGGTGACTGTTGGCTGTCAGGAAATCACTGATTTTGCATTCATTTCTTCATAACTCCCCCTAGAAATGTGGCAGTCTCATTTAAGAAGGAAGACTCCCTACAGTCCACAAAAAACTCCACTAATATATTTGAGTGTAAATCTATATTTCATGAATCCTGTTCAAGATCAAGGTAGAATATGGGGGGGAAAGCTGAGTCAGGTAGGTTTGCACAGAGTTGTGACTAGAGATGGGCACGAACCAGAAAAAAAACAAACGTGGTTTGTGTTTCACCACGTTTCACAAACCACGAACTTTCACGAACCTGCCCCAGTTCACGAACCGGTTCATTTTGGTTCGTGAAAACGTCACTTCCAGGCCAGCAAATAACCACTTCCGGGTCAGCAGAAGGTCTGCAGAAAGCCCAACCCCTGTGGCCTAAGAAACTGATTGATTGGCACCAGGCTGTCTGCAGTGATGAACCAAAAAACAAACCAAATGAACCAAACTAAAGTTTATGACGGTTCGTCAGAAATGGGCTCTGACAAACCGCTGGATGGGCTCTGACAAACCGCTGGTTCACAAACCACGAACTGGCCTGGTTCGTGATGAACTTTGGTTCGTATTTTGGTTCATGCCGATCACTAGTTGTGACCACGCTCAGGCTAGATGCGCAAAGAATACTGAGATCTAGAGCAAGAGAAAGGAACAAGGCTAGAGTAGCTGCAGCATGTTGCTTAGAGCAGGAGTTACAGGAATTTTCAGGGATGCTAAAAGGATGTGCATAAATCCAGTAACGTTCTGCAAGGAGGGGGTGAGTTTTACACAAGTCTAGACAGGGAGAGGAATAATGCTGGCTCGTTTACAGAAGAGATACACAACAGCTAATTCCAGAGGGATCGCCACATTAGGTCTGCTGCAGCAAAAATAAAGAATGGATTTGTGACTCTTTAAAAGCCTATATTTTATTCAAACATTAGCTTCCACAGGGTAGAGTCCACTTCTTCAGATGCTATGAGTATATCCTTGCTACATGGATATTATATGCAGAGGGTGAAAGGGGGAAAAAACAGTAGGCTCAAGGTACCAAGGAATACAATATAAAATGTGATTATGCAAAATTTGAATCTGGGGTTGTTGTTTTGTTAAATGCAGAGGTTAGGGCTGCAGGTCCCCCAGTGGGGCGGGAGATCCCCGTCTTCCAGCCTCTGCCTCCCACTGCCACTCACCTGGCAGGTGGGGGTGGGGGAAAAGGCCCTGGGAATGAGCCTGGGAGGCAAAAAACCTCCTGGGCTAGCACATAGCAGATGCACTCCTGCCGGCCATGACATCATTTCCTTAAGTGACATCATCATGCCCTACGGTGAGCATGCTCCCGTGCTTCACAGGGGCTCACAGTAAGCACCGGGTCCCCCCTCTCACTAGGAAGGGAAGGGAACCTGGCAACCCTAGCAGAGGCTAAGAGTTATGAATTGTGCCTAGCTTACAACAAGTATTCAGAGGAGGGACCAAACACAGCCTCCTGGAGGCAACCAAGTTTAATAATGTTTTAACCCCCCCCCCCCCCGCACCAGTCTGCTATAGCTCCAGCAAAGCAGGAAATTAACCCTTAAGTTACCACACTACGCTGTCCGTAGAGAACACCTATTTGGGGGAGAATCAAGGGGTGTCTTGGTTACAATGGAATCAGGATGGGCCTAATGCCTGAAGGCCTCATGTGGTGAGGCTGTGGCTGCCAACCTCCAGTGGAGGGCTGGAGTTCTCCTGGAATTAAAACAGATCTCCAGACCACAGAGATCAGTTCCCCTGGAAGAAATCCAATACAAAAAGTGGTAAGCCCCCAGGTGCAGGGACAGAACTATCACTGATGTCAGTAATCAATATATATTTATCAGGTTTTCAGCGTACTATATATATATATATATATATATTTCAGTGTACAAAGTGCTACACGCTTATATAAATACTGATAAATATTTACAAATTCTTACACAAATCAACAAACATTCCAAATATATTGTCGAAGGCTTTCACGGCCGGAGAACGATGGTTGTTGGGGGTTTTCCGGGCTGTATTGCCGTGGTCTTGGCATTGTAGTTCCTGACGTTTCGCCAGCAGCTGTGGCTGGCATCTTCAGAGGTGTAGCACCAAAAGATAGAGATCTCTCAGTGTCACAGTGTGAAAAAGATGTAGGTCATTTGTATCTACTCAGGAGGGGTGGGGTTGAGCTGAGTCATTCTGTAAGAGTTTCCCAGGGTGTGGAATGCTAATGGCGGGAGGCTTCACTGAATCCTGAGGAGGTTCTTTTGCATATGGATTGGTGCTTGATGTGCTAATCTTCTCTGCAGGGCTATTGTCGGGTGTGGAGTGTTTTGTTGGCCTGGTGTTTTTCAGAACTGGAGCCCATGCTCTGTTCATTCTTAAGGTTTCTTCTTTCCTGTTGAAGTTTTGCTTATGCTTGTGAATTTCAATGGCTTCCCTGTGCAGTCTGACAAAGTAGTTGGAAGTGTTGTCCAGTATTTTGGTGTCCTGGAATAAGATACTGTGCCCTGTTTGAGTTAGGCTATGTTCAGCCACTGCTGATTTTTCAGGCTGTCCAAGTCTGCAGTGTCTTTCATGTTCTTTTATTCTTGTCTGGATGCTACGCTTTGTGGTCCCGATGTAAACTTGTCCACAGCTGCAGGGTATACGGTATACTCCTGCAGAGGTGAGGGGGTCTCTGCTGTCTTTTGCTGATCGTAGCATCTGTTGTATTTTGAAAGACACTGCAGACTTGTTGTATATGGAAAAGCATAACCTTCAAGCAGTATTCAGACCCACCCGAAAAATACAACAGACCGACAACTGAGTTGGCAACTGTAAGTGAGGTAGCCCCCCCCTTTATGGAATAGATAGGGTGGCCCATTTTGGTGGGCAACCTTGCTCTGACCCTCTGCTTTGGTACCCTGCTGCTGCTTGATAGGGGGCAAGGGAAAATGAGAGAAGTGAAATGGCATCTTGCAACAGCACTTCTAGTTGTGTAAGCAGAAGTGATATAACTACGTTTTGGGGCACTCTAAGATTCCCCTCAAAACTCTGTGGTTTTTACCATAGACTTTTGAATAAATCCTAGAGCGTCCTGCAATGCAGTGACATTGCTTTTGGTTATGCAGCCGGAAGCAATGTCATGGGTGTCACAGGAACCTGTTAGAATAAATCCTACCCCTGCTAGTGAGTTGGGGGTTGCCAGCTGGGAGCTTGCAGCCCTACAGAGATTTTATTGGTACTTAAGGAGGCAATGGATGATTATAGCAGTGAATACTGTTATAAGAGAGCCTCACTGCTTGAGAGGTCGGTTGAGGAGAGCGCTGAGGGGTTTCAGCTGGTTATGGGGTGAGTGAGTACAGAGTCCAAGAAGGAAGGTTGTGTTACTTTCTGAAGTCTGGTAACTTATCCAGTCTCTTGGAGTTCTTCCTGGGTATCCATGGGGGCACTTGGAGGCTCCCGGAATGGTACCTTGGCCTCTTTCCTTTCCAGAGACTTCAATTTCTTCACCAAGTGAAAAGAAACTGGTGCCCTTGTCTGTGATAAAGGACCATGGGAAGCACTCAGGAAAGATACAGAGACCAATCATTAGTGATGCTAAGTTAACTAATATTCATAAATGGGTAGGGATCACAGGTTTTGTAAGAGAATTCACATCTGTGCTACAAAAATGACCCAAACGCCTGTTCAGCTGGGGTGGGAGGTAATACTGTGAAACCTCTTAATGAATACCAATTCTTCAATGCCACGCTTCGGAGGCTTTTACTGGAAGAAAGGAGACTTTCAGGTCGCATAGAGACAGTCCTGAGAGACTGAGCTGTTCTCCCTCTAGGATGCGAACATGGTCATTTTTAAAGTCCGATTTACATCCATTTATTGTTCTCCGTAGGCACAGATCTGTTTGTCTATTCAAGAGAGGAGGAGAAGGGCATCTGTCCCAAATCACCCAGAGCTGTCCGGTGATAACCATTTACAATCCAGTTCTGTACATGGCTATTCAGAAGTAAGATCCACTGTGGCTCTTAGTCTCAGGTCAGTGTGCATAAGATTTGCACCCTAAGTATAAAAGAAAGGTAAGGGTAGACCCCTGTGCAAGTACCGAGTCATTACTGACCCATGGGGCGACCTCCCATCACGACATTTTCTTGGCAGACTTTTTGTTACAGGGTGGTTTGCCATTGCCTTCGGCAGTCATCTACACTTTACCCCCAGGAAACTGGGTACTCCTTTTACTGACCTCAGAAGGATGGAAGGCTGAGCCGGCTACCTGAACCCGGCTTCCACCAGGATTAAACTCAGGTCATGAGCAGAGCTTGGGCTGCAGTACTGCAGCTTGCCACTCTGCACCATGGCATTTTGGGAGAACTGGGAGTATTTGGGGAGAAATACTAGCAGCGCACTCCAAAGCAGACTTACACCCTTCTAAGCTTGTTGAGTTCAATGGACTTTATGACTTTGTTTAGGGAGGCACAGCAGGTTCCCCCCCCCCCCCCATTCAGTGGAATTGCTTATTCTGCAAGCCAGGCATGTGTCTTTCAGCAACACGCCCCTCCCATCACCCCCTGCCTTTATTGTCAAAAACAGCAGGGAAGCTGCAGGAGAAATCTGAAGTTCCCTGAGGCTATGTGCCTCCCACCTATTTTGGCTGAAGAATGAAAGGGCAGGAGATGAAGAGGGGTGGTGCCTACCAGCCATGGAACCCTTCTTTGGTCTTTGAGTTACTGCTGACTTTCCTTTTGGAATGCCGTGAAAGTCTCCTCCCACCCACCCCCACCCACCACCCACCACTGCCAACACCTCTAGTCAAATCAAAAAGCTGTCTTGTGCGAGCTGATTGTGTGCCTATTTTCTCAGAAGTAAGCCTCACAGGGTTTAACTTCCAAGGACTCCCTCTAGTTCCTAGAAGGCAGGCATAGGTTCTGGACCATGTGCAATGAATGTTTACTTGGAAGTAAGTCTCACTGAGTTCAATGAGGCTTGCTCTCTAGTGAGTGCATTTAAGAATACAGCCTTGGCAGGCATAGAGAGCCATCCTAAGCTGTCTACTCAGACTCCTACTTGGGTCTATTCAGTGGAGCTTACTCCCAACTTCCCAAGAAATGTTGCTCTGGGAATTCATTTTCTCATCTCTTCCCCCCGCCTTCCCATTGTGATGGTGTTCACTTCAAATCCTCCCTTTCATTCTTTTCTCTCATTGCCAGTAAAGTATTTGCTCACAGATAGAAAGGATATTTTCTTTTCATTTGTTTTAATTTATCAAGAAAAAGATACACAGGCATAAACACAAATACAAAAACATCTTATCCAGTTAAGAGAGTGCATATTTCTTTGGATGAAATTGTATGAAGTAATGGTGGGGGGGTGGAATATTGTTGAAACTGTGGGCTCAGCTCGCTTGGTCTGTGCATCCCCGGATATTGCGCTGGAGTTACAAGTGGTTTTTAGAACATGTTGTAGCATCCGTTGTGATTGTGGCATTTGTGTCTGATGTTCTTGGAAACTACTTTGGGCCGAAAAAAAGGAAGACAATATAAAAATGGATAAATGAGGTGCAGAGTTAAAAATAGAAATTCCAAAACAAAAATGGAATGCAATAGGGGGAAATTGATGTGTGCCCCTAAACAACAAAAGTTGTTTCCATGCTTGCAAGCTCTCATTTCTTCCACAACGAAGTATCATAAAGAAAACTGAATAAAAGGAATGTTCTAGTCATCACCTCATGCCTTCAAATTCTCCCTGGGTTGCGTTACCAGCATCACACAGCTTTGTAGCAGTGAGAGACCATAACGTTTTCTTTCCTTTTTCTTTTCTTTTCTTTTTTTCATTTCATTATGTGGGAAAGGACAGGGGAAATCTGTCAAGTTAAAATAATAAAATGGTTGATTTATGAATCACTGAACGGATACGTGCCAGATGACGATCCTACGGGGGTTAGCTGGAATTCATACCTGGGTCCATCCTTCATCGTTATCTAATAATCGAGGCAAGAATTAACTGCGGAAACTTTGAAGTGCTTGTGTGGAAAAATGTCACAGACTTAATAATGCCTTTGGTAATTATTTTATTTTCCTTTTGATTTACAGGGTGAGCATAGCCAATGGACCTGTAGTAGGCGGCGTCGATACAGGGTGGCCCAAGTTTGAAAGCTGCCAGGCGTGCTGGCTGCCTTCTTTGCTAGTAGGGGCTGGTTTTGAGTTGGTGCTTCAAAACTAAAACTAAAAATGGGTGAGAATTTCTTCATAACAAACAGGAGCTTCTAGAAGTTCTGCCACTTTGCTGAGGAGCTCCAAGGTCCTTGGCTTGGATCGACCTGAGCATTTCCCCAGATGGAAGGCTTTCTGGAGCACAACTTCCTCACTCTTGTGGGAGCCCCAAATACTATGCTTGGGGGCCAGGAGACTCTCAAGGGACAGCCAGGGCAGGGCCGCCCATTGAGGCCAGCCCGGCAGCCACCTCGGGCACTAAGGCACCAGAGGGGGCTCTGGCCCGGGGGCAGGGGGACGCGCCATGGAGCTCAGTTGCTCTGTGCTGCCACCACCACTGCTGCCACCACACAGCTGCGAGCCAGGCGCAGCAGGCGGCCGGGGGGCTGGAAGGATGCATGCCACCACACGCTGCCCCAGCCACCTGCCACGCCTGGCCCGCAGTTGCTGCGCCCGGCCAGGAGTGCGTGCTGGCGGCGGCAGCATGGGCCACCTGAGCAGACAGCCTCCCATTCATTTGCTCTGCAGGCCAGGCACAGCTGACAGCCAGGGTGGTTGGCTGCGCCTGGCCCGCAGAACAACTGAACGGGAGGGCTGTAAGGCCCCCCATGCGTGCACCAGCCCTGCGTGATGATGTCATGCAGTCATCACGCAGTCTGGTGCGTGTGCATGCACGCATGCATAGCGGAAGCCTTAAGCTGCCTCAGACACCAGTGACGCTGGAGCCGGCCCTAGGGACAGCATTTCCAGAGGCATTTTTAGGGTGCAATAGGAGAGGGGGGATGAGGAATTCACACTTTGCCAATGGAAATCCATGGGAAAGCCCCGGTGGATCCAGCTCCTTATGTTTTTAAAATGTCATTGTTTAGTTTATTCCTATCACTGCCTTTCTGTCTACTGGGGAAACCCAGTCTGGACTAGTGCATGCATTTACTGCATCTTGCTTTTAATGTTTGCTCTACTTAACCATTTCTCAAAATGTTTGTAAGACCTTTTTGTTTGGTAGGGCATTTTCAGATTGTTCACTAGTATGCTTGCTGGGGTGTTGAATTAGTTTTATGAACGGCTCTATTTATTGATGTGTACTGGGTAGCTGAAGAGCAAGATTCAAATCCAGTTGCTCCTCAGTGATTTCCAGGATACGTCTGAGTTTTTGAGAGTCAAAGCTCCCTTCGTCAGTGAGTAGCTGTTTCCATTTTGTTCTATCCTGCCTTGAAAATGCAAAAGGGCTGCGCTATAAATTTTCAAATCATTAAAAGATTAAAGTGGCCTTAAAAAAAATAACAGCCATGCTTTATTAAAAAGATCACATTTACTATAGGATTTCTCTCCCTCCAACAGCCCCACATCCTTTCCTGGGCGATAAAATAAGACAAGCAGCATTTTCAAAGGTCAGCTGTGATTATTGAGTGCCTTGTATCTGTACTAAAAGCCTTTTCATAGTAAAAGCACTCCGTCGTGGGAAATATTGATCCCGACACCAGAAAATATTGTTATGGAAGGGCATCCAGTACAGTGCCTAGCCCTGAAAAAAAGTTAAAAGAAGAAGAGGATAATTCATAAATATTACTTATAGCCAGCTATAAAATCAAAGGGCTTTAAAGATTTTTTTTGAAAAAGTTGTCTCCACAAAACTGTTGCAGCAGTATATTATGTTTTTAAAGAAATGCATTTATTTTTTAAAAAATCTCACCACTGACATTCGTTCTTTCGTTCTTTTATTCTTTCGTTCTTTCCAAAATGGTCATTTTCTGATCTGTTTTTGCGACATAATGATACTCAGCCTTGAATGGAAGGTGACTAATGCATTTCCCCATCTCTTTTATTTTAGTTATTTATACCCCTCTTTCCTCCCCAGGGGGACCCAAAGTAACTTATGACATCATTCTCCCCTCCTCAGTTTCATTCTCACAACAACAACCTTGAGAGGTAAGCTAGGCTAGGAGACAATGACTGGGCTAAGGTCACGCAGTGAGCTTTGTGGAAATGTGAGGACTGAAACGTGCGCATCTCTGGTTCTAGTCTGAATAACTGGTCTCACTACACCACACTGGCACTGTAGGGGCATTTGTTGGGGGCTTTGGGGGGTTTTGTGTGTGTGGTGTGTCAAGCTTTAACTATATTGTTTTACTTTATCCTTTTATCGTGTGTCTCAAAAAGCAGAAAGGCACGATATATAATTAATGAAATACCAATGGCTGCCAGTTTGGGAGCCTCTTCTGACTGTGCCGGTATAAGACAGACACATGTGCTCATAACAGAACTCCATTTTAATGGGGAAAGGAGTAAGCATTTCAGTGCACGACTCACTATACCTTCAAGTGTTGTTGCCAGATAGGAACTTCCTTTTTATAACTCATAATTTTCAAACTTTATTGACATCACTAAGGGGTACTGAATATCACCAGTGGTGATCCAAAAAGCGAGAGAACAAGCAGCAACAGTCCGGTTGTTAGTGGTCACAGTTGCCCTCACAATATAAAGGTTTATGAATGTGGAATATCATAAGCCCTTCTCTTCATGTGTTTAAAACACAGAAAAGCTGTCTGGCTGGAGATGGAAAAGTACTGGAATGTGAGAAGTGAAGTAAGACTAACTCTCGGTCCCATGCTCCGGAGGCGTGCAAAACCATAGAACAATGAAGGTCTCCAGAAGTCCTTGAATTAATTCATTCACACACCCTTTCAATCCTACCCTTACTCACTCTCTCGTAGCCTCACTCATCCAGCCATCGTGGGTCATCGAGAATCTTTTTACACTTATAGTTCCTCTAAGGAAGGCACAAAGAGCCCCGTGGTGCAGAGTGGTAAGCTGCAGTACTGCAGTCCAAGCTCTGCTCACGACCTGAGTTCAATCCTGGTGGAAGTCGGGTTCAGGTAGCCGGCTCAAGGTTCACTCAGCCTTACACCCTTCCGAGGTCAGTAAAATGAGTACCCAGTTTCCTGGGGGTAAAGTGTAGGTAACTGGGGAAGGCAATGGCAAACCACCCCGTAAAAAGTCTGCCAAGAAAATGTCGTGATGTGACGTCCCCCCATGGGTCAGTAATGACTTGGTGCTTGCACAGGGGACTACCTTTACCTTTGCCTAAGGAAGGCACAATCAAACTTTCCCTGCCTTGTCATCTCACCCTGGACATAATTTCCCAATCTATTGTCCCATCCCAGAGCCAGTTTCCCAATTCTTTGTCTCCCCCAGAGATGACCATTAAGTCATTGTTTTCGGGCAGAAGGTGCAGGACTGCCCCAGGGTATGTTCCACAGTATAAGTGGACTGCCCGTTGCCTCATTCAGTGTGTGTGCTTTGAACCCACTCATGCACTCTTGGACTGCATGTCCAAGCCCCCCTCCCTCCCTGTTGGTAACTGAAGCTGCTCTTCCTCGGACACCCTCTATCTTCCGGAACTGGTAAATATAACCCAATTCTGCAACTCTCTTCAGTTTTCTTCCCTACTTTTCTAGTTAGTCCTGTGTATGTGCTGTGTGTTTAGTGTGTGACTGATCTTTATTATTTTAAATAAAAACTTCCTTTTGATTGAACACCTGCCCGATTATTGAAAGGATTCTCTAGAGGAAGGGATCCTCAAATACATAGGCATAAAATATTCCTAAATTACCCGCTTCTCGTTGATTCTCCTTATTGCTAATTCCCCCAACTTGCAAGGAGACCTCATTGGGTAACACATAAAGGTGGGTCACATGGTCTGCAGCTGCTAGAGGAGGTAAGGGCTTTTTGCCTTCTTGGCTGTGGTGGGTTAAGCTGAGAAGCTAAGGGTGGTCCTCTCTAGCTTTGGGGCTTTTTGTGTGTAGTTTTGTGTTGATTTGAGTGTAGTTTTGAGGCTGAGTGTGTTTGGGCTTGATTGTGTTTGAGGGTGAGTGTGTTTGTAAGGCTGCTGGGGGTTGCTGGAGTACAAGCCACACACCCCCTTTGTGCTCACCTCCTGTGCTTAGCAGGAAGTGACCTTTTGCATTGAAAAGGCAACTGCTGGGCAGGGGCAGGGCAGAGCAGGGGCAACTGCTGGGCAGGGGCGCGAGCCTTTGGCGCTCTTAGCCGGGGGATCATAGCCGTTTTCTTTCCTCTTAGTGTGTTATTCCTAAAACAGAATAATGAAGTCAGAATGCCAGCAGGGGGTTGGGGGCTTTCCAGTGTATTGCACTGAGTGTCACATGTATGACTATCTGCCTTCTGGTCAGAAGTCCTGGATGTGTGCTCGCTGCAAGGAGCTCCTGGTTCTCAGGGAACGAGTACGTACCCTTGAGGCCAAGGTGGCTGACCTGGAGAAGCGGAGACAGTTAGATAGGCACGAGGACAAGATTCTCAGGGACAGGACAGATGTGTCCCACTCTAAAAATGGCAGCGTTCTTGTTGTCAAGGAGAATGAGGATCTTGTGGAATCAGGGCACCGTATTGAGGATAAGGGGAACATGCCCTCAGAAGGGACCTCTTCTTCAGTTGGTGAGCAGGTTTCCTTTCGCATCAAGGAACCATCCCTGGGTGGGGCGGGAGGGAGGCTCTTGGTAGTTGGTGATTCGATCCTTAGACAAGTAGATAGCTGGGTGGCACAACCGCGTTCTGACCGTATGGTGACTTGCCTGCCTGGTGCGAAGGTAGCGGACATTACGCGTGTTATAGATAGGCTGGTAGATAGTGCTGGGGAAGAGTCAGCGGTCGTGGTCCATGTTGGAACCAACGATGTTGGGAAATGCAGTCGTGAGGTCTTGGAACAAAAATTTAGGCTGTTAGGCAGGAGACTCAAGGCCAGGACCTCCAAGGTAGCCTTCTCAGAAGTGCTACCTGTTCCACGCGCAGGGCCAGAGAGACAAACGCAGATCAGGAGTCTCAATGCGTGGATGAGACGATGGTGTAGGGAGGAAGGGTTCAAGTTTGTTAGGCACTGGGATTCTTTTTGGGACAAGCGGGAGCTGTACAAGAGAGACGGTCTCCACTTGTCCCGAGAAGGAACCCGGCTGCTGGCACTTAAAATCAAAAAGGTGGCAGAGCAGTTTTTAAACTAAATGCTAGGGGAAAGCCGACAAGAGATAAAGTGTCTCTGGTTCAGGATGGTTCATCTCAGAGAGATGAAGGGCTAGGTATAACACTTCTACAGGGAGATAGATTAGAGTTGTCAACTGAGATGGAGACAAACAGTGCAGATGACCTAACTACGTCTCGAGGCAAAGTGTGCCGGGGAAGTTACAGGTGTTTATATACAAATGCTAGAAGTGTCCGAGGTAAAATTGGGGAGCTGGAATGTTTAGTGTTGGGCGAATCCATAGACATCGTGGGCATATCAGAAACTTGGTGGGATGAGGAAAATCAGTGGGACACGGTGATTCCTGGATATAAATTATATCGGAAGGATAGGGAGGGAAGGGTTGGTGGTGGGGTGGCTCTATATGTCAGAGAAGGTATACATTCCAGTAAGATTGAGAAGGTAACTGAATTAGATTCGCTTCTGGAAATGCTATGGGTTGAAATTACGGGCCCAAATGGAAACTTAACTGTGGGAGTTTGTTATCGCCCTCCAGATCAGAAAATAGAGGAGGATTATAAAATGATGACAGGATTAAAGATGGCTGCTAAACAAAAAAACTGTGTTGTAATGGGTGATTTTAACTACCCACACATTGACTGGGCCAATGGGTGTTCGAATCGGGGGAGAGAAAGTGAGTTTCTAGACTGTCTCAATGACTGTGCTATGGAACAGATGGTTACAGAACCTACTAGGGGAGAGGTGATCCTGGATTTGGTCCTCAGTAATGCTGAAGACCTGGTGAGAGATGTAAATGTGATTGCACCACTTGGGAACAGTGACCATAATGTTATTGAGTACAACATATGTATAAATAGGAAATTGCCAAATAAGACCAACACAGCCATGTTTAACTTCAAAAGGGGTAACTTTTCTGAGATGAGGGGGTACGTGAAGAAGAAACTGAAAGGGAAAGTAAAAAAGGTCAAAACACTTGGGGAATCTTGGAGACTATTTAAAACTACAATCCTGGAAGCTCAAATTAAATATATACCGCTGGTTAGGAAAGGCACAAATAGGTTTAGGAAAAGGCCAGCATGGTTAACAAGCAATGTAATAGAAGCTGTAAAAGGTAAAAAGGATTCTTTTAGGCAGTGGAAAACTAGTCGGAGTGAGGTTGATAAAAAGGAGCATAAGCTGTGGCAAAAAAAGTGCAAGTCTGTGATCAGACAGGCAAAAAGGGAATATGAGGAGCATATTGCAAAGAACATAAAGAAAAACAATAAACAATTCTTTAAATATATTAGAAGTAGGAAACCAGCTAGGGAGGCCGTGGGGCCCTTGGATGACCAAGGCGTAAAAGGATTACTAAAGGGTGATAGGGAAATGGCCGAGAAGCTGAATGCGTTCTTTGCTTCTGTCTTCACTGTGGAAGATAAGAAGTGCATGCCCACTCCGGAAGCACTGACTTTGGGAGGGGTTTTGAAAGACCTGAGTCACATTGAGGTGACGAGAGAGGAGGTTATGCGACTGCTAGATAATTTAAAAACTGATAAATCACCGGGCCCAGATGGCATACATCCAAGAGTTCTGAAAGAACTCAAGTGTGAACTTGTAGATCTCCTCACAAAAATATGTAATCTGTCATTAAACTCTGCATCTGTTCCTGAGGACTGGAAGGTAGCTAATGTTGTCCCCATCTTTAAAAAAGGTTCCAGGGGAGATCCGGGAAATTACAGGCCAGTCAGCCTGACGTCAATACCGGGTAAGTTGGTGGAAACTATTATCAAAAATAAAATTAGTGGGCACATTGATGACCAAAAGCTGATGAGGAAAACTCAGCATGGGTTCTGTAAGGGAAGATCTTGTCTCACCAATCTGTTAGAGTTCTTTGAGGGAGTGAACAAACAAGTGGACAAGGGAGACCCGATAGATATTGTTTATCTTGACTTCCAGAAAGCTTTTGACAAAGTTCCTCATCAAAGGCTCCTAAGTAAGCTCAGTAGCTATGGGATAAAGGGCCAAGTCCTCTTGTGGATCGAAAACTGGCTAATTAATAGGAAACAGAGAGTGAGCATAAACGGGCACTTCTCACAGTGGAGGGTGGTGAGCAGTGGGGTGCCACAGGGGTCGGTATTGGGTCCAATGCTTTTTAACTTGTTTATTAATGATTTGGAATTGGGATTAAGCAGTGAAGTGGCTAAATTTGCAGATGACACGAAATTGTTCAGGGTGGTGAAAGCCAGAGAGGATTGTGAGGCACTCCAAAGGGATCTGTCAAGGCTAGAAGAGTGGGCATCCATGTGGCAAATGAGGTTCAATGTAGCCAAGTGCAAAGTAATGCACATTGGAACCAAAAATCCAAAATATAAATACAAGTTGATGGGGTCTGAACTGGCGGAGACTGACCAAGAGAGAGATCTTGGAGTCATGATAGATAACTCACTAAAAACGTCAGCACAGTGTGCGACTGCCATAAAAAAAGCTAATGCTATGCTAGGGGTTATTAGGAAAGGGATTGAAAACAAATCAGCTGGTATCATAATGCCTCTGTATAAATCGATGGTGAGGCCTCATTTGGAGTACTGTGTACAGTTCTGGTCGCCACACCTTAAAAAAGATATCATAGCACTGGAAAAAGTACAGAGAAGGGCAACTAAAATGATTAAAGGGTTGGAACACTTTCCCTACGAGGAAAGATTGAGGCGCTTGGGGCTCTTTAGCCTGGAGAAAAGACGACTGAGGGGAGACATGATAGAGGTTTACAAGATAATGCACGGGTTAGAGAAGGTCGAGAAAGATGTGTTTTTCTCCCTTTCTCACAATACAAGAACTCGTGGGCACTCTATGAAATTATTGAGCAGTCGGGTTAGAACAGATAGAAGAAAATACTACTTTACACAAAGGGTGATAAACACATGGAATTCGTTGCCACAGGAGGTGGTGGCAGCTACAAGCATTGCCAGCTTCAAGAGGGGACTGGACAAATATATGGAGCAGAGGTCCATCAGTGGCTATTAGCCACAGGAGATAGATGGTATTCTCTTTGTGGGGAGGTGGTGCTCTGTTGTCTTGGTGCTGGAAGGAAGGCAGTGGGAGGGCTTCTGGTGTCCTGGCCTCACTGACAGTCCTTTAGATGGCACTGGATTTCTAGCCACTGTGTGTGACAGAATGTTGGACTGGATGGGCCACTGGCCTGATCCAACATGGCTTTGCTTATGTTCTTATTTGCCTTGCCTTAGATTGTATCTATGTGCAAACTTCATTTTCCTTCACATCAACCAGACGTCTCTTCTTCTAACACAGCATCATATGTCCATCAAGGCACGGTCCTTCCCCCCCACACACACACACTTTCTTCCTCATCTTCGCAGCCCTTCTCCTTGTTTCTTGGTGATTGGAGGAGGAGGCAGAGCTAGAACAAAGAGATGTCTTGGAATATCAGATAAACATATTTGGGCATATTCCCAGTCAGTCAAAGCGAATGTAGTATCTTGTGTGTGCTCAACTGAACGCAACTGTTCATTTGATTGCCCTCAACACATCCATGTGTGAAAAGGGGACATGGAAATTCATCACAATGATAGAAGTTACTGCCCATTTGCGTTAGAATGACAGCTCTAGCACAAACGCACCAAACAAAAGAGCTTTGACATTGAATGACATTAGCAAAAGTGCAAGACATTTTGACAAGTTTTCCAGGTGGACTTCCAGGAGGTGAGGTAACTCTCTTCTTCTAAGCAGGGAAGCTTTTGGCTAGAAGTGGTTCCTGGCTAAGGCCCACTAGTACAAATACAACCCAGAGAGGTTCGAGCCCAATCAGGCACAGTACAGTGGCCCATCCCTTTTGGGGGCAGACTGAGGTATGAATTAAGATTGCCTTCCTCCAAGTGGGGCCTGGAGATTTGCTGGAATTGCAACAGATCTCTAGACAACAGAGATCAGTTCCCCTGGAGAAAATGGCTGCTTCAGAGGGTAGACTCTATGGCATTATACCCTGCTGGGGTCTCTTCCCTCCCCAAACCCCACCTTCCCCAGGCTCCTCCCCCTCCAGTTCCCAGGAATTTCCGAGCCTGGGATTGGCAATTGTAATATGAATGGGCTTGTGTGTGATATGTAAACCTGGCCTGTGCTTAATAAAGAGGTCTCTTATGGCAGCTGTTGAGGGGAAATGTTGTCCCTTGCTTCCATGTGAAGACCTGTTCTGTTGCTTTGCTATTACATAATATCTGTGCCGCATTCCACTCTCCCCCACCCCAGGTCTCAAATAGTAGATGTAGCCTAGCCTGTTTAGAGTTCCTTAATTTGAGGGAACATATTTCTCTAAAGCAGAGAGGTATGGTTTAATACCCATACAGAATTAATTTCAAACAAATTAAGGGATGTTTTGAAAATCAGGGCTTCCTCAACAGGCACACTTCTTACAGTGCAATCCTAAATAGAGTTTCTCCAGTCTACGAGCCAAGCTACAAGTGACGAATGACACTTGCATGGCAAGTGAAGAGACTCACGTGTATTCCTCCGTGTTCACTTGCATTCCACTTGCACTCCACTTGATCACATAGGGCCAAACTACAAGTGACAAATGACACTGGTTGGACACTTGTCAGCTTCCCTCAAGTTTTGATAGGAAATGTAGGCAGCTTGGCAGAATGTTGGACAAGTGACAGTTGAAAAGTCCATTGGATAGCAGTCGGAGAGCCAAGCTGCAAGACTGGGACGCCTACATTTCCCATCAAAACTTGAGGGAAGCTGATAAGTGTCCAAACTGTGTCATTCATCACTTGTAGCTTGGCCCATAGAGATCAAATGGAGCGCAAGTGGAGCACAAGTGAACAAGGAGGAATACACATGAGTCTGTTCACTTGCTGTTCAAGTGTCATCATCAATGGGCTTAGACTGGTTTAACTCTGATTAGGATTGCACTGTTATTCCATTGAGCCAAGATCTGGGGATATTGTTAAGCCCCAGAAAAGCTCTGGGCATTCAAGACCAGTGGTCCCTCTAGTCCAGGATTCGATCTCACGCAGTGGCCAACCATTTGCCCTGGAGGGCCAACAAACAGGGCATAGAAATAGAAGAAGAGCCTCGCTGGATCAGACCCGTGGTCCATCTAGTTCAGCATCCTTTCTCACACCAGTTTTGTTCTTCCCTCCTCCATTTATCCTCACAACAACAACCCTGTGAGATATGTTAGGCTGAGAGAGAGAGTACCTGGGCCAAGGTTACCCATGGCAGAATGGGGATTTGAACCCAAGTCTCTCAGTCTTTAGTCCGATGCTCTAAACATTATGCCCTTCTGGCTCTCCTTAGAAACATAAATCGTCAAATGTTCCAAAAGACAAATGCCAGCATGAGATTGCAGGGCATGACACTGATGTGAATGCAGTCACTAAAACAGTTAATTATTCCCATGGTTCTGCGGCTTTAAAATGCAGCTTCCTTTTAAATGTATTATTACTGCCACTGTTTCTAAGATTTATGTCCCATTAGAGAGTCCAATGTAATTCCAACTCATTTGAAACTTGGTTCATAAGTTATTAGCTCCAGAGGGGGCGATATTATTATAAACCTAAATGATGTCTAATGGTTAAGGTTCAAATATCAAATTACTTACTCTAGAGTAATCCTGCCAATTTTGGAGGTGAGCAAACTGCACGTGCCCAGACACCTCAGCCTTTGGTAGCCTTGGTGTTGCAAATGATACCCATTCATAGACAGACGTTGGTATGTCCTTGTGGTGGAACAGCCCCGCTGACTCGTGGCCGCTGCCCCTTATTGCCCTATGGGGCGGCAGTCCAAGTCTCCTTCTGGCACGTGCCACCCACATGGTACCCCCCAACCCTCAGAGGGGCTTTTACTCCTCCTCTCTTGCACCCGCTGCCACCACTTGGCCTTTGAGGGCATTACTTACAGGGAGGTCCAAGAGATTCCATACTCCCCTGCCTCGTGCCCATTCTCCTGCTACCCAGCACCTGGTTACCGCATGGACCGTTTACTGCACCTGTGCACCATTGAGGGATCAGCCAGTTGCCAACAGACCACCCCCTTCCCATGGCACCTGTTTTAGGTTAGAGTGGATGAGCAGTGGGAGTCTATGTGGTACAGAGAACCACTACCAGTTTTTAAGAATTAAAAAACCATTTACTACAAAAAAGAGGGGGGAAAGGTTTATGTACTTTTTAAGCGCAGCACCAAAGCAAGGAAGCAAGGGAACTCAAAAGACATGGGTGAAAATGCAATTCTTCTTTCTCTCCCGTTATAGATGCCTAACTTAGATTTTCTGTTTAGGCAGGCTGTTCATCTTAGACAGTTCCAGCTTATTGAGAAGTCCCCATACCTTTCCGGGTTCAGGCCTCCAGCCTCCACGTGGTCAGTGCCCACCACCTGCGAGGAGTCAGGTCTCAGCTCCTTCAGCTTCCAGCTCAAGTCAACCAAAGAGACCCTCCTCCCTGTGCCAGGAGGTTTTATTCTCTCCCCTTGCCCACCCCCTGGGCAGCTCAAAAGTGTTGGTCAAAGAGGCTTTTCCTGGAGGTTCTGGGAAGAAATCTTCCTGGCATTTTTGTCCTCCAAGTTTGCTTCCCTCCTCCTCCAAGCACCTGGAAAGATAAGCTTCTAGCAGAAAGCCTTCTGTCCACATCTGCATAATTAAAGTCCAAGGCTGGGTGCAGCTTGAAAAACATCTGGCTTTCCTTCCCCTGTCCTACTTGTTCTCAGCTAAGAGACACTTTCTAAAGTGGGGATGAAGGTTTTGATATGCTCCAGATGTTCAAAAATAAAGCATTTCTCCACCATCTTCGACCTTTGGGTTAAAATAAGTGGCAAGTTTGCAACCACTCATGGATTTTGTCAAGTGAGACATTTTGTTCACACTCTGGTTGTCCTGGACTTCCTGTTCCCATTCAGTCCCTGGACATTTTGATCCTAGGGGACGGTCAGCAAAGAGCATTAGGGTTAGGGGCAGAACAGAGTTGTTCATTCCATAGTCTGCCATTCTCACTGCAACTCAAGGCAGATTACAGAAGTAGAAAACAATGCATCAAAGGCCAGTATAATACAATAACAGTGCAATCCTATGGAGAGTTACTCCCGTCTAAGGCCATTGACTTCAATGGGCTTAGACGGGTGTAACTCTGCATAGGATTGCACTGTAAATCTGGATTACAAAACTAATGAACTCTGAAATAAAAACCGTGAGATACATTCAACAAACATTTCCATTTTACTGAGCAGTTCCTTATTTTTTAAAAAACTACCTATTCCTATTCCCTTTATGGTCATAGATCCAGAGGAGTTAGCCGTGTTAGTCTGTAGTAGCAAAATCAAAAAGAGTCCAGTAGCACCTTTAAGACTAACCAATTTTATTTTATTGTAGCATAAGCGATTCTCGAAAGCTTATGGTACAATAAAATAAAATTGGTTAGTCTTAAAGGTGCTACTGGACTCTTTTTGATATTCCCTTTATGGAAATGCAATTCCATTTTACGCTTTTTGTGGTATGCTAAAAGCACAGGGGGGTGCTCCTTGACCTTGTCAGGCAGGCCATTCCACCTGGTGGGAGCCACCACAGAGAATGCTCAGGGAGAGGCTGTGGCTCAGTGGAAGATTCTCTACTTTGCACGGAAGGCCCCAGGTTCAATCCCTGGTATCTCCTGTTAAAAAGGACCAGACAGGAGGTGATGTGAAAGCCCTCTGCCTGAGACCCGGGAGAGCAGCTGCCAGTCTGAGTAGGTAATGCTGACCTTGATGGACCAAAGGTCTGATTCAGTTGTAAGGCAGCCCTGTGTGTGTGTATGGGCTGCTTTTAATTGTGCCATTTGCAGGGGGCACCTTAGGGGAGAATCCATGGGAATTGCTTCCCCCGCTCCCATTCTGAAGTGCTACTAAGTCTTTGGCACTGCACGGTTCAATACCGGCTGATATCTTTTGTATGAGAGGGCTGCTAAAGAATAGTAATTCTACCACAGGTCAAATTCCCTAAGCTAAGAATAAGCACATTGGTGACTTTGTTTATTTATGACATTTATAGTCTGCATTTCTCACCAAGGCCTTTTTCGCACGGGCAGTTTTTGCCACTTTGGGCCCCGTACCTCTTCAGGTTTTCTTCCAGATTCCGGATGATTAACTCCTCTTTCAGATTGCAAGGCGGAATTTCAAAGGTTCTCTTCTGAGTTTTCTGCCTGAGCTTATTCTGCACAGGGAGAAAATTCGGAAGAGAACCCTTCAAACGCCACATTGAAATCTGAAGGTGGAGTTAATCGTCTGGAATTCAGAAAGCTCAAAACTCAATGAAGATCACACAGTGTAAAGTTAATACGATCAACAGGATGGGCCATCCGATACACAAGGCAATATGATTTGAATTGCAGAAATCTAAACCAAGCAGAAATCTGAAACAGACTTGCCATATTCATCCTCAACCCACGGTGAGCATTTCATAAGAACATAAGAGAAGCCATGTTGGATCAGGCCAATGGCCCATCCAGTCCGACACTCCGTGTCACACAGTGGCCAAAAAACCAGGTGTCCTCACGAGGTCTGCCAGTGGGGAAGGGACACTAGAAGCCCTCCCATTGATTGCCCCTGCAAACACCAAGAATACAGAGCATCACTGCCCTAGACATAGAGTCCCATCTATACCTTGTGGCTAATAGCCACTGATGGACCTCTGCTCCATATGTTTATCCAATCCCCTCTTGAAACTGTCTATGCTTGAAGCTGCCACCACCTCCCATTTCATCCCAGGAGGTCTCCTCTGGTTTGGATCATTTATCCACAGGAGCTGTCCCCTTTGCAGAGAAGCCATATTCTGTGTGTGTGTGAAGTACCATCATGTTGCAGCCGACTTATGGTAACCCCGTAGAGTTTTCAAGGCAAGAGATGTCCGGAGGTGGTTTGCCAATCCATTGCCTGCCTCTGTGTTGTGACTGTGGACTTCCTTGGTGGTCTCCCATCCAAGAACTAACCAGGAGCGACTCCATTTAGCTTCTGCCATCGGATGAAATCAAGCTATCCTGAGCTGACAGTGTTCTGCAGCCCCCTTGGAATCCTGCTCATTCTAGCAAAGACGAGGCCTTCAAAAGTATCCCTCACAAAATAACGGCAAAGTGAGAATTTCTTTCCTGCAGAAATGATGAACTCCTAACCCCAAATCAAAACATAAGAAAATTTGGCACTGTAAAAATATTTGTGGAAGTGAATTGCGTGTGTGTCCTTCTCGCTGCTGGACTGCTGCTGCATGGCAATCTGGTCCAACAGAAAATGGATGGACTCCATGGACAGAAGATAGATCGAACAAACACATGAAGCCCACAGGTCCAACAAAGACTTCTGTGAGAATGTTGTGCTTTTATTGGGTGACTTTCAAGAGCCAATCATGTTGTTGGTCATTCTTCACTGCCAACCTCACCCCACCCCCAGCTCCTGTGAATTCATGTGATAGGGAGAGGAGGTTTGAGTTTTCGCTTTCTTTTTCTCTCTGTCTCTCTTTGTAAAACTTTTATTTATTTATTTTTGCCTGGCACAATATTCTGCAGCCAATACATCTGCTCCTTTCATGAGATGAAAGGAGCTCTTGATAAAAAGGGCGTCCTGACAAAATCAGCAGAAGCATCTTCTATTAACAAGCAAAAAGAAGAAGAAGAAATGATACATTTGAGAGGGGGAAATGTACTCAACCCCCCCCCCTTAACACTTCAAGATAAACAATGCACGTGCGCAATAAGATGTTCCCGTCATTCAATGGACAGAATTAAAACCTGCGAGTGTCTCCATGTTATTATGCCATAACATGTGCTAGGGGGAAAGTGCCACCCATTTTGGTGAGTGGAAAGGTAAGAAAGGCCCAGATTGGGGGAACTAGGTATGTTGGACAATACCTGTGCATACCTCTCCATTTCCACAATGGCATGGCCCTCAGTTATTACATGGTGTGGCAAAAGAGAAGAAGAATCAGATTAAAATGCATCAGACAATGTTCACTGTCAATGGAAAGCTATCACATCAGGGACAAATGTACTGTTTCAGCCTCCGGTGCTAGTTTTTTGCTTGCAGATAGGTTCTTTTTTAATACAATGAGCATTCCAAAATATGACACCCACAGAGAAACCAAAATGAGAGTCCATTTTAGGGGTGTGCGATTTGGGTTTCCAATCTGGGATAAATACCCGAATCAGACCAATTCGTAAAGATTTGTGATTTCTGCATGCTGGCCCTGATTAGAAATGCCGAATCAAACCATTCCAATTCAGGTCACTTTGGAAAGCTTCCAGACCCCATGGCTGGCTTCAGCTGACCAGCATGGGAGCTCCCTCGAGTCAGTTGGAGCCAGCCTCGGGGTTTGAAGTGCTGCAAAGAGGCTCTAAACTTCAGCTGGCACCCACCTCCCAGCTGAAGTGCAGGGAAGCCCCAAAATGGAAGCTTTAAACTTCAGCTGGGAGGGGAGATTCCCCCCTTCCGCCCGGCTTCAGCTGTCAGGTGAGGACTTCCCCACTTGCCAGCTGAAGCGGGGCATGGGGTTTAAAGCAGCCCTTTCTGTGTTGCTTGCCAGGCTTCAGCTGTAAAGCAGGGACTTCCCTGCCTGCCAGCTGAAGCGAGCCACAGGGTTTAAAAACTACCACCCGCAACTTATTTCACCCAATGGGAGGGGAAGGAGGGAATCTCCTCCTCCCCCTTACCAGATGGGAGGGGGAGGAGGGAACTTCCCACTTCCCCTCCCATCAGGTGAAATAAGCTGCGGGGTGGGAAGTTTGTCAGTGTACTCTGAATCTTTACAAAGCACACCAAAGTGGGTCAATAAGTGATTTCTGAAGCGGCTTGCCACTTCAGAAATTGCTTATTTCGAACTCTTTTCCCCGCTTCGGAGATTCCTAAGTGGGAAACTCATTTTTTTGTTGTTGCACACCCCTATTCCTTTTTACTACCTCAGGATTCCACCTCTTCTTTTGCTTATACCAAACCACAGGGAGGGAAGGAGAGAGGGAGGGAGAAACAGGCTTCCCAGGCATGCTCCCACGGCAGTTCGATGACATCACTCCCAGAAGTGACATCATTGCACAACAACAAAAAGTTGTGTGCCAGGTCTCCCCCTCCCACCAGGAGGGTAAAGGGACCTGGCAACCCTAACTGCAAGAGTGGTATTCACATAATTAAATTCATACAAAAAAAGGAGAGAGAAATCCTTGCAAGTAGAAAACAAGCATGCCAGGGAGAAGGTTATGACTCTTCTTCCTAACTGGTCAGTTTTCTGTGTGGGAAAAAATGTTAGATGGGGGGACAGAGCAACTTAGGCCAGAGATTGTGATTCTTAAAATAAGGTGTATCTATGTGATCTGTGCTATTGCACTACCCATAGACAGATTTTGAACTCAAGACCTCAAATAGAGTTCTCAAAGGCAGATTTTATAATACATTTTCAATTGCACATCAAAGGTGGGGGAGAGATGAGGTTATGAGGGGGTTATGAGGTTGTTTTTTGTTTTTTGAAATTCCTTTTCTCCTCTGGGAAATGTATCCCGTAAAGATCTCCCGTATCAGAAGAATATCTCCCCTCGAATGCATCTCATCATTACGGAGCAGGCAAGATGATAATACGGCCATGCTAATAAGATCCTCAAGTGGCTTTCTTATTAGGCACTCCAGCGCTCGACTTGTACTCGGCAAAGGCTTGATTCATTATTTTTCAATAGCGCAGCTGTCTCCAGGTTCTGATGAGTTCAAAACTGTGGAATAAATTATGATGAAAGAAGGCATCGAGTCCCCTTTGGAGCAGCCTCTTGTTTGGAAGGCAACAGGCCTGGAAGCCAAACACTGGTAGGCTTTTGCTTCCCTGTAGCCTTCCGCAGACATTCTGTTCTGTTCCACTTGCATGGACCAGGAACCCACCAGTAATGCATAACGGGAGCCTCGCGATGTACCCAATACACGTGCTTGCCATCTACCCAGGTTCTGTACCTGGATGGAAAATCCGCGCTTTGCCCCATTCATATGAGCCAGTTGAGCAGGCATAGCGCACTTCCGGTATGCACGGCAGGTGGGCTTCTGGCTCACATGCATGGAATGGAATTTCTTCATGGGGCTCTACACATCCCAATCAAAAGGAAATTATGAGGCATCTGTGGCCAGGAGAGAGGAAAAGATTCAGGTAGTATCAATGGCATGGCAACCAAATCATATTCTTAATCCATTCATTTAATCCCATCTTGGGCAATTAACATGGATTCTCCCCTCTGCTCTGCTTTGTTGTTCTTTGTTATTCTCACAACAACCCTGTGTGGTAGACTAGGTTGAAAGAAAGTAATTGCCCCAAGTTCACCCCGCAAGCTTCTCTGGTAGAAGTAGACATGTGAAGTCAGGTTTTCCCAGCCAACTATGAGCCAAAACACACGTTAAGAAAAACCTAGGTTCAGCACGTGTTCTCTTACCTCAAGGTTTGCCGGGATCTGTAGGAGTCCTGGAAGCTTAAAGTAGGCGTCCTGGAAGCTTAAAGATCTGTAGGGGTCCTGGAAGCTTAAAGTCCTGGAAGCTTAAAGGATCTCTAAGCGTCCTGGAAGCTTAAAGGCGTCCTGGAAGCTTAAAATACAGGCGCCTGTATTTCCCTTTCCCTTTTTGCTGCTCTGTAAATGCTAAACTTTAAGCTTCCAGGACGCCTACAGATCCCAGCAAACCTTGAGGTAAGAGAACACGTGCTGAACCTAGGTTTTTCTTAACGTGTGTTTTGGCTCTATTATACCAGACTATCTTTTTTTCTTCAATGGCAAGCAGACCTCTTAATATGAAGTGTCTAGGGACTGGCAGGAAGCTTTGCAGGGGTGGAGTTCAGGGCAGGCCTGGCCTCCATAGGCATTATTATCTGGGGGGTCTCAATTAGATTTTTGGAAAAAATCTAACTGAAAGTTTTCTGCACCACCAATGGAAGTGGTCTCTGAGGATGAAACATCACACAAAAGAGTCTGCCTGCACATTTATGTATGATCTCAAC
Organism: Eublepharis macularius; assembly: GCF_028583425.1. Taxonomy (NCBI): domain Eukaryota; kingdom Metazoa; phylum Chordata; class Lepidosauria; order Squamata; family Eublepharidae; genus Eublepharis; species Eublepharis macularius. The sequence continues at coordinate 22,628,178 of NC_072801.1, forward strand.
AAGCGTACTTTCTTGCAGTGTTTTATGAAGACAACACATGTGAATCTACACATCTATAAAATGCTGCACTAAGAGCAAATCTATGGTACAATTGTATGTGTGGTCACATCATTCTATAGTGTTTTGTCAAGACAAGTACTGGTAAGGGGGGTGGGGGAGAGGAATGGGAATACGTGAAGGAACTGAAAACTGCCCCATCCAGCTTAACTCTGGAAGTAAAACCCAAATGAGCGGAGGATTCCTAATGCATCATTTCCCCTTTGGCAATCAGCTCTGGTAAGTTGGAACTTTAAAATTCATGGAGAAATTCAGATGAGAAGCATTTGGGAAGGTACCATTTCTGGAAGAGAATCTGACACATTCACTTTCTTTCTTGGACTTCAAGGCCTCTGTTGCAAATGCAAACCTAGAAAAAAGTCAACCTGTATTCAAACACCTAGCACAAAATATATTCTTGACCCAAGGGAGGGAGGGAGCAGAGAGAAATCAATATATTGCATTTGTCCTGAATATCAAGCAGTCCCCTTGGGGTGGTCGCAGCTTAGCATTGTAAAGCATGGAGCTGTTTTGCCACCCTTTCTTATGCCAATTGTGTATTTATTCCACTGAGCCTGGAACGGCTCAATGTATTCTGCTCTGAAGTGGCCTGACAGTGTGTGTGTGTGTTGTGTGTGTTGTGTGTGTGTAAATGAATTATGCTCCCATTTGCCACCAAAATCAGAGCCTGGAGTCATATCAGAGCAGGATTTTTCTTTCTTTTTTTTAAAGATATAATTGGGATTTTCTCTCCCCCCCCTCCCCCTCGCCAACTTCCATTTGCAAACTGGATGGTTTCTCCCCTGCCCTGTAAATAAAATTGATATTATTTCATTCCACTTCTGTTTTCTCCTGATCAAAATATGATTATGTCTAATGGTAGCCTGTCCGGCGGGCTGAAGTTATACGAGATGTGAAAGCTTATTGATGCATTCAATTATGGATTGCCAGCCACTGTCTGGTGAGCAGAGAGGCTTTCTTATTTGTTCTTTAGACCGGTACTTTTCTGACTAACAAAGTCATAACTCCCCTCATTACTTGCCTGATGGGTGGAAAACAGATATCTCTCATGAGGCCAATATCATTATCAACCCATCTCCATCTTGCAAAAAGGCCTTATTTTTAATGAGATAAGGAGTCTTAGGGGTACGAAACTAACACAATATTTAGATTACAGGGTTCTCTGTCCTGCGGGCTTTGCAAACCCTGCTGTATTTTTTAAACCACTTTGAGGTTCTCTGTAAGGATAAGAATGGGGTGGGTCAGTTTTTTCTTAAAAACAAGATATACGAGAAGTCAGGATTCGGAATAACAACAACAACAACATTTGATTTATATACTGCCCTTCAGGACAACTTAACACCCACTCTGAGCGGTTTACAAAGTATGCTATTATTATTCCCACAACAATAATCACCCTGTAAGGTGGGAGGGGCTGAGAGAGCTCCTAGAAGCTGTGACTGACCCAAGGTCACCTAGCTGGCTTCAAGTGGAGGAGTGGGGAGTCAAACTCAGCTCTCCAGATTAGAGTCCTGCGCTCTTAACCACTACACCAAACTGAACGTCACCCAAATAAACCTCGTTTCAGTTCAGAGGATAGCCGTTGAAGACTATCATGTTAAATCGCTTCTTTCCACAGCATCGGGCATTTCCAGCATGTTAAGAAAGATTAGTCAGACCTTTTCAGGGTTGGGGAATTCCTGGAAGTCTCAGGATGGAACCTGGGGAGGGCAGAATTAAGAATGGGGAAGGACCTCAGGGGCATACAATACCACAGAACTTGCCCTCCAAAGCAGCCATTTTCTCCAGGGGAACTGATCTCTGTAGACTGGAGATCAATTGTAAGCCTGGGAGGTCTCCAGACATTATGATGATATGTACCAAGAGCCTACTAAAAGCATGATACTTTTTAATTTTAAAAAATCCCCCCCTATATATATATATATATATATATATATATATATATATATATATATATATATATATATATATATATGAAATCATTAATAACTGCCTGTCAGCTCACTCCTTAGTCCTTGAGAGTGGGACCACAAGTGACGCCTGACACAGGTTGGACACTTGCCAGCTTCCCTCAAGTTTTGATGGGAAATGTAGGCAGCTTGGCGGAATGTTGGACAAGTGACAGTTGAAAAGTCCATTGGACAGCAGTCAGAGAGCAAAGCTGCAAGACCAGGATGCCTACATTTCCCATCAAAACTTGAGGGAAGCTGACTAGTGTCCAACCTGTGTCAGGCGTCACTTGTGGTCCCGCTCTGTGATGATGAAATAGCACTGGCTCTGCTTGGAAGCAGTGCCTGTGTAACTTCTCTCTGTATGGGTTCTATGGGGCTTAGGAAACAAACATTCACATAAATGTAAGTTAAGAAAAAACCCTTTTATTTTATTTATTTATTTATTTCTATTCCGCCCTCCCCGCAAGTGGGCTCAGGGTGGATAACAACATATTAAAATACAATAAAAATTCATCTACATTATAACAAGTGTATCAATACACATTTAAAAACCTTTTAACAATTAGTACAATCCAACTATTTTTTCTTTTCTTTAAACAAACTCAAAAGTGCAACCAGACAGAAACTTACAACCAAGAATGTCTTTGAAAACTACTCAAGGCGAACAGTTCAACTTGTCGGATTCCACCAGTTGATAGAGTCTTTCCCCACAATCCTTCCAATTTGAAGCAACTAGAACCCAGACTTCTGTCCTCTTCTTGGGGAATTACCACTCTACAAGAACAATACAACCCCAGTAATAACACCAACCAAACACACATACACATACATCACTTTTAGTCATATTGTTCACATACAGCATTTCTGATTACCTTATTCACGGTGATAAGAGCACATTAATTGTTCTCAAGCTCCCTAGCAACCAGCTTCTTCCTCAGCTGTCTGGCTGTAGCTACTGACTCCACCCTATTAGGTTAAACCAATTAGCTCATCTGCACTATACGCATGAACAAAAGACTGGTGCAGATCTAAGACCCTGGAGATCCACTGGCAGTCAGGGCAGACCATTCTGACCGTAGATCAAGATGGGCAGCTGTGAGCAGAACCACAAGTGACAAAAGGCACACATTGGACACTTGTCAGCTTCCCTCAAGTTTTGATGGGAAATGTAGGCATCCTGGTCTCGCAGCTTCACTCTCTGACTGCTGTCCAATGGACTTTTCAACTGTCACTTGTCCAACATTCCGCCAAGCTGCCTACATTTCCCATCAAAACTTGAGGGAAGCAGACAAGTGTCCAATCTGTGCCTTTTGTCACTTGTGGTTCTGCTCTGTGTTAGTCTGTCTGTAGCAGTAGAAAAGAGCAAGAATCCACTAGCACCTATAAGACTAACAAAATTTAAGGTAAGGTATCTGAAGAAGTGAGCTGTGGCTCACGAAAGCTCATACCCTACCACAAATTTTGTTAGTCTTATAGGTGCTACTGGACTCTTGCTCTTTTCTACATTCTGACCTTGATAGGTTGACTCGACTCAGTAGAAGGCAGCTCAAGAGTGCTCCTAAAAGAGCCTTCTCCATACCTTCACCAGCTCCCATGATATTGGGGAGGGGGATGAGTTTTGATACCAAGCAACTATATACATCTGCAGTACAGATAAGATCCTCTGTTTCTAGAAACCTGTTTCCGTAATTTTAGCAGTAAATAGAAGATTCATCCCGATGTTTTTAAACTAACAAATGCTCAGTATGCTATATGTGTCGCTCCCTGACCTTTGCCACGAAAACAGCTTTTAAATGTGATACAAAGAATATTAACACAGAAAGCAATGAGTGGAACCGATAAGCGACAAACAGCCTTCCAATCCAGACCTGGCTGAGCTTCTAGAAAATGGGTTTGTTCCTGGCTCGTTTGGAACATCCAGAATATTTAACTGCTCTCCGCAACAGTTCCCTTTCCTCGCCTTCATGTTTAATCATAGGAGATCTTGGCTTCGTTCAGCAAGACTGGGGTGGCCTGCTGGGAGCAATTAGATCATTTAGGGACTCTTTTTCACCACTCTTCGCAGCAAATCGCTTGCAATATTGGTGACATTTAACTCGCCATCCTTGACTCCCTGAAGGCAGAATTACAGAGCGCCAGAGAAGTGACTGGTGGACTTCCCATTTTTAATCTTTCTTTCTGTATCTAGTCCGGAAATCTTTTACGGGTAATTGAATTGGAAAAGTCTCTTTTTGTAATGGTGGGATCCCTGCGTCAGCAAAAAGAGGGTCAAATGAATCTTTCCTGTTCTGACGTCTTGCTCTGCCCTGATTTTCATTCTTCATTCATTATGATTTAATGGAGGTGAGGTGTGTGTGTATTGGGGGGGGCATTTGTAGAATTTATTTCAAAATGGGTCATTGGGCCGTTCACTGCACGTGTGATCCAGGTAACCATTTGTGGGAATTACAATTTGGGGGTGAGAGTGCAGCCGGAGGAGGTGACTGGTGTAGGTTGCAACCACTATCACCCCTGCAGACCTGCATGCATCCAAGGTGAGCATAAATTATATTTTTAAAACCCCAAGTCCTCTTATTTAGTTGCCCACGGCAGAGATTTACCCACCCCCACCATTTCCCAAATATCCCACTCTTGATGAATTGAGGAGCAGGGGAAAAAATATTTCCACATTGTGATGCTCTAGGAATCTCTTCTGGCGTCTGTGGTAAAGATCATAAAGAGGCAGCCTAGATCATCACCTCAAAGTGGCTTTACATCCTCCTCAAATTTCACCTTCCCCCAGATGACCTCCCCAAAGCTCCCAGCACTTGCCAAGACAGTGTTGGAAACCCAAGAAAGAATAACTGAAGACAGCAACACACACAAAATCAAGAAGAAACAAAAGAATCCAATTATCCCTAAATGAGATGATCCCGGAATGCAAGGAGCCAAACTCCTAACTCTGCCTTAGGGTCAAACCACACGAGACAAAATACACTTGAATTACACTCAAATTACACTCAAATACACTCGAATTACAAAATACACTCAAATTACCCTTGTAATTCGAGTGTATTTTGTCTCATGTGGTGAGAGAATTCCAGAAGTGAAGCTGCCAGTGTTTCGTGAAAGCACCAAGTTCCGTTTCACTGAAACTGGACTGTTTTAACTGCAAAGGAAGGCCTTTATGTTTAGCTTGAAGTATCGGAAAGAGATCCCAGGATAGTATCTTAGACATCTAGACAAATGCTTTCCTTTCAATGTTTTTCTTTTTTGCTATTCTTACTCTACTAACTATTAATCTCTCTTGATTCTCACTAAATTTAACACCTCAATGGCTGTTTTCCTTTGGGTCTGGATGCTGTCATATTACTCCTAGGAATTGGGTCTTGAGACTTCCCTCTTGTATTTATTTGGTAAGTGCAAGTTATTATGTGAAGTGGAATTACTTGTGACATTTTCCAAAGCTATGAATAATTATACGGTGCCATAAACGTGACTGAGTTATTACATTGCCCTGACATTTTTATCCCTGTAACAAGGCAATGCAACCCCCTTACCCTGTCAACAAAATCCCTGAAGAAAATTGTTTTTTAGTACATCCTTTGGAAGTTTGTAATTTGAACAATTATCCTCAACTCCAAACCAGTAGCCAAATTTGTAAGATAGTGGCAGGTGTACTGGACTTAGGAGTTTTCTGCTCAAATTTGTTTTTCACAGGGCAAGCCCAAACAGAGATTCACTGGCCACAGTGGAGGGGAGAAACTATTTTCATGATTGCAGTAATGGACAGAATTTCAAAAAGTTACCAGTGTGATGTGGGAGACACGCTTGAGAATGCGGGCCATCACTGGCAACTAGAGATGGGCACGAACCAGCAAACCGTGCAGTTCACGGTTCATCACATTTCACAAACCACAAACCACGAACTTTCATGAACCTGCCCCGGTTCGCAAACTGGTTCATTTGGTTCATGAAAATGTCACATCCAGGTCAGGAAATCATCACTTCCAGGTCAGCAGAAGGTCACTTCCAGACCAGCAGAAGGTCTGCAGGAAATTCATCCCCTGTTGCCTAGGAAAGTGATTAATCGGCGCCAGGCTGTCTGCAGTGACAAACCAAAAAATGAACCAAACAAACTAGCTTAAAGTTTGTGGCAGTTCGTCAGAAATGGGCTCTGACAAATCGCCGGTTCACGAACCACGAACCGGCCCAGTTTGTCACAAACTTTGGTTCGTATTTCTGTTCGTGCCTCTCTCTACTGGTAACAGTTGGACTAGGCCTTTGTAAGCCTTTCTGGAGTTTCAAGCTTTCCCCTGCATTGAGCAATAATTCCATCTTCCCTTTAAAAAAAGAATGTCACAGTCATTCAAAGACACAGCAGTAAAACTTTGAGCTCAAGCACATCTCAACTTTATTATAGCCACTCATCCCAGCGACCTGTATTTATAAGGGAGTTCCAAATCTATCAGCTTGGGTTACAGAATCCATTTGGAAAGAGATTAAAAAAAGAAAGTGTGTGTCAAAACATCGCTGTCATGTCTAGTAAATATTTCCAGCATCGCAGACTTCACCTCTGGCTTCAGCCACAAGATCACAGTGAACGTAAAATGGAAGTTGGGTAATGTACTTCTTCCCCCTTGTTTGATGTTTTCAGACTTGAAAGTGTTTGAACAACTCATTCAACTTTCAAAGCTCCAGGTGGTTGTTGCAATTTTTAAATAAGCGATCTCCAGAGACCATACTACTGCTAAAAAAAGTCATGGCTCTGCCAGGCACAGTTTGCATGTGAAGGAGAAGTGGGGAATTTTTGGTGCAAATCTGGGTCAAGCATGCACCACACACCAGTTTGTGTGTAGATTTTTAGTCCTTAGTAAAGATTGGTTGGCCCTGACCTGGATGGCCCAGGCTAGTCTGATCTCATCAGATCTCAGAAGCTAAGCAGGGTTATCCTTGGTTAGCAATTGGATAGGAGACTTCCAAGGAAGACCAAGGCTGCTAAGCAGAGGCAGGCAATGGCAAACCACCTCTGTCAGTCTCTTTGCCTTGAAAACTCTATGGGAACACCATAAGTCAGTGAAGCTTGGCAGCACTTTACACATACTAAGACTGGTTAAAAGCACATGGACAAACAAGGGAGGAGGGGAGATTTGTAATTCATAAGTTAATATTACATGCAGTTGAACCCAAACTGAGGAGTGTAGGGCTTTCAATCTCCAGGTGGGCCAACGGTTAGCAGTCATAGCCCCTCTGGAAAAGGGCAGTTTATGGATATCCAGTTTATGGATATGGATATCATAAACCCCTCCTCACGTGCCATAAACATAAAACACTGCACTTAAGTGAAACAAAGGTCTTCCAGGAGTTCCTGCTTTAATCTCGTCAACACCCTTCCTCTCTTCTTCAACCCACCTCCCCTAATCAGAGCTAGTCAGCAAACCTGGTGGATCTCCTCATCCAGCAATTGCTGGATCATCTAGCTCCATTCACATCTTTTGCCTACCTCAGGTAGAGCCATTAAGCCTCTCCTAACTTATTGTCCAAACTTCCAGACAAGCAATCAAATCATTGTCTTTGAAGAAAGGCATCAGTCTGCCCCAGGGTACGTTTTGCACTATAATTGGCCTGCCCTCAGCCATGTGCAGTGTGTGTATTCTGGGACCCACCCTCATACCCTCACGTTATGTCTGAGCCCCGTCTTCTCTTCTGTGAAGTGCTGGTCGTTTTGCTGCTATTCCCACGGACCTCTCAGTCTCTTCAGAACTGGTAAATATCACCCTATCCCAACTACTCTTTCCCACTTTCCTTCTTGTTTTCTAAATAGCCTTATATTTGTGGTGTGTTTCCTGCATGCTAGCCTTTTATTTCTGTCTGTCTGTCTGTCTGTTTTATTACATTTGTAATCTGCTCTCCCTGAGAACCAGGCTCAAAGCAGATCACAGAATATGTATAAAACAACAGCATAATAATTAAAACACATACAATAAAAACATCGCAGTATTCATATTGCACAAGCCCTCAATATACTCAAAACCCATGTTAATAAAAGAAACCTTTCCTGTAAAACAGCTGCCTGTTTATTTGAGAGTTCTCTAAGGGAACAATCCTGGTATACATTGATGGAGATCCCAGTTACCCTCTCTCATTGCATTTCCTTGAATGCTAATTCTCCCAGCTCACAAGGAGACCCCCCCCCCATTAGGGTAACACAACTGATCTGCAGATGACAGAGATCAATTCTCCTGGAGAAAATGGTTGCTTTGGAGAGTGGAGACTATTGAATTATACCCTGCCAAGGTACCTGCACTTCACAGTCTCCAGCTCCAAATCTCCAGGAATTTCCCAATCTGGAGTTAGCAACCGTAGGACCTAATGAGTAGAAAACCTTCTCATTCACGAAGGTTGTCAAATCAGCTCCAACACATTAAAAAGTCATTGAGAGTCACACCCCAAAAGAGTAAAATTAGTAAACTCTTCCTCCAATGTGTCAAGGCGATTGAAACTCAACCAGATACAGTTCCTGTCCAGGTACTTGTTAGCAGAGAGACTTCTGCCATGCATTGTTGATCAAGCACCTCCCTTGAAATCAAATCATTTTGGTTGCACCAAATACACTTGGGAACTAGATGGCAAACGTTCTGAACTCACTCAAGACATGAAGCACAACAGAACAACCTAGTAATGGGAGACAGCAGCCAGAGCACTTGAAAGGTGCTCTGGATATTTGGTGGAGCTGCAGATCACTGAAGTCAAAATCATTGCTAGAAGAGGGGCCGTTGCTATTATAAAATGGATAAGACTTCCTGATGAAATCCTGTTAATGGCATTTTGGGCTGCAGATACCTAATTACCACTTCATTGGACCTGCCTTGCAAAGGTGGATTACTTGTTAACATTCCCTGCACTCTGTTTGCATTTATTTTCCTCACGAACAGCAGAAAAACAACTTTCCTTCCAGTCCAAAACACACCTCAAATCTTGCTTTTCCAATTCCAGGCTTGCTTCTGCAGCAGATAATCACATCACTGTCACCACAAAATATAGTTTTTACAGCCACAATGCTCAAAACAAATATTTGTGTCCATCTAACTTTCAATAAAAAGAGAAAAGATTCAAAATAATTAAGTCTCAGTGAGAAAGGCAAAGTGTAAATAGCTACACAAGACATTTTACACAGGGATGCTCAAGTGCAGGGAGACGCAATGTTAGCTGGGAAGCATAGTTTTAAAAGACAGAACCGGCGGAGATCGCTCCTCAGAGGGTTTGTTAATTTCATCTTGCCTCCCAAGAAGCTCTGTCAATTTCAGGTCTCTACCTAAGAGTAGTTTAAAAAGACAGAGCCAGCAGAGATCGCTCCTCAGGGAGTTTGTTAATTTCATCTTCACCTCCAAGGAGTCTCCAATTTCACCTTCCTTTTGGGGCCGCGAAGATCAAATTAACAAACCCTCTGATGAGTGATCTCTGCCAGCTCTCTGTTTTTAAACTACTCTGGTATTGATAGGTGAAATTGACAGGGGCTTCAACTCTGTCTTTTTAAACTAAGCTACTCGGCTAACATTGTGTCTCCTTACACTTGTGTAAGATGTCTCATGTAGAGACACTCTGAATAAACTATTAACCCAGGTACAAGATATGTTGCATTGGTGATTGACATCACTTCTAGGTTTTTCCAGAAGTGACATCATGCTGTCAGCGTGACATCATTCTCCCCATTCCCAACCCCTCCCTTTCCAACTCAAAAAATAAACAGGAATAAGATAAATGTTTTCTCACTAGATGACACTGGTATAGAGTTTTGATCTAGAAATTCCAGATAGTGCCTACTGCTCAAGAGCAAATATTGTAAATGGGCTTCTCATGTGATGTGAGAGCCAGTTTGGTGTAGTGGTTAAGAGCACAGGACTCTAATCTGGAGAGCCAGGTTTGATTCCCCACTCCTCTGCTTGAAGCCAGCTGGGTGACCGTGGGCTAGTCACAGATCTTTCAGAGCTCTCTCAGCCCTACCCACTTCTTAGAGTGTTTTGTTGTGGGGATAATAATGGCATACTTTGTAAACCACTCTGAGTGGGCATTAAGTTGTCCTGAAGGGTGATATATAAATCGAATGTTTTTGTGATGATGATGATGATGATGATGATGATGATGTTTGTGAATTAGAGAGCAATCCTAAGCAGGTGTACTCAGAATATAACTCAGATCTAGTCAATGGGATTTACTCTCAGGAAAGAACTTTTAGGATTGCACTAATACAGTGCAATCCTAAAAAGAGTTACACTCTTCTAAGTCTACTGACATTGGACTTAGAATGGTATAACTCAGTTTAGGATGACTCTTTTCACAAATATTAATCTGAGCGTTTCTTTTCTTTTATGAGATAAGGACCCATACATTACCAGGTCACTGGCACCCTACCTTTTGTAATCCAGCCTAAAATTAGGAAATTTTTGTGATTGGAGTGCCATTCTTTTATCACTATTATTGGCAATAGTCGTTTTAGTATTTTGGTCTTTGTTTGTTAACACGGGATCAGGCTTAAGGCTATGGCCAAAAGAGCTGAACCAGGAAAGGAAAGACTTACTCTTTTCATTGCTTAGGAAAGAGACGGTGGTGCAGTCAAGGCAACTAGCAGTATAAATTGCATGCCAATTTTTTTTTTTTAAATTAGGTTTCGCACTGCAATAAAGCACATCATCAACCATGCTAGTTTATGTATCTGTTTGCTTCATCCCTGTTTCCTCTAGATTTTCACATTGGGTTTCCCACAGTAGCTGTATAAATTAAAACTCTCCCTAAACCAGAACAACCGTAATAGGGGTTTTAAAATGCTGCACACATGTTTTTTTGTATAGTGGGATTAAACAGTTCTCCATAGTACACAAACTGCAGAAAGATTTAATTCCCCCTCCTGTTGGAGCCACTATTCGTTCGCCCTCTCCTTCTTCCAGCATGTTGATTTCGTTTCTCCCTTCCAGGGGAAAAAAAAAACCCAACCATGCTCTGCACATTTTGTTTCCATCAGAAGCTGGTTTCGAAAGTGACAATTTGTCTTGCACAATTAAAGGCACCTGCAGAAGCTTCCATGCTTGGTCTGGGAACCAACCTCCAGGCCTTTTGAGAGTTTGGCAAGGAAATTTTAATTAACCCTGAAGGTACCAGGCTGGGACTCATCATTTACCCTTTTTAATTCCCAGGAACACCTGGGAGTTGGAACACCTGGAGTGTCAAGAGATTTTTCATTTTTGTCTTCAACGAAAGAGGGGTTTTTTTTTAATGTCAAGTGCAGAAAATGAATCCAAAACTTCCCTGGGTCCACAACATATCAGCCATTCCAACTGCCTCTCTAACAGTGTAATCCAAAGCAATGGATTTAGAAAGATGCCTTGATCTGGATGACTCAGCCTAGCTGGATCTTATCAGTTCTCAGAAGCTAAGCAGGGTCAGCCCTGGTTAACAATTGGATCAGAGACCGCCAAGGAAGTCCAGGGCCACAGCGCACAGGCAAGCAATGTCGATCGCCTCTGTTCATCTCTTGCCTTGAAAAATCTTTCGGGTCAAGTTGGAACTTCACAAACACACAACTCGGTTTAGGACTGCCCTGTCAATTTGAGTAGTCCACCTTATGCCTAATCCCCTGTTTAACTAGCTGCAAAGGCTGTGAGACAAGCCTCCTCTGTTTGCATTCTGCCCCTTCTCCCTCCTTCCCTCCTTCCTGGAGCCTGCTGCAGCAGCATCCCAAATGACAGGAACCTTGAAGAATGTAATTCTCCCAGCACAGTTGACATCTTTTCTTAATAGGGATCCAAGCCAGAGAAGTGCTCTCGGGAATGCAGCACCCACTCTGGATTGGAGACAAGCCCTGTAGTTTGCCTCTGTTTTATTCCTAACCTGGGAATGACAAACTTCAGCACTATCTATGCTTCCTGCATTTCTTGATTGATAGCCAAGTGCATGAATCGGAGTGTGGCTCCATTGCAACGTGTGCAGGAAGAGCTAGGTTCAGGTTCTGGAACCACGTCTTGGGGAAGGTATGCCTCTCCCTAGAAAGCCACAGCCAATCAAGGTAAACTGCATTGAACTAGATGGAACTAGATGGCCTGAGTCTTATTAATAAGATTCCTGTGTTTCACTCCATTCCAAAAGCATTGAACTTAGGTTGATACGAATACTGTCCTAGTCCCATTCACCACATGAAAGTTGCAGTCATTATTAGAGATGAGCACGAACCGCATTACAAACTTCAAAAACCCACGAAATTGGCGATCGCGCGATCACAATCCAGTGGTTCGTGATTGTCCTCGTCCAATGAACGGCGTTCAGCCGTGGTTCGGGAAGCCAGACAGTCAGGCGCCAGCAATCAATTCTCCTGGCAATGGAGCCAGGGGAATGCCTGAACTCTGTCTGCGCTCCTTCTGTCGCCCTGGAAACCCGAATGGAAGCCCAGCTTGCCTTGATCGGCAGGTCTTCCTTCCAACCACGGAGCTGCAAAGCGGTTACAAGTTGGGAGAAGACACCCAGGGAGGGAGGGGGAAGGGGGTGTTCTGTAGCCATGGGCACTCCAATCTCATCCCTGCAAACCCTGATAGGCAGCTCTGACGGCCAAACACAGACCTCCTGTATTGCTTAATGGGACCTGTGCTTATAAATAGCCATGGGCTCCCAGGCTGGGTTTCACTTTCAGCGAGCAGTGGAGTGTGACAGAGCTGTTGCTTGCTACTTGCTAGGCTTTGGGGAGAGAGACAGAGAGTTTAATTGGAGCTTGGATGGGATGGGATGGGATGGAGAATCACCGTGCCGACGGGCTAGTGCATACATATATTTTTCAATTCCCATTTCATGTTAAAACACTTCTTCTTGGGCACATCAATCACTGAAAAATGACCCCACTGAGCAAACAGTCCGTTGGAAAGCTTGTAGTCTGTTGGAAAGCTTGTAGTAGAGATAGAATATGATCCAGGAGGGTATGTGACCAGGAGATCTGCATTTTTCAGTGATTGATATGCCCAAGAAGTGTTTTAACACGAAACGGGAATTGAAAAATATACATGCGCACCAGCCCGTTGGCACGGTGATTCTCCATCCCTGTGTGGATTGTGAATTATTCAACTGGCATCTTGACACATTGCTCTCCTACCCCTGGATCTCCCACTGTGGACTATTTATGCATTGCTCATACGGACTTCGAATATTTATTATTGTACACTGTTTACATTACTTGCACTTGCACTTTGCACTTGTTACTAAAACACCAGTGTGAACTGGTTAATTGGTTGATTCCCGGTCTTTGTAATTTGTTGAGCTGACTAACCGGGTTAGTCTCCCCTATTCTTGTGTTGCAAACTTGGGTAATGGCTGGAGGAGAGCTTGTTAAACACTCCCCGGGAATATGGGATCTCTAATTCCAACGGGGGCCATTCTGATGCCCACAAACCTCGAACCGGTTCGGCAACGGGAAACTTTCGTTGCGGTTTGCGACCTCGGGATCGTCGGCGGCACCAAACCACGAACCACAGAGTTGTTAAATTTTTTTGGTTCGTGCCCATGTCTAGTCATCATATGACAACCATGTATCTATGATCCAGCATGATCCCTGAACTCCTGAGGGAAAGATGGATATTACCTAGGGTTGCCAGACTCCAGGCCTGGAGATCTCCTGGAATTACAACTGATCTCCAGGCAACAGAGAACCCTGGAGAAAATAGTTGCTTTGGAGGGTGGCCTCTATGGCATTATACCACACCAAGATCCCTCTTCTCTCCAAACTCTGCCTTCCCTAGGCTCCACTCCCAAAGCTCCAGGAATTCCCTAATCCAAGGTTGGCAACCCTACCTGTTAACACAAATGATTGTGTTGGCTTCACTGGGATCTTATTCAAACAATGTAACCATAAAAAATAGGGGATGAGGCCTGTTCACTGTCCATCAATGGCTATTAGCCTGGAAGGTTATGTGGAACCACCATGTTCAGAATCAATGGACTTCTGAATAATAGTTGCTGTGGTCCAACAACAGTGGGAGATTTTGGTCTCTGTTTTCACTCAGATGAAAAAACAGGGCTGATGGGATGGAGAGATTTTCCCATCTTATGTTATATGTGAAATAGCCGAGTCCAGTAGCACTTTTAAGACTAACCAACTTTATTGTAGCAAAAGCTTTTGAGAACCACAGCTCTCTTCATCAGAGGCACTGTCAGAGAGCTGTGATTCTCAAAGCTTATGCTACAATAAAGTTGGTTAAAGGTGCTACTGGACTCTTTACTATTTTGCAACTACAGGCTAACACGGCTAACTCCCCTGATGTTATATGTGTGCGCTGTCAAATCGCAACCCACTTATGGTGACCCCAGGAAGGGGCTTTCGAGGCAAGTGAGGAGAAGACGTGGCTTTGCCATTGCCTTTTTCTGCAGCATCTTCCTTAGCAGTCCTCTAATTCTGAAATTCTGAGATCTCAAATTCTGAAATTCTAATTTTGTGACTTGTTGTTTTTATTGTTTATTGTTTTATTTCTTGTATTTCCCAAGTACTTTCCATCCAAGTACTGACCCTGCTGAGCTTCCAAGATAGGGTTGTACCATACCATTCCATGATCCCATCTCATGTTATCCACACCAAGCAAATATATGCACGCAACTCATATGACTTGTCTATCTCCAGGGCCCTTCCTCCATAGGATCTCCCACCCTCACCCCTCACCCCAGTGGCCCCACAAATGTAAACATTTAGATGTTTATACTCTGCTTTTCCCTCCAACGTGGACCCAAAGTGGCTTGCAACATCCTCATTTCCATTTTATCCTCACAACCACCACCCTCTGAGAAAGGAGCTGACTGGCCAATGAGCGCTGAGTGAGGTTCCATGTCAGAGTGAGGATTTGAGCCTGGGTCTCCCAGATCTTAGTCTGATGCTCTAGCTGCTATACCACAATGGTTCTCTCGTCTCTCTTTTGAAGCAAAGCAAGTTTGCCATTCTGGGTCCGCCACCTCCCATTCATTGAACAATGAATGCACATTCCTAGTCTAATGACAACAGCAGCAGCAACATTCAATTTATATACCACCCTTCAGGATGACTTAACACCCACTCAGAGCAGTTTACAAAGTATGTTATTATTATCCCAACAAAACACCCTGTGAGGTAGGTGGGGCTAAGAGAGCTCCTAGAAAGTATGACCGACCCAAGGTCACCCAGCTGGCTTCAAGTGAAGGAGAGAGGAATCAAACCCGGTTCTCCACATTAGAGTCCTGCCGCTCTTAACCACTACACCAAACTGGCTCTCTGAATGCTGAGTAGAGATGGGCATAATAGCTAGTTTTCCAAATATTAACAATGTTAACATTCAAACATCTAATTCCCTCATTTGACAGGGAAGTGTTTTTTTCATGTTTATGTTTCCTGGGATGTTGGAAGCTATATTGTTGAGATCTCTAATCCTGAAATTCTAATCTCTAATTCTGAAATTCTGAGATCTCAAATTCTGAAGGTGCTACTGGACTCTTTACTATTTTGCAACTACAGACTAACACGGCAAACTCCCCTGGTGTTACATGTGTGTGCTGTCAAATCGCAACCCACCTATGGTGACCCCAGCAAGAGGCTTTCGAGGCAAGTGAGGAGAAGAGGTGGCTTTGCCATTGCCTTCCTCTGCAGCATCTTCCTTAGCAGTCCTCTAATCCTGAAATCCTAATCTGAAATTCTGAGATCTCAAATTCTGAAATTCTAATTGTGAGACCTGTTATTTTTATTGTTTATTGTTTTATTTCTTGTATTTTCTATTATTGTGGTAACCCGCCCTGAGCCCGCTTTCAGGGAAGGCGGGCTAAAAATCAACTAAACTAAGATAAACTAAATTTGTCTGGAATTATATTTTAACACATGCAGTAGGAAACATGAGGGTACAGCTTGTTTATGATGCAGCACTTTATCCTGTTTGTAGACTCTAAACCAGAATACTATAATAAATACCTAATTGTTTGGTTAAACCGTTATTAGTCATGTTGTTGTTGTTAACGTTTATGTTATAATAAATAGTTGATCCAGGACAGTTCAACATGGATTGGGAGAAGCTGAAACAATATTTAGTGAAGAAATGGGAGGTGGGAGGAGAACTGTGGCAGTTTGAAAATTACTGAAATACAATAAAAGTAGAGGGAGGTGACTTTACCGGGGGGTGGAGAGGTAAATGAGAATTTCTAAGCAACTATTTTATTAGACTATTATATATAGTATTAAGTATTATAGGTGTTATTACAAGAATTATAATGATAGAAATTAACCAATTATAAGGATAGAAACTAATTAATTTCATTTCTGGCAATAATTGTATAATGGAGATAATTTTATAATTGCAATGAAGGAATTTAAGTAAGGTGGGAAAATATATATTAATGTATAGATTATGTATTAAATTGATTGAATTGGTTTGGAGGTATATATGGGTCAAATTGGTTGACTATTTTTGGTGGATAGTTGCATAATGAAAGAATAATACAATTATATAATTAAAACAGTATGAAGATGAGATATGTAGAAAAAGAAATATATAGAGTATAAGTTAAATTGGTTGACTTATATTGAATGTACTGTTTATAGAAGTATCTAAAAATATGCTAAATGAGGGATAAATTGTTTGCCCCATATTGAAGATGAGATTATAAAATAGAGTATAGAGTACCAAAATTAGCTAAATGATTATTATCAAAAGAAAATATGCCAAGAATGTATTATTTAGTTATGTATTATTTAGTTGTTAAAGTAAGTAGGAAGACAGAAGGAGCACTGTGTTATATAGATAAGCTTAGAAGAAAGTGAAAGAGTATGTTTGACAGATAGAATAAATTTAAAATGAGTAAGGGAAAAGGGACAAGGGGTTGGAAAACTGTTGGAAGTCAACAAAAGGGGGGGAAAGGGAGGGGGTTAGAACTGGAAAAATTAAAGGAAACTGATTGTAATGTACAATTTAATGATATCTAATCCAATAAAATTATTTATGTTATAATAAATAGTAGAGTCCAGTAGCATCTTTAAGACTAACCAACTTTACTGTAGCATAAGCTTTCGAGAACCACAGTTCTCTTTGTCAGATGCATCTGACAAAGAGAACTGTGGTTCTTGAAAGCTTACGCTACAGTAAAGTTGGTTAGTCTTAAAGGTGCTACTAGGCTCTTTACTATTTTGCTGCTACAGACTAACATGGCTAACTCCTCTGGAGTTATAAGAAATGAAAATAAAAGTTTTTTTAAAAGTCCAAAATCAGGGCCATGAGATTTCTCTGCCTCTGAAGGTGGCTCCTTGGAGGTCTGACTTTTGAAATCTGCTTTTCCCAAACTGCGCCCCCCCCCCCTTCCCATCCCGCTTTAAACTTAGAACTTACAGCTTCTAGTGCAAAGCAGGGCACAGAATCGATTATGGTAACGAATGGGATCAATAATAGTTTTGCCATAATATATTACGATATTAAACCGTGAGACTGTGCTGGCTGCAGAAAAGCCCCTAATCCTTCTGCTTTGTTGAAAGAGAAAGGGAGGACCCCCCCCCCCAAAAGGAACAAGAAATTTGCACACACATGAACAGGAAACAGGGACAAATTGTATCAAATTATTGTCAGTGCTGCTGGTAGACATGACACTTTTGAACAGAAGCAGCAGTAAATAGTACAATTTTTTTTTAAAGTCTTGTGGGACAACTAAGATGGCTGTCTGGGGGGATCCCAGGGGTTCTGGTCACCTTGGCATGCCACGGAGCCACACAGATCTCATTCTTTACATGCCACCTGGGCTGAATCCACACATACCGGCATAGTGCTAAACTGTCGGGATGCCAGCATCTTCCTAGTGCAATTTCTGACATCATCATGCCACTATGCTGCTCTTATGTGCGATGACGTCAGAAATCGCGCCAGGAAGACGCTGGCATTCCAACAGTTTTGTGCTATGCGGGTACGTGTGGATTCAGCCCTGTACAGTATTCATACACACAACCAATGATGCCCTTTGTACTATCTGTGTATCATGTTTATTTATTGATGCACCGATTATCATTGGGAAAAGTTGTACAGTTTACAGGAAACAGTCAGTGAAATAAATACTCATGGATTCAATACACACAAGGAAGAAGCAAAACTGAAATGTTGGGGAGGGTTCAAATCAACTGGTGTGAGAAAATTTAAATCATCCCTGTTTGCAGTCATCCGATTCAGTTGGGCAAGGGGGGAATGATCGGCTCTCCTTCCTTCGTGACCTCTTTCCACGCCTTTGTGAGCAAATACCACCGATGCTACAATATCCTCTTGTAATATCAGGGGCATTTGCCGTTGCTCAAGTGGGCTGATTTAATAGAAAACTCAGATTGGATTTGGACTGAGTGCCAGGCCAGGGTTTGCTCTGGGGAGAAGAGCAAGCCAGGCAGAAATGCATCCTAAATGACCCAACGCTGCTGAAACCCAGCAGGGATGCTGCAGGTGATGTGACACTAGCTGACCTCTGGAGAGCAGTAAACCCCGCATGGGATGCTGAGGCTGCACACCAATGGTTCATATGATGGGCAGCAGAGCAAGAAGGCTCAAGGGCACCGGGGAGTGCCCAGGCTATTTTGGAGCTTTTGGTTTCATGCGTTCAGTCTCAACCACTAGAGGTGACTGAACAAGCTATTAATTCGGATGGCTTCAAAACCAGTCACTGCGATTCCTGTTTCTCCCCCACCCCCTCCATTTCTCTGATTCTCTTTCTCTTTTCTGGTCAAGACACAGCATAGGTTTTATTCTGTCTCTTCCCTGAACACGATAGACTAATTTTGCACTTACTAAACCAAGATTGGCATTGGATTCTCCAGTTTACATAAAATACTTGGAAGATGTCTGAGTTGAAACAAGCCACAACTTTTTGCAAATGTTTTTGGCATGGAAAGCACACACACACACAGAGAGAGAGAGAGAGAGAGCAGTTTGCCAGTGATTACTACTGTTTGAAAGGTGTTTGAAAACCTACCCAGCCATCACTCTGAATTCACTAATTTGACTTCACATATTTAGCCATATGTGATTTGCAAAGTAGCTTCACAACATGATTCCCAATTGGTTAGAATCCACATGTGATGTATCCCAGGCAGGACAGAGCAACATCATGGTCCTTCAAAGATTTCCTTTGGGCCCTGTATTACACTATCCAGCTGCTGCCCAGTCATTACATGATATTTCCTAGCTGTATGGGCCCCCGGATGACCAGGGTCCCCAGAATTTTGTCCTCCTCTTCCCTTCTCTTTGGAAGCATTGATCCCTGAATGGTCTCTATCTTGACTCAACCCAACCCTCAAAATGGAGGTACCAGTGTCCTCACCGACTGACTCAGCTGTGACCAATGAGCTTTGAGATATGAAGTGAGATTTCTATGCCAAATGAAGAAACAGATGTACGGGTATATTAGAGTAGCATACCCTAGTTAAGCTCAGATTTCCCCACCTCTATTTGCCTGCTGGATGCTCCCAGAAGAAGAGTGGCACAACAGGGTGGGTGGGGCCATCCATGACTGATAGTGCATGCTGTAAACTTGGCAGCTCACAAAAACTGCTGGGCGCGCTTGGTGTTATGCCCAAGAACTAAAACATGGGAGAACAATGGCAGTGAATGGGATAGAAAAAAAGAAAACATTAGATTAGATTAGATTAGATTAGATTAGATTAGATTAGATTAGATTAGATTAGATTAGATTAGATTAGATTAGATTAGATTAGATTAGATTACTTTATTACAGCACTTAGCCAGTACATTTACCTTAACATTCTCATTGATTCCCACCCCCACCCCTGGAAATATTTCTGTCTGCAGAAAATTGGGGGAGGGATAGTACTAATTTGAACTATTGCCCAGAGACTGATAGAGATGTTTCCATAATTGTCTGGAATTTTATTTCAGTTCCAAATTACTTCATCTCGTTAATGAAATTGAATATATTACATTCTCCATGTTTCCATTTTTTCTTCAAATTTTGTGCATGTATAATTTGCCTCTGCTTTCCCTTCATCTACACCCCCACCCAAATGTTATAGAGTTGCTGGTGCACAGAGACTCATAGAATCATATGGCTGGGACATAGATGAAACACTCCAAAAAAAACCCCCAGACTTGATAAGATTGTATTATAATGGTATTGATTCTTTGAGCATGATGTTTTTAAAATGTGCAGGGGGGTATGTGTGTATCAATAAAGCAGTGAGAAAAACTTGCAGTCAGACATATAAGCACATATTGCTTTTTTGCAGTGTTTTATTAATGTACAGGGCTCATTTCGAGGGGGAACGCACAGGAACGCAGTTCTGGCAATTCCCCAAAGAGGTCATGTGTCAGGTGGCCCCGCCCGCCTGACTCTCGGCCATTTGGGGCCCGTTTTGGCCCGGATTGGGGCCGAAACAGCCCGGGTCAGGCCTCTGACGGGTGGTGGATCACTCTCCCGCTCAGCAGTAGCCCAATCCCAACCATTTGGGGCCTCTTTTCAGCCATTTTCAGCCCCTTTTTGCCATTTTGGGCCCATTTTCGGCCCTGAATGGCCAGGATTGGATCCAAAACAGCCAGAATAGGTGATGTCAGGGGGTGTGGCATATGCAAATCAGTTATACTAATGACACACTTCCTGTGATGGCAAGAGACGTGGTATATGCTAATGAGTTAAGCTAATGAGTTATGCTAATGAGTTCCTCCAGCTCTTTTTCTGTGAAATGACCCCTGTTAATATATATGTATGTGTCAAGAATTTAGAAGGAAGAAAATTTGCACAGGCGCTGAAAAAAACCCAGAAATTTTGAAGATCAATATACAGTTTAAACCAGAAGCCCTTTTGGTGGGATTAATGGATAAATAGTTGGAAAACAAGCATGGTATTCTATTTCTATATATGGCAACAATGGCTAGGCTTTTATATGCGCAAAAATGGAAAAGTACAGTATTGCCTTAAATGGGTGACTGGATTGTGGAAATGATGGAGTTAGCGGAGATGGCTAAACTTACAACTTTGATCAAAGATAAAACACTATTTACTTTCATGGTTAATTGGAAACCCCTTATTAACTTTCTGCATGAGACGAGAAAAAATGAATTGATGATTTGTGGATTTGATTTCTAAGAAGATAAACTTGGGAAAAATAAATAGAATGGGGGCAGCATTGAAAAGGTACATTTTATGGGTATTAAAATTACAAGTACAATGTGTGTAAAGATATAATAGGTGTTGTAGAGGAAAATGGAAAATGAAATATGTATTATTTTTCTTTGTTTTTCCTTTCCTTAATTTTTGTTTCTTTTTCTCTTTAATAATGATAATAACCACACTTATATACTGCTCTTCTAGACAGATTAGTGCATCACCCAAAGCGATGAACAAGTCAGTGTTATTATTATCCCCAGAATACAGCTGGGGAGCTGAGGCTGAGAGGAGTGGCTTACCCAAAGCCACCTACTGAGCTCATGGCAGTAGTGGGATTCGAACCAGTAGAGTGCTGATTCACAGCCAAACCACTTAACTACTGTTCTACAGCAGCTCTCTCTCTATTCCTTCTATTCTATTCAGCTTTCTTTCTCTATTCCTTTTTCTTTATTTTTTTTCCCGCTGCCCCTTTATTAGGCTTTTATTCTTATTAACAAAATAAACATTATTAATAAAAAATGGGAAGCAAATATCACATGCTCAGATCTGAGTTTGTACTTTCTCTTTTGCCCCTTTCAGTTTACACTTTATTTCTGGAAGGAAGAAATTTTACAATTAAATCAGAATGAAGAAAGAGTGGTATGTAAGACAGCAAGACATCCCAGATCAATAAATCACATTTGCAAAGAGTGCCTGTCTCCAAATCACACTCTCCTAGAGCTAAGCCTCCATTAAAAGTTAGAGTTTAAAGGAAGACCAACTAGCCTAGAAGTCTCCAGAGAGCATTAAATATTGGGTCTCTGGGATTTCACTGTGCCAGACACTGCAGCAGTGTCATCCAATGCAGAGTTGACTTCAATGGCCTTGGAAGAGTGTAACTCTGCTTAATGCAAGCACAAAGTACCATTTCCAATTTCAACGTGTGGTCCAGCTAACTGAATTGTCTGTAGTCAGTTGCAGGAGCTCCCCCTGTTCTCAGACAGAAAAAAGTCCTTCCCAACATTTTCTGAGCTTCCTTAGGGCCAAGCTAAAAGTGACAAATGACACTTGAACTGCAAGTGAACAGACTCACATAGTGATCAAGTGGAGCACAAGTGGAGAACAAGTGAACAGGGAGGAATACATGTGAGTCTGTTCACTGCTACAAGTGATGAATGACACTTGATCATTGAGTGGAGTGCAAGTGGAGCACAAGTGAACAGGGAGGAATACACGTGAGTCTGTTCACTTGCTGTTCAAGTGTCATTTGTCACTTGTAGCTTGGTCCGTAGCTGAAGATGTCAAGGACTGAACCTGGCACATTCTGTATGCAAACCAGATGCGCTACCACCAAGCTACAGCCCCTCCTGGAACAAGTGGCACATTTTATAGCAAGACATTTTTGAAAAACCACAACTGAATTCCTCTCTCTTTCTTGCAAATTGAAGAGAGGAGCCCCCCTTTCAAAGATCCTTTGCCACTGAGTGCATCGGAGTCATACGTCTCAGGAAACAAAGAGTTACCAAAGTACGGTTAACCAAGCGTCAAAAACACTGAAGCTTCGTTTGAAGATCTGTGCGTTTTCACAAAGGAAGGAAACTTTGCAATGCACCTTGTGTGACAGATGCTCTGAGCAGCTGAAGTCAGGAGCATCTGCATCTTCAAAGCCAGAAGCGGAGGTGTGCTTTGACCCCCCACCCCAACGTTCCTCCCGAATACAGGTGGAAAGTCTTTTGATTTCATCAAAGGCAATCGGAGTCGAGACTTGCCTTTCCAATTACGTCCTTGGTGAGAAAGTCGAGGTGAACCATCAGTCAGTGTGGGAGGTGGGTATAAGGCACCTTCCTGAGTTCATGAAGGGGTTGTCTGGAACGTTCCAAGAAAGTGATGGGGGAGGAAGCCTGAGGAACATGTGTTTCCTCTCCCTGTGCTTCTACATCTTGGTCTGAGAGTATGAGTTGAATCCACCCAGCTTTTTCACTCCATGTCACTTGATTCCTTGCTGGAGCCCCTGGTCCCCCATGGCTTTTGTTCAAACATGCCCATGATCCCTAGCATAGCCTGCTAGGTGGCCCTCTCTTTTTCAGTAGTACCTGAACACCCATTTCAGATAAAAACTCCATCTGCCCTCCCGCTGTAGAAGTTTGGGTGAAGATTCGCATCTCATCTACAAGTCTCCCCTTCTTACATCTCTTACTCTTCCAACACATGACAAACCTTATCCTGAAGCCTCCTGCAAGCTTATTCTTGGCCCATCCAGAACAGAATTGTCTACTCTGATTTTCAATGGCTCTCCAGAAAAGAAAGGTCTTCTTCCCTCTCACCCATTACCTGAGATCTTTCAACCGGAGATGCTGGGGATCGAACCTGGGAACTTCTGCACACAAAGCGGAGGCTCCTCCCCTGAGCCATGGCCCCTCCCAATTTCCACACCACCTCCAACTCCAGGCTTTTCAGTGATGTCAGATTGCACATTCAGCATCAAATCATCAAGCGTGCAGTATCAAGCGTAGAAAAACTGAAGGATTATGAATCAGTCCCTAAACACAGGGCCGTTGTGACAAACATACATTTCTGAACCAGCCCTACGATCCAGGTTTTCAGGGTCAAAGTTTCGAAGGTATTGTTTCAAATTAATTCCCTGGCCCTTTTTGTTGTAGAGATGGAGCGTTAGAAATCAATCTTTTGTAATACTAGCAATTATCACAATCACATAATAGCTACATCTCTGCCAAATAGTCCGTAATTTAGATATTCATTTAAAAATTACTGTATCTGATGCTGCTAAACCGATTACTGGAAATGCAAAGAACGTTTGCAATCCTTCAACATGGTGTGGCAATGGATGGGTTTACCGGCGGCTGCTGCTCTGCGGTATCTAGTTCGCCTCAGTACCTTTTCATCTTATTTAGAGTGGCCCATTTGATGTGGTCCACAATGTTATCTTTTCAGACACAGACATACCTGTGCCATCATGAACAAGATCACATGGGCCATCACTCACCACAGCTAGCCAAAATGTTATCATTTCAAAATGATAGCGGGCTAAAATGTTATCATTGCAGACAAAGAACCACGTGTGTTATCAACAGCAAGATCATGCGGGCCATTGCTCCCCACAGCTAGCCAGCGTTGTCATTTCAAAACGAGAATAGGTTGCTCAAATGTTATCACTGCAGCCACAGAATTATGAGTGCCATCACTGACAATATTGCATGTATCATCACTCACCACGGCCAGCCAAAGTGTCATCATTTCAAAATGATCGCTAGCTAAAATGTTTTCCGTCAAGAACCACTCGTGTTATCACTGACAAGATCAGGGGGACCACCGCTCGTCACTGCTAGCCAAAGAATAATAGCTTGCTACAGCGTTATCGCCGCAGACACAGAATTATAAAAGCCATCAGTGACAATATTGCACGGGTCACCAGAACTAGCCAAAGTGGTATCGCTGTGGAAAGATAACAGCTAGCCAAAATATTATTCCTGCAAACACAGGACCACATGTGCCATCACTAACAAGATCATATGAGTCATCGCTCAACACAGTAGCCAAATTAAATGGAGGTGTGGGCAAATGAGGTCAAGGGCAGTAAAGGCAATGCCAAAGAAAGCTGCACCGCAAAGCAGCGGCAGCCGGGGTGCACAGGGCATCAGGTATCATCAAAACAATATGAATATATTTGCTAATCGCAGAAATGAAAGAAGCCTTAGGAGCATAAAACTAGATGAGTGTTTGACTGCTTATCCTTGGCAACAATATATCAGTTTGCAAATTGGTTGTCCACAAATTGATTACATTCCATTCTTGAAACTAAACAACGCTTAGATAGAAAGCTGTTCTGATCTGCGGATTCCATTTGGAAATGGTGTGCCGCCCACAGCAGAGAAGACCCTGAATTGAAATGTGGCTTTCATAACTCAAGTGTTCCACACGGCTGCCCATTCAACACCTGCCATTCATCACAGGAATCCCTGGCCTGTTTGCTCATTGTCATGTACCAGCAATGGATTGGATTTAATTTAAAATGGTATTTAAATGCTGGCAGCATTTAAAATGAATCTTTTTTTTAAGGGACAGACAAGAATTTTGGCAAAAGAAATGCAATTAATAGTCCATATGTCCATTTAATCCAAAGGATCTAATTCTCTATCAACACCTGTGTTTTATTCGGCATTAATTTGTATCTAGGATAGCATAAGCTCTGCTAGAATCGGGCTCCTTAGAGATCAGGCACAGCTTTCGCATTGGCCACGATCCAGAGAGCGGCTTAAAATGTGTCCAAGGACTCTGTTGTACCCACAGGGATTCTTTAAAAAAAAAATCCTATGAACAGCAGACCTCAATGTCATATCACAAAGAGCAAATTGTGGCTTTGTGCAAATGGGAATCTCATTGCAAACTGCAAGTGAGCACTCTCGAATGCTCAAAAACAACATTGCCGTTTTTTAATCGAGCATTCAGAATTGCTTTGAAATATCCTACGTACATTTGGGCCATGCTTATTCTTGCGCTGCTTTCCCACAGATGTTCGTCTCCATTCTCTGAATTAGGAAAAAAACATTCAGAAGTTATTTATTTCCTTGGTTGTCTTGATCCTGCAAACTGTCCTCATTTCGCCTGCCACCCACCTTTGTGTTAATCAAGTATTCTAAACCGGATCACAGATACTTGGCATCTTCTTCAAAAAGGATGTGGACAAAATCGAGAGGGGGCAGAGGAGAGCGATGAGGATGATCAGGGGTCTGGAGACTGAGCCCTACGAGGAAAGGCTGAGGGCCTTGGGAATTTTAGTTTGGAGAAGAGATTGAGGGGGGACATGATTGCTCTCTTTAAGTATTTGAAAGGCTGTCATTTGGAGGAGGGCAGGGAGCTGTTCCAGTTGGCAGCAGAGGGTAGGACCCGAAACAATGGGCTTAAATTACATGCACAAAGGTACTGGCTGGATATTAGAAAGAACTTTTTCACGGTCAGAGTAGTTCAAAAGTGGAATCAGCTGCCTAGGGAGGTGGTGAGCTCCCTTTCACTGACAGTTTTCAAGAAGAGGCTGGATGAATATTTGTCAGAGATGCTTTAGGCTGATCCTGCACTGGGCAGGGGGTTGGACTAGATGGTCTGTATGGCCCCTTCCAACTCTATAATTCTATTCTATTCTATTCTATTCTATTCTATTCTATTCTATTCTATTCTATTCTATTCTATTCTTAGTCTTTTGCTTGAATTATACTGCAATCCAGTATATTCTGAATTACAGCATGAGCTAATCTGATGATTGCCGCTCTCTTCTGCATACTCAACAGCAGCAACACATATACTCAAAATATAGCCTGTTCTAAATGACGAGGGGCCTGACCTTGATCATTTTCGCCTGGGGTTGTAGGCATAACTCCTGCAACCCAGTAGACTTCAGACATTGATCCATCCCATACTTCCTCTAAAGAGCTCAGAGGAGTGGATGTGGTTCCTTCTTTCTACACCACATGAAGTCAACTAAGTTGAGAGAGAAAGACTGACCCAAGGTCACCCAGTGAGCATCACAGCTGAATGGGAGTAGGGGTTGAACAAGGCTCTCTCAGGTGCCAGTACAACACCACTGAACCACATTGGCTTTCTCCACGTGCAACTATCACGCCAGCCACCACGCTCAATATTTCCATCTGTATAAATGCAAAAACACTTAAACGCTGTTAATTTTCAGTTGTGCATGAAGCATCAGTGGAATGGCATGGGAGTCTCAAGAGAAAACGGCCACTGCAAGCATGATACGTTTGATTTTTGGATATCTTAACTTGAGGGGGGGTAATCAAATCATCACTAATCGCTGTTTTTAAAACTCAACTGTTAAAAGAGGTTTGTCATGAAGCAGGAGGGGCAGGGCTTCTGGCCTTCGAGAGCACAGTCTCAAAGACTCTGGGTCCATGGAATTAGTTGTGTTGTCCTGTGGATCCAGACCACTGTCTGCAAGGGATCAACAGCTGAGTAAAGCTACATAAAAGCAAGAATCTACCCTCAGACTGAGCTTTCCCAGTGGAACAGATCTACAGTTTACAGCTTTACCTGGCCACCAGGGGGCAGAAGTGAGATATCTTTTTCATAAAATGGGGCAACCGTCTAGAGGGGGGCATTTATAAATAATAAAATGGCTACCTGAAAATAAATAGAAGCCCTCTTCCCTGGGATGCATTTTGCAAAGAAGAAGAAGTTGTGAACATATCTAAGTATTATTTGTAGAACACCTGAAATTTTGCACTGTGAGGTATAGAGCAAAAGGCTTTTTAGTGAAACAATTTCAGGGGCTTACATGTATTTATTTTATATCACAGAAAAGCAGGAATGTGGAGTGACCCTCCAGCTGAAAGCCACTGTGGTGTAATAATAAAATTCCCCACCTCCACTTTGCATGCATGGCAAGCCTAGTAAGATCCAACCATGTGCATTTAATGTGCATAGAAAATTCTTGCTCCTTTACAAGGTTGCCAACTTTAGAGGCTGAGAAATCCCTGGAGATTTGGGGGTTGAACTTGGGGAAGGGGTCAGGGGGCTCAGCAAGGTATAATGCCACAGAGTCCAAACTCCAAAGCTGCCATTTTCTTCAGGAGAACTGATCTCTCTAGTCTGCAAATAAGTTAGTTTCAGGAGATTTCCAGGCTCCACCTGGAGGTTGGCACCACTAACTTTGTAATGCTTTTCACCACACCTTCACTAGAGGCATTGCTGGGAGGGGAACCAAACTGGAGCCCTGATTCAGATATTCCCCATCGCTGATTGTAAAGACATATTCCCCATGCCCCTTTCCAATATATTGACTTTTTTTACCCAGATCATTTTTTTTGTGCGCAAGCATTTCCCTCAATCAAGTTTAACACAGTCTGGTGTCTTTTTGACCCTGCTCGCCTCAGCATTTCCCATTACATTAACACGTCAAGGAAAGGTCACCTATGAAACAGTTTTCAAGTTGAAGAGTCCATGAGGTTATAAAAAAATTACATTCTGAGGAGAAATAAAAAATAAGATGTTGGTGGAAAGGCCAGCTCTTCAAATTATGCCTCTAAGAGCAGCAGTGAAAGAAGTCAATGAGGAAGATCAGAGATGCTTCCAGACTTTTGCCTCATAAAAATTTCTCCTCAGATTTTAAGTTCTGAGGGGTGTGGTACAGGAACCGTTCATTATTCCCGGGGATGTTGCCCAATAATTCTAGTTTGATTCAAAAGTTCTCGTTCCTTCTCCAGTTTTTTTCACAGCTGGCATGAAAGTGCAGTTGTCCTTGTATTGCCAAAGGCTTTCACGGCCGGAGAACGATGGTTGTGGTGGATTTTCCAGGCTGTATAGCCATGGTCTTGGCATTGTAGTCCCTAACGTTTCACCAGCAGCTGTGATTGGCATCTTCAGAGGTGTAGCACCAAAAGACAGACATCTGTCTTTTGGTGCTACACCTCTGAAGATGCCAGCCACAGCTGCTGGTGAAATGTCAGGATGGAACTACAATGCCAAGATCATGGCTATACAGCCCAGAAAATCCACAACAACCACCGCAGTTGTCCTTGTTTCCAGACCATATTAATCAGGGTTGAGAGAAAGATTACTGTTAAAACCAATGCCTGGTTTTGCATCAAATTTATATAAATAGTGTAAAAAATGGATACGCAGAGCATGAAAATAGAGTAAATGGGCATAAAATAACAGGATAGCCTTATGAGCCACATCACCACCTCAGCTCTTCTCAGGGTGTCCTTCTGGTTGAACCTGCCCTGTGTGTCATCCAGCCCCAATGCAGGCCCGCTTTATGGAACTGGAAATGATTGGTTCAGTTTGCTTGAAACTTGATGGTTCTTCATTGGACAGGCAGCACTAGCTCCCATACTATTTTGTTTTCATTTAGTTGAAAAAACAGCCACTCTACCCCACCCCCAAAGTCTCCCCCCATAAGGAATATTGGAACCCGGATAATTCTGGAATCCCAGAAAAGCCCAAACCTGAATCTCAAAATGGTCCTGGGAGGCCCAAATATGAATACTGGTATTTATACCCTTCCCAAAATCCAAATCCGAAAAATGCCATGTCCCCCCACCCCAGGTGCATATTTTTAGTCACTAGTGCTCACAAGGTGCTTTTAACCTCCTAGAAATTCCTCAAGACGAGCAGTATCCTCTAAATTCACCTTGAATTCTGCTTAGAGATGTGTTAACCCTGAGACATTGATTCATGGCGCTTTTTTCCTTTAAAAAAAAAAAGTGCCAGAATTCATGATATTCTCTCCTCTCAACCCAATCGCCAAATGCCCCCAAAGTGCCGGTACTCTGTTAAGAGATGCCGGTAGTCTGTGCCGGTGCGTACCGCCTGAAAAAAAAAGCCTTGCTCTTATCCAAGTGTTTTCAACTTCTTTCCTTGTTTCAGCTTAATGTTTTCTTCCAATCAGGACTTTCCAATATCAAATTTTACTAGAAGGCCTGTTCTGCAGCAAGCCAAGGTCAATCTTTTCACCTCCCATCTCAAAGCTGGTTCCATCTCCTGGGCTGGTCGAAACTTCACATCAGGTTGATGAATTCCATTAATGTGGTATGATTTCAAGGTGTCTCCTAGCGCGGAGCACGTGCGCACGTCTCAAATGGGATCTGATGTTCCTTAATACGTTACGATCGGAGTTAATAAGATCAAATTATGTCTGATCATACTACATTAGTACACGTCACATCAAATTAGTCATTGGAGGAGTTGTAGTCATGCATGGAAAGCAACTCCAAATAACTTTTCAAAAAGCAAATAAGGAGGTACAAAAATAGAAAAGTTTTGGGCTGTGTTCGTGTCTCTTTCAACGCCCAGCTGTTTCCTTAAGTTTGCTGTTCTCTGGCACCATGGGCTTTGATCTGAAATACATGAAGTTGCCTTATACAAAGTCAAGCTATTGGTCTATCAAGATCAGCATTGCTTATTCCAACCAGCAGAGGTTCTCCAGGATCTTAAGAAGAGGACTTTCACGTTGCCTTCTACCTGATTCTTCTAATTGGAGGTGCCAGAGATTAAACCTGGGACCTTTTGTATGCCATTGATCTATCAAGATCAGCATTGTCCATCCTGACAGTCATTGGCTTTTCAGGGTCTCAGGTAAAGATGCTTCAGAGCAGTTGCTACCGGATCCTTTTTGCTAGAAATGCTCAGGATTGAACCCGGAGTCCCCCTGCATGCAAACAGCTTCTCTACCACTGACCCACGGGCCCTCCTCAAGGACAGGCACAGGCTCACAAGTTTAAACAATTCCCTAAAACCATGAATGTAACAACATGAATGATGAGTATTAAAACAAGCCATGCACATAAAAACACTTTAAAGCAATCATAGAGCAACCCAAAATTATACGCATAAATAGTCTATAAAACAGTTTTAAAATGCAAAACTGCTTAATTTAACAAGAAAAATGTTTTGGCCTGGTGCCTAAAAGATGATAAAATAGGCTCTGGGCAAGCCTCAACAGAGACAGCATTTCAAAGGAGAGGTGCCACCACTGGAAATACTCTGTCTCTTGTCATCACCTATCTCACCTGTGTAGGTGGGGACCAGAAGAGCAGGGCAAGGGAAGCAGATCTTAAGGAACCTTAACTGCCCATCTTGAACAGCAAGTGTGGGTAACTGGGTTTATTTGAGTAGACCCTTCGTTGAATAACAGTTAAAATGTAATAAAAGCAACCGAAGTGTTGTATGTGTAAATATCAGTACCATGTATTTTGCTGTTGTTTAACTGTGCCTAGCAGCTTTCAAAGGCTGCAGTTTTTCCCGGCAATGTGGAAATAAAACCAGAAAATCTTTCCTTGTTGATCTCAAGTACAGCCTGGACAATTATCTGTTGGGGTCGTTTTACCTTTGGATTGGATGCATTGATCAGAGAGTTTGACTAAATGGGCCCTTCTCAATTCAACATTTATTTATTTATTTCAAAACAAGGAGGGGAACAGAAAAAAGAGGGGGGGGTAACAGGATCCAAGGAACGGTAGGATTTTGCGCTACAAGAGTTGTTAAAACACAGCGTACACACAACATACCTTCATCAGAGTTCATCAATGTTAAAATGAAGATTGCATCTACTATTCTAGCTTCTGTGTACCTTACTGACTAGATACATTCGTTTTCTACAGAGTGTTCACTTTTAGATCAACTAAAGATCAAAATGAGTGGACTCCATGCACATTCTTACTGCTATATCTTAATATGGTCTAATGCTTCTATACAGATCATTTCTATTTCTTTTAACTATTATGCCAAAGTTTCCATATCTTGAATTCTACCTCATCAATGAAATTTAAGCATTTTCCATCTTATCAGATCCTAACCTTATATTCAGTCTAGAGCAATATATCAGTATACTATCTTATTCAGATTTCTAAAACTAAAATATTTTATGCATTTTCTCAATTCAACATTTCTATGCTTTACTTCCCATATACTGAAATACTCATATATGCTGCTCTTGCTACCCAAGTCAAGACCATGTGTTTCTAACTAAGACCTGGAGAAGTTTTTAAAAATGTGATTCTTTTAAACTTGGCATCCTAAAACTGGCATGTATTTGAAAGCTTCCCCCCCCCCCACCGCTACGGCCGTGCCTGCTTCTGTTGTTCATAGACTTAATCCGTATTTGCATGTCTTTCAACATTACCAGCTTTCATGGAATTTTAACTTGGTTATGGCTGCTTATACCAGGCCGCCTGCTCAGGAATATAGTTGCTGATCTCTGAAAAATGTAATGGGTTTTTTTCTTCCTTGCCTGTATCCTTCTGTTGGAGATGTTCTGAAGAACGGACTCCTTTGCCTTGGAATTTGAGCTTCAGCCACTTGGAAAGAACCACCTTCAAAGTGAGGCAAGATCACAGCTGCCGAATTCCTCTCTGACTTGAATGGAAAATCTGAGCCAGAAAAAAAATTCCACTCCTTCTCCACTCCCACTCTAATATATGAACACATGAAGCTGCCTTATATCGAGTAAGACAGTTGCAGTCTTGGGCAGTCTTGTCTCCTCTGAATGGCAATGGCTTTCCAGGGTCTGAGGCAGGGGTCTTGCACACCGTGAGCTAAGCTACAAGAGACAAATTACACAAAGAGGAGCACGTGAAAGGAGTTGTAATGTTAGCCAGGAAGCAGAGTTTTAAAAGAGATCAGAAGGCTTTGTCAATTTCCCCTCTCTGCAGAGCCAGGGAGATCTGCTCAGAGGGTTTGTTTATTTCCTCTTGGCCTCTAAGAAGGGAAGATGAAACTGACAGAGCCTTTAGGGAGGCAAAGAGGAAATTTACAAACCCTCTGAGCAGGGATCATCCTGGCTCCATAGAGAAGGGAAA
Source organism: Eublepharis macularius (assembly GCF_028583425.1). Taxonomy (NCBI): domain Eukaryota; kingdom Metazoa; phylum Chordata; class Lepidosauria; order Squamata; family Eublepharidae; genus Eublepharis; species Eublepharis macularius. The sequence continues at coordinate 22,660,597 of NC_072801.1, forward strand.
TTGACAAAGCCTTCCGATCTCTTTTAAAACTTGGCTTCCTGGCTAACATTGCGACTCCATTCACATGCTCCTCCTTGTATAATTCTTCTCTTGCAGCTTGGCTCTGTGTATAGCCTAATTCTTTTTAAATGGAGATGCCAAGGATTGAACTTGGAATCTTCTGCATGCATCTTCTGAACCATAGTTACGTGCATGGCGACTGGGAATGACACGGTGGTACCAGGCAGCTGAGACTGTCGTGGGCTGAGCCAGCACAGTCTGGGCTGCCAGGCATGAGACGTGGTAGGCAAATGCACTTAGCTCAGAGGGAGTAGTCGAGAGCTGGTCCGAAGGTCAGGGGTGCCAGCAAAGCCAATAGTCAGGTCCGGTCCAGAGGTCAATTACCAATAAGTCCAAGGATACGACAAGGGCAAGGTCAACATGGTCCAGAAGTCACAGAAGGCAAAATGAGGCTCAAGGTAGTGGTCACAGCACCAGGAATAGTGACTTGTTGCTTCCACAGTTCTCCAGTGCTGGGCTTTATAGCCATGTGCTGATCACAGCCAGTGCTCGGGAGCTATCCTGATGCTACTCATTGTCACTATCCACAAGCAGCTGGCGTTCGCTTAGGAGGCGAGCACTGTGCCGTCTCTCCTGCAGTTCTACTTTTTGCTTCCGCCTGTGGCACTCTCTGGGTGTGGGTGAACCTGGGGAGTTGAAAGTCCCTGGCTGGGCCTCACCAGAGGTATTGGGGCTGGAGGGTGTTGGTGGCTCTGCGTCCCCTGCTGGCTGCTTCTGATTGCTGGCTTCTACTGAATCAGAGCTGGCTGCCTGAGGCTCCTCTTCTCCCAAGAAGTCCTCCTGGGCTACACCAGACTCCTCTTCTCTCGAGTAGTCCCCACTAGAACTCTGGCTGACCCATGACACCAATGATAGAAAATTATTGCCGCTTCCCTCAGCTGTACTTCCCTCCTGGCTGCTGTGTGCCTTGGATGCGTGGTATCTGTGACATTTCATGCACTCTGGGGATTGTAGTTCCCAGATTATCTGGCAGCCAGTGCTTGGCATTCTGGGAACCAGTTTTCCCAGAATGCACTGGGTGCCATGGACACTAGTGTTCTGTAAATCATATGAACTAGGAACCTGAGTGGTGTTACTAGCTTCAACTCTTGTTCCTAACATTTCATTTGGTTCCTGAGGGTCAGCCAAGGTGGTGTAGAGGAGGGATTCCCCAGCATGGTGCCCACAGGGACCCACAGGCTTAAAAAGGTTGGGGGGCCCTGGTGTAGGGGCTAGCTGGCCAGTTTGGTGTAGTGGTTAGGAGCGCAGGACTCTAATCTGGAGAACCGTGTTTGATTCCTCACTCCTCCGCTTGAAGCCAGCTGGGTGACTTTGGGTCAGTCACAGCTCTTCCAGAGCTCTCTCAGCCCCACCCACCTCACGGTGTTTTGTTGTGGGGATAATAATGACATACTTTGTAAACTGCTCTGAGTGGGTGTTAAGTCATCCTGAAGGGCAGTATATAAATTGAATATTGTTGTTGTTGTTGTTGATGATGATGATGATGATGATGATGATGATGATGATGATGATGATGATGATGTTGGTTAACTGAAGGGTTCAAATCCCCACTCACACATGAAGCTCACCAAAAGAGCTGCTGCAGTATAGTGGTTAAGTGGTTGGGCTGTAAATCAGCACTTTGCTGGTCTGAATCCCACTATTGCCATGAGGTAAGTAGGTGGTCCTTGGGTAAGCCACTCCTCCCAGCCCCAGTATTGTGGGGATAATAATAACACTGACTTTGTTCATCGCTCTGGGTGGGACACTAATCTGCCTTGAAGAGCAGTATATAAGCACAGTTGTTGTTACCAAGTAGCCATAGACCAGTCATTGTCTCTCAGCCTAACCTGCCACATAGGGGTGGGGCAACATCTGCGTCAGTGAGAAATGTGGGCTATAAACAAGCAAATAAAAATAAATAAATAATAATGCAATAGGGGACCATTTAGTGATGAAGTTGCAGAATCTCTATGTCAGGTGGAACAATCAGTTTTTTTAAAAAAAGGATTTATTATTTATCCGTTTTGAAAATATATATACTTCCTCCTCGGTCTGCTATATGTGAAAGCCATAAACCAAGCACCAGCCTGCATCTGCCATCCTTCAGGTTCTATGCCTGTTTTCCCACGTGCCAAATTATATATCACAACCTAGCCTTTTGTTATTCCTAATTGTAGAACAATACAATGCATTGTGCATTGTATTGAGTTTGTGGTGTCTTTGTGTTCTTTGAGATGATATCTCCATAATCCTACATTTTCTGCTTCTAAACACTCTTGATCTGGAGGCATTAAAAATATTGACACTTGCTCTTGGTTACTAAACTTGTTCTTCCTTGTGCCTTTCACTCACTACCAGCTGACTAAAGGCCTACTTTGTCCAATACTCTAACCCCAATAGCTGGCCAACTAGATTCCCCTAGGACTTTATCGAGTCCATTTTTATGTCACCCTTCCTTAGGCTTGTCAGGCCTCCTGCTGGCAAGCCCCATTGCCCATCACTGCTCAGAATTACTGCTCAGAATCAGCAATGTTGCTGATGTCGCTACATCACTTCTGGGCATAACCTGCAAGTGACAAAGGGTAGCTCTAGGAATGATAGGAAACTATGGTATTACCATAGAGTTTCTGGCAATCCCTAGAGCTACCCTTTTTTCCTCTTCTGGATTATACCCAGTAGTGATAGAGTGACTTTGATGGCATAGCCACCATGCCCCCTTGTCCCCTCCCCCAGCCCTGCCCTTCCTCCAAGGAGCTCATACATGGTTGTCCCTTTTTAACTTACCCTCATAACTATTGTGTGATGTATGTTATGTGGAGAGAGAATGAGTGGCCTGAGGTGTCACCCAGTGAGCGTCATGGCAGAGAGGGATCTGAAGTTGAACCCAAGTCTCCCAGATCTTAGTCCAATACTCTTAACCAGTGCACAACAGTAATATCACAAATAGGGAATAATGGTATCAGTGGTTTCCAGTTGTGTATGATCTTCAGCAGAATATGAAGGTCCTCTTTTTACATATGGGGGCCAACTGTGGAGAAGTTAGCTTGTAACACCTTGCTGAACCTGTGGGAACTGTGGAAATTTCTGAGAAAGGGCAGTAGGTGCCACCACAAAATGGTTGCCATGGGTATAGGCCAATCACAAAACAATGAGGAGTTTCACAGAATACTGGGAGTTTCCAAGCCAAGCATTGTCCTGTAATGGAGGCACTCTCTGCAGATGCGAAGGGGATGCCTCCTGGGATCTTCTGCAGCTCCTCCTGCACCAGAGTGATAGAGGAAAGCTGGGGCTGGCTCTTTGCTTTGGGGGAGTGAACAGTCTGTTGTCTAAAGGGAAGACCCACATGAAGACAACCACCTCCTTCACAGGAGGACATTTGGCTTGGCATCTCCCAACACTTTGTGATTGGCCCAAACACCTGCCACAACTGTTTTGTCATGGCAGTTACTACCTGTTCTCAACAAGGCAGGAGGCACCAGCTTCAGCCCTTGAATAGGAATTTATCTCAAAGACTGACAGAGATGTTAGGGGACTGCTGAACTAAAGGAACTGGAATCTATGGGGAACCAGGAGAGCCAGTTTGGTGTAGTGGTTAAGAGCACTGGACTCTGATCTAGAGAACTGAGTTTGATTCCTCACCCCTCCACTTGAAGCCAGCTGGGTGAACTTGGGTCAGCCACAGCTCTCTCAGAGCTCTCTCAGCCCCACCCACCTCACATGGGCCGTTCCACACTGCTTACCTTCCCTCAGAACGACCCAGAACATTGCACAAAAAATGAGGAAGATCGCGTTTTCTCGCATGAGAAAAAGCGATCTTCCATGGTTTTTGCACAATGTTCCAGGTCGTTCCGAGGGAAGGTAAGCCGTGTGGAAACAGCCCTGATGTTTGTTGTGGGGATAATAATGACGTACTTTGTAAACTGCTCTGAGTGGGCATTAAGTTGTCCTGAAGCATGGTATATAAATCGAATGTCGTTGATGTGTGTTGTTGTTGTTATTCACTGTACTTGGCGGGGGGGGGGCTCCAAAACACAAAATGGAACAATGGAGAATTCCACACACATAGGTTTTATTTCAGTAACCAGATCAGATTATTCAAGGCTGAAAAAATTCTGAAGAGAAATTCAGAGAAGGAGAATTTCAAAAGCCTTCTTAATCAGTAAAGCTCTACTCAGACATCTGGATTTGGGCAACTGGGAGAAACAAGAAGTCACGATCTGTGAACTTTACCAATGAGTCATGCTGCTGACTAAGATCAGCGAGCAAAGACTTGGCTCCATTTAGAGCGCTTTTCAAAAACGTTCTGGAAACCAGAAGGAGGCAAGCAGTGGCGGGGAGGGGAATATCACTTTTATCTGATGTGTGAAAATGCTGGCCAAGTTTTCCAAGCAACCTGAAAATATGGCCCACGTGTTCGCTGAGAAGGAAAGAAGTGCCATGAAAATGTAGAGACATGGTTATGTAAATATTTATAAGATGATACAATAACCTTTCTCTTGGTAGGAAACATGGGGCTCCCACACATCCCCTTCCCTCAAAAAATGTGAGGGGAGAGGGGGAACACGGCAAGAGGGGAGAACATTCCATTTCCACAAAGTGACAAAGTATAGCTCAAGGGACTGGAATGAAATGTTAGCATCCATCGAGGTTAAATTTGTGAAATGTTTTAACATCTCTGCAGGGCATGATACAGCAGTCTCATCCATATGGGAACCTGTGATTTTAGATTCACTAAAAGCTGATAAGCCAGTTAGCGAATTATTGAACGAGCTGATTCTGCATTCCATTTACCATATTTTTATTCCCCCCCTACCCTCCAGGGAGCTCAGGGGGGCTCACAACATCCATGTGAGGTAGGCTAGGTTGAAATTGACCACTGTGATATCACCCAGGGAGTGCACAGAGGTAACTAAGGGCTTTCCCACAAGCTCAACTTACTCCTGAGTTTCTTGGCAGTTGATCCACAAGCACTGGAATTGGTTTGTGCACGGGAGACCTCTTTTGTATGGGTTCCATGGGGCTCATTTAGGAAGCAAAAAAAACCTTTTTTCTTAAAGCTTTTAACAATTAGTACAATAGAACTAATTTTCTTTTCTTTAACTAAACTCATCAGTGCAACCATTCAGAACCTTTCAGCCAACAATGCCTTTGAAAAAGTCAGCAGTTCCACTTGTCAGATCCCACCAAGCGACAGAGTCCTTTGCCACAATCCTTCCAGTTTGAAACAACTCGAACGCAGGCTTCTGTCTTCTTCTTGGGGAATTACAGCCCTTATTTAAGGTGATAAGAGCACATTAATTATTACCAAGCTCCTGGGCAACCAGCTTCCTCCTCAGCTGGCTCTAGCTACTGACTCCGCCCTACTGGGCTAAACCAATTCGCTCATAGAGGTTATGTATGGTTCTACTTCCCTTTGCATTTGTACAGTTGACGAGTCAGCTTATTCATTCATTCATTCATTCATTCATTCATTCATTCATTCATTCATTCATTCATTCATTCATTCATTCATTTTATTGCTGTGCCTTAAATAATCAGGATTTTCAAGGGAGGACGCACTCATCATCAGTGGAGTCATCAATAGCGTCACAGCACACACACACCTTTTTATGTTTTACACATGCTGATATCAATCTATTGATATAATGGCTGGATGTTTTGAAAAAGCAAAAATGAACACACAATTAGGGATGAAGAGAAAAAACAGTGGGCTCCATTGACACTTGCGAGGCTGTCAGTGGGGAGAAATATAGCATCGGGGGGGGCGGAGTTCAGATGACAATTGGGGACAGTCAATGTAAGATGACACATCTCCATCCATCTATGAAATGCAGGCTTATGCCGCCTCAATGTGACTTGGGTTGTGCAGGAAACACAACCCCATTTCAACACCAGCTCAGTTTCTCTATTTGTACCAGGTTCTACAGCTCTGCTATTTTAAAGAGGAAGATACACTCCTTTTTTCTTTAAAAATGCTAACAAAGCAAGAAGACTGTTTTTTTAATAGAAAAAAGGAAAAGCTGTTGAAGGGTTAAACTCCTTCTCCCTTCCCCGCATGGTCCCCAGGCAAACTGAGGCCACACATTTGCATGGTATAGCTAGATGGACTCATATGAATTTTATCACGTGTTTGTGCACTGAGTTTCCTGGTTAGTGGGGATTTTGAGTGTGACTCCCCAGCCCCAAGATAATGGAGGCCCCCTCCCCCCAAAAACTGGCGATAGTGCTGCCCCTAGAAACTTTGGTGTAGAGAGAGTTGTGAATATTAGAGTACCTCTGATTAATAGGGTGACATATTTGTAGAAACCATTAACAATCATCAGTTGAGTTAAAGTGAATCCAGGTAGTTCCAACCTACCATGCTTTAGCATATGATCAGTCCTCTGTTATGTGAACTCCAGAATTCTGGTTCTAATCATTATCTTGTCTTATTACTAAATATCAAATATAACGTTCCCTGTAGCATAATATCCTCCTTCCTTCTTTCTTCTCACATTTGCTATCTCCCCCTCCCCCACCTCATTATTGTCATCTGCAAAATATTTCTTTTTCAGCATTGAATATTACCTTGTTGCAAATGATGGTTTTCTTAGGAAATCTGTCCTCTGGGGTTGTTAATTAAAATAGCGGCATGAATATTTGAACCAGCCTGAAAAAGCATCTTTAGTGGCCAGGCAATCTCAAGAAATGGCTCATGTTTCAATGAAAGAGCAGTATTTGACAATAGAGGAAGGGTCATTTCTAAATATTCCAGGGAGGTGGCAGTAATTTAATTTGGGAGGGAAACCCTCTAAGAATCAGATGAATAAAGGCTAAAAGAGGAAGTGACATATTCACCCCACCCTCTGTTCAATTTATTATCAGCACCATGGTACAATTTCACGAAGGCTAAGGGTTAAACTGAAAAGACATATACAGAAATGAGAAACACATCATCCTAGCAGAGGTTACTAGAGCATTCCTGTTACCAGAAACACTGGAGAAAATGGGTTGGATCCACCCACCCTGTTCGTTCGACCTCACTTAATTCCACTCTTTATTACAGCCCTATTCCAAAATGCTTCAATTCGTGCTGGCCATAAGGTCCCCAACATAGCCTTCTTAGAAATCAAAAGTGACTTCTTCTCCCTTTCTCGCCAGTTGAAAACATGGTTGACTCCAACCCAGTATGGTTCAAAGGAGGGATGCTTTCAGAAATTTAATTTGAATTTGGCTTGTCTGGTTGGTTACCATTTTTTGATCAGATTCTTTAATCACATTCCAGCATGTGATTGGGGTCATTTTCAGTTAACGTTATACTGGGAAACCATTCATGTGATGTCGTGGGGTTAGAGTGTTGGATCTGGGACACCCATCTTCAAGTCTCCACCTTCCCATGAAATTTGCTGGGTGACCTTGAAGCAATCTCTCCCACCTCCTCCATATCAACATTTTAAGTAGTCATATCTCAGACTTCCATATTGAAAATGTCACTCAACTTGCACGGTTTTGTCACAATTGTCTGGCTGAGGTCTCCTATAACCAGAGCATTCTTCAAAACAGGCAAAGAGGCACTTTTGCCTGCTGAGAATTAAAGAAATAATTACACAGATTTTCGATGTGATATTGTATTATGTCTTAATTAAACAGCAGCCATTAGAGGGCACGTATAAATTTGAAGATAGGCCCTTCATAGACAAGGAATAATTCACTTCTATACCAATAAAAATGCAAGCAAATGGGATCTCAGTTCTGTGCAGTCTGCTTGGGAAGCTTCCATGCAGACTTAGGGATTCCAGAGGCTGCACCTATATATTCAGTGTGTGTGTATCTCCGGTAGTTCTGCCTGTATCATCCCTGCAATCCAATTCACCCTCTATCCAGATGGTTTGGAGAGATGAGGATCCCTGACTGGCCAAGGCTGAGGATCCCTGATGGGTTAAGGACATCATCTGTGGCCTTTAAAAAGCAGTGGCATGGAAAGGGCAAGCCAGGCTTCTCTGTTCCCAAAGCAAGACAAGAGGATAAGAAAGCCCGTGCTGATTATTCTGGCAATGGAGGTGAGGCGAAGGACCCTTGATGCTCCATGTAATGAAAGAAAAAGGGATCTCCCAATAGGTATCTGAAGGCAACCACCAAGGAGGACTTCTTCTTTGCATTACTGCAATCTGAGGAGGTCAAGAGAGCCCCCAGATAGGAAGGTGGTATTGTAGGGAGGGGGTCTCAGATGTTTCACTAATGAGTTAGAAACCATAGACTTCATCATTATGTTGCCTTACATATTATCTGTTGCTTTAAATATGTACTCTTATATACGACTTCATGTTGTCTAATGTCAGTCCTAGAATCAATTGTGTTCTGTTTCAGCGATTCTTCAACCCCGTATTGGATCCTTGCTAATGCTATGTCTTTATAAACTTGTATTCATTTACCCTATGACATTGTTCATGGAAATGTCCTTGACACTGTATGGAAATGCCTGCCCTTGTCCTTGCTATTGATTGTACTAATCTCACACTATGTAATCCGCCTTGAGTCTCAGTGAGAAAGGCAGACTATAAATGACATAAATAAATAAATAAAATAAATAAATCTGTGTCCTGAGTACATGAGAAAGGAAAGAAGAACTGAGTGGACACCTATCCATTCTGGTCTATGTTGGAAGTGAAGAGTGGAGAAGAGTTGCTAGTGTAGTGCCGTGGCTGGAGTAACAGACTAGGATATGGGTCACCCAGGTTTGACCCATGTTCTGCCACAGAAGTTTGTTGGGTAACCTTTGGCCAGTCACAAACTAACCTATCTCACACAGTTATTGTGAGGAAAAACTCAAGGAGATGAGAACGATCTAAAACACTTAGGGTTCCCAATCGGGAGAAGGACAGGGTATAAATGAAGTAAAATTAAAAATAATTTTTAAAAATATACAGGCATACCTCTTCTGGGTCATTCTTTAAAGAATGTTTTCTGAGTCTTCTGTATGGTTAATTAGTGGCTGATTCCACATACATTGGATAATGCATTTTCAATGCACTTTATCAATCGTTTGAGGTGGATTTTTGTTCCGCACATGAAAAAATCCGTTCCAAATGATCTATAAAGAGGATTGGAAGTGCATTATCCAACATGTGCAGAATCAGCCAGTGTCAAAGATAGAGAGTGTACTTTCCCTCACTATGTTGCAAAGGTGTCTTAGAAACTTTCCACAAGGTCTAATGTCTTTTTTAAAGAAAAGCCAATCTTCTCTTTATCACAACTTGTCCTTTTGTCAAGCTTATTTGGTAAAGAGTTGCTTCTTGGGAAGGAGCTCCTCATGAGCTTGGATTCTGGCCCAGATCTGTTTTCTTGCTCTTTGGCCTGGGAGGACGTTGTCAAGATTCCAGTCGAGGAGGTGGATATACCTTTGAAAAAACAGAGCTGTCCCGCCATACAGTTTGGAGTGCAAACATGTATGCAATTAATGTCCAAACAGAGACGGAAGTGGGGGGTGGAGGTCATTGCAGAAAAAATAAAAGCCTCTTCAATTCACAGAGAATAGAATGCAATATGTGTGAAGGCTTTTGAAGGTGTTAGGGTTTGTTTTCCTTTCATTTTCTTGTAACATATATTGGTTTTGATTCTAGTGAAAAAGGAAGTCGCCTTTGTTTACTCAAGGGCATCTTTTCATATGTACAACATTTTAGGTTTTCACCATATTGTTTTAAGCATGCTGTCAACAGCCCTTCAATTGTTGGCCTCAGAGGGGAAAGGCCTGGTCTCTGACTGGCACCTTAAGTACACCCGATGCTCAGGCTATGTAGCATTAAAGACTAGTTCACAAGTGTAGTGTAGTGGTTATAGTTTCACTCTAGGATCCGGAGGACTCCATTTAAATCTCACTCTGTCCTGGAAGCTCGCTGGGTGACCTTGGGCCAGTCCAGGGCTTTTTTTTCAGCAGGAATGCGGGGGAACGGAGTTCCGGAACCTCTTGAAAATGGTCACATGGCTGGTGGCCCCGCCCCCTAATCTCCAGACAGAGGGGAGTTGAGATTGCCCTCCGCGTTGCACGGAGGGCAATCTCAGCTCCCCTCTGTCTGGAGATCAGGTGGCGGGGCCATGTGACCATTTTCTCCGAGGGCAGCCCACTGAGTTCCACCACCTCTTTTCCCAGAAAAAAAGCCCTGGGCCAGTCACTCACTTTTAGCCTACCCTTACCTCACCAGGTTGTTGTTATGAGGAGAAAATGGAGGAAAGAAGAACAACATTGTAAGATGCTTTGGGCCCACATCTGGGAGAAAGCTCAGGCATAAATCACTAAATGCTCACTGGTAGTCATTCCATTTTTAGAACCAGCCACACTAAAATGGGGGGGAAAGGAACAGTGTTCTTAATAAGCCCTAATTTCGCCTATTTTCTGAATATTCTTTATTTCACAGAGGCACTTGGGAGAAAAAACTCTACCAAACACTGCAGATAAATCCCTAGTATTTCTTGAGCAAATGGAAGCATCAAACCCAGGAGGCCAAGGGCTTGTCACATTGAGGAAGAAACCTGAGCTTTGTTTTGAGACAGTTGTCTCAAAATATGCCACTGGTAGGGCGGGGCTGGCTCTCTGGGCATGCTGAGAATAACATCACTTCTTTCTTCAGTGAACTGGGAGATGCTCCACACATTTGACTGGTATGCGATGAGAGAATTTCTTTCAGAACTGGGATATTCTGGATTGCTAGAAGGCAACGGAACATCACCTATGTACAGAGAGCTCCATGGACATCCATTTCTATATATTCCGTTTACTGAAATTTTCAAATATCATGAATATATAGATAATAACCAAACCACAAAAGAATGAATCAATGTGGAAAAGGGTAGCTGAGCATGGTCATAAACCAAATGTGTAGCATGATATAAAACTGCCCACGAAGTACCCAAATGAGAATGACAAAAACCAGGTGCTTCTGGTCCCAAATGTAACTTAAAGTATGTCCATCTTAACCACATTCATTGCACACGTGGCTCAGTTGCTTGTTGTTTTTAATTTCCTCTTCTTATGCTTATTTTTGACATTTTTTTTTAAAAAAACTACTTAATAGTTTTATCTGTCAGTGAGCTGCATTTTAAGCTCTTTTTTTAAAGGGGGGGACATAAATCTTTTAATGAAACATAAATGACTTTTGCTGTTCTTGTATGGAACTTTAGTCCGCCGAGGTGTTTCCATGGATTTCTGCCCACGAAATAGGTGGTGGCTTTCTCATTTCCCTCCTTACCCTGCCGCCTCAAATGCCCCCAAAATCAGTTCCTGGAGGACCCAAGGTTGGAAATCCATTCACGGAAACTCTCTGGTAGATCCAAGCCTGGATCTCATCATGCCATTCACTCAGGTAATCACTACGGAAAGAAAAGGTAAACCAAGTCATTTGGAAAGAGTTCTAGCCTAGATGCACCAATGGAGCTTTAGATTCCACATGCCCATGCTACAAGCTTGAGTGAGGCTTCTGCACATTCTTCTCATCTGTATTTATCCCTGGATTTTAGATTTCCAATTTACCTGTTCATGTTTCCAATATAGAACTGGCAAATTAATAACCCTTTCTTGTTGTGTTTTATGTTTCTGAATTTTGTACTGTGCATGTGAGGTTTGTCCCAACTCAGGAGTTCCTTCAAATCCCCCCATATTACAAACGTAATTATTTATTTATTTATTTATTTTTAAATCCTGTCCTTCTTCCAAAGAGCTTATTATGACTCTCTCTTCCATTTTACCCTCACAACAACCCTGTGAGGTAGGTTAGGCTGGGAGAGAACAAGTGGCCCAACGTCACAAACTTAACTTCAGGGCGGAGTGGAGATTTGAACCTGGATCTCTCAATTCCTAGTTCAGCACTCAATACTACTACTACTGCTACTACTACTACTGCTACTACTACTACTACTACTACTACTACTACTACTAATAATAATAATAATAATAATAATACCCACAACAACCAATAATAATAATAATTTTAAAAAACATTCAATTTATATACCACCCTTCAGGACAACTTAACGCCCACTCAGAGTGGTTTACAAAGTATGTCATTATTATCCCCACAACAATAATCACTCTGTGAGGTGGGTGGGGCTGAGAGAGCTCTAGAAGCTGTGACTGACCCAAGGTCACCCAGCTGGCTTCAAGCAGAGGAGCGAGGAATCAAACCCGGTTCTCCAGATTAGAGTCCTGCGCTCTTAACCACTACACCAAACTAGCTTTTTAATCGCTACGCCACATATGCTAAACTAGTTTCAAATCAGTTTCAGTTTTAGAGTGCAGGCCCTTCTGTAGGTTGGAAGAGAGATTTGTTGTCAGAATCTGGTTGATTTCCAAGGGTCCCCTACCTTGCCAGAATTCACATCTGGTCTGCAGGAAAAACCTATTCCAGAGGGGAAAAAAATAAATGTTCCAATTCAATTTGCAAGTTGCGACAAATTATAATGTTGGAGAACCAAAAATATCTTTTTTTCCCCTCCCGTTGTAAATGTAGCTTTACTAACTTGTCAATGGCTATTCTGATTTAGCCAAAAATTCTTGGCCGAGAAACCATACTTATATTATGGAATAGGGTCTCTTTGCATTTCTGCAAGCCCAATACCCCCACAAACTTGGGATCCTGAGAACAAAACTAAATGGTTCCTTCCCTCTTACCTATTAACATGGACCAGAATCCATTGCAGAGGTCTCCAACATGAGTCCCATTGGAATGAGCAGCATCGCATTGCCCAGAAGTCTTCCCAGATGGATTCTGCCACCCCACTGGGATCCCATATTCCTCCTAGAATGGCAGCCTTTCTAGTCCTCCTGTTCCTATTGCTGGATCCACTTTATATGGGCAATGGTTTCCAAAGTTTTTGCCTACAGGAGACCACCTCTGTATCAACCTATTGACCCAGAACTTAGATGTCTCTGTTAATGCTTCTCACAAATGCATTGTAAAGGATGCTGGGGAGGGGCCATGGCTCTATGGAAGAGCATCTGTCTAGTCAAAATGTCAGGTCTTGCTGGATACGTCTCTTTACTGCATCACTCCAATGTATGAGTTAAAAATGTGTATTAGAGTAAATACCAGTATCAAGATGCTGTAACAAGGGAATTGACTGGAATGCCTAAAGGGGGTAAAGCAAATTCAATTATAGGTCAGTGTCTCCCCCCCCCCTCCCAAGTAGGAAGGAGAGGCAGTTAGGAGTTTTGGCGCACATCGCCTGGGAATAAGGGAGGGGGGAAAGAAGAGCTCAGTTCAGTCTCTGTAGTAAATCCAAGATCACATTCCCAGGCTTCTGCAGGAACTCGTAATCAAAATACCTTGCCTGGAAGATAAGCAGTAAGCAACAAGACTACACAACTCTGGTTCTACTCTGCACATACTCAGAGGCACTGAAGCAAAATACAGATGATGCATGATGCATGGCAGATATGCTGAAAGCCTATCTGACAATCTGCTCAGCATGCAGAAAGTCTAGGTTCAATAATCTCTAGCATCTTCAGTTAAAAAGGACCAGGCAGTAGATTATGTGAAAAACTTTTTCCTGAGACCTTGGAAAGCTGTTGCCAGGCTGAGACTGAGGGTCTTACCACACAAGACAAAATACACTCAAATTACACGGGTAATTTGAGTGTATTTTGTCTCGTGTGGTTTGACCCTGATGGACCCAGTATAAGGTAGCTTCGTGTGTTCATATATTCCATGGGACAATCTCAGTGTACTTTGGGTATATTCAGCCACATCTGCGACCATGCTTGTCTTGAGGTAGTGCACTAGAATGAGTCCCAACACCACAGGCAGACAGTAATGTGGTTCATTAATGGTTACCCCAGATACCACAGTAGGGTAGAGAAGGAAGCCCATTTTCAGTGGTAGCCACCAGAAAGTAGTGGTGGTGGACGCAGGGGAGAACATCATGTACTGTGTGGTTGCTGGCTGGACAGCAACCACCATGGATGACATCAACCTATTCCAGTTGCTAGCCAGCCATCAACCACACACATGCATGATGTTTCTGCTGGCCAACAGCTACGAGTAAGGATGGACTTCATCTTTCTTTTTTGATCACCTCACCATAACAGTAGGTGGCTTCTGCCAGAGATCCATTACATGTCCCCCCGCCCCCCGCTACCCAACACACAGCACCACAACAAAGGGAAGGCCATTTCCACACGTCTTTACCGTTGCGCAAAATCGCGAAAAGCTCATGGAATGAAGGCATCTACATAGCACGATTTCCCATCATTACTGTTTCGTGGCACGATGACATCAGAAATCATGCCATGAAGACACTGTTGTTCCATGAGATTTTTGTGATTTTGCACATCGGTAAAGACGTGTGGAAATGGTCAAATATTGGAAGTAAGGGACAATCCAGGAAGCTTGTCCATACGGCTCCTGATCAAAACAAAAAGCTCAACGAGCTTCTGGGTAACCACAATATTCTCTAAGACTCTACTTCAAAGTTATGATTATGGATTATGGATTGACTTGCCTTGTTATCTTTTTATTCTCCCTCTTGCAGACCGCCTTTGCTATTTTTCAAACCTAAAGGGTAGGAAGAAGAAGGTGAGAAGAGTAAGAAAACCTTCCCTCCCCCGACATTGAAATAGTAATTCTACATGATGGAAACAGTGGAGGGGGTGGGGGAAATATATCCAGAGCTGAAGAATTTCTGATGCTAGGATAAGTCTAGGATCTTTGTTCAGAATATAAATGGATACATTAAGGAGTGCTTGCAGCAACTCACTGCCTTTAAAGAAGTAGCCAAGAACGAGAAAGCCAGCTTCATAAAATGACATCCATTGTGTAAGCTACTCAGAAAACATTGGACTCTCTCTCCTTCTGTGTGTGTGTGTGTGTGTGCCAGTTTGTTCTTAAAATAGCTGGAAAATTGGTCGGCTGTAGTCCAAGAAGTCACATTTTGGCTACATGGCATCCATTCTGCATGGTAGGGTTATATAAAATAAAGTTTCAGCATTCATAAACTCTAGGCTTTGGGGATTCATTCTCTTCTAGAGCCTGAGAAACATGTATGGACTGGGAATATACTGGAAAAGAAAAGTGAATCCCATCAGAAAAGGTTCAGGGTTAGATGGAATGCTGGGGCAAATAAGGAAGCAGAAACAGCTGCAACCACATTGGTTAATATAGGGTCAGACTATCAGGGTTACAAGGAAATAGGGTTGCAAGAGCCAAAGCCAAAACTGAGAGCGACAGCTTTTCAAAAAGAACGTCAAAAGGTGCCTTGCTGGATTAAACCAGTGGTCCACCTAGTCCAGCATTACGTTTCACCCTGTTGCTGATCAGTCACCCTTGAGAGCAAACAAATAGGGCATCAAAGCATAAGAAGAGCCCTGGCGGATCAGACCATCTAATCCAGGATCCTTCCTCTTACTATTGCCATTCAGTTGTCCAGGAGAGCCAATGAACTGGGAATAGAGGCCAAGACCTTCCCCTGACGTTGCCTCTTTGCGCTAGTATTCAGAGATGTTCTGCTTGTAGATGCAGAGATTCCATTGAGACATCATGCCCCCTAGACCTGGATAACACTTCAATATGAAGAAATTAGCAGATGGTAATGTGAAAATCTTCATTGGCTGTCTTCAGCACTTCTGGCATCTGTTAAAGATATCCAAGAAGACCAACATTTCACTGGTGAGTTGAGAACAGCTCATCTGTGCATACGTAACCTTCTGAACCACCTACACAAGGCTTACCAAAGACAGGATTCAAACATATGCAGTATAGTTTTTATTTGCAATTTATATTATATTTATACATATGGAGGAGAGTGCCCTCAAGTCACAGCTGACTTATGGCAATCCCTGGTAAGGGTTTTCATGGCAAGAGACTAACAGAGGTGGTTTGCCATTGCCTGCCTCTGCAACCCTGGTATTCACTGGAGGTTTCTCATCCAATTACCAACCAAGGCCAACCTTGTCCATTTCCCCATTACTCACCTTCATCCGGAATGCTGTGGAACGTTGCGGAAAAAAACGCGGAAGATAGCATCTTCTCGTGCAACTTTTGCATGACATCATGCGAGAAGATGCAAAACTCGCACAAGAAGACGCTATCTTCCATGTTTTTTTTGCGACGTTCCGCAGCATTCCAGATGAAGGTGAGTAGTGTGGAAATGGCCCCTGTCCTTTTTATAACTTGTTTTTAGAGGAGGATAGATATGGATAACGGGTTTTGGAACATCAGTTTGGCACTGATAGCCTCCCCCCTTCTCCCTCCCCCACTGCGTTCCCTCAAATCTGAGAGCTAAGAATTTTAGAGACAAATCTTGTAAGAAGTGACATCAACAGCCCACTTCATTTGCAGGAAATATACCAGCAGGAGTCACCACCAAGGCAGTGAAGGGGATTATCATGAAAATCGTTGGAATGAAAAAAGAGTGGAGAGTCCCAGCAGTTGAAAAGGATATAAACCTTGTGGGATGTGATGTAATGCACATAAGATGCCAGAGACAGTGTGGGGGAGAGAACAACGGCTGTCACAAGGAATTATTTGACGATGTGATGATGGCTTTGTGCGTTTTTAAGTATGATATATGGCAGTCACTAGGAATTTTTTGAAAATCTAGGGAAAGTCCTATATATATATCTCGAAATAAATATTTTAAATAATTCCTAGTGACTGCCATATACCATCTTTAAAAACACACACCCAAAGCCATTATCAGCAACGCACTGTGTTTTCTGACCATGCTGTGAAGTTTGGCTATGGTACAGAAAATGGGTCATTCGTACTGGTAGGAGGCACCCAGGATGGTGGGGGCCACACTTAATGATACCAAGGAGAACGGGCTATCTCCTAGAAACACATTGGCGGTGTTATTATTGTTAAGGTGGAATTGCAATTCCCATTCCAAGTTCCAGAAGCAATAAAAAATCCAACCGCTTACTCATTTGACTGCTCTGGCGCATGAGCTAGATTGATTTTTCAGCCCATGATGAGATGTGGATGAAAAATGACTTGCCTCTAATGAACAATCAGAGGATCCCTTGGTTAGGTAGGGCCTTACGTGGCAAATGAAGCTCAACACGTGAGCAGGGAGGGTTTCCTATTGTGCGTCTTGGCGGTCAGTCAGGAGAGTTTGCTCCAAGCTTAGAAAATGGTCAGACAAGACCACAGTTGCAATCCCATCTCTGGATCCATGTAAGCTGGAGCACAGACAGAGTCCTGGGACTGAAACAGGGAGTTTCAAGAGGAAAAGGCATGGATGAGAAATTCTAAATCATCTCTTACATGCGTATTTATTTACCTGTTTGAAATATTTACGTGCCATCTTGTCTCTTTAAGGTCAAGCAACCAGTAAGTGATGTCGCATTACAGATATGGATTGCAATTGGCTGGCCCCAGAGAGGAGTCTTAATGCCACATTTTCTACTAGATGAAACTTCCAAGATGTTTTCATAAGCAGGAGAGCAGGGATATACCTCATCCAGCATCCTTTGGCCAACCAGTTGCCCGGGGGGGGGGGACAACAAGGTATAGAGGCCCCAATGTTGCCTACTAGCACTGGGGTTCTAAGGTTGACAGCCTCTGCATATGGAGGGTCCTTTTGGCAACATGGTTAGTAGCCATTGATGGACCTATTCTGCTCCAAAGGCAACCCAATATAGAGCACACTGCAGTAGTCAGGCCTGGGGGTTATGGTAGCATGGATCAGGTTCTGGTAGCATCAAATATACACACAGCCTAATCAAGCATAGATACTAGGTTGGATCCAAGCAAGATTTCCGCTTGCTCTTGTTCAATTCCCCTCCTCATTTCAGACTCTGCCCCCCCTTGGCTTTTGTCCACATGGGTCCCAAGATCCCCAGCATAGCCTATTAGGTGGTCTAAGAAGACCCCACCCCCTTCTTTGCCAAAGGAAAAGCTGATTGGATCCAACTTCTTGTGCTTTCTGAGTAAAAATAAAAAACTAACAAACAGACATACACACAAGCATGCAAAACCGCCTAAAAATAATGGATCTGATACAGTGATTATGGAGACAAAGACAAAACCTTTGGTAGAGCATTCAAGTCTAGAAAGTGATTCCCCTATGCTCTCATTAATTTAGCCATTAATGACTAGGAAAGCTGATCACCCCTTCAGGTAAGAAATCATACATTTCCCTTTCAAAAAAGGTCCAACTTTCTTTCATGTTTCCAACCAGCACATGTGCCCCATCGTTAATATGTATTTACAGTGCACAGAACAGCCTGAAGTACTTCGGTTGCCCGAGGACAGGTGTTGACATCACAGCAACCAACCCAATGATTGGCACTAATTGTGAGCACACTTGGCAGTTTTCAGCAAAAGGGCTAAACAGGGAATGATTTGGAAGACATCCAGCAAGAGTCCCTCAAGGTCAGGACAGGCAATGATAGGTACAGGCAAGCCTAGGCTGATGGCATCCATACTGATGCTCATACACACATAGATATTTTTTTAGAAGCTGCTGAATTATTCGTTTGTTTTAAAAAATTGTATATGTCGCTTTCCTGCCCCACAGGTCATCTAGGGAGGCTTCCAGATCATAAACCCAAGAATAAAAAGCCAATACAAAACCCCACTGATCAACAGCAAAGAAATAAAATAAAATAAAAACAACAACATTAAATCAACAATAATAACAACTGGTGCTGTACAAGCACGTCTTTTTCTTTCTTTTTGTTTTTGCACATGTTTTGTTGGGTACTTTTTAGGGCACGTATAGAGGTAAGTATTTTAAAATCAACTTTACTGTCAAATGTCATTATTTTGGTCGGGGTATCAGGGAGAGAAATTTCATCTAGAGAGCCAAGAAACTGTTAAAGAAACTTCCAACTTTTAAATCGAACCAGAGAGTCACAAAATTTGGTAACATACCTAATAACAAGGAAATAAATAAAATATAGCAGCACCTTCCTTTTCTCCATGCCCAACAAAATTTACAGTGCCTTAGGAGGTTGAAACTCAGTTTAGGATGGAACGGTTAATTACCAAAGGCAGGACAAATTTTGCGTGGTGCCTAAAAGATAAGATGGCACTGGGCAGACATTCCTCAGAAGTAAGTTCCATAGGGCAGGCTGCAACCACAGAATCTGGGGTTAGTTGTAACTTGGTGGAACCCCTTTGAGGCAGTCATGGAGGAATGGTTTCCCTCTTCCTCCATCTGCTGTTTCAGGGCCTTATCTTTCACAAGTTGAAGCCAGGGGGGAGAGAATTGGTCAGGACCACGGCTAGCTCCCTGTGAGGGATACATGGGCATTGGCTATAGGGGGGTCAGCAACCTATAGCTGTGGAAGCCTGATGTGGCTCTTGGAAAAAAGAAAAGGCAATCTTTAAATTAAAGATTATTGGAAGGGTAGCTGATATGCTAGAATAACCAGTAAGTGAACGGAGATGCAGGGAAAGATCTTTATGGGACTCAAGGGCTTCTTAGAGACCCTTTGCAGAAAGGGCAATGATAGAGGTTGAGCTGTTGCCAGTCATCTGAGTGCAAACAATGCGCAGATGTATGCCAGGGTACGGAAACAATTGTGTGGGGTGCTCCTGTATATGATGCATGCCACTTCCTTGTAAAGGACTTGCAACCACCAGGTTTAGGGCTGCGGAACTACGTTCACTTTCAGTAAAATGTCATATATTTTCAGTTACCCAAAATGAGTTTTCTTATACCAGCTCTTTGTCGGTCTCTTGTTCCGTATTTTCTGACATTGTTTGGCTGCTGTTGCTGACTCCTGACTTCGAGTGTTGCTCAAGTGCTAGTTTAGAAATAAATGGGAGCTGTAGTAGCCCAGCACTGTAGCATATCGTCTGTGATACAAGGGCATGAGCGGGGTGCTCATGCCCTTGTGGAGGCGAGTGGAAGCATGCTTCCTGAGACTGCAAAATTTGGCATGATAGAAGAAGAAGGCTCTCTGGAGCTGGGGATGGCTCCAAGAGGGAACCAGAATTTAACAAAGCGGGCAGGGCTATTTGCTCAGGTGAGAGAGAGATTCCCTTGGGGCTCTTCCTGTTATTCTATGGGGCGGTCTCTAGGTATGGCTCAGTGACTGCCTCCTGGTTTGACTTCCAGGTCCAGGCCTTCTCCTCCTCATCCAATATATGGACTATCCCTTTGATAGGAAAAGGACTGTTGGGCAAGGGGGGTGTCATCAAATCACAATGGAGCTCTATGGATAGTGGTTTCAATGCAAATGAAAATCTGAAAGTGTTTCTTGGGGAGAACAAATGCCCAGCGGACCCTCCTGTGAAAATGCCAGGTCAGCTTAATTGTTATAGATCAGAATTGCATGTTTCCAATCCCTCTTTATTTGTTTTAATGTTGACCCTGCATGGTGCTCAACCACATGGTGATTGCCCTATTGCCCGCCGCAGTCTCTGGAACCACTTTCCCCGATGACTTGGAAGTCATAAACCAATCATTGTGAACACTTAAGCATGGCAGCTGTGGCTTATTTTGATGCCTAGCTGGAGCTTCTGTACCTGGAGGCTTTCGTACCCAAGGCCAGGCAGAATTCAGCATGCCGGACCTTTGCACATGATGCTCTGGGAGAGGCTTTTTGAGTGCTCCAAATGCTGGGCTCAGTGTCCTGGTGTGTTGCCGTCTGTCTGCGGTAACAGCCCACATGTGACCAGCCCAGCATGCAGGGCTAACGGCTAGATTTATCAGGAGCAGGTGACCTATCAGGTCGGTGGCCGTATTAATTGACGCTTCGGATTCCCAGCACCCAGTCTTCCAACTGCAGAGCAACCTTATCACGCTTAATGGAACGGCTTAAGTGAACACAGCATATGGACTGTGGCTTCAATAAACTTTGCCATATCGGACCGCTTTGTTTAGTTCTTGATTGAGTTGCAAATCCGGAACCATTAAAATCAATGCATGGCCACGGACTTCGAGGAGATATAGATCGGATGATGACATGATTCCCAGAGGCTCAGACTGCATAGCGGAAGGGATTGCATCTTCCAGCTGCTTTCAGGGAGGGCGAGCTGCTTGGAACACCCAATAAACAATGTACTAGGATTTGTGTTGTAGAAATCTGGAACCAACCAGAAATCTGAAAAATGAACTGAAGCAAAGCATAGCACGGGGCATTAAATAATGCAGAAGTTACCTAGTATGATGCTACTTGCAGCTGTTCTGTGTGTGATAGCTGTGGTGGGGCGGTAGCAAGGATCAGGCATTGGCTCCGTGGCACAACTGGAAGCAAACATGGCTGGGCTTGCAAGTGGTGCCCAGCATCCTATCACACATATAGCTAGAAATATAGGCAAGCTGTTGCTGGATTTAACCAAGAAGATCATAGAAGATGCCTTTACACACTGAAACAGGGCTAGCCTGGCTCTTCAGCTAGACATGCCAAGAAGGGAGTCCAAATAGAACAATCTTGGAGGAAGATATGAAACAGAGGAGTGACACAGCGCCTCTCTACATAACATGTGAAGAACACGTGTCAAGAGATGCAATGTTATCCGGGAAGGGTAGTTTTAAAAGACAGAGCCGGCGGCAGGGCAAAGGCTTTGCTATACGCTTGAGCCATGTGAATGGGCTGTGAAATGCCAGAAGGGAAACTTCAGCCCATTAGAACCTTTCCAGGTCCAAGCCCAGCTCTGGAAGGCAGTTCCAGCCCATTCCCATTCCTGGCTGCCCTCTGGTTGTGATCCCACACAGTTTTGGACTGGAGATGTGAAATTGATAGAGCCTTTGGGGAGGCAAAGATGAAATTAACAAACCCTCTGAGGAGCGATCTCTGCTGGCTCTATCTTTTTAAACTATGCTTCCTGGCTTATATTGCATCTCCCTACACTTTTTTCATTTTCAAATTCCTTTATTGACATTATTAAAAAGTTAATAATATAGAGATTGCAATAGATAATTCAATTTACAAGAATATCAATGCAATATAATAATTCCCTACACTTGATGAGCACATGAGAGACTCTCAGTTATATAGCCTTATGTTGATTAAAAGAGATATTTAACCCATATCAATAAGATACTATGTGTTGAGATCCAGGTTCAGAGAGCATCTGTGAATGACAGGAATGTTTGAGTTCACAGAAGCTGAAGGTACAGTTCAAGGATGGGTGTATTGGCTGAGGGTCAAAAGATAATAATATGAGTGAGAAACATGAAATCGCTAGTTTTACATAGACTTTGTTAAGATAACATGTAGCAAAAACGAACTAACAAATTTTATATAATTTAAGAAGAGGTTTCCAGTACAGATAATCTTGTCTGGTGTTTGAAGTTGTAAGATAATTAGTTAGCCAAGAAAGTGACCCTCTTCAAAATGACACCGTTACTGTAAGGAGATGGTACTGAAACCCTGTAAATAGGAGAAGCTGAATTAATTGGGAGCTTTTCCCTAGAAGGGGCTCCTTGCCTGTGACCTGCTGATCTTTGGGTAAGATACTTTCTCGGACTCATGTAATTGCTCTCCTTTAATGATCTATGTAGTTATAATGGATGGTATGATTTTCTATTGATGGAGCTAATATTAGGAAAGCTGAATGCTCATATTTTAATAATAAAAGCTTAGGAGGGAAGCAGAGATTCTGTCATTGTATTAACTTACGTACAATACCCAGTAATGAACCTAAAACATTATTTGTGGTGTACCTCTTGCCAGAAGTTAAATGATTTGATCTAGGAACTCTAACTAGATGCTTAAGGCTTCTTAAATGCACACCTGTATCTGAATCAACCCTGACCAGAGTTATCCAGAACAATACACTGATGGAAAACCCACCTCCACTCCACCGTCAGGGAATGAGCTGTCAAATTCCACAAGCGGGGACTCACAAACACTTCCAGGGGACATCTCATTTCCCCCCTTCCCCACAATGTCCTCTTCCCCTTCCTTGCCACACCATATCCTCTGCTCCTTTTCCTGCCTCCTTCTTTCCTTCCCACCTACCTTTGTCTGCCCCCCTGCCTTTACCCTTCTCTCCTGCCACCAGCAGCCCAGTTGCATGATGCCAGCTGAGCCAGGCCCAGTTGCATGGTGAGGAACCTGCAAGGATTTGTGCAGGGCAGGGCCGGATCGAGGGGGGCATGGGGGTAGTCTGCCCCCGGCGCCGCCAGGGAGGGGGCAGGGGGAGCAGCTGCCGGGAGCAGCTGCCATGAGTGCGCAGGCAGCCTCCCAGTCCCCCACGCTGCCTTTTGCCTGCCCCGCCGGACAGGGGGCAGCCAGCCACCCCCTGTCATGCAAGGAGGCGAACAGCACGGGCGGCTTCCCAGCCCCGCACGCTGCCTTTCACCAGTGCACCGCGTGGGCAGCACACTCCGCCCTGCATGATGACATCACTTCTGTGACATCATCACGCAGTGCCAGAAGCATGCAAGGGATCGGACTAGGGTTGCCCTGGGCACCAGCAACCCTTGATCTGGCCCTGGTGCAGGGTACTGCACTTTTCCCTGTATCCTCTTCCCCAAACTATTTCATCTTTCTTCCACATGCTTACCTTTCCCTACATCCTTCTTTCTGTCAAACCCAGTAAACAACTTAACTTTTATCTGCCCTTCATCTTCACTTATATTTCTTAATTTACTTTATTTACATACTGCCATTCTCCACAATAGGAATCCAAGCAACTTATATCATTCTCCTTGCTTCCATGTTATCCTTACAACAACCCTGAGAGGTAGGTTAGGCTGCAAGTGTGTGAGTAAATCAAAGTCACCCTGTGAGCTTTTACAGCAGAATGGCAATTTGAACCTGGGTCTCCCAGATCCTGCTTTGAAACTCTAACCACTACACTACATTGGCTTTTCAGGGGAGCTCTGTTGAATAGCAGCAAGCAGCTGGGCCTGGGTGACTCATTCAAGTTATGTTGTATCAAGTGGCCCAATGGTTCCTTCTGGGCCTGGTCCCAATGAGTTCTCTCTCAAAGGCCAAAACAGCTGTGGAAAGGACCTTGGCCCCCTCCCCCGGAATACTGACTAAACTGTTATGGTTGCTTAGCAACAGCCACTGACGGCATCTGGTTAAAGCTACGGGTGATCCTCTAACACACCCTCCCCCCAGTGTACTTCCTTTCTGATTTCAGATTTTCCTGAAAAACTGGGTCATTTTTAGGTGTGTAGGAAGATCTGTCTTGTCCATTCATGGCTCCAACCTCCAGATTTAAGTATCCTCAGATCAGGGCCACTTGGCTATTAGTATTTAAGATGCTTTTAGGCTACAAATCCTAAACCAACTTGCTAAAATATTCTGTTGCACTCAGCAAGATGTTCTGTCTTTCAGATTTCTGCTTGTTTTCAAATTGCTGCATGCAATCCATACCTTCTTGTAGCATTTATTGAATGTCCCAGCTGTGGATTGTATTGTCTTACAATGTGTAATCTCCCTTGAGTCACAGAGAAAAGGTGGGCTATAAATCACATAAAGAAACCAACAACCCTTCTGTGACATCACAGCATCTTAAGCAATCACTACCAGAGGCATTGCAGATGACTACTATCAAGCCATTCTGTCAATTTCTGTGTAATTTCTTCTAAATAGACTTTCCACATGGAAGTAGTGATCTGGAAAGAGTTTGGGGTGCTCGCATATGCAATAGACATGCCTGCTGCCTCTGCATCATTTAACGCTGGGTTAATCGTTTTAATCAGAAAAGCCCCAAAAAGCCTGCCAGAAGGCTTTCTGAGAAAGATGAAATTCTTCCTGGTGCTCCTTGACCTGCTATCTTTGGAGGGCTTCTTAAGTCACAGTGAGTGGCCCTGGCACTATGGCACCTAAGCAGGGCTTTTTTTCAGCCAGAATGTGGTGGAACGGAGTTCCAGCACCTCTTGAAAATGGTCACATGGCCGGTGGCCCCGCCCCCTGATCTCCAGACAGAGGGGAGCTTAGATTGCCCTCTGCACCGAGCGGCGTGGAGGGCAATCTCAACTCCTCTCTGTCTGGCTATCAGGGGGCGGGGCCACCAGCCATGTGACCATTTTCAATGAGGGCAATTTAAACTTTAAAAAACTCCCCCCCAAAGTGATGTCATTGTGCGGTCCTGAGTTCCACCACCTCTTTTCCCAAAAATAAAAAGCCCTGCACCTAAGAAAAAGACAGCAGCAGCAGAAGGCCACGGAATGGACATCAACCAGTTCCACATGCCTGGGATCGCCTCCTGACTCTCCTTTAATAATTGTTTTTTCTTTACAAATTTCCCCCTAATTTGCATAGCATGAGCCTTTGCCGCAGTCAGGGCTCAGAAGATGAAAGAGACCCCCTCCCTCCTCATATCCATGCGTGCATGCCCACATGGATGTTGTCAGCCTTTCCTTGCATTGTGTGTAAGAAAAAAACACAGAAAGGGATGCCAATGGTGATGCTGGCACTGATGGCACCACGTTGTCTACTGTGCCTCTCCCCAGTGCAAAGCAAACCTTTGATCCCTAAAAGCCACTTAATGCTGATGCCATTGCCCTGGGAACACTGAAGAAAAACTGCACTCATGCACACCACGCACATCCCTTTCCTACCAAAGGAGTTAATGGTAGGGTTCAGTATCTCCCTTTTAAAGCCAACTGGTTGCATGATGAGTGTAGACAGACTTATGCTAAGGAAAGTAAGATGAGGCAGGACAACCCCCCTTGCCAGTCCTGCCTGCATGGCCTCTGTACGGTAAGGAACAATACAAAATACACAAACTTTTCAGTGGAGTGGGGAGGAGTTGTTACGGCCTCATTTCCCAGATTTGGTTCAGCATTCGGGAAGCCGCTTTAATGAACTGAGCCAGTGATTTCTGTGTGCAGTTTTGGCTCGGTTTTTTCGTTATGCACACCCCTAGTCAGTTTTGCAGGTTTCTACGTGAAATTGGATTGTGCATACTTAGTGTAATTGTATGATTAACACTCTGACCCACGGGAGGAGAGTTTTGTAGTTCTGGGATAATTGCAGAAGGTGAATTCTCTGCTAAGCTCTTTCATGTTGGTTTGCAATGCTATTTAGGGGTGGCATGTTGGCGCAAGTAGTTTGCCCTGAGCAGGTACCAAAAACTGGAGGCAGCTGCAATTGAAATCGGACTTGCATGGCAATACATACTGGATTATGGTCTTTTGCACATGTATCATTATGAGGAGATCCAGTGTCACCTGCCACCAGCCTCATCAGGGAGCACGGTGCTGGCAAATGCAACTGAACACCTTTTGTGGCCAGCTGTACACTTTGGGTATAGAAAGCTTTGGCTTCGGCTTGATGAGAGATTTATGGAAGTATCTGTCAATGCTGAGGAAATCCCTGGTTCTCCAGACATTTCTTTGAAGCCCTGCTTGGGAATGAGGCATAGCAGCCTAGCCTATCAGGAAACACAGCACTGAGAACTAATTTATTTTATTGTATTTATTTAACAACATTTATATCCCGCCTTTCTGCCCTTATATGGGCCACCAAGGTGGCTAAACAAGAGCATTGTATCTACACAGCTGTGCTCTGGGCTTTTTTTCTTGCTCTCATTGAAGGATGACAGAAGACAGGGAACTGGCTGTTTGCCTGATCGGGAAACACGAATCCTATATTCAGAAAGAATAAGCTCTTCTGTGAGTGAATGCAGATGTGAAATAATGTTTTAGCCCAGCACCAGGGGAGCTAGCACATAGTTTCCCTTCCTTGATTCTCATTAAAAGGGAGGAACTCCGGATGACTTCAGCCTTCAGCTTCTCAAGGCCCACCTGCTGAATTCTTGGCAGATGTGGGGCAGAAGGGGCAACCCAAGACAAATAATGCATGACGGCTTCTGCCTTTGCCTCCATTCTTTTGATGCCTCTGAATCAGCAGGCTGGCACTTGCTCATGCAAATTAGAACCACAGTCACATTTGCAAATGCTTCTTACCGTTTATTCTCGATTCGTCTGTGTTTTTGTTAGCCCACGGATCTCTCACAGTTGCAGTCACTTGGGCTGGTTGTTAAAAGCAGCAGTTTAAACAGAAGTCGAGTGACATGAATCTGCAACTGCCATTCTCACTTCCCTCCTGTCCCCCCCTCCTGCCCCCCCTTCCTCACTGACAGACCTCATGATGACACCTGGTTTTTTGGCCACTGCATGACACAAAGTGTTGGGCTAGATGGGCCACTGGCCTGATCCAACATGGCTTATCTTATGTTCTTATGTTCTTAAGCCAACACAAGATTCTGTAACAACTATTCTGAAGTTCTGTTCGTGACATTGCGATTCGCTCTTTGCACTCCTAGAAATCATCCACTTAGAAATTTCCTGTATCTCCAATAACAACACAGGACATTGGGAGCTCTGGATGGAAGCCCACACGTCAATAAGATCCCACTTCCACTGCTTGTTGAAAACAGTGGCAATGATTGCCTTATTTAGGTGCTCACCTATTCCTCCACCATACAGAGAAGACTACTAACAAATGTATGGACAAATCCTAAAGTTCTTCATCCAATGCATAATTAATTAGTTGCACTTACAGCCACAGGATGACTTGCCAACCACTATCATTGAAGGCTTTAAGAGGAGGTTCAATACATGGATGGAGAACATTTCTATTAAACAATTATTAGCAATGATGTCAAAATTGGACCTCCATATCTAGAGGTAGTATATCTTTGAATGCCAGTTGCTAGGGGGAGGTTATGACTAAGGACAGGGGTCATTTCATAGAAAAAGCTGGAGGAACATAACTCATTAGCATAACTCATTAGCATATACCACATCTCTTGCCATCACCAGAAGTGTGTCATTAGTATAACTGATTTGCCTATGCCACACTCCCTGACATCACCTGTTCTGGCTGTATTGGGTCTAATCCTAGCCATTCAGGGCCGAAATTGGGCCCAAAATGGCAAAAAGGGGCTGAAAATGGCTGAAAAGGGGCCCAAAATGGTCAGTATCGGGCCACTGATGAGCGGGAGAGTGATCCACCACCCATCAGAGGCCCTATCTGGGCTGTTTCGGCCCCAATCCAGGCCAAAACAGGCCCAAAATGGCCAAGAGTCAGGTGGGCGGGGCCACCTGACATGTGACCTCTTTGGGGAACTGCTGGAACTGCATTCCTGTGCATTCCCCCTCGAAATGAGCCTTGGCTAAGGGGATGTCATGGAAGCTTATCAAAATTATACATGGGATGTAGAAAGGGGAAGGAGAGTTCTCCCACCTCCCCCAGTGAAATTTATGGGCAACAGATTTGGAACAGGCAAGAGAAAGCACTTCTTAAGACAATGGAAGTTAATACTCTAAAAGAAGATTGAACTGATTCATGGAGGAGAATTCCTTCAGTGGCTACTAGCCATGGAGACTAAAGGAAACCTCCACTTTCAGAGGCAATAAAGCTCTGAAACCAGTTCAAGGAGGCAACAACTGGTGACGGTCTTGGCCTCTCTGCCCTGTTTGTTGGCCCTCCATGGCAACTGGTTGGCCACTGTACAGGAAAGGATGCTGGCCTAGATGGACCACTGGTTGGATCCAGTAAGGCTTATGTCCTCAGGGCTTCAGTGGGCTTTCTAGTGCACTATGAGAAACAGGGTACCGGACTAGATGGATTGTATATTTGTATGGTAAGATATGGAAATTTGTCCAAGGCACTCTGATCTGTATGGCTGAGTAGAGATTGGAATCTAAGCCTCTTGGGATCTTTCTGCATTATTAGCAAGCCCGATACAGCAGTCCGATACAGTTCCACTTTGGCTTTCTTTGTTCTGTAGGCCAAGGTCAAGTGCTTTTCTTCTTGCATTTTCAAAGTCACTCAGTGCTGAAGGAACTCGTGCTCTTTCAAGCAAGATGCAAGTATTAAATGCCAAGCTTGACCTTTGGGCAGAAACAATTCGCAGAAACCACTCTTCCCACCCCACCCTGGCATAAGTGAAACTTGCCCATATTTACAAAGCCACTTGGGAACAGAGCTCTGTGCAATAATGGGCTAGAAGTGGTGAATTATGTAGATCGGCTCCATTCACAATCGCTTTCTGCTCACCAGGGTTCTTTCCTGCCAATAATCAGTACTACTATTACAGCTGAAGCCATATCCATTCCTAAAGCCACTCATACAATTTTAGAGTCCAGGGAACCTTTGGAGAGAAAACAGCTCGGCTTTATTACCTTCGATGGATGGCTGAACAATCGGGCTTCACCTGAAGCTCTATAATTAAACCGGAGTAAATGGCGGGGAGGGTAATTTCAGTGCCCTGTAATCAAACTCTTTATCTTCTGCTGCGTGGCACACCCAAGGGACCCCGGAGAAAGCGAAAAAAGTTTGCAAGTAAAAACCACACTTCCAAAACTGTTGACAATTCACCGGCTGCTTAGACACCCTTATCCTCCTTCACACAGAGCCCACTAAATCTGAACAGATCATCACAGAAGGAGAGTCAAAGCTGGTTCCATTTTCATTTTATGGGCAATGTGTGTGAGGGGGAAAAGTGGCTGAAGGACAGTCATTTGACCACATCTGTCTAATTATTCTGTTTTTGACCTAGGCCTTGACCCAGCATCCATTTGCACTTGAGGCACTAAGTGTGGAGTTGTTCCTTAAGGATCACTTTGGATAGGATCTCACCAATACTTTCTGCTTGTAGAAGTTGTACGGGCAATTTTTGTCCATTCCCCCCTCCCACTATAGACCGCCAATCCTGCCCCAACCCCATATGGTTCCTGGGAGCCTGGTCTAACTGAAGTAAGGGTAAAAGGAAATGCTTTCCACTACTGGAAATTATTTGCAGGATCCAAGCCTTTGACTGCAGCCCTAAGCAAGGATAAATTAAGGTGTGGGGGAGGGGTATTATTTTCATTTCATACATTTTTAGGGAGATCGTTTATGTCCTGCCTGTTTTCGTTTGGCCAATTTCCTGGGTTTGGGCTATTATTTTTACACCACTGACACAAAATTGGACATAGTTTTAAGAGCTTTCTTTCTATCATATGTTGTTCATGTGGTCAAGGAAAAAGAAGGACTACACTTCCAGTCCAAATGTGAAAAAAATCATAAAAGAAATGAGGACTCTTTGACTAAACCAGAGATGTTGTGGAACTCATTAATATCCATAGTCCTAAACAGTAAGGGGCTGTATGAGTATAAATTGAGCTTATGGTGTGGAGAGTAAGAACTGTACAAAGAGCTCTGCTCTCAGAATGAACATTGTGGTGTAGTGGTTAGGGTGTCAGATTAGGAGAATACGAGAGGCCCAGATTCAAGTTCCTAATCTGCCATGGAATCCCCTGAGTGATCTTGGTTGTTCACACTCTCTCTTTCAATCTAACCTACCTCTGAGGATTGTTGTGAGGATAACTGAGGAGTGGAGAATGATGTAAGCCATTTGGGTCCCCATTTGGGGAGAAAAATGAGGTATATACAGGGCTCATTTGGAGGCGGAACGCACCGGAACAGTGTTCCGGTAGAGCTGAAAAAAGGTCACATGGGTTTTGGCCCCGCCCACGTGATTCCTTTTCCTCCGAGTGCAAGCCGAGTGGGGCTGGGCTCCAAAGGAACGTAAGCTGCTTGGATTCATTTTGCTCTGCTGCTTTACTTTCATTTGTGACTCGTGAGGGGGTGGGGGGGAGAGAGAGAGAAAATGAGTGAATGGGTGCAAGCCAAGTGGGGCTGGGCTCCAAAGGAACATAAGCTGCTTGGAATTCATGCTGCTTTATTTTCATTTGTGACTTGTGAGAGTGAGTGAGTGTGTGGGTGCAAGCAGGGCTGGCTCTCCAGAGGAGGGTAAGCTGCTTTGAGTTCATTCTGCTTTAAGGAAATACCTGGAGATTTTTGCAGAAAGGGGGCTGAGGGATGGGTGTTGTCTTCTGACACACTTCCGGTGATGTCAGGGGGTGTGGCATATGCTAATGAGATATAATAATGAGTTATGCTAATGAATTCCTGCCGTTCTTTTTCTAGGAAATGACTCCTGGGTATATACATCTAGAAAAATAAAAAAATAATATTCCCACCTGCTCCTTCCTCCTAAAGAGCCAGTTTGGTGTGGTAGTTAAGAGCAGCGGGACTCTAATCTGGAGAACTGAGTTTGAGTCATCACTTCTGCGCTTGAAGCCAGCTGGGTGATCTTGGGTCACTCACAGCTTCTTGGAGCTCTCTCAGACCCACTCATCTCATGGGGTGATTGCTGTGAGGATAATAACAACATACTTTGTCAACCACTCTGAGTGGGTGTTAAATTGTCCTGAAGAGTGGTATATAAATTTCTTGTTCTTGTTCTTGTTCTTGTTCTTGTTCTTGTTCTTGTTCTTGTTCTTGTTCTTGTTCTTGTTCTTGTTCTTGTAGCCCCGAAAGCTTAGTTCAACATGCTCCCCACTACACCATACCCAGGATGGAAGCCCAACGCTCCCTCCTCCCAAGTCCTCCCCTGATCTTAAGAAACATATGGAGTCTTTCTTCAGGACTCTCTTCCAACCCATCACAAATTCAACATTTTGAGCTGGAAAGCTGTCTTCTGTAGAACTCCTTGGCAACAGCTGTTGCCATTTGGCTTTTTTAAAAATAATGATTTTTTTTAATGGAGTAAACTTGCTATGGAAACAATGTTTACTTCTGTCCCTATGGCTTCTTCACACCTTAGCTCTGCCCAGAGGAGCTCCTTGGAGTAATCCATTTTATACCTCATCATAGCTCTCTTAAAAGCCTGACAGATGGCCCTGCTGTTCTCTCCACCACCTCTACACTTTAAGGCCTGCAGCTGTTTTCATACCTTTAATGGGAACTTGGGAGTAGAGAATGTTAACTCCTTCTCTGATGGTGCTTCCTGATTGTTTAAGTGTTTATATGTTTATTTTTTTTAATATCATTTTTATAATATGTATTTTTCAAAAAGCTTGTTTGAATGTTCCCTGCCTAAGCTAGGTGGGAAAGCAGCAATTTAAAAGATTTAAATAAATAAATATTTGCTCACTTAGGATTGGGTCCTATGGATCCACAGCACTTTCGACAACGAAAATATACTCTGTAGATGCAAGTTGCCCTTTCACTAGTGGAAGAAACTCCCTCACCAGTGGATGGGTCCTGGATCTAGAAGAATATTGAGGTATATTGAGGTATTAGCAGAATATTGACTTATCAGCAAAATATTGAGGATCCAGAGGAGGGTATTAGCAAAGGAAGGTATTAGCAGAGTACTCTACAGTACCCAAACATTACTGTTTATTAAAGATGTTTCCATCTTGCCTCACTCTCTACCAATAAAAAAGCGCAAAGAATCATTATGATTTAGTGGTTATAGTGTCAGACTAAGAATGGAGACCTAGGTTCAAATCCCCACTCAGCTACAGAGCTCACTCAGTGACCTGGGGCAGTAGAGTCGGTTACCATCTCTTAAGTCTAATCTACCTACCTCACAGGGTTGTTGTAAGGATAAAATAGAGGAAGGGAGAAACTTGTATGCTGCCCTGGGCACCTTGGGGACAGAGCAAGATTTTTAAAAATGTTCCAGATAGACTCAAGGAAAAGGAGAAAAAACATAAAATACAACACACTATACACAATACACAAACAGTAAATAAACTGCAGCTGAAAATGGAAAATGGCAGAAGATGGGGGGTGGGGACTGATATGAATAGGAAACCACTTGCCAACAATGATGGTAGCAGTGATCTGATAAACTAGTAGGGAAGATTTGGCCACAGTTATCCACAGATTGATCATGTCTAGGCTACTACAATATAACTTATGTGGGGCTGCCCTTGAAGGCTCTGGGGAAGCTGCACTGAGAGCAGAATGCGTATGAAGCAAATGCTCTACCATTGAGCCATAGCCCAACACTATGAACACAAACATATGAAGTTGCCTTATACTGCTTCGGGCCATGGATCCCTCCAGATTAGTCTTGTCTACTCTGACTGACATTGCAACTTCTATGGAACATGAAAGAGCAACCAGAGCCTCAACAAAGGCGGGTGCCTTGAATTGAGCTGCATCATAGATGCATTTATCTGAGGTGTCTCCAGTAAGGGGCATATGCTCTAGCCCTAAGCTCCACTAATTGTTTACTGATCATGTGCATGTATTTACATGCATTTGTACTAGATCCAAATCTTACTCTGATAGTATAAGGAAGGAGGCTAGAACCTGAAGACAGGACTCTAGCAACTAATTATATTCAGAAGGCATCCCTCAAAGGAACAGTGATTTACCAAGGACAATGACTGGAAAATCAGGAATGTGGCTGGTAAGCTGGGACTGCGAGAGAGGACGCCAAGGGCATTCAAAATCTCAGATCGTGAAATCATTACTATTTAAGAATACCTTTATTGGCATAACAATGTGAACATGCACAGTCAGCTGGAAGACAAGACTACAGATTGTGAAATCAGAGTATCTGACGAGGGGAGCTTTGACTCTCAAAAGCTTCTATCCTGAAAATCTTGTCGGTCTTTAAGGTGCTACTAGACTTGGGCCATTTCCACATGTTCTTAAAGGGACACCCCACTCACCGAACGCTGCTGGTTTTTCCCTTTCACTCCACATGCCTCTGACTTCAAAATGGTAGCAGGCTGTTTGGCTTGTTTTGTCGGCATGTTTTCGGGAACCGCGGGAAAGTGGGTTCTCAGAAAAGACACTGAAAAAAATGGAAGCCAAACAGCCTGCTACCATTTTGAAATCGGAGACATGTGGAGTGAAAGGGAAAAGCCGGGAGCATTTTGTGAGTAAGCCATCCCTTTAAGAACGTGTGGAAACTACCATGAACCTTGCTGATCTACTGCAGACCAGCACGGCTACCTAGTGAAGAGGTGACTGAAGGAATCATGACTGAGACATTGAAGCAGCCTTACTTCTAGCAGTAGGTTTTCCTCGAATTAACTGGTCGGATGAGTTTAGGAGGACTCTCTCTCTC
This sequence comes from Eublepharis macularius, assembly GCF_028583425.1. Lineage (NCBI taxonomy): Eukaryota > Metazoa > Chordata > Lepidosauria > Squamata > Eublepharidae > Eublepharis > Eublepharis macularius. The sequence goes on from NC_072801.1 coordinate 22,694,391, forward strand.
TCTCCCTCTCCCCCTCTCTAATCACATGGCCTTGTTTTGCTTCACTACCCTGCTTTCCAGTTGGAATGGATGTTAGTTAGGGAAGAAATTGAAAAATGAGCCTGGTGACCTATCAAAGGGGGATGATTAATTGTTCAGAGATTGCAGTCATGATTACAGAGCCTTTCGGTCTCAGGTGACACTAATTAGGTTTCTCACACTTCTGCAGATCTACGTGACATCCCGTGTGAGCATCCTTGTTAATGGCTTCTGTCGGGCTGCGAAGGTAACCGCCTCTGTTTTATTATCAGTGGCCAAGCAATATTTTAATGAGTCTGCTTTCTTTTAAAAAAATTTTAAAAATCATTATGCAACAGAGAACAGTAAATATCCAAACTACCTTCTTGGCTGAGGCTCAAATTCCCAGCCGCGGACCTGGAGTGGGTGGATTCTTGAAGCTCCTCCAGTTGCCATGGAGATAGAATTCTACCCATATCCAGTTTCTAACAGAAGTGTGCCCTGGGCTGCTGGAATCAATACAGGACAGGCCTCCTGTATCTTTCACATATACATCAAAGAGAGATACCTTGAGCAGATTGATATTGTTCCACCATTGACATGGGCCCAAAGAAGTATATGAGGGTCATAATGCTTGTGACTTTGGTAAGTTTCAAAAGGCAAAGCATGAATTGTGGACATGGTGCAGAATTCCTGTTCTAGTCATGGGCACTCCACTAGGGTGAAGGCATCTTCCCTTAATACTCCAGGACCTTCCAGTTCTGCATGCTTGTGAGGGTCTCGGATCCAGAAAGGAAAAAGTTCCAGGCACTGATTCTCACCCTTCCTCCTCAAAACTTCTCCTCACAACTTTCAGAGCTTTCCGAGCAGCCATGAGAGAGACCTTTTTGACTCCTGAAGAAGGGTTTCCAATTTTGGGTTAGGAAATTCCTGGAGATTTGGGGGTGGAAATTGGGGAGGTACCTTAGCAAGCTATAATGACTTAGATTCCACCTTCCAAAGCAGCTGTTTTCTCTGGGGAACTGTAGTCTAGAGATTAGTTGTAAATCCAGGACCTCTCCAGGTCCCACATGGAGGTGGGCACCCTTACACAACGGCCATTTCCACACGTCTTACCTGCCTGCAGAGCATCGCGTGAAAGACCCGGAAGACACCGTCTTCTCGTGCAAAATCGCACCAGGAAGACACTGTTATCCGGGAATTTTGCACGATTTTGCACAAAACTCCCAGATAACAGCGTCTTCCTGGTGCAATTTAGCACAAGAAGACGGTGTCTTCCGGGTCTTTTGTGCGATGTTCCGCAGGCAGGTAAGATGTGGAAACGGCCAGTGCCTATGGCTCTGGACTAGATGTACACAGGAATCACAAACATGCTGGTCTGAGCACCTCAGAGGGAAAATTGAGCACAAATGTAGAAAATAAACATCTCTACAAGAATTCGCCATCCTTTGCAATTATTAATGGCACAGCAGGTTGGTCCCCCCGCTGAGCTTCACACTCTCTGGATGGCTTCTTAATGTTCAACATGCTTAATGTTCTGTGTGGTAGCAGACTTAATATGCTGAGCCATGGCTTGCTTCTAGGCGGCAATCTGGCCCGTAGGCAAAGGTCTGGTGTTGAATGCGAAGAATAAGTCAATGGAACATCTATGTAGTACTTCAGAGTGTTCCAAGTGATTTGCATATATTATCTTAATGTCATCAGCCGTGCAAGTTTGGAGGGTATTGTTGCTCTCAGTGGCAGAGGAAGGCAATTCTATCCTGTGTGGATTTTATATCCCATCCAGGAAGCAGTCTGACCCTAACCCCATCCAATTGCAATGACATCATCTGCTCTACCTCTATGTACAGACTGCCCAGTTTGTCCCTCATCTACCCAAACCCAGCCTAGCCCATATTGCATGATCTTCAAGGTGCTTGAAAATCTGCTACTGCTGTTCCGAATTTTCATGGACGAACATTTTTGGTGTAGGAAGGGAGCAGGAGCGGGGGACTGAAACGTTCTTCCAAGACACCTCTCCTATAAACAGAGGAGTTAGCCGTGTTAGTCTGTAGTAGCAAAATCAAAAAGAGTCCAGTAGCACCTTTAATACTAACCAACTTTATTGTAGCATAAGCTTTCGAGAATCACAGTTCTCTTCGTCAGATGCATGGAGGGCAAGAAGAAACTGGTCAGATATATAGGTGGAGAGGGGAGGACAGAGTAGATGCAAACAGTAGCTTCTGATATGGAGATCAGTTTGCTTCTGTTAAGGAAGTCAGTTACTTCTGATAATGAAATAACCATTCATAGTCTCTATTCTAGTCTCTATTCTAGACTCAGTCAAGCTGGGATTGAATAGAGACTATGAATGGTTATCTCATTATCAGAAGTAACTGACTTCCTTAACAGAAGCAAACTGATCTCCATATCAGAAGCTACTGTTTGCACCTACTCCTCCCTCCCCTCTCCACCTATATATCTGACCAGTTTCTTCTTGCCCTCCATGCATCTGACAAAGAGAACTGTGATTCTCGAAAGCTTATGCTACAATAAAGTTGGTTAGTATTAAAGGTGCTACTGGACTCTTTTTGATTCTCCTATAAACAGTTATCTTTCATTCCTATTCTCTTGTTCCACTCAGCATCTACTTTGAGCACTTTTTTAAAGAGGGGTTTTTATTTTGTTTTGCTGGCTATATGTTTCAGGCAATCTGGAATTCTGGAGCTGCCAGTGTAAGGTTGCCAAACTCTAGGTGGGGCCCGGAGTCCTCCATGGATTAAATCTGGTCTTCAGACAACAGAGATCAGTTCCCCTGAAGACAATGGCAGCCTTGGAGGATGGAATTTATGGCATCACATCTCTGCTGTGCTTCTTGCCCTCCTTAAATTCCTCCCTCCCCAGACACTGCACCCAGATCTCCAGGAATTTCTCGATCCGGAGTTGGCAACTCTATGCCAGTGCAATGACATCATGATACCAACAGGAAATCAGTTTTGGATCCATGAGGACAATCAGGTCAAGGGTAAGTCTTTGTGACCTCACTCTGTACAGGAAAACATGTTCCCCCCATTGTGTTCCCGAAGTATCACCAAAACAAGAGGACGATGTTTTGCCAGGTCTTATGGGAAAAGCTAATCTCCACATTCTGTGTTGTTGCAGCTCAGCTCATCCTTCTTTAAGGCTTGCCTGGACAGCAAAACTAAGAATTTGGCTAGGGCTGCTATGCCTCCTGCCGGCAGCCTTATTTGCCCATAGCCACTCCGAGTCGTGTCCAGAGGGAAAAAACAACTCTGGAAATCAGCAACATCAGCTAAATCAAGACATCACTTTGAGCTATCTTCTGTCATTTCTGGATTATCTCTGGGCTTAACAACAACAACAACAACAAAATTCGATTTATATATCGCCCTTCAGGACAACCCATTCAGAGCAGTTTACAAAGTGCATTATGATTATCCGCACAACAATCACCCTGTGAGGTGGGTGGGACTGAGAGAGCTCTGAGAGAGCTGTGACTGACCCCAGGTCACTCAGCTGGCTTCAAGCAGAGGAGTGCGGGATCAACCCAATTCTCTAGATTAGAGTCCTGCCGCTCTTAACCACTACACCAAACAGGCTCCCTGGAAATGACATCACAACATAACCAACTTCCATTTCCTTGCCTCCAACCATCTCACCTGTTGCCTTTCTTGGCCTGGCAACCCTAAATTTGACTGAGACCATGGTGGGCCCTCATGCACGACTAGAAGTGGGCTTTCTTAATACATGCGCAGCCTTAGCTAGACCCAGATTGACCCCTGTGAATAAACTGTGCTTAAATGGAGGGTTGACTCCCTTGTGGCATTCTCTCCCCTGACAAACCCACTCACATCCAGTCTCTTCAGCTGGCCTGTTTCTACACTTGGAGACAGAGGCACTGGGAAGGGGGGGGGGCTTCGAAGTTGACTTCCATTGCCAAGGAAGTTAAATATCAAATCATAATTAGGAGGCATCACTGAAGACAGAATACTGAGGGAAAAACTCTGGCAGGCCTAACAAGATTGAAGTGGTGCAGGGAAATGTCATCCAACATGATCAACTCCTGTTGGGCCTGGAGCTTTTGCAAAGAACTCTGCCAAAGGATTGTGGTAAACAGCCAAAGACTCTTGAATGGCAACTAGCCTAGGTCAGTGCAAGCAAGATCCAATGATGCAATGTAGAAATTTCAGAAAGACAAGGAAAGAAAACTTAGAAGAGAAAAAATGTTATGAACAGCAGCACACTGGCAAACAGAAGAAAGAGCATAACAAGGACCCATAGCTCAGGGATGAAGTGCATAGTCTATACATAGTCAGTCTCAGACATGGGCACGAACAGAAAAAAACCCAAACATGGTGTTCATTGTTCATTGCCATCCATGAACAACGAACAACGAACATTGACGAAGATGACCAGTTCACGGACATGTTCGTTGTTCATTGTTCGTGGGGACCAGCAGGCTCTCCTCCAGCCATCAAGATCCCTACCACACCACTCCCAGAAACCCTACCTGAGCAGGCAGCAGGAAATGTACCAGGCTTGGCCCCAGAGCCTGGCAGCAGTCCTGGAACCTGAAGGGGTAGATCCCTACCGCACCACTCCCAAAAACCTTACCTGAGCAGGCAGCAGGAAAGGTACCAGGAATAAATAATAGCTTGGCCCCAGAGCCTGGCAGCAGCCCTGGAACTTGAAGAGGTAGATCCCTATCCCACCTCGCACAAAGAAAATTCAAGCTCCAATGCACTCTCTCTATCAAAATGCCAGCAGCAGCTGTCTCTCTCCCTCTCCACTGTCCACAAAGCCAGAGCTGGGAGCCCCCCTCCCCCTGGTATTTGCTTTCTTGTAACAAATTCAGAGCTCCACACTTGAAAGGAAGACCTGCCTATCAAGCTAAATTGGGCTTAGATTGGGGTTTCCAGGGCAACAGCAGGAGTTCAGACAGAGTTCAGACAATCCCTGCCTAAGTTGCCAAGGGAATTGATTGCAGGTGCCAGCCTGTCTGGCTTGACGAACAGCAACAAACAGCAACGAACAAGGCTTGCAACGACCACCTGTTTGTTTAGAATGGGGCCTCACAAGCAGCTTGTTCGCGAACAGCTGATTGGGCTATTTGTGGCTTTGTTTAGTTCATATTGCTGTTTGTGCCCATCTCTAATCCCAGTCCAGGTTCAGCCCTCAGGACTTCCAGTTAAAAGTATCAGGGAACAGATTGTTTGCCTAAGACATCCAGAGTCGAGCTTTGGAGAGGAAGTACAGTGTACCAGCTCGGTAGGACATCATTTCTAGAGATGCTCAAGCACATACCAGCACACCCCTGAATCATTGAGACCTCATCTCAAGCCCACAGGGGGATCTCAAGTGGAGGATTCAGTGAAGGATATAACTGCTGGGAGACCAGCTGAGGAAACCTTGCCGTGCCAATGGACAGAGTGAGGGCCAAGCTAGAAGTGACGAATTACACTTGAATGGCAAGTGAACAGACTCACGTGTATTCCTTCCTGTTCACTTGCACTCCACTTGCACTCCAGTCGACCGAGTGGAGTGCAAGTGGAGTGCAAGCGAACAGGGAGGAATACACGTGAGTCTGTTCACTTGCCATTCAAGTGTAGTTCGTTACTTTTAGCTTGGCCCTGAGCCAGGTGATAGCACCTGATCCTCAAGTAGAATACCCAACTCCAGTTTGCTGACTGGTTCAAGTAGGGTTGCCAGCTCCAGCCTGGGAAATTCCTGGATATTTAGGAATGGGGCTTAGGAATACCGGAATTTGGGGAGGGGAGGGACCTCAGCAGGGTATAATGCCATAGAGTCTACTCTCCAAAGCAGCCAGGGGAACTGATGCCTGTCATCTGGAGATCAACTGTAATTCTGGGATATCTCCAGATCCCACCTGGAGTTTGACAATCTGAGGTTCATGCCACTAAGAGACCATTTTGTGCTTGCTACAGATGGTCTTTGCAAGAGGAGCCAGGCTGGGTTCCTTCCAACCACATTTTATGATTATTTTCTGACCGTGTCTTGAATAACACTCTTTTCTCCTGGTTGTCAAAAAAGAAAACGCTGGGTTTTGGTTACATTTCGTTTTTTTAAAGGGCCATTTGTGATATTGTTTCCTGTACCATTAAATGGGTAATCTTGATTTATAGCACATGGGTGTTTTGAATTACTTGGGTATCCTTTGCTATGGATGCCATCTGCTAAAAAGCATCACTGCATCGCTGTGCCATGTGCTAAGAGAGCTGTAATGGAAAACATTTTCTCACAGCAGAACTGGATGTAGCGTCACTCTCTCTTTTTTTGCATACTTTCACAGCTATCTGATACTCTGAAGCAGTGCACATTTACTCAACAAAGTATGATTTATACCAGGGGGTGCAGGCAGCTGGGTCGGGGGGTTTCCTGGCAAGCATTGCAAATCCAGAGTTTTTATCCTGAAATCAATGGGGAAGTCTTCTGTGGGCCTCAGCAGAATACATTCATCCCCCTTATGCTAGATTTTCTCATGCCACATTGTACTGTCTATTGGGATGAGAGTCAACGTGGAATGGTGGATCAAGTGACTTGTATATATAAGCTCCTTGGCAGGGAATCAATTGCAGATGCAGGCTTGCTGGCTATCTCTTTCTCCTCCTGCTCATTCATGAGATTCTTTACCTAGCCTGTATGGCCTTCCTTTCCCTTCGCAACAGCTGCCTTAATTCTCAGCATCCTCTCTTTCCTTCCCAGAAGTTTGACTGTTGGTGAAAATTCTGTGGTACTAGTGAGCCTCAGCCAGTGGCAAAGGGAGCTTTTGCTGCCTCTAAAATGATGTGTGATGCAAGCCTTGTAGACCCTGCAATCTACGATGCCACACTTACACAGGGGGCAACTGGGGAAGCTTCCTTGGGAGCCTCATTTGTGCAAGTGATCGCCCATGGACCCACTCCTCAAAAGAGGGGGAGAAGAACAGTAGACTTCTGTTGCTGCTTGCAACTGTCCTGTCTGTGACTCCAGCAGCTGGCTTCCAGTAGCAGTGATGGATCTTGCCCACCTCATAAGGGGCAAGGGCCTCTACTTCTTTGGTGCCAGCAGGGAGGCCAATGTTTGGGTGGCAGTGATTCTAGGGCTCCATCTTGGACTTTTACCCATTAAGGCCACCACTGCATCTACACAACCCCTGAATACCTCCTCCTTCTTGACTCCATTCACGATGGTCAACGATGGTCTGAGATGTGCCAAAACTGGTGTTTTGCCGGCAACTGCAAGCTACATTCTGAAACCAAAGTGAGCAAAAATTGTAGATAAGTGACCGACAGAGCACTGCACATGAAATTGCATGCCCGATAGAGATACGTGACCTGGAGCACATGGCACTCTCTGACCTGAAAACAGCAAACTGGTGTACGGCAAAAGCTGCATCAGCCATGAATCAGACAAATTACAGGTGAGAAAAACAGCTGTGACAACGATCCACAGGTATGAATCGTGCCAAGACACCTCACTGCATAAATCTGCTGTCTTGTGACTTCAAGGGTAGGCTGGCAGCCTGCTTGTAAACCTGTTCATGAATATTGGACTTACCGATTGGGAAAGAAAATAACCAGATAACTATCGTGAACTTCCACAGCACCGTCTGAACAGTGGCCTTCAAATCTGTGGATATTGGGCAAACTGGGACAGATTAGTTTGCTAACCTCGAGGTAGAGCCAGGAGACCTCCCAGAATTATAGTGGATCTCCAGTCTATAGTTATCCGTCCCCCTGGCTGCTTTGGAGGGTGGGCTGTATGGCATTACTCCCCACTGAGATTCCTGTGTTCCCTAAACTCCGCCCTCCCTAGGCTCCACCCCTCAATCTCCATGAAATACCCAACCCAGAGCAGGCAACCCTCGGTCACACGAACTCTCTCTATACAAAACATCTTTCATGGGGACATCCAAGTGAAAGATCTTACACTTGTTCTCCCATTGTGGATACACATACATCACTAGGGAGACAGAGTACACTTGAATATAAGACCACACAGAAAGTAAGTCATTTGAGCATCCCCATGTAAGATCTCTTGTGTAGAGAGACTCACACTCACACACATACCAGCGTCTATACCCCAGCATCTGACCCTCCATTCACAGCAATTTTGGTTTGGATACCCCTTCCCCACACAGAGAAATCCTAAGGTCTGGAGGAAGGGGCAAACCATTCATTCATTCATTCATTCATTCATTCATTCATTTATTCATTCATTCATTCATTGTTATTCAGATATTTATTCCCTGCTTTTCTCCTCAATGTGGATCCAAGGTACCTTACAATAATATTCTCCTCTCCTCCATTTTTTCTACCAACCACTATCTTGTGAAGTAGGCTAGGCTGAACAAGAGTGAGTGGACCAAGGTTACTGAATGGGATTCCATGGCAGAGTGAGAATCTTAACCTCAGTCTTCCAGGTCCTAGCCCAACACACTAACCATGATGCCACACTGGCTTTCTTAAGAGCCTGAAGGTAAACAAGTAAAGACGAGTCCAGTAGCATCTTTAAGACTAACCAACTTTATTGTAGCATAAGCTTTCGAGAACTACAGCTCTCTTTGTCAGATGCAGGGACTCCATGCATCTGACGAAGAGAGCTGTGGTTCTCAAAAGCTTATGCTACAATAAAGTTGATTAGTCTTAAAGGTGCTACTGGACTCTTTACTGTTTTGCAACTACAGACCAACACGGCTAAAGAACCGTTTGCCTCAGTTAGGAAAGACTTTGTGTTGTAGGGGTACCCCGGAGGTATTTTAAGTGTATGCCTGCAAATTATACGTGCCCTTAAGATGCACTTTGAAGAGAGAGCCAGGAACGGCCGTTCTCTGCAGTTTGAAAAGTCTCTCTGAGCTTAAGGTGCTGCCCAAATCAAAGTTCACCTGCGCATACCCCCACTAAAATAAATGTAAATACACTCTTAGTTTCTGTTCACAAGTTTAGCCGCTTGTCTTAAAACCCATTCATTCCAGTGGAGGGATGCTCCAGGGAGCCTCTAGCTGGATTAGGCCCTAATCAATCTGTGTGTGGAGCCTGAGCGCAAGCCATACGTTATCTAGACGACACTCCAGAGGTGATTAAAAGGATCATCCATAACATAATATTCCTGGTCTCTACAGAAAATATAAATAATGCTTTAATCAGAGCTCCCATCACTCTCTTGAGGCAGGGCTGCCAGAGCTACAAACAGGGAACTGGTCGCAGGAAGCTTTTTGGAAATTAAGTTACTCGATTATCTAATCTTATCACTGGCAAGTCATGATGATAAACTGAAATGTACACGTTTCGGTAATTTAATGCTACCCATGTAACTGAGTTTCAAGGTCAGAACTGTAGGGTTTTCTCTCCTCCTTTTCTACCGACAGAAATGAAATAAAAATGAGTTTCCCCCCCCCCCCGCCCCCCATTAAAGTTTCTTTCTCTATTAGATACATTCCAGCACTTCTTGTTGCATAAAAGATTTTTTTTTAATGAATGACATTCATTTCATAGAACTTCAATCTGGTTCATAAAGGAACAAATTTCCGTATGCTAGCAACAGTTGGTACACATAAATAGGGCCTTTGTCTTTATAACGTAAAGCTGCTGGGGGGCGGGGTGGAATCTGAGAAGAAAAGAGGCCTGGCTTTGTGGTTAGCTAGAGATCAGGATAGGTGTGATGTGCCCAGTAGGCTGTGGACTCCAGCTCTTTCAGAACTTGGTGAAATCTTTGGGGCAAGTGTCTGTAAACAAGGACTGAAAAAATAACTTCCTTTCCACTTTATATTTTAACTGGGCCTGTAGTTCAGAAGAATTCCTTCGTTACTGCAGGTTCCCGAAAGAATCCACTCAGCCATCTGTGAATTTTTGACTTACGGGTAAAAAATTAACTGTGTGTTTAATGATAAAGCCCTCCTCAGAACAAAGAGTTTCCATGGAAGAGACACCAAGGAAGTATGAATACGTAGTTTTTTTCCATTTTCATGTGTAATCAGGACAACTCTTTTCACCTCACCGTATTTTCTTTGGCAAATTTGCTACCACTGTTTTCTTTGTGTGTGTGTGTGTGTGTGTGTGTGTGTGTGTGTGAGAGAGAGAGAGAGAGAGAGAGAGAGAGAGAGAGAGAGAGAGATTTATACAACTAATTAGCCTCTGGGATGCCCTCTCAGTCAGGTTAAGCCCACTTCATGGGACAGGAAGAGGAAACTGTTACTCCAGAAGCATAGTTGTAGTCAAACTGGAGGTCAAGCCTGAATCAAAAGGCTATCACAAATCTCCTGGTCAGGCCTGGAGATTTCACAGAATTACTACTGCTCTCCAGATAACAGATTAGTTTCCTTGGAGTAAATGGCCCTTGAGGAGGGTGGACTTTATGGTATTACGTATACGCCACTGAGCTCCTTTCCCTCTGAAAACTCCACCCTCACCAGGCTCCACCCCCAAATCTCCAGGAATTTCCCAAACTGAAGCTGGCAACCCTACGTACCAAGAAAATATTAGTTCCAGGGGGTTGGAAGCAAGGTCACAGCCAAGCAAGGGTTCAAAGTCTACAATAGCAGTAACAGACAAAAAGAAGCAGACCAAAAGAACTAAATCACGTCTCTCCACTAGAGACAAGTGACTGGAACTGAGGCAGCAGTCACTGGCAGTGCTAATATAACCCCAGCTCTGCTTTGATTGGCTTTCCTAGTCACATGCCTCTGCTGGACTGGCCTATGCTGCAGTCCATTAAGTGGCCACTGGCTGAACGGTACTTTGGCTCACTTCATGCTCAGATTACTCTTAGGGTTGCCAACTCCAGGTTGGGAAATTCCTGCAGATATGGGGGGAGGTGCCAGGAAAGGTGTTATTGGGTGCCATGGTACCTACAGGTGTCACATTGGAGACCCTTGCCCTACACAGCTGCTGCCAGTAGACAAAAATGGAAGACCAATGGTCTGATTCAATATAAGGCAGCTCCATGTGTTTAGCAATGTCAAATTGGGTGATGTGGGGCCTACTCTTGTCAAGCTGGGTGATACACCAATAGGTGGATGCCTGCTGGCATCATTGAGGTGGGGCCAGCACACCAGGTAAGCAAGGAGATAAAGCGTTCTCCAGGGCTTTTTTTCTGGGAAAAGAGGGGGTGGAACTCAGTGGGTTGCCCTCGGAGAAAATGGTCACATGGCTGGTGGCCCCGCCCCGTGATCTCCAGACAGAGGGGAGTTTAGAGTGCCCTCCATGCCACTCGGCAGTGCAGTGGGCAATCTCAACTCCCCTCTGTCTGGAGATCAGGGGGCGGGGCAACCAGCCATGTGACCATTTTCAAGAGGTTCCAGAACTCTGTTCAACCACGTTCCAGCTGAAAAAAAAGCCCTGGCATTCTCTCTTCCTCCCTCCTCCTGTTGGGGTATCCTATTGGCCAAACCAACCCAGGGAAACTGAATCTCATGGAAGTTTGGTTTCACCCTGAATGATATCATGAGCCCATTCACAGGGAGGGCAGGGTATCATTTTGATAAAATAAATAAATAAAATAAATTTAATATCTAATCCCTTCAGTGTCTAACTCATGAGTGACCTTGGGAATGATCTCCATTGGAAAGTATGATATTGGAGGAACTTTGAGGTCATATAAAACAGGCCGTTTCCACACTACTCACCTTCAATCGGAACGCCATGGAACGTTGCAAACAAAACCCGGAAGATAGCGTTTTCTCGCATGAGTTTTGCACGATGTCGCACAAAACTCGTGCATGAAAACGCTATCTTCTGCAATTTTTTTGCAACATTCCACGGCATTCCAATTGAAGGTGAGTAGTGTGAAAATGGCCTCAGTCTAAAATGCTCGATCAATGATGATTCTTGAACCTGGCCTCAGTGCACTCGTATGCCCTAAGGCTTCAAGGCACACACACATGCAGAGCAATGAGGCACAGACTAAGTATCCAGGCATAATTCCAGCCAAAGCTAATCAGAAGCCAGATGCAGAAACAGGGTTAGCATTTAGTCTTGGTATATGGGAAACAAATTCCTTTCCCCATCTCTAGGATTGTAAGGTCTTCCAGTGAGATTGTTCTCCAGTCTCCAAGCTAGGCTTACCAAACTGAGCCAGAGAACCAGCAGGAGGAATGGGAGCAGAGATATTGGGGGGGGGGGGGGGACTTGAGTGTGATGTCAGTGGGTGATGTCACTTTTGGTTCTACCCAGAAGTGACAAAGGGCCACTATAGGAATCAACGGAAACTATGGTACAACCACAGAGTTTCTGGCAATTCCTAGAAATACCCTGTGTCAATTCCGGGAGACATAGGTGATGTTGCTTTTAAAAAATTTTCTCCCAGCCACTCAGAGATTTTATGGTTACTTTTGCAGTCAGGGCTGCTGTCTGTCCTTTACACCAGCTGGTGTTTTTCTGCAACCTCTTCCGAGCTGTTTGCATTTGGACTGCGATCCCGGACAAAAAGAAATGGAAAAGAAAAAGAGTTATTAGGTCACATTCCATCCACAGGCCAAACCCAGAATAACCTTGTGCCTGCATCACTCCCTGGAGGGCTTCTGTCCACTCTAATTTTAAATGAATCGAATATAATGGACATTCCTTCCACAGGCAACCAGGAATCGCTGTTTGGAGACCCAAGTGGAAGGCTGGCAAATGGTGCATGTTTCCTCTTTCTTTTTTTTTTAGCCTCAATACAGAAGTTGACCTTATTACCAGTTCTGGAATAACATTCTCCGTATTGTCTTCTGTTTCTCACATGCATGAAGCATCAGCCCTGGTACTTCCTTCTCGCATTTGGATGTCCTCTGGCACTGTGTACTGGATCGCTTTTGCCAAGAGGGTGGGAGAGAAGGCGCACGTTTCACAAGGCCTCCTTTCAATTATATTTTGCTTCCAATGCCTGAGCATTAGTTCTACTAATCTGTGGCTAATACTTCAGCTCATAGTCAAATATCCATTAACATAAAATCAACACAGCAATTTTGCCTGTATCCCTGTATCATTAACCCATTTAAAGGGGACGTGTGTCTCACTCGCCGAAGATGCTTAATTATGGAATTAATAATGTTGAAAGTGCCCGTGCTCTGGTGTTGTTCCTTGAGCTTTCTTCTCAAAACTGTCCCCTTTGAATCAGGATTCACTTTCTCCAGAATTTCTTTTCACTGAAAAATTAATGGCCCTGAAAAGCAGCTTGTACCACTTAGAATATATATTTATTTAGTGGATTCTCCCTCCAAGGAGCTCCAGGCAGTAGACATAGTTATTTCGTCCTCTATTGCATTTTTATGACAATCAGGGCCAGTTCCAGGTTTTGGGGGGTCCACAGAGAGAGGTTGGGGGTCCCCCTTGCCCACTCTCCTTCTTACCCCCCCCCCAACCATGTGCTCCCACTTGCCTGTGCATTCTTCCTTTGCCCATTCACAACCTCTCCCGCCACATGCAGTCACAGCTGTCCACAACACCTGTACACACTTTCCCCAATTCTGCTGGGTGGTGGGTGCAGCTAGGAGTGCCACTTCCATGACCACCAGGAATGCTGATGCTTTGTACCATCACCCACATGCCCTTCTCCAGCAGTGCTAAGAAGTACATGCAGCTGGGAGTCGTGGTGACAAAGCACTCGCGAGCAGGCAGGGGAAGGGTGTAAGTGCAGGCATCAGAGGAGGTGCATGAGTAAGGAGGAGTCAGCAGGAGTGGGCCCCACCAGAAGCCACAGGTCTTAGTCGCTGCCCCACCTTGCCATGTGCTGATGCCAGCCATGAGAAAACCCTGCAGATAAGTTAGGGCCAAGCTAGAAGTGACGAGTTTCACTTGAATGGCAAGTGACCAGACTTACATGTATTCCTCCCTGTTCACTTGCACTCCACTTGCACTCCACATAGTGATCAAGTGGAGTGCAAGTGGAGCGCAAGCGAACAGGGAGGAATACATGTGAGGGCCAAGCTACAAGTGACAAATGACACTTGAACGGCAAGTGAACAGACTCCCATGCATTCCTCCCTGTTCACTTGCACTCCACTTGCACTCCACTTGATCACTATGTGGAGTGCAAGTGGAGTGCAAGTGGGGTGCAAGTGAACAGGGAGGAATACATGTGAGGACCAAGCTACAAGTGATGAGTGACACTTGAACGGCAAGTGAACAGACGCGTATGCATTCCTCCCTGTTCACTTGCACTCCACTTGCACTTCACTTGATCACTATGTGGAGTGCAAGTGGAGTGCAAGTGGAGCACAAGTGAACAGGGAGGAATACATGTGAGGGCCAAGCTACAAGTGACGAATGACACTTGAACAGCAAGTGAACAGACTCACTATGTGGAGTGCAAGTGGAGTGCAAGTGGAGTGCAAGTGAACAGGAAGGAATACATGTGAGTCTGTTCACTTGCCATTCAAGTGTCACTCGCCACTTCTAGCTTGGCCCTTAGGCTGAGAGAGAGAATGATTGGGCCAAGGGCATGCATGTTCCGTCAGGAGTTTCTCTGAGGTATCAAGACTTTAAGGACAACTCTGAAGCCAAACTTTTTCCATCTTTCTCAAAGATATTTCTGAGTGGGTTAGAAATATTACTCTGTCTGTCAGTCTTGGATTTTTAAAAAACGAATTCATCTGTAAAGTTATGTGGTCTCTTCCCAATGCTTTATCATCTGTTTCCACCCCCTCACAAGTTCTGTTGTGACATCATTTTCAGTGAAGGGTTGTAATATATTTTCTTATAGCTACCTTTAAAATATTTTTTGGGTCCATGATAAAAATGAAGCGAGGCCAGACTCTAAACTTGATTGGTTATTGCTCTTGGTCTAAATCTTATTTCCCTGGTTGTGATTCTGTTCTTGTTTAGTTTGAACCTTCCTCCCAGTCCCCAGTTATTTCGACTAAGGCTGTTGCTTATTTTAAATGGTGGCACCGTAGCTTGAAAAAAACCTATGCAAAGGTAATAAAAATGACAGGGAAGAAAGTTATGAAAGTGTCCTTGACATTCGAAGAGATATTTCATAGATATTAGACAAAAAGACCCTCTCATGCTGCCTGCCTAAACGTTCCACAGATTTTCTGCAACGATCGGTTATTAGAAGCCGTATACATGATGGAATGCTTTTATTATAAACACATTGGCGGATTCGGGCTTTGGATGAGGATTCAGAACAGGGGTACTGCCGAGTTTCTCTGCATTATATAACTTGGTTTGCCAGGTCCCTTTACTCTCCTGGTAGTGGTGTGTGTGTGTGGGGGGGGGGAACTAGCTCTTACCTTTGAAATTTTCTTACCTTTTAACTCTTCTTGCACGTGCCCAAAGTGTACGTGCGATCCCAGTGCAGCACGATGATGTCACTTTGGGGAGCGACGTCATCGTGCAGGTCCCGGAAGCTCTTCCACGCTTCGTACCAGGTCGATTTGGGTCCCAAAGAATCAGCCCAGTGCGAAGTGTGGGAGTCCTCTCAGGTATGACGTTGTTGCGCCATGGAGAGGGTGCACCCGGGAGGTGTGTTCCCCCTCCTTTTCTCCCCAACAGCCAGGTGAGTGGCGACAGGGGGCAACGGCTGGGAGCAGGAGATCCCCTGCTCACACTGGGGGACCAGCAACCCTGTATATAACCAGTATGGAAAAGGACTGAAGCCCTGTTCCCATATTTAGTAGGCCTGTGGTCTGATATGAGAGATGGAGGAATGGATACATACCCTTCCTCTTCACCCTGTATTTGTGAGGTCCACATGGGCTCAAGCTTTCCAGTTTTTCCAGTAGCAAAGGAGGGAAGAGGAACCTTATATCACTACTGAAATTGGTATGCTGGGGACCCCTATTTATTGGCTGCTTTTGTTGACCTGGCTTCATTTACTTACGTTATTGATATGTTTTCTATTGCTGTTTGCTTGGTTTTGTTGTTGTTGTGAGCATATATTTTTTTCTAAATACATAAACAGACATCAATGAACATTTAGGGTATTTAGGATTGTAGGCAATGAGAAATGAGGCAGTCAGCATCCAAAGGTGGAGGTGGATTGGATCGTATCTCTTCAAACCGTGGGTGAACTGTTGTTTGTTTGCTTAAAACATTTATTAGCCGCCTTTCTACCTTGCAGGAATTCAAGGCAGTTTACAAGATAAAATATTGTTCTCTCTAAATGTCAATTACATTCCACTCTACCCATGAGGGTTCTGCTGGATTATTCCACTAAGAGCAGAACCACAAGTGACAAAAGGCACAGACTGGACACTTGTCAGCTTCCCTCAAGTTTTGATGGGAAATGTAGGCATCCTGGTCTCGCAGCTTCACTCTCTGACTGCTGTCCAATGGACTTTTCAACTGTCACTTGTCCAACATTCCGCCAAGCTGCCTACATTTCCCATCAAAACTTGAGGGAAGCAGACAAGTGTCCAATCAGTGCCTTTTGTCACTTGTGGTTCTGCTCTACGTCATCCACTACCCGTTATATATGGCAATTTTCTTGAAAACAGGTAAATTGAAACAAATGCTACAAAAGATATGGGAGGGGGACCTCAACCTGGATCGGTTATTTTCATTGGCAACCCTGCATTTCTAGAACAACAACAACAACAAAGCCTTTATTGGCATATCTCAAGTTATCGACAACTTTTCTAGAAACATATAGGCCTACTCTCACAGGGACAACCCTGGTGGGCCAGTCACTCCTCGACAACCTTAAATATCTTATCGAGTTGTCATGAGGATAAAAGTAGGGAGGGAGAGATCCATTTATGTCACAAAATTCCCTGGAGGAAAGTATGGGATAATCAAATGTATATCTATATATATACCTATTGCAGCCATCTGTGACTTTAAAAGAAGTCACATGGATCCCACAGGAAAGGGTTTTTTTCCCCCTCCTGAAGAATCCCATCTCTGCAGCAGTGGCATCCAGTCACAAAACTGTCATTGACTTCCAAAGTACCAGACTTCTGCATCTCATTTGCAGGCTGTCAAGCAGGATGACAACAGATCAACGAAATCTGCAGCTGTAGCTCTGGGAACAAACAGCAATATTTATCTTGATTCTCCAGTAAATGTACATTATGCAAATACAGTCCTATTAACCCTGACTGCATTTACACAAGTACTTTTTTTTAAAGAGAAATAATGAGCGGGAATATTATAGTACAATGAGGACGAGAGCTTGCTTGTCATTTCAGAAGGGTAGCCATGTGAACACGCAGCAGCAAAATAAAACGGGAGTCCAGCGTCATCTTAAAATGAACAAAGTTTGTTCCAGCAGCATCTTTCACTGAGAGCTAAACTACAAGAGACAAATCACACGAGGACGCGCATGTGAAGGGAGTCGCAATGTTAGCGGGGAAGCTGAGTTTTAGAAGACAGATCGCAAGGCTCTGTCAATTTCCCCTCTCTACAGAGCAGCAATGATCACTCCTCAGAGGGTTTGTTTATTTCCTCTTCACCTCCCGAAGGCTCTGTCCGTTTCACCTCCCCTTCTAGGAGGCAAAGAAGAAATAAACAAACCCTCTGAGGAGCAATCTTTGCTGGCTCTGTAGAAAGGGGAAATTGACAGAGCCTTCCGATTTGTCTTTTAAAACTCAGCTTCCCAACTAACATTACGACTCCCTTCACGTGCGTGTCCTCGTGTAATTCATCTCTTGTCGTTTAGCTCTGAGTCAGAGCTGGCTTCATCAGATGAAGAAAAGTTCGTGAAGCCTAACAACAACAATGAAAAGAAACTTTTATATAATTCAATCACGTGTAATTATTATTATATCATAAACCGTAATGTATCAAATGTTGTACATAATATATACAGTTTTAACCACACGTTATCACTGCAGCCACATCAAAAATTGTTATTCACTGCATCAATTTGTTATAGGAGGTCACAATTAAAGTGCTACATGCTACGCCTTGCTATGGGATAATAAATATTTTCTTAAAGTGTAATTGTAAGTAATATTCTTAAAGTGCAAGGTGCCAAGGCAAGAAATTGTTCGTTCAAGCACAGCGCTGTTATACTTGATTCTCATGAAGGAGAGGGGTTGATGCATGTGTGGAACTATTATATTGTTATGAATTTATTAAGAAAAGTGTCAACACCCTTTTTGGTACCATCTCGCCATCTTTGAAGAAGAATCGAAACGGTTTCGCAGGAACCGGTCCATCCGTCGATGGCTTGATTGTGATTGGACTTCTCCTTCCTGGTTTAATCTCACCTGCAGCATTTCAACAGTCTATCATTGGAATATTTTGTGAGGCACATTGTTTCTTTTTGTTGTTGTTAGTTAGGCTTCATGAACTTTTCTTGGGCTTGGTTCTTTTCGTGATACTCTCTTACGATTGTTATGTTGACTTCATCAGATGCACAGATGATGCACGTGTGCATTTATTTTTATTTCTATTATTTATAATCTGTCCATCTCACTAAGAATCAAGGTGGATTACATTTCATCGAGCAGTAGCATTACCTCATTAGCCCAGTTCCACTCATAATCCTCTCCTCTTGGTTCACTGACACATAATCATTGCTCTTGTCATGTTGGCTAAAGGGGAGAGGAAAGGAGAGTCGTCAAGGAGTCAACATTTGGTTCCAAACTATTCCACAGCCCTAGTAGAGCGACTGTGCGATCTCATGTGTGCAGACACAGCTTCCAAAGTGATTACAGAATGAGGTGACTCAAGAACAAGCAGACTGGATGGAGTCTTCAGGGGGCCAGATCCCCAGCTGCTTGCAGGAAAACAACCACCTGCCACTGAGTAGATTACCTCATCCATGCCTTGAGAGGCATAATTTTTGCTGCTCAGAGTGGTATACGATGTGTCAGCTTTGTATGACTGTCGGTGCCAGGTTCACTACCAGCCTGTCATCAAACGTCCTCTGCGACACCACAGTTCAAGTGTATTCTTTGCCAGAACATTAAAAGATTAAACTGTATCTCTTTTTTTGGGTCCGTTTGTTTTTCTGCCATCGTAGGAGTGGTGGCAAGAGGCAGAAGGAGGAAGAAGTGAAGTCAGAAAACAAAGGACAATTGGGGAAACACAAATGGGATGGGATTGGCTTGCCGTTATACCGTGAATACTTGTCAGTAACATATGGAATTTTGCCTTAAACAAGTCAAAATCACTGATCATGTCTAGCTGATCGTTGTTTGTTCTGGCAGTATTTCCTCAGGGTCTCGGGCCAAGAAAGCACTTCCCCAACATCTGCTGTCTGTGATCCCTTAACTAGAGGTGCCAGGGACCAAACCTGTGAACTGCTTCCTGCAAAATGTGTGTTCTGCCACTGAGCCATAGCCCTTCTGTGTTCCCTAATTAGTACATGCTCTACCACTGAGCAGCGGCGCCTCTGGTTAAAACAAACCATCATAGCTGTAGGTGATTGCTCATAAATCTATACAGTTACTTTCTACTAAACAGGAATGCTCGAACAACTGCCAGGTTGGCTCACTTCCTGATGGCCAGTCATGAACAGGGATCTGGATTTTTACGGACAGTTTGTCTGTTAATTGACCCATTTGAGGCTGTGTGAAGGCAGCTTCACTATGAGTGATTCTGCACACTTTGTATAATGCACTTCTAATCCTCTTTATAGATCATTTGGAATGGATTTTTTTTGTGTGCAGAACAAAAAATCCACCTCAAACGATTGATAAAGTGCATTGAAACTGCATTATCCAACGTGTGCGGAATCATATGAGAGAAAAAAGTGCAGTCAAGTCAACAGATGGTGACCCATCCAATGGGTGCTCCAGGCTTGAGACAAGCAGAGGTGGCTTGACATTGCCTTCCACATAGCAACACCAGTCTTCCTTGGCGGTCTTCCATCCAACCCTACTTAACTCCCAAGCCCTGAGGAGTTCGGGCCAAGCTGGGCTAAAATGTAGTCATGAACAAGAAAGCCATTTTTGATGGTCTGTTCATGACCCGATCATGACTGTTTGGCACTTTACTTCACCATATACCTTCCGAAAAGTGCAGTAAAATGCAATTAGATTTTCATTTATGCACATTCTCACACAGCTGGACAGAATTCTACTGCTGACCCTTCTAGTCTACTATTTCGGTCAATAGGAAATTGTTTAAATAGATAGTCAAACAACTCATATAAATCAGCCATAAATCATCATTTAACTCTTACCATTCAGCTTTCATCTTCGTCCTTAGCAATATTAAAGGCTACTAATTTGTTTGGGCAGGCAACCTTCTTACGCATGTGCAATTTTGAAACTAGCTGATACAGGCATTCAATTAGTTTGGCACGGAACCAAATAGACCGGGTGACTGGCTCACATTTGAGCCTCACAGTTGAAGATGATGTGATTGGCTCACAACTAATCATTGCAGCTGAAGACATTTGACTGTTGAACACCATCTGTGGCAAAATTCACAGCATCCCTAATACTGAGTTAGATCATTGGACCAATCAATTTCAGAATGGACTGCTCTGATTGGATATGTAGAACCAGGCAGAGAAACAATTTGACCAACTTCTTCTACTTGTGATCCTTTGCATGGAGATACCAGAAATGGAAGCTGAGATTTTCTGCATGCTATTCAGGTCTACTTTGAAACACTGATAGTTGTTCTACACTATGTTATATATGATTATTTTTTCAAATATACCTTCTCCCAAAAGAACATTTCTAATATATTTTTAACAAAAAGAACAAATACTTTCTTGGTTTCTAAGTCAGTGGAGGATAAGTTATTGAGTAGAGTAAATCAATATACTTCCAGCAATATTTAAAAGTGTCTGTATAAGGTTTCGGGCAGGGATACTTGACATGGGAATTGGGATTCCAAGCACATTCCTATTTTTGTCTGTGAAATTTTGGAGAGTATGCATTTTAACTTGTTCTTTCTTTCCTTCAGCCAGTACATGACTGGGATAGGGGTTACAGAGAAGTGGTAGTGGGCTCAGAGGGTTGCCAAATCTGGGTTGGAAAATTCCTGGAGATTTTGCAGGTGGTGCCTAAGGAGGGCAGGATTTGGGGAGGGTTTGGGACTAGAAATGGGCACGAATCGAATTACGACCCAAAAAACACACAAACCGGGTCGGTTCGTGGTTTGTGAACCAGTGGTTCATGGAAGCTCATTTCTACAAACTTCCATGAACTGGTCTACTGGTTCGCTTAGGTTGTAAAGGGGCAGTTGAAATGAACTTTAAACTTATTGGTCCCTTTAAACTATCAGCTGGCAGGCGGCAGGGGGGTCCCCCTTGCTGCCTGCCAGCTGATAGTTTAAAGGGACCTGCGGCTTGCAAGCAGCAGGGCCCTTTAAACTGCCCAAACCCCAGCCTCACACTTACCTTGCCCTGCGGGCCCGTGGATCCTCCCCCTCCTCCCACGAGGGACAGGAAGGCCATTTTTGGCCTTCTTTGCTGCCACGTGGGCCTGCAGGGTGGCGGAGGAGGCCACGCAGTGGTGTAAGAGGCAAAATATGGCCTTCCTGCCCCTCACAGGAGCAGGGGGAGGATGCTGCAGGCCTGCAGAGCAAGGCAAGTGTGGGGCTGGGGCTGGGGTTGGGAGGTGGGGGTGGGGACAGGGGTTTGGGCAGTTTAAAGGGCCCTGCCATTTGCAAGGCAGGAAAGGGCCCTTTAAACTGTCAAATGCCCCTTTCCCTGCCGCTGCTAAGAAGCTGGGAAGGGGCATTTAAACCACACGAACCACAATCTGGTTCGTAAACTGGCCCCAGATCGTGCCAGTTTGTGGTTCCTGGTTCATGAAAACCCACAGATCACGAACCTCATGGTTCGGGGTTTTTGTGGTTTGTGCCTGTCTCTACTTGGGACCTCCATAGGATATAATGCTACCCTCCAAGGCAACCATCCTCTGGAGAGAATGGTTCCCCTGAACTGATTTCTGTCATCTGGAGATCAGTTGTAATTCTGGGAGATTATGAGGCCCCACTGATCAATTCTTCCATTCAAAATATTCCACACTTACACATTCATAAATAGCTGCCTCCATCTTAGGAGAACACTTGACTTAGACATTCCCAGGGTTTTTTTTCAGGGGGAACGTGGGGGAACAGAGTTCCGGAACCTCTTGAAAATGGTCACATGGCTGGTGGCCCCGCCCCCTGATCTCCAGACAGAGGGGAGTTTAGATTGACCTCCGTGCCGCTCAGCAGCACGGAGGGCAATCTAAACTCCCCTGTGTCTGGAGATCAGGGGGCGGGGCCACCAGCCATATGACCATTTTCTCTGAGGGCAACCCACTAAGTTCCACCACCTATTTTCCCAGAAAAAAAGCCCTGGACATTCCCAACATTTTGTAACTGCCCCCCATGGCAAACATTTTGTGCGTGGCCTTGCCTCCCATAGTCAGCCATACTGGGGGTGCATTTTTCTCAAAATTCTGAATTCTTCCCTGTCTCAACAAGACCCCTCCACACTAACCGCTACAATACACTGCCTTTCTGAATTGGCATATAGCTTGCTTTTCCTGTTTTGCTGTTCCCCCTAGTCTGATCTTAAAATGCAAACAAATGTTAGTTAAGATTTCTAAAATCTTGGCTGACCTCAATAGGATTATTTTGCCAGGGCCTCCTTTGCCAATGTAATTTGCTTCCACGCTCAGGATAAACCCTTAAAAATCCATTTTACTCTGTGCTTTGCTTTCCTGAAGGTGACAGAGTCAACTCAAAATCCCATAGTCCCTTCGCCGACAAACACTGCAGCCCTGGCAGAGATTAAATGACATTTTCAAATAATACTTGCTCCTGATAAATGGTACTTTTTTTTAACCTATTGCAAACACAAAGCATTTCAGCAGTAAATAGGCAGTGTTGGAGAATGTCTGAAGTTGAAGCCCTTTAGCAACACACTCACCGCTTTTTCGATCTTGGCAGATCTCTGCCTGTTCTTCTGACCCACAATGCTTTGGGTGCTCTATTCAATCTGTATGTCAGATGCCGTATCTTGGACTATTATTGTTTCACTGTATTTTATGTTGTATATTCATTAATTTTGATTTTATATCTGCTAGTTTTATCTTTTTATGTATAATATGTTGTAATCTGCCCTGAACCTGCTTGAATAAATCAAATCAGTCAAATCACTCTCGGAGATAACTTTCCACATTTCTGTGTTTTTCAAAAGAAGATGACCCATACAACAGCTTCAAAAATTTTATATACAATGGACTGGACTGCTGCAATGTATTCTGCATGGAGCTACCCTTGGAAAAAACCCTCAAAACTTCATGTGCTTCAAAATGCAGATTCGAGGTTGTTGACTGTGGTTAGTCTCTAGGAACATCTTGGGTTTTTTTAAAAAAAAATATTAATATTTACTTAAATTATACCCCACCTTTCTCTCCAATGGAAACCCCGAACTGCATACACCATTCTCTGTTCCTCCAGTTTATCCAGTTTATGCTGTTTTAGGTATTTATGTATTTATGGTTTTTTTGTATTTTAAATCTTATTTATATATGTTTATATATTTTAAATGCTCATTGAGCATTTTATTGTACCCTGCCCTGAGCCTGTTTGTGGGGAGGGAGGGCTAAAAATTGAATAAATAAATAAAATAAAAATAAAACCGTGTAAGGTAGGTTAGGTTGAGAGAGAATCACTGGGGCTGTTGTAAGAATAAAATGAAGGAGAGGAGAATGATGTCCGCTGATTTTGGTCCCTATTGTGGAGAAAGGTGAGGTATAAATGAAGTAAAAATAAGTCATAAATATAGCTGAAATGGGGGGGATAAAAGGCAGGTACATTGGTGAGTGGGTGGGTGATGGGAAGAAGGAAGTATGGAAAGGTGAGGATACGCGGGTTGCCGGGAGAAGGAAAACAGGAAACAGTGTGAGGAGTGGTATAGTGTCCCACATTTGTCCTTGTGAGTTCCTCACCAAACAACTGGGCTTGGGCTGGCAACCAGCACCACACAGTTCCCCCAGGGAGAGTCTGTCAGGGAAGGAATGAGGGAAAACTGAAAAAGGGGAAATGAAAGATAGGTTGGCTAGTGAGTAAGAAGGAGAAAAGGAAGCAGGAAAGGGGGAGAGCTATGGGAAAGGAATGAGGAAATAGTATGGATGTGGAAAATAACAGCCTTCCCTCAAGTCCTTATGGGTCCCCCACTTCTATTTCCTAATAATAGAGTTTCATTCAATCACAGCCTGGCCCACACCTGCAAAATTAACTTTTCTTCCAGGAGGAAACAAAAGAGATAAATCTATCTGGCGTGCCAGCCAGGAATCAAATTCTTCTTGTCGTTTCTTCAAGCCTCTATTGTTTCTTGCTGATTTCCGTCTTTAATAAAACCAGCAAAAGCCGAATGTTTGGCGGCTCCTGCAGAAGTCTGCCAAGTCTGAAATTATATTTTGTATTATCCACATTGCGCTCATCTTACTCGAGTTGATTCGGTATACAGATAGAGAAAGGAAGTAAGGCCTAGTGGACACATGATAAGATTAGGAGCCTGCAGAACTGGGGATAATTCTATTGACCTACATCCAGAGTGCTGTAGAATCACATTTGTGTGTGCAGCTACAAAAGGATTGGAAGTTCATTGGATGTAGAAATGACAATTTTTTTTAAAAAAAACCCTCCCCAGGTGAATTCCATATCTTTCAAATCTACCAGTTTGATAGAAATAGCACCTCACCATTTAGTGCCTGTTACTAAGGCAAAGGAAGATTAATTGGAGAGGAAACCCTTAAGAAACCGAGGAGGGGGTGTAGATATTCATCAGATTTTCATCCTGCCTTTTCTCTAAGGAATATGGGGAGAGGTGGGCACGGTCTGGAAAACAGACCTAATTTTGACACTGTCTGGCCTGGTTCATGGTTCGTAAACACATGGTTCCACTTGGGCCAGTCCATTGGTCCATGGTCCGTGAGTCCAGACATCCTGGCTCTGATCTATCAATTCCCAAGGCAACGGAATGGACATCCACAGACCTTCTGCAGCCCTTAAAAACTTGATTGGCAGCTCTGCCAGAGAGCTCCCATTCTGCTCTATGCAAGCAAGGAAGAAGAATTAATTCCCTAGGCAACAGAGGGCTGGACGTTCTGCAGCCATAGGGACACCAATCTTAGCCCTCAAAACCTTGATAAGCAGCTCTGCCTGCAACCAGAGAGGTCCTGTTCTGCATTATGTGAGCAAGGAGGAAGAATTAATTCCCTAGGCAATGGCTGAAAAAGTGTCTGTGTGGTGAGTGAGGGGGCTTTCCCCCCACCCTTTTCTGTTTGATTTTGCCTCATTGCAACTCTTTGGTGCCACAAGCCAATGCAAGTCGATAGACATTTGCAACTCCTAGTTTCTACTGGAAGTTTCCTGGAGTGGCCACTTTGGGGGTCTGTAACTCGGACCTCCAAAATGCACTTGGCCAAACTTGGAAGGTGGCTGGAGGAGAGCCTGCTGAAGCCTTGCTGCAAGTTTGGCATCTCTGAGTGTGAAGGGGGCGGTCCTAGGGCCCCTGGAAGTGACAGACCATGGGCTGACAAACTGGTCCATGAATGGGGCTGGTCTGTGAAAAGTCCGTGGTCTGTGAAAATCGATGAACCATGGGCTGGTGGCCCATGGCATTTTCCCGATCTGTGCACACCTCAAAACATGGGCTATGTTGTTCTTCCCTGTGCCCCTTTATTATCACAACAGCCCTCCAGAGTCGATTAGGCAGAAAAACCAGATTCCAGTCTGAGTAGGGATTCAAATATATGCTTTGAGCCTACTAATAGAAACAGTAATGGTAAGAAAATCATTGTACAGTTCTAAACAGACTTAAATATATTGACTTTAATGGATGTAAAAGAATTTAACTTGGACTTAATGAACTTTAGAAGACTTAAGAGGAGTTAACATGGACTTAACTCTAATGGACTTAACTCTCCTTAGGATTTCAATGTCAAATTATTTATTATTTATTTTTATTTTATTTTAATTAATTAATGTTACTTCTAATCTGCCTTTCTTTCTGTGAATCAAGGTGGATTACACAATGTGAGTTAATGCAATCGGCAGGACAGGGAATGTGACAGGACAGGGAATGCAGGTTTGGAAATAGCAGGGATTTGAACATAGCATAAGTATTAAACATATGCCAAACAAGCAGTACATGATATTACATAAGTAGAAATATAATGCATTGAGAACATGATAATGCATAGAGCAACAAAGAACATATATCATACGCAGCCCACAGACCCTGTTCCCTTCCTTGAAACGTCTCCTGAATCATTCTAATATACCCCTAACTCTTTATTAAAATGCTTTTATGAACAGTTCTATTGCTTTCTCTCTTGAGTACAGCCAGGGCTTTTTTCTGGGAAAAGAGATGGTGGAACTCAGTGGTGGAACTCAGGACCGCACAATGACATCACTTTGGGTCAGCTGGAACAAGGGGGGAGTTTTTTAAATTTTAAATCACCCTTGGCGAAAATGGTCACATGGCCGGTGGCCCCACCCCCTGATCTCCAGACAGAGGGGAGCTTAGATTGCCCTCCACGCCAGTGGCGCGGAGGTCAATCTAAACTTTCCTCTGTCTGGTGATCGGGGGGCGGGACCACCGGTCATGTGGCCATTTTCAAGAGGTGCCAGAACTCCGTTCCACCACGTTCCAGCTGAAAAAAAGCCCTGAGTACAGCCCACCTGTACTCCGCATGCAACTCTGCCAACTGCTAAACATCACTGCTACTTATGTATCTGTTCTCTCTCTCTCTCTCTCTCTCTCTCTCTGACCTTAACTCTAAGGCAATCTCCAGCACCACAATACTGGCCAGAGTCAAATACTGCCAACCAGCATTCATTTCTCAGACCTGGATTTGTTCTAATAACAATCTTCAGGAAAGAGATAACACTTTCCAGAGGGCTCCATCTACACTTAAGTCCCATCTGCACATCCCGGGCAGGGTGCTGAGAACCTGAAGTGGGAGGATCTTGCCCGATATGACTTGCACCAGCAGCTCAGTAGTGAGACTTGGCAACCTTGAAAAGATCAACAAAGTTGTGGTGAGATTGAATTTTGCATATTGGTTTGAACGTACCAGCCAGTTTTTTTGGCTCCGGCCTACTTGTGTATGCGTGCCACACCCGATCCACGCTGAAGCAATTCAGGGAGGCCTCCCAGATTCCACAACACAAAGCAAGGAGTAAAGTGGGAGTGAATGCCCACCTTTTAGCTTGCCCCTGCAGTTACTCTGTGTTCTTGGTCTTTCCTATCCTTGGAGAGTCTGAAAGGGAATTGGAACAGAGGGATTGATTTATCACCAGCAAGCGAACAGAAGCCATCTGTGTGCTCAAAGGATCGCTGGCAGAGCAGAGAGGCCATGCCACAATGAAGCTGGCTTTTAAGTCAAGAAGACCGTAAAGACAGGGACTGGGAGAATGAGGACCTAGCTATGCGCTCCTTTTATTCATAACAGTAAGGACTTGGACCAGCTATCAGTACATAGCCTCCTTCTTTGGGCTTCCAGGAATCCAACATGTTATAAAATAACCATTGCAGCACCTCTGGGAAAAAGCAATTGGAACTGGCTGGTCAGTTTGGGTCCAAACATGGTACGACATTTCATGCCAAATGAGTTAAACTTCCCAGGTTATTTAAGGGAGAACACTCAGCTTGAATTCGTTTAAGGGACCCTTTCTCCTTTGAGCCTGAAATGCAGGCTGGGGGAGGGGGGAGATGCAGGGTCTGACTCCCTCCCCAACAGGTGTCTCTCAGATGCCTAGCATCTTTGGAAGAAGAGGGAAAGGTAGGAAAGACTGTTGGGGGGGAGGGGGGTCGACCAAATTGCTCAAGGCCAGTTTGCTGCGTTCCATTCCTCCACCATTTGCAATATGCAGCCTATGTGGTTAGTCTTTAAAGGTGCCACCGGACAGACTAACAGGGCTACTCCTCTGCTCACACGAGAGACAAGGGGAATCCATCACTTTAAGCGCCCCCCTCCAATCCCTGCCATTTGGTAGACTGGCGGGGGGTGGGTGGGAAATATGATGAAAAAACGCGATATTGTGCCAACAGCATGTCCTTATTTCCAGGGCAGAGTCAAAAGTAATGTCAATCTAGGATTTAGTGGGAAATCTAATCATAGAGTTTTTGCTGAATGCTAGAACAGCATGACATCACTTCTGGGTTTGCCCCAGAAATGACACCATGCTACTGGCATGTCCCTGCCCCTCAGTACTCTAATAGGTGTTAACCACTTGCCACATAGCTTTTATTGGCAGTGGCACCCAGACAGTGTCTCTGTCTAGCCTCCTCTTGGATCAAGATCTATTGTGACTCAGAAATACAGCCCAACAGTTAACATCTGTCTTCCAATCCCTGCCTTCTGTGCCCCTGCTTTCAGCAGCAAGACAAATGGTAACAACAACAACAACATTTGATTTATATATCGCCCTTCAGGACAACTTAACACCCACTCAGAGAGGTTTACAAAGTATGTCATTATTATCCCCACAACAACAATCACCCTGTGAGTTGAGTGGGGCTGAGAGAGCTCCAGAGAGCTGTGACTCACCCAAGGTCACCCAGCTGGCTTCAAGTGGAGGAGTGGGGAATCAGACCCTGTTCTTTAGATTAGAGTCCTGCTGCTCTTAACCACGACTTAACCAAGCTTTTTAAGCTAAAGCATAACAATGATTAAAGGTTTCGGCTGCCATTTTCACACAGCTCCAGTGGTGCAATTTTTTCATTTATGTAGTTATTTGTGTACAATGCATTGTGCAGACTGAGATTGGTAGTCTGCAGGGCTCATTTTGAGGGGGAACGCACAGGAACGCAGTTCCGGTAGTTCCCTATAGAGGTCACATGTCTGGTGGCTCTGCCCACCTGACTCTCGGCCATTTTGGGCCCATTTCGGTGTGGATTGGGGCCAAAATGGCTCAGATTGGGCCTCTGACAGGTGGTGGATCACTCTCCCACTCAGCAGCAGCCCGATCCTTACCATTTGGGGCCCGTTTTTGCCATTTTAGGTCCAATTTCGGCCCTGAATGGCCAGGATTGGGTCCAAAACAGCCAGGACAGGTGATGTCAGGGGGTGTGGCATAGGCAAATCAGTTATGCTAATGACACACTTCTGGTGATGTCAAAGGGCATGGCATATGCTAATCAGTTATCCTAATGAGCTTTGCTAATGAGTTCCTCCAGCTCTTTTTCTACGAAATGACCCCTGGTAGTCCGCATAAAAAATGCTTTAAAAATAAAATTTTAAGTGGGAAAACTGTAACTTTTTATTTTGTGCTGGAATTTGCATTATAAATTTACATAAAAGTAGTACTAGATAACTGTTTAATATTATTTTAAAAGATTAAAAACCCATAAGATAAATTCCTATATAACTTAATTCTATGTGATCCATGATGACTGTAAAAAATTGCAAGAGGTGACAGGGCATTTTCAGTGCTGGCACCTTATCTTTGGAATACTGTCCCCCTTGAAGCTCACCTGACACCCACCATTCTGTATTTTAGGCACTGGGCCAAACCGTTTTTGGTTTTTAACAGGGTTTTAACTTAAGAGTTTTTTTATTTTTATTTTTAAAAAAAACTTTTTAGCTGTTTTGTGGTCTGAGGTCTGTTTTATGGATATTTTGAGAATGTTCAGTGATTGTCTTATGCTGTTTTAATGACTTATTTTGTTTTTATATTTAAAGCATTTTAGGGTATCATTAATACTTGTGGGCTGTTTTGAGCAGAACCCTGGAGAGGCAGCATATAAGCTTCAATCATTATCATCATCATCATCGCCATCGTCATCATCCAGTATTGATAGGAGCACTTGGTGCAAACAACAAAGATTAACTTAAACATCTATACAGTATCAACATAGACAGAATAACAAGTGGACAGTTGCAAACAGCTGCAATACTTGAAACATGCCACATAATAAGGCAATACTTCACAGACTCCTAGAGTTTTAGATAAAATTCAAGTTGGTGAAGGACCATAAAATTCCAGCCCAAACGTCTGGTGGGCTGTGATAACATCAAATAACAACAACAACAATCTTTACAAATACAAAGCATCCTGTTCACCCATTTTCACATGTTTTTCCTATGGCTTCTTTAAATGTTCTGAATTTCCATATTTAGAAGCATGTATCAATATAAACCAGAATATTTTACAATTGACAATAGCAAGCGCCTGTAGTACAGTTGGAAAACTAAATTCGGACTTCCGGTTTGGGATTCATGGAGGTCTAACGCAGCTCCATTTGTGGAGCTGACCGGATTGCCGTTTTAACCGGCCGGAGGGGTGAAAATAACCCGCGGCCGACTGCTCTCAGGCGGGGAGCAGGCAAAGAACGCTCAAGACCCTAGGGTGAGCTAGATCTCGGACGAGGGGGGGCTCTACACAAGGAGTCTCCCCCCCGATCCTTGAGGTCCCACCTTGCGACGGGTCGGCTATAATCTCTGCGGCAATTTTGGGGCCAATTCGGCTGGCATAAGACCTACATACCCAAGCTTCGATCGGGGAGGGAAGTCGAGAGGAGAATTTAAGATCGAAACAGCGATTACAACCCGAGAAAGTTGAAGAGAAGGTAAAGATCGCTATCTCTTGAAACGGGACAGATTGACAAAAACAGAGAGGAAAGAAAGTAGATTTTTAAACTGCAACAGACTAGTGAAAAGGAGGTGAAGACTCGGCAGGAGTTGTATTTTAAAAGAGACTAAGTTTAAAGAAGTTATTACAAAAATCGGACTATTGTTTTGAATACCTGTGGTTTTGGAGCTGTGGGAAAAAGACACCATCGCGAGACCTGCTGTGGGAAGACGGGAGACAGGAAGTGCGTAACAACAATAGAGTGGCTGGAGGGAAGCGGCCCTTGCCAAAGGACAGGAAGTGGGGAATCGCCATCTTTGAAAGTGGAAGGGTCGTGGCTTCAGCGGAAGAGGAAGTAGGCCATTTTGGATTACAATAACATAGAGAAACCATAGAGAAAAGACGCCCGACATTTTGGATATAAAAAATTAATTTTGGCAAAGATTGGGACATTTAAAAAAAAAAAGGAAAACGTTTAATTATACGCCACGGAGCTGAGGAAGAGAGCAGATTCGTGGGAGCGAGCTAAAGCAAGCCCCACGATGTCGAAAAAAGAGTGGCAATCGGCAATAGAAAATTTGGACAAAAAACTTATAGACATGATGAAAGAACTTAAGGACACGAAATTGGAGCTTATTAAAGAGGTCAAGGAAGTTACACAGACAGTAAAGTCGGAGCTGTCAGAAGTGAAAAAAGGCGTGGAAACGATTAGCAGTGAATTACAAGGAACGCAGCAGAGAGTTAAAACAGTAGAAGACGCGATGGAGAATTTAATAGACACGCAACAAACAGAGATGAGGCTGGTGAAGGGGAGGATGTCAGTTGCAGAAACTAAACATATGGAGAAGCAGCTTCGTTTTCGTGGTCTGCCAGAAGTGGAAGGGAAGTCAGCGCAAGAACAGATGACTGAGGTGTTGGCTGATTACCTGGGGAAGGAGGAGGAGGAAATTGTGGCTATCCTAGATGTGGCGTATCGTGTGAACTCGAGAATTGCAACCCAGAGGAAACTACCAAGGGATGTGATTGTGCAGTTTACAACTAGAAATATGAAAGAGAGGATTGTGACAAAACAATTTCAAGATCCATTGGAGATTGATGGCAAGACGATTATTATAATGAAGGAACTGCCCAGATCAGTGTTATTGGACAGGAAAAAATATAGAGTGCTAATTCAGACTTTGAAGGACATGAATATCAGATACAGATGGGAGTTACCGGAAGGAGTGTCCTTTGAGTTTGGAGGGGCAAAAAAACGCATCAGATCTGAGCGGGAGATGGAGAGATTTATCAAGGACAATGAAAAAGACTTACCAACAAAACCATGAATATGGAGTGTAAAGTATTATCTTGGAATGTAAATGGACTAAACTCACCGAATAAGAGAAAAAATATTTTTCATTGGCTATTAAAACAAAAATGTGATATTGTTTGTTTGCAGGAGACCCATATTAGAAAACAGGATGTAAAATATTTAAAATCTGGAAAATTGGGCAAAGAATTTGTAGCGGCTTCCAACAAGAAAAAAAGAGGAGTGGTGTTGTATATAAAAGAGGAGCTGCAGCCAAAATTTGTTATGAGAGATGTGGAAGCTAGATTTGTAGCAGTGGAATGTAATTGGAACTTAAAGAGAGTGTTGGTAGTCGGACTTTATGCACCTAACGGTGCAAAGGAAAGCTTCTTTGAGGACTTAAGGAAGCACCTAGACGATCTTGTATATGACCAGATAATTCTTGCTGGAGATTTCAATGGAGTGACAGATTTGGAACTAGACAAAAAGACTACAAAAGCACAAAAGAAAAGAGGACTATTGCCAAAGCTTTTTTTTGAGTTGATTCAACAAGAGACTCTCGAAGACGTATGGAGGAGAGAATATCCTAAAACCAGACAGTTTACTTTTTATTCTGCAAGGCATCTTACATTATCAAGAATTGATATGATCTGGGCCTCAAAGGACTTAGCGTTATGGACTAAGGAGGTAGAAATAATGCCGATGGTAGGCTCAGATCACAACCCAATTATGTGGAAATTTGGAAAAAGGAGAAAAAGGAAAGCCTGGAGAATAAATGAGGACTTGTTACAGGAAAGTGAGAATATGGAAACATTGAGAAGAGAGACTAAGTTTTTTATACAATACAACGTGAATAAAGAAGTACCAACCAGTAAAGTTTGGGACGCGTACAAGGCGGTTGTAAGGGGCATACTAATGGACTTAAATGGCAGAGCAAGGAAAAAGAAAGAGGAGAAGAGACAAGAGATTGAGGAGAAAATAAAGGCCAAAGAAGCACAGTTAAAAAAGAGACCAGGGAAAAAGAAAATACATCAGGAAATCAAAATTCTTCAAGAACAGTTAACAGCAATGAGTAATAAAGAATTGGAGTGGAACCTTAAAAGACTGAATCAAAAAGCTTTTGAGGGTGCTAATAAACCTGGGAAATATTTGGCATGGCAATTGAAGAAGAAAAGGGAAAAGAAAATAATAAATAAAATCTGTGAAGAAAATAAAACGTACCTGGAGCAGACTACCATTAGTAGAGCCTTCTATAAATTCTATGCGAAGCTGTATAATAAAAAAGAAGTAACCAAAGAATCAATAGCATCATATTTGGAGAAAACTAAACTTCCAGAGATTTCGGAAGCTTGGAGAAACAAGTTGAACAGTGAAGTAACTGATGAAGAAATAAGTAAGGCAATACAATCCGCAAATCTAGGAAAGGCGCCAGGGCCAGATGGACTTACGGCTAAATTTTATAAGACAATGGCCAACGAACTGGCACCATTCCTAAAAGAGGTGATGAACGGAGTTTTCAGGGATCAAAGAATTCCAGACACTTGGAGCGAAGCAAATATATCATTGATCCCAAAAGAGGGCCAAGATCTGACTAACGTGAAAAATTACAGGCCTATATCATTACTTAACAATGATTACAAAATTTTTGCGAAGATATTGGCGGAGAGACTGAAGGGGTGGCTCTCGGAAGTCATAGAGGAAGAACAAGCAGGCTTTTTGCCGGACAGACAAATAAGAGACAATTTAAGGACAGTGATCAATGCTATTGAATACTATGACAAGCGTTGTGATAAAGAGGTTGGTTTCTTCTTTGTAGACGCTGAAAAAGCGTTTGACAATTTAAACTGGGACTTTTTGTTTGCCACTATGGAAAAGCTACAATTGGGAGAAAGATTCATCAGAGCAATTAAAGAAATTTATAGAGACCAGACTGCAGCAATTGTAGTGAATGATGAATTGACCAAGAAATTGACGATTAGTAAAGGAACAAGACAAGGTTGCCCGTTATCTCCATTGTTGTTCATTTTAGTATTGGAGATTCTGATGATACAAATACGACAAGACGAGGAAATACGAGGAATAAAAATAAAGGACTATTCATACAAGGTTAGAGCATTTGCAGATGACATAATGTTAATTGTAGAAGATCCATTGGAGAACATGCCAAAAGTGATAGATAAGATCAAGGAGTTTGGTGATTTGGCAGGTTTCTTCATTAACAAAAAGAAGTCAAAGATACTATGTAAAAACATGACTAAGCAGAAACAACAATTGTTAATGGAAACAACGGACTGTGAAGTAACTAGTAAAGTGAAATATTTGGGAGTTGAGCTGACTGCAAAAAATATAGATTTGTTCAAGAATAATTATGAAAAATTATGGACTCAGATAGAGAGAGACTTGATCAAGTGGAATAGACTGAATTTGTCATGGTTGGGCAGGATTGCAGCAGTTAAGATGAACGTGTTACCAAGAGTAATGTTTTTGTTACAGACAATACCAATCATCAGAGACTCTAAACAATTTGAAAAATGGCAGAGGAAAATATCAGATTTTGTTTGGGCAGGCAAGAAGCCTCGAGTGAAAGTAAAAGTTCTACAAGATGCAAAGGAGAGAGGCGGAATGCAACTGCCCAATCTGAGACTTTATCATGATGCAATCTGCCTAGTTTGGCTAAAAGACTGGATGACATTAAAGAATAAGAAACTATTAGCCCTAGAGGGATATAAAAAAATTTTTGGATGGCACGCATACCTATGGCATGACAAAGTAAAGGTCAACTCGATGTTCCTGCATCATTTTGTAAGGAGAAGTCTATATACAATCTGGAAGAAGTACAGAACTTACCTACAAGAAGGAACCCCCTTGTGGGTGGTTCCATATGAGGTGATAGATCCGAGAGCTGTGGATAATGAACAACAATGTTTAACGTACAAAGAAATAACTAAGATTGAAGTATCTAAACTTAGAATAAAGACGCAAGAGGAACTATCACCTAACTATGATTGGTTTCAGTATAGACAGATTAGAGACTTATACAACTCGGACTTTGCAAAAGGGGGCATACGAACAGAGAACTCGGAACTAGAGCAGACCCTTCTTAAAGAAGACAAGAAAAGAATATCCAAGGTATATCAAGTACTGTTGAAATGGTATACTGAGGATGAGATAGTTAAAACACAGATGGTGAAATGGGCTATAAACTTTAATAAAGAAATAACAATGGAGGCATGGGAATACTTGTGGAAAACTACAATGAAGACAACGACATGTATTAATATTAAAGAGAACATTTTCAAAATGATCTATCGTTGGTACATGACACCAAAGAAGATTGCGCTAGGGAATTTGAATACATCTAACAAATGCTGGAAATGTAAGAAACATGAGGGCTCCCTCTATCATATGTAGTGGTCGTGTGAGGTAGCTAGGCAGTTCTGGGGGGAAATAATAAGAGAAATGAGTGAAATTTTACAGTTTCAAATAAATAAGAACCCAGAACTCCTGCTGCTAAACTTGGGAATGGAGGGAATTCCAGCCCATCATAGGACGATGATATTTTATATGACTGCAGCAGCTAGACTTTTGTATGCGCAGAAATGGAAAGTACAAGAAGTGCCAACTATTGAAGATTGGATCTACAAATTGCTGTACATGGCTGAAATGGACAAGATGACAAGAAAACTGAGAGATCTGGACTCAGGGCAGTTTAACACAGACTGGGAGAAGCTGAAACAATATCTGGAGAAGAAATGGGAGGTGGGAGGAAAACTGTGGCAGTTTGAGAACTACTGAAGTATAATAAAAGTATAAAAGAGAGGGGTGACTTTACCGGGGGAGGAAGAGAAATGTGAATTTATAAGCAGTTAGATTAATTGATCGAGATATATATAGATATGTAAAGATTAAGTGATAGAATATTGATAGAGAATAATTAATGATAAGGTTTAAACATGAGGATTGAGTAACTAACAATATTTTCTTTCTCTGATAAGATTTATATGCACCAAACTGAATGCATAGAAGAGTTAAATTGATTGATTATGCGATAAGTTAGATAGAATTACCATAAAAAGATGAAATGAGTAATATATAGAGAATAAATCAAATTGTTTGATTTAAATGTGGGAAATTTTTATGGTTTACGATGTATAGGTTTATGATATATAGAAATATTCAAAACTGGAAAATGGGATAAATTGGTTATCTAAAGACGTACGGTTTGGGTGTATAATAAGTAAAGGAGTTAAAGATGTACTGCTTAATATAATGGAGAATGTATATTTGTTTTAGACAGATGAATTTTATAGAAGTAAGGGAAAAGGGACAGAGGGTGGGAAAGCTGTTGGAAGTCAACAAAAGGGGGGGAAAGGGAGGGGGTTAGAAACGAAAAATTAGGGGAAAATTGAATGTAATGTAAAAATAATAATGCTCTAACCCAATAAAAAATTTTTCAAAAAAAAAAAAAAAAAAGGAAAACTAAATTCGATGTTTAATTGGTCTTTTTTAACTGCATGTCTTTCCTACACTAGTGTGCGTCAAACTCAGCTCATACAGTACACCTGAGGCTCTACATTTCCCTTACTCCCAAGGAGCCTTCTCGTGTTCCATAATCTCCATATAAAGATGTCTCCAAGGCCTCATTCCTGCGAATTGCAAATTTTAAGAGTTTTAATGGAAGACAAGGTCAGTAACATGCATTGCAAAAAAAAAAAAAATTAAAACCCTCTTTGGAAATTGTGCATTGTCTGCAGAAGATTGATGCGCTCCAAATTTATTCCTTGTCTCGAAAGCAGCCAGTATCTGGGACAAGGGGAAGCTGGAACTGGAGGCTTGTGAGGGTTCAGTGGAAAACTGGTGGGAAGGCCATTGATTGATCCCAGTGACATCAGTCAGTACAAAATGTCATACTCACCTCTCACTGTCTGCAAGAAGATACTGTACATGGAGGAATTATTGTGCAACCCATTGGCCCAGGGCTCTGGTTCACTGGAAGAGCCTCTGCAAGCAGAAGGTCTCAGGGTCAATCTCTGACATAACCAGTTTAAAGGATCAGGTAGGCGGTGAAGTGAAAATACCTCTACCGGAGAGCCCAGAGAGCCCTGGCCAATCAGAATAGATAAGACTGTCCTTAATATATCAAGGGAGGGAAGACAGCATGATGTAGCCTGATCTTGCCAGATCTGGGAAGCTAAATAGGTTTGGTCCCAACTTGGATGAGAGACCAGCAAGGAAGACCAGGGTCAGAATGCAGACACAGGCCATGGCAAGCCACCTCTGAGCATCTTTTGCCTTTAAAACCCTATGGGGTGCCACAAATCAGCTGCAGCTTGATGGCACTTTACACGCACATGGCTTAGGGACAGAGTATCTGGCTTGCGTGCTGAACATCCCAGCCGCCCAGGTTCAGTCCCCCAGCATTTCCCTGGAGGTCTGCTGTCAGTCTGAGCAGAGAAAGACAGATGTTGACCAATGGGCTGACTCTGTATAAGGAAGCTTCATGTAGGAATGGGCTGTGCTCAGTGGTACGGCATCTGTTTTGTATGTAGATTGCAGAAGATCTCTCCCCCCCAACCTGATTTCAGTCCTTGGCCTCTCCAGTTAAAAGGATCAAATAGCAGATGATGTGAAAGACCTTATTGCTTCAGGTGGGGCAACACAGCTGCTATTCCCCCCCACAACTACAGCAGCATATTACCCTAAGAAGTTAAAAACATCTTTTCAAATCTCCACACATTCTCTGCAGCTCTCCTGCTGAGCATAGTCAGAAGAAAGCAGAAATTAAGAGACAGGAAAAGGTTTAGACTATTGCAGCCCAGGTTTACCCAGCATAGCAATTATCACAAACACTTTTGTGACTCACACGGGTGTATTTCTGTGGTTTGGTCCAACAGGGCTTTGGCACCAACCCTAGACAAGATATCACATCGGCATTTTCCAGGCTGGCCCATCCCTGTGTGGTTATTGTCTTTCTAGGGCCTTAAAAAAAAAACCATCCTGCCCTTACAAGAAAACAAAATAATCTGCTATGTGTGTGTGTGTTTTTCGAGCCACAGGAACCCACTGAATGAAAACAAAACCAAATTATAGCATGAGTCTTCTAAAAACAGTGTTTGGGGTATATATTGGAAGGCTTTGGTCAGCTCTGGGGCATCCTGGGAGATGGGTGTCAACCGGAACAGCAAACCCATGCAGTTTGATATGTTGTGTAATGTGTAATGTGTATATCAACAGCTTTTGAGGAAGAACAGCCTCCTATTTATAACTTTCATGGGATTGTTAATATTCCAGGTGATCTGTGGGAGGGACTGTCACTCAAGTGCAGAGTATCTGCTTGGCATTAGGTTTGCCAATCCCCCGCTGGGGGTGTGGGATCCCCCTGTCCCACCCTCCACCCCCTGCCCCCATTCATCTGGTCAGCGGGGAGCGGGGAGGCAGGGGAACACGCCTCCAGGGGCACACTTGCTGGTGACTCTCAAAAGCTTACACCCTGAAAATCTTGTTGTTCTCTAAGGGACTCAAATCCTGTTCTTCTACTGCCGACCAAACGGCTCCCCGTCTAAAAACCAAGCAAGGAAGAAAGCAGAAATCTATCTCAGGCATTCGCCGTTTGAAAAAAAAAACTTGCTTGGAGGGGGAAAAAATCCACTAAGACTTTGGAGAGTTTCTGCCAATCAGAAGAGACAGAACTGGGTTAGACCGTCTAGATAAGGCAGCTTTGTATGTTTACTACAGAGAATGCATTTGATGGATGGCAGCATATTTGTATTTTTGTGTGAAAGCAGAATTCTGGGTTTCCTGGGGAGAAAAGGTTCTGGAAGCAACAAAAAGCAATTAGTATTTTAAAAAACACCAAAAAGCTATCTGAATAAGTAACTTTGTTAACAACATAAGAGTTGCCCCGTTAGATCAGACTAGTGGTCCATTTCCAGTGCAATCCTAAACAGAGTTACTCCAGTCTAAGCCCATTGATTAACTCTGCTTAGAAGTAACTCTGTTTAGGATTGCACTGTTAGTCCAGCATCCTGTTGCTCTGGAGGTCAACAACAGGGCATAGAGGCTAAGGCCTTCCCCTGTTTCAGAGAGGAATTCACTGGCATTCAGAGACCAGTTTGGTCCAAAGGGCAAAGGAGGACGCAACCTCAAATGTTGATACCAAGTGGTTGGTTCCTGCAACGTATCTTGAAATCATCCATTCCATCTGAACTTCACTTGCGTAGCATTTGGGCCCATTTTGCCATTGTCTCTCTTTTCTTTTTTATCCTGATTTTCCTCGGAGCATTTCCCCTCCTCCATCATAAGTATGATTAGGAGGCAACAATAGCCTGAGGTCATCCAGTGAGATTCATGGCTGAGAACGGATTTGAACCCAGGACTTCCAGCATAACCGCAATGCCACACCATCTCACCCACGATAGCCAGCAGTGTTGGAGGAGGGGCTGGTATGCCAGGTGTGCAGGGAAACAAGGCATGGTCTTGGTCACTCCCTTAATGCTTATAAGTATCATCCAAACCAACCCTGAATGATACATGCAGGGCTTTTTTTTCAGTGGGAACGCGGTGGAATGGAGTTCCGGCACCTCTTAAAAATGGTCACATGGTCGGTGGCCCCACCCCCTGATTGCCAGACATAGGGGAGTTTAGATTGCCTTCTGCACCGCTGAGTGGCGTGGAGGGCAATCTAAACTCCCCTCTGTCTGGAGATCAGGGGTGGGGCCACCGGCCATGTGTCCATTTTCACTGAGGGTGATTTAAACTTTTAAAAACTCCCTCCTTGTTCCAGCTGACCCCAAGTGGCGTCATTGTGCGGCCCTGAGTTCCACCACTGAGTTCCACCACCTCTTTTCCCAGAAAATAGCCCTGGATACATATATCTGTATGTACATACAGGCAACATTTTCCAGTAGCCAAATGGAAACGGAAGGCACCCTTAAATGAAACAAAGCAGGACAACATCGCTAGTAAGTCGAGAAAGGAATATTAAAATAACAAGGACTGAAGAGAAAAACACAAAGCAAAGAGAATTAAAGAAGGAGCTCCATGAAAATAGAGAATAAGGCATTTGATAAAACCACCATGTCAATAAAGAGAAGCCTAATGAAATAATGGGATAAGAGCAGAACAAAGAGAGATGGATGCTCTCTTTGAGTGTCATTTGCAGAAGCGCAAATGGGCCAGAACAAATGTTTGCTTTTCACTGACTGGCTCCTCGGGGAAATCTGCTTCTTGTGTTCCAACTGTGGCTTTGACGCTTATGCGCAGGAAGAGAGCAACCAGAAAGGACTTTGTGTTTTAATGTGAGAATGGACAGACACTAATATTGGACAGAGACGAATAGGTTGTTTGATCATATCCCCACCCAGCAGGACGGGTTCACAATCTTCCAGGATGAATGGTCGTCTAGATTCTCTGCATGGGGCCCTTATGTGTACAAAATCCGCCTTGCGCATGACTATCCACAGCCAGATGTGGAATCAAGTATAAGGGTTGTTTATTCATTCATTTAAAATATCTGTATGTCTGCTTTTCTTCTGAGCAAATCTGGTTCCAGGTTGCTATATACATATATTCCCCACAGCCCAGACTAAATGCTAGTCAGAGAGGCTTTTATTCAGCACATATGTGCATTGATAAAACTCTACTGAGAGCGAGACAGATCAAACTTGATGTGATCATATGGCACAACATTTTTGTGCCGTGTTTCACTGATTCACACATTCACTCCTGCACATTAGTAAAATATCATATGCACACACCGCATCATATAAATTGTATGTAAAACTGCATCAAGGGTGGCTAGAGATGAGGGAGGTGTTCGTTTTTGCACTGAATCAATGCACTCCTGCACACTGGTAATGGGGAGGATGTTTAGGAGCTAAAGGGACTGAACACTGTGGCAAACTGCACATGGATGCACATGCCCCTTCTGCACCATGCAGGGACATATCTCCTCACTATCTAAGAAGTCAAACCCAAATGTCCTTGATACTGTATTGAGATGTACTTGATACTGATTGTATTAATCTCATACTGTGTAATCCGCCTTGAGTCTCAGTGAGAAAGGCGGACTATAAATGACACAAATAAATAAATAAATAAATAAATAAATAAATAAATAAATAAATAAATAAATAAATAAATAAATAAATAAATAAATAAAATTAGCTTGTCTGGGCCCTTTCACACGGTGTCAAAATGTGTCGGGAATCGGGATTGATGAGTGCTGGCGCTTTCATCACCGATGCTGTCATTGGTGATGTCACAATAGCAGCCTTTTCTTTTCTTTTTTCTTTTTTCTTTTTTTGCACACACGATGAATCAATGCATTGCTGGGATGCTGGATCAATCTATTTCCTGGCTTTCTCCCATTCAGCCCATTGATCCATCGATCCTACACTGGATTTTTTTAAAAAAAAATTAAAAATCAAGTGGAAAAGAAAGTGGAGAGAAAAGAGGGGAGGGGAAGGAATGGAAAGGGCTGGATAGCTACTATCCAGGGGCTGGATAGACAACAGTGGCCAATCACAATGCAGTAGGCTGGCAGAGGGTGGCAGAAGAGGGCAGAACACTAAAAGACAGGGAAAGAGTATGCATGGGGAAACAGCAGACAGGAAAACAGATTTTGAAACAATAGTCAGGGTGTAAGTGCTCCCAAGAAAGCAGAGTAAAAGCTGCATAGTAGCTGGAATGACTACTCGTGGCAGCAAATCAAGTGCAGATGGTCACAAAAAATACTGCAGAATGAGAACTGAACCAGTGAAATTGGCTCGCACAGAAGGGGTTACTGTGTTCTGTATGAAATTTGTGTGTTGTTGTTTTTTTTTTAAGTCGGCTTGGAAAACCCTGAATACAATTTTTTAATGTATTGTCTGTTTTTAATGACTTCCAGGCTTTCTAGTAACTTTAACTATTGGTTATTAGTTTAGTTGTATTTTAGTCTCAGGCTGCCTGTTTTTTAGATTATTTTCTAGATTGCTCTTTTAGATGTTTGGTTTTTTAGCATTTTTTCTTATGTCTCATAATGTTTTACTGTCTTGTTTTCTAACTTCGTAATCCAGTGTTATTACTGAGTTTATTATATGTGCAGAATTGTTCCTAATGCATTGTTAAATTTGGTAAATGAATTAATTTTTTGGGTCTGATGTAATTCACATGGGGCGTTTTTAATAGAAAGATAGAGAATAAATTTACTAAATAAATATGCAAAACATATGAATAAATAACAAATGTTCCTGAATCATGTAATTATACCGATTCAGTTCAAAAGCTGGAACTTTTAAAATAATTTCTTGGTCCTCGGGATGGAATTGGGAGCATCTTTTTCACCCACCCTAAATAACAGCACTTTATCATAAAACGAATGTCTGATTTTGTGTGTAAATGGCAGAAGGAAACAGTATAAATGAAGGGGGAGGTAGGAAAATGAGCCATTGAAATAACTGGGACAAAAATGCTCACAGCCAATATGTATAACAATGAGAAGAAACAAAGAAATATGCTGCTAACCCAGACTCTCACCCACATTTTCCAGTGGTTAGAGGAAGAGGAGCTTTGAGAATCAAAAGGAGGAATCCAAACGGAACAGGGAAAAGAAAGACTTTTCCAGTGGGTCAAAGAACTCCACTTTTCCTGAACAAAAAGCAGGCATGCTTGACCTGGTGTGTGCAAGCCGCAGCCAAGACAAGACGTGACTCGGACTGCCTGGGTTTCCTTATCTCTCCTATGACGTGCTGTCGGGAAGGAGAAATGAAGAAGGAGGTGGTGGGAGGAAGAATGGAGAGTGGTCAAGAATTTCTTCACCTCTGTACCACCCCCACCACATCTGCACATCCTGCCGTTGTTCCCAGTGACTCAGGAAGTTCGAGTTGCAGCCAGTGAATCACCACTTCGGCCGAGATGTTTCTTTGGGGAAGGGGAATTAAAAATAAACCAAACCCAAAAATGTAAGCAAAAACAAAAGAAGGTGGTATGAAGGTCATGGCACAAACTCTGTTGACACGGCAGCTTGCTTTGCCCTTAGAAAAGCCAGCGCAGAGCACAGCAGTCTGGCTCAGTTCTGCTTTCCTGCTGACTGGCAGAGTAACCTTAACCTAAATAGTAAAGAGTCCAGTGGCACCTTTAAGACTAAACAACTTTATTGTAGCATAAGCTTTCGAGAACCACAGCTCTCTTCATCTGACGATGCATCTGACAAAGAGAGCTGTGGTTGTCGAAAGCTTATGCTACAATAAAGTTGCATCTGACGAAGAGAGCTGTGGCTCTTGAAAGCTTATGCTACAATAAAGTTGCATCTGATGAAGAGAGTTGTGGCTCTCGAAAGCTTATGCTACAATAAAGTTGGTTAGTTAAAGGTGCTACTGGATTCTTTACTGTTTTAGTAACACGGCTAACTCCTCTGGACCTTAACCTAAATTAGCAAAGAATTAGCTGTAGTGGGAAGTGAGGTCATAAGAACATAAGAACATAAGCAAAGCCATGTTGGATCAGGCCAGTGGCCCATCCAGTCCAACATTCTGTCACACACAGTGGCTAGAAATCCAGTGCCATCTAAAGGACTGTCAGTGAGGCCAGGACACCAGAAGCCCTCCCACTGCCTTCCTTCCAGCACCAAGACAACAGAGCACCACCTCCCCACAAAGAGAATACCATCTATCTCCTGTGGCTAATAGCCACTGATGGACCTCTGCTCCATATATTTGTCCAGGTCAGGTCTTCAGTCGTTCCATTGAAGTATGCATGGGTTCCCCAGGAGAGCTCCGTTTATCTGCCGAGTTTCAACCCACCATTCCTCGAAGGAGCTGATGGATGGTTCTTCTTTCCAGCATGGCCTTTCCATGACATTCACTAAATGGAGCTGCCTTACACTGAATCAGATCGTGGGTCTGTTGAGGTCAGTCTCCTCTATTCTGACTGGCAGCGAGTCTCCAGAGATCACATCACCTACTGCCTGATCCTTTAAATGGGAGATACCGGGGATTGAACCCGAGACCTTCTGTGTGCCAAGCAGATGCTTTCCCACTGAGCCATGGCCCCATCTCTCTGCTCTGTTCTGCTTCCAATGTAAATATCCCATTTGTCCCCAGTAATCTTTCCTCCAAAGAGAACAAACACAAGTGGTGAGACACTAACAGTGTAGGACCAGGATCGGAGAATCCAAACCCCTCTACTGTAAAGGTTGCTGAATGACCCTGAGTCAGCTGGCCAGCACCCCCCCCCCCAGCATAACCTACCTCACAGGGTTGTTGTGAGGATACAATGGGCTTAAAAGGAGAAATCATAGCCACTGCTCTTTGCTCCTCAGAATGGCAGAATAAAAAATGTTCAGAGAATCAGGGAGTGCATAAAGCAGAAGCATGAGAAGAATGCGGGCTGCAGAAGAGACTGGAGCCAAAATCAGAGCAACCAAGCGTGCAGACCTAGAGTCGTGTGAAAGCTGAATGACTGGACCACGAGGCGGTGATCCACTTTCCTAGTCAGCTAAACTTGCCCCCTACCCCCCCCCCTCCCGGTAGCCTGCGTTTCGAAGCCACCCTGCCCCATTCTCCACAATGGAATCCTGTCTTCTGTGGCTTCTTTTATTTTCATTATCGAGAGATGGGGAGCTCAATGTAACTCCAGTCAACCTTAGCGAGACTATTAGAGGAAAGCGATGACTAACCAGACCTGTGGAGTTGCCTTTGTGTACGTGTCGGGAGGGGGGATGTGAAGGGGATGGCATCTGCAGGAAGAAAGTTTCAGGGGGGGGGGGGCAGCAAGAGAGAGGACAAAGCCGGAGGACGGCTGCTCCTGTTCTCGTTTTATATTAGGTTTGTTCTTGTTAAACCAGCCTGAACTGCAAACTGGCTTGAAATGGAGAGTTCTTAACGTCTATTCAAGTTGACTAAATAAACAGATATACTGAAAGGTGTCGGGATAGGGTAGCAACACAGAGACCCAGTCTGGTGTAGTGGTGAGAGTATCAGACTAGAATCTGGGAGCCTTGGATTCGAATCCCCACGTAGCCACTCAAGCT
The DNA here is from genome assembly GCF_028583425.1 of Eublepharis macularius. NCBI lineage: Eukaryota > Metazoa > Chordata > Lepidosauria > Squamata > Eublepharidae > Eublepharis > Eublepharis macularius. The sequence goes on from NC_072801.1 coordinate 22,739,095, forward strand.
CACTGGGTGACCTCGCGCCAGCCACTCTCTCACAGCCTAACCTTCCTTATTGGGTTGCGATCGTGAGAATAAAAATGGCTGTAAGGTGCTTTGGGTCCCAACTGGGGAGAAAAGTGGGAGATGACTATCCCTTAAATAAAGATCTCTGCCTCTGAATTTCCGCGATGCTTAGAATGTCCTGACTGAACGCCTGAACTCTTTTTTCTCTTTCTTCCCCTCCCCATCCCCCCAATCTACATATTCATCCATTTGTATTTTTATTTTATTTAAGCATTTTTAAATTGTTTTGCTTCCTGGAGGGACTTACAAAGGGGCTGGGGAGAAGTTGCAATGGCAATAGACAAAGAAAACAAAGTAATCTACGTAATGGTGCCAATCACATTAATTGTGTTAAGGATCTTGCTGGGCGCCATCCTACAGACACTTACCTGGGCATAGTTTCCACCGGATACAATGGTAATTACATCTGAGCAAACTTGCATAGGACTGCACTGTCACTAATGTACTCATTTTAATGGGCTTGTGTTGCGTGCATACGTACATGAGTGGCTGTATGCGCATCTCTATCTAGCACAGATGGCTGTAAAAAGGATGAGACCGATTCGCAGAGGAGAGGCTCATCAAGGGTTACTAGCCATGGTAACTAAAGGGAGTCAGCCTCTGAATTCCAATACCAAGAGGCAATATCAGGGGAAGGCCTCGGCCTCTACGCAATGTTCATTGGCTCCAATAATAATATTTGATTTATATACCGCCCTTCAGGATGACTTAACACCCACTCAGAGCGGTTAACAAGGTATGTCATTATTATCCCCACAACAAAACACCCTGTATGGTGGGTGGGGCTGAGAGAGCTCTGAGAGAGCTGTGACTGACCCAAGGTCACCCAGCTGGCTTCAAGTGGAAGAGTGGGGAATCAAACCCGGTTCTCCAGATTAGAGTCTTGCACTCTTAACCACTACATCAAACTGGGTCTCCAGGGTAACTGATTGGCTGCTAGGTAAAACAGTAAATTGGACTAGATTATCCTGGTATCTTACTATATAAAAGGAAAGCCGTATTGGTGACGACTCAGTTTTTATCCTTGCACAGGTGCATTGCCTGCTTACTGCTGGGAGGGGTCCTGCTGATTCGACGGCCTACTCCCTGCGCCTCCCCTCAGCACCCTCCCACTCCAGCCTCCAGGCCACTGCAAAGCGCCCACTTGCCGCCAGGAGTGGGGGGGGGGGGCTGAGTCAGTTTTCTAGAGCTCATTGTGTTTTTTCACACAACGGACATTGTTTCTAGTTTTACACTCTTTTAAATTGTATTTTAAACTGCCTCAAGAACTGGATGTGCTGAGACCCTAGAATATAAACATATCGATTGATTGATGCATCAAGAAGAAAACAAATTCCAGTTGCTTAATATGTAGGGGTGGGGAGGGGGCACTCGTTTAATTGAGAGAGAAAGAGAAATCCACACACATTTAGCTGCCACAGTCTTGGCAAGGCCAGCAGATAAATCAGAATTCTCTTCAGGCACCATTGCCAGCAGGCTGAGTGCTCCGTCTCAGTGAGAGGAAAGGTGAAAGAAATGTTGCCACTGACGAAGGCAAACCTTTCCAGCATTTCTAGGCCAGGAGATATTCCAGGGATTGAGACGATGGGAGTCTGATTTCCCTGGGATAAGAGCACATGTCTTCAGATGTCTTTGTAATATCTGCTTGAGTTGCAAATACACAGGTAGAGCGCAGGGGGAGGCTGCAGATTTGCCAACCCATATCTGATCCCCGGAGAGAAAGAGAGAGAGAGAGATCCATCATCCAGACGTGCTTCAGCCGACTTGCAAAAGCAGGATGTTAACACAACCCAAGAGCCAGCAGGGTGGGAAAGGAAGCGCACGCACTGGGAAGATAAGCAGGTTCAGTACTTGGATGGGAGACCACCAAGGAAGGTGCTGGCAAACCACCTCGGCTTCTCATTTGCCTTGAATGCCCTTTGCTGGGGGTCACCGTAAAGCAGCTGTGACTTGGCAGCACATCCGTACATCGAGTAAGCAGAGCCGAGTAGGCCACTGGGAGACCCTACTCCCATTGGTGACTACTGCTGTGATTTGGATCTGACCTGAGTGGTCCATGCGGCACTGCCAGCACCACTGTAGCTGCTTGCTCCTGCACACTGGTGGTGCACCAAGATTTTTTCCAGTAAGTTCAAAGGCCAGCCCACTCTTACACTGCACTCACCCAAAGATTCCACCCAAAGATTCCTTAGTTTGAAAGGCGCCACTGGACTCGCGCCAAATGGGAACCACAGAACTAAGTTTTGGCCCATGTTAGATCGTATGCGCACATCACTGGAAAAATATTAGATTGTAGAAATGTTAGATCATATGCGCACATCACTGGGAAAATATGGACATACTAGAAGCATCTGCATGCAGCTGCACTTTCGCAGTAACGCAAAAATAGTGAACCGAGTATGGGGAAAAAGCATGAACGGAACATCACAGTTGCGCAATACTTTTGTGATTTTTTTTTTTAAAGAAGGGCCACAAGGAGCGTGCAAAGGCTTGCGGGACCCCTTGCACTTGGCTGGAAATCGCCACCAAGGCTAGAAGGCAGGGGAGGGGAAGTGGGAAGTCCCAAGCACAGGAAGTGCCATAAAGCATTACCAAATGTTCTCACGCAGCCGGAAAACACGCGAAGAGTGGGACAACAAGTGGAATAAGGGCTGCGCAAAGATCACGGGTATGCACGGGTATTTATGGTTGTTGTTTCAGTATGAGGCGCTATCGCGGCATTTTTTTTAGGCAGTGTGAAAACGGCCTATCTTCATCTCCCTTTCTCTCTTCATAAACTCAAAACCTGCTTTTTCTTCACACACACACACACATTGGGGGAGGGGGGAGAGAGAGAGAGAGAGAGAGAGAGAGAGAGAGAGAGCTGTCCCCTCAGCTAAGAGGAGAGTCACCTTCTCCAAACTCTGATAGAGACTCACAGGTTCATGAGAGTATAACCAGCAGTGAGGAAATATCAGCTGACGGTTCTGACTCATTAGTCCAACAAAGAAATGGTCAGCTCGCAATCACAGCATTTCACAAAACGATTAAGCAAACGGTACCATTACAGTTAGCCTGCCAGGCCATGACACAGTTAGCAATAGTTTTAACCATAGTGTGGGGAAAGTCCTGGTGGCTCATTGCCAGCAAGCTAGCAGCAACAGCTGAGCTCCGTGCTAAGTTTGTCTTCTTCTCCTTGCAGGTATTATAAACCTGGCTCATGGCCAGAGTCACAAGCTTTGGGGAATAATCCCCAAGGGCTCTTGGTCCATGGCTCACAGTCAGAGCCTTTGGATGAGCCATAGTTTCAAGCGTATAGCCATGTTGGTCTGTAGTAGAAGATTCAGGTCCAGTAGAACCTTAATGACCAACTAGATATCCAGGGTATGAGCTTTTGAGAGTCAAAGTTCTCTTTGTCAGATACATGGAGTTGAAAAAAGTAGAAGTCTTTATAATCCAGGCAGAGGGCAGGAGGGATATCACAAAGTAGAGTGTCAGGAAGCTAGCTATAATACATGTTGTAATTAGCTTGATAGAGCAGGGGTTATAAAGACTCCTGGATTATAAAGACTCCTACCTTTTTTCCACTCCATGTATCTAATGAAGACAGCTTTGACTCTTGGAAGCTTCTACCCTGGAAATCTAGTTGGTCTTTTAAGGTGCTACTGGAGACAATTTCAGATGAACCAGTTACTGAATCCAAGCCAAACCATCTAGACCTGGATCCAAGCAGGTTTTCCACTGCTGAAAAAGAGATGGGGAGGTCTACGTTAACTATCTGGAAATCATGGGATGTGTGGGCAAAAGCCACATGGGATGGGGGGGTCTAGGAATTGGGTGAGACTGCGTGGAAAAGCTGGCTCGATCCCACCCATGGTTGCTTTATTTGTTTCGTTTCTGTATCCTGTATTTTTTGTCTAGTTGTTACGAGATGCTTTAGGTCCTTCACGGAGAAAAGCAGAATGCAAATATTTAAATAACAATAAATTAAGATCCTGAACACCATGTGTGAATATTTTACTATCAGTGTCTGCTGATACTGGGTGACCAGTGGGTCAGTCACACTTTTTCTATTCAACCTATCTTCTAGTATTTTAGTCCACCTAGACCACTTATGGCTTTGACCTGGATAGCCCAGGAAAGCCTGATCTCATTAGATCTTGGAAGCTAAGCAAGGCCAACCTTGGTTAGCAATTGGATGGGAAACCTCCAATGAAGACTAGAGTTGCAGAGGCAGGCAATGGCACACCGCTTGTTAGTTTCTTGCCATGAAAAGCCCTCTAGGGGATTGCCATAAGTCAGCTATGACTTGACGGCACTCCACCAGGCCACTTATGATTATCCCAAGCATATGTGGCTTAGCTCTTAACTTGGGGAGGCATTTTAGGGCAATTCCACTTGAGAAGGTACTTTACAGCAATTCCTCCACCTCTTGGGGGGGGGTCACTAACCCTTCCCTGCCCCCAGGCATATTTTTTTGGAGGGGCATGCAGTTTGAGGGGGACTGGAATGGCTTATCTAACACAGATCTAGTATCATTTCCAGCTTGAGAAAGGCAGTGAGAAAGGCAGACTATAAAGAACGTAAATAAAGAACAAAATAAATAAAAATGTCTCCTGGAACTCTCAATGTTGTGCTAACAGCACTCCCAGGATTCTTTCCCGCTAAAAGAAAAGAATCCATGTTTGGGAGGGGGGGGGGAGTCTGATTCCAACACAACTGTAAGGCAGAATTGGATGGTCCACTTGCTTCCGTTTCCGAGTCTTAATTAAGTGACTTGCATCAAATTGCATTTCGTGACCTGCCTCGAGTTCCCAAGTGGAGAAATGTGGGATTTAATTTTGTTTAGCTATTATACCTTGCTTTTCTTCCCAAAGCAGTTCATTCTCCCCTTCACCCAATCAGTTTCCACGGAAGAGCAGGGGCAAAACCTTCAGTTTCCCTTCACTCCCTTGGAGGAACCACACAGTGACGTGTGCAGTTTTCAACAGTGATGTGGGAAGGGGGTCAATGTTCAGTGGGAAAGCTAGGATGGCCACCCTCCAGGTAAGATCTGGAGGTGTGCTGGAATTGCAACGGATGTCCAGATCAGTTCCATGGGGAAAAAATGGCTGCTTTGGAGGGTGGACTTTGTGGCATTATGCCCCAGTGAGGTCCATCCCCAAATCTCCAGGAATTTCCCAGTCTGGAGTTGGCAGCCCTCGAAAGAGCCCAGATTTTTCATAGGTCAGTTAAAGTCCCAGCTTTGTGTGTGCGTGTTATGTGCCGTCAAGTCGCTTCCGACCTATGGCAACCTTATGAATAAAAGACCTCCAAAACGTCCTATCATTAACAGACTTGCTCAGATCCTGCAAACTGGAGGGAGTGGCTTCTTTGATTGAGTCAAGCCATCTCTTTTTAGGTCTTCCTCTTTTCCTACTGCCTTCCACTTTTCCTAGCATTATTGACTTTTCCAGAGAATCTTGTCTTCCGAGACCCTAGAGAGCAGCTACCAGCCAGAGCAGGCAACACAACTCGATGGAGCGTTGGGTCTGACTGGTGCAAAGCAGCTCCTTAAGTTTACACACACAAGCACACACAATGGGGCCTGTTTACTGGCAAGGTGCGCCAACCTCGTAGCATCCTTTGCTGTTTAAAAACAAGCACATAATTGATTAATGTTATGATAAAAAGGAACCACAGCAGATGTTTTTGATAATGGGCTTGTAAAAAAATTTTGCAAATCAATCTTAACACAGCAGACCTTTCAGCCTCATTGAGGATCTTGGCCACCCATAGAGAAATCTCCCCTTCCCTTTAGCTTCACAAAGTCTCATGCACTACCTTCCCCCAAATGTGACATCCATGACTATTAGAGGGTGGGAATAGGAGAAAATGCAACTTCTTGAATCCAGGTGGCGCCGGACGGGGGGGGGGGGGGGGGCTGATGCTTGGATATGCCTAATGATATGAGCAGACTGACCCAGCACCCACATCACATCTATGCGGGCTGAGCATATGGTCACATTTACTGGGTAAGTAAATACATCAATTAGGGGCCAATTTGGCCATCTGCCCTCTATTTGCCACCACCACACACATATGTTTTACACCTTGCGATATTACAAACACTGCTTGGGCTAATCAAGTTCACTTCTTATGTTTTTACCTTTAAAACAAAAAATTATTCACCTACTTCTCCAGAAAGGCTCACACCCCCAATCATAATCTTCTTTGGGAGAGGGGAGGATGGAGAGGGAATCCCAGATCTGCTTTGAGGGTGGTGTTTCCTCCCTCCAAAAAGAAAATGCTCTGTAACTAGAGATGCCAGTCTCCAGGTGGGTCTGCCTGGAGTTCTCCTGGAATTACAATTGATCTCCAGACCCCAGTTCCACCGAAGGAAACGGCCGCTGAATCCCTCCCCAAATCTCCCCTTCCACAATAACTGCCCCTCCAGTCTCCAGGGATATCCCAGGCCAGAGTTGGAACCCTATATGTTAGTCAGATCATGACAGAGCAAAACGTCGCTTTCCTGGACTTGTCTAATACTTTGCAATGTTGTAATGTTATCAGAGGTGGGTTTTTCCTTCCTTATCCCCCCCTTTTTTTTTTGCAACCTTTTGAGTTCCAGGCATCCCCTCTCTGCCCCAGTTGGGTCTGCAGAAGAACCAAAAGGAGGAGAAGGTGCATGGGGTAGGGGCGGGGGGCATAGACATCTTTCGGGCAGAGGTTTTTTTCCTCGCCCCCCCCCCCTTGTTACTATCACTCTGGCGTTTATTTAGCCAATCTCTTAACTATGACGTCTGGATGCAGGCTTGCTCATAATATTTAACACACCCACCGAAGGCAGAGCTGCCTCCTCGCCGGACCAACCAATCTACTGCATTCAGTGTGGCTCAAAGTGGGGAGGGGGGGGCCAACTGCACCTGCCAGGGACAGGGAGAGGGAGCGCTCTCTCTCTCTTCCCCCCTCTCTCCCTTCTTTTGCAAAGGCAGATCCGACCAGCAGAGATGCCCCAGAAGGCGCTTTGCTTCAGGACAAACCGCTACTGATTTTTTTAATGCTCTTTTGCACCCCAGCGTTTCCCCCCTTGCATTTTGCTTGCCATAGACACCTCTCTCCGCATATCTGTGCCGAAGAGCGTGGATTGTTGATTCACCGGCCGGATTTTCTCCATCCCCTTCCCTCCCCTCCCCTCCCACCGCCTTCTCGTTTTCTCGCTTTCCACCGCCGGATTGGGAAAAAACCTCCAGCCACCCCAGCCCGGTTTCTCTCTCTCTCGGATGAGGACGGCTCCGGAAACATGTGAGAGAGGCAGGAGGCAGCTTCCAGATCGCGTGTGGCGAAGGGCAGAGCAGCAGCCAGGCGGAGCGAAGGGAACGAGTCGCCGGCTTGATATCGCCCTCGGTCCTTTGCAACATTTGAGGGCGCTTTTTTTTGCTTTTCCTTTTTTTATTGCAAAGATCGGGAAGGCGGAGAAGAGCCTCTCCCCCAAAGGAACACCAAATACTGTGGATGGGTTTCCCCCCCTTCCTTCTTGCCCCGGTCGGGATCCTTTTTCGTGGCTCTCGGTCACCCCCCCCCCCCCGCTCCTTGAATGCTGCTGCTTTTCTGGCTTGATTCTCTAGAGCGCTTCTAGAACCTTTTTCCAACCCCCGAGCGCCAATGGTGGGTTGGTGGGGGTCCCGGACAGCGTCTGGGGGGCGGGTGGGCGGGGGGAGCTCTCCTTCGATCCCTTGCTGAATTGAGCCGGGGGCTGCGATGAGTCGCGGTTAGCTCGCGCCGCCGGGGGAGGGGGGCAGTCCGTCGCTTCCTCCATTGCAAAGACTGGATTCCGGACTGCCGCGGTGCGGAAGGAGGACTTTTTGATTTGATTTTTTTTTTTGGCGTTTTGTAAAATTGGGATCAAAAGGTGCTTTTTTAAAAAAAAGCCCCGATTTCTTTTTCTTTGGGGCAGGCCGGGCGAGGCCGATGCCCCTTGACCGTGGCTGGCTTGGAGAGCCCCCGCGCATGAGTGCTTCTTCTTAATTCTTATCGCTCGCTGCCCCCCTTGTGCAGCAGGGCCGCGGCGCCCCCCGCTCGCTCGCTGCTCCCCGCTTTGGAGCTCGCCCCCTGCCCGGCCGCGTCTTGGGCCCGGGGCGGCCTCTCCTCGCCCGCGCCCCGAAGATGCTGCTGGTGCGCCGATTCCGGGTGCTGATCCTGATGGTCTTCCTGCTGGCCTGCACCCTCCACATCATGCTCGACCTGCTGCCCAAGCTGGAGAGGCGGGCGGCGGCGGCCCCGGAGCCGGGCGCGGCGGCGGGCGGAGGAGGCGGCGGCGGCGGCGCTTCGGGCGGCTGCTCGTGCTCGCACGCCAAGCCGCCCGGCGGAGAGGCGCAGGACTGGGCCAAGCCGCCGCCGCCGCCGCCGCGTCCCCCCGGCGCCTCCGAGGCGGGCTGGCCCAGCAAGCACACGCTGCGCATCCTGCAGGACTTCAGCAGCGAGCCCGGCTCCAACCTCAGCTCGCGCTCCGCGGAGAAGGCGGCCGGGCCCGGGCGGCGGGGCCACAAGGCGCTCATCGCCCCCGGCGCGGCGGGCCCGGCGGGGAAGACGCAGCCGCAGCCGCCGCCTCGCCAGCCCCAGCCCGGCCGGCCCGCGGGCGGCAGCAGCGCCGGCCCGCCCTCCAAGCTGGCGGCCCTCTTCCAGCAGCCGCTCTACCGGCTGGCCGTCCCGCCGCTGGCCGACCAGGACGTCTTGTTCAATGTCAACAGCGACATCCGCTTCAACCCCAAGGCGGCCGAGAACCAGGACTGGTGAGTGGCCCGCGCGGAGGGGAGGGCAGGGGAGGGGGCGTTCTTCTCCCACAGCCCCCCAGCACTCTTCCATCTCTGGTCCCCCCCCCCCCCACATCCTCCCTGCATGCATCGGCTTCCACACCTTTGGGACAGGGGTTAAGAAGATGCCCCCCCCGCTAAAATTAGGTCAGGGTCTTTATTCGAGGAAGATGTGCCCCCCCCCACACACAATGGGTCCTGCCCCTCCCCACAAAAACAGAAGCTCTTTTCGAGATAGCAGCAGCTGATCGTCTTTTTCCCCACCCTGCAAACTCCATTTGCTTGGAAAGGAGCGCTGGCTGATTCCCCCCCCCCCGCAAAAATTAGGTGAGGGTCTTTTTCAAATTGCATGGGAAGAAGCGACCTCCCTTCTGCTACACTGGCCCCAGCAGGTCTTGCAATCCCTCCCCCTCACAAAAAAATAACTTTCTTTTCAAGATAGCAAGGGTGGGTTGACTTTCCCCACCCCAGCAAAACCCAGTTCTTTTGAAACTAGTGCAGACGGATGCGTTGTTTCCTCTTCCCCCTCACCCAGCAAAAATTAGGTGAGGGTCTTTTTAAGGTTGCTTTGGCTGCTGTACCCCTCCCTGTCACCCCCCCTGCTCCTCCAATACCAAAATATGGAGAAGGGGTTTGCACTGACAACCCCCTACACCCAAACATAACAAAGAATATTAAATATGGGGTCTTTTGAAAGTAGCACTGATGATACTTCTCATCCCCAAGCGAAAATGTGGAGAAGAGGTGTTTTTTTTTGAGACTGAGCTTCTCCCTCCTCAGTGTCTTCTCTCCAACACCCTCCCCTAAATGAGAAGGATCTTGCATTGGTTATCCCCCCTCCCCCCATTATCATCTTTCAAATGTAGCTCTGGCTGGTGTCTGCTTCTCCCCAGATATTGGGAAATTGGAGAAGGACCTTTCCAAGGTAGCACTGGCAGCTGTGGTCTCCCTTGCCCTCTGAATTTTTTTCTCTTTTTATCCCTTGCCCAAACAAAAAAATGAAAACAGGGACTTACATTGGGTTGTTTCTGACCCCCAGCAAACTAGATAGAAGAGGATCTGTCCAACATGGGACTCTGCTCAACCAACCAAGGGTCAGGATTTTCTAACGTTGCATATCTTAATGTTGTACCCCCTCCCCTCAAAAAAAATCCCCCCCCCAAATGGATGAGGTCTTTCTGAGAGTATACTGCCTGCTCAGTTTCTCCTTCCAATTCTGTCCCCTGCACACAGTGATTGGAATGGGGGTGGGGGGATACCTTTCAAAAATAGCATCGGCTGCTACCTTTCCAATTTCAATTTGAACTTCTTGATTGCAGAGATGCAGAGAGAGATGAGCAGGTGGATTCTCTACCTCTTCCTCCATATCAGAATCCCTACACATCCACACACACACCCCGCCCCAAGAAGGGACGCTTTTCTAGAGATGCTGTTGGGAAGACAGTTGCTAGAATATTTTCTTTTCTTTTATGGGTGTTGGCTGAGTTCATCAGCCCCGAAGACTAGGTGTGAAAAGGAGGAGATAAGCATCCTTCACCCCCCTCCCCATAACTGTTCTTCCTCTCAAATGCTTTTTAATAAATCCTTTGCTGTAGTAGATAAGGTTCTTTTTTTTAAGGGGTTGGCTGATTTAATTCACCAAAGGCAGAGAACCAGGAATTTTTTTTTAAAAAAAGATGCTTCCCCTCCACCTCATCTTTCTGAATATTGTTCATAGCATTGTTTGAATGAAGCCTGTTAATGAAATCCATCAAAGAAGCTAATAAAATTAAGACTGAGAGAAGTGAGAAATGTGGCCTTCTGCATTTAGTACCTTCATGCACTATGGTTGTGTAATCCTAGCTTTCCAGGTTCTTCTTCTTCATCATCATCATCATTATAGCAGGCTGATTTATTTCCTCTGCCCCCCCCCACCAAGGGACCTGGATTTTCTATATCCCAAAGGCTGGATCATTGGGTACCTATTATTTCCCGGGCGCTTGTTGTTTTCACTGCCAAAGCCATAAGAAGTGGGCAGGCATCATGCCTCTGAACTGCGCCTCTTCCCACAAAAATTCCTTTTTCCCTACAGCACCATCAAGAAAAGAGAAAAAGAAAGAAGACAGAGAGCTTTTTGGGGTGTTGCGGGAGAGCCTGTCATTTTTTAAAGGAAGCAACTCATTCTGAAATTAAATTCTGTGGGTTCTGTCCCAATGCCTTAAAATGGTTTGGAGGGGGAGCTTTCTTGGATACTATGGGCAGTGGTGTGAATAGACAGGCTTTCTGTTTCAAAGCTGCTTTGAAAGGGTTGGAAAGCCCCAGCCTTTTTTTCTGTTTGCAGATGTTTTGACTTTAAAGGGTTTTAGTGTTAATGGAAGCTTTAAAAGATGTAGAAAAAGAGAAATGATAAATGAGAGGTGCTCCTTTCTCCTTAAAGCCCCCCCCCCAATTCCTTCTGTACCTGTTAGAACTACAGAAAAGAGCAAGAGTCCAGGAGCACCTATAAGACTAACAAAATTTGTGGTAGGGTGTGAGCTTTCATGAGCCACAGCTCTCTTCTTCCGATATAGGTGCTACTGGACTCTTGCTCTTTTCTACTGCTACAGACAGACTAACACAGCTACCCATCTTGATCTATTAGAACTACAGAGACCTTTTAAATATATTTAGTGATATTTCGAGAGGATGTCCTTATTTAACCCCCTCACCCCAACTGCCAGACACTAGAAGAACTGAATCTGAGCTACACTCCCCCCCCCCCCCCCCGTCCCCAATTGTTTGTGACCTTCATGATTATTCTTCCATGCTTAGAGAGAGATCCAAGTTTTTCCTGAATATTTTTGGCAAGGCATTCGGATGCGTTTCATTTCAAGGGAACTTTATTAACTCTTAGAGCTCTCAGCGTGTTAAGTGAGTACAGTTCTCTTCCCATACTTCCTAAATGCCATAGCCAAGACTTTCTGACACATTGGCAAGCTATTTGTTGTTTCAAAATACACCTCTTAAGTGATATCTCTATGGCACACCAAACCAAGGAGACTTGAGGGATATATTCTTCCAGGTCTCAGAAGCCTTCTGTCCCTTTAAGGAGAGCCACAGAGGGGGATAATTTCATCTAGTGTGTCGTCTCCCATCACTGTTCTATGATGAGAAGTGCAGCAGTGTCTAGTCTATTTTATTTGGATGTTTATACCCCTCATTTCTCCCCAATGGGGCCACAAAGCAGCTTACAATACCATTCTCCTCTCCCCCATTCTGTCCTCACAACAAGAATCTTGCAGGGTAGGCTAGGCTGGGAAAGAGCGAGTGGCTCAAAGTCACTCCAGCGAGCTTTCATGGCGGAGGGAGAATTCAAACCTGGCTCACCCAGATCGCAGCCCTACACGCCAGTTATTACACCATTCTGGCTGTCCTGCTTGAAGAAGCCTTGAATTGCTTTGTCCTCTTTCTCTTTCCCCTCCACAAGATTCAGTGAGGAAAGAAGGCCCTTAGAGGGAGTATCACAAGTTCTGTACCACTGGCTTTCTTTTCAGAGGCCATGCTGTTTTTCCAAAGCAACTTCTGAATTTGTCTCCTTTAGGAGACCACAGACTCTTTTCGCTCAATGCTGAATACGCTTCCCAGGCATGGTATAGTGGTTAGAGTGTCAGACTAGGAGCTGGGGCACCCAGGTTTGAATCCTCTCTCTGCCGTGTAAGCTTGCTGGCTGACCACTCACACACTTTCAGCCTAAACTACCACTCAGAGTTGCTGTTTGAGCATAAGATGAAGGTGAGGAGAAGGATGTAAGCCGCTTTGGGGAGAAAGGCAGGATATAAATGAAGCAAATAAGTAATTCAATATTAATAAACCAAACAACGTTTATGTTAAATTGCAGAGTGCTGATATTGGATGACATGGCTTCATTTACCCCGTCCCCAATCACCTTCCTGGCTTTTCTCTTTAAAGCCCCATATGGAAGGACTTAGGGCTAATCACTTAGATTGAGATAGCATTGTACAGTGGTTAGAGTGTCAGACTAAATTCTTGGAGTTCCAAGTATGCACACTCACATGAAGGCCTGTGAGTGACTTTGGGCCAGTCATACACTCTCTGCCTGACCTACCTCACAGGGTTGTTGTGAGCATAAACTGGAGGAGGATGATATAAGCCACTTTGGTTCCCCATTGGGGAGAAAAATGGGGAATAAATGAAGTATACATCGAATTAATAAGATGATTGGTGGATGTTGCTTGGAGTGCCTTGTCTTTTGAAGCATGGCGGGTAGCTAGGAAGAGCAAGGACTTTCTGGCGATTGCCCCGTCATGGCAGGACTTGCTTCTCAAGGACTGGACTCCTTCGTGGGTTTTTTTTTCTCAAGAAAACAGCTTATTTTTAGGTAGCCATTTGGTGCTAAGAATGCTGCTATCAGTTTTTGTCCCTGAACCTTTTTGTTAAATTTATTATTTACTTTGTTTATAGTCTGCCTTTCTCACTAAGACTCAAGGCGGATGACACAACATAAATCAATGCAATCAGTAGTATGATACATGTAATAAGCGCTGTAACATAATGAGGCATTCCATAAATGTTTTAATCTGCTGTGTTTGAGGCCGTTTGCTTGCTTGCTTTTCCATCCTTTGGTGCAGCACAGACTTTTGAAAAGAAACAACGCTAAGGAGACAGGGAAGTTATACAGGAGTTATTCCACTCCCCCCTTCCCCAGTACCAAAAGCTAACTAACATAAAACAAAACAGAAAAGGATGTAAGACAGAACAGTAAAATATTAACTTTTCTTACAAAACAAGAGACTGAGCATCAAAGGTCACACTACGATTCCTAGCATGGATTGTTTAAATTAGGTGGATTTTAATATACCCTCAAGTTATCCTTCAGTTTGAGATTGTGGTCTGATACGTTGCAGGCTTCAGTTTCTGCTTTAATATTTGAAAGAAGGCTGTGGTATGCTTTGAACATGAATGGCTGACTCCAGAAAAATACTGTCCTCTTTCCAGTCTTATTTAAACAGCTGCATGATAGCTGGAATACCTTTTTGCAGACAGACCACAAAGAAGCAGCCACCACGTGTGATACTCTGGTTTCATATGCTGTCCTTGGTTCCTGTGGCTTCAGACCAGCTTATGTAGGAAGCACCGGTGAAACTTCTCTAGGACTGTACCACTTCAAGCCGCTTCAAACGTTCTTCCAAGAAAACATCTCCCTGAATCTGGGAATACAGCATGTCAGTGAAGGGATGAGGAACCTAAGTCGAACCTTTCTTTTAGATGTAGTTTTCTACATGCAGGGTGCCCCTCCCCAATTGAGATGCATTGAAAAAATGTAATCTCCCGCATAGCTAGAGTTTCCAACTCGCGCTTGGGAAATTCCTGGAGATCTTGGAGGTAGAGCCTGGGAAGATTATGTGTGTGGGGGGCTGGGGGGGGGCTTCAATAGGATATAATACTACAGAATCCACTCTCCAAAGCTTTCTCCAGGGGAAGTGAATGATCTCTGTCAGCAGATCTCTGCTACCCAGAGGCTGATAACCCTACCAGCAATCTGAAATGGTACAGTCTGAGGCCTGGCCCACACATGCAGCAGTATGAGGTGGGAGAATGGGCTGCAGCACTGCCAGAAGAGAGGGTCATATTCTTAATGCCCCTCTATGTACAAATTCCCTTATTTATTTATTTTTTAAAAAATAGCATATGGCGAAAGCTTAAGGAACTCTTAATGTAGGCACTCTCTGGGGGGAAAAAATCTCTCCCCCAGAAGGGGATCTCTGAAAAATCTCTCCCTCTGCAATCTGAAGTGGTTTAGTCCATTCTGCTGCCACAGCATGTGGCCATCTTGCCAACCACCTCGTCCTCCTGCATGTGTACACCAGGCCTAAGGAGGGCTATACCACTTAATGCCGGCTGGCTCTTATTTCTGCTTCTGGAAGAACTCTGTATCACTCTAGGGCTTGCTATTTTGCCTTGCTACTGTAGCCAGCTCTGGGTTGGGAAATAGCCAGAGATATGGGGGAGGGGTGCCTGGAAAGGGCAAGGTTTGGGAAGGGGCTGCAGCTCAGCAGATTATAATGCCATAGAGTTCATCCTCTAAAGCAGCCGTTTCCTCCAGGGGAACTGATTTCTGTCGCCTGGAGATGTCGAACTTCTGGAAGATCTCCAGTGTCCACATGGAGGTTGGCAACATCCAGCCTCAGTTGTTGCAATAGTAGCAAAGCAACACTGTTGCTCCTTTTCTCTTTCCTAACCCTTTGGTGGCTAATGATTAAATGTGAGCTAAAAAAATCTTCCTTTTGAAAAGTTGTCGGCCTCCCCTCACCCCATCACTCAGCCAGGTTATAGTAATTCATGATGATTCTGGTACTCCTTACCTAGAGAACTTCTCACTCTTAAGTAACAGGCCAGGGCAGCCAGTTCCTTTACACAGAGGTTTAGAGAGTGTATGTTGCCTGTTTCAATTTCTATCATGGAGACTCATAGAGAATTGAAGGGGACTGCCGGAGGAGAATTTCTCCCCAATCCCTCTCTCCTGCATAGGCTGCTGCAAGCAATTAGGGTCCCATCAGTCCATTTTCCTCATCTCCCTGTGTCTTCCCCTTCAGTGGATGCTTAGCTTCCCTCAACATCGAGTATATACTCAGGCAGGCCAGGTATCCCACCTACAGGTCTCCTGCAGCTTCCCCCTGTTCCTTGCCAGAGGGAGAAAAATTGGGGGGGGGGGAGTTGGAGTATGACATCACTTCTGGCAAAAAAAGGAAGCAATGTCATAACGTTAGGGGTGATGCTCTAGGATTTGCCCCAAACTCTGTGGTTGAATCAGTTTGGGGTGAATCCTAGAGGATTTCCCCCATCATAATTTCAGTTCCAGTTTTTACTGAAAATGACATGGTGTGCCAGTGCAATATCGACATTCCTATTTTGCCTTCTGATTCCTCCCAAGGAATTGCCACCAGTGTCTGGTGACCCTATACTCAGTCCTCATCAAACCATTGAGGAGTAGGTTCCTTCCTCCTTCTTTCCTTCTCAAGTCATGACAATCGATATTAAAAGTGTTTGTATTATTATGGGCCATGACCTGAATAGCTCAGGTGAGCCTGATCTTGTCAGATGTCAGAAGCTAAGCAGGGTCCGCCTTGGTTAGTAATTGGATGGGAGACCTCCAATGAAGACCAGGGTTGCAGAGCCAGGCAATGACAAACCACCTTTGTTAGTCTCCTGCGATGAAAACTCCACCAGTGGTCGCTACAAGTCAGCTATAACTTGACAGCACTTTCCACCTCCATAGTATTATGGACAGCTGTTTCCATCAGGGTTGGTTTCTCAGCTGGGATTTCATTGGGTTATCCCATTGTCTTTTTATATAGCAGCTTCAAATGTTTTGGGTTTTTTTTAAACCACCTTGGAGACAGTCCATTGTAAGACAGGACATCAAGATCAGGATAAAATAAATAACTTGCAGAGAAGGAAAGGCAGACTGTAGTCTTCTAAAGTCAAGATGTTGAATACCGTAACAAAAAGTTCAGAAGACTGAGAACCAGTCATGTGTGGGGGGATTGGTATAATCTTACCTGGGAGTTGGGGGCCCAACCATCATTTCTCTGGGACCAGTGCGACCTTATAAAAGTTTATTCCCAGGGTTTATTCTAAGTTTTTTCCCTACAACGCAAGAGGCCAGGCTCCATCCACATGGAATTTCTCAACTCAGGGTTGGGAGCCCTATCTACCACCCCTGCCACTGAACTTTCAGTAACTGAAAGAGGAAATTGAACTTGAACAGAGAAAGACAAATAGGATGGGAAAATAATACAGAGAGAAGGAAGAGGCGGGAATGTTGGGAAAGTAGGACAGGGAACAAAGAGAGAGCAATACAAATAGATGTGTCTTGACAAAATGAGGAGGGAGATCAATTTTGGACAGGAGCCTCTCCTCTTCCTAAACTATAGGTGGCTACTAAGCTCCCCCCCCCCCATTATAATTCTGGTGACCAGGATTTTGCCCTCTGTGGGTTCACGTATTGCAGGTTCTGTTTAATTTTTAAATGCTAAATCTGTTAAATTTTTAAATGCTGTTAAATGCTACGTTCTGGAGACAAAATTTGAAGGTCTACTGTGGGTTTTAACTGTAAGCCACCTCAAGTAGGCCTCTGAAGAGGTGGCAGGGAAATGCAGGATGCTCTTTCCAAAATGGCTGATCCATAGCCACACCCATCTTTTTTCTTGCCAGAAGGAACACTGGCCCCACTGTCTGGAATTAGGTCCAGGGTACAAACTTAATAATAGCAATATCCGTTTGGCTGGCCTTTAGTTTGGGCTGGAGGCTTTTTTGTGACACTTGGCCTACCTACTGGGTTGAACATGCCAAGCCTTACAGTGTTCTGCCAGGCCCGGCTGAGCAGCCGTTTCTAAAAACCGGGAGTCGTGAAAAGCTGCCTCCTGAGGAAGCTGTGAGGAAAACTGGACCTTCCAGAGGTCCAGTCAGGGGATGAGAACCTTTAGGCTGACTCTCGGTCCGATGGAAGACAGAATCTATTAGGGTGAGTAGGACCAAAGGAGATGAAGAAGGAAGGCCAAGCAAGCTGCTGGAAAAGAGAGAGAGAGAACTAACAATGAGATCCGATGCTGAATTTCTCCATTCAAAACTCTTTGGTTTCAGTGTCCTTCAGCTGGAGTCGCTTTGCATAGGTTTGCAGTATTCAATGTACGGAGAAAAAAAGTCATATCAG
Organism: Eublepharis macularius; assembly: GCF_028583425.1. NCBI lineage: Eukaryota > Metazoa > Chordata > Lepidosauria > Squamata > Eublepharidae > Eublepharis > Eublepharis macularius. Next base: position 22,756,618 of record NC_072801.1, read on the forward strand.
GGGCTGAGGAAAATGCTACGTTCTGGAGACAAAATTTGGACACATTCAAATTAAACAGGGGGGGGGGCACAAGCACGTCTTCTGAAATTAGTCCCATGGTGAAGATTGAAAGGTGGTGAAGATTGAAAGGAAACAGGATTTATGTTTGTTATCTCTCTTTTTATCTTTCCCTCATCTATTCCTTTTTTAAAAGCAGCCTTACTCCCTCTTAACTCCCACGTGTGCAGTTGCACATCAATAAAGATGATGATGATGATGATGATAACAGCAATAACAATAATAATAACAATGGCTCAGCTCAAAATTGTTTAACATTGCACAAAATGTGTCAGGTTGCATGTCAAAATAAACTGCCTCCCCTGTTCCCTGATCCTATCCCTGAGTCATGAAAGAAAAGGTTCTGTTTTGTTTCTAAAATGTCAAATAGCCCTATTCAGGCCCCCTCCTGGACACCTGAGCTCAGATCAGGTATACCTGCCCTTCCTGTTTGAGCCCTGCTGGGACTGTGCCGTTGAAGAAGACAGAAATATGTCTAGTCTCAAGTTAAAATAAACCACCTCTTCCATTCCCTGATCCTATCCCTGAGTCATGAAAGTAAAATATTCTGTTCTGTTTCTAAAATATCAAATAACAGCCCTGTTCAGCGCCCCTTGCCAAATTCCTGAGCCCAGAGCAGGTGTACCTGCCTTCCCTGTTTGGACCCTGCTGGGATTGCGCCATTGAAGAAGTCAGATAAGGGAAAGCAATGGAAAGTTAATATATTAATGCAAGGCATTCTGGCTTAGTTTTCCCCTGCTGTGCTGCTAGCTTTCTATGTGCAAGACTATTTAGGGGACTGGACGTTAACTGGGAAGAATATGCAAACATTTGACAACCCCCCCTCTGTCTTCAAAAATGAGGGATTCCCAGAAGGGCTACCCCCAATGTTTCTTTGTTTGTTTAACATTACAGCTTTTCCTAGGTATGGTAATAATGATATAATTCTGTTATGAGTCTCTGTTTTGATTTTCTGGCATGTTCCATTGCTGTTCTAGAAAACGATGCCAGGCCCTCCAGTGTGCAGTCACGTTCTTTTGATTTGGTGATAGCTTTAACTGTGAGTCGCTGGGCCGCCAGCAGTGTATGACGGCGAGTCCTTCTGTGCTTTGGCGCAGCTGTTACAAATGTGCACAATGAAGAGAAATGGAAACTTTGTTAGGAATTTATAATATGCTCAGTGATAGTTCACGGACTTGGTATGTGGAAGGTCCCAGGTTCAGCCCTTGGCGTCTCCAGTTAGAAGGCTCTCATTTAACAGGTGCTGAGAAAGACATTTTCTTTCCTTCAGATGTTGAAGAACAGCTGCCAGGCAGAGTAGCCAGGGCTAGATTGGCCAGTGGTGTGACTTGGTATAAAGCAGGCCTTGATCAATTTTCTTTTGCTCTAGGAGCCAGACCAAAAATTAAGTCCAAGACTAATTTTTCAGCCTTCGGGGTTTTGTATTTTAATTATTGCTAGCACAAAACCTTTGCAATGGAGGCTATACTATGATGAAAGTGTGGTGGCTATTGCCAAAACAGAAACCACATAATAAAATAATTTTATGAACATTTTGGGCACCATATTGACATTTCTAGGTTCCGTAGGGTCCTGGCTTCTGGGATTTGCCAAGCCCTGATATAAAGTAGCTTCATATCTCCAAAGGTTTCAAGGGAGGAACTGTGGAACAGTGGTATAGCACATGCTTGGAGCGTAGCAGATCCTAGGTTTAATCCTTGTTGTCTCCACATTTAGGTTTTTTTGCCTACATCAGCACATGTACAGGGCAAATAACAGTTTCTGATAGGTCTGCCAGTTCTCCAGTGGGAGTGGGGGATTACCTACTCCCACCCTCTGCCCCCCACCACTGCCATTCATCTGGCCGGTGGGGGGAAAGGCCTGGGGAACGTGTCTGGGAGCCAAAAAAGCTGCTGGGCCAGCACACAGTAGGTATGATCCCACCCAGTATGATGGCATCACTTCCAGAAATTATGTCATCACATCTCCTGGGATTGCACATGTACTTCACATGCGCACACAAAAATCTTATAGGTAAGCGCCAGGCCCCCCCCCCCACTGGGAGGATAAGGGAACTTGGCATCTCTAGCTCCTGAGATTGGAGAAATGGTTTCACCATGAAACTCCCAGCATACCTCTGGCTGATAGGATCTCAAGTGGATCCATAAACCACGTAATGTGTAGTCAGGTCTCCTGAGACCTGGGGAGTTACTGGTGATTACTGTACATAATACAAAGCTAGGGGCACTTACGGCGTGTTAATGTTACATTGCCTGATTGTAGTTGTTCTCTTTCTCTTCACTGCACACGTTCTCTTTTCACACTTGCACTAGGAGTGTAAAAAGAACTGGTTTACGTTTGCGAGTCTTTCAAGCACTCTTCCTCATACACCTGGGGTTGCCAGATCCAGTTTGAGAAATTCCTGGGTATTGGAGAGGGGGGCGCAGACTAGAGAGGGCGGATTGGGGAGGGAAGGAACTTCAGGGGGATAAATGTCATAGAGTCCACCCTCCAGGGGAACAGATCTCTGTGGTGTGGAGATCAGTCATAATTCCAGGTGAACTCCAGCCTTCATTGGGAGGTGGGCAACCCTACATAAACCATAAGCAAAAGTAGTGGTCACAAAGAACAAAGAAACTGGAATGGTGGCCTGAAACTTAACCATTTTTTTAAAAAAAAATACTTGCTGCTTTGACCTATATAGTGCTTTCTTGGCATCTCTCTGAGCCTGGAATTGGTCCCATCCTCTTTGCTCAAAGAGCATCGCTGGCATTTTCACGAAACCTAATATTCTGCCGTCTCTGTGCTTGTTTTCTCTTGGTAGGCAAAACGAAGGCAACGAGGATGAAGAATTCTTACCCACAGGAGAAGCAGCCATTGATTCCTACCCAAACTGGCTCAAATTCCACATTGGTGTCAATCGATACGAACTGTACTCCAGACACAACCCAGCAATCGAAGCCTTGCTGCAAGACCTGGCCTCCCAGAAAATCACAAGTGTCGGTAGGTTGATGAACATGCAGTTCCCGGTGGAGGGTTGCTCTTTTCTCCTTACTGGTGCTTGCATTTGAAGGGATATGGGGAGGGGCTATGGCTTAGCGGCAGAGCATCCCTTTGGCATGCCGAATGTCCCAGGCTCAATCCCTGGCACCTCCAGTTAAAAGAATCAGGTGATGTGAAAGACCTCCCCCTGAGGGCCACTGCTCATCAGAATAGACAAGACCAGCCTTGATAGGCCAAGAGCATAATAAGGCAGATTCATGCAGTGGAACGGAGTTCCGGCACCTCTTGAAAATGGTCACATGGCTGGTGGCCCCGCCCCCTGATCTCCAGACAGAGGGGAGTTTATATTGCCCTCTGGGGTGCAGAGGGCAATCTAAACTCCCCTCTGTCTGGAGGTCAGGGGGCGGGGCCACCAGCCATGTGACCATTTTCTCCGAGGGCAACCCACTGAGTTCCACCACCTCTTTTCCCAGAAAAAAAGCCCAGCATATATGTATTTTACATACCTTATATTTGGGGTTTCTAAAATACTTGCTTTCAGAGCTGAAAATCTTTAAAGACAAACTACCACTGGAAGAGTGCTGGCTTGGAGAGAGCCAGTCCCAAGGGAACAGTGGCAGGAATCCAGCTGCTAAGTGCCCTGAGATAATCTTACTTTTTTTATGTGACCGTAAGCTCAAAGATTTGCCAGCGCTGCAACATAGGTGGGAAGGTGGGGGCCATGTTTGAGTTGAAGAGCGTCTGTTTTTGCATGCAGAAGGTCCCTGGCACCTCCAGCTGAAAAGATCAGGGAGCAAGTGAAAGACCTCCACCTGAGACCTTCCATTGATGCTACCATGTAGAGTAGACAAAACTGGCTTTGCTGAGTCGTGTGTGTGTGAACTGGGGCATGAAATGATCTACCATTCCGAATGCAGCCTACTTGCCCACCTACAGCCTCTCCAAATTGTTGAGAAACTCTTATGGTGTTGCCTATACTATGTCGTGCAAAGACAGGGTTGTCAAACTTTCAGCAAACCAAAAATCGAGTTGTCGATTTTGGAACCAATTACTATAGCTGTGTCTTAAGGGTGGGAAACCGTGATCTGCTGTGAATGAGAAGGGTAAGAAGAGCCCCGCTGGCCCATCCAAACAATCCAGTAATTTTTGACCTATGTTTCGGGACTTTAGCTGGGATGTGCAGCCCTCCTTCCTGTGCTGCACGCCCTTATAGAGCAGCCACATTTTGCTACCCTTTGGAAAAACTTCGTGCTAATGTGCATGTGCGGAAAGCAAGGGCCCTATCCCCTTGCCTTTGCCCCAACAAGGTCATAACTCTCGGTTCCCCTTCTTTCTAGCATGATGAGGAGCTTTGGGGTGTTGCACATGCTTTTCTCCTTCCCCATTTCATCCCCACAATGACCCTGTGAAGTAGGCTAGCCTGAGGGTGAGCGATTGGTGACAGGCCACCCAGGGATCTTCATGGCTGGAGATTTAAACGTGGGCCCCGTCAGTCATAGGGTGGCGTGATCAAGACTTTGGAGCAAATGTGGCCAAATGGCAGCAGTTAATGAAAGAGGGTGAAAGAGAGACACAAAACCCTGACTCTTATTTTTCATAGCTAATTTTTAAAAAAAGTTTTCATGTTTTAAAATGGGATATGGTAAAGGCCAATGAGCCAAGATAAGTCAAGTGCATCACACCCATTTCCTCATGAAGCCCAAACTAAACAAGGGACCAGGGCTCATTTTGGGGGAACGTGCAGGAATGCAGTTCCGTTAGTTCTCCAAAGAGGTCACAGGTCAGGTGGCCTCGCCCACCTGATTTTTGGCCATTTTTGGCCTGTTTCAGCCTGGATTTTGCCCCAAATGTCCAGGATCCGGCTTAAAACAGCCAGCATCGGGCCTCAGACAGGTGGTAGATCACTCTCCCGCTCAGCAGCGGCCCAATTCTGACCATTTGGGGCCCCTTTTTGGCCATTTTTAGCCCCTTTTTGCCATTTGGGGCCCCATTTCGGCCCTGAATGGCCAGGATTGGGTCCAAAACAGCCAGGATAGGTGATATTAGGGACTGTGGCATATGTAAATCAGTTATGCTAATGACACACTTCCGGTGATGTCAAGAGGTGTGGCATATGCTAATGAGTTGTCCTAATGAATTATGCTAATGTGTTCCTGCAGCTCTTTTTCTACGAAATGACCCCTGCAAGGGACTAACGTATTTTAAAGTGCCACACAACTTCTTCTTTCAACGGCCATAATAACTTGGATGGGCTGCAGGGGACAAACATATTACATTCTGAGGAAAACCTCTTCGTAATTCTGCTTTAGGGTATATGCATTGAGGCAAGAAGAAATTGTATCATGAGGTAGAGTTGCCTAAGGAGTGAAACCTTTGCTTCAGCTAACCATGTTAGACAACCACGGTCCCTGATTTTCTGTGCTTGATACATTGCTGCCCCTATTCTTCCATGTTATTAGCATGTGTTATTTGGGGAGGGGGCAGCTCCACTGCAGTCTTTAGAAGATGACTCTTAGAGTGGGGAGTCGATGTATCTTGTCTCTTGGGCTAATGCGTCTAAATCGGTGCTCGTAGACGCAGGGACCAAAATGGGGTGGGCATGATTGCTCTTCTTTCCTTCCCTGCTTCAGGGTGAGGGGCCATGGGTGACCAGAGCCCCTCCTGATATAGACCGAGGCCAGTTGCCCCTGTCACCCATCAGCTAAGAATACCCCTGCAGAGATGCCATGCAGTGGCCGGCCTGCCATTAAACACTGGGTGGTCTATGAGATCTTATTTTGAAGTGTTAATGAACTGTCTTGGATGATGAGGTATATCTAGATGAACTCAAAGAACAAATCCAGATGAGTTAGCCATGTTAGTCTGTAGTAGCATAATAGGAAGGAGTCCAGTAGCACCTTTAAGACTAACCAACTTGATTGTAGCATAAGCTTTCGAGAGCCACAGCTCTCTTCATCAGATGCGTTTTTGGTACAAGAATCGGGGCATTGCAAATGTGTTTCTGAAGTATAGGAAGGTATGGGAGAGTGTCTCTACCTCCTTCCATGTTAGGAAATCTAAATTCAGGTGTGTTTGTGGATTATGCATGGTTTTGTTCATTATCTGTAACTCAATTTGTTAATCACGTGGCACTACCTAAATGCTCAAACCTACAATACAACAAGGCAGTCCATTTGTTCACCTAGCCTAATATAGTGTGATTGGCAGCAGGTCACCTTTCTTAGCCCTCCTCTTTGGGGCTGAGTGTCTAAACTCAGCCAAAATTACTGTAAAGATATTCTTGGACTGTAGTGTGGCATGTGGGAGGACACAACTTTCCAACCTTAACAAAAACTACCTGCATGTAGAAAGTGAGCATGTCAGGGTGACGAGTTCAGACTAGTATTTTCCATGATATGCTGTTTTTCCTGTTTGGCAGGAGTTATGATCGGGGGGTGGGGGAGAGGAATTCCCTTTCACAACCTTAAATAATGCAATCAGTAAAAGCTTTACTGCTCAATCATATGCATAACACAAACAGTCCCTGCAGAGTTTAGCACCCTCGCCAGTATCTCTGCAAGTGCAAGATCTGCGTGGGTGGATGGTTGTAACTTCTGTCTGTTGAATCTCAGCATATGCACACTGAAGTGCAATGCAGTGCGCAACCTGCCTTTCACATGTGGCAGCCGCCGAGGTATATTTTAAATTATGATAGAAAGCTGTTGGGCAGTTCTGGCTTTTCTTCTTATATCACGTCACCATCATGCCCTAATCAAAGCACCATCATGCAATGGTGTTACTTCACTTCCAGGAAAAACCAGAGAGGTTCCGGTGATTCCTAGAGCAGTGTGACATCAGTTGCTGGTTTTTCCCGGAAGGAACATAACGTCATTGCACCAACAGCAATTTCCATTTTTTTTCTCCTGTTGGCTGCCAGAGCACTGGCATGCAACAGGAACTGGGGGGATCTCCTGCCCTAACAGGTGAGTGGTAACCCTAGAGATCATGGATTTGCATATCTGTCCTATCCATCTTAAACACATGCATTTCCAAAGCCCTTTCAGGTCAGTACAGAGCTGGGATAAATTAATGAGCAGCAGAGAATGGAGGATTTATGGGGCGTGCAGGGAGAGAGATGCCAAACCTTTCTGCAGTGAAATGCCTTGGGGTTTCATCCTGACAACCTCTGCCATGAGGACTGGAAATGGCATCCTTTCACAACTTGGGCTTGTTACTAATGACCTGCCCCAGATTCTTGGAGGGTGCTGATCTCAAAGTGTCTCTTTTAGCATGCAGGCTGAAAGAAAATAGCTTTCTCCTGGTCCTATTTGATGCCTCTGATCTTCCCTTGGTTCAGACCTGCAGATAACAAGAATCATTTGCAGCCAGCTAAATGAGTTCCAGTGTGATTTGTTTTGGTCACCTTGCCTTAGCAAGATGTCATTTCCAACATCTTCCTTTCCCGTCTCCAACTCAGCGACCAGTGCAGAAAGAAGCACTTCATTCCCATTGCGCACCCAAATGGGTGAAGGAAATGGCACTCTTGCCATTTTGCAAGCCTGCTGGAAAAACATGTTTGCAACGGAGGGGAAAACGGGAGCAGGTCATGGTGAATGCTGTGTTGAAGGTGGGTGGAATGAAGATATCATGCCAGAAGAAAAGGATTATTACAAGATGTGCAAATTAAGCAGCATTGTTTATTTTGCATACATTTTGCATTTTTTACTGCCTTGCATAATTTATTCTGGTTTTGTTAGGTATTAGGAAGAAGCAGGGAGGCCCACAATAAATGAAGCCCTTTTCCATTCCAAATAGCTTGAAATTGAATTTCACCACCTCTCTAACTTCTGAAGTTTCAGTAGGTGTTGCCCTCAGCTTTCAAGCTTGTCTCTGCAACCACAAGGACCAGAACAGTGGTTTTTAAAATTGAGATTGTCTGCTTGCTACCATGCTTTTTCCTATTCTTACACTCGTTTGGAGGTACAACACACATTGACAAACAGGGCTGGCATCAGGGGGTCGGCATGTTGGGTAGTTGCTTAGGCCTGAGAACTTCAGAGCCAACCCTTACCTACCGTGACACAGCTGCTCCTGATTCCCTCTTGCGCTATGTGACAGTGGCAAGATTGTACCTGTGCTCTTCTCCAGAGTCATCCAGGTTATCAAGCAGGTGATGTCAGCTAGGAGGAGCAGCCACCTCCTGCTTGCCTTCTCCATCTCTCTGTCTGCGGCAATAGCAGCTACCATTCTTTGCAGCCATCACTGTTCATTTGCTGGGCAAGCGAGCGCCCATGAGGGCAGCAACAGCCATCACTGCCTACTTTCTGCCTCAGACTTGGTCTAGACAATACAGCATGCCATATTCCTGGGTGATTATGTGCTGTACTGGGCAAGAGTGCTTGCCAAAATGTTGATAGTTGCACTGTGTGGTAGCAGGGCCGGATCTAGGGATCCTGGTGCCCGGGACAACCCAAGTCTGGTTGCCCTCGTGTGCGCACACCGCGCACACACGCTCCCGAGCGCTGCATGATGACATCATGAAGTGACGTTATCACACAGGGGCAGGCGTGCTGCCAGTGAAGCAGCAGCAGCGCCAGCGGCTGGGAGGCCGCCCGCGCCACTCGCCTGCCCATCTGTAATTTATATATTATCTCTACTCATATACCCGATTAAGATAATGATTTATGGTGATTTTGTTGTAGTGATTCTGCATGTATGTACTACTGTAGGTTGTTTTAAATTGTGGATGTGTGTGTTATAAGTTCTGAGCTTGAGACCTTTGGTCAAATGAGCCAACAAAGAAAGGAAGCTTCTGAGATCTGACGAGATCAGGCTTGTACATAGTTCCAAATCCGTCACATGAAAACGGAAATCCCCCCATGGTGACTGTATTTTCTAGTCTGAATGCGGGAGGGGGGGAATCAGGCGGAGGAGTAGGAGCTGGCGATATGCATTGACCATTCACAGTGGGGTCGTTCTGAAACAATAGAAGTGATGAGTGGAGTGCAATAAGGACAGTATGATCCAGTGGACGGAGTGGGGATCAAACTTTAACAGGTGTCATGAGTGATTATTCCTGCTACCCAAATGAGCATCATTAACGATGGCTGGAGAGCAGAGAGGATCCATATCTTTGAAAGTGTACTGGGGAGATTTTCTAAGGAGCTCAGGGTGGCATGCCTGGCATTCCCTTCCCCTATTTTACCCCTGCAGTAGTCTTGTAAAAAGAGAGTGATTGGTCCAAGGTTGCCCAGCTAACTTCATGGCTAGGTTGGAATTTGAACCTGAATCCCCTCCACACAATGCATTGGCATGTGCTGTCAGAGCAGTTTAGTTGAGGGGGTGGGACGAGTTTCTCTTCTTCCCCCACCTGGGCTCGATTGGTGACAGTGCGATGTCACTTCCAGTTTCCCCTGGAAATGATGTCACACCTTTGGCCTGACAATGGGTTTTTAACTTATTTTTCTTCTCCTGCTGCTCCAAGCAGTGGCGGAAAGAGTGGGTTGCCAGCAGGAGGTCCCCCATTAGAGCTGGAGGCTCAGCAGCCCTGCTACTGTGACGTGCTGAATGAGAGTCTGGCCTTCGGTCCTAGCCCAAGAGAGTGTGCAAACACAGGCCTTCCTTGTCCAGCCCCAACCATTGCATGGCCCTTGCTGTAAACATGCATCGAACTAGGCTGTAACTTGGCTTGAGTCTCAGATTACCAGTTGGCAGAAGGTCCGAATGAACAGCCCAGTTGCAGGGGCTTGAAAGCTGTGAAAGGAAATGTTTGTATTCCCGGACGAAAGTTGCTATAGCAGTGCAAGGTAATATTTATCCAGTATCACATTTTTTTTGCTTCACACCACAGTATAATTTTCAAGCAATTATAGGGAGCTGGAGCTTTCAGTGGAGGGGTTTGCAAAAAAGGGCAGGTGATTCTTGATAACACGAGTTAGAACTAGACGGTTGCTAAGCACGAGTCCCAATGCTTGGAAAACTCCTGTTGATGGGCAGAGACCTGTTGTGGCTTCTCCCAAAGACCTGTGGGAATGCAGGCCTCAAGGATTCCATTGAGAGAATTCCAGTTCACAGGATGCTGCAGAGCAGAAGGGAGATCAGAACTTCCTACTATGGAATACTCCAAGCAGATGCCTCTATGGTGTGTGGATTTCAGAGCCAAGCTACCAGAGACAAATTCCACGAGGAGGAGCACGTGAAGGGAGTCGCAATGTTAGACGGGAAGCTGAGTTTTAAAAGCCTTCCAATCTCTTTTAAAACACAGCTTTCCGGCTAACATTGCGGCTCCTCCTCCTCATCTCTTGTAGCTTGGCTTTAAGATTCTTAGCCGTGACTAAGGAGCAGAGCATCTCCTTGCCCTACAGAGTGTCCCAGGCTCAGTCCCCAGCATCTTTGCCTGAGACCCTGGAGTCTCAGGCAAAGACCGTGCTGATCTCGACGCACCGATGGTCTGCTTCAGTAAAAGGCAGCTTCATGCATGCTTGTAAGCAGGATAATAGGCACTCAGTGGGAAAGTGTGTCTTAGTGCTAGATCACATTTTTGCTTAGGACACAGAAGGTCTCAGGTTTGGTCCTTGCTATCTCCTGGTACGAGTACTCACATTGCTGGTGTTTGTGTGGGGGGGGGCGGTATTGTGTGTTACTGGGTTTTGTGTGTTACTGGAAAGCTTGCCACGTTCCTACTGGTACTGAACAGAAAATGGGGAGAATGCCCGGTTAGTTGGAACACACAAAAAGACCTTGCTGGGAATATAGTAATATATCTATTGTATTAAAGTGCATTCAAGTGCAAATAGCAATAGTAATATAAACAGTGTACAAAAATAAATGTATGATTTCACAAGACAAGTCCTTCAATGTCCGTAGCTAATCCACAATGGGAGATCCACAGAAGGGGAGGTGGAGTTCTAGTTGAAAACTGAATATCCAGGGAGATGCATAAACAATGCACATATCTGCTCGTTGGCAATAATGGTTTCATCTGGCATGGATTATGATTGTTAAAGCATAGGAGGGCAGATCCTCTGCAGCAGAGGAGGGCGGATCCTCTGATGCAGGGGGGGGGAGCGCATGCATCTCACTGTCGCTCAGTTGGGTGATGAGAGAAAACTGGCAGAGAAATGGGAGGATGACGAATAGCATCTCAGTGTGCTGATATCACTTCCCATGGGCCTGGAAGTGACATCAGCATGTTCCTGGGGACGCACTGATGTCACTTCAGGGTCACAGGGAGTGATGTCAGCGCATCACTGGCAACATCATTACATCACTGGCAGCCCCCTTTCCCCCCGGTGAGTCTCCTGCCAGTGGCCAGACTGATGCTGCCAACCCTAGTTACCAGACCTGAAAAAGGAGAAAGAGGGGGGTCTGCAGTGGGAGCAGGGAAACCAACGGGAGTCTACAGCTGCTCCAGTTTTTGAGTGGCACGGTTGGATACAAGCTAACAGCAGAACTCCGGTTCTATTGTTTGGGCCGGAATAATGACAAGATTGCGGCTCACCTGAACTCAGAGGTGGCCTTTCTAAGTTGTGCAGTAAACAGAAATTCTTTTTTTTTTTTTGGTTGTTGCACACAAAAAGCCTCATCTTCTTCCTTTTCCGTTTTGTGCTGCGCCAAGCTCTGAGAGCATAATTAGGTCCTTGATATTATTTCCAATTGCCCATTGGCAGTGTGTTTGCGAGAAAAAGGTGAGAGTACGAAACTCAGAGGCGACGGTGCAGTTTGCAAGCATAATTACCTGAATTAACACACAAAAATGACCATAATTAGCAATTTCTTAGTGCAATTTAAAATTTACATCTATAATAATGCCACCTGCATGAGCCAAAGACTTGTTTAATTAGAAACGCTGCATGGCGTATAACGGCGAGATGCAACTTGTTAATAAGAGGAGGCCTCTTTTTTCCTTGAGGAAAAATTAACTGGAGATTTGCCCTTGATTTCCAAGGGAAGAAAGAATGCCTCTGGGTTCATTTTCTTTCTCGGCCAGGAGACACTGTAGCGTGTAACGTGCCTCAGTTCATTTTTAAAATTTATGGTGCATTTAACTCTGGCTGTGGTACGTAACGAGAAAGGTAGTGGGCATCGTTAGGGAGACAGTAAGTGGCCCAGTTGTCCGAGTTGTGCACAGTCGTAGCGCATTGCACTGCCATGTTTACGGCGTGCACCCACAGTCATGGTCAGCCTTGCCCACTATCTTGTGCCACCTTCATAAAATTAATTTTTGCTGCTGGGAGAAGGCTGGCCCCACCATGCAGCTCGTTCAGGTGGAGAGTGATGGATTTCCTGAGTCACATTGGAGACATCAGAGTGTGTGACTCTCTAGCATTTCCATCTCTAGACTCACTTCTCCATACTCTGCATCCAGACCTGGCCGTGAACCCCAAAGTCATCTCTCACTGAAGGCAGCCAAGTCAGCAGACATGGACACCAATACCTCTGTCTGCATAACTACGTGTTCGTTTTTTTAAACTACAATGCACCAGAAAGTCAACTTAAGCATGCCCATGGGAGGGTACAATTTATTTTTCAATTTTATTTTACGTCATTTATATCCCACCTTTTTCCCCAGCGGGGATCTAAAGAGGCTTACATTTTTCTCTTCTCCTTCATTTCCCTTCTCACATCAACCCTGTGAGGTAGGTTAGGCTGGCCCAAGGTCATCCAGCAAGTTTCCATAGCAGAGCCAACCTTCTGTGTGACATGGAGATCTCCCAGAATTACAACAGATCTCCAGATGACAGAGATCAGTCCCTCAGAAGAAAAAGGCTGCTTTGGAAGGTTTACTCTCCAGTGATCTACACTGCTGAGGTCCTTCACCTAGCTCCACCCCCGCAAATTTCCAAGCATTTCCCAACCTGGAGCTGGCAGCTCTCTGTGGGAGCATGATGAATGGTGGTTGACACTTCCCACAGCTGCCTCTCGTTTCCGGAGTCCCCTCCCAACAGGTACTTTTCTTCACAGCATGACAAATATATGTCCACGGGAAGCTGTCTTTTCCCGAGTTAGACATTTGGCCAATCTAGTTCAGGATTCTGGCTGCCAGTTGCTTATGCCAGAATCTCAAGCAGAGAAGCCTTCAGATTCCACAAAATTCTTCTCGAGACATTGATTTCCTGTTGCTGTGTGTTGCCCCGGCCACCCAACGTGAGTTTTTTTCTTAAGAGACTTTCTTGTGAGATCTTGATTATTCAAGTATTTGGTGTTTTCTCTTTTTTTACAGAAACCATTAATGTGAAATAGCAAAGGGTCCAGTAGCACCTTTAAGACTAACTAACTTTATTGTAGCATAAGTTTTTGAGAATACTAGAGAGTCATCTGATGAAGAGAGCTGTGGTTCTTGAAAGCTTATGCTACAATAAAGTTGGTTGGTCTTAAAGGTGCTACTGGACTCTACTATTTTGCAACTACAGACTAACATGGCTAACTCCTCTGGACAATTAATGTGGTTTTTTATTATTATTTGTATTTTCTTCCCTCCCTCTATAAAAAATAACTTTCCGAATTATCTACAAATCTGGGTTTGCAGAAATCAATACCCTAGCCCTGGATAATCCTCTTGGCTCTGTTGGCATTTTTATCACCTGTTGGTTTAAAATATTTTATAAGATTTTAATGTTGCATGTCCATTTTTAGTGCAGTTGCTAATTGGTTCTTAATTGTTGTTTTCTGCCAAGTTTTTATGTTTGTTAAGTGGGTTTTTCAGTATAATTGTATTTATAGTATATGCTGATTTTATGTTTTGCAAGCTGCCCCAGGAGCTAATGCTTGCTGAGTAGTGTGGGATATAAATATTTAAAATTAATGGCAACAACTTTCCTTCCTGGAGGTAAATGGTGCTGGATACTTTTGATCTGCACTTCTACAAGAAACACAACCATATACGTTATGAGAGTAAATGTTGGATTAAATATCATTTTTAAAAGAAAAAAAAAACAGTAGACATGCTTTATCACCCAACAGTTCAGCTCACATCCCAGTTGGCATTGGGGAGCAACAAGCCAATCATTTGGTGAGAAGTTTGGATGCATTTTAGCCAGGGCTTTTTTTCTGGGGAAAGAGGTGGTGGAACTCAGTGGGTTGCCCTCGAAGAAAATGGTCACATGGCCGGTGGCCCCGCCCCCTGATCTCCAGACAGAGGGGAATTTAGATTGCCCTCCGCGCCGCTCGGCGGTGCGGAGGGCAATCTAAACTCCCCTCTGTCTGGAGATCAGGGGGCGGGGCCACCAGCCATGTGACCATTTTCAAGAGATTCCGGAACTCCATTCCACCACGTTCCGGCTGAAAAAAAGCTCTGAATTTAGCAAATTTGGAAATATCTAACTGGTACAATTACGCGACTTTCTTACATGGTTACCCTGCTTTCTTGCAAACACTGCCCTCCTCTCCACTGCCCCCTCTCTGACACTGCCTCTTAATTTTTAAAAGACACCTAATAAAAGAGAAATAATGGATTTTTGAGCGGAGACTTACTACTGAAGTGTCCAGTATTTGTTCAGGATCTGCCTCTGAGCGTAGATAACCTTGTAACCAGTTCTTATGATCACATATTGAACAGATGCTACTGATCTTACATGGACAAAGAGGAAGCAATGCAAAAGTGATATCAGGATGCTTTTGACCATGCAGGTGTAAGGAAGAGTTGGCTGCAAATGGTTTGTTGCTTTATAAAGAAACTGCAATGACCGGGCCTTGTAACACAAGCAGCAGCTGTGTATGTGAAAAAGTGCACAAAGCTTTGGGAAGGGCTCAGTGGTAAAACCTCTGCTAGGCATGCAGAAGGTCCCAAGTTCAATCCCTGGCATCTCCAGGACCCAGGGAGTAGGTGATGTGAAAGACCTTTGCCTGAGACCCCGGAGAGCCGCTGCTAGTCTGAGCAGGCAATACTGACCTCGATGGACCAATCTCTCTCTCAGTATAAGGCAGCTTCATGTGTTCATGAGCTCAACCTGTATATGCTTAAGACAAACTTTGTCAGGGAATATCAAGGGGAGCCTGAGAGAAGTTAATCTCATATGTAACTGAGAGAGTTCAGCTAAGTAAATAAGCCGGGGGATTATGTTCGTATCAAAGTTCCCATCTTGCCTTGGAAATAGTTATGAACCGTCGAGTAACCGCCACCCTTATCAGGTTCCACCCAGCTAGAATGTTATGAAAATGTTCCCTGGATGGAGAAATTTTGGAAACCAATGGAGTATGCCACCTAGGGTTACCAGGTGCCCGCCAGTGGCGGGCAAACTCCCGGGGATTTGCACCCTTATTGGCAGGAGGAGGCAAACTCCCAGATCGTGTCTGCCACTGCCACGCACCTCAGGAACGCACGGCATGCATGCACTCCCACCCCTTGCACTGGCTGCAGGAGCATCCCTGCACTTCAATTTGGCCCCAAACCAGCCAAATCAGAGCATGGGAGCGCTCCCATGGACAGCATGACGACATCACTTACAGAAGTGACGTTGCCACGCACTTGGTGTGGTGACATCACTTCCGGAAGTGATGTCATCATCATGCCGCCGCCGAAGCGCACGCGCGCTGATGCACATGTGAGGGTAAGTTCCAGGCCCCTATCCTCCCGCTGAGAGGATAGAGGAACGTGGCAACCCTAATGCCATCCCAAGGAAAAATATGACATTGGAGCAAGAGAATGTAAACAAAGGTTTGACTGGACACCAGTTGGAATCATGAAACCCCTGTGGAATGCAGTCCTGAAGTGCTTCCAGTAGTTTTTACCTGAAAGCAGAAGGCAAAAATATAGTGAAATACTTTTTCAAGTTCATCTGTGACTTCTCCAGATTTGGTGGGGCTCAAGGTAGTTGATGTGTATGTTTTGGTTAATCTTTATATACAATTACTGACTTAAACTTTGCTTTCCATTCTTTGTCAAGTTTTTTTTGAGATGTTTGCAGATTAAATGTAACATTTGCATATGAATGTACTTTCGACACTGTGCAGACCTTCCGGGTAATCTTTTCCAGAGTTAACTGCTCACTGCTAGGGAATTATAAAGGCTTTTTCTGGGTGGGGGAGAGGAATAAAGGAACTGCCTATGGCATTAATACATACCTGCATGCATTATGGCTTTCCATTGGAATGCATTTTGGAAATCTCTGCTCGATCTCCATTTTGAGGCCTCATTCTTACGCTTTTCCTAGAAATTACTGGCAGTTCATGACATAATCACCAGACGGGCGGGAGTCTGATTCATATTGGGACTATGGCATGGGTTGAGGTAGAGTTTAAACCAGGGGTCATTTCGTAGAAAAAGAGCTTCAGGAACTCATTAGCATAACTTATTAGCAAAACTCATCAGCATATGCCACGCCCTTGCCATCACCGGAAGTGTGTCATTAGCATAACTGATTTACATATGCCACACCCCCTGACATCACCTATCCTGGTTGTTTTAGACCCAATCCTGGCCATTCAGGGCCAAAATTGGGCCCAAAATGGCAAAAAGGGGCTGAAAATGGCCCAAAAGGGGCCCAAAATGGTCAGGATCGGGCCGCTGCTGAGCGGGAGAGTGATCCACCACCCGTCAGAGGCCTGATCCTGGCCGTTTTGGGACCAATCCAGGCTGTTTTAGGCCCGATCCTGGACATTTGGGGCCAAATCCGGGCCGAAAGGGGTCCAAAATGACCAAAAATCAGGTGGGCGGGGCCACCTGACATGTGACCTCTTTGGAGAACTACCGGAACTGCGTTCCTGTGCGTTCCCCCTCAAAATGAGCCCTGGTTTAAACCTTCTTTCCTACACCAGTTTCCCCAATTGAAACAGCTGCATGTTATAGCTTTGTATGCGACACAGGCATGCAATCACATGCAGTTGGGCAGCTGCAGATTTTCAGTTCAGAGGTACGTAATTGAAGTTCGTTTTACAGCAGGATTCCTGTGTCATGCTCTGCATGAAGTGAGGGAGGAGTAAGCATGTACATGGGCAGGCATGGCAAAAAGTGCATCACCATTCAGGCTTTGCATCTTGGGCCTTACTTGCATTTGTGGACAGTCTGTTTAGGTGGAGCTTTACTTAACTGTGCCACAGCCCTGATTCCTTGACCGAAAATAAAAGTCACTATCAGCCTTGTTCCCCTTAAAACCCCTGGTAAAATTGGGACTACTCAGCACTGCCGGCTTAATCCAGTAAATGAAAACCACCCATTTCTGCTCTGCCTGTTCAATGTAAATTTGCTTAATGCCCTTTAATTTCTAATTATTTATTTGTTCCTGCGGGATGGGTTGGTAATGCTCTAGAAGTCTGGGGTCAGCAAAACAACAAAAGCTTGGAAGGGATCGCTTTGCTCTCGCAAAAGAGTAATTAAACTGGCCAGATTTGCATCACATTTTGTTGTGCAAAATAGAAAAAAAAAAAAGGAAGGGGGAATTGCGTCTCTGTGACCTAGTGGTGATAAAGATCCAAAGAGAGTAATTAAAAGGATGTGTGTCTAATAGCATCAGTTAAAGGCAAGAAATTGTACAAGGATGAAGAAGACATGTTCTGAAGGGGGGGAAAGGCATGCACAAGATAATGCGGTGGTTTAATTCCCTCCCCTTCATATCTAGACCTTTTGCTGGCTATGTGGAGGTGGAGTTTCTTTGACCTTTTTTCACAGAAAGGAAAAGAATTACATGTGGTTAGATAACCAATACAATGAGCTTCTAGGAAGCTGCATTTAAAAGTCAAAGTATGGGTTATTATGGGAGGGATTGTCTGCTGAGGAAGGGATAGAGCAAGGGGCCGCAACATGGTGCCCCTGGACACCTTTCCTGGAGCCACCAGGTGTTTTTAGAAAATGGAACTCTTGGCCAGCTTCAGGTTGACCACTGGAGATCAGAATGGCTGTGCACATTTTAAAAACATTGTTTCCATGACAGGTGCCACTACAATGTTGGTTTTATTCTCTCTCTCAGAGCCAAGCTACAAGTGACGTCTGACACAGGTTGGACACTTGTCAGCTTCCCTCAAGTTTTGATGGGAAATGTAGGCATCCTGGTCTTGCAGCTGTAATGGAGAGCCACGCTGTAAAACCAGGACGCCTACATTTCCCATCAAAACTTGAGGTAAACTGACAAGTGTCCAACCTGTGTAAAATGTCACTTGTAGCTTGGCTCTCACTCTTCTTTCTCAGCATATTGAAAAAAATTACTCCTCTTGCCCCCAGCACTTGGCCTTCTTCTGTGTGTGTGTGTGGCTCCACCTTCCACTAGGGTTCCACAAGAGGGGGCAGGGGATGCCCAGCTCCCACCCTCTGCCCCCCCCACTCATCTGGCCATCGGGGGGAAGGCAAGGGAAGAGGCCGCCAGGGTGTGCTCCCAGGGCGGTGCAGTGACATCACTTCCAGGAAGTGACTTCATTATGCCATATCAGGAGCACTCCCACTCTTTGCACAGGGCCAGTTTAAGTCCCAAACGGGTGTTTGGGGCCCATATCGGCCCCATGTGAAGTGTACATGGCCTCCCAGGCCTGTGCAGTGAAGTCACTTCCCGGAAGTGACGTCATTGTGCAGGCCTAGGAATGTGAAGGTGAGTGCTGGGTCCCCCCTCTCACGTGGCGGGTAAGAGGACTTGGCAACCCTATCTCCTTCAATGGCCATTTGCAATTGCACTCCCCACCCTGTGTCCGAATTCTGAAGGTGTCCCACTTGGTGCCCTGAGTGCTGAAGGCCCCCGGTTCATTCCCTGGCTTGGATTTAAGACATTGATTTTCATGTACTACAAGGAGCTCAGTTATCCTAAGAACACTGGAGGTGCCCCGCTAGATCAATCTAGTTGTCTGTGTCTGGTCCATCAGCCTTTTTCACATGGTAGCCCAACAGCTGGCCTGCATGGCCAATAAACATAGAGGACAAAGACTTCAGCTGCCTCTGGATGTAGAGGTCCCCGTTGGTCACCAAGTGCAGTAGCCATTGACGGACCTCTCCTCCATACATAGGAGAAGTTTTTATTGTATGTAGTGTTTTAAATTTTATCGTAATGTTTTAATCTGCTTTTATGTGTTTTTATGTATATTAAAATGTTGTGCTCTGCCCTGAGCCCGCTCGGCGGGGAGGGTGGACTAAAAATCTAGTATAATAACAATAACAATAATACATATGTATGTGCAGGGCTTTTTTTTCTGGGAAAAGAGGTGGTGGAACTCGGGACCACACAATGACATCACTTTGGGTCAGCTGGATCAAGGGGGGAGTTTTTTAAAGTTTAAATTGCCCAAGCTGAAAATGGTCACATGACCGGTGGCCCCGCCTCCTGATCTCCAGACAGAGGGGAGTTTAGATTGTCCTCCGCGCCACTCGGTAGCGCGGACAGCAAGCTAAACTCCCCTCTGTCTGGAGATCAGGGGGCGGGGCCACCGGCCATGTGACCATTTTCAAGAGGTGCCAGAACTCCATTCCACCGCGTTCCAGCTGAAAAAAAGCCCTGTGTATGTGCCATCAAGTGGCCACCAACTTATGGTGACCCCGGCAGGGGACTCTCAAAGCAAGTGAGAAGCAGAGGTGGTTTGCCATTGCCTTCTTCTGCAGGCTTCCTTAGTGATCTGCCATCCAAGGACCAACCCTGTTTAGCTTCTGTGATCTGAAGAGATTGGGGTTTGCCATGCCACCTTCCCTCCCCCTGTCTTCCATATATCGGTCTAAAGCCCTTTTAGAGTTGGCTATGCATGTGTCTATTACTGCATCCACTGGTAGCAAATTCCCCAATTTAATTACACATTAAGCAAGGAAGTACTTCCTTTTGTCATCCCTGAATCTGTTGGCCATTGAGTGTCCCCAAGTCTTACTATATAAGCAGGATAAACGGAAGCATATCTCCTTGGGTCCCGGGGAAGAAGAGTGGAATGCAAGTAGAGGAGGTAGCTTTATAAGTGCTTCTTTCACAGGGATAGAAGACTGAGTGTTGTCCTCATGACCTGTCAGAACTGAAAAATGGTCACTCCATCTGCCACAAAATGCTACTTGTTTGAAAAATGCAGCAGGCAGAGAGACCGAGAGTGCAAATTCATTTCCGTCCTCTTATCTACACTTGGAAGGTTACCATCTTAAGCCCTTTGAGTGTATGGCTGATGAAGGACTCCATTTTATTCTATGTCAACAAGGACCAAGGACTTGCTTTTAACCAGGAGAACTGGCCCAGGTTTTTTTTTAAAAAAAAAACACAGAGAAGAGCTGTGCTTATTGTACACCAGGCCCACAGAGCAGCAGATAAGCTGCAGAAGAATAGCTCAGGTTGTTGCCCTTGTTTAACAGATCTCTTAACTGTTAGACAGTTGGTGGAATAATGTGCCCTGCATTGGAAGGCTCCCATGGAACTGAGGCTGGCTATCCTTTCCTTGTGGGTGCCCATAGATTTAAAAGCAGGAGGCAATGCCTTCGTCTATGTAGATCAGGACTGGTTGGACAAATCGGGCTTTGAGACCTTTCCATTAAAGAGAACCGGAGCCTCATTGCCCAAAGCCAGAGCCTCATTGGTGCTGGCATCACAATTGTTAATGTTCTCTCAAGGGAAACTAAACAGGAGTCCAGGACTCTTCGTTGTACCCACTTCTGTAGGAGGGCAGTGGGCTCATACATTCTTCTCCCTTCCCTCTGCTTTCTCTTCATCATTTGGAGGCACAAATTTCACCTACCCTTTGCCTTTTGGAGTTGACCACAGTAAACATTAACCACGCATCATTTGATCTGAGTATAGTTCGTTTGCCAGTTTCTAGCCATTTGGTTTGCAGCGTACCCTGGTTAAGTTTGCTGCGCGACAAATGCAAAAGGGAAAGGAAGTTTGCATGGTGCAGGAGAAGAAAGGGGGAACAGAAGCACACGGGATTGCAGGGTCTTCTGAATCTGCTTGCCCTGGTTAGAAAATCAGACTATTTATACACTTGTTTCATTCCTCCCCAACGGGAGACCAGAGTGACTTACAACATTGTTCTCCCCGCCTCCATTTTGGCCTCACGACAACAACCCTGGGAGGTAGGTTAGGCAGAGAGCATTACTGGCCCCTGGTCACCCAGTGAGCTTCCATGGCAGAGTGAGGATTTGAACCCGGGTCTCCCAGATCCTAATCTGACACTCTTAACCGCTACCCTACACTTGCGCATTCATGTGAAATCTACACTGATGGGCTGTTTTCACACTTCTTTTCAGCTGAGCAAAATCACGCAAAACTCCCGGAACTTCCTGGTGCGATTTCCCATCATGACTCCGGTTTGTGGCGCAATTTTGCGTGGCCGGTAAGACGTGTGAAAAGGCCATGTTTCCAGTGGTTGATCTCAATTCTCACCAGATGTTTCTAATGGCTTTTTTTGGTTGGCTGCTTTACTTGGTATCTTATCACAAAACATGAAGAGCCTGGGCATGTATGCTTGTTTTGAATGTCATCTAGCCCCTACAAAGCTGCCTTCTGCTCAGTCCGACCTCTAGATCATTGGGTGCTGCATTGTCCCCTGTGGTAGGCAGCAGTTCTCCAATGTCTCAGGCTGAAAAGGTCTTCTCCAACATCTCCTACTCCAAGATCTTTTGACTGAAGGTGCCGGGATTGAACCAGGACCTCCCCCCATCCACATGGAAAGTAGATGCTCTTGCCAGTGAAAATTCAAAACCTCTCAAACATCTCAGGTTCCCCTGAAACCAGTCCTTGACAAACGTTCGTTCTTTCCAGGAGCAAGCCGAAAAATTTAGGGTCTAGACTCATTTTTCAACCTTCAGGGCTTTGTATTGTAATGACCATCTTTTTCTATTTATTGCCACCCCCAAACCTGAAAATCAAACAACAAGGGATACCTCCGAACCTGCTGAAATGTAAAAAGGAGGGGAGGTCCCTGAGCACCTCACAGTTTCTCATAATTTTATTCAAACTATAATATGACCAAAGCATTGTGGTATATAAGTAAATATGAGGGCAACCCTGTCATCATACCACAAAACTTCTTAAACTACTGTGGAAAATATTAGGTGCCACAATGAAATTTTTAGGTCCCATGTTGACCCCGCACTTGGGATCTGCCGAACCCTGCCCGAAACTCTAGCAATGGGTTGCAGTATAGTAAATTCTACTGAACAAGCGGCCCCCACCTTATAGGGAAGCCTTGCGTGAAGGAACAGAGCATTAAAACTCAACATCACTTCATTTTAATGCTGACAGCAGTATAAATAGCTTCACTTTTCCTCCACAGATGGATAGCCGTGACATTTTAGAATACAAAAAAAAAGTTGCGAGGTGTCAATCGAACCATATGGTGTGGATAGTTCAATAATTTATTTTTTTCTTTCTCCCCCCCCCTCCCAGCAATGAAGTCAGGAGGCACGCAGCTGAAGCTGATCATGACGTTCCAAAACTACGGCCAAGCTTTGTTCAAGCCAATGAAGTAAGTGCAAAATCTCAGGGCAGCTTTTAAAAGTGACAGCGTCGCCAGTGCATGCTTGCCTATGCTTAGGGTCATTGAGGGGCCTTGGCTGAGCTAAGATTTGAACAGGGTTCTGTATAAACGCACAAAAGATTGGACTGTGGGAGTTTTTGCAAAACACTTTGACTCCAGCTTGTGAAGATCTGTGCTGGGCAGAATGCATTTTTGTATCACAAATGCCTCTTTTCCGCTTCCTTTTCCGTAGAAGTGTAACGCATGTCTCTGTCTCTTGTGGTAGTGGGTGAAAAGTCTTTTCTCCTCCCCACCTCTGGTTTGATCTGAAAAGTGGGGCAGGGGGTTGCGACCGTCCCTTCTGAAGACTCAAAAACGGCTGGAGGACTTTTGTCAGTACTTGGTGGAATGATCAGACAGTGCAGAGAGACATGCCTGCCCCCTCTCTACAACCTCAGCTGTTGTGCCCGTTTGCAAGCCACAACCTTTATATTTACGAAGGATGGGGCACAGTAACCAAAACTGGGAAGTTACTCATTCAATAGAAGTTAGGCCCCAATGGAGTCAGTCTCTGCTGTGAGAGGTAGAATTCCCAGTCTTCCTCAGTATAGTTTTCTGCCAGTTCAGATGACAATTGTATTCCCCCCCCCTTTCAATAGCTAATACTATTTGAGAGGCTCAGAAAACCACTGTTCTAGTTAAACCTGGTAGGAAACAAATTGGAGGTTGACTATAAATTCTGACTTGCAGAAACTGAATCCTGTTGTGCCGCTTCTCTATTTTCTATGTCCAGGGCTTTTTTTCAGCAGGCATGCAGTGGAACGGAGTTCCGGCACCTCTTGAAAATGGTCACATGGCCAGTGGCCCCGCCCCCTGATCTCCAGACAGAGGGGAGTTTAGATTGCCCTCCATGCCGCCGAGTGGTGCGGAGGGCAATCTAAACTCCCCTCTGTCTAAAGATCAGGGGGCAGGGCCACCGGCCATGTGACCATTTTCGCCAAGGGCAATCTAAACTTTAAAAAACTCCCTCCTTGTTACAGCTGACCTAAAGTGGCATCATTATGCAGTCCTGAGTTCCACCACTGAGTTCCACCACCTCTTTTCCCAGAAAAAAAGCCCTGTCTGTGTCTCTTGGCCCTGGTTAACGCATAGATGGGAGACCACCAAGGAAGTCCAGGGTGGTTATGCAGAGGCAGCCAATGGCATATCACTTCTGAATGTTTCCTGCCCTGAAAACCCTACAAGGTCACCTTAAGTTGGCTGTGACTTGACAGCACCTTACACGCATACATGCACGCGCGTGCACGCACGCACACACACTGCTTTTCGGTTCCACCACCTTTCACAAAAGTGTTGCAGGGTTGGGGGTAGATTCAAATCAGGCCCAAATGAAGGGATGGTACCTAACTCCAGGTGAGGCTTTTATGCAGCATTGTTAATTCATCGCAATTAGGGTCCACTGTTTACTAGGATGCCATTCCCCTGCTGGGGGCAGGGGATCCCCCACTCCACCCCCTGCCTCTACTCACCTGTCCAGTGGGGAGGAAAGGTGGGGGAACGCCTCCCCAGGTACGCTCCCGGGGCAGCGCGACGACATCACCTCCAGGAGTGACATCGTCATGCCATCCCTGATAGCATTCCTGCACTTCTCAGTGAGCCAATTTTGGCTCCAAATTGGGCCCGTTTGAGACCCAGATCAGTCAGCTGAGAAGCACACATGCGCTCCCACATCTGCATGATGACGTCACTTCCCAGGAGTGACGTTGTCATGTAGGAGCACCCAGGAATGATGAAGAGGTAGGCACCGGGTCCCCCACCCTCCTGCTGGAAGGTCAGGGGACAGGGCCTCCCTACTGTTTACAGTTGTTGTTTTTTGTGCCCATGTGTGCAAGATTCACGTCCAGTTGCACTTCAAAGACCCACAAGATTTCCAAGGTGAGTGGAGTGTTGCAAAGATACAATGTAAAACATAATCATTCTGACTCCCCACCCACCTTTTCCATTCTTACTTATATACAACAAAGCATGCTTTGACTGTAGGGACCCCATTCCCCCGGATCGGCAGGGGATCTCCCACTCCCAGCCTCTGCTCCCCCCACCACTTACCTAGCCAGCAGAGGTGTGGGAAACAGGCCTGGGAATTATGTCATTCCTGGCATGACAAAGAAATGAAGGCCCCCTGCTCTGAGCTGATTTGATAAAAATCAGCCCCCAACACTAGTTTGGGGCGACTTTTTTCAAATCATCCCTGCACACAACCCTCCACTTCCACGTCACACCGGGAATAACATCATTCCCAGCGCACGATGGAAGTGCTCCAGAAAGTGTGCTCCACTCACGTGCAAGGTCAGTTCCCTCAGCCTGTGCCCCCACACACACACACCGTCCCCCAGATTGGGCCCCAGGAGATATGGCACCACTACTTGACTCTTAAAAGCTTATACCCTGGAAATTTTTAATCTCGCTCTTCTACTGCAGACCAACATGGTTACCCTGTATGTGTTTGTGTATATATGTATGTCTGCCCACTCCGTGCATCTGATGAAGTAGGCTTTAGCCCACATGGAATCTGTTAGCCTTTACAGAGTCACAAGCTTCCTTTTTGTCTCTTCTGTATGAAAACTGGACTTCCACACTGCTGAGTCCTTGGGGGAAGAAACGGCCTTGCAGCCGGGATTTAATTAGAGACTGTCTCTGGACCCACCGTAGTGGAGGCCTGCTTCCCATTCATAAAATGGAAGTGTGACTGATTCAAGTGGATTGTCATAATAACCCGGTTTATTCTAATACCAGATTGAAAATTTAGGCGGATTTCAAAGGCAAGTTGCTTTTATAGCCACTGTTGATGATTCTCTGGTTTTGTTGCGGATAAGCCATATGTACGTCTTTTTTGTTTACAGGCCGTTTATATGCTGTAGAAACAAAAATAATGTCAAAAATGTGTTAAACAGGGTAAATTCAACATGAAGCCAGGGAAACTGCTTTGCAAATAGATTTACAGAATTGTTCCGCACAAGAGGGAAAGAAAGGGGACTGTTTGGATCCAGCTCTTGAAATTTAGGCTCATCTGTACTTGGAAGCTATTCCAATATGGATTCTGTTGGGGCCCCCTTCTACAGGGTGCACAACCAGTGCACAACCAGTGGCCCCAGCTAGAAGCTCCCAGCATGTGGCTCGCACTCCTCTGTTGCAGTCCCTACCACATGCAATAGTAAGATGACTGCAAAGTGCCAAGATCCCCTCCGCCCCCCGCCGCCAATTTTCTCTGATAGCCTGCAGCTGCCCACAACTCGCTGGCTGCAGGACGGGAGCTTGCGCATGCAAGGTTTGTCCTGCGGCTTCCGCAGGCTCAGCAAATCAGTTCTCAATCAGCTTAAATCTGATTTAACTGGGGTTACGAAGCAGGCTGACTACTTTAATTTATTTCTCCGGATTTGCAACAAGAGGTCAAGACAATGTAGGAACAGCAGTGTTTTCTGCAAATGGGAGCTTGGCTTTGAAGGCAGGAGAATATTTCACATGTGGCATGGAGCCTTTTTGCAGATC
The DNA here is from genome assembly GCF_028583425.1 of Eublepharis macularius. Classification (NCBI taxonomy): domain Eukaryota; kingdom Metazoa; phylum Chordata; class Lepidosauria; order Squamata; family Eublepharidae; genus Eublepharis; species Eublepharis macularius. The sequence continues at coordinate 22,782,520 of NC_072801.1, forward strand.
AAACACACACACCCATTTTTAAAAGAATCTACACCTCCAGGTAGCTCCTATTAACCGAAGAGATAGAAAGATATTTGGAAAAGGGGTTGTCCTGCTGCTCTCTCCACACTTTTTTGGAAATTTAACTGGATCCTCCAGGCAGAAATTGGTTGCATGTAAAGCTAGCCTGGGCCTCGGCCTCAACAGCTTTCACTCGCTCCTCTGTGCCTCTGACATTCCGATCCTCTCTCCCCACCCAAACCAAACAGCGAACAGCCTCAGAACTTGCATGGTGACTCACACACGGAGAATGGCTGGGCTCTCCGGGCATGTGGCCAGGCTCCCTTAGTTAGGCAAGGTCCACCAGGGAGAGAGAAGGCTGACTTGGCCAGGGGCATAACATGAAAAGCTCCTTCTCTGGCATCCAGTCTTCACTCACTGCTGCTGCTCCATGCTGGGAAAGTGTGAAGCATTTTGTTTCTTGGGATTTAACATTTGCTAGAAAGCTTCTAGGATTCTCCTCATCCAAATTCTTCCCTCTTCAAATTACCTGACCTTGTTTCCAAAGTAAAAGCCATGCTGTAGGAATGCGCCATTATGCTGTTTCATTTTTAATTTCTAGATTCTGTACAGAGCACAGCACATATGCAGATTGCTACAACTTTTTGTCATTTGTGCGTCTTCCTCCCACGTTTGCTGATCTCATTTTCAAAGTCCAACTGCTGCTGTAAGAGTCCTCTATTATGCCATTTTTAAAAAATCTGAATTCTCTGCAGTGCACAGATAGCTACAGGTTCAAGTTTGTTCATGTCTCCCCCCCCCCACACACTTCCAGTGTGCATTGGAAAAAAACACTGTGTGACTGTAGTCAAATCAAGATTTGTTTTATATGGCAGTTTTCTGAGTGTGCACATGATTAAAACACTGCACAGAAAGAATCTCAATGCAGTCATACATAGGATTCTCAGCACGATTGCTTTTCTGCTGTGCTTTTTTGTCACTATCAAAAGTGAAGGGGGGGGTGGGGAGGGTTGCTGCTGAAAGCTGTGTCAAACTGCACAGGCTCCCATTCCAAACTTAGTTTCCAAAATTCTCTTTGATAAATTCATATTAAAGAAGGGTGAAATGTGCCACAAGATGAAACTCTGAAACAACAAAGTAATTGAAGCAGGGGAAGGGGATCCGCTTGTCCCCTGGTCAAAGGAAAGGTCATACATGGTAACTATAAATTCCTGTTCAAGCTTTATTAAAGCTTTATTAAAGAGATGCATCTGATGAAGAGAGCTGTGATTCTCAGAAGCTTATGTGCTTTTCGAGCTGCTGCAGAGTGCGGGAGCGCTCCTGCCCTCCACAGCGGACCAAAACACTCCCGTTTCAGCCCAGATTGGGCTTGTTTTTGGCCCGTTTTGGCACAGATGGGGCCCGTTTCAAGTCACTGCAGAGCGCGGGAGCGCTCCTGCGCTCTGCAGCGGCCTGAAACGGGCCCGTTTTTGCCTGGATCAGGCCCATTTCAGGCTGCTGTGTAGCGCAGGAGCACTCCCACGCCCCGCAGTGGCTCGAAACGTGCCTGGTCCAGGCAAAAATGGGCCCATTTTGGGCTGCTGCAGAGTGCAGTAGCTCTCCCACACTCTGCAGCAACTCAAAACGGGCCTGATCCATGCCAAAATGAGCCCAATCTGGGCCAAAATGGGAGCATTTTGGGCCACTGTGGAGGGCAGGAGTGCTCCCATGCTCCACAGTGGCCTCAATCCGGGCCTGATCTGGGCCAAAACGGCCCAATCCAGGCTGCTGCAGCGCACGGGAGCACACAGCGCTGCAGGGGAGCGTGCACATAAGGTGCACTCCCCCCACTGGCCAGGTAAGCAGGGGCAGAGTGTGGGGGGCAGGGGATGCCCTGCCACTGGCAGGGGTCTGGCATCCCTAGTCTGGACCCCTTTGGGTAAGTGCTGCAAATACATGCCCATCAGGTTGGTCCCAGAGAACCCAAGTCCCACTGCCTGGGATTGTGCTTTTTCCAAACTTTTTTCTCATTTGCGTATCCTCAGTTTTGGATTCCCTTGTCATTTTTCCAAAGTGGGAAAGCTGCGGCAGGAATCTGAAGTCCTCCCTTGTTTCTGAGGGTAGGACCTTCATCGATGCATTCTGTTAATGGCAGGACTTCCCCTGGCTCAAGACCGTTCCTGTGGTGCAGGAGTATTTTGTATTGGTGTGCATCTCCATGTGCCAGCAGAATGTACAGCTGTCAGCAGGATCGGGTCCCCAGGATTCCAAATTATGCACGTACACAGTTTGCCACAGCTCCTTCAGTTCATCCGCATCCTTTGCATCATCCTTCTTTGCATTACTTAAGCACTCAGCCACAGAAAGAAAGCATATTGTGAATGCTCCCATTTTAGAATTAATTTGAAAGTTTCTCCTAGTTAAACTGGAACTTTCTGGGAGGCTGGGGGTGTCGGCAGGATACATTTAAGAATAACAAAGGTTCAGACTGGATAAATCTGCTCCGTGCACGGTTCTTGTTCACGCTGCAGCGTGATGGAGTATTGGCAGTGTGGAGTGGAACATTGGGTGTCAGCTTTTATAGACTAGCAGTTTTCATTAAAGTCCAAATGTGTTTTTCTGTATTTGACGTTTGTAATGTAACCATCAAGAGGCAACCGAGGAAACTGAAGCAAGCAGGAGAAAGGGCGGGAGGTGGCGGCTTGCGGTGTGACAAAAAGGGACTTCATTTTCTGCAGATTGATACCTTGTACGTTGGGAGGGATCCAACTTAAAATCAGTGGGATAAACGGCGATTAAAAGGTGTAAGGGTGATTTGAATAAAGCGGGCCCTTGAAGCAGGCCTGGCTGTAATGGAAAATCACGGTGTGTTTATTGCGCTGAGTTTAGCAGAAAAGTCACTTGAGGCTGCGGAAGGTTTAACGAAGCCATTCAGCGTCGGCGTCGGGGCATCGCTGAAATAATAAACTCATTTCCTTTCTTTGTTTCCACTGTATGGAAGTTCAATTATTGGGTCCTTTAAGTGGGTCCGAAAAGCAAGCTGGCAAAGGGAGGGGTGGAGAGGATAAGTGGTTTTGAGGCTCTCTGTAGCATTCTGTGTTCCCATGCCAAATAGCAGGCGGCATGAATGAAGCCTTCAGAAAGCGGGTGGCGCTTAATTCCTAAAACGAGACTCCACAGGGCTGACGTAAATGCAGACCCTACAGGCTGTATGGGGAGGGGCTGTCGGAGAGTTTAATGGTGAACAGAAGTCGCTGTGCCTGTGCTCAGAGCTCCCCCTTTATATCAGTCAAATGGACTCCATTATGCATTAAAACATTTGTACCCCACCTTTCCCACCCTCTCCTGGCAGAGGGAGAGCTTTATGTATGATTGTGTCCTCTGTGTGAGGCAGTACTATGTCAAAACCATTTCTGTACTTCAATCATACTTCTCCCTTATGCAACTATGAATCCATGATTCTTTATTTTTACACCATTTTTAGTTTCTTCATGCATTTTTTTATGGGGGCGGGGAGATGTACATCAAGAAATCCCTTATACACACAGCAAACATGTAAGTGAAGAACATTGATGAAATAGGAGACGGGCCATTTCCACACTGCTTACCTTGTTCCGGAAAACAGCGAAATCTCACGAGGCGACGCTGTTATCGCGCAAAATCACGCAAGAAGATGCTGTTATCGCGCGAGAAGATGCAATAACAGTCAAGCTTTGGGGATGATGAAACTTCATTTTCTTTGGTGTATTTCCCAAACTAGTTGGTTGATATTTAAACTCTATAAAAAAAAATAACATCTGTATTTCCTTTAAGTTTGACCAACTTTATTGTAGCAAAAGCTTTCAAGAGCTACAGCTGTCTTCGTCAGATGCATCTGTTGAAGAGAGCTGTGCCTCTAAAGCTTATACTACAATAAAGTTGATTAGTCTTAAAGGTGCTACTGGCCGCCAGTTTGGTGTCGTGGTTAAGAGCGCGGGACTCCAATCTGGAGAGCCGGGTTTGATTCCCCACTCCTCCACTTGAAGCCAGCTGGGTGACCTTGAGTCAGTCACAGCTTCTAGGAGCTCTCTCAGCCCTGCCACCTCACAGGGTGTTTGTTGTTGTGGGGATAATAATAACATACTTTGTAAACCACTCTGAGTGGGTGTTAAGTCATCCTGAAGGGCGGTATATAAATCGAATGTTGTTGTTGTTCAAATTATCCGAAACACAATCAACAATAAGCAGAGGTCACATGTTATTATTGCTTGGTCTTGCTAAGCTGATACAGGTTTCTGCCGGAGACCTAAGTATCAACCAGATATCGGCGTAATATGTACGCTGTTCCAAGTAGCGCTGTCTTTTACAGTTCTGTAGGTGTTATGTCAGAAAGCTGCAGTTTTTCCATATTAATTACAAAGTTGTTGTTGTTGTTTGCTACTACAGACTAACACGGCTAACTCCTCTGGATCTTTAAGTTTGCAATGCCAAAATTACTGACAGTGTAGCTGAGATGTTGTTATATCACAGATATTTATTTATTTATTTATTTAAAGCCTTCCTTTGCCGCCTTTTGACCCAACTCAGGGTCCCCAAGGCAGCAGACATTAAGACATGTCAAACATTAAAGATTACAAATGTTAAAAACAACATTTAAAATATCTAGTATTTAAAACAAATAAAATATCATATATAAACACACAACAGGGAAGAGGGCTAATAAGAGTTAGTGAGGAAATACCAAACGAAACAAAACAAAAAAAGGTCCACCGACTTTCCAAGCATCCAAAGTAACAAAACTGTCAGAATGTCTATAGTTCTATTTCTGTAAGGGAAGGCAAAGTTGTCAGTATGGCTGGGGTTAAAACCCTATGCAGATCATAGGGATAGTTGATTTGAGGGGCTGGCAAATTATCCAAGATATTTGGGGTGGAGATGCCAGAAACAAGATATTTAAAGCAAGGATGGAAAGTTGCCAATGGTCTGAAAAGCAAGAACTCAGAGAAAGAGTAAAGGAAAAAAGAGACATGGGGGAAGTTCCCAGAACAAACAGGGAGCTAAGGCAAGCAGGGGCTAATAAGGAAGGGGCAACAAGGGACTGAATTTCTCTTATTGATTTAGACCAACCAGTGAGTTTTTAATCTTCAGCCTTCTCATTGTTTTACACTCTAGTGTCTTAAATCAAATTGAAGGCTGGAAAGAAAGGCCAGGAGAACACTTTTGCGGTGACTAAAACCCGATATGCTACAATTATTTCATCTCTTTGAAGGTCTGCAACCACAGTCCTGCAATAATTGCCCATAAAAGGTTGCAGGGTTAGCCAGTTCTGCTTACAAATCCCATTGCCCAATGTAAATTCCGTTGCTAATTTCAAATGAATCAAGCAAAATGAGAACACTTCCAGAAGCTCCAAGGGAGTTTTTAGCAGAGCCGAAATGCATCTAAACAAACAATTAGCAGGGAGCTTTGTTTAATATACTGCGATATTACCCACATGTTGAGATTTCTCACACCACGCTTGTTTAAAATGACACCATATGCCTGACAGACAACTCCACAAGGCCAACCAAAAGCCAGCATCTAAGGTTACCATAACTCTGCTTTGTGTTTCATTCGTTCTAAAAATCATTTTAAGCAATTTGGAAGTTCACAATCCAGAGAATAATTATGGGATCTTGGAGACCTGGGTTCAGACGTTTCAACCATGAAATTTCTTTGGTTGGCTTAAGTAAGGAAAGGGGCTGTGGCTCAGGGCTAGAGCATCAGCATGGCATGCAGAAGAACCCAGGTTCAATCCCCGGCATCTCCAGTTAGAAGGATCAGCTGGCAGGTGATATGAAAGGCCTCTGCCTGAAGCCTTGGAAAGCTGCTGCCAGTCAGAGTAAACAATACTGCTCTTGATAGGCCAGTGCTTCGACTTAGTAGAAAGCAGCTTCATGTGGTCAAGTAGGCCTCAGATGCTGATCTGTAACACATAATAGGAAGATGTAGATGGGCCCAATATTCACTTTGAAATTGGCATTACCAGTATAGCTGACACGATTGCTTAAAAGAATTTCACTGAACCTTCATGTTGTTTCTGTATTACCGGAGGCAAAATATCCTTAGTACCTCTGGATGTTTTGCCTCCATACCATCTAGGGATGCCAGTCTCCAAGTGAGGGTTCCCCGCTCCCAGCCATTGCCCCCCACCGGCAACCTGGGCCAGAGCACAGCAGGTGCGCTCCCCACAGGCATGCTGATGTCACTTCTGGAAGTGACATCATTATGCCCAACAGCGGGCATACTCCTGTCCTTCACAGGACCAATTTTACCCACTTCTGGGTGCGATGATGTCACTTCCGCAAGTGACCTCATGCTTTCCAGGAGCACAGGAAAAACACACAAGTAAGTGTCAGGTCCGTCCTGCCCCGGCCAGGAGGTTAAGGGGACCTAGCAACCCTAATAGCACCATTTTCCTTATTGTTTGCCCTTACTTTCCTTGGCCTCATTTACCCTTACTGCCCCTGAATCTGATCGGCTGCGATACCTACCTTATTTTGCCAATAGTAACAAGATACCACCTCTAGCAGATAACTTTAGAGATGCCTGCAAACAAAACACAGTGAGACTGAGAACACTGCTACTTCTCCTTGGTTCAGGACAGGGGAAAGCTCCTCGTGTCAGAGGAAAGCCTCTGCTAGCAAAACAGATGCACAGGATCCAATTTATTGTGACCTAAAGTCCACCTTCGAGAAGCACCTTTTCATGACCCAGGTTTATTTGAATCCCCCTGCCGTATGATTGGCCTTCTCCTTGGAGCTTTTAAGATGTTCAACAAAAACCCAGATTCTCTACCAAAGATCTGGAAAGTGGTAGGGATGGGGACATGGTGGGGAGCGGTGTCACAGGAAAGCCCTGAAGCGATGGCAGGTAGTTGTAGAAACTGCAGGAGACTATGGTTAGAGCTATTGTGGTGATGGGCAACAGGAGCTCAGGGCAAGGGATTCCCCACCCCAGCTGCGGGATCAGCAATCCTAGATTAATTTTGCACAGGAGTAAACTGGAGTGCAGTGGAAGTCCTCCTAAATGGAGCAAGGGATCAGCTGTGAGAATTCAAATTGCTTAAAAATTATAATGAGAAAGGAAAAAGAAACGTCATCCACACATGGATTTCTGGTTTTGGAAGAAGCGACTCATATTCAACGCATCAACAAAGCACTCCAAGCCAATGCAGTAATAAATTCAGATTGCAGCAGCTTCTTCCACCCACCCGCCAGCTTCCTAAGTGCAAAATGCATTTAGTAACTGCACTTGTAAAGGACTAAAAAGAATTTCTCTGCATCAGGTTAACTTTGCTGTAGAAAAAAGCCCTGTCAAGGAAGGAACGGTGTGTGCGTAAACAGTGCCACTTGGGTTGGTGAACCAATAATTTGTTGTCAGGATGTTGATGCTGAAATCTCACTGTATGCAAGATTCTGATGCTTTGCACTTTTTAAATTTTTTATTTGCGTTATTTATAGTCCACCTTTCTCACTGGGACTTAGCAAATAACACAGAGTACATTAATACAATCAATAGGATGGGTCATCCAATAAACAAGCAATAGGGATTGTAGAAATCTGGCACCAACAATGCAACTGGGATTGTAGAAATAGGGAACCAACCAGAAACCTAAAACAGAGCTGAAGCAAAGCATAAGTATTAACATGACGTGTTAAATGATGCAAAAATTGGGAGCCTTCCTGACCTCACCGAGCAGGCCATTCCATAAGGTGGGGCGCATCACGAAGAACGCATGTGGATGGGCAGCTGTTTGCCCATGTTTAGGGTGGCACTCCCAGATGGCCCTGCTCAGATGGGCACAGCTGTCATGGCAGAGTACAAGGGAAAAGGTGGTCCTGCAGATGTGAGGGGCCAAGGCCATGAAGGGCTTTGTATGTGATAGCCAGTAACTTGGACTGAGCCCCGTAACTGATGGGAAGCCAGCGAAGTGACTGCCGAATGGGAATAACATGCATGCTCTGCCTAGTTCCTGATAATAACACAAACAAAAGAGGCTCCCCCGGTACAAGGCCCAAAACACTCGGTGGCGATACCACACCAAGGGGATCCATAATAATTACAAGGTGTTTACACAGCAGAATTAGTTTATATAGCTATTTATAGTTCATTCAAAAGTGCCAAGTGACTTGTGCTCTAATAAATAGTAATAAATATTTAAAAGTCAATGCAAAGTCATTACAAAAGTCAATCCACATTCCATAAATGAAAGACATATATCAATCAACAAATCAAACATGCATTCCAGACTCTCGGGAACGGCCCTGTCTGTATGATAGCGCACTGTGCAACAGATTGTAACAAGATTATTTCTCGCTTTTTATATTTCCAGGTGGCTATGCTGAAAAATAGGAAGGAAGACTTCAGATAAGTAGTCCACACGTTTCACACTGTAAATAACTTTTCTCTTTCGGTCCACTAGTTCAGCTGATTACTGTGGTGCGTTGAGAGAATGCACTAGAGAGTTTTCTGTTATCGTGAATTCTCTGTTTACGTGGGGGACCAATTCTTTGGCCCCTGATGAAGTGATTTCATGAAACAAGCTTGACTAATTAGCTGGCCACTTGTTGGACAGGGGGGTCCTTTGGGTCCTTCCTCCATCTTCCCGGCTCCACGTACAACATACAAAGAGAATAGTTATTTACAGTGTGAAGCAATACATGTGGACTACATACCTGAAGTCTTCATCGGAACATCCTTCTTCAGCATAGCCACCTGGAAATATAAAAAGAGAGAAATAATCTTGTTGAAGTTAAGCATTTACAATCTGTTGCATAGTGTCCTATCATACAGACACTGCCATTCCCGAGAGTTTGAAATGCATGTTTGAATTGTTGTTTGATATATGTCTTTCATTTATGGAATGTGGATTGACTTTTGTAATGACTTTGTATTGACTTTTACATATTTATTACTATTTATTAGAGAGCAAGTTGCTTTGCACTTTTGAATGAACTATAAATAGCTATATAAACTAGTTCTGCTGTGTATACACCTTGTAATTATTATGGATCCCCTTGGTGTAGTATCTCCACCGAGCATTTTAGTTCCTGATAATAGCCAAGCTGCGGTATTCAGTACCAACAGGACTAGCCATGTTAACTTTGAGAGGGGACTGGTGTAGAGTGCCTTTCAGTAGTCTAGTCTCAACATTACTGTGGCATGGATCCAGGTAGGCAGATTGGCCATATTAAGATAGGGGGTCACTGTCGGAGGAAAGTGATTTTTGCAGCTGTATTAACTTGCTTCTCCACCAGCAGTGCTGGATCCAGTATAACCTCAAGGCTCTTAATGGAGTCAGCAAAGGTCAGCTGAACCCCATCAAAAGTGTCCTTCAAGAGCTCCAGCTTCCCAGACAGCATCACGTCCATCTTGCCTGGGTTCAGTTTCAATGTGTTTGCTTTCAGCCATTTGACTACAGTTGACAGAACCTCTACCATGTCACCAAGGAATTTGGATAAAGAGATACAGAGCTGGGTATCGTCAGCATTATTGGTGCCAGCCAACCCCCCAACTACAAATGATTTGTCTTAAGGGCTATGCATTGAGATTGAAAAGCAGAGATGATAGGATTGCACCCTGTAGAACTCCAAAGGATAGGTCTCACACTAATGATAACTAGGCCGTTTCCACGCGGCTTAACTTCTTCCGAAAACTTCCGAAAAACAGCTTCTTCGCACAGTTATTGCGCGAAATCGCGCGAGAAGATGCTGTCTTCCGCAATAACAGTGTCTTCTCGTGCAATTGCGCATGATAACAGCGTCTTCCTGGTGCGATTTCGCGTGCAAAGACGCTGTTTTTCAGAAGTTTTCAGAAGAAGGTAAGCCATGTGGAAACAGCCCTGGTCTCCAACAGCAACACTTTGAATCTGGTCCACGAGGACTGATTCGAACCAGTCCAAGGCACATCCCCCGATGCATGTTTCTGCCTCCAAGTGTCTCAAGAAGATGGAATGGTCCACTGTATCAAAGGCAGCAGATCAATCTCATAGGAGCAACAATGAGGCATGGCTTTTGTCTACATTCTAATGAAGGTTGTCAGCTAAAGCCACCAGAGCGTTCTCTGTCCCATAACCTGGCCTGAAACCAGATTGAAAAGGGTCCAGAGCCGATGAGTTATCTAAGAAAACTTGGAGTTGGTTATGTGGTGTGACATGATCATCTGAAGGACAGAATTTGATCATCCGAATATTCAGGTCCACACTGTGTGTTTGGAATAAAGAACCACAGTGTCATTCCAGAAGAGCCAGAAAACTTTTCTGTGTTGCAGAGTTTGATAGAGACAGACGTGATACCAGCTAATGATCTAGCAGGGCAGTCTGTCACATCATTGGATATTACACTGTCCGCATGCTCTAGCAAGCACTCGCAACTGAATTGGTCCGCACAGGAAAAATCAACTTATGCATGATTGCAACAATGCATCGAACGCACAAAATCTGACATGTGGAATGTGGGCCTTGATTGAAAGTAAAGACATGCGCATTCTGATCTCGTGGCTTAGAACCGAAGCCATTATGGCAAACGAATGTCTTGTAAAGTCAAGCATGAGAGACCTGACAAAAGTCCTGTGGTACTGGGGCTGGGGTGAGGAAGGGAATCAGGCAAGATTGATTGGAAACACTGGTAGGATCCAACCCACTGATTTGCCCTCATTTAAAAGTAAAGCCTCGTTCGGCTGGACTCCTTTCAGAAGTATTTTTCTGCTTTGTTCAGGCTGTACACACACAAGGCCCTTCGCAGAGGTTACGGAGGTGGCAGGTTGGCTCTGCAAGCCGTGATTTTGCTCTCTTTCCTTTCAAGCCTCTGACAGGCTTCTCATTTCCGTCGACTTATTTAGCAACCCTCCGCATCCTGCTTGTGGACACCGTCTAAACACTGAGAGTAAACACAGAAGCGGCAGTGACTCGAGGAGCGATGGTGGAGGCAAACATCGAGGTTTCCGGGGAGCTGGGTTCAAGCTGGCCAAAGGTTGAACCTCAGAGGCTGCCACCCTCAAACCTGGAACAAGGCCCGGTCGTGTCAAAGAACCTTCAGCTGGCAACGGCACTGTTGGAAGCCCAGATGTTTACTGCAGTAGGTTTGCTGCATGTAACTCGCCCTGCAATTGTGGCTCGGCTTTGCTGGCTCTGCTGAGGGAGATGCCAGCAGGGAAATTACAGGCTGGGGCTGAAGGATGTTTTGGCAAGGCCGAGGCTTCAGAGGGAGCTTCCGCGGAGGCTGGCAAAACTGCTCATGGGGCAACAGCAACCTTAGATAGGCAGGGGGCTACTGACATTCACATGACTGCCCTGGTAGTGTCTTATGGAAGGATTGGGATAATAATAATAACAACAACTGCGCTTATATACCGCTCTTCTAGACAGATTAGTGCCCCACCCAGAGTGGTGAACAAGTTAGTGTTGTTGTTATCCCCACAATGCAGCTGGGGAGCTGGGGCTGGGAGGAGCGGCTTACTCAAGGCCACCTGCTGAGCTCATGGCAGTAGTGGGATTCGAACCAGTAGAGTGCTGATTCGCAGCTGAACTACTTAACCACTGTGCTACAGCAGCTCTGGATGGGACAGTTTGGATTAAGATCAGAGGGATCCAATGTTCCAATCCCCAGTTAGCCTGTGCAGCTCACTTTTTAATCTCTCTTATTTACTAGAAAATGTCTTTACCTGCCTTCCTCCCACAAAGCAGGACCCAGGGTAGCTTACAATAAAACAGGTATGGCAAACAATCAGAAGCAGGGGAAAAAATCTCTTGTATAACATCACTGGTGGGATAGGGCACAGGTTTTTTCTGGAAGGTAGCACTTGTTTAAGTGCCTCAGGCCCTAAGGGGGGTGGACTAGGCTGAGCATAGCATCGCCAGCTCCAGGTTGGGAATTTCCTCGGATTTGTGAGTGGAGCCTGGAGAGGGCAGGATTTAGAGAGGGGGATCTTGGGGGGGGGGGATAATAAAGCAGCCATTTTCTCCAGGCAAACTGATTTCTGTAGTCTGCATATCAGTTGTAATTCTGGGAGAGCTCCAAGCCCCGGCTGGAGGTTGGCAACCCCAGCTGGACAGCTGGTTTCTTTCATCTTTCACCTCTGGGACTGTGTGACTATCCACTGGTTGTAAAGCTTAACTGGGTGTTCTTGCTAGAGTGCTGGAGCTGGGAGACCCAGGTTCAAATCCCAGTTCAGCTTATTAGGTGAGCTTTATCCAGTCGCCACCTCTCAGCCTAAACTGCCTCACAAGATTGCTAAGACGTGTTTAGATTGGATGCTGTTGGAAAAGATGGTGTCTGACTAGGCAACTGTTCGGTCTGAATGACTGGAGCAGCCTTTATGAGCCCAAGGGGATGCCGAGTTCAGATTAGAGACACAGAAAGCTGCCATGCTGGGCTGATCTGGGGGAGGGTGGAATTTCTTACGCTGTCCAAGAAGAAATGAACGTGGAAAGGAAAGCTCTTTGCAAACTGGGCAGGCTGCAGGCTCAAATTCATGCTTTCTTGGCACCCGGGATGTTGTCTGACAACTTGCGAGCGGGCATGGTGCCATCCAGGCAGATGGATACCAGTCCTCTGGCAGGCAAGGAAGCCTGTCTGTTCGTCTCGTGCGGGTGAGGAGGGCAGAAATTCCGAGCTGTGCTGTAAATAGCTGAATGAATATATTTCTTTTTTATGACTGCTGGTGGTTGCAGGCTTTCGCAGAAAGGAAAAGGGTGGGCAGGGGGGACTTTTAAGGTCCTCTTCAGAAGGATTTTGTTCTGGGTTCAGTGGGTCTATTGCTGAACCCACCATCTGTCCTGGAGTTGATCTTTCATCCTGTCATCATGAGTAGTGACGATAAGCGGGAGGTTGTGAAATTTTGCAGAAAGCTTTCTCGATCTTGGTCTGAAGTGAAAAGCAGTGTAATAAATGCCGCTAATGAATCACTGATGCATTAATTGGTGCAATGGTTGTTCCAGGATTGGTAGGACTCACATTTTGGCAGAATTATAAGAACATGGAAGATATTTGTTTATTTCTGCATTTGTTTGTTTTAAATGCTGCTGTTGGCCTTTTTAACATGTTCCAAAGGTTCAGTCGCTGGCCTTCCCGCATCACACCTCCGCTTGCAGTCCTGAGCAGACTTACACCTTTCTAAGTCCATCCCAAAGTCAATGGATTTAGAAAGACATGGCTCGACATAGTATTGTGCTGTAAGGGCTCTTGGAACTTGGAACTTAGTGGATAGATCAGAAATCAAACGGACCTGTGATGTAGCAGATCAGCATTCTATCCCTGAGCCACCAAAATTCAGAACCCTGCTTCAAAGACATCCGGTTTTTGTGGCTGCGTTCAGTTAGCTTTAGCATTTATTTATTTTTTTAATTTAATTTATTCCCTGCCTTCCCCACAAATAAGCTCAGGGCGGCTCACCGCATGTATACAATACAATAAATTAGTCGTTAAAAACTATAATATCAGTAGTAATTTTAAAAGCCATTAAAATTGTTCAGGCGCCTTCTCAGTATAAGCTATTTAGATAGACAGTCAGCAATCCGTATATGAGCCATCAAATATGGGCATAACACATAGCCGAGGGCAGTCACAAAAAAAGGTCGAAAAGAGTCCAGTAGCACCTTTAAGACTAACCAACTTTACTGTAGCATAAGCTTTTGAGAATCACAGTTCTCTTCGTCAGATGCGTCTGACGAAGAGAACTGTGATTCTCAAAAGCTTATGCTACAGTAAAGTTGGTTAGTCTTAAAGGTGCTACTGGACTCTTTTCAATTTTGCTACTACAGACTAACACGGCTAACTCTGGATCTATGACCACAAAAAAAGTTGGTTGTCTTAGGTGGAAGAGGGAGAGGACACCCCCGCTGGTCTTCAGCCAAAGGCCTGGCAGAACATCTCCATTTTTAGTAGACATTCTTATAAGCACAAACACATACCCAAATGTGCCAGAGTTGGAAACTGGTGAGGCTATTAAATGAGACGTCTCAGTGAAGGGATGCTGTTGTAGCTGAAACCAGTGAAGCAGGGCTTTTTTTCAGCTGGAACACGGTGGAACGGAGTTCCGGAACCTCTTGAAAATGGTCACATGGCTGGTGGCCCCGCCCCCTGATCTCCAGACACTGGAGCGGCATGGAGGGCAATCTAAGCTCCCCTCTGTCTGGAGATCAGGGGGTGGGGCCACCAGCCATGTGGCCATTTTCACCGAGGGCAATTTAAACTTTTAAAAACTCCCCCCTTGTTCCAGCTGACCCAAAGTGATGTCTTTGGCCCTGGGAGCATGCATGCACTTTGCGCGCGCACATGTGGTACCAGGGGCACCACCTCCCGCCAACTGTTGCCCCCTGTGCTGGCAACCCACTGAGTTCCACCACCTCTTTTCCCAGAAAAAAAGCCCTGCAGTGAAGTATATATTAGGGTGAGTGTGGGGATGTCTTTGTGGGTGCGTGTGGAGCACCTGAGCTACAGCTTGGATTTATGCAGACGTAACATTGTTGTACAAGGAGATGAAACCCTCAATAGGGGGGTCATCCCATCATTGGGGAGCGGCCATGGCTCAGTGGTAGAACCTTTGCTTTGCATGCATGCAGAAGGTCTCAGGTTCAATCCCTGGCATCTCCATTTAAGGACCAGGCAGTAGGTGATGTGAAAGACCTGATTTTGGAGAGCTGCTGCCAGTCTGAGTAGACAGTACCAACATTGATGGACCAAGGGTTTGACTCAGTAGAAGGCAGTTTCATGTGTCCATGTGTTCAGTACAGACTGGACATTAATTAACTTGCTGCTGAGAAATAGTAAAGAGTCCAGTTGCACCTTTAAGACTAACCAACTTGTAGCATAAGCTTTCGAGAACCACAGCTCTCTTCGTCAGAGGCATCTGACGAAGAGAGCTGTGGTTCTCGAAAGCTTATGCTACAATAAAGTTGGTTAGTCTTAAAGGTGCTACTGGACTCTTTTCGATTTTGCAACTACAGACTAACACAGCTGACTCCTCTGGATCCTTGTGGCTGAGAAGCTCTGTGGGAGGTCCTCCTAAGACAGATGAAGCAAACAAGACATTAAAGTAGCAGCAGAGCTATATAATCTTATGACTGGCCAATCAGCATTCAGCTTACTGAGAACGTGTCCAACTAGTCCATACTGTAACATGAATAGATTCTTGAAAAGAGTTTAAATGCACGGGGCGGGGGGGGGTGCACTCAAAGCCTGGCTTCCCTAATGCTAAGAATGGCTTCAGATGTGCTAACCAAGGGGCAAGCAGGGAGGGAAGTCAATTCCTTTTGCGTGTCCCCCTTCTCCTCTTTAAAATCTGAGGTTGTACTGTGCATGTGCTTAACCGCACAAGGAAATTTACACTGCAATCCTATGCAGAGTTAGTCCATTCTAAATCCATTCATTTCAATTGATTTAGGCTGGAGTAACTCAGCAATGGATTGTGTTCTTAGCTTCTGTCTCCAGTGGTATGCGTAGAGAATAACATCTCTTCTGCTTCCTGTTGGACTTGGTATGATAGCTCCACTCTCTCATTCTCCCTTAACCATGCCCACTTAGGATCCACCCCATCAAAAGTCTTTACCCCTTTTAATGAACTAAACATGAGCCTTCCTGCCCGTTAGGGTTGCCAACTCTGGGTTGGGAAATTGCTGTAGATTTGTCAGTGGAGCCTAGCGTTCCAAGGTCCCTATAACCTCCCAATGACAGGGAGGTACCCAGGACTTACCTGTTGTGATTTCCTCCTGGAGAGGCTCGTTGACATTACTTCCAGGAAGTGATGTGATCACACTGACCATGGGTGTACTCCCATGCTTCACATAGAGCTAATTCTGACCTGTTTAGAGACAAAATTGGCCCCAGCAAAGCGTGGGAACATGCCCATGGCCAGTGTGATGACGTCAATTCAGCAATCAGCGGACAATGGGGCAAACCCCCCAGAGATCACCTGTCACCAGCAGACAACTGGGAAACCTAGTGGAGCCTGGGAAGTGTGGCATTTGGGCAGGGGAGGGACCTTAGTCCACCCTCGAAAGCTGCCATTTTCTTCAGGAGAACTGATCTCTGTTGTATGGAGATGAATTGTAATTCCAAGAGATTTCCAGGCCCCGCTGGCAGGTTGGTGACTGCAGAGGCACCTGCAGGGGCAACACTACTGCTTGTTGAGACCCTCCCCCAATTTCTCCAAAAATCAAAGCTCAGTAATGTTGAAATATCATAAGGGATGGATCTCCCTTAAGAGTGTAGATTGCTATTATTTGAAGTATATACACACACGCACAAATTAATTTTAAGCTTGTCCTTTTTAAATCATCCCAAACCACATTGGCAAATCCCTTTGGAATTAATTTCCTACCTAGATACAGAAATTAACGGTCCTCTCCTACCTCCCAGCTTGGGATTGTTTCCTAGATACCGCGCGCTTTCAAAGGATGTGCGTGCCAAAAGCCATTTTAAATAGCTTGATTTGTCATCTAAATGCAGACATCGTTTGGGAAAGTGCTCGTTGCTTAGGATAATGCTGGCGAATGCTGAAGAGACGCCGCTTGGCACAGCAAACAGCGATTCACTTTACTGGTTCACAGCCAAATTTCACTTGTCCATAGAAGGATTTCCTTCATGATCCAAGGAAGCCCCACTAAAGAAGAAATGCCTTGATCATCTCCCAGGTATAGGATGGTAGAAGTGCTACCCAACATTGGCCGATTCCGCACAGCTTACCTGAAGCCGGGACGTTGCGGAACATGCCGGCAAAAACGCGATCTTTCGTGTTTTTGCCGGCATGTTCCGCAATGTCCTGCAATGTTCCGGCTTCAGGTAAGCCGTGCAAAATCGGCCATTGACTCTTTATATACAAATGTTTATATGCTGTCTGACAACAAGCTCATAAGACAGTAACAAAACATTAAAATCCAGGCACTATAATAAGACATGGAGCGTGGTCCTAAGCAAAATTTCACCCATCTAAGCCCATTGACGTCAATGGACTCAGAAGGGCGTTGCTCTACTTAGGATAAAAATCACAGTTTTAAATGGGAGCAGCAACCTCTTGTGCCCTTTTGAGCTAACGTGCCCCACAGGGCAGGTATGGGAGAAACAATTTGTGCTGGTTTTGTGGACTGATTTTATTAGCTTTTGTGATCACAGCTCTGGCACATTCCTGTAATAAGAATCTGAAGGCCAGCGCTTCCCTTAAGCAATTGTGGCTGCCAACTCTCCCATTTCTGGCGATCTGGGGAATGAGTTGTAACTCTAAGAAATCTCCAGTCACCACCTGGCGGGTGGCAACCTGGAGGTTGGCAACCTGGATTGCTGTAAGTCCCCACTCCCCACCACACCCCCACCCATCCTACCCCTGTAGTGACACACAAAATGCCAAACCATGTGCTGATTTTAAAACAGTAAAGATTTGGGCCTTGCACATCCCAAGGAGAACCTTGCGAGAGCCCATCAGTTCTTCACAGTCTGTGCCAGACATTCAGCCTAGGGGGAGGCATTTCCCTGTGTTTCACATCTGGAAGGGACTGTCTTGACTTCAAGAAAACATGTCTCTGTGTTCCAGTGTTTGCAATGGACAGATCCCATTTCCTTCTAAAGCAACCACATGCCTCAGTTTTAATGTGAAGCCCAGGACTGCATGACATTTCTGCATTTATTGGGCTGTTGGCTTCATCAGAGGACCTCAAACTGACCCTCCCTTGCCCTTCCCTGCTGCTGGCAGATTATTGTGAGGGTAGAAAGGGGGAAGGGCAGGCCTGGTGGTTGACTGGGAATTTGAACACAAGTCTCCGGAGTCCTCCTAACACAACATTCTGACCACTGTCTGTATGTGTTATGCGCTGTCAAGTTGCTTCTGACTTATGGGGGCCCTATGAATGAATGGCCTCCAAAATGTCCCGTCATTAACAGTTTTGCTCAGGTCTTGCAAACTGAAGGCCATGGCTTCCTTTATTAAGTCAATCCGTCTCATTTGAGGTATTCCTCTTTTATTATTTCCTTCCACTTTTCCTGGCATTATTGCCTTTTCCAGTGAGTTTTATCTCCTCATGATGTGGGCAAAGTATGGTAGTCTCAGTTTCATCATTTTATCTTGTCTGACCTATACACTATCCCATGCTGATTTCATGAGCTGGCTTTCTTCATCTGGGGCTCTTCGTACATGGAACATCATGCTCCTCTGAGTGCCATGAAACCCAGTAACCAGTTCCCAACGTGTACTCTTCTTAGGGAATCCTTTTTTGCACATCCAACCAAAACATTTTGCTAATCTGTAACAAGCCCCCCCTCCTCGAGTTTTTAATTGCAGTTCTTCAGCATTTTATACTAGGAGTGTGCACAGGGAAGGTCCTCTCTGCTGGCCGCACTAGCCACGGCTGAGCGGTGGCAGTGGGGAAGGCCTTCTGCTCATGTGACCGCGCCGGCAGGCAGCAGCAGCAGAGAAGGCCTTCTCTGCCACCCAGCTGGCCAGCACGGTGTCAGCTCCAGGGGCCTCCCCCTCCCCCATCACTTCAGTATGCTCTGGATCTTTACGGAGCATACCAAAGCAACTTAGAAGCCCGAATCCAAAGCGGCATGCTGCTTCGGATTTCAGTTTTTTCCGAATATTTTTTGGGTGCACACCCCTATTTTATACAGGCCATCTCGAATGTTCTTAGATGTCCAGACCTGCAACGTATTCTATTCCTTACTGTAAAAATGTGGAGCTTTTTCTTCTTCTGATCAGCAACATCAGACGCCTTTGCTGACGAATGAGTCAATATAGGTGTTTTTGTAGTTTTGCAATGTGACGGGATTGTTATGCATTGAAAATATCGAGGGAAACATCGCATAATCCCCGTCCTGTAAATCCATGCAATGCCTATATCTCCCAGGTAGCAATTAAATTCCTTTGGTGACACTCAGTGTATTTTGCGAACCTCTTGCACGTAATGAATGAATTTATCATTTTGGAAGCCCACAATATTTTCTGGCTATTGTGCCCATAGCACTTCATATATAAATAATGCAGAGTGTGTTGTAAGAGGTTTTTAGAAAAAAATCCCTCAGCTTTTCCTGGGCTGTTATGCCATTAAAAGAGGGGGAAGTACCTCCCAGGGTTTTTCCACTGCAGACACACAGCAGGTTAAAAATAACGGTGGTTCAAAATCTGCCACCAATTTCCAGCATTAATGAATGTACTTTTGGAAGCTATCTCAAGCCGGTCTCCTCTGAAGTAAGTTCCATGTTATTAAATGGGTCTTACTCACAGTTACGTGTCCTCCTTAGGGTTGCAGCATTCATTATTTTAACACGTCAAAAGTTGAAGTTGTGACTCAGCGCATAAAATTTCCAGAAACGTTGAAGCCGTGGAGGGCAATTTTCCCCGTCTTTTTCCACCCAAAGAAAAGTTAATTGAAGCAAAACTAAAATAGATGTTTGATATATTTATTTTATTTTAAAAATGGATAATACTGCCTCTTCAGAGACTCCCTCAAGATGGCTCAGTGTCCAATAAGATAAAAGCATAAAGGCAGCATAAACCACATCTTTAAAGTGCACTATAAAAACCTAGCCAGAGCCTAAGAATGGCATCTTGCAATGCCCCCCACCTTGAGCCCCATGTGCCACCCTTTGGTATTGAGGTGCCAAGCTAAAATGGTTCTGCCTGCCCAGTAGGGTTGCCAACCTCCCGGCGGGGTAGAGTTGCCAGGTTGCTAGGGGGCCAAAATGGGGGATGGGGGGAGTCACGTGAGGGAGCACTCCGGGTCACGCCAGGAACGACATCATTCCTGGTATGACGTGGGCAGGCACCGGAACATGCAGGAGTGCGCTTCGCCCCCACCACCATGTCCCCACACCTTTCTTCCCCCCACTGGCCATGTGAGAGGTGGCGGGGGGCAGAAGCTGGGGTGAGGGATTGACAAGCTGGGGGACTGGCAAGCCTAAGGTGGGACCTGGAGATCTCCCAAATTTACAGCCAGATATCAGTTCCCCTGGAGAAAATGGCTGCTTTGGAGGGTGGACTCTGTGGCATTATACCCCACTGAGGTCCCTCCCGTCCCTAAACCTCACCCTCCTTCGGCTCCACTCCCAGATCTCCAGGAATTCCCCAACCCAAAGTGGGCGACCTTACTGTCCATGTTTTAAATTGAAATTCCATCCCACTTTACTCTTTGTTTCACTATTTTGTATGACCTTACAGTTTATATCCCACCTAATGAATGTTTTTACAAGCAGGTTTAAGACTTGCTTTTTTGACTGTGTTTTGCTGCAGAGGCTCTGGGGGCCATGGGTCTTATGGGTTTAAACTGGCTGGGTTGGTTAAGGTTTTCTGAATGGTTTTCCTTGATCCTCTAATAACAATAACATTCGATTTATATACCGCCCTTCAGGACAACTTAATACCCACTCAGAGCGGTTTACAAAGTGTTATGATTATCCTCACAACAATCACCTTGTAAGGTGGGTGGGGCTGAGAGAACTCCGAGAGAGCTGTGACTGGCCCAAGGTCACCCAGGTGGCTTCAGGAATCAAACCCAGTTCTCCAGATTAGAGTCCCACCACTCTTAACCACTACATCAAACTGGCTCTCTTTATTTATTTGCACTTTAATTGCTTTACTTTTTTTTTTTTACCATGTGCTACCTCAAGTAGTTTTGGGAGAGGCCGTGTGGTGAAGTGGCTAAAGTGACAGACTAGGATATGAGAGATCCAGGTTTGATTCCTTGCTCTGCCATGGAAGCTTGCTGGGCAACATTGGGCCAGTCAGAGAGACAAACTGCCTGACCTGCTTCACAGAGTTTGTCGTGAGGAGAAAATGGAAGAGATTAGTGTGATGTAAACTGCTTTGGGTCCCCATTGGAGAGAAAGGTGGGGTATAAATTAAATTAAATTTTTAAAAACAGCTAACATACAGATGTTCTAAAGTAATGATATACAGTGTCTTGGGAGCTACCTGTGACTCTTTTAGGCACCATTCCTAGTGTGGCCTCTGCCCTATATTCCAGGAAAGAGAGCGGTGTGGTACACAGGACGCACAGCTGTCAGTAGCTCTTTTGGTTGATAATAATTGTGAATGTGACTCTCTACCAGCAACAAAATGAGTACCACTTTCTGAAGAAACAATTTCATGAGGACCAGAGTGTGAAGCACTAGTAACACCAGCATAAGGGGCACAAGAAGAGGCATTCCTCAGAGGCATTCCTCAGAGGCATTCTTCACGAGACATCATGAGGTGATGGGATAAGGGGGCACAGAGCAGGCTGGTTTGGCCAATCCGCTGCTACTTCCCATGTATACCTGAGTTGTATGAAGTCGCCATTGTCTTACAAAAGGAGGCATTCCATAAAGGAAGAAGCATTCTCTAGTGGCACAGAAGAAGGAATGCCTCTTTAGTGATTGGTGGGGAAAAGCATACCTTCTACCCATGCTGTATCTAAGTATTTCTGGTATTTATTAATTTTCGGAATGCTTTTAATAGATCACTTTTAATTGTTTGGGATGGACTCATCAAACAAATATCTACCAGTCAGAGTTATAAGCTTAAAGAGTCAGGGGCAAGCATTCCAAGCAGCTAAGAATCACCCATTCTGTATGGCATGAGCTATATTTATTTGAAAAGAAAGCTTGTCTCTCACTCTCCTCCAACCACAGCAGCCTTCAAAATAGCTATGAATTGATTGAGATAATGTTAGGGAAGCATTAATTGCGCCATTTTCCAGTCTGAAAGGTCACATTGCATTAATTGTGGATTGAATTAGCTCCCGTGGGGGGTGGGGAATGCTTGGAAGCGCACCGAACCTCGACTCTTTAAACGCCTTCCTTGGGACAATGCAGCAATTGCCTGCTGTCAAAATGACACAAGAAAAAGACAATCGGCAACATGGAGGCCTCTGCCTCCCCCTTCACCAACTGGGGAAAATCAGGGGAGTATTGTATGCTTTGTAAAAGAAATAAGATTTCTGCTGTGTGAAGTTGTGGATGACCAGAATTGGTGTTGTACCAATAGAAATAAAATGGCATTGTGTACTGGGAGACTATCAAATGGGAGGAGAGGTTTGTTGTTTGTTGTCTAATGAGGGAGAGAAAGCATCATGTTCCAAGAAAAGGACATGTTTGGTTATTTAACAGTAAACGTTCTATTTCCAGAAATGGAGCTCCATGTTTCCATCTCTTACGGTATTATACCAGCTTTTCTCCAAGAGCCACAAGAATCTCTGCTAACCTCACAATGTCCCTATAAGGTACATTAGACAGTGTTTGTGATGGTTTGTGGTGGTGGTTCAGCATGGCTGAGTAGAGCTTTGAACCCATGTCTCTTGTTTCCTGGCTCTGTTCACTAAGTGGTTGTCAGTGTTGCAGCTGTAATAATCACGCCACAACACCACACTGAGCCAATTTGGTGTAGTGGTTAAGAGCGCAGGACTCTAATCTGGAGAGCCGGGTTTGATTCCCCACTCCTCCTCCACTTGAAGCCAGCTGGGTGACCTTGGGCTAGTCACAGTTCTCTGGGGCTCTCTCAGCCCCACTCACCTCACAGGGTGTTTTGTTGAGGGGATAATAATGGCATACTTTGTAAACTGCTCTGAGTGGGCATTAAGTTGTCCTGAAGGGTGGTATGTAAATCAAATGTTGTTGTTGTTGTTATTCCATCTGACTTCTTGTATGATGGGGACATGTTGGGGTTGTCATCCCTGGCAGGCCCTGGGAGAGTAGAGATGGTTGGGTAATTCTTAGATATTTGGGGGTGGAGGGTGGGGTTTGGGAAGGGGAGGGACTCCACGGGGTACGATGTCATAGAATCCACCTCCAAAGCTGCCGTTTTCTCCGAGGGAGCTTATTTTTGTCATCTGGAGATGAATTGTAATTGGCAACCCTAGGAGGCTGGGACATACCCAACTGGCACTGCCCCATCACCATTCTAGGCTGTGTAAGTGGAAGTGACATCACCACATTGCAGGATGCTCTAGGATTCACTCAAATCTCTGTGGTAAAAATCCTAGCGCATCCTGTGATGCAGTGTGTTTTAGGTTGGTAGTCATGTTGGTCCACAGTAGAACAGCAGGATTTGAGACCAGTGGCACCTTAGAGACCAACAGGATCCTCAGGGTGTAAGTTTTCAAAAGTCTCCCTTCTTCAGACACCTTGTGATGCAGTGATGTCACTTATGGATATGCAGCTTGGTGTGATGTTGCATCATTGCCAGATGCCATTTTGCTCCTCTCCCTCATTTTTCTCTCGTTGCCCTATGGAGCAGCAGAAGGGGTAGAGGTGATTGGTGGGTGGTTACCCACCAAAACAGACATCCTGGGCTACGCAGGCCATGTGGGTGGAACTATTCCTTCCATTCATGCATTTATTGCTTTATATCCTGCCTTTCTCCCTAACAGAGACCCAAAGAGGCATACAATGCAAAAATAAAGCACAACAATAAATGGGAGGGGGGGGGGCTTCTAGATGCAGAGCAGATTACACACATGCACACCTCAGCCAGGATATCTTCTCACCAACTCCAGGTTCCAACCCTTTAGGCTATGAGCCAAAGGCCAAGAGTTCTTTGGCTCTTGATTAGAGATGGGCACGAACTGAAATATGAACCAAAATTCATGATGAACCAGGCCAGTTCATGGTTCATGCACCAGCAGTTCGTCAGATCCCATTTCTGGTGAACCACCACGAACTTTAGGCTGGTTTGTTTGGTTCATTTTTCAGTTCATCACTGCAGACAGCCTGGTGCTGATCAATCAGTTTCCTAGGCAACAGGGGGTGGACTTCCTGCACACCTTCTGCTGACCTTGAAGTGGTGATTTGCTGGCCCGGAAGTGACATTTTTCATGAACCAAAACGAACCAATTCGTGAACCGGGGCAGGTTCAAGAAAATTCATGGTTCATGAGACATGACGAACCACGAACCGCATGGTTCATTTTTTTTCTAGTTCATGCCCATCTCTACTCTTGATCTACAGGTTGAACTTCCAGCCATGCCTGGGCCTTCGGTATCTGCAACAGGAGAAATACAAGCATTCAGCTAAATTAGCAGCCATCCCACAATCCCAGCCCCAGACTAGTAGTGCAGTTCCTACCCAAGATAATATTGCACTTCTTGAGGGCCAGCCAGTACTCAGATTGAAGTCTAAGTGACCCCAACACCTTCTTAGAAAACCTTGTGAAATAAACTCTGTGTCCAAAACTGCAAAAGAACAAACGCTCATGTTATAGGAAACTACCTGAAGTTGTGTGGGCTAAGGGAAGAAAGTTTCTGTGTTTTGGGGGCAGTTATGACTCCCCGCTCCCATGAGTTCACAAGGTTTAAATAAATCTAAAAGCAACCACCATATATAAAGTTCCTGGAGATCAATCACACTCCATAAACATGGATAAAAAATATTGGCTGAGAATAGTGACGTTTCTTTTGCCTAGCAGTCATTCGGGGGGAAAGCAACATATTTTTATTAGCTGCTCTGTTGTCCTTTACATAATTTGCGTTGATGCACTCTTATGAGATCTCCCCCATCCTTTTCACTCTTATTAACAGTCAATGCTACCTTTGTCATTCTTTGCTTTATTGAAGGGGGTCATTGTGGTACAGACCTTCAGTTCCTTTTCCCCTCTCCTCGCTACCTGAGCATTTTTTGCTAGAGGCCTTAGCGGAGAGGCATTTTGTGAGCTGCAGAGCATGAAGATGGTACAGTGTGTGTTGGGAATGATACCTCAGTAGACTTTTTTCCGCTTGATGGCAGATGCTTTCTATAAAAATAGCTCTTATCCAGGGCGCTGAAAGAAGATGGAAAGAAAGGAGGAAAGAAAGGAGGACCAGACAAAAGCCATGGACAGCTTCCACACATTATTGGATATTGCACAATTGTGCACAATAGCAATCCTTTACAAGTGGATTGGCTTGTCTTCACGGGAGAATCCAGCCACAAATGATTGCTATACACAATATCCCACAACCTATGGATGCAGCCCCCGTCCCCATTCATTCCGATTTTACTTCTCCTTCATACAGATTTAATCTTTAGTTCTTGATTTCTCTCCACTGTTTCCAGTTTCCTCTCGTGGACTGGTTCCCATAAAACGTTTGAATTTTTCAACGTTATTTGTGTGCTGTTAAATCAGCATGTGTGGTAACTGATTTTAAGAAGTATATAAATGACATTCCCTTTTGCTGAAAAGCAGGATACAAAATAAGAATTTCGAAATCGTCTGGGAGGTTTCCAAGACTAGGTCCAGCAACAAAGGTTGCCAGCTCCAGGTTAGGAAATTCTGGAGCTTTGGGGAGGGCGACTTTTGAGGAGGGAAGGGGACTTCAGTGGGGTTTAATGCTATAGAGCCCACCCTCCGTAAGCAGCTGTTTTCTCTAGGGGGAATTATCTTTGTAGTCTGGAGATCAGCTGTAATTCTGATAGATTTCCAGGCCCAGGGCTTTTTTCAGCGGGAACGCAGTGGAACAGAGTTCCGGCACCTCTTGAAAATGGTCACATGGCCGGTGGCCCCGCCCCCTGATCTCCAGACAGAGAGGAGTTTAGATTGCCCTCCGCGCCGAGCGGCGCGGAGGGCAATCTAAACTCCCCTGTGTCTGGAGATCAGGGGGCGGGGCCACCGGCCATGTGACCATTTTTGCCAAGGGTGATTTAAACTTTTAAAAACTCCCCCCTTGTTCCAGCTGACCCAAAGTGACGTCATTGTGCAGTCTTCCTGAGTTCCACCACCTCTTTTCCCAGGAAAAAAGCCCTGTCCGGTCCCCACCTGAAGGCTGGAAATCTTGCCAGCAATCCTAGCTCTAGATTTGATTTCTTCCATCCTGTACAATTCTGTGGAATGATATTCCCACTCACATAAATGCCCTGGAAGAAAGTGAAAGAAGAAACGGGAAGAGAAGAAGTGTGACACCTTTTCACACTGTACCGAAGTCTGAAAGCCTGCTTCATCCCGTTAAACGCTTTTCCCTTCTCACCATTCCGAAAGCCAGCTCGCCTCTTGACACGCATTAAAGAATGTTAATAGCAGCTGCAAAAAAACAAGTTCAAGGGTGTGTGCGCGGTATCAGGAAATGGTATCTCTGAGGAATTAGACACACTTAAACATGGGTGTATATATTTTGCAGCAGCCGCATTCCTGCTGTCATGGAAGGCATAATTGCCAACTGTCTTTTGAATTTTGAGCAGAGGCAACCTGGGTATGGACAGGGTTTTATCCCCTACTAGCCTGACAACCAGCCTGGTGCAGCAGTTAGGGTCTTGGACTATGATCTGGGAGACCCAGGTTTGAATCCCCGTTCTGCCATGGAAACTCTCTGGGTGTCCTTAGGCCAGTCACCCACTCTCCGCCTAACCTTCCTCACAGGCTTGTTGTGAAGATAAAATGAGAAAGGGAGATTGCTGTAGGCCACTTTGGGTTTCCACTGGGGGAGAAAAGTGGGGTATACATGAAATAAATAAAATGCGCTAGCCAATACACCACTATGGGAGGGGACTGTGCCTCTGTGGTAGAGTTGCATACAGAAGGCCTCAGATTCAGTTCTTGGCATCACCCATTAGAAGGATCAGGTAGCCGGTGATATGGAAGACTTCCGACCATGAGAGCCACTGGCAGTCAGAGGACACACAGTATATGGCCATCCACAGGCAATATGTTTACTTTAATATCGGAAGTTCCTGCAATACTTAGGGAGACTTCATGCCAACTTCAATGCTCTTGAAAAGGTTAGACACAACGAGCTTTCTCGGCTAGCGACTCGTTGGGCGTGGCCATCAGCCGGGTAGTGCCCCAGTAACGCCACAGGCACACACTTGTGAGCACCCTGTGAAAACACAAGAGAAACAACTCCTATACTTACCCTTCAGGAATTACAGGATCATGGAGACTGGTCAGATCTGGCACATCTGTAAATAACAGAAAGCAGATTAGAATTGTGTGTGCGTGCGTGCGTGCATGTATGTGTTTGTGGTCGCTATTTATTATATTCATTGTATTTATGGATATTTATATATTTATTGGACTTCTGTACAAGTGAATCGGGATACAGTATTGGAGGAATATCCAGTGACACCCGTGGTTTAGTCAAAGCACATGAGCACTTTATAATCATTTCATTAAAAAATAGGAATGATAAGTATTTTGTATACATACACACTTGTATGTGTGTTTGGTATCTGGATTGTTTTCCTCGGTGAGGGGGTTCTCCTCCTGGTTTCAGACAACAGTCAGAGGGGACAGGGCTGATCTTGGTACACCAGAAGGTCTGACCCGGTATAAGGCAGCTTCATTTGCTTTCATGTTGGTTTCGGAGCCATGACTTAGTGGCAGAGCATCTGCTTTGCATGCAGGAGGTCCCCAGCTCACCCTCCCACCACCACCACCCCGCATCCCCAGTTTAACAAAAAAGATGAGTTAATAAGTGATGCGAAGGACCTCTGCCTGAGACTCTCTCTGGAAAACTGCTGCTGGTCAGAGTAGATAGTCGAAGGGTGTGATTCATTATAAGGAAGTGGCATGTGTTCAAACGGGCTAACCCCTACTCAGCTGCACTCAGGGGGAAGGCTGTGGCCCCTGCTTTGCGTGCAGAAGGTCACAGGTTCAGTCCCCACCATCTCCAGTTTAGAAGGACCAGGCAGTAGGTGATGTGAAAGATCTCCACCTAAGACTTTAGAGACACTGCCTTGGTGGACTGACAATCTGATTTGGTATAAGGTAGCTTCCTCAAAGCAGTGTGAGAGCCAGTTTGGTGTAGTGGTTAAGAGCAATGGGACTTTGATCTGGGGAGCCGGATTTGATTCCCTACTCCTCCGCTTGAAGCCAGCCGGGTGACCTTGGGTCAGTCACAGCTCTTCCAAAGCTCTCTCAGCCCCACCCATCACAGGGTGATTGTTGTGGGGATAATAATAACATACTTTGTAAACCGTTCTGAGTAGGTATTAAGTTGTGCTGAAGTGTGGTATATAAATCAAATGTTGTTAGTGGTTAGAGTATCAGACTGGGATCTGGGAGAGCCAGGTTCGAATCTCCACTCTATCATGGAAGCTCACTGGGTGACCTCAAGTCAGTCACACACTCTCGGTCTAACCTACCTCACAGGGTTGTTGTCAGGATAAAATGGAGGAAAGGCGAATGATGTAAGCCACCTTGGGTCCCATTGGGGAGAAAGATGGGGTATAAATAAAGTAAATAAATAAAAATTCAGTGAGTCACCCCATCCTTAGCCTAATAAACCTGTCCACTCTGTGGATCCCAGCCAAGCTCCTTGGAGATAAAGAGTGAGGGGCAAATGCAGGCCTTCCCGCAGTTCTCCAGCCAGTTTCCTCCGGTCACAACATTCATTAGAGACACTTCGCCCAGTAGAAAGCTGATGCGATAGCTAACCGAATGAGTTTATGTTCAGCTCTTTGCTGCATCTAATTCCGAGGAAGTTATGGCTGCTATCCAGGGAGCCCATTTACAGAAGCAATTTCGCCAGGTCCATCAATAGATGTGGGCGGGGGGAGCTGAATAGCCTGTTGCCATTCAACAAGAGCCAAATTCACATTGTTATAGTCTCACAACTGCGAGAGTGTAGGGAAAAATGGATGCTGCTTTGAGCTCCTTCGGCGGAAGAGCAGGATACAGATGTGCTAGATAGATTTTGAGCAGTCGAGAGGAATTGGGGTGGTTAGCAAGCTGCACACAGGAAGCAGGGAGAAACCAAATTCAAACCCACGCTCAGTCCTGAGGTTTGATGGATATTATTGGGCCAGTCGTCATCTTCTAGCCTATCTTACAGAATTGTTGTGATCCCTCTATCATCTCCCCGCGGTGTCCACAGCCATGTCTTACGTAGTTAGATAACATTTCTTTATAGCATTTTCCGGTATTGCTTTCTCAGGTGATGGAAGATATCAACATTTTGCAATGCGATGATTCCCGCATATGGTCTGAGTAGGCCTAGGCAGGTAGAACTGTTGCTGGATTGGACCACTACAGTTAAAGGATGAAAAAGTTTGAATTCTCACCCATATCTAAAAACGATGTTCCCTGCACTTAAAGTCTCTCTACATGGGATGCCTCGACGTGTGTTCGTCAAGTGTAAGGAGATGCAATGTTAGCCAGGAAGCATAGTTTTAAAAAAAACAACCAGCAGAGATCACTCCTCAGAGGGTTTGTTAATTTCATCTTCGCCACCCGGAAGGCTCTGTCAATTTCACCTCTCCAGTCCAAAAGTGTGTGGGATTGCAACCCGAGAGCAGCGAGGAATGGAAATGGGCTGGAGCTGCCTTCCAGAGCCGGACTTCGACCTGGAGAGGTTATAATGGGCTGAAGTTTCCCTTCTAGCATTTCACAGCCCCTTCATACAGCTCCAGCATATAGCAAAGCCTTTGCCCTGACGCTGGCTCCATCTCTTTAAACTACCATTCCCAGCTAACATTGCAACTCCTGACACATGTTCTTCACGTGTCAGATGTCTCACGTAGAGAGACTCCCAGAATGCTACCAAGTAAAGGAACAGTTTAAACTTCAGCTGTCTCCCTGCAATTCTAGTTCTACTAGGGTTGCCAGCTCTGGGTAGGGAAATTCCTGGAGATTTGAGGAGTGAGACCTGGGGAGGGGAGGGTTTGAGGAGGAAAGGGACCTCAGTAGGGTATAATGCCATAGAATTCACCTTTTAAGTCAGCCATTTTCTCCAGGGCTACTGATCTCTGTTGCCTATAGATCAGTTGTAATTCTGGGAGATCTTCAGCTACCACCTTGTGGTTTGCGACTCTTAAGTTCTATGTATACTTTTTTTTTTAACACAGAGCAGCATCTGGGCATTTGTTCTCTCCCCTCCACCCCCAGAATTGAGTGTTTCAGCCCAGCAGCCGATATATGAGTCTGCTAATCATGTAACTTGGCTCATTTCAAAGACTCAAAACCATCTGTCACGGTTCTAATTCTTTCTTCCAACAAACACATTTGGAAAAGGGGGGGAGCTCAAAACATCGTCGTGGTGCCTCTTTCGTTGTCTCTCCTGTGTCCTGTTAATTGTTGGGAGCCTTTTTGTCTCCCTGCTGTGGCAACCAGCCACACTGATGCGGCGACGGGCATCTGTGTTGTCAAGGTGCCTCCTTCAACAATCGGTGTCATAACTCCAGTCAGGAGAATGACGTTGTAAGCCACTTTGGGGGAGAAAAGCCAAGTCTAAATAACTAAATACAAATAAATATTGGCTGTTTTTTATCTGACTGTGCCACCTTTTATCCCATGGTTCTTTGAACTGGCTTTTCCTCATTTTATGTTGGTTGTTTTTAGGATTTTCTGTGCCTCTTCATTGTGTGCTTGATGCCGTTTTCATTTCTTTTATTGCGTTTTTTTCTGTTTTTAACTTTTTTGCTCATTGGTTTATTACCTTTAGAGTGCTTGTTGTTTGCTTATAGGGAGATGGGGTGTAAACAGAGGAGGGCAAACACGCAGGGCACAGGTTTGGCTCAGTTGTTCCAAGAGAGGCAAGCTCACTCCCACCTCCCATTGCCCTAGCCAGTGAGGGAAGGTGCAGATCTGATTGGCACGCCTGCTCCTTCTCTCTCCCCAACAAGCTTCCCTGGTGTATAAAAAGAAAAATCCTGGCCTGAGCAAAAGCATCAGGTAAAAAGATGGTTCCTGTGATCTTTGGCCAATTTTCTGTGGCAGTTGCCAGGCAGAGAACAAGACAACCGGTAAACAGTGCAAGAGGGAATGTGTTCGGTGTGCATAATTAGCAGACAAGTTGTACAATATGTAAATGTGGCTGCCTGGATTTGGGGGATTAGAATATGGCAAGCTGGCCCTTTTGAACAAGCGTTTCCTTTGTATCTATAGTCTGTGAATCCATTCTTACTTGCAAGGTCAGTTTGCGTGGAGTTAATTGCAAGTCAATCACGCGCATGTGAAACCAGAGAAAACAAAATGCGTTTATTTGGTGGCTGTTTTTTTCAATCCACCCTGTTCCCCTTGATTATGAGCAAGTAGAAACAATATTATTTTTTAAAAATGCAGAATATTTAAGAGACATTGTAAGTGTACCAAAAATCGATAGGCCACTTAGAACTCCGTACTCATTTACGATCTTGAAAGTTCACAGTAACCAGCAGGGGACTTGCATGGTGGAGAAGGGCCTTACCAGCAATGTAATGATATTGCCAGCAATGCGCTGACGTCACTCCCACATGCCCTGAAGTGATGCCAACATGCTGCAGGTGATGCTCTAGCATTTGGGCAGAATTTTATGTTACAGCATCCCTGGCGAAGTGCTGATGTCACTTCCAGGTGCACATGGAGTGACATTAACACATTGGGACACTGTCTGCCTATCCGCCCAAGCTGAGGAACGATGAGAAGCACCCACTGGTAGTCAGGAATCCCCTGCCACCAGCAGGAACATGGCAGCTTAGTTCACACACGTCCATGAATTTCTTTCAATGACCCATCAAGTAACTAATTTGCAACTGGTGGTCCAGTATGTGTACCATCAGAACAATCAAGGAATGGACTATGCCATTTTATGCTGCCTCTGGGAACTTTCATGTTTGAATGTTGTGCAAAGAAACAGAAAATAATTATGGGGTCAATTCCCACAATTGGCATGAGGTTTTTCAGCCTCCATACCATAGTGGTTGCTGGTGATTCCTAGAGAGGACTAATGTCACTTCCGGGCTTTCCATGGAAATGATGTCATGCCATTAGCCCAATGACCATCTTTTGTATGTTTTCCTCCTGCAAGAAACAGGAGCTGTGAGTGGGGAATCCCCCCCATCTCCAGCCTTTTAAAGGCTTTGAAGCTGCAAAGAGAAACTGCAGTCATGGTGACCTCGGACCCTGTTCCTTCATCCACTCTTCTCCCGTGACTGTTGTATCAAGGAGTTTAGCTGCTATGCCTAGTCAAACCCTTGAGTCATCTAGCTTAGTACTGTCTTCTCCGACGAAGCACTAAGCCACAGCTTGAAGGAAAAATGCTTTGGCATGCAATCGCCCCATAACTTTTCAATATACCATCATATATATTTTGCACTCAGGAGATGGGGGCTTTCCCCCAAGCATCAGAAACTGTTTCTCTCGTACGATTCCTGTTCATTTAAGCAGATCTTGGGGGAAAGCAAGTCCCTGATGGGTTATGCCCTTTGAGGATGTTCCGTTCTGTTCACTGTGATGTTCTGTTTTTATCTCTTTGATTTATCCGTGCAGCTTAGGCTTTTTTACATTGGATTTTGAACATCTCTTATCATGATGAAGATAAAAGCTGTGATTTAAAAAAAAATATTCATCTGTCAATAAATTTTCTGCCAAGTTGATTCCCACGTTGTAGAAGCAATATGTGTTGCTAATGTCAGCAAAATTTCAAGTTTATACTGAGAAAAAGCAATACACATAGGAAACGTTTATACTTGGGAATGATTTATAGGAAGATTGTCAAAAGGATTACAGATTGTCTGCTTGATTGATCATCCAGTTTGCAATCAATGCAATTGAAATGCATTTTCTGTGAGTGAAACCTCAGTAGTAGTAGGTGACCCTTTTGGTGATGTTGAAGACATCTTATTTACAACTCTCCGTCTTATTCTTTATTATTATTAATGAATATGGCACCATCAGGGCAATGTAAGAAGAAGAGAGAGGTCTCTATCCATAGGGGATTGCAACCTTTGTTGAGTTGGAGATCCAAAAATTATGAATATGTATTGCAGTCATTCTTGGAAAAGCTACCAGTCATTATTAACGTTTTCTAGATCTTTTCATTCACAGTGGTAATTCTAACAATGTTTCAGCCTGCACCCGGCTGATTTGTGGGTCTTGGCCTCTCTTCTCAATTGCTTACTATTTCTCTAGAAGACGCTCTATTTTTAAACCTGGTTTATGTAGCAGAACACATTGATGGCTCCGAAACAATCAACCACCAGGATTCCAGAGGCACTAGGAATACGTGCTGGATCGTTCCGCTACATGTATCCGTCAGCGTAGTAGCACAGCCAGATGGACGGAGCTTCTAAGGTGTATGCCAAGTGGTGTTCGTAAAACCCTTGCTAGCAATAACTACTCCGTGCACAAAATACACAAAGCACCGCGCAGGGAACCACAGCAGCCACCTCTGAGGCATTCCTTCAGTCTCTGGGCTGCCTCTCTGATTTAGAAGAATCGGCTTTAGATTCTCTTGGGGCCGTCTCGATTCCATGGTTGCACAATCCAGGCTGACGTGGGGGAGGGGGGAGGGAATTGCTTGCAAGAAGTCAACAATCTCTTCTTCAGCAGCTTCAGGTTTTTTAAAAAGGGAAATTACTAAAAATGCACATGTGGGGACAGAGAAAGTATGCAAGGTTTCGTGGGCTGTTTCTGAGCGCCAGAAATCCTCACTGATACCTTTTTCTTACAGTTTATGAAAAGTGTTGACAACCCACCCACCCCATTTTCCAAAGCTTTGCTAAGAAGGTTCAAATATAGGAACATCAGAACAGCCACACGGTATTAGACTAATGTTCCATCGTGTCGGATGTCCTTTTTCACATGGTGGCCAGGCTTATGCCACCAGACAGCCCGCTGGCAACAGCATCTGACCATCAATTTGCCTCTGAATTTCGAAGCAAACTTTTTCTTTGTTTGATTGGCAAAGAAGCTACTGTAGACTCGCTTGCTTTGTATTATTTTAATTGTATTATTTGTATTATGTTCGTTGTATTATTTTAGTTATAATCGTTCTGTGCCTAATATATATCCTCCTGGGAGCTCATAGATTTCCCCTCCTCACAACAACCTTGTGAGATAAGTTAGGCAGAGAGAGTCACTGAGAGGGTTCCCAGGATTACAGCTGGTCTGTGGCCCATATTAGTCAGTTCTCCTGGAGAAAATGACTGCTTTGGAGGGTACACTTTATAGCTTTATACCCCACTGAGGTCCCTCCCTTTCCCAAATCCCACCCTTCCCAGGCCCCACCCCCCACATCTCCAGGAATGTCCCAATCCAGAGTTAGCAACTTAGAGTTTCTCTGCACAAGGCATCTTACACTTACTTTCAAGCGTACTCTGTCTCCCTAGCAGGGCATGTGTATCCACAGTGGGAGAACAAGTGTAAGCGTGTCCCCGTGTAAGATGTCTTGTGTAGAGAGACTCTGAGTCACTGACCCAAAAGAACCGAGCGAACTTCAGGGCTGAGAAGGGAGCTTATCCCAAATGGCCCTGATCTCAGTGTGGTACTGCTCTGACTTCCTGTGTTCTTGGGCCAAAGCAGCAGGGATGAGAAATGGAAAACCACCTTTCCTTGGTCCCATGCTAGGTCGCACAGCATAACAAAGGGACGATCTTGCTCATGAGGTTTAGCTTGCAGGTGGCACTGGGCAGGAGGGAGATTCAGCCACTCACGCTGCAGAATTAGTAATAACCATCCATACTGTTGCCTGGGAACTACGGGGAGTTAATAGAAAAGCGAAATTTTCTGAGAATATATGGCTCCTGCAGTGATGTAATGACCGCCCCATATGTCAAGCAGGCGGCAGCGAGAAACAATTACTGTTTTCTGTAGATAGCCCTGCTCTCGTGATTACAATCTGCCCCCTTCTTCAAGGCCTCTTTTCAGGATCAAGATTTCCCTTGTCAGGAATACGCCAGGATACGTTTCTGCTCTGCAGGAGATCAAAGGCAAGATGCTATTGATTAGCTAATTAGCCAGATTTGTGTGTGTGTGTGTGAAGCTTATCAATAACATCAAGTAAATCCCATGAACCGCTACTGGATGCATCTCCACACGCACAGTGAATCTTTGGAAAGATGGGAGGGACCCAAAAATTTAAACTCAGGAAATGGGGGGGGGGGGATTGTCCATTGCAGATATAATTCTGAAGTCATCACTGAACTCCAAAATGTATAAATGTTTATTGAAATTTGAAACGGAAGAATGTGTGAAAGACTGTATGGTAAAATGGGCCAAAAATTGGGTATAATACACAAATAGACCAGTAGGGAAATATGTGGTAAAGGGGCTTAAATTCACTTTCAGTTCCACACTAAAAGATTTTTTTTACAAAAGATGTATCGGTGGTATATGTTTCCTGATAAATAAGCAAAAATGGGTGGGGGTATGTCAAACAAATGTTGGAAATGTGAGCAACATGAAGGAATATTTTATCATCTTTGGTGGACTTGTCTTAAAGGGAAAAAATTTTGGTCACAAATTCATATGATGATACAGAAAAGTATGAAGATTAATATACAATTTAAACTAGAAGCCTTTTTATTGAGACTAATGGACAAACAGTTGGAAAATAAGCATGGTATTCTATTTCTATATATGACAACAGTGGTTAGGCTTTTATATGTGCAAAAATGGAAAAGCACATTATTGCCTTCAATGGGTGACTGGATTATGAAAATGATGGAGTTAGCGGAGAGGGCTAAACTTATACCTCTCATCAGAGATAAAACATTGTCTAATTTCATGGGTAATTGGAAACCGCTTATTGACTTCCTACATGAGATGAGAAAAAATGAATTGATGATTTGTGGATTTGATTTCTAAGAAGATAAACTTGGGAAAAATAAATAGAATGGGGGCAGTATTGAAAAGGTAAATTTTAGAGGTATTAAAACTACAAGTATAATATAATATATATTAGGTATATTAGATATAATAGGTGTTGTAGAGGAAAATGGAAAATGAAATATATTATTTTTCTTTATTATTCCTTTCTTTAATTTCCATTTCTTTTTCTCTTCTCTCTTTTCCTTTTTCTTTCATTCTTCTTTTCTCTGCCCCTTTATTGGGCTTTTAATCTTATTAATAAAATAATTTTTTTAAAAAATGAAGTCATCACTGAACCACGTATCATAAATATGTCATGGATAGGGCCACTGCTAATTATATTATCTTAAAGCAGCCAGTTGTGTTACACCAGCAAGGTGGAACATGAAGAATGGTGAGCATCTTTTTGCAATGACATGTGGAATCACGGCCTCGCACACTTGACCTTGCTAATGAGCTTTGGCGCACACCACATGCCCAATGGGATATGGTTTCCTTTTTCTAATTCTCAAGTGCAGAACAGCCATTGTCGGCAGTGTTCAGAGCACAAAGGAAGTGTCATGTTTTTAACACCGAAGCGTTACAGCTGCCCAAGTTGAAAGAGAAATGTGATGACTCTGGGAAATTTTATAATTGCCCATAATAATAATAATAAAAAAATAACACAGCACTCTCTCTGCTGAGTTCTTTGTACAGATGATATAGACCTCATCACATTTTCTCTTTGTGTAGCTGCAGCCACATATCACAGGATATTGTACTGACATGCAATATTAGCAACAATTCACAATGGGATTCTCCTGGGTGGACAAGGCAGTCGAGTTGCAAATTATTGCTGTTGCACAACAATAATACAATATCTAATGAAATTATGGATTCAGACTGCATGTGTGATGAGAAGAGAACCACATTTGTGGAAGTGGTTTTCTCATAATGTAATTCTCACAGAGCTCCTTACGTGGGTATCTTGAGCATGCACTGGGGCAGTGTGCTAGGATATGCAGTTCCACTGCATTAAAGATGTAAAACATGATGCAGGCATTCCTTATTTCTTGTAGTCTTGCCTTATTGTTCTACACAAAATTGTCACCATAAACGACTTCTGCAATTAAAAAGGAATACAAGCATTCATTAAAATATAATTTCAGTGAGATCTCGATCCAGAGGTGTCAGGCAGCGTCTTTTTTCATCTGGCATTTGATTTCCCGTTCTGCAATATGTATGTAATAATTCTGGCCTTAACTTACAGAGCTGTTGAAAAGGTTACAGGAACAAATGAATGTGGCACACTTCAAACTCTTGGACTGTTCCAAAACAGCTTTAAAGGGATTACTGAGAGAGGATTTGAAAGATAACACAAAGTTATACAGACTAGAGCCCACTTCATCAGATGCATTATGATTATAAGGGAACAGGAATGCATGTAGTTTTTCCCCACAACAGGATAAAATTCATGTTCTTGTTTTGTCTCTCACTTTCTTTTGCAGACAGACAAGGGAGCAGGAAACGCCTCCAGACTTTTTTTATTTTTCGGACTATGAAAGGCATAATGCTGAAATAGCAGCATTCCACCTGGACAGGTAACACCATGATATGATTTTTTAAAAATCAATTAACTCAACTAGTAAATGTCTTAAATAATCTCTTTCTCACTCATTCTCTCTCTCTCTTTGAAACCATGAGGTCTAGTATCATATTTTAAAAATAAGCAGTCCCCAGATATTAGGACTTGAGCTATTACCAAATAAAAGACCTGGGCCAAAAATTGCCTAAGAGGTTGTTGATATACTCAGAAACTAAATCATGATGTGACAAAGGGGGGAAGGTTTTGTTGCTTTATAAAACACTCTGTATCTCCCCCCCCCCCACTTTCAGAATCCTGGATTTTCGCCGTGTTCCACCAGTTGCAGGCAGATTGGTTAACATGACAAGAGAAATACGGGACGTTACTCGTGACAAGAAGCTATGGAGGACGTTTTTCATCTCTCCAGGTACTGCTATAAACCTGAATCATCATCTTGCCATGAAAAATGGTGAGAATATTAAGAGATGGGTTGTTATGTCAGTGTAACCTAAGTTGGGTTGACCCTTCCTGCTATGATCTGTGGGTTGGATATCTCAAGGCCAAACTACGAATGACACAGGTTGGACACTTGTCAGCTTCCCTCAAGTTTTGAATGGGAAATGTAGGCAGCTTGGCAGAATGTTGGACAAGTGACAGTTGAAAAGTCCATTGGACAGCAGTCGGAGAGCCAAGCTGCAAGACCAGGACGCCTACATTTCCCATCAAAACTTGAGGGAAGCTGACCAGTGTCCAATCTGTGTCAGGCGTCACTTGTAGCTTGACCCTCAGAATCATGTGATAGCAGTGGTGCTTCCCTCCAGTATGAGTAGCCATCCCCTGACTCAAGAGAGGTCACAAAAAACCTGTTCCTCAGCAATCTACCATGGATTCCTGATTTATTTATCTATGGCACGTGTCTCAAAATTTTCTGAGCTTTTGAGCACCTTTGGAATTCTGACACAAGGTGCAATCACAAAATGGCCACCATGGGAGGTGGAGCCAACCACAAAATGGCCTCCATGAGAGGGGGAACCTCACATAAAGGAAACCAAATTTCTGGGGAGGAGTAATGTTTAAAAATACACTGGGAAAGAGGAGCGAGAGTATATAACCAACACTGTGATGGTCGCTGCCACTGAGACAACATTATTTTGATTGGCACTGCCAAC
Organism: Eublepharis macularius; assembly: GCF_028583425.1. NCBI lineage: Eukaryota > Metazoa > Chordata > Lepidosauria > Squamata > Eublepharidae > Eublepharis > Eublepharis macularius. The sequence goes on from NC_072801.1 coordinate 22,820,686, forward strand.
CAGATTTCCAGTGGCCAGTCGGAAGCCTTCTGGGCATGAGCCCCATTTGGCCCCACCCACTTTCTAAAAACACTTGGCAGGCACCAGGAAAGGAGTCAGCAAGTGGCATGGTACCCACAGACCCCACGTTGGGGGACCCCCCCCCCGATCTATGTATTCTTGTGCTGCTTTTCAACCCTAAGAGTTCTCAAAGCAATTCACAATAACAAAATCACTTGAAGTATAGACAGGATTGTTCTGATAATGGTGGAGCCTTTTGCAGAGTTTCTGAGTGTAGGAAATAATGCAACCTGAACATTGTTATCTGATAGGGAAGCTCGTCGTATATTGAATATATCATCAGAATTACTCGCTATGTGAACAAACAAAAATTATGTGTACTCTGAACACAAATTGCACGTATGGCTCAGAGGAGCCACAGAACATGGTGGCCCTGCACACGTATTATGGCAAATGTGTATGCAACAGAGACAGGAGGAACCCTCACTTTGTACACGTGCAAGTTCGCTACAGGTCCGTCCGAAAGAAAATAGCAAAATTCAGCCATACTATGGAGGCTCACAGCTAACCTGAAGGTCTCAATCCATGAGCTGAAGACCACCATGATAAGTGTTCCCACCACCACTGTCATAGCCACTCTAGGCAAATGGCATCACCGGCTCCCAAGTCTTAGTAGTGGTGGCTTTTGGAGGCATCAATAGATAAAGTCCTCTCCCCAGTCTTCCTGTTGATACAGATGACTCCCTGGGTCTGCATCAAAGGCTACTGAGAAATATCTCGACCCTCAGTAGCTTGCAGGCTTATGTTTTGCAGTTAAATGCTTTCTGGCCCTTTGGGGCACCAGGCCTGCTTTTAGTCTTGAATGGGGCAGTGATTTTCCACAGGAGGTTGTTGGAAAGAGGGATTGGCACTGCTCATGAAACACACAATCAAGCTAGTTTGGTCAACAGGGTCGGCAGGTCTTCTTGCTGCTCTTCTCTTCCCTCTCCTTCTTCCTCCCTCTCTCCCCCTCTCCCTCTCCTTTCCTCTCTCTCTTTCTTCTCATTCTCTGTTTTCTTAGGGTGGAAATACATGTTACTAAGTACCTAGGCACGTTCAAGTGAACCTCATTTCATGTGTCCCCCCGCCAACTTTCCATGCACTCACTCGCACTCCAATTTGCTCCACATTCACGTGTCCGATACCAGTTCCTCCTCAGCTGCTAAAAGTATCCCAGTTTCTCCCACCTCCTTCATTGAAATGCCAATCTTGATACTTTCTCACACCTTAAAGAAATGCAAATTGGAAAGTCAAAGGAGCCTACAGTATTTGTTCTCGCAGCAAAATGGAGCTGAATTGGAGCTCTGCCCTCCGGACACACTTGCAAATGCAGTCACACAAAGGGAGCTCCCATGAAAGCGGCGTGCACATGCAATGAGCAAAAACAGCCTGCGTGTGAATTGAGGACCACATATAAAATCCTGCACTTGAGCGTCCCCAGGTAACTCATAATGTGTCTTTCCACTCTTAGACTTCCATAAACCCTAAATTACATCTTTTGTTGTTAGCTGTGACCTGTCTACCTTCCTACCGGTAGAATACTTGACCTTCCAACTCTTCCTGGCTCATTCTGTTGGTATATTTAAATACCTGATTAAAAACTCATCTTCCACATTATCTGATTTTCTGTCTTTACCATTTCCGATGCTTATTTCCTTCAATTCGTTCCTTCTTCTTCAACCGACAGGTCCCCAAGGCAGCTAGCCTGTATTGGAAATACAATTGTGTTCAAAATGAAAACAATAAACCTCTCCAGTTTGGCAATTAAAAAGCAGGAGGGGGCTTTGCTCATATCACTACCATCTGTGCCATTCTTTCAAAGTCATATAATCAGGTCTTCGGTCAATGAAAGGAGGAAAAGCAGTTCCTGGATCTTCTGCTTGCACTTCTTTTAAAGATAAAATGCCACAAGCAAAACTCCTCGGTGTTGTATCCATCCCTGAAATGAGGGGACTGGGAGACTAGGGGAACAAAATTCTGGAGGCCTTATCATCCCGGGCCTGGAAAGTTAGGCAAGGGATTCCAAGTTGGGAGAAGCCGTGGATCGAGAGTAGAGCATTTGCTTGGCATTCAGAAGGTCCCCGGTTCAATTCCTGTTCTCTCCAGTTAAAAAAGGATGTTGTAGTAGGTGATGTGAAAGATCTCTGCCTGAGACCGTGGAGAGCCACAACCAGGCGGAGTAAGTAATTCTGATGTCAATGGACCCATGGTCTGATTCAGAACAAGGCGGATTCGTGTGACCTCATGTGACAGTAGTGAGCTGGTGAGTCCACATGCTCTAGTAAGCTTGTCACTCCACTGTTCTTCCCTTGTGTTTTGACAGATCTTCTACACTCAAGGGCAAGGCCTGATTTGTTCACAGATCCAATTGATACAGGAATTTTGAAACAATAATAGTCTGCCCATCCTCCCTCTCCCCATACTGACCAATGTTTTCTCCTGTGCGAATGCTGAATAACTCTTGCAAGACTTTGAACGAGAAAACATCAACAGAGAGGGGGTTTCATTATTGACCAGTGGCCACTGGAGGTGCTTTGCCCAGGATCTGGAGAAGATCCCACTGAAATCCCACTCCTATGTCCTCTTTTGCCCTTCTTAGGCAAGGTAGACTTCACTGCTTTCAGTTCCCCACAGGACTGACTGAATCTTCTGCTGTTTTTCAACTGCATCATAATTGGGGCCCACCTTGGGAGAATTGATAGGACCTGCCCATTGATGGGGAAGACCTTAGACAGCTCACGTGCCTTCTTTAATAACAGCTGACTGGTTGAAAAGGGGCATAGGAAGTAGTTTGTTCTCATTTCAATGCCTCCTTCTTAAGCAAAGCCCAATTTACAGTCAGTCAAAATACGTAATTGGATTCATCTTACTAACAAAAGATAGGAACTTTTTCTATGTATGTCTAGAACTATATAAGGATGGGGGGAGAGCCTCCAGTCTCTACAGGCAGTAAATTTTCTTTACTTCTCTTGTTTTAAGCTTCTTGGGTAGTTCAGGTAGGAACTGGAGACACAAAGGGAGGGAATACTTTTTAAGGGGGTGGGTGGGCAAGGCTTAGCCTTTAGGTGCTGCAGAGATTTAGAAGAGGTCTCGTATTCTGGGCTGCGCAGCCCATGGTAGGAAAAATTTCACTATTTGAGCTCTGGCTGTCTTCCTCCTGTGAAAAACAAAACAAGCCTTCAGAGCACTCCCAGACCAGCTCGAATATGGCCAACCTCCAGCTGTAGCCTAGAGATCTCCTGGAATTACAACTGATCTCTAGGAGACAGAGATTTGCTCCCTTAGAGGAAATGGCTGCTTTGGAAGGTGGACTTTATGGCATTATACCCTGCTAAGGTCCCTCCTCAAATTCTGCCCTTCCCAGGCTGCACCCAACATTTTCAAGAATTTCCCAGTCCTCTAAGAAAATGCAGGGGAGTTGCACTACAGCTCACTGGAAGAGCACAAGACATAATATCTGTTTCAACACTAAATGGAGCAATGCAGGGTTGAAAAGGGGTGGGGGAGCTGGGGGAGTCATTTTAAAGGATGGGCCCCAGCATATCTAGCTATTATTACCTTTGGGCCTCTAACCTTTTCCATCCAGCTCCACATTGTCTGTTCAGACAGGCAATGAGTGTCCAGGGTCACTGGCCGAGAACAACCTCCCTCAGGGCTTTTTTTCTGGGAAAAGAGGTGGTGGAACTCAGTGGGTTGCCCTTGGAGAAAATGGTCACATGGCTGGTGGCCCCGCCCCCTGATCTCCAGACAGAGGGAGTTGAGATTGCCCTCCGCGCCACTGGCGAGGAGGGCAATCTCAGCTCCCTTCTGTCTGGAGATCAGGGGGCGGGGCCACCAGCCATGTGGCCATTTTCAAGAGGTTCCGGAACTCCATTCCACCACATTCCAGCTGAAAAAAAGCCCTGACCTCCCTAACCAGAGATCTTTTCACCAGAGGTGGACACTGGGGTCTTCCACATACCAAAGCAATGCTCTGCCGGCGACCCACCATGTGCCAAGTTTTTAGTTGCATCGAATCCCGCCCTAAGGAGTTCTTGTTTGGACAGCTACTTAAGTGGTCAGAAATAAGCAAGGCTTTCTTTAATAGCAGACGTTCTTTGATGGCTGTCCACCCACCCTAGAAAAATGAGACCAGCATTAGAAGATACCCTCTCAAATGCAGCCATTAGTTGAATTTCTTCTGTGGAACTGTGGCCAGGGGGTTTCCTGGGGGTGGGGGCGTGAATAATTGCCGGAGCTGGTTTTGTCCCAGAATTATTTTCTGTAGGACAGGTTATTAATTTGTTCTTTGGGGAAGTCTGGCCAGAAAGCAGAGAGAAACAAGGTCAGTCAATTACACATTGCTCTCTTCCACAAAGAGAGAGAGAGAGAGAGCACTTTGAACAGAATGTGAAGAATGGAAATAGGTCAGTAATTATTTAACTGCATTTATACATCCTTTTGCGGTCGGGCAGACCGCTGTAACTCCAGGCCTCTAACGAATGAGTGGTAATTTACTAGCAAAAAGAGACATATTAACAATGCCCGGCCAGAGTTTTCTGAGGAACTGAAACAGTCATTGACTGTAATCAATGTTACATAGCTGGAAAGTACTTGGGCTTTTGTTCCTGTTAACCAATCACAGAGGGTTATAGATTTTTACCCTCCCTCTTTCCCCAGTAAGTTAAAAAAAAAACCTCTTATCTGTACCAGTTACTCAGGACAGATAGATTAAGATCTTTTCACGTTTCTTCAGTATGCATTGTAGATTGCTGTTGGTTTTGAAATAGCAAAAGGTTGGCTAAATATATGGGTAGCATCAGCAGCCCTGCTGGCCAGAAGATAAAGAGGATGGTTGTGTCCATTTATGCAGCAATAAACACAGTTTTTCTCTCACCTCCCACCTGTTTTCTGATGTTATGGTGTGGCGATGAGCAAATATTCCTCCACTCAGAATCTATTGGAGCCATGAATTGCAAGCTTCCTCCAAGTTTTAAATTTGCCAGTAATATGTTGGCGCATGAACGTTTTCGGCATGTGCATGATTGCAGTTGTAGAGGGGGCAGCGGCAGTGGTGAAGATTGGATGGCAGAGAGAGCTAGGCCATGGGTGTATCTCCTACAATGCCATTTGTGGGGGGGTCTCAAGTCTATTTCAGCTACCAAAGACAGTTAAGGGACAGAGGTAATCAAGTTCTGAGCATGTGCAGAGTGAAACTGCCTGTCTCAGCTGCCCAATTTGACCTTGGATGTGCAAAAACTCAAAATATATTTATGTATGGAGAGGGGGTTGGGGCTGTGGCTCAGTGGAAAAGCCTCTGCTTTGCATGCAGTAGGTCCCATGTTCAGTTCCCAGCATCTGCAGATAAAATGGATCAGATAGAAGGGATATGGAAGCCCTCCTCCTGAGATCTTGGAGAAACTCTGAGAGTAGATAATACTGACCTAGATGGGCCCAGTGATGTAAGGCAGCTTCATATGTGTTAGAGAGACTTTCATAATAAACAACAGTGTTTCACACACACACCCCACAGAAGGAGAGCTAAGGGCTGAGTGTTTTATTTGTTAGGGAAGACTTTCATTTTTCTCTCCAGCTTCATTGACCTGAAATCCATGTTTTGATTTGCTTCGCCCTTGCACACCTCAAACCCATAATCCTTTATTTCTGTGTCATTTCCTTACACCAAGTTCCCCCACCCTCTAAAATGGATACATTCTTCAGTGTTATTTGTGAGCCAATAAAGCAGCCCTGTGTGCAGTTCGTGCATATAAACAACATACATTGTATGTATAAATTGCATACAACAACTACACTGCTGTGCCTCCACAGCACAGACCATTTACGGAAGTGACAGCAAAAAGCCAAAACCACTGGCAAAACCAGAAACAAACATAAAAAGAAATGAAATAGGGAACACTTACTCATCCCCTGCAATTTATATTCGACATACACTTTTAAGCACATCCTAAGGAAACATCGAAGATGGGGAACATTTCATGGTTTCCTTTCCCAGTAATCTGGTTTCTTTCAGTGGTTCAACGTTGAGCCCTCCTATGCATTCCCACAGGGATGGAGTTTTTGCTTAGTTGTTGCTTGTAAAAGAGCAGGGTGCACTCCTGTTACCAGTTGAATATATGAAGATAGTTTGAGGAGCATTCATAGAAGCAGTGCTTTTGACGAAATTATGTCACAACTCCGGGGGGATTTTTGGTTTTGTTTGTTTTTATTGTGGAAGTTGACTAATGGAAGAAGTTGTGTACAAATGCAGAATTTTGTACCGGAGATTATATAGATATAGGTCTATAAAAGCAACAAACTCCTATTCCCTTGTAAAACAAGCTCGTCTCTGCAGGTCTGTTTAGTAGGGTACAATACAGCAGTCCTGCAAAGTTAAGTACATTCTATTATCTTGTCAGAGGAAAAGCATGGTACAGCCTGATCTCGGAAGCTAAACAGGTTGAGCTCTTGGAAGGGGGCCTAACAAGGGAGACTCTATAGAGTAAGGCAATGACAAACCACCTCTGCTTCTCATTTTCCTTAAAAGCCCCTTGCTAAGATCACCATAAGTTGGTTGTGACTTGACAGCATATAAAGGTAAAGGTGCAAGCACCAAGTCATTACTGACCCATGGGGGGATGTCGCATCACGATGTTTTCTTGGCAGACTTTTTACGGAGTAGTTTGCCATTGCCTTCACCAGTCATCTACACTTTACCCCCAGGCAGGGCCAGATCAACAGGGGAGCAGGGGGGGTAGTCTGCCCCCGGCGCCGCCAAAGAGGGGGCACCAGGCACAGCTGCCAGCCCCGGGAGCGTGCAGGCAGCAGGACAGGCTTCCCGTGCACCCCCTGTCCTGCGGGGCAGGCGAAAGTCAGTGCGGGTGGCTGGGAGGCTGCCCGCACCATTCACCTGCCTCGCAGGACAGGGGGTGCACGGCAAGCCAGCCTCCCCCTGTCCTGCGGGGCAGGCAAATGGCACAGGTGGCCTCCCAGCCACTCGCGCTGCCTCTGCCAGCTCCGCAGTGCGCCAGGACAGCCGGCTTGCCATGGGACAGCATGCACCACCCTGCATGATGACATCACAGAAGTGACATCGTCACGCAGCGCCGGGAGCGCATGGCCGGACTTCAGTTGCCCTGGGCGCTGGCAACTGTAGATCCGGCCCTGCCCCCAGGAACCTGGGTACTCATTTTGCCGACCTCAGAAGGATGGAAGGCTGAGTCAAACTTGAGCCGGTTATCTGAACCCGGCTTCCACCAGGATTGAACTCAGGTCATGAGCAGAACTTGGACTGCAGTGCTGCAGCTTACCACTCTGCACCACGGGGCTTTTAACAACATGTATATACATACATATATAATCTCTTGTCAGTTCAGTCCTACATAGAGTTACTCTAGGCCAAGTCAACTGAGGTCAGTAGGCTTAGACTGGAGTAACTGCACAGGCTTGCACAGCTAGACACATTCAAGGACAGGCATGAATGCCCTTTTCCAAGGTTCTTTGAGCCTTCCCATCTAGCCCTGAAGGAATCTATGAGCTACACTGGTGGGCAAGTAAACTTCATTCCACAGTACTTTTGCTAATAAAACCTGTTTTTTATCTGCTGATAAGTCTTTAGTGATTACGGTAAATGGGATTCTGGGGAAAGGCTAGTAACAACATTTACGATATACTACTTTATGAGAATTTACTATGGAAAGGAGAAAGATGGCAGGTCTTGGGTCTTCCCGGGATTGAATCCAGAGTTTGGATTAATTTGTCTGAGAGATTAATCAGTTTTACCTCCTGTCCTGATTAATTCTGGAGCAAACCTGAGCATGCATAGCTATCTTGAAGCCGAGCTGCATTCCAACACTGCCCTTCCATTTGGTACTGATAAAACTATAACACTAGATCTTTCATGTTTATCAGTATGTCCCTTCACCCCAAAGTCAAGAAGGATGTTTCCCTTCTTTCCTGCAGCCAACAACATTTGTTTCTATGGTGAGTGTTCCTACTATTGCTCAACGGAGCACGCCCTTTGCGGGAAGCCTGACCAGATCGAAGGCTCCCTGGCTGCGTTTCTGCCAGATCTGTCTTTAGCAAAACGGAAAACCTGGAGGAATCCCTGGAGACGCTCCTACCACAAACGCAAGAAAGCAGAGTGAGTATTGAAACTGAAGATGCGTTGACACCTCAACAGTCAAGTGGTGTGCAAGCAGGCGATGAATTGCTTGCTGTTTTATAATTCAGACACGGCGGTGATCTTTGCTGTTGGCCATCTCTTGGCTTTTAGTAGACCTTTTGATCCTGCTGCTGTGTTCTTAAATGGAGCAGTGGCAATAAGCAACAGAGCTGGGAGCACTGCTGTCTGAGAGATGTAGGGCCAGACTAGGTATTATGACATCTATGGGTCCAACGGGGGGGGCTGTTTCAGCATTTGAAAGACCCAAGGAGAGGAAACATGATCACCTGGCCTTGCTGCACTGCAGCCCCAATCAGGATTAGGCCCTTCTGGCATTTTTAAATGGCCTAATTCTTCACCAGTATGGCATTGGCATCCACGGGTTAGACCCGTGGAAACCATAATGTCCAGTTTGGCCCATAGTCTGACAGAGAAGGAAAAAGAGGAGATTTAGCCCAGTCTATTCTGACACACAGTTGCCTATCAGTCTGGGTCAGACTGGTCATTTCTACACCGGATTTTTGCTTTGGCTCAACATCGTAACTGCATCTTTTTTCTCCCTTCCCAACACAAAGTATTGGTTGTTGCTCTCCTGACTTTTCTTCAAGTTTTCCCCATTTTTTCCAGTGGATTTTTTTGTTTTGCAGCAGATTTTTTTTTTAAAGGAGAGCAGAAATCAGCAAATGATACTGTGTTTAAGGGAGAGGAAAACTCTGTGCAGAAAAAGCTGACAATGGACTTTGCAGCACAGCAAAGATTTAAACAGTCCCACAATAGTACTGTGAGAGAGGCTAGTCTGAGAGAGTCACCCAGAGAGTTCGGCAGCAGAGGGAGGTTTTGAATTTGGGTCTCTCCGGTCCTAATCTAACACTGTAATCACCATACCACTCTGGGCCCTGTATTAACACTGCCCTGTATCACTGCAGTTAGTGCATACACCTGGTTTTCTTACGTGTGCTTTGGGCTCAAGAACAGTACTCGTGCATCAAGGAGTGAAAACGGAAATATTGCTGCACGTGAACAGCTAAATTTCCTACCTCTGTTTCCTTTTCTAGATGGGAGGTTGATCCAGACTATTGCGAAGAAGTCAAACAAACCCCACCGTACGACACTGGAACCCGGATTTTGGACATAATGGATATGACCATTTTTGATTTTCTCATGGGTACATTTGTCTTCTCTTAAAAGGAAGTTGTTTTAATCCCCCAATCCTAGCCCAGAGCAGATTTACTGGCAGAACAGTGAAAGGGGAGGCAAAATTGTTGTGACTTCCCCTGCAGTCTCAATATTTTTAGGAAACTTGTTCCTAATAGCAGCCTGGCATGTAGAAATTAAGCAAACAAAGCTGCTCTTCCCCTCGCTTTAACCCCATGGGGGGAAAACCTTACAGTCTGTCAGTCAGCTGTTAGTCACAGAGGCAGGGCCAGTGAAAGTCATTGAATGCATGGCTGAATGCTCCTCCATACACACAAAAATATTTCATCCACATAGAAAACTAACATCTCAGGGCAAAGGTTCAGCTGGAACCTTTCTCCCTGGCATGGTAGCTTTCTGTATGCAGGGACGTTGAATAAAGTTTCAATCATAAGCACCACTGGTATGCTAGAATTCTCTTGGTCCTCCAGTTACCTGTCTTTATTTTAAAGACACTTCAGTTACAATCTATCTGTTGATGTATCTTTATCTTCGTGCCTTTTCTAAATACAGAAATGGCCTGTATTTTCTGGTGAAGAGTGCACAACACAGCTTTTCCCACTTACTAAAAAAAAAGTGTGTCCTTTGATTGTGCTCTAATTTGTCCATGACATAAGCCTGAAGCTTCTAAAGTATCTCTGCTCTGCTGCTTTTTTGATCTTAAAAGCCACTTTTTATAAATGCTGGTATTTCCATACTCCTGTTTTTCTTTGTAGGCAACATGGATCGACACCACTATGAAACCTTTGAGAAGTTTGGAAATGAAACATTTATTATCCACTTAGATAATGGAAGAGGGTAATTTGTTTATTTGTTAAAAGTATGTCCAAGGGTGGGGATCTCAAATGCAGGCTATAACTAAACATGGGCAAGCTTGACCCCACAGCTCGATCTGCCCTGATCCTGCTTGTGGGGAGGGCAGGCTAAAAATCTAATAAATCAATCACAGCTGATGTCCATTTTCCTATAGTTCATTAATTTCTCCCCTCAGTCTGGGTCTCCCAGCTGCTACGTTGACACTAACCTCTGCTCAATGCTGCTCTACTACTGTGATATACCTTCTTAGTTATCATCCTATAGTGGCTAGATTAAGTATACACCTACTAGCTCCCATTAGATTGAGGGGCTCAGCCTTTTGGAGCCTGTAGGCACCTTTGGAATTCTGACCCAGAGTGGGCACAACCACAAAATGGCTGCCTTGAAAGGCAGAACCAACAACAAAATGGCTGCCATGGGAGGTGGAGCCACACACACACAGAGGAAGTTCAAGTGCAGGGGGGAAGAGGAGTGATTTTAAAAATACACTAGAAAAAAGGAGTGAGGAAGAGAATAAAAGCAATACTGTGGTGGCAGCTGCCGCCAAAGTGATCTTATTTTTATCTGCACAGCCAGTCCAATTTCCAGTGGCCAATCAAAAGCCATGCTGCATGAGATGCCCACCTGGTCACACCCACTTTCTAAAAACAGTGGGAACCAAATAAGGTGTTGGTGGGCACTATGGTGCCCATGGGCACCGTGTTGGGGACCCCTGTACTAGATGATGAAATGGGCAAAAGAATGCTTGTAGGAGGGCAGGGAGCATTAGCAAAATTCTGCATACTCTGCCTCCCATGGAGAGAAAGGAATTTGCAAAGCTGTAGCAACACACATCAAAACGCATTCCTGGTGATTCTTCCTTTTCCTTTCTTCCCCACCAAAAGGTTTGGTAAATATTCCCATGATGAGCTCTCCATATTGGTGCCTTTGAACCAGTGCTGCAGGTAAGCTGGCCATGATGCAGTTGGTAAAGTCCACCTGGCATTCTTTTGTTGGAAAAAGGGCAGATGAAAAATGTTGTGATTAAATAAAACAAACAGTGGGGCACAATTTGGTGGCATGAATCAGGCTACCTTTCGCCGTGCCCTTAAGACGTTATTATTCCAACAAGCGGGGCTGGCCTAAATGTGTTTTAACTGAGTTGTCCTGTTTTGAGTTAAATTATCCAATATGTTTATATTTTATATTCTTACTGTTTTATATTTGTATGTTTTATTTTGGTTGTACACCGCCCTGAGTCCTTCGGGAGATGGGCGGTATAAAAATTCAATTAAATAAATAAATAAATAATAAATAAATAAACGTTTTAAGGATTAGGCCCCTTGAGTAGATAGAAAGGTAGCTGTTCAGAAATGCCCTCCACCCTAGAATTCACTCCAAAATATTCCAGTGTTTGGAGCTGCACCCCCCATTTGTCTCCAAAAGGAAATCAAAAATCTTTATGCTAAGAGATAAATTCTCTGAACGCAAGAGAGAAAGGAGATTCCGGCTCACTCCATTTGGGGGCATCTTACATTAAGTTGCTCTTACACCTGGGATCCAACTTTACAGTAATCATTACCACATGGAACTATGATGGACAGGCAGCCTGGACAAAGATTTTAAAGTAATGAAGGACATTTTAATGCTATAACTGCAATAGTAAATTCCCTAACCTAACGAAACATCAGTTAGGATATAGTGTTGAGAGATAGTGTGTATGCATCTTTTCTTTGTATCCTTGCTGAGTCTGATGCTCATGTGTGAAACATGTGAGTGTATTATTACCTTTTATTTATGTTTTAATTGCTGGAATTTTGTTTTCCATAACCACAAAAATTCCCTTCTCGAACATGTTATCAAAGGAGCACTGTAGAGGAAAGGTCAGCAGCTCTTTACTAGACCATAAAGTAGATAAGCTGATGTTGATTACTGGAGAATGACAATGGTGAGGTAGGGTTTTTTAAAATTTTTATGAGGATCAAATTGTCCCAAAGTCATTGAGCAAATTTGCAACTCCACCACGCTATTTTTTTTTGTATGAGAAAAAAGGCACAAGAAATGTTTCAGGGAATGAGGAAAGGGTTTAAACCACCCTGTCTCCTCCTGCTGAGGGCCTCAGGAGTAGGCTTTAGCACTTAAACACAAATTAGGTTTAGTTAGAGGTAGGAGACTAGCAATCAGTTGGGCAGGGAAGGGCCTGGACAGGAGGAACAACATTGCACCAACTATGCAACATCACTTCTGGCAAATACACAGATGTAACATCATATCATCAACATGACACTCTAGGATTCAGACTGGGCTCTTTGGTAAAACCAGTTTTTTTCTGAATCCTGGGCATTTTTACCCCACCAAGTTGTGGTGGATAATGCAGATGGAGGCCCAGAGGTCTCCCAAGTAGAGATGGGCACGAACTGAAATACGAACCAAAATTTGGCATGCACCAGGCCGGTTTGTGGTTCACGAACCGGCAGTTCGTCAGAGCCCATTTCTGACGAACCGCCACAAACTTTAGGGAGGTTCGTTTAGTTCATTTTTCAGTTTGCCACTGCAGGCAGTTTGGTGCTGACCAGTTTCCTAGACAACGGGGGATGGGATTTCTGCAGACCTTCTGCTGACCCGGAAGTGACCTTCTGCTGACCTGGAAGTGGTCAACACCAGAAAAGTGGAAAACCACCCGGGAAGTGAGAAAATATATCTATATTGTAGGACAATAGCAATGTAATGTATTCAATAATAGTACAGTGTGCAAAAGTGCATTCATACATTCATAATAACATTCCTAATATGTCCAAAATCCTTTGAATCTGTCCAAACAGGGGACTCAATGCCCCACTCCAGCAGTTTCAGGAACAAGGCAATTGTCCAATGGGTGGATCAATTTCTATAACATGAGCCTTCGCTTTCGTGTCATTCCGTGGGTGTGGTGAAAATGAATTTATAGTTTCAGGTGTTATGATCCTCCAGCTCCTGAGGAAGTCGTTTGACGAAATCTGCCACTTAGCTGGCTGCAGTTTGAGCTGTTGTTGTTGGATCCTCATATGGAAATGTGAGAAGATACCTGAAAGAAAAGAAAAGAAAGTACAGAATGCAGTTTATTATACAAATTGATCCACCCATTGGACAATTGCCCTGTTCCTGAAACTGCTGGAGTGGGGCATTGAGTCCCCTGTTTGGACAGATTCAAAGGATGCACTTTTGCACGCTGTACTATTATTGAATACATTACATTGCTATTGTCCTACAATATAGATATATTTTCTCACTTCCCGGGTGGTTTTCCACTTTTCTGCTGTTGATCCTTACCGGGGATTGCCTTGTTGTTTTGCGACCTGGAAGTGGTGGCTTGCTGGCCTGGAAGTGACGTTTTCGTGAACCAAACGGACCGATTCGCGAATCGGGGCAGGTTCATGAAAGTTCATGGTTCATGAAACATGAAACGTAACGAACCACGAACCACATGGTTTGTTTTTTTCTGATTTTATTGTAGCATAAGCTTTCGAGAATCAAGTTCTCTTCGTCAGATGCATGGTACAGATGCATGGTTTTCTGTACCATGCATCTGATGACGAAAACGATTCTCGAAAGCTTATGCTACAATAAAATTGGTTAGTCTTAAAGGTGCTACTGGACTCTTTTTGATTTTGCTACCACAGACTAACACGGCTAACTCCTCTGCATCTGTTTTTTTCTGGTTTGTGCCCATCTCTACTCGCAATACCTGAAATGTGCCTATCTTCAAATGACCTCTTTTTTTCCTTTCTTTTCTAGAATAAGGAAATCTACCTATCAGAGATTGCAGTTGCTAGCCAAGGAAGAATTCAAACTCAGTCACCTGATGGAAGAATCTTTGCTGAAAGACAAAATCGCACCCATTTTGTATAAGTTGCACCTGGAAGCCATGGACCGAAGGCTCCGGATAGTGCTCAAGGCCATTGGTGACTGTATAGAAAAAGATGGGTACAATAATGTGGTGGAAACTGACTTTTTCACTGACATTAACACTATTACAACCAAGAGGTAGTGAAATCACAGGACCACATTTTTACAAGCTCTGTAAAAGAAGAAGAAAAAGAAACAAAACAGTCTTGGGAAAGGCTGTGTATGCCACTTCGTGAATTCAGTGAATTCAGAAATGCGATAATAATTGTTCTCAAAATAGCTAAGGGATAGACTTTGCGAAAGATTAGGTTGAGGGGGGGAGCTTGCAGCCTCTGAGGTGCATATAACCAGCTGAACCCAATTGAGTGGTCAGTGGGGAATTTCCATGAAGGGCTTCACAGTTGTCGTGGCCTTCATAAAGCCTTGTGTCTCGTTGGCATCAAAAGATTTCCTCCAGTTGCCCATCACAGCATTGGATTACACATTTGTGCATGGAGCTTCTGGCAAGCCCTACCACACCGTGATGTAGCAGTTCAGACTTACCCTTTCTTACACACACACATTCACACACACAAAGAGATAAACGGCACACAGCTGGAGCTTACCACCAACTTTGGGAAGGGTTTACAGGACATTAAAGTGGATATAACTGGGCCACCCAAGGGTTATGCGACTGTGAAAAGAAATTGATTGTCGTGCTCTTAAATAAGTTCCCGAAACCAGGTTTGGAAGATATTTGAGGTTGCTAATGAGCAACATTGGCCTTCTGGCAAATTGCACCCTTTTTTGGTTTTGTACAGAAAGCAGATCTTTATTTAATATTTTGTATTTATATATGAGATAGCAACAGGGGAAAATGCAAACCTACCTACCAAATTCTAAGAAAAAGAGGAATGGAGTCATTTTCATGGCTCATTATATATTCTAGAGGAAAACCCATATAAAGCTAGTCAACACTGTTATAGCCCTTCCGGGACTGTATCATTACAGAATGTAGGCCGGGGGGAACCAACGGCTGAACACTCAGCCATCTCCAAATAGCATGCATGTAGAAAATCAGTATGTCAAGGAAAAGGCTGGCCTTGAATGATTATCTTTGACATGCTAGTTTTCAGTAGAGATGCTTTTGAAATTATCCTCTGATTTGATCCTCAGATTTCAGAGGTCCAAATTACTTGGTCTTGTTTCTGAAGTGGAGCCGATGCATTAGGAACTGCCCATTGTTTCGTTTTTTTAATTTTTGAATGTTCTACAGAGTGCTGCACATGCATGGACGACTGCAGCTTTCAGTTGGTAGGCATTGTTTATTCTATAACATGCATTGATAAAACACCACAGTCAAAAAAGAAAAGCAATGGTGGTACATTTCAATATGGAACAGCACTATGATTGTTTTGGAGCAGTGTTTTACCAGCTACACAGGACCAAAAAACACCAGCTACGATGAATCTTGATGCAGTCAGACCTGTTATTGTGCAAAGATTGCTTTTTTGTAATGTTTTACTAATGCAAATGTGTGCATTGGTAATACCAAAGGGGGAGGATATGCAAATGTCTGGGCAAACTGCCCATACTCAGTTCTAGAATTAATTTTTGTGAATGTTCTTAGTTTAAATCACACTTAAGGTGTAGTGGAATGCAACAGAAAGAGAATTTTGCGGAGAAATAAAGGCACGGAATGGGGGAAATGTGCTCATCTGTACTTTTCAACAAAGTTTTGTGAAATGGAGGAAGCGTTCCACCACCTGAATCCAAAAGCAAACCATCCTGAAGAGAAGCAAATCATGTTCTTTTTGTTGTTGTGTATACCACCAACTTGTCATGTCCTGTGTTAACCTTCAAGTTCTATCTTCCTCTGTATCTAATTTAAATTGCGCTCTCTCCCCACACCTACTCAGTGTTTCAAGAAAGATGACGTCTCGAACTCTTTCTTCAAAGCAAAAGCAGGAGGGGGGGGGGAGGAAATCCAGACAGACACAAACAAAATTACGGTGAACCTAGTTGGAAGAGGATGCTGATAATTTGCGCATTGACAGGGAATACTTGAATGTGGTTTTACAAAGTGATGTAAAATAAACAACAAATTGTACTATTTATCCAGAAGGAAGCTGCAGCTCTTATCTTTCTAGACAGTCGTAGCAGGGCTGCTGCTTTCCCGACTTTGCTTTTGATAGTTTTTGTGTAAATATATACATATAACAAGTTTAAAAAAAATGAGGGAGACAAAAATAGCTGCTTTCAGCAGCAATAGATTTACTTTTGCAGCATTTTTTTTCTGTGGATTTGTTTGCAATGTGGTCCCAGTGCAATAAAGATATGGCAAAATGTGTAGCCGGACTGTCTACATTAACGTCATTCTTGCCTCACCATACTACGAACAGGCACACCCGCCTTATAGTAAGGCTTCATGGGAACTGGAGGAGTGACTTGAAGAAAACGAATAATCATCTAAGTCAACATTCAGTGCCAAATCAAGTTTTCCTAATTCTTCATTGAGCAGGCAGTTTTTTGGGTGTAGAGGTGCATTTAATCAAAATAGCCCCTATGTACCTTCTGAAGAAAACCCTTCTCCTAATATAAGATCCCCTCAGGAAGCCATGTCTGGTACCTGCTTACTCAGAGGCAAGGTAGGTATTAATAAAGAACAGTCCATCTTGCCTCCTGATGAACATTGTGAAAGAGGTTTTGATTATTTTGTATCTCTCATCCTAACATACTTCACTGGGATGTTGTGTTAGTATGGTAGGGAGGCGAAAGGATAACGGTGTATGTCTTGCTGATCTTAGAGGGGAAACTAATAGTTTACTACATCAGTTAGAAACAGTTCCTGGAAGGAAAGACATTCTGTGCATGTTTCAAACCACTCTTAATTATCGTGGCTGCTTTTTCATTGAAATCTGATATAGTAAACATCCAACCTACTAGGGACCCTGGACACAGATCAAGCCTTTGGTCGCTCCCAATATAAAGCCCAAGGATTGGTGATACCAGTGCTTTTTTTCTAAAAAAAAAATGTTTAGGGGTACTCTGACTCATTTTATAGTTCAAATCGGAAAAATGCAGTCAATGGACAAAATTACCAAGAACATGCTCACTCTTCACGTGGTCAACAGAAGACGGGGCCGTGTACCCACTCTTCTCCACATGGTCTTCAGCAGACGCTGTATCACACTGCACCGTTGTCACATCTTTTGTTTTTACAGAGTCATCAATCACTTTACACTTCTTTGCTGGCTGTGATGATATAAAATAGTAATTTTCCTACTCATATTGAAATACTGCCACTCAATGAGGTTATAGGCCAAACTTTCATCAGTAAAACACCATACTACTTCACAGATTAAACACTCTCTTCCATCTGAGACTCAGGAAACACCGTGAAAGGAAATGACGTCAGAAGACTGTCAGTGATGAGAATTATGGGTATTGCCAACCAAGCCCCTCTATAGTGAAACGTACGCACAACCAAAGAGTTTTGGTATAGACAAACTCTCTGCACTCTTTGCGCAAAATGTACACAAATACACAAATTGATCGCCACTGGAGATGGGCACGAACCGAAATATGAACCAAAATTAAGCACGAACCAGGCTGATCAGATCCCATTTCTGACTAACCACCACAAACTTTTAGGCTAGTTCGTTTGGTTTGTTTTTTGGTTCGTCACTGCAGACAGCCTGGTGCCAATCAATCAGTTTCCTAGGCAACGGGATGGACTTCCTGTAGACCTTCTGCTGACCCGGAAGTGACATTCTGCTGGCCCAGAAGTGATGCTTTTTTGACCTGGATGTGATGTTCTCACGAACCAAATGAACCGGTTTGTGAACCAGGGGCAGGTTCATGAAAGCTTGTGGTTCGTGGTTTGTGAAATTTGATGAACCACGAACCACATGGTTTGGTTTTTTCCAGGTTTGTGCCCATCTCTAGCCACCATCGGGGGTAGCAACAAGACTGACCAAACACCGTGCTAGATTCCAACTACCAGAGCTCCAAGTGGTTTAGAGAAGACTTGTTTGTATTTGTCTGCACCCTAACGATCACCGATTATGCCAGCGATCTCGGTGGCGTGTTCGATGCTCAAAGACGTTCCATTTTTTGTAAGATGAACAGCGCTCCTAGTGAGTTTAAGTATAACTAAACATCTTTGTTGCAACATATGCTACATAAAACTTAACAAATCACATAAATATCCATAATTATACGTTCGGAGTTGGTTTAGCGGGAATTCCAACATTTTAAAATTTTTACTTTCTTCTGTTAGATTCACAAAATGTTTTTTTTGTTTTTTGTTGTTGTTGTTTTGTGTGTGTGCGTGCGTGCATATGTTTTAATTTGAGTGGATCGATTGTTTCAGAAGGCAAAAAAGGAAACAAAAATAAATTAACATTTAAAACTGGTGCCAAAGCATGCGTTCTTTTATCTACAGACAATGCTCCAGCATAGTTTACATAGATTTCTTTGACAAGAGCATCTTCTGCTGATGTTAAAGAGTAGGAGAACGGATACCTGGAAGTACGCTGAGGATTCCCATTTTAATCAGACATGATCTTCTTGATAAAAGCTGCATAGTTGATACAGCCATTGGTGTCTTCCTGCCCTGCCATTAGCTCCTCAAGCTCACTTTCTGTCATCTTCTCCCCTACAGTAGAAAGCATGTAGCGCAGTTCAGCCCCCTTGATGGTGCCATTTCCTTTCTTGTCAAAGGCACGCAGCACTTCCACAACATCCTCAGAAGTCTCCTGGTCCTTGGATTGTGCAATATACTGCAGCATTGGGAGGAAGGTCTCAAAATCCATCATCTTTGTCTTCATTTCTTCTGGCTTTGGTTTCCCCAGCACCCTCAGGACCTCAGCATTGGTTGGATTCTGCCCTAGGACTCGCATCACATCCCCACATTGGCTGTATGTGATCTTCATCTCTCCAGGTGGGGAGAACAGCACGAAGGCCTCCCTGAACTCTTCAATCTGGTCAGCACTGAACTCGATACGTGGGTACTGAGGTTGCTCTCCCAGCCAGAGTTCTTCATTATCCTCTCTCTTTATATTCATGACTTAGCTAGTTGGGATCTTCCTGCAGTTTCCAGCCAGATTCACAAAACGTTTAGGGGTATGTGTACCCCTGCGTACCCCCAGAAAAAAAGCACTGGGTGATACATCTGGGATTAAATTTCATTTTGAATGGTCCCTGGCAACAACCCTTATTTAGGCCATGGTGTGCTGCTTTGCTTGACAAGCTGATCGCCTTTGCCTGTATGTGTGACAGAAGATTCAGCGGCTCTGAAGCGCCTGTCAGTCTTTATTAGATCACAAATCTATGAACTCAGGAAGAGTAACACAAAGGAACACAGTGTCCTTTTGGAAGTTCTGCACAAACAGAGGGGGAAGTGCTGCTTTACTCAGCCATACTCTTGGTGGTTGGAAAGGATTAAAATTCATAGGCGTGTAGGAAAAGTTTATTGGGACTGCAGGAAGAACAAGGGGAACTATCAAGGCTCCATATCGAAACATTTCTTACATGGTGGAAGATAGTGCTGTCAAATCACAGCCAACTTATGGTGACCCCAGAAGATTTACAAGGTCAGAGACAAGTGATTTACCATTGCTTGCCTCTGCATGGCAACTATGGAATTCCTTGGTGATCTCCAAACTAACCTGGTGGAACGCTCTGTCTGCTGAAATCAGGGCCCGGTAGGACCTACTACCTTCTCGCCAGGCCTGCAAGACAGAGTTGTTCCGCCAGGCATATGGCTGAGGCTGGGCCTCCGCCGGCCTGGAAAAAAGGGGTGCATAAATCTTAACCCTCCCTGTGAAGGCTGTCCACCATCCTATTTTAAATGTGTTGTTTTTAATGAACATGAATTTTTAATTGTATTTTTAATATGTTGTTATCCGCCCTGAGCCTGCTCGCGGTGAGGGCGGAATACAAATTTTAAATAAATAAATAAAAAATAACCAGGCGTGACCCTGCTTAGCTTCTGAGATCTGACAAGACTAGACCATCCATTTCTTACATAAGCATGAAAAAATAGATCCAAAGCAAATTGTAACTATTCAAATCTGGCAAATTTCCCAGTTTGTGACAAAAACAGATAACTAAATCTGATTTGCAGCGTAGGGTGGCAAGTACATGATCCCTGACTGGCTGGGTGACTCAAAGAGGAATGAAACAAAAATGGCCGGAAAGGGTAAGTGGGATATCAGTGGCTGCAAACAGTTACCCATGAATCTAGGTAAGATTCAAGATTGTTTTGGAAGGTTCCCCATGCTGCCACTGTCTTCAAGACAAAAATTGAACCAAGGAAACCTTGGGGTCAGCATTGCTAAGCAACTTCCTACTGTGTGGGGGATGGTTATGGCCCCCTGAGCTACCAGCATTCTGTCAACTAGGGAAATTCACACTGTGTGCTTATCTTTAGATGTTTGATTTCTCTCTGTTGCCAGGAATTAACGTTGATCTTTAGCTATTGCTGTGACGATGAGACCATAATACCATTCTAATATGATCTTTGTTAAATCCAGGAAAGTGGGTGGTGGGGTGTTGAACGTCTTGTGCTATGCATGGGGATTCATGAATGTGTGACAGCCCCTCTGGGATCTAAGGTTTATGGCATGGAACCAATTCAAGGTGAGGAAGATTTGCAATAGGGTATGGAAAGTTGAGTTCTTTTGTTGCTCAGAGGGGTGCCTTGAGGAGGTTAGGTAAGGATACATAGGGGGAAAAGACGTCTCATTGGTCACTTGATTGCTTAACACAGTGGTGTTCATTCTGGAACTCACAGAAAGCTGCATTCACAGTCATCATCAACCAGAAGGGCCACATTTATTTCCATCACTGGCATGAAGTCTGTACCTCAACGAGAGAGGCTCACAGCCTCAGGAAGCAGATGTTTCAAGGCGGGAACTATCTGCCAACCAGAAACCCCACCAGGCTAGGGCCTTGACTATTTTGCTGAAACATGGGGCAGGTCCCACCTTGGAGAATGATGCTCAGGTTTGACAGATCCATTTCTCAAAGCATTTTCAAAGGACTTGAGAGGCAGCATCAAAATTTGCTCATTAAATAAATATTACCAGATATAGAAGCTGGGAACAGGAAATACTAGTGGGATATGCTTCCTGCTCTGTTCTCTCTTGTAATGCCCAAAATGGATCTCTCTCTGTGTAAATGTCCAACACCAAGGTGCATTGGGATAACTGAGCCTCCATACATGCTTTCCTGAAAAAAATCAAACAGATAGCACAGTCTCTTTGCCAAGATGAGAACAAGATGAAGGCAAAGCCTTGGAGTTAAAATAGCAAACCTCCAGGTGAGGGTCAAAGATCTCCCTGAATCACAACTAATCTCCAGCTTACAGAGGTCCATTGTCCTGGAGAAAATGGCAGTTTCAGAGGATGGACTCTATGGCATCACATCCCTGCTGAGTTCCTCTCACTCCCCAAATGCAGACTTTTCACAGTTCCACCCCTGAATCTCCAGGAATTTTCCAATCCTGCCTTGGCATCCCTACTTGGACCCCATGTTGAGGGGTCTTGAACATATTTCACATGAGAAAAGAGCAAGAGTCCAGTAAGACTAACAAAATTTGAGGCAGTGTATGAGGTCTCATGAGTCACAGCCCACTTCTGGGACTCACAAAAGCTCAAACTCTGCCACTAATTTTGTTAGTCTTTTAAGTGCTACTGGACTCATGCTCAGACTGACTAACACAGCTACTCGTCTTGACATATTTCACATGAGTACCCCAGTTCCTGCTGTTACATGCCCTTTTTATATAAGGGTAGTGATGCTGCTATGCTGCTTACTCCATTTTAGCTTGGTATTACTTCCAGGGCACCCCACCCCTAGGACAAAAGGGGTGGAACTGGGGCACTGGCCTCAGCATGCCTGTAGCACAGCAATGGGACAGAAGGAGGGGCCCTGGGAACCTGTAAGGAGTGGACACGGAAGGCGCAGATAGGAGGAAGGAAATATAGTGCTGGTGGAAAGGCTACTCAAGGGCAAAGGGCTCCATGAGAGAAAAGAGCTACTCAAGAGTAGGCATCGAAACTGGGCATGTCCAGGAAAGTGAGGATTAAAAACGCCTCAGCTGAAGGAGGCCCTTCTGTTGCTGCATGTCCAACGCACTTAATAGGATAATATAGAGTGCCATTTTCAATCAATTGTGGCTTTCCTCTTGGGGAAGTAACAGGGAATGAAGGCTCTGGCAACAGTTTTGGCAGCCCCAGTGACAAAAATTGTTGCCAGTCACAGGAATTTCATTCTGCACCTTCCCTAAACATGATTCATGGTGCTCTGTGGAAAGCAGAGTGCTGATCTGAAAATAAAACTGTTTGGAACACCGGAATGGGGAGGGGGAGGGAATCGCCAGAGGACTCTGAGATTGCTGCTACTGATAGAGAGAATAAATTGAACTAATAGCTGCTTTAGATATACTGGCACGTTGGCATGCTATCCAGCCCAGAAAAGAGATCCCCATGGACTTCACAGCTAAGCAACGTGTGACATTGGTGTTCCATGACTGGAAATCAAGATGTATTATTTGGTTTAAAAAGCAGCTTCTGGAAAAAGATATGGACAAAAGCAGGGCTTTTTTTCAGCTGGAACGTGGTGGATCAGAGTTCTGGAACCTCTTGAAAATGGTCACATGGCTGGTGGCCCCGCCCCCTGATCTCCAGACAGAGGGGGGTTTAGATTGCCCTCCGAGCCGCTTGGCGGCACAGAGGGCAATCTAAACTCCCCTCTGTCTGGAGATCAGGGGGCGGGGCCACCAGCCATGTGACCATTTTCTCCGAGGGCAACCCACTGAGTTCCACCACCTCTTTTTCCAGAAAAAAAGCCCTGGACAACAGTCATGATTCTAGGGAAGGGGTGGTTAATTGGTTAATTTAACTTGGGGGGGGTTAACCCCTCACACGCATCCCATTGTTTATCAGCATTGTCAAAGACTAGTTAACACATAAGAAATGCACAGCTTGACTTCTTTTTGCTTAGCTCAGTTCCAGTCACCAGTTCCTGAAGTTAACAGTCACCCTGCAGTAGGCAGGGACAGAGACATGGGAAGTGGAGGGGGGAGGAATGTCAGCTGCATGACTAAGAGCCAAACTACACGAGACGAATTACACAAGTCTATGCGAGTGTCTAGAATCATGCCTGTTCCTACCTGCCTGTGTCCCCTTTCCAGTCACGTTAGAGGAAAACTGGATTTGGAGAGGGGAAGTTGGGTGCGGATGATCCCACACATTTGGGGGGGGGGTGGAATTCAGGGGCCTTTCTGTACTCTTTCACCTTTATGTGCTGTACAAATCAGGCATTTTCTGAATCAGTACGGCTCCAGGCTTGTGTGAATTAGCCTGTGTTTCCAATCAAACAAGAAACTCCAGGTTTCTGGTCCAAGCAACTGAATTGGCCATATATTCAAATGAGAACACACCATGAGGGAGAAAGATAAATTAGTTGCACCCCATTCTGATAGTGCTGTTGTCTCCCAGGAGGGGAAGTGTGATTTCCAATCTATTTATTATGAATGGCTGTTTTCTGCTCTGCTGTTTCCACATAATGAATACATTCTTGGTACTTAAAGAATTAGCTTCCTTGTTTCTGTCCAAGAAATTTGCAAAATGACGCATGCGACTGCTTATTTATTCCTTCATTATTGTTTATTTGGAACATACTGGGTTATATATCTTGTTCTCAGGGAAATCCCAGAGGAGATAGCATTGGGTTCGGAGCTCTTATTATAAATACATCTTATCCCATAAATTAGAGGCAACATTTTCAAAGCTAAGCAAAAACACATTTCCTCATTTTCTTACCGGGCATAAATTTTTCAAGAACGAAGAGGGCATAAGGGGAAGCATAATTGCTTCAAAAGACACCAGTCTTTCTAAGTAGAAATGGATTTCTGAAAGGCTGTTTTGTTTTTTAAGTAAGCTTTGCAATCATGTCGCACCAAGCAATCTTTACTAAAGCAATGCTGTAAGTCAGTGTCATGGGCTTTGATATCTGGGACACCCTCAAGCACTTACACACCCAAATATACAATCTGTGCACATATTATCTGACTTTCACTATTTAACTGGTGCAGTGTAACTGTTCTCCTCCGTTGGGAATGTGTATACCAAAAAGGGATTCTCATACAATTCTCTGCTACTAAATTGTCCTCTGAATTTATATGGCCAATGGACACAACTGCATCTGTTCTCATTCATCCAACTTCCACTGTTTAATTCATGCTGTGACTATTTTCTCATGAGTATAGATTTACAATGTGTATATCAAAAAGGGATGCTTGCAAAATTCTCTCCTGTCCAGTCTCTCCACTATCCATTCATACATCCAAATGGACCCAATTGTCCATTTTTTCATTTCCCACTTTTTGCTGAAATTATTCTTTAAATTGCTTTGAGTTTCATGATGTGCTTCAACGTTGTCAATATGTTGCCAGAATGTTTGGGAGATGTGCATCCTGAGGGGCAGCAACTGATCTCTGAGGCTGCATTTTTGCCTCCAATCTCCCCCTCCCCAAAAACCTACCTGTGCAGTGTCAGGGAACCGTGTGTGACTGCAGCATTCATTCAGTCAAACACATACAAAATGATATCCTAAATAGCAAAGGACAATACATATTTCAAGTATGTATATTGAGGGCAATACGCTGATAGCAAAAGCAAAATTCTAAATAGACGAGTAAAAAGTAAGGGGAACAGGGCAGCTACATGCTGAAAAAATCAGACACACAATGATGGAATGGAGCCGCGGGAATTTGTTCATCGCTGGTACCAAATTAATACTTAATGCTGGAGCACATTCTAAATATGCACCCATTTGGTTGGGAGAAGAGCTCCTTTGAAACTAGATGAAATGACAAAGGTAATGTATGTATATACGAAGGAACAAGGATGGAGGAGTTGAGGGTTTTAAAATGGCCACATCTGCTTCCAAACCAGCTACAAAAATTCAGATTCCTATGGATATCCTGGACTGGAGCAGAGGAAAGAGATCACATTTCCTCTCAGCACCCCTTTAGTGCCTGGATTCAAAGCAAGACCCAAAGGAAGGGTCTTGATGCCATATTTCCCCTATCCAAGGCCCTTTCCACACGTTCTTAAAGGAACGGACCACTCACCAAACGCTGGTGGCTTCTCCCCTTGACTCCAGACTCTTCAGTTTTCAAAACAGTTGCAGGCTGTTTGGCTTCCATTTTTTTCAGTGCCTTTTCTGTGATCACACTTTCCCGCAGTCCCAGAAAAGGCATTGAAAATAAAGAAGCTAAACAACCTGCAACCATTTTGAAAACGGAGATGTCTGGAGACAAGGGGAAAGGATGCTAGCGGTCAGTGAGCGGACTGTCCCTTTAAGGACATATGGAACTGTCCCAAGTGAGTCAGATTCAGACATGGGGCTGTCCTTGTAACCATTCTCATCACCCTGTGGCCTCTCTCATGACCTTGGGGTACCAGCCCAAATGTCCGGGCTTCTCTCTGGTGTTCTGTCACTGAAAGCCAAGGAGGAATAGGAAAGGTGGCAACCAGAGACTATGGAAACCTGGGTTCAAAGAGCCACCCTGGGTGGTCTTGTGCCACTCCCTCCCTCCCTCAGCCTAACCTACCTTGCAGGGCAGTTTTTGTGAGGACAAAATGGAGGAGAGGAGAGCCACATACCTCACTCTTCATCTCCTTGGAGGAAAGCTAGGATAAAAATGGAGAGACAGCTGACATGGGGTGGGGACAGCATGCCTGAAAGATGAGGTTGAACACAAATTAGACAGGTTTCCCATCCCACCTCCCTACAAAGTTGGTTGTGCTCAAATTCTCCCAGAAGAAGATGAGAGGCAAACAGTTTCTCTCCAGACTTTCTGCTTTATGGGACTAATAACGCAGAAGGCCTAATTATATATTTAAAGATGAGGCAAATAAAGGAGGGGGGGAGCAGCTTCAGGGAGAGGCGTTCTGAATCCATTCCTACCTCCAACAGCTTGCCTGATTAATGGTCGCACCTCACACTGTTTCTGTTTGATAGGTGCAGGGAAGATGAGGGAAAAGTGTGTTCTTCATAATTGCCTCAGAGCTGGAATCAATGAAGCTCTCTCTTCACGAGTAAACAATTTTCCTGCCTCCCTCCTTCCCCTGCTGCCAAAATCACATTTGTTTAAAAAAAAAAAGGACTATTGAAATTAGAGCTTACTAAATTGGTGTGAAAGGTTTTATGCAGTAGGAAGCTGATAGCGGGGATCTCTCCATGGACATTTGAGCGACATGAGGGTGGGGGTGGGAAGTGAGAGGCTGGCTATTCAGTGCTTGCTTTTAATGATATACATATTTTATTAAGGATGCAAATAGATTTTTGTGGTGGTGGTTTGGTGTGTGTGTGTGCATGCCTTTTCTTCCTTTTCTTAACCAGAGGAAGGCATATGGAAAATGAACTGAAATCAGATATTAATTGGAAGGAGGGCATGCCCCATAAGGTAGAGTAATCAGCACCCAGCAGGAGGCTGGCGGGGTGGGATCATGAGGGAGCACCATCATGTTGGTGTACTGATGTCATTTCCGGGGCAAACCCAGAAGTGACATCATGCTGTTCTAGGATTTATATGAAACTATACAGTTTCCACTGAACCCTATACAGTGGTGTTACTTTACTTCCTGGTTCACCCTGGAAATGATGTCACACCACTGACATGGTAGCAGTTTTTGCCTTATTCTTTTTCTTGTCAGCCTACCAAGCTGTGGGAAGGTCAGGGGGCTGCCGGCAGGAGGTCCATGGCAATCCTATCATGTGGACTGAGACACCTCTTCCCTCAGAGGGCACCCCAGTACTGATAACTCAGGAGTTATGCTTCTGAAAAAGGAGGGGAAAAGAAAGCTGAGGGCTCTGGAAAGAAGGGAGTTCTGGAGGAAGCAGTTCCTCCTATCAGCCAGCCCTAGGGTTGCCAGCTTTGGGTTGAGAAATTCCTGGAGATTTGGGGGCAGTGTCTGTGGAGGGCAGAGTCTGGGGAGGGGAGGTACCTCAGCAAGGTAAAATGTCATCGATTCCACCCTCCAAAGCAACAAGTTTCTCCAGGGGAACAGACCTCTGTTGCCTGGAAAGCAGCTGTAATTCTGGCAGAACTCCTGCCACCACCTGGAGATAGGCAGGGTTGCCAGGTTACCTTATCCTCCCAGCAGGAGGAGGGGGGACCTGGTGCTCACCATTTAGAAGAACTTTGTGCATGCCTAAAGCCCACACGCACTCCCAGCGCCAACACAATGACATCATTTCTGTGAGTGACATCAGTGTACTAGCTACGGGAATGCTCCTGCACTTGGACCAAATTGGCCCCAAGCAAAGTGTGGGAGCATTCCTGCAGACAGTGTGATGTCATCACTCCCGGAAGTGATGTCATTGTGCCCACCAAGAGAGCGCCCTCTGCGGGATTGCCTGGGAGATATTTTGCCTCTCAGGCCTGCTCCCCCCACCTTTTCCTCCCACCATCCAGGTGAGTGGCAGCGGGAGGGGGAGACTGGGAGCGGGAGATCCCCTGCCCGCACCGGGGGACTGGAAGCCTTAGAGGTTGGCAACGCTTGCCAGCTCGACAAAGGAACAAGGCTGCAGCTTTCTAAAAATGCTTTCTAAAAATGCTTTCTAAAAATGCTAACAGCCTGGAGCAAGGACTCCTTGTGAGCATGGACCTATTGATGAGAAAGGCAAGGGAACCAGAGAAGGGAATAATGCATTAGGCTTACCAACGTCCAGTTTGGGGCCTGGAGACCTCCCAGAATTAACTCGTCTCCAGACCACCAAGTTCAGTTTCCCTTGGAGAAAATGGCAAGTTTCTAGAGTAGACTATGGCATTATAGGCCTCTGAGGTTCCTCTCCTCCCCAAACTCTGCCCTCCCCACATTCTGCCCCCATATCTCCAGGAATTTCCCAACTCACAACTGGCAATGCTAAACCTCATCGAGAAGTCAGAGGAAGGGAAGGCTGAGAAAGAAGGCATTCTGGGAGAAGGTCAAGCTCAGAGCACAAATGTCTGGCATCTTTTATTAAAGGCAACACAAGGGATGGGAAAGACCTTTCTATTCCTGAGATCAAATCCCCCATGGTCATACAGGAAGTTGCAGAGAAGAAGGTTGTAGTCAGCGCAATCATCGTTTTCCATCCCACTTCCTAGGGCAAAGTTGAATGCCGCTGGTGACACAGGGCAAAGCAGCAAATACAGCTGTGCTGCAGCTCATTTTAAATTTGTGAATATATCTGTGGTTCAAAAATATGGGCAACTAGAGAGGGTGGAAGGGCTACAGCTCAGCAGAAGAGCCTCTTTGCATATAGAAGGTCCCAGGTTCAATCCCCAACATCTCCTGTTAAAAGGACCAGGCGGTAGGTGACGTGAAAGATTTCTGCCTGAGACCCTGGAGAGCCACAGCCAGTCTGAGTAAACAATACTGACCTTGATGGATCGATGTGTTCATGTGTGAGAAGAATCACAGAATCATGTAACTGGGAGGAGCCTTACAGACCATCTAGTCCAACTAGGGTTGCCAGGTCCCTATACCCTCCTGATGGCCGAGGGGGGTGGGATTGGCACTTACCTCGTGTCATTCATGGGATGACATCACTCCTGGAAGTGATATCATGATGACATCGCTCCTGGAAGTGATGTCATCATGCCAGCCGTGGGAGCACTCCTACGCTCAGTATGGGGCCAATGCAGCCTATTTGGGGCCCAAATCATCCCCAGACAAAGCACCGGAACACTCCTGCAGCCGGCATGATGATGTCACTTCCGGAAGTGACATTGCCACACCCCTTGGGAGTGTGTGCACAACCTGCTGGTGGTGGGCAACTTCCAGGGGGCTTGCTACCTCCCGCTGATCACTCACGGATTGGCAGGTGAGAAGGCAAATCCCTGGGAGTTTGCCCACCACTGGCAGGCACCTGGGAGCCCTATGTCCAACCCCCTGCCCAACAGCCTAAAGCATCCCTGCCTAAAACATCCCCGACAGGAAGCAGCACCGCTTCAAGCAAGGGCTCGATTTTTCTAGCCCATTCTTTGCAAGGATTGCGGTGTCACCAACACAAACCCATCAGCCTGTCCATTCATTAGACCATTAATGGAATATATGTAGGACCTTGTTTAAAACTTTGCTTTTCCTAGGTGTCACGGGTCAGGATCCCAAACTTGAAAATGAGAGGGATAAGAAACTTACTTCATTTTTCTAAATCTGTATGCAGTTCAGTTCTCCCCCAAATGTTTCCAGCTTTCAGATACTCCATCAACTTTAGTTCAATATACTCCAAGCTATTTTATATATTATACACAAGGGAGATGGTTTTCCTCCTTTGACTCCAGGTTACTGATAAATTCTTGATCGCTATTGGATGTGATAATGGGCCTCGGTAGGGCTTTGGGCTTACAGCATAGTTGGAACGAAGAGATAATATGTTCCCTGACATTCTAATTGATAGACGCCAAGTTACATCCTATAGTGAGCATTTGCATTTGAACAAAGAACTGTAGGTGTATAGTTTGCTCTGGGATTTCCAACAACAGAAGGTATTTACTGTTTCCAGATATACAGGCATTGCACCGTTTTTTCTTTAATGTGCTTGGAGAGCCTGAGAATTGTTTCGTAAATGAATATATAAAACTGACTCCATCCGCAGGACCGTCTCACGCTCCTTTTTCTCCTTGGACAGGCACCAGTCCTTAAAGCGGTTTTCCCAGCCCTGCAGTCTGAAATTTTTTAAGCAGAGATGCCAAGGACAAATCAGAAGAGTTGAGTTGGCTTTTGAAATAGGCAAAGTGATGGAAGGGAGGTCTGTCCAAGTTTATTGGCCATCCTTACTAAATGGAACCTCCATGTTCAGAGGCAGTAGCCTCAGAAATACAGTATTGGTGGCAGCAACAGCAGGGGGATGCTTTGGGTTCTGGGTCCCACTTCTAGGGCATCTAGGACACCATTGTGTGAATCAGGGTGTAAGTTGGACTAGATGGACAGTCAGTCTGATCCAGCATGGCTACTCCTACATTCTTAGATGGGACCTTCTCCCTGTTTAGATGGAGCAGGCAAATGTAAAGTGTCTTACCCTATATATGATCATGAATTGGTCTCTGGAGAGGCAGCACACCAATTTTCTAAATAAACAAACAATGAAATGTTTGTGGATAAAATGTGTTTATGGGTACAGTCTGGCAGGATGGAATCCAAGCTCATTGGAAAGCACATCAGCTCCTCTGCAGTTTGTGGAAGATTGTGTCCGGTACATAACGCTGGAAGTTTGAGCTGCTATATAGCTCAGATCTAAGGCCTTGCAAGCAGCCACTGAAAATTCAGCAATGATCTAAAATAGAGTTGTTATGGAGTGGGGCACTTCTTTTTCCGAAATTCACTTTTTTAGGCGTAGCCATTCTCTTATTCTCGTTTTTCTCTTTTAGGAGCAGGATTTCTCTTTCGTTTCTCTTCAGCTTCATCCCTTGCAGTTATGTTATACACCCCATGGTGGTGCTCTAGCAGGAATGCTTGGGAAGGCATTGTCTGCCTCTGAGCATCTACAGAGTGAAATTCTGGCATTTTGCAGAACCTCCCTTCCTGCCCCTCCTCACTTTGAATCTCTCTTTGATCAAAAAGGGATTCGAAACGGACTCCAAATTCCTCAAAAGAGAAAAAGAAAAGAATTATTGGATTTCAGGGAGAAACTGGGTAAAGAGGAATTAAGATTTCTCTTAAAGACCTTTGGAACCATTTTTTCCTTGATTTATTCCTAACTGACTTCTTTATTCAGTTCATTTTCCAGCCAGCTAAGTATGAAAAGACTGTTTTTAGAGAGGCAAATAAGAATGTATTAGGCCTGCAAAAAACTCACACCTGGAACATTCAGATGGAGAGGCTTGAGAGCATCTTGGACCGCCCCCTTCCCCGATGAATTAAAAAACAATCATTCCTTGTAGAAGAATCCCACAGTCCACCCCCTTTGCATCCTTTTGCACATGTTCTTCTCTGAGCCAGGCCTCTCAAGAACATCACATATTCATGGGGAACTAAAGAATTGCTTTAAAATGCATTTACCTTGTTTAAAAAAATAACAGATCTTCTTTCAAAATGAGTGCTGGTGAATTATGAATGAAGGCATGGGGAGCTGAAAGCCTCTCCTTATACATTTTTTAAAGTAGCCTTTTGGTTTCTGAGAATACTGTTTTAAGCCCACCGGACTGCAGCCTGCAGTTTCGTATAAAAAAAAGGCATCTTATGTTCGGTTTCTTGGCTCAGAAGGGAACTCCCTAGTGCACCTTGCGTGCCTCACTAATCTTACAGACTTTGGTGCTCTCATAGAATGCAAGGGGGATGGATTGACTATAGATCTGGCCTGAGACGGTAGGCTTAGAGCAGACTAAAATGGGCAAGGTATTAAACACTCTGCAATTTGGGGAAGGGCTGTGTCTTGGTGGTAGAGCATCTTCTTGGCATGCAGGTCAATTCCCATCATCCAGTAAAAGGACCGGACAGTAGGTAATGTGAAAGACCTCTGCCGGAGACCCTGGAGAACAGCTGCCAGTCTGAGTAGACAAGACTGACCTTGATGGACTTATGCTCTGATTCGGCATAAGGCAGCTTCGTGGGTTCATGTGATCACACAAATGGTCACACAAATGGAGGGGACAGGATGAGGTCGGTCGGTCGGTCGATTGATTGCCCTCTTTTCTGCTAAGATCCAAGGCGGATTACACACTGTAAGTGAATATAATAAAATCAACAGCTAGGACCATCCACTGAGCAAAATACAGTACAATCAACAGTTAGGACATTCAATGAACTGATACAATAGGGTATGGTAGAAAATTTGCGATCAAGCATAAATCCAAACACAGAGGTGAAACCTTTGCGAAAGAATGGACAATTAATTAACATGACATCTTTTACAATGTAGAAACTACCAGGAGGAGCATACCTATCCGGATCCAGTTCAAGATACTGGTCGTAGTATTTAAAGCCCTCCACGGACTGGGACCTGCATACCTACGGGACCGCCTCTCTCATTATGTCCCCCGCAGGGCCTTGCGCTCTGCAGATAAGCAGCTTCTGGTGGTCTCCGACTGGAGGAACATCCAACTGGCTTCAACTAGGGCCAGGGTTTTTCTGCCCTTGCCCCGGCCTGGTGGAACACTCTCCCAATGGAGATCCAGGCCCTGCGGGACCTTGTACAGTTCCACAGGGCCTGCAAGACGGAGATGTTCCACCGGGTCTTGGAGTAGGGGCCAGCATTTTATTCCCCTTCTGACTGCTATGCCCTCCTTTTGCAGCTGCCCTTGAGTTACTTCATGGTGGTGCTGGGGCTTATGATGATTTTGCAGTAGCTGATCTGTCTCACGGCACCTGAATTTTAATGTGTTAATAAGGTTTTTATCGTATTTGAACAGTGTCTTTGTTGGAAGCCACCCTGAACCCGCTTGCGTGAAGGGCAGGGTATAATAATAATGTTTATTGCTTTTCCGGCCGAAGCCATAAGCCATACACACACCAACAAAATATGAACTGTACACTTGAACATACCCAATTCACATAGACATAACTCGTCTATGTGAATTGGCAGGGTATAAGTTGAATAAAATAAATGAAAAAATAAATAAATATATCAGGAGGCAGTACCCAATAGCATAATAGTCCCGGTCCTTACCAACCCACTCCCCTCTTGAAGGGAGAGGCAATGCCATTGGAAGTCACCCACAAGACCAAGTATCTGTGGGTCACCATCTGCTCAAGAGGGCCAACAGACAAAAGAGGGCCAAGACAGCAGCAGGCAGAGAAGCATCCCTAGATCAGCTGCCCCCATTGCTCTGGCTGTTTGGGGAAGATGAGCCCTTCCCAGGATGCTCCTTTCGGTGGGGAGGGTGGGCATCAGTGGAAGGGTGGGAGGCCAAGGTGACTCCTCCAGTGGCCCTTCTTTCGGCCCCTTGTATTGGTCAATCTTGGTTGTACCCAACACTTAATACACTGTCACCATCATAATCTGTCTCTTGAAGATGTGGTCTTCTGCTGTCTGACGATTGTAACTTTAATTTTTGAAAACATCCGTTTGCACATTCCTAATTTTCATAGTCACCTGGATTGTGCATGGGAAAATACATGATAAGAACATAAGAAGGAGCCCTGCTGGTTCGGGCCAGCATCTGGTACAACATCCTGTTCCTCATACCAGGCGAACAGCGACTCCGGAGCGCCAACGAAAAGGCATAGAGACCAGGGCCTGCCCCATGCATTGCCCTTCTACTGCTGCTATTCAGAGGTTGACTATCTCTGGATGTTGTGGTTCCCTTTGGTCACCATGGCTAATAGCCATCGATGGACCTCTCCTCTGTGAATCTATGCCTCTTTTCAAGCTATCTATGATCAAGGCCATTCCTGTCTCCACTGGCAGTGAATTCCCCAGTTTAATTACTCATTAAGTCAAGAAGTATTTTGCTGTTGTCCCTCCTGAATCTGATTACCAAGTTCTAGTATTTAGGAGAGGGAGAAGGGGAGAGGGGAGATCGAACTCTCCACACACAACTTGTGATATTGATTGTATTGACTTACACTATGTAATCTGCCTGTAGTCTCAGTGAGAAAAGTGGACTATAAATAACGTAAATAAAATTAGCAGAAATAAAAAGCTGGTCTGACATCATCCCATGTTTCTGTCATTCCACAAACTATGTAAAGCAGAATTGTTCGGGGGAGGGGGCATAGGTAATAGGGCGATATTATAATCAACTGATACAAGAAGGGACTTTTATATGGTTGGTTGGTGGTTGGTTGGTTGCTTGGTTGGTTAATCCTTTATAAAAGAAATGGGACTAAGAAATATACCCCTGTCTACAAATTATCTGTTTGCTGGGTGTATTATACTGTAATTTCCAGGGGTTAAGAGTGGCGGGACTCTAATCTGGAGAACCAGGTTTGAGTCCCCACTCCTCCACTTGAAATCAGCTGGGTGACCTTGGCCGTTTTCACACTACTAACCTGCTTCCATAACGTTGCAAAACGTCGCGCAAAAAATGCGGAAGATAGCGTCTTCTCACGAAAAGCAACATCGCACAAAACTCTTGAGAGAAGACTTTTTTGCACAACGTTTTGCAACATTATGGAAGCAGAGTAGTGTGAAAACGACCCTTGTGTCAGTCACAGCTTCTTAGAGCTCTCTCAGCCCCACTCACCGCACAGGGTGATTGTTGTGGGCATAATAATAACATATTTTGTAAACCTCTCTGAGTTGGAATTAAGTTGTCCTGAACGGTGGTAAATAAATCGAATGTTATTTTTTAAAAGTTATGTTTTTACACTTACGTAATACCATTTTCTGCATCGTTTAGCATAGAACATCTCAATCTTTATGCTTGGTTTCAGGTTGCTGCAATCCAAGTCCTATTGCATTGCTTATTAGCTGCCTCATCCTGTTGATTGCGTTGACTTACACTTCTGTGCTCTGCCTTGAGCCTCTGTGAGAAAGGAGGACTAAAGCAAATAAATAAATAAATACTAGAACACTCAATGAAGTTGATGAGTAATAGATGCGGGAAGTACTTCTTTCCTCAACAAATAATTAAATACAGCAAACTACAACATCTCCCATAGTTTACCCATAAACCTGGAAGTTTCTGTTTATGTTCATTGCTGTTGTTGTATTCTTTCCACGTCCCCAACAGCTAAAAGATTAAGAATCTTATTCCTCTTACATTGCTTCTTAAACTAGGTTTAAACTTGCTCAGTCCTTAGGAAATGAGTTAAGGTGCGTAGATCCAGAGGAGTTAGCCATGTTAGTCCGTAGTAGCAAAATAGTAAAGAGTCCAGTAGCACCTTTAAGACTAACCAACTTTACTGTAGCATAAGCTTTCGAGAACCACAGTTCTCAAGATGAAGAGAACCAGTTCTCGAAAGCTTATGCTACAGTAAAGTTGGTTAGTCTTAAAAGTGCTACTGGACTCTTTACTATTTTGCTAAGGGACATAGAGTCACTGAGGAGCAGTTATAGAACTGTGCCTATTTCTGATAATACTCTCTTTGGGCGGAGATATAAGCCCTCAAATGCATGGACTGAGCTTTGGGTCAGAACGGGGATGTGAGCATAGATCCTGGTGGTCCTGGTCTCAGTACCATACCAATACTGGCTTTGGAAAGGAGAGGCTGTAGAATACCACAACCCCACCCCACCCTCACCCCATGCCACTCCTCTGAGCTCCCACACATGTACTGCCAAGAGTCCACACATCTTTTTTTTGTTAGCGGTTGTCTAGAAGGAGTACCAGGGGAGACGCATTATTTCCACAAGTAAGATATAAACTCTAGATGACTTTGAACTACCTCCTACCTGGTTCATAACAGTGCGTCAATCACAGCTGGCTACATAAAGGTGTGAGCAAAAGCACTCCCGAGCATTCTCATATTAAAAGGTACTCGGGGTTATAATCGTCTCTCATTTTATTCTTACCAGTGTTAATACCTCTTGCTGAGACATTGGAAGGAGATTTTCAGTTGTGTTCTAGTGCCTTCTAGTGGTTATGATTGAACTGTCTTCCCTCATATTCTTGGGGCAACAGATGCACCAAATGAGATTGGAGTCCAATACCACTTCAAGATCAACATTATTTTCCCGGACATAAGCTTTTGTGAGTGAAATCTCACTTTGTCAGATACATGCTGTGAGCTTTGATATATAAAAGTGTATACCTTGGATTCCTGTAATATTTTGTCAGTCTTGAATTGCTACTGAACAGCTTAGGACTCTGGGTAGGAATGGTCCATTTTCTCTGCCCAGAATCTGGCCCAAGTTGAGGAAAACATCTTTGGAGTGTCAGGTAACCAGTTGAGTGATGGAAGTAAGATCCAAAATGTTCTATGAGCAGTTTGAAGAGGGGAAACAGTTCTGAGAAACACTGGAACTGAAACTTGGAGAAGCAGCCATTTTGATTTCTGTTGCTGAAGGAGCTGCTTGGTGTTAAAGCATGTTCATTCCATATTTCAGTTTTCTGTGACGCTATTTTATAACAATCATACAACAGTTACAGCAGCAAATCTTATAACTCCCTTTCCCTCATGGCCATCAATTTTTTCCTGACAGAACTTTTGTATACCTTTATATACAGGAAAGAGAAAACCTGGTTTCTGCTTTAGTCACCATTGTTACACTGTGCTGTGGAAAATCTTTATTTTCTGTCTATCATATCTAGAAATGTGAAGACCTAGAAAAGTCTGTACGCATTTGGAAAGGGGGCGTTGGGGATCCCAAGGACTTTTTCCAGTGAAAAAACTGGAAATTTGGGGGGACACACAAAGAACTCCATGAAAAGTTTTCTCTTTTGGAATGATTACACTCTTTAAAGGCCAGGTTTTATTTGCTCAGAATGTATAGCATGAAGATTTTCTGTGTACCATGATGAGAGAATAATTCCTATCTATACTGTAGACATAGATAACACTCAAATAGAATGCATTTCTGCACCTTGAGGAGGCTGCCATCTTCATGAAACAAGCTCAGTTACGGATGCTACATTTGATGTTGTTAAATCCATAAAAGCAAGTTTAGGTTTGATGAGACTGCATTACATATATATCAATCCCCGCCATTTTATCTCTGTAGTTATGCTGCAGTTATAAGCCCATGAATCCTGCCGTAGGGGAAAAGTGGCAACATCCTCTGATCCTCCTCACGAACATCCTCACGAACAAGAGGCAGGAACTCAGGTATGATGTGGCTGAATTTGGCCAGACTGCAAGCAGACAAAATAGCATCATAATTTGTAATGCAGCACAGATGTTTCTGCCTTCCACACATCCATTCCTTCTGGAAAGATGCTAGGGCAATTTTAATTTTCCCCAAATATAGTCCAAAAAGATAAAGGTCTGCCCTAAAATTTCAAGCCAGAAAACCTTACCAGATCGCTCATATTGTGAAAGCTTTGTCAATTGGCAAGAATGCTTCCAAAAATCCTCAATATCTCTTACGCAACTTTTACAAATAATCTGCTTCGTACAATTCCATTCTCAACTGCTGCTTTCACACATGCTAAATAATGTACTTTCAATTCACTTTCAATGTACTTTAAGTGATCGTTTGCAAGTGGATTTTCCTATTTCACGCTGTAAAATCCAGTTGCAAAGTGTATTCAATGAGGATTGAAAGTGCATTGTTCAGCAGCATCCTGATTTTTTTTTTAAAAAAGGAAACCTTCAGATAGCAGGTCCAAGTTTTGCAAAAAAAATTCTTATCAGCTAGCACCATCTAGAGGAGAACTGTGGGACATTAATTACTTCAGAATGGGGTGACGATTGCAAAATATCACATCTGGGTTTTCCCCACCAGTCCTCTGAGGGCGCACACATCAGCTGAGAAGAGCTCATGCAGCTTCATTTTGTTAGTGATTGCCGCTGGAAGGAGTTTTTATTATTTCCCCAAGTTGGAAATGGCTCCTACCTAGTTTGTGGTAACGTGCCACTAACAAATGGCTACATACAGGTGTGCACAAAATGCTCTATGCCACATCAGCCTGAACAATTTGCTATCTGAGAAAACTGATGGAGGATACGCCATGTGCTTATTAGAGTGAAGTTGCATCTGTGAATCTCTGATGCATGTTTGGAAGTAAAGCCAATCTCACAAAGAGCCCACAAATCTCCCGCACTCTCATCACGCAAATCTCGTGCGAGAAAACGCAATCTTCCGTGTTTTTTGCATGATGTTCCGGGTTGTTCCGAGGGAAGGTAAGCTGTGTGGAAACAGCCCTGCTGCCTATACAGTTGGTAGCATTTGTTGGACAGCCACATTCCTTACTCATGCACGGAATGTTCTGGATTGAACTGTCGTTTCCAGGCAGCGGTCATGTACACCAGCATACATGCCATGATTGTGTTCTGCATTTTATAATGGTCAATGCTGTATGATTCTGTTTGCCTGAATTACATGCTGTAACTCTGTGTGCTCATCTGAGAGTGTCTTAACTTCTGATATTAATTGCAGGAGAGCCAGTGGGCCCCTCCATTATCTGTTGAAAATATGTACTTTCACTTTTCTAGCAAGTATCCTTGGAAAGAGCTGCTAGCAACAAACATTGCAACTTTCCCAGAGACAGATTTCCTTTGTACTTCATGTAGTCTAAACTACTTTGTTCCCATGCAACCTCTTTGGGGGTTTGCGCCAGAATGTCAACGGACCCGGGAGGGCAGGGAGCATCGTTGTATGTGTTGTGCTTTTAGACTTGGAAGGGCAATTTTATCTCCAGGAGCTGGGGTGGAATTTTTTATCTTCCTTGAAACATGAGTGCGATCTTTAATCATGGATCACTCATTTGCACGCAGAGATTTTGTATTGATAAGAGAATGTGTAATGTTTGTTTCCAATCTCTCTCCCCTGCCCCCCCCCCTTGAATACTGTGGCATTCAAGGACGGAGATATGGTTCATTTCCTGATTAACCCGGCATTTCCTTGGCTTTTCTGTAACTAACTGGGAGGTACATAATTGCTGACAGACTAAAGTTCTAAGAAATGTCACTGGAAAGACCACATCTGGGTTGGGTCTGGATGACCTTCACACATCTGGCTGGACATCCTTGAAAACTACTAGATAGTTCCTTGGTCCAGTCCAACAGGATTCTTCTTCTGTTATGTCCATCTATGGTTCCAATGAATTGGTTTTGGCTCTACATTTAGCATTTATTTTCTCAACATAGGGATGATTTCGAAGTTCTCGATCCTGCTCTTTCGCCCCTCCCTGGAATCTGTTTCAAATTGGTTTCCCCTCTTTTTTTCTTTTCACACCATTTTCCGTTTCCTCACACCGCGTTTTCTCCCCTAGAATGTACACATTTTAAAGCATCATTTGTGTATCAATAGATCAGCATTATTTTACCTGAATAAATAATATATATACATACTGTATAAATTGCATATAAACATGATGTTCATACATAGTGCAATTGGACCGAGAAAACAGAGTGAGAATGGGACAAATGAAACATGTGAAAAGAAAAGAATAAAATTATGAAAAGAATGAAAGAGGGGGCATTGGATCATCCTAAGTGTACAGTTAATTTTTTTTATCAATCAATAGGTTTATTTACAGTTAATAACCAATACAGATTTGTAAAAGTATAAATGAGTATCATACACAAAATACAGCACTTGTAAAAATAACTGTATAAAAGCTTGACAATATAAATACAAAAATGTGGACTTTCAGGATTAAGGATAAAACCAGATGTTACTCCTTTGTACATTCCCTGCGAATTCTACAGGCTGCGGCTAAAAATCTAGCACTAGCCAACATGATCCGGGGATCGGCACCTAACAGGAGTGTATTAGTTAGCTCTGTATCAGGAAGGCTCGAAAACTTCTTCAATACAGGTTGGATATATTTTATACGTATTTTGTGGTAGAACATACAGGCAAGTATAACATGCTCAATTGTTTCTACTTTCCCTGCCTTGCATGGACAGACCCGCTCAGCCATTGGGACCTTCTTGTAGCGGCCTTCAAGTACTGTTGATGGAAATATATTGCATCGGGCCAATGAGAAAGCCCTATGATGGGACAGGATTTCCAGACTTGATAAATAGGAGGCTGGAGAAACCACATATCTTGTTTGCAGGGGGGGGGGGGGCTAGGAAATTGGAGACCCTAGCAAGATCCCTCTGTCATTCGACATCCAATATTCGCTGTTTGACCACAGTTAAATTTGTATATTTATTTGTGTACAGTTTAAGCCAAATGCTTTAGGAACCCTGAAGCAGTAAGACAGTATGGTATAGCTCAATCTCATCAGAGTTCAGAAGCTAAGTAGGGTCAGTACTTGGATGGGAGATTACTGAGGGAGGCTGAGGTTGCTCAGCTGAGGAAGGCAATGGCAAACCACCTCTGCTCCTCACTTGCCTTGAAAGCCCCTTACTGGGGTCGCCCTAATTCAGTTGTGACTTGACAGTGCACACACATACACAAAAGGAATGGAGGACCGACATTCGTGGCCCCTTGATTCCATTCCACTGTGTCCTCCTTACCCACAACTCAGCTGCAATGCTATTGGCTGAGCTGGTCATGTGGCTGCTCACATGGCCTTGGCAATTTGCACAACAGTGTTTATGGTCTGATTAAAAGTATCTGTACATCACATTTTCCAGACATCCAAAGTGGTCAGCCATGCGAATAAAAACATGAAAATAAAATCACTTGATTTTTTTTAGAGACATGAAATGGAGAATATTTGTTCATCCCAGCTTTATATTTTTAGCTCTGCGTTTCATTTGTGTACAGCTTTGGGCACAGTTTTAGATGAATACTAGGCAACGGGCCATGGGTCAGAGCAAGAGCATCTTCCTTGAGGGCAAATTAAGCCAGAATTGAGAAGTATAGTACACAAAAGAACGTCATAGAGGCTGTGGAAAAGCGGGTTATAGCGAAACGGGAAAATTACGAAGCTGGCATACCCGTTGCCAATCTCCCGCCTTTGGGACAGCACAGCAGGATGAGATAGCTTCACCGTACACAAAGTTTGTGGTTTGTCAGTCCCTGTGCCTGCATAGAAGCCTGGAAAAGAAATGAGGAGTAGAATCTTATGGGCTTGGAAGGCTGGGATTCTTTGATTGTACATTGACTGAATTGTGCCTGTTGATGTTTTCAAAGCACATAAACAATTATTACAAGCCTTTATGGTCTGTTTGGACTGAATTGCCTCCGTTTAGATAGTTTGATGAATACTAGGCAACGGGCCATGGGTCAGAGCAAGAGCATCTTCCTTGCATGCAGAAGTCCCCAAGTTCGGTCCCCGGCATCTCCAGATAAAAGGGTAATAGATGGTATGATATACCACCACCTGAGGCCCAGGAGAATCGCTGCCACTCTGAGTAGACAATGCTGACCATGATGGACCTAAAGCCTGACTCAGTGTAATGCACTGTGCCCTTCTTGTGCCCTTTGTGAACAGAAACATGGCAAAATTTCGCTTTATGAGTCCCTGACTCATTGAAGACTGCTAACAGTGCGCTAATGGATTCTATTACTGTTTGGCATAAACCTTTGATCTCCTGCACTTTTGTGGAGGAGGTGTGCTTATGGCCTGAACTTGAGGAAAGAGAAGCATGTGGAAAAATAAAGCCCTGACTTTTGTTCCCAAGGAATTTTCCAAATCAGGCTTTAAAAAAAAAATACAGTGTTAACATAAGGGTGATATAAGAGGAGTCAATTTTGTCAGATGGATGGCTGGTTACTTGACAGATGATGGCTGCCCAGCTACAAGTGAGGTCTCGAATTTAGCAGAGGGGAATTGGTGGAGTTGAAAGCGGAAAGAATGGTGGGCTTTGAAGAAATGTAATCCAGCCTCTCTGACATACACACCCCCAGGGCTTTATTCTGGCCACAAATACTAGAGTCCAACTATTACTTTTCTCATTATGTTTCTGGTGATTCAAAGGAAAGGTGACTTATTTATGTTTTTTAAAAATATATATTTATACCCTGTTTTTCTCTGCAACCAAAGCATCTTACATGAATCTTGTCTCCTCCATCTCATCTTTGCACAACAGCCATGTGAGGTAGATTAGGCTAAGTGGGATTCAAACCTGAGTCTCCCATATCCGCTTCCAGCACTAACCGCTACACTATTCTGACCTGTGTTGGAATTTGACTTCATTAGAAATTAATATTTCCAGGCTTTCAATTCTGTTTCCTAACATTCTTTCACAACTCACAAAATAGGGGCCTGTTCATTGACAGTGCTGCACATAAACCCTTTGTCATATTTCTCCTCTGGCAGTTGTAGCACCCAGGAACGGCCATGGCAAAAAACCTCTTGACAAGTCAACAGTCAGCCCTCCCAGAATAAGCATACTCCAAAAGGAGATTTTTATTTTTCCAGTATGGGAGCAGAGGGCCAGCTTTCCTGAATACCAGCAACAGAACTTGCAGTCTTTCTCATTAGGTACGTTGTAGCTCGCATGGAAGGCCAGACTTCTGCAACAGATGCAAACCTCTTTGCCAGCAGCTCTTTACCTGGGGCGCGCAGCCAGCACCCAGCTATTTCATGCAATTATTAGAAGTTTCACCGCTGTCAAAGAGGGGAGAAAGACACCATTCGCTCACCTGCAATCCAGGATCAGTACTGATGATCTCCACCTGTTGGTCAATATTAATGTCAGCCCACCAAGATTGTAACCCTGGACGACAGTATTGCTTTTCTGTGGGTGGTCATGTGCTAAATGTGGGTGGTTTCTTACAGTGAAATCCTCAGCAGAGTTAGGATTTCACTCTTAGTGATGCTGTGGTCAATCTTTACATGGTGCAGGATGTTTGATGAATACACTATTCCAGTGCAGATGGGAGCTGGTAAATAGGAGGGTGAGATCTTCTGAAGATGGCCACTATTTAGATATCTGCCTATGTAACCTCTGTAGTATCCCGAGAGACAATGGTGCAAGGTCCCCTGTTTCCTCCATGTCTTCATTAATAGTGTCCAGTACCAGATTTGAGACACAAAACTGCACACCTGTTACAGGGCATGACAATTGACCGGGTTTGCATAAAAGAGATGTGGTTGGAAGAACTTCATGTAGTGTGTCTGTCCTAGCTAACTCATCTCATCTGTTTATGTGGTCTCTGCAAGACCTTCACAGGTGGACAGGTGGACAGGTAGCTACTATCGTTTGTGAGTCCAAATTCTGCAGACTCCCAGTGCAAACTGGCATTGATTGCAAGCTTCTGAAGTTGAGAAATAAGGCTAAGTTAGGCATACTGCTTGTTTATCGGCTGCCTTGTCTGATTTGGCAGAGGTGCTTTCAGACATAATCCTGGAGACACCCCGACTGAATTGATCTGGGGGCTTTAACATTCATACAGAAGATATCTCAGCAGGGCCAGATCAGGACTTTATTGCTTCTGTGACTGCTGGGCCTCTCTCAAATCATGATCGGTTTCAGGCCAGGCTATGGGACAGAGAAAGCTCTGGTGTCTTTGGTTGATTATCTCCATCTGAACGTAGATTATCTCTATCTGAACGTAGGTTATCTCCATCTGAATTTAACTGGGCTTATCTACAGCCATGGGTACAGTGGACCATGCCATCTGGTTGAGGCACACGTAGACAGAAGTAGGTCTTGGGTGATATCCTCTTGTCTGGTTCAAATCATTCTTCAATGACTGCCATCAGAGACCATTTGTCATCAATGTAACACCTGTCCAGTGGGGTTCCATAGGGCACAATCCTATCCCCCATTCCATTCAATCTTAGCCCTTAGGACAAACCATTTTTAGTTTTGAGGTGGCTGCCATCAATAAGCTGAGGATGCCAAACTCGATATCCCTTTATCTAAATCCCCTGGTGATAAGTTAGAGGGCCTGAATCACTGACTGTCCAGTGTAGTTTAATGGCTAAAAGTGAACAAACTGAAAATAAATCCTGATGAGACAGAGACAATGCTGGTTAGGAATGTAGAGATCTTGAAGGAATTTACACTTACCACCTTCCATGGAGTTTAGCTGACCTTTGTTGATTTTGTCAAAACTTAGTCTAGCCTCGAAGATGGCCCCCTACTTTGACATGGCTGAACTAGCCACCTAGATCCATGCCACAGTAACATTAGACTACTGCAATGCATTCTACATAGAGTCTCTCTACACGAGAAATCTTAGAGTCTCTCTACACGAGACCTCTTGCACAGGGACACTCAAGTGTAGGAAGGCACAATGTTAGCTAGGAAGTAGTTTAAAAAGACAGAGCCAAAGGCTCTGTCAATTTCACCTCTCTACAGGAGGGTAGTTTTAAAAGACGGAGCTGGCAGAGATCACTCCTCAGAGGGTTTGTCAATTTCATCTTCACCTCCCAGAAGTCTCTGTCAATTTCACCTTCCCTTTGGGCAGGCGAAAATGATATTAACAAACCCTCTGAGGAGTGATCTCTACCAGCTTTGTCTTTCTAAACTATGCTTCCTGGCTAACGTTACATTTCCCTACACTTGAGCATCCCTGTGTAAGATGCCTCATGTAGAGAGACTCATCATAGTCAACTTGGAGACTCCAGTTGGTATAGTTCATACATAACAATGAAGCTCAATTATTATCAGGAGCTAGATGGAGGAAGCATATTCGCCCATTCTGCAGTCACTCAATTCAGGGCATTGGCTATTCCATGCAAAGAGTTGAATGACCTTATCAGATCCTGATATCTGCAGGACTCTCTCCTGCCTATGCTCCAACATGACAGCTTTGTTCACTTGACCAGGACCGCCCTGCAATTGGGCAAACTCATCAACTGCCGGTACGCATGCATCCTTTGTTGTGCCACGGTGAAATCAGGAAGGCTTCCACTCGCCTGGCATCTCACAAATTATGCAAAACTAAATTATCCAAGAAGATATTTTTACAAAGCTAATACGGCTTTATTATAACAGAATGGCTCAGCGGAAATGCTTTCATAAAGGGAAAATGCTGTGAAGTTGGACTATACTATTATGTATGGTAGATACTATCTGTTGCGGTATGTATTATCCTATTATGTAATCTTTGCATCGTTTAACATTCCATGCTAATACTTATGCTTTATTTCAGCTTTGTTACAGCTTTCTGCTTGGTTTTAATTTCCGCAGTCTTAATTCTATTACCTT
The DNA here is from genome assembly GCF_028583425.1 of Eublepharis macularius. NCBI lineage: Eukaryota > Metazoa > Chordata > Lepidosauria > Squamata > Eublepharidae > Eublepharis > Eublepharis macularius. Next base: position 22,865,332 of record NC_072801.1, read on the forward strand.
GCTGATGGGATGTCCCATTCTCTCGATTGCATTGACTTACACTGTGTAAACCACCTTAAGTCTCAGTGAGAAAGGTGGACTATAAATAGGGAGCTGTCAGGATAAGGAACAGGATATAGGTCAAGGGTGCTGCAACTGCTGGAGGGCTATCCAGTCACATACTAGAGTCTCCAGTAGATGCAAGGAGATAATCAATGTTGTACTGGCAAAGTCGAGGTGACATCAGGGCTTGATAGCTGGCCCTGTCTTGTTAGTTCTTGCTGTACAAGCCAAGCCAAGGACAAGGTTTCTAACTGCTAGGTGAGCACACTGCGTTCCACCGCTTGGTCTCATTCAGTGCCAGTGCATCCATAGAGGCAGGTCCAGCAGCCGCCTCGAGTGCTAAGGCACTGGAGGGGGCACTGGGGGCGAGGGGCATGCCACGGAGCTGGCAACGGCAGTGCTGGAGGGCTGGGAAGCCACCCGCACATCGCCCTGGCCGCTTGCCACGCCTGGCCTGCAGCCCTCCCATTCAGCTGCCCCATGCTGCCACCACTACCGCCAGCATGTGCTCCTGGCCGGGCACAGCAGCTGTGGGCCAGGCGCAGCAGGCAGCCAGGGTGGCGCGCAGAGCAACTGAGTGGGACAGCTGGGAGGATGCATGCATGCCGTCCCAGCTGCCTGCAGCATGATGTCATCACACAGTCCAGGTGTGTGCACGCACTTTGTGCATATGCGTGGGGGCAGCAACAGCTCTGAAGCTGCCCCTGGCCTCAGGCGCCAGAAAACCTGGCACCAGGCCTGGTCTCATTAATGTCCTTAGTCTTGAGACTCTGGGGGTAATCCTGGTGGCACAGTTGTCTCTGCAGAACCATTTTGATCATAACTGATCCTAACTTGAGTAGTACCATTTTTGGCCCAAAACCAGACAATGAGCAGCTGAGACAAATTCCTTGACCGCATTGAATGTTTGTCAAATGACGGACACATGCGATTGCCCAACACACAGTCTTTACATTAGTAGGCACTGCGATGAATGAGGGACGCACACTGGTAAAACACCAGACCAGAAGAAACTTGATGCATTTCTTTACCATGGGTTTTTTGCAGTGTTTTATCTAGGCATGCATGTGTGTCGGTCATTTGGCTGCCTTCACACACATTTGTAGGTGTATCACACAGGAAAATCCAGTTGCAAAGATTGCTATAGTCATTATCTGACAATGTGTGAAAGAAGACTTAGAGGAGGGGAAAGACACAAAATAAATGCAAGGAATTGAAGACAGTGCCAAAAACATGTGCAAAGTTCTGTCCAAACTTCAAAAGCAGAAAAATGAAACAAACGAAAGATTCATGCCTTACATCAAAGACAATTGTAATTTAGAATTCCCCAATCCAAGGGGAAATTCTGATAAGAATTTGAGAGTATATTTGACATGAAATAATACAAAGGGAATATACATATATTTCGCATACCTTGAAATATGTCTTTGTGAGGGAAGGGAACAGAAGACACACCTTTTAGAACCATTCAGAACCGATTCTAAAGTCAGACCTGTTTAGAACTAAAGAGCTTCTTTTCTCAGGTTAGCTGTATCCTTGTGGATACATCATCAATAAAACTTTGTAAGAATGTGTAAGGAAAGAAAGAAAGAAAGAAAGAAAGAAAGAAAGAAAGAAAGAAAGAAAGAAAGAAAGAAAGAAAGAAAGAAAGAAAGAAAGAAAGAAAGAAAGAAAGAAAGAAAGAAAGAAAAAGAAATCCCCCTTTGCTGCACCCTCAAAAATCTACCCCTCCAATATCCTATAAGCTCTCAAAGTCTTAAATGGATTGCTCTCTCTCTTCTTTTTTCTTGAAGCTGACTTCCAATCAGTCCTAACATTCTGGCCACCTGGAACATTCTCAGTCCCACTCGGGCCATTTGTTGAAACATTTTGATTAGTTTACAGTGTCCTTTTTTTTTTTACACACCCGGGGAGTTCCCTGGGAATGTAAAGGCCTTAACTGTTTGCAGGCCACCTTGATCTCCTGTCTTTGTGATTGGCATGGGGTGGGGGGGCAACCACATTACTATTAGTAGGAGCAATTAACTGGGAAACAGTGGCAATGGGCAGGTGTCAGAGAAATTTAACCAGGAGCTCTGCTAGATGAGAGCCCATCACTGATTTCCTAGGCACTACATCACTAAGAATCTCTGCACACGAGACGCCTCTGTGCATGTTCGTCAAGTGTAAGGAGATGCAACGTTATCTGGGAAGCAGAGTTTAAAAAGACAGAGTCGGCAGAGATCATTCCTCAGAGGGTTTGTTAATTTCATCTTTGCTTCCCCCAAGGCTCTGTCAATTTCACCTCTCCAGTCTAAAACTGTGTGGGATCTAACCAGAGGGTAGAGAGGAATGGAAATGGGCTGGAACTGCCTTCCAGAGCCAGTCTTGGACCTGGAGAGGTTATAATGGGTTGCAGTTTCCATTCTGGCATTTCACAGCCCCTTCACACAGCTCCAGTGTATAGCAAAGTCTTTGCCCTGCTGCCGGCTCTGTCTTTTTAAACTACTCTTCCCAGCTACCATTGCATCTCCCGACACATGTTCTTCACGTGTCATATGTCTCGTGTAGACAGACTCTAACAGTGCAGTCCTAAACAGAGTTACACTCTTTTAAGTCCATGAGCTTCAATGGTCTTAGAAGGTTGTAACACTGCTTAGGTTTTGCACTGTATGTTTCCAAATGCTGATGACGCATGTTTAGAAGTTAATTTTTCTAACCCCTTTAGAAAGCTTTCCTCGGCTGCTGAAACTGACTCAAATGTTGGAATGTAATTTATAAAATCATACCCTGGCTCCTGTCTGGAACAATCAATTTGGATGGGAATTTCCAGAGTTTTTTTTTTAAAGTGTCAACTCTGGTGGCAAGCAGGGCATGTGTAATGTAAATGCGACCTTCCCTCCAAACCGCTCCACTATAATTACCAAGGGACTGTGCAAGAACACACATGCAAAAAATAAATAAAATGCAAACTCATTTTGGAACTCTTTTTTTCCAAGCATTCACAGATAATGCTTACAATTAACAGCTTAGTGATGCGATGACGAGCAAATCAGAGTTCGACCGTCCCTGTTCTAGATATGCAATGCCAATTTTGGGGACTGGGAAGATTTTTTTTTATTCCTTTTTATTAATGGAAGAGACTTACAAAAAGAGGTTGCCCCAAATAACCCTTTCTGCTGAAGGGACTGAGCACAATGGTCTTTTAATCTTTATTTAACAAAATATTCCACCCTGTTTTCAGCAGGAAGGTTTTATTTTGAGTCTTTTTATTTATTTGAAAGGAGCAAATCTTACATGACGTTTTAATCATTTGCTTAATCTCCCCAATCGAATAGTTTACAGCTTGGTATTCGAGAAACAGGAGCCATAAGAAAAATAAACAGCCCTGTAAAATTATGCTTTTATGATAACATCACAGATGAATTACAGTTACTCTAGTAAAATTGCGGTGGCCGCGCAGATGCTCGGGCAAAACTATTGCTCCCGTTACTTTCCTGTCATAATTGGGACACCTGCTAATGTTATTATTGCATAGTTAAAGGTCTTTCAGTGTTTCTTTTGTAAACATTGTTTGGGAGACTGAATTTATGAACGGTCCATAAATACTCAGCCGGGAATAAAATATAGCGCAGAAGGCCTTAAAAGGCCGGGTAAAATACAGGCTGCCATTTTGAATTTCAAATACATGGCAGGCAGATTCCAGTGTGTCAGTTCCTCTCAGGAATCAGACGGAGGCTGGTTGGTTCGTTTCAAAGCATCTGGGGCAGTGATCTTTTTTTTTTCCACGAGAAACAATTTTATACTCTATGAGCAGAACCACAAGTGACAAAAGGCACAGGTTGGACATTTGTCAGCTTCCCTCAAGTTTTGATGGGAAATGTAGGCAGCTTGGCGGAATGTTGGACAAGTGACAGTTGAAAAGTCCATTGGACAGCAGTCGGAGAGCCAAGCTGCAAGACTAGGATGCCTACATTTCCCATCAAAACTTGAGGGAAGCTGACAAGTGTCCAACCTGTGCCTTTTGTCACTTGCAGTTCCGCTCTATGTCTTACTGTGGCCCATCCCAGGGGGAAGGAGAACATTTAAGACATCATTCCATGGTATCAAAAACTCATTGGCTGGCATAAAAGTCCACACAAATACCTTTATTTGGTCCACCCCAAGCACAGCTGCCCATAGTTTCCTTCATTCAGGTGGTACTACAGCTAGAGTTGCCAACTCCCTAAGGAAATGTTCTAGAGTTCCCTGTGCTGTAGAGGAGAGTCTGTGTTGCACTTTTCAAAGGCTCAAGATAATATTCACCAAATCACCTCAGATCTGGTGAGACTCTGCATGGCATGAGAGCTAGAACTGAGCAGCAGGAGCTTAGAACATTTTCTTGACTCTGGGAAGTTGGTGAGGCCTGTTTCATGAAACAACTACACGCAACACATACACACAGCCCACATCTTTTTACTGCCACATCTATGTGGTCCTGGTGGCAATGTGCTAGATGTCGTTTTCATTTTTGTTCGCTAGATACCAGAGTGAGGGCAGTCAGCAATTGTTGGCTTCAGACATCATCATCTTTCCAACTGACAACATGATAGCCATCTTGTAGAAAGTAAGAAAAATGTTTCCCCTTAGCAGCAGGGAACATAATCTACACTAGCAAGTGGGGAAAACACATTGTGTTTGCAAACCTCCAACACAAAAATATTTCCCCTCCAGATTAGTAACCTGCGGCTAATTTGAGAAGATTGTGGCTAATTTGAGAAGGCCATTTTGAGTCAACGCTCGCAAGCATGAGCAGGTCAAAGCCCCAGAAACAGTCCGTGTGTGGCTCTGGATGCATGTTGTTTAATCATAGTTTCGGGTCCTTCACAATCCCCAGTGTGTGGTAGGAAGGACAGAATAAAAGGTGGGACTTCAGGTCAGGGGTCACTCTTGAATCCCCGGTTAAGACGGGAGCAGCACATCTCTCTTCTTTAGCACAAGAAGCACCAAAAAGCTGATGTTCTCCCCCCCCCTGGGCCCCCCTTTCAAAACCAAAACAACACCCGTTTATGTTTGTTCATTGTCCAACATGTCCTCCCAGAGCTATTTCTCAAGGAATTAGCTGCCTTCAAATAGTTTAATTATCATGTGGCACACACCTTTCAGATGACTCCCCCTTCTTTCCCCATAATGAAACTGCTGAATGATTTGTCTGTGGGTTTACCTTGCCTGTTGGAAACCACTCCAAAGCGTGGGGGGGGGGGGGAACTATCAAATTGTTACAGGATTGGATCCCAACACACGGGGCTATTAGTCTAATTCATCCTACAGATCAAAGCCCACACAGGAAGCTGCCCTGCCTGGAGCTATTTTCCTTTTTCTTTCGTGCTTGACAGTAGTCCCTCAAATTCTTCTGCTCTGCCTTCTTTGAACGTACATTTTCCTTCGGTCATGGAAATATAATTTATGTCCATTATAGATTTTTTAAAAAAAAAATCACGGGATGTGCCCTGCACCTTGTCTTGAAGGTGTTTGTTTATTGCATAATGGGTTCCCCCCCCAATAATATAAGTGCGAGGCCACGTCCGCCCTGTACTATTTAAAACGGAGGAACTCTGGCCTTCCAAGTTTAATTTACAAGAAGCCTTGGAGCACAAGTTATTAACCTGGCGGTGGCAGATTTTGTCACGTTGTATATGTAGATGTGAGTGCTTGCCCGTTCGAGACCACCCAGGGAGCTGGAAAAGCTCCCTACTGCCAGTACACACCCAAGTTCAAAGGTTCAGGAGGGACCTTCACTACAGTTCTTGAATCGGTTAGTCATTGCGTTTTTTTTTTTAAAAAAAAGGAAGGAAGAAATTAAAACCTCCTAGAATATTCAGAGAGATGGGAGTTGAGAATGAAAGACCTGCCATCTAAAAGCTGAAGTGTGTGTGTGCGTGTGTGTAAAAGAGAGAGAGAGAGACAGAAGGCTGAGGGTAGGGAGGGAGGGAAAAGAGGAGGAGGAGGAGGAGGAGGAGTGTATTCTAGGGACGCTTCTCTCCATCCCTCTCTCTCTCCCACTTCATAGGAGCTGAAAGAGGACTGGCAACATGTTTGACAACACCCAGTACCCCTACAACTGCTTTAATTATGATGGGGACGATTACCCAACTTGCAGCTCCGATGAAGAGAAGAAATTCACCAGACCAGCATACAGGTAAGGCAAACTTTTCCAAGTCCCTTTCTTGCTTCATGTTGTGAGTTACAAGGATGAATCACAACCATCATCAGCCCCTCTGCCCAGGCATGGGCAGTGAAAGGGCTTAGAGTGCCCAAATGTTTGGGGTAAAATTTCATGCATTGGAGCTATTTTTTTTTAAATCAAAAACCAGGATCTTCAGATAACAATATTGGATTCTGACCCAGGAGACTTTGTGGCCATACAGGCTGTTGGGGCAGCCCTGGGCTGAGCTATGGGATGGCGTTGTTTGAAGGGTAAACAATAATTGCAACGCATACGGTACATCCCAAAAGGTATTATCAGTATTTTTTTCATAAAGTTCATATCCTAGCATTTGGGAGGGGGGAGGTAAGTCCCACTGCCACCTGGTCATTCTTCATACAGGGATACAGAGATTCTCCTTGGCTGCAGAAATGTAACAATTGTGTTTTCAGTCTACAAGCTACTAAACTTACTGACTGGATTTTATTTTCGGCAGATCTGGTTTCATCATAAATAATGCAATTTGTAGTTAGTTGTTTAACACATCCACCCCCTTTTAAACCAGTTAATGGATTAACTGGTTGATTAATCATGCCATCCTAAAAAGTGTTGCACTGTTCTAAGCCCATTGACTTCCAGGGGCTTAGAAAGGTGTAACTCCTATGCATGTCAACTCAGAAGACCTTTGTTCAAGGGTTCTTACTCACAGGTAAGAGAGTGATTGCACTCTAAAATTGCATATTACAAGAACCTCAATATGAGTTCTTTTTGAGGCATTGATGAACATTTAATGTTACAATTTATGGACCTCAAACCATGCTTGCATTATTATAAGTTCTCCATTTGTTGGCATTCTCTATTATATTAACACAGACATAACAGCGGGTTTTTCTTTACAATTCTGGGGGAAAATAAAGATTAATCAGTTCAAGTTTTAGTTGATTGATTTACCAATTAACAATGATTATAGGAATCATCCCTAAGGATAAGATGGAGAAATGCTTCCTGTCCCACTAATGCCAAAGTGACTGATACTTACTTTAAACATGTAGAGGGTTGTGCTACAGAATACAAGCAGTGTAGCTACTAGCTAGTAACCTGCCGGATACGTTAATGGACTTCTGCAATGCAGGATAATTCACAGGACTCTATTTCTATTAAAAAGTTACAAAAATTCATGCTTGGCCACATTTTGTTTTGTTTTTAAATCTCATTGCTGCCTTCTGAGCAGTATAGAAGAACAGCCTGCCCGGTTTCAGATGCAAGAATAGAGAATGCATTTCTTTGTGTGGGAACAGAAGGATGTTTTAAAAGGGAGATATCTTCATGACACTTAAAGAATAACAACAATATCTGTTGCTTCTCCCTCTCCACCGCAACAAACTATGTCACAAGTTAATAAGTGTCACACCAAGATGCAGAATATGGGAGAGATTGAATCTAAATTGTAATGCCAAGATTTTCTAGTGCTAAAATTATATATCATTTCTATATAGTGCAAATTATCTCATGCTCCTTCATCCTTGCAACAAAAAAAAAAAAACCACGGGTATCCCCAGATTTTTGGACTGTGAAGTGTCATTGAAGAATATTGACTCAATTCTCTGACTGATGTGAAACTTCAACAGGCTTTAGCCACTGAACTCCACTATCCTTAATGGGAAGGGTTTTTTAAAAAAACGTTCATTTTGACCCACACTCAGTTTGGGTAGATAGGATGAACTTCACTGGTAAAATTCAGTACATGAAACAGCTACCTCAAAGGAAATGATTGTTTCAGGAGCAGGCCAGTCCAGTAGTCAGAGCTATGCTGTGCAATTGTTACACACTTATACTGTGAGCTAAACCAATTAATTCTCCATTCATATATCACCTTGGTCATGAACTCAGTGGGTACCCAAACCAGACATGAGCCGGGTAATCCGTGATGAGCAATCCCCACATTTTTAAAGGCTAAAAGCAGCCATGGGGGAGTGGGAGTGATTCAATTTGGGGCTGTATGAATCCCTGCCCCCCGAAACATACAGGAACACTTGTCATGCTGGTATGTTTCCCCCTACACAGCAAATAGCGGGTTCTAGGAAGTGGAAGATGGGATGGGGGAATGGGAGGGATCAACGCCTCCTCGTAGAGAGCTCTGGGCCTGATCCAAATAATCTTTTTTCAAAAAATGGGAAGGAGGATCTTTTCAGTCTCCTCTTGTTGGTTTCTTAGGCAGGCTCCTGTCTTCCAGTGTCCCCCCTTCTCCCCACTTCCTGCCACCAGGAGTAAGACGGTCTGTTTCCAGCAGTGGAGAACCAAGTACTCTCAGGGCCAAGCTACAAGTGACAAATGACACAGGTTGGACTCTTGTCAGCCTCCCTCAAGTTTTGATGGGAAATGTAGGCAGCTTGGCGGAATGTTGGGCAAGTGACAGTTGAAAAGTCCATTGGACAGCAGTTAGAGAGCCAAGCTGCACGACCAGGATGCCTACATTTCCCATCAAAACTTGAGGGAAGCTGGCAAGTGTCCAACCTGTGTCATTTGACACTTGTAGCTTGGCCCTCAGAAAGCCATGGCAATGGCCTTCCTCCTTTGCTCAACCCCGCCCCAGCAATTGATCTTCAGAGGCAGACTGCATCTGAACATGGAGGTTTCCGTTAGCCCTCGTGGCTAATAGCCAATGATGAACTTCTCTTTCTAAATTTGGTCTAATCCCCTTGGAAAGCCATATACCAGGGGGCAGGCTTACCAGGACATGTCCCAAAGGGCCAGCGATGGCCAGAAGCAAGCTGAGCCCAACAGCCCCTGGGGGTCGGGAGGTCACAGATATCTGCACATCGATGTTTTATATGATATTGATCTTCTTCATCACATAGCTATATCGCTTTAATCGCAATGGCCATTCAGCACAGCCCGTCCAACAAAGTGACCCTTTCTGGCATTTATGACTTCATCATGAAGAAATTCCCGTACTACCGTACCAATCAGCGGGCATGGCAGAACTCCATCCGGCACAACCTTTCTCTGAACAGTTGCTTCATTAAGGTAAGTTTGGATCACCAATCTACCGAGCGCCTTTTGGAAAAGTGGAGCCGGCTCCAAAAAAGAGCACTTTCACATTGCAAACTGTGCTTCCGAAAGTAGAAAAGAGCAAGAGTCCGGTAGCACCTATAAGACTAACAAAACTCGTGGTAGGGGATGAGCTGTCGTGAGTCACTGCTCACTTTTTCAGATACCTCCAAAAGAATGCCACGAATTAAATTCCTGGAATTCGATTGATATTTTGCTGCTTCCCCTATATGGAATGACCCAAATATGTTCACAGAGCAATTGAATGAGTGAGCATCTGTGGCTCAGGGGCAGAGCATTGGTTTTGCCTGCAGAAAACCCCAGGTTCAATCCCTCAGAATTAAATGATTCAGGTAGTAGATAATGTGAAAGACCTCCACCTGAGAACCCTGGAGAGCTGCTGCCAATGAGAATAGAAAAGACTAACCTTGATAGACCAAGAATCTGACTCAGCAGAAGGTATATATATAAAGACTAGTGACTCAGCCTTCCATCCTTCTGAGGTCGGTAAAATGAGTACCCAGTTTCCTGGGGGTAAAGTGTAGATGACTGGGGAAGGCAATAGCAAACCACCCCGTAAAAAGTCTGCCAAGAAAACATCATGATGCAACGTCCCCCCCATGGGTCAATAATGGCTCGGTGCTTGCACAGGGGACTACCTTTACCTTTACCTTTTTAAGTGTCCTGACTGGCTCATCAATGCCCAGCCCAGACCCCCAGACCTAGAAACATGAAATTTGGAGAGAACATTCTTTTCATGAAACACTCACTAAGAAGGGATTTTGAGAAATTCACCCAACTAAGGGGGTAAAATGTGTTTTCCCAAAGGGGTACAGCTTCCCTGTGTGGCTGGCAGGCTGCTGCCTGCTTGTGCCCCCGCCCACTGCCAGCTCGGCCACTCTTCCCTGATTGGGCCAGCCTTTCAAGGTCATTTGCATATGTGGGCTGATTGGGACTCACAACATTCCACACCTCATCCCACCCCCCCAGAGACAGTTGGAACACAGAGGTCATTTGTGTATGCAGCCTGATTAGTCCTCACCCCCACATTCTAAACAGTATGCAGTTGCTATTGGGAGTCATTGAACGTATCCTGAGGTAAAATGCACCTCCCAGTCTTCCCCTAAAAGTTCACTAGGGTTGCCAACTCAAAAAAAAATGTTACATACCCATAAGTATTATACCTGGATTTAAAGTAGTTAAATACCAAAGCGAATCATGGGTATCAAGCTAGTCTGTTCATATGTGCATTGTAGAAGCAATATATGAGCCATGTTGGTGCAGTAGTTAGTGTCAGACTGGGAGACCCCGCTTCAAATCCCCACTCTGCCATGGAAGCTTGCTGGGTGACCTTGGGGCAGTCACACACTCTCAACCTAGCCTAGTCAATGAAGAAGTTCCTTGGATAACTCTCCAAGAACACCCAGACTGAAACCTCTGCCCTGGGATGAAAACAAAGAAGGTACAGAGTAAGAAACAAACAAAAAAAACACCCCGTTTTAAAATGCCTCTGGGCTGCTCCTGGGAAAAGTTTTTTTAAAAACAAAACAGAAAGAGAATAATATATTGTTCTCATCTGATGTGTGTTAATACATAGCGCAGGGGAAAGGGGGCTATTTACCTACCGCTTCTATAATTAGAGGGCCTGGTTTTCAGAGCCTTGTCATATATGTTTACACCAGCAGTGAATTTAAATGAACCCAGATGTGGAAACAGCAGCATCTGCCACAAGCACATACACACGCACAGATAGACATGCTCTCAAATCCTGCAGACAGAATCTCATTTCAGCTCTGCTTCAGACCCAGCATCTATTCTGAAGGCTGGGGCTCATCCTTAAAACATCCCAAGTAATGGTATAGATCGGAGGGTTTCTATACATGTGCAGAATGCACTTCCTTGGTCTCCAAATGGCAACAGTTTGGCCTGACAGAATGAAGAGCTCTAGAATGAAAGAGAAGGGTGAGAGGTCACAGGTTTGCAGACAGATTGAACAAATTCTTTTTTAAAAAATTAAGCAACAAGTCATTGACATAACTTTTTTTTAATTAAATGCAGGTTCCCCGAACAGAAGGCAACGAAAAGGGGAAGGGAAATTACTGGAGCTTCGCGTCAGGTTGCGAGTCAATGCTGGACCTCTTTGAAAATGGGAATTATAGGAGGCGACGGAGGAGGAGGAATGTGAAGCGAGAACCCAGGGAAAAGAGGTTGGCCAGGGAGCACAACAGTCTGCCTGCGTTTTCCTCTGTGGATTCTGGCTTCTCTGGCATGTCTGGTTCTTCCAGTGAGAAAACGGAACCCCAGCCCAAAGCACCGGAGCCCGGCGAGTTTTTTCCAAGCACCGCCGCCAGCCGAGAGAGTCTAAACAGTTCCTCGGTAGGAAAATCTGACTCCGAAATTAAATTTAGCATTGATTACATTTTGTCAGCCCCAGACCCTCTGCCTGTGCTGAGGTCTCCGTATCACGTGCAAGACAACAAACTCCATTTCATGGATTCTCAGCAGATCAACCTCCAATTTTGGACCATGTGAAGTCAGTTTTTGCGACTGAGTAGGAGCTACTGTGTAGTTCTTGTTTTCATCCAGAGGTCGTTGAACATCGTCTAATGAGTTTTGTCTGTTTTTCTTTTTCCTCACTCCTCCTCAGGAGAGGAGACAAACAGCCTAACCATTCATCCCTCGCACTGCTTTAAGAACTTGCAAGGGTTGGTGGAGTTAGAAAACCAAGGGTTTCTGCTTACCCCTCAGTTTTCTGACATTTCAGCTACCACCTGTTCCCTCTCCCTCAGTGTTTTTGTTGTGTCAAGAATCAGTCCCTCATGCTACCCTTTCATAAGAAATTGATTAAGGCTTGGCGGTGGACAGTGGATAAGGCCCACAGAGCAATTTCACCTGCCCTGGTACCTACCAAATTTTAATCAAGTCGTGTTAAAAATCTCTGTCGTCGTTGCACTCATAAAGAATGAGCATTTCGTTCTCTAAAGGTGTGAAGAGCAAAGCGCATCTAATTTCTACATTATGATCCCACCTTTTCCCAAAGGAATTCAGGGGGACTTACAAACTCCTCTCCATCTCCGTTATATCCACACAACAACCTGTCGAGGAAGATTAGGCTGAGAGAGAGTGGCCAGCCCGAGGACACCAAGGGAGCTTCATGACTGGGTGGGGCTTTGAATCCGGGTCTCCTCAAATGCCCCTTTGTTACACTACTACATCAATATTTCACATTTTTTGTCATATTTTTCTTTGAGCTTCTTGAGGATCCTACAGACTTCAGGCCAAAATGCATTTTTGGTGAGCCAGGACTAGATTCTAGGACCCAACTTGCTTTCTCCACAGCGGCAGAGCAGCTGTGAGGAATGTCATTTTTAAAACCTGCAGGAGCACAATTTGACTCAGAACTGTGTCGTGTGGGTAGGAGGGGAGGGTATCTGGCCTTCCCCACACCATTTCCTCAAGCCGAACCCCCCCCCCCCCAGTGGAGAGTTATTTGTATAACTTCTAAGCTGCACATGAAGAATTCTGTGCACCTCCAAAGATAGGCAAATAACTCCCCCCTCCTGGGGACTGTTTCACCTGGGGCAAATGGTGGAAAGGGGAGGACAGGTTACCTCCTCTTTCCATGCTGCAGTTCTGAGCAAAATTGGCTCCTGCCAATTTTTGAAAAGGATGTTTTAAATGTGAGGCAAGCAAGCTGAGTCTGAGGGAAACGGATCTAGCTTGCTGAAAAACGTTATTGTGTCATTTGGTCTTTTTATATCCAGGTTTGTGTAAATACAAAAATGAAACATTCTTATCTCCAGGTGACTCAGACTATGTTATAGAAACGTTGCTCTTCTTACTGACATGTAACTTCCCTCAGAATCTATATGGGGAGGAGCAGCATCAGGGCAAACTGATCCATCCAAGGGATCTGTCCAACCGCTGAATGAAACAGTATGCAGGCTTCGATAGACTATTGATCTGAGCCAGCACAGCTGTTCTGTGTTCTTATATTTAATGTTTACCACCCTTCTGAATTCTACGCCTATAATTGCGAGTGGTGGACATTCCATTTTTAGGGTGGGTCCTTGCTTATCACCGCATCCTGCCCTACCAGGTAAGCGGGGTGCTCCGGGACCATACATCAATATGTAGATTCCAGAATGGATTTCTGGACACCCCCTTGGTGCAAGGCAATACAGCAGGCACTGGATTTGTTCTAGTTACCCTGGATGGGAAAATCCACCTACATGAAGCCATACCCAACACCACAAAAATGAATGAAAGGGGCCCTGGAAGAGCCCTTGGGTGGATCGTGCCCATTCTACAGGCCAGGGGAGATGGGATTAAAATCTGAGGCTTGAATCCAACCACAGCTGCAATACAACCGTAGTCACTCCAGCTGTTAGTTCTGAGTTATTCCCAAGGCCCAGAAAGTGTACCAAGGCACTTGCAAGGAGGAATCCTTATCCTGTTCCTTCTTTGTGCTCTGAAGAACAAGGGTGCTTTCTGGAACCTACATCTCTGGGAACACATCTAGGTACTGGAGATGGCATGCTGCTATAGTGGGGTTTGCCCTTCTCTCCCACTTCCCCAAAGTCTGGGTTGATGTTCCATTTCTGCCCAGGATCACAGCAGTGAGTGGGGGAAGCAGATGGAGTACAGCTCAGGTCTTACGTCTTGGGTTCCGATCTGCACTTAATTTGATGTTCGCCGAACCCACGTCACTCTTGTAGGGCCATCTCTTAGCCCACACAAGTGCCCAGTCATTTGCACTGCAGGCGAGGCTCTAAGGAGTGTGTGGCTGTGCAATCCCACAAAGAGGTTCTTCCACAGGTCATTGCCCCAGCTCCTACAGAGATAATTTCCCTGATTATCCCTGCACGAAAAGCCCAAATGGGAGCACATGAGAAATGCCTGCCTTGCCAGCACTGATACCCCCCCCCCTTAATATCACATAGATGCTGGCCTGAGAAAACAAACAGGGATTTTAAGCCACGGTGCCCTGGAGCTCCCTTAGCTTGCTTGCACATTAATAGTGCGATCCTAAGCAAAGTTACTCCAGTCTAAACCCATTGAAATCAGTGGGCTTAGACTGGAGTAACTCTGCTTAAGATTTCACTGTAAGTGCAGCATAAGGACATAAGAGCCACTGGATCAAACCAGAGGGCCATCTAGTCCAGCATCCTCTTTCCTAAATCTGCCAAACAGTTGCCCTGGAGGTCCACTTAGCACTGATATTCAGGGGTTTACCACCTCTGGGTATGGAAGTTCTCTTTAGGCACCACAGCTAATAGCCATCGAGGGACCATTCCTCTATGAATCGGTCTAATCCCCTTTTGTTCGATTTCAATGGGCTTAGATTGGAGTAGTTCTGCCTAGGATATCACATCACGCATTGAGTAAAGAAGTACTTACTTTTGTCTGTCTAGAATCTGTTGCTCCTCAACTTCCTTGGGTGCCTCCAAGTCCCAGTATTTTGGAAGACGGAGAAAATAAGAACCCAAATTTGCACCCATGCAGAAAACACCCAGTGATTTATTGAAGTCAGTCTTAGGGGCTCATTCTGCAGCTAGAAGTTCACAGAATACGTTTGCTTCTTGCACAGATGAAGCCAGATTTGCACCTACAAAGAAAAAACCCTTTGACTTGCTTGGGATGTTCTTTGTTGTCTCTTGTCCTTACATAAGAACTGCTTCCAAGACCACAAAGAGACATCCAAACCGTGTACCTTCATTGCCAAATCGGTTCCATTTCATCAAACCAAGCACAGCAAAACTGAGTCTTTCTAAAGAAGACCTTTTGAAACACCATCCTGCTAGGCCGAAAGAAAGTTTGGATGGGAACCGCCTTTCTTTGATGTATTCTCGTCATGTGGCTGTTTATCTATTGAAAACCCAAAGGCCAAATTTAGGAATTTCTCTCCATGCTGATAGGCAAGTTAGAAACAGACTGATCTTTCCTTCTAACCATCTGTAAACTGGCAGTTGATATCCACAAAACTAGTGAAATCTCTAATATTCCAGCCTGAACTTGTTAACTCATTTATATTCTAGCCAGTACAATGATAATCCAGTACCACTCCAGTGTCACTCATTTGACAGAAGAAGCCATTTTCCCAGTTTGGCAAAGGAGTCACTGGGGGAACCCGATGCCTCCATTTTCTGTCTGCAAAATGGGGATAATGCTGTCTTTCTTTACAAGATTATAGTGATAAACAGGGGGGGGGGGTTGGAAAAAGAGGTGGTGGAACTCTCAAGAGGGAAACGAGGAAGAAATACATGGGATTCTTTGAAATAATATTATTTTCAAGCACTATTACCGAGTATTTTCAAGAGGTTCCAGAACTCCATTCCACAGCATTCCCCCTGAAAAAAAGAATCGATAGAATTGAAATTATTTCTATATACATGAATAATATATATGCGTGACCAAGGTTCAGTAATTCCTTCAGAAAGATGTATTTGGCATTGGCAATACTGATAGTTTGGGATGAATTTGAATTTCATGCTGTTCGATGTCCAGAATTGTTTTAATTCCATATGTCTCTTGTGTCAATCTCACCATGATTCTTTATTTTCATACTATTGCCTGCTTCCTTGCACTGAATTCTTCCCATAAAATGTAATATTTGTGCATCAATAAATCATCACTGTGCATTATACATATATTATATGGAGATATCAAGTACGCTGTATGTACAAATACCATATATGTTGCATATAAAGCCTACAATTTTCGTACACAATAGAAATGAATCTTTAAAACCAACTGTGAAAAGCAAACTGAAAACATAAATAAATATGAAAAGAAATAAAAGAAGGAATGTTTTGCCCAGTTCTATGGAGATCTTATTCTGTGGTTTGATAGACATAGGTATAACGGCAGCAATTCCCCAAAACCAAACAAAACCAGCTGAAGCAGCATTCCGAATAAATTATATTCATTTGTAGCATTCTCCAAAAAGAAAGAACCTTCATATACGTACAGATGTATGTGCCATCAATTCACAACCTACTTGCGGCAATCCCAGCAAGAGGCCTTCAAGGCTGATCAGAAGCAGAGGCAGTTTGCCTTGCCTTCCTCTGCAGGGTCTTCCTTGGCGGTCCCCCATCCAAGAATTGACCCTGGCCGTTTCCACACGTCTTACCTGCCTGCGGAATGTCCGGGTTTTTCGCGTGACATTCCGCAGGCAGGTAAGACATGTGGAAACAGCCCCTCTCTGACTTCTGAGATCTGATGAGATTGGGCTACACCATGCAGCCTTCCCTCCTTATTGAGTGAGGCTGGTAGAGAGTGCCCTCAAGTCATAGATGACTTATAGCAACCCTGCTGGCATTTTCATGGCAAGAGACTAACAGAGGTGGTTTGCCATTGCCTGGGTCTGCAATAGGGATCCCATTCCCCTGGTAGGATTGGGAGATCCCCCACTTTCACTTTCCACCCCATGCCACCACTTACCTGGCCAGCAGGGGAGAAGGGCGTGGGAATGGGCCTCCCAGGGGTACTCCCGGGGGCTGCATGACAACATCACTCCCAGGAGTGACATCATTGTGCCACCCCAAGAGCACACACACACACACACACACACACACTTTGAAGCAGGCCAGTTTGGGCCTCAAATGGGCTGAATTGGGCCCGTTTGAGGCCCAAATCGGCCCAATGCAAAGTGCACGCATGCTCCTGAACCCATGCAATGATGTCACCCAGAAGTGAAGAGTGCTGTGACCACCAAAAAAGGTAAGCACCAGGTCCCCAGCCTCCCACCAGGACAGTAAGGGGACCTGGCAACCCCACTCTGCAAATCTGTTTTTTGTTGGTGGTCTCCCATCCAGTTACTAACCATGGCTGACCCTGCTTAGCTTCATGAAATCTGACAAGACAGACTCACCTGGGCTATCCAGGTCACTCAGGATCCTTATTGAATACATGTACTTTAAAATAGACCATCTTCGCTATAATGTAAAGAGACAACGTTCTTTTTCCTGTCTTAATGTATTTCTTTACAGTTCTGATGGGCAGGCATAGTCGTGAAGTGGACCCATAACCTCCACTCACAAGCCATCCAAAGCACGCAGATCTAGGTTTCCCTTTTAGTGGGCGATGATGGCTGACTGTTTATGAATTTAGTCTTGGAAACAGTAATGAAGAAGAAGAAGCACATAAGAAAAGCTCTGCTTTGCAGAGCCTCCAAGATCTTTGTAAGAATGCGGCCATTCTGCTGCCCTCGGGAAGCCAAAAACTAGCATAGGAGCAACCTAAGAGAAAGCCCAAACAGAAAATTCACTCTGCTATTAATCAGAGCTGCCTTCTGGGCACACAGAAGGTGTAGGGTTGCCAGCTCCAGGTTGTGAAATTCCTGGAGATTGGGGGGGGTGGAGCCTAGAGAAGACAGGGTTTGGGGAGGGGAGAGACCTTAGCAGGATATAATGCCATAGAGATCACCCCTCAAACAGCCATTTTCTCCAGGGGAACTGATCTCTGTTGCCTGGAGATCAGTTGTAATTCCCGGAGATCTCCAGCCACCACCTGGAGGCTGCAAAAACAAAAAAGGGACCCACTGGCAAAGGTAAAGGTAACTAAGCAAGGTGAAAACACACCAGTAGGGACGAAATAATCACAAAATGTATCAAAAATACTATAATGGAGTACAACTCTCATAAATAGTCAATCCAATCAGTAACATGAGTCAGGTAAGAATACAAAGACAGGTGCACCAGAAGTCATGTGCAGCTGACTAACATATATAATACAAGAAATCCAACAGGAAGACATCCAACAGGTAAGTCCTTATGTAAGGATGCCGTGTGAGACTCAATACAACTAATTGACTGTCTTGACTTTGGCATGTTGGAAGTATGAATTAATTTCTGTTTAAGGTGGTTAAATGTTGCCCCTGATGACATGGGAAACACGAAACAGCGGAACTCAGCCAGCACGGTCTGTCGAGCATCATGGGCTTCTTTGCAGCAGCTTTTGAACACAGCTCCACCTGAAAGAAAATACGTATTATCACTGTTGATTGACTTTATTCAAGTACTTGGAATCTCTGGACTTACCTGTTGGATGTCTTCCTGTTGGATTTCTTGTATTATATATGTTAGTCAGCTGCACATGACTCTGGTGCACCTGTCTTTGTATTCTTACCTGACTCATGTTACTGATTGGATTGACTATTTATGAGAGTTGTACTCCATTATAGTATTTTGATACATTTTGTGATTACTTTGTCCCTACTGGTGTGTTTTCACCTTGCTTAGTTACCACCTGGAGGCTGGCAACCCTAAGAGGGTGGATGACATCCTGGAAAACCCAAAGAGAGAAAAGCAATGCAGTGACAACGTGATTGCAAAGCAGGAAAAGCAACAGATAAGTGTGCAGATGTGTATAGGGTTCTGCATCCAGTTGGAGAGACCCCAACAGAAGCTTGACTCCATGGCTCCTAGCTGGACAACTGTGATTGTACTCCCCCTGCCCCACTTCTGCAGTATACAGAGCAATCAGCCTAGCCTGAGGTGGGGCAGCTGCCAGGGCCCAGGGCTTCTGGCAGGGCCTATAGCTGTCAACTGCTCCACCATGCTCTCAGTGCCACTGGGGAAAGGGCTGCAGTTGGTGGTGCGAATAGACAATGTGAGAGTTCACAAGCAGGCAGGGAAGGCCACACAGGCAGGTGGGAAGGAAGGAGGGCCTATTTAGGGGTCTGGAGGTGAACTCTCTGCCCAGGGCTCCTCAAAACCCGGTACTTGCCAAGGCAATATACACCACCACAGAATGGTTCCTGTGCCACTGCCAAGTAGACCGTAAGAAGCAGTGGATACTGCACCTACCAGAATGATGGCTTCTTGTAAGCGACCAGAGGGAGTAGGCCAGTGCTCCCTGAAGCAGCAGCATTAACCTGGGTAGGTGAGAGAAAGCAGTGGCCTTTGGCATCAGCACCTGCTACTCGTGTTTCAGCCAAACGTGGAAATTATAGGAACGGGAATAAGAGGTTGGGGAGGCATTTATGATTCTTTTAAATCTATGCAAGGTTCAATTACATTGTTTGTTTGTTTGTTTGTTTGTTTGTTTGTTTGTTTGTTTGTTCGTTCGTTCGTTCGTTCGTTCGTTCGTTCGTTCGTTCGTTCGTTCGTTCGTTCGTTCGTTCGTTCGTTCGTTCGTTCGTTCGTTCGTTCGTTTACCTGGCTTATAGTCTGCCTTTCTCACTGAGACTGTAGGCGGATGACATTGTGTGAATTAGGTTTGCAAAGGTTTAAAACCAGCAGAAATTCAGAACAGAGCTGAAGAAATGCTGAAGCAGAGCATAAGAAATTCTAAGACTGACATATTAAGCAACATGGAGCTACCCAGTAGGATCATACTTAAAGGAACTAGTAATATGTAGTAGCACGCAGTAGTCTATGGTCCCTATCTCTTTATTGATGCATTTCTTGAACACAGCTTCCTTGCAGCACAGTCCTCCTATCTGAGTGAAAAAGCCCTCTTGAATAATTCAGTTTTGCATCTTTTGCAAAAAGCCAGGAGAGTGGGAGCTTTCCTGACCTCTTCTGGCAGGCCATTCCTTAAAGTGGGGGGCACCACAGAGAATGCCCATGTACAGGCAGCTGTTGATTTTGCCCATGTGTAAGGTGGCACCTGCAGACGGCTGTGTCCAGATAAGTGAAGTTGCCGTGGTGGAACACAAGGAGAGAGGTGGTCCCATAGATCTGACAGACCAAGTTCATGAAGAGCTTTTTATGTGATGATAGCCAGTACTTTGAACTGAGCCTGGTAACTAGCAGGTAGCCAACACAGTGTCTGCAGGATGGTAGTAATATTGATTCTCCATCTAGCTTCCAATAATAATCAAACTTTAGTGTTCTGCACCAACTGGGGTCTCCAAGTTAACTTAGAAGGGAAACCTATATAGAATGCATCACAGTAGTCAAGTCTTGATGTTATCATGGCATGGATCCAGGTGGCCAAATCAGGGTAAGGGTAGGGGGAATCTTCCAGACTAGACTGAGATTGTAGAAAGCATGTTTTACAGTTGCCTTAATTTGCTTTTCTAGAAGTAGCGCTGGATCTAGTATAACTCCTAGGCTCTTGGCTGAGTCTGCAAGGATCAGACAAACTCCATTGAAAGTGGGGAGTACAACGTCCTGCAAGATCTCTGGCTTCCCAGCCAGCATTACTTCTGTCTTGTCTGGGTTCAATTTCAATGTCTTCACTTTCAGCCATTTGACCACAGCTGTCAGGCAGCAACCTGCAGTGATTTGGATAGCAAGATACATAGTTGGGTGTCATCCAACTCCATAGCTACAAATGAGTTCTCCTAAAGGTTTTACATAGAAATAGAATTATATGGGGGATAGGTTTGCGCCCTGTGGAACCCTGCAAGATAATTCCCACTCTGCAGATAGCTGGACCCCAACAGCAACCCTTTGGGTCTGTTTCATGAGAAACAATTTAAACCAGGCCAAGGTGTGTCCTTTGATACCCATTTCTGCCTCCAAATACCTCAACAAGATCATGTGGTCTACTGTATCAAAGGCTGCAGATAGATCCAGAAGGAACAATAACAAGCATAGCCTTTGTCTATATTTAGACGGAGATCATCCACTAAAGCTACTAGAGAGGTCTCTGTCCCATAGCCTGACCTGAATCCAGACTGAAAGGGTCCAAAGCACTAGTTATCCAAGAAGACCTGGAGTTGATCAGCTACTGCTCTCTCAATCACTTTGCCCTGAAAGGGCAGATTAGAAACTGGGCAATAATCAAGCACTTCATTTTTGTCTAGGGATAGTTTTCTAATTAGCTGGCAGATAACTGTCTCTTAGAGTAGCCGAAGGAAGGTGCCCTGAGTGTGTGACTGATTTACGATAGACCTCAAGAGCTCATTGATGTGGTCCTTAACAACCAAGATGGGCAAGGGTCCAGCACCCAAGTAATGACTTTCACAGATTCCAGGATCCTGTCAAGATACGTCATCGTCACTGGTTCAAAGTGGTCCATACATGAACCAGGCAGTGTATTAAGTGATAAATATTTCTTTCATCTTGTCTAACTTGCAGCCAGCATCCAGATCATAGCATATCCGTGCCATTTGATCTCCATAAATCTTTCCAAAGGCCTCCCAGCTAATTATCTGTTCTTGAGATACCTTGAACAGTTTGGATGGTCATGAACTAGCTGGTGCAATGGTTGCAGAGAAATAACGTTTCTTTGCTGCTCTCATTGCCGCTGCCAATGGGCTCTGTAGCACAATCAATCAGTTTCAGTGCGAGTTTTCGGCCAGTGTCTTTTTAGGCATCTTCCAGCTCTTCAGTGGTAAACCACGGAGCAGGCTTCCATCCCAAGGGCCAGAGAGGTTGGCGAGAAGCAGTGTTGTCAACAGCTTCAAGGAGCTTTGCCTTCCAAGCTCCTACTGCAGCTTCAATAAAGCACATGGAAACTTATTGAAGTCTCCCACTATATGTATCTCCATCCACAAAAACTAGTATTTCTTTCAACAATAAAACATTTAAAAATCTGGCTGTCTAGCAGTCACACATGGCTGTTCCCAACAGGATACATACGAAGCTGCCTCGTAGGGAATCAGACCGTTTGTCCACCTCGCTCAGTATTGTCTGTTCCGATTATCAGCTGCTCTTAGTGACTTGAACCCGAACCTGGATAGCCCAGGTGAGCCTGATCTTGTTCGATCTCAGAAGCTAAGCAGGATTGGTCTTGGTTAGTAATTAGATGGGAGACCTCCAACAAAGACAAGGGTTGCAGAGGCAGGAAATGGCATAACCACCTCTGTTAGTCTCTTACCATGAAAACCCATACTGGGATCGTCATAAGTCAAATGTGACTTGGAAGCACTGTCCAATCCAGGGGTCAATTCGTAGAGAAAGAGCTGGAGGAACTCATTAGCATAACTCATTAGCATATGCCATGCCCCTTGACATCACCGGAAGTGTGTCATTAGCATAGCTGATTTGCCTATGCCACACTCCCTGACATCACCTAGCCTGTTTTGGACCCAATCCTGGCCATTCACAGCCGAAATTGGGCCCAAAATGGCCAAAAAGGGGCTGAAAATGGCTGACATGTGACCTCTTTGGGGAACTGCCAGAACTGCGTTCCTGCGCGTTTCCCCTCGAAATGAGTCCTGGTCCAATCCCACTTGGTGACTTGAAGCAGACAAAGGTCATTCCTAACGCCTTCTAAGAACTTTTAACAGGTGATGGTAGGTATGGAGCCTTTTTCACAGAAAGCAACTGGTCCGCTACTGAGCCACTGATGGGGTTGCCAACCTCCAGGTGGGACCTGGAGATCTCCCAGAATCATCACTGATCTCTAGACCACAGAGATCAGTTCCCTTTCTTCGCCCAAAATCTTCAGGAGTTTCGCAGTATAGAGCTGGCAGCACTAGCCACACCCTCTACTCCAAAAGTATTTTCCTCCACCTCCAGAGTTCAAGTCCAACATTAGTACAGGTGAAAGTAATTTTACTTTCTTACTAGTTTTATTTATCTTGGGGAAATATGATGGAAGATACCAATTTAGCCACATACAAACCCATATTAGCTTACCTGCACCCCTGAATTTTACTTGTTTGCAGTATGGCATCCAAATGCAATTTACAGAACACAACAACTTGAGACCAAAAGCATCTCATCTTTTCCAAAGAGCCCATGTCTGAAATCTTTCCAGTCATTGAAGGAATTCTAGTTATTATAAAGTCTGCAGCACAGTGTAAAGTCAAATTTGCTCCCTGACTTTCAGGCAGGCAAGCCAATGAAAAACTCACCAATCGAGTCTATTTTATTTGTAAAGGTTAATGTCAAGAGTTAGCATCAATCTACAGCAAATAAAATTAATAAATGTTAATATACCCATTATCCTTATCCACGTTTAATTCCTTGGCTAGGATACGGCAACCAATACTCCCAGCGTTTTATCAAGCATATTTGTGAACTGCTGCGCTATGCTAACGTTTGGTTTGCAAAGGAGATCAATCATATGCCTAAAAACCAAGGGACATTTTTTCAATTTACCTGGTGTATTGTAGTCTGACGACTTCCCAAAGGTTCCCAGCCCTTAAAAAATGAATGGCATTTAATATAGGACAACATAAGAGGGTTAGGGCTAGACGTGACCTTATTCAAATGTCGTCACCATTACAGAGGCATTCCGAACATAATTATAATTAAATACCTTATGCCGTTCTTGCAAATCTGCGGATCAATCACTGATATTAACATGAATATTGCATTGCCCCCGAGGAAATGCCGACTACTCAAGGGTTTACGGATCACCAGGTTTCCATTAATGCCGTTGTGAGGTACTGCCATACATTGGTCGTGGGTAAATTTACGCAAATTACCTTTTTCACAGGGGAAGAGAAGGGAGGCTGACTTCCAGAGTTAGCCTGGAATCTGACTCTCTTGCTTCCTTTGCAGTAACTTGCTCATCCAAGGAGGTGTAGTGGTTAGAGCGTCAGAGTAGGGTCTGGGAGGCCCAGGTATGAATCCCTTCTCTGCCAGAGAAACTCACTTGGTGACTTTGCGCCAGTCTCTCTTTCCCTTGGCCCACCCTACTTCACAGGGTTACAGTGAGGATAAAATGAAAGAGGGGGAGAGACAAAACTGTAAGCCACTTTGGGTTCCCAGAGGTGAGAAAAGTGGTGTATAAATACCCAAACAAATAAACAAATATCCCAATGACTGGTGTGTTGTCCTTGGGCTGGCTAAATCCATGTCCTCCTCCTATACAGGTAATGGAGCACAGTTCACTTTTCTCAGTGACAAAGTCGACGGGTGTAAGTTTAGCTGTGGTCGCCTGGATCTGAGCCAAACGGACCCAGACCAGTGCCCAGAAAGCAGGGGTCATTTGGCTCCATTTGGCCTAGCAGTCACAGGCCCTCCAAGAACTTTCACAATAAATTAAAGGAACTGATTCCCTACCACCCCACCCTCCGCCATGCATATCACCCACTCTCTCATTAAAGGAATTGCACAACACTTGGAATTGTGTCACAGAAGGAGCCAAGTTACAGGATTCTTTTGCACATGATGCCTTGAACCAGGGGTCCCCAACCTTTTTGAACATGTAGAATTTTGACACAGCATCATGGGCGCAGCCACAAAATAACTGCCACAAAATGGCTGCTGCAGGAGGTAGAGCCTAGGGCTGCCATTCCCCCGCCCAGGGCGGGGGATCCCCTGCTCTCACCCTTCCCTCCCCCATGCCCACTTACTTGGCTGGTGGGGGCCGCACTCCCCAGAGCACCCCCCAGTGGCGTGCCCCTGGGCAGCATGGTGCGCTCCCACAGCAGCCCAAATCATGCTCCGCAGCTCCCCACAATGGCCCCGTTTCGGACTGAATTGTGCCACTTGGGGAGCGCAGGGGAGCTCCCTTTGCCCTGCATGGCCACTTTTGACCCAAGTGATGATGTCACTTCACAGAAGTGACGTCATCACACAAGCTGGGAATGTGTGCGCACTGCACGAGCAAAAAGAAAAAGACCCAGGACAAGGCAAGGTAAGTACCCGCCTCCCAATCTCCTCCCAGGGGAGTCAAGGGACCTGACAACCCTAGTAGAGCCTGTGCTGTGGGGACAGTGGCCGCTGAAACAACGTTTTTAAAAATCTGCACAGCCAATAAAACCTCTGATGGCCAATCAGAAACCTTGCTGGGCAAAAGCCCCATCTGCCCTGCCCAGTTTCTAAAAACACTTGTATAGTACCAGTAAATACGTTGAGGGCACTATGACACTCATGGGCACCACGTTGGGGACCCCTGCCTTGTAGGCTAGTCCGCCCATCCACATGCATCCTTTTTTGGCTACAAAATCAAAAGATGCCTTGACCGGATAGGACAATACAGCTCGAACTTTCAGCCTCGGTCAGGGTTGCCAACCCCAACTTAAGAAATTCCCAGAGATCTGGAGATGGAACCTGGGAAAGGCAGAGTTTGGGAATGAGCTCAGCAGAGATATGATGCCATAAAGTCCAACTTCCAAAACTGTCACTTCATCTAGGGGAGCTGATGTCTTTTTAGTATGGAGATCAGTTGTAATTATGTGAGAACTGCAGGCCCCACTGGGAGGCTGGTGATCTTAGCATGGGTTCCAGCCAACTCACTTCACCAGGTAGAGAGATACCAGGTCCCCTTACCCTCCCAGCAGGAACGGCGGGCTGACACTTCTTCTTACACACACATGTGCAAAGTGTAGGCATGCTCCCAGCACGGTATGATAATGTCACTTCCTTAAGTGTCATCATTGTGCCCAGCAGCGGGCATGTTCCTGTCCTTCACAGAGGCCAGTTTCTAAGGACAGGAGCATGCCCACTGCTGGGCGTGATGATGATGATATCACTTAAGGAAGTGACATTGTCGCACCCAGCAGTAGCACGCTCGCTAGGGTTGCCAGGTCCCTCAACCCCCTGTGCTGAAGGTTGGAGGCCCGGCACCTACCTTTGCTGTTCCTCTTGTGTGCGTGCTCCCGGCCTGCACAATGACATCACTTCTGGAAACTGACATCATCGTGCAGGCCACATGCTGCCTGGGGAGCACTCCTGTGTTCCACAGGGGGGCTGAATCAGGCCATTGCAGAACACGGGAACGCTGCTGCACTCTGCAGAGGCCTGATTCAGGCCAAATCGGGCTGGATTCGGACCAAATAGGGCTCGAATCAGGCCAAATCGGGCTGCTGTGGAGCGCAGGAGATTGTGGGTTCTATAGTCATTGCTGATGTTTCAGCCCTGGTAAGGGCCTTTAGAATCATAGGGCAGGAAGGTACCCCCAGGGTCATCTAGTCCAACCCCCAGCACAATGCAGGAAAATCACAACTACCTCCCCTCCCCCCTTAGGGTTGCCATCCCCCACTCCCACCCTCCACCCCCATCCCTGTTTACCTGGTTGGAGGAGGAGGCACGGGCCTCCTGGGAGCAAGCTCCAGGGCGGTGTGGCACACTCCTGGGCGGCGTGGCACACTCCTGCAGGCCCGATCCAGGCCTGAATCAGCCCAGATCGGGCCCAGATCAGCCCAGATCAGGCTGCTACAGAGGGTGGGAGCACTCCTGTGCTCAGCAGTGGCCCAATAATCGGCCCAGATCAGGCCCGAATTGACCTTCTGCGGAGTGCAGGAGCACTTCTGGGCTCTGCAGCAGCCTATTCCCAGCCAATTCAGGCCTGATCTGGAGGGCAGGAGTGCACCCATGCGCAGCAGCCCAATTTGGGATAAACTGGCCCAAATCCAGCCTGATTCGGGCCCAATTCAGCCCGATTCAGGCCCGAATCAGGCTTCCACAGAGAACAGGAGTGCTCCTGGGGGCACCCGCAGCCTGTGCGATGACCTCAGCTCCCAGAACCTAGCATGGACAGGGATCCTCGCAGGTAGATGCTGCCCCCCCCTCGCTGGGAGCAAAGAGGGACCTGGCAACCCTACCCCCGCCCCCCCACACACACAACCAGTGATCCTTGTTCCATGCCCATTAGTAGCCTTTACTGTACTAATATCAATCACTGGGCCAGAGTCAAACAGATTTTTTACCTGCTGTCCAAAATGCTGAACACGATCTTATTGCCCAGAATCATTTCTCTGGAGGCCCCAGATTCTGCCTAAGCATTGCAACAGAAAAGTGTATGCCTCCTGTCTCATCATAGAGAAGTTGCCAGAACTGAAAACAGTTTTTTATTTTATTTTTTAAATGGGCTCACAATGATTCCTGAAAGTAGTACGGGCTTCTGCTTAAGTCTTGTTTACAGGGTCAGGGATATGGTTGTATATTCCCAGTGCCTTGTCTCCCATGCAGTGTAACATTACAGCAGTTTTATAGCCCTCCAATTCATCTTCCCCTTTTGTAGCTGCTAGCTACAGTCTTAATTTCTGTTCCCATTTTCTCCACTTTTCTCCTAACTTCCCAATGAAGCTTAATTCAAAAGGGGTTTAAACTGTCCTTTCTATTTTAACGCAGGATTCTAAACCTGGCAGCCCTTCTGCAAACTGCCTCTTCTGATGACATGTGGTGTCCTCTGAGGTGTGATGAATACGAGTAAGCTAACTTATCAGATCCCCTGCCCCCAGGCTATGTCCCCTGCCGCCACTCAGCTAGCTGATGGGGGAAGACTTGGGGGGGATCTACTGGTTGCTGGCAATGCAACATCACTTCCTGTAGGCCTGGAAGTGACATCATAGCATGGTGAAGCCATGTTATGTGGGCAAAAGCCATAGATGTTTTTGCTCAAATACCAGAGCAGTTCTGGTGTGGCGGTGACATGAGGACATCATTACTGGAAGTAAGTCTCCCCCGTCACCTGCCATCTCCACCTGCTGCCTACTGGTGACTAAGGGTGATCTTGCACTTGCAATACCCTAAAAAGAACAAGATTTGAATCCAGTAGCACCTAAAAGTCCAACAAAATTTTCAGGGTATAAGCTTTCCAAAGTCAAAGCTGCCTTCATCAGATACCACCATAAGAGGTTCTCATATTTGATGAGGGCTTCAACTTTTCACATAATTACCCAAGTTTACCTCAGAAAGAGATTCGGACTGTTTGTCATTTTGACTTCATCTAAAGTGTTTGATCCTGCAGTATATTAAGGAGACACAAGAAGTGTGTTGTGTTTGTTTGTTTTGTTTTTTATGGAACATTTCTTTTAAAGAAAGAAGCCATCATATATTACCTTCAGCTGTGTTTTGCTTTCCACAAAAATTAAAAGAGAAGGCCAATATTTGCAAAATGACATCTTTTAACATCCCTCCAAATACCAAACGCATTTCATGTAAATTATGAAAACATGGTTTCCTTTGTTGTTCTAAAGTAACTATTTCCTTTGAACTGCATGAAATGCCTGTTTGGCGGCGGTACTGCGGCTTATAAATTAGCAGCTCTCCTAAGCTTCCTCTTTTTTTTCATGCAATTATTTCTCCATCAGCTTGAGGCTACTTCTGGAAAGCAAAGGGGGAACAAAATTAAAATAAACTGTGAACTCACTGAACTGAAACTTGCGGGATGAGATTAATAGTAAACAATGGTAGGTCATGTATCCTTGCCATTAAAAATAGTTTCTTGCGACAGAAGGAGCACCAGTTTAACCCTAGATCTCCTTGTTTGTGCTCAAATGAAAGAAATCAAGATGGAGTTCTTAATTAATGTCCCATGTTATATGCCTGATCTCGACCCACAAAACCGATTGCTAAGAAATATCCTCTCTTTTCTTCTGAGATAACAGTGGCAAACTTGATTGCAGCAACATAAATGCAAAGCAGTTATATAATGCCAATGGCCTACTGTATTGAATGGGCCTTACTCCCAGGAAAGGGAGCTGGTGCCACACATGGAACTAAGGCAAGGAGCTGATCTCCTGACAGTTGATGGCTCACTTCTTGAGTTGCAAACCACCAGATGAGGCCTAGAGATCTCCCAGAATTGCAGCTGATCTCCAGACTCCAGGGATCAGTTCCCCTGTTGAAAATGGCTGCTCCGGAAAGTGGACTGAATATCCCTTGTTAAATCTATTCTTCCCCGTCTCCAACTTCAAATCCCCAGGGATTTTGCAAGTGGAGTTGGCAACCCTACTCAAATCTTCTCTCCTGCACAAATTCTCTGAACAAGCTATTCTCTCTGAGTACCCCATCTGCCATATCCATACATATATGTGTGCCACCAAGTCACAGTCAACTCATGGCAACCCCATCGTGGGCTTTTCAAGACAAGTGAGGAGGAGCAGAGGGTTTTTGCTGCCATTGCTGTCCTCTGCAGAGCAACTCCAATATTCCTTGGCAGTCTCCGGTCCAAGTACTAACTGGAGCCGACCGTGGCCATTTCCACACGTCCTTTTAGGGACCGCCCGCTCACGGAATGCTGGTGACTTTCCCCTAGGATTCTAGATGTCTCCATTTGCAAAATGGTTGCAGGCTGCTTGGCTTCCGTTTTTTCACCTCCTTTTCTGGGACCGCACTTTCTCTGGTCTTATCTTTTGCCACAGGCTGACGGAGCGCTTTTTCTGTGTTCTTGGACGTGTGAGTGGTTAAAGTGCTCTGAGGAGTCGTCTGATGCAGAGCAAAAAAAAAAAAAAACATTTGAAAGGGAGGTAGGCGACAATGATGAAAGTACCCGATCCCCCCTCCCAAACTGATTTTTCTAAGAACTATGGAGGCTGTCCTGGGACCTCAAAGAGCAAGGTAATCGCTTTTGGGGAGCGTGTGTGGAGGCTGTTTTCAGAGTGACTCAGCAAAACACACACAAAAAGTGGGTAAAGGGTGAGAACAACCAGTTGTGTGGAAACAGCCCTTGCTTAGCTTCCAAGATACTGCCTTCCCATTATTTGCCATTACGGAAAGATAATATTAACGTACCATAGAGAGCTGTTGGAAGGATTATCATGATATTGTATGTGAAAAAAATTGAATGCTGCAAGCATTATACAAATTCTATGTATTTTTATTCTAGCACTTCAGTCTTACAATTGGATCCCAGGATTCCTTTCCACCAGGTTTTCCCCTACACAGATAAATATTTCCTTCAACGCAGACTTTTCTTCACCAGCAAAAGTTATTCTCCATTGAAGGAAGTCTTTCTCTGTGGAATTAAAACATACCAGAATAGGGTCATAGGTAGAGATGGGCACAAACAGAAAAAAAAATGAACATGATGTTCGTTGTTTCTTGCCATCCATGAACAGGGACTCACGAACCACGAACATGGCTCTTTTCACAAACATGTTCATGGTTGGCTGTTCATGGGGGCCAGCAGGCTCTCCTCCAGCCATCATCCAAGTCAAGATCCCTACTGCACCAATCCCAGAAACCTCACCTGAGCAGGCACCAGGAAAGGTACCAATAATAAATAATAGCTTGGCCCAGAGCCTGGCAGCAGCCCTGGAACTTGAAGGGGTGGATCACTATCCCACCACACACAAAGAACTCAAGCTCCAATGCACTCTATCAAAATGCCAACAGCAACTCTCTCATTCTCCACTGTCTGCAAACTAAGCCAGAGCTGGGAGCCCCCCTCCCCTCTGGTCTTTGCTCCCTTGTAACAAATTTGGAGCTCCACATTTGCAAGGAACATCTGCCTATCAAGCTAAATTGGGCTTAGATTGGGGTTTCCAGGGCAACAGCAGGAGTTCAGACAGAGTTCAGACAATCCCTGCCTAAGTTGCCAAGGGAATTGATTGCAGGTGCCAGGCTGTCTGGCTTGATGAACAGCAACGAATGAGGCTTGCAACGACCACCTGTTTGTTTATAATGGGGCCTCGCGAACAGCAGATTGGGCTGTTCGTGGCTTTTTTTTGTTCGTATTGCTGTTCGTGCCCATCTCTAGTCATAAGATCCGAATCAGTGGAAAGCAGTTAGAGGGTTCCAACCCCTAATTCCTAAAAACAAGTGATGTCCAAGGTGGTCGCAGTTTGGTCCTTCTGGATTCCACAGTTGTGAATATTGAGTGAAGTGCCCTTTGCAGATGCTCTTTCTTAAACATTACTTGAGATTTTCCAGAGCTAAGTTACGATTTCCAACCATCCATCCTAGAAAAGTACTCTGAAATACAGAAATTTACCACGTCAACCATTTACCACCAAATAACTGCTGGTGCTCCAAGGGGCTGTGGCTCGGTAAATAAGAAAATAAGTTGCAACTAGTTTGTGCTTAAACCATCTCTTTCACCAGAAAACATGCACGTATCCCCCTGGTCAGTAAATGCATCATGAGGCAAACCCTCAGCAATGAAGCTAACTTACTCTTGATCTGGAAGTTACCTTTTTGTCATTCAGTGTTATCGGCTTGTAAGGAAACGACCTGATAATTTCAAATATAGAAATGCAGTACTGTGGCCACAACTGATGCAGTTCTTTCCATGTCTGAGCCTAGAGAAATTGTCCACCCACCCTAAACGGGGGCCTGCTTGCCTTCCTTGTAACCACTCAACTGTTCCTTCTTTCCACTTCCCAATAGAGCTCCTCCTGAAGCCAATCTCTGATTGGCTACGGCTCAATAACAAACAGGAAGGCAGGGAGATGGAGGGCACTGTTCATTTGACATCATTTTCAGAGAAAACCCATCATAGAATTTCTGGCAATTCTTAGAGCGACATGACATCACTTCCAGGTTTTCTCTGAAAGCAGGGCTTTTTTTCTAGGAAAAGAGGTGGTGGTACTCAGTGGGTTGCCAGCACAGGGGGCAACTCTTGGTGGGAGGTGGTGCCCCTGGTACCACATGTGCATGCACAAAGTGTGCGCACACTCCCAGGACCAATGATGTCACTTTGGATCAGCTGGAACAAGGGGGGAGTTTTTAAAAGTTTAAATCACCCTCGGCGAAAATGGTCACGTGGCTGGTGGCCCTGCCCCCTGATCTCCGGACAGAGGGGGGTTTAGATCGCCCTCCGTGCCGCTCCAGCAGTACGGAGGGCAATCTAACCTCCCCTCTGTCCGGAGATCAGGGGGCCACCAACCATGTGACCATTTTCAAGAGGTTCCGGAACTCTGTTCCCCCACGTTCCAGCTGCAAAAAAGCCCTGCCTGAAAGTAACATTACACCATCATTCCAACAGTGCTTTTTACGTTCATTTTTATTCCTGCAGGATGATAGAGCAGCAGCAGGAAGCCGGGCTTGCCAGCTGGAGATGCAACCTGGTCACCCTAGCTGCTGCAAGGAAACAAGTTGCTGGAATAGATGCATCTTTAGCCTAGGGCTTTGGAATTGAGGTTGCAAGCTTATGTTAAAGCACATTTCATTCTAAGACTGTACTGAATGGGGAATATTTGAATATCTGCTCTTTGCAGTCTCCAACTGCTATTTCACTATCTAGAACTGAAGTCAATTTGACGTTGGATCGGTAGACCTTATTTCAACAGTCAGAACTTGCTTCTTTCCAAAGTAAATCTGGGGAGGGGGGGCCATGAGAGCGAAGGCTGTGATGGTATCTCTGCCGTGTCGGCATGAACCAAAAACTTGGCAGAACAATGTGGAATTGTTTTAATCCTCAGCATGACACTGAAGTCTGAAGCAAAGAGAAGTATGTAAACATTCTGTTTTCTGCAAGAAATATCCGAGACATAAAGCACATTCCCAGAGATGGAATGCCTCCTCTGGTTCTCTATGGCAGTTTTTTGGAGGGGGTGGGGGGTTGAAGTTCCACAGATCTGCAACCTAAGCTAGCCACAATTTGTGCTTTTGAACATACCTGACTTGAATAATAATGTTACTTTATACGATGTGCAGAATATTCCATTTTTCTCAGTAGCCCAAACAACTAGCCTGTAAAGTAGGGCCACTTTTTTTATTTCCCCTATTTCAGACTGCTGAGGGAGCGTTGCTTGCCCCGATGCACATAAAAAACACAGAGCAGCTGTCACTGTGACCTTTTAAGTCCTTTCTTGCAATGTCCAATACAAACCATGAAAAAAATGGCATCAAGTACCCAGATGGCAAGGCGCAGCACCTGCACTCTAGTTGCTCAGGTTTTGCATAGTGTATTGTACATAACTGTAGCCTAGTGGTTAAGTGCTAGTTCGACTCCCGCTGCTGTGATCAGCTCAGCTGGCAGCCTTAGGTAAGCCACTCCTCTCAGCCCCAGCTCCCCAGCTGTATTGCGGTGATAATAATAACATTGACTTTGTTCGCTCTGAGTGGGGCACTACTCTGTCTAGATGAGCAGCGTATAAGCACAGTTATCGTCATGGGTCATTTTGTAGAAAAAGAGCTGGAG
Organism: Eublepharis macularius; assembly: GCF_028583425.1. Lineage (NCBI taxonomy): Eukaryota > Metazoa > Chordata > Lepidosauria > Squamata > Eublepharidae > Eublepharis > Eublepharis macularius. The sequence continues at coordinate 22,898,252 of NC_072801.1, forward strand.
GAACTCATTAGCATAACGCATTAGCATATGCCGCACCCCTTGCCATCACCGGAAGTGTGTCCTTAGCATAACTGATTTGCATGTGCCACACCCCCTGACATCACCTATCCTGACTGTTTTGGATCCAATCCTGGACATTCAGGGCTGAAATTGGGCCCAAAATGGGGAAAGGGGGCTGAAAATGGCCGAAAAGGGGCCCCAAATGGTCAGGATTGGGCTGCTGCTGAGTGAGAGAGTGATCCACCACCCATCAGAGGCCCGATCCGGGCCATTTTGGCCCCAATCCAGGCTGAAACGGGCCCAAATGGCCAAGAGTCAGGTGGGCGGGGCCACCTGACATGTGACCTCTTTGGGGAACTGCTGGAACTGTGTTCCTGCGCGTTCCCCCTCGAAATGAGCCCTGGTTATCATTATTATACCTTGCCAAGCAACTCTGGTTTTTCAATGAGATCTGTTTTGCATAACCCTCCGGTTATGCAAAACTTCTTTTCATTAGGAGCAGGGCTGTCATGCAAAGCTCTGGGTCTACTCAGACTTTCCCCTTTGGTAAGGGAACTCTATCAACAATATTGTTTAGGGAACGTGAGTGGAGACAGAAAGAATGGATGAGAACGAAAATGGAATTTGGAAGCCAGGATCGCATCGGAGGTGAAGATGAACTGCCTGGAAATAGCATGCCCCATTCAAGGGGAATGAGCTTCGTCTTTGCTTACAGTCCTAAGCATGCTTACTTGCAAGTTAATTACCATAAGAGAAATAAAACCTAGGTATGTGCCATCGAGGCCGTTTCCACACTACTCATCTTCATCCGGAACGCTGCAGAACGTTGCGAAAAAAATGCGAAAGATAGTGTCTTCTTGCACGAGTTTTGCACAACATCACACAAAACTCGTGCAAGAAGACACTACCTTCCAGGGGTTTTTTTTGCAACGTTCCACAGCGTTCCGGATGAAGGTGAGTAGTATGGAAACGGCCCCAGTCGCAACCAACTTACAGCAACCCCAGCGACGGGCTTCAAGGCAAGTGAGAAACAGAGGTGGTTTGCCCTTGCCTTCCTCCGCAAAGTCTTCCTTGATGGTCTCCTATCGAAGCACTGACCCTGCTGAGCTTACAAAATCTGATGAAATCGGGCTATATCATACCGTTACAAAACCCAAATAAAACCTACCCCTGAGTAAAACAAAGTCTAAGATAGGATAGGGAGTTAATTTTCCCTCCCTGCAAAAAAACCCTTCAGGATATCACTTTGCTCAGATGAGCTATGCATTTGCATTCAGAAAGAGTATTCCTGTATGTGCATGCTTTGCTAAGTCTCCGGAGAAAGTCCCCAGGATCTCTGTGGTATTTGTCCTGTATAATGGCGCAGTTTATTTGTATAAATATGAGCATCCATCAATGGTGTAAAACAGACTTTTCATTAGCTTCTTTTGCCAGGGTTGAGGGTGGGCGGGGGGAGAGAAGCTATTAATTTGCTGGCTCCTTCCAATGAACTCCAGGGTTGCTGCAATACCCGGAACTGATGAATACAAAATAAATGTGAGACTGTATTAGATGTAAAGGTTAATCCATAAATCAAAGGGAAATGTCAGTTGCCTTTTAACGTTGATTGAGATGTAATTTGGTGTCGGTTGTGCTGTGTTTGTTATAGAAATTCGCAAATCCTCTCCTGTTAGGTGCTGGACTCTGGGTAACCTGAAACAAATTAAGTCATTTGTTTTGTTTATATAAGCATGTCCAGATCGATCATTGGGCTTTGCCGTCTAGTGCCCGCTTCAAGAGAAATGAACATTTTCAGCAGCCCCTCCTGCCCCAAAGAAACCACCATTATAGGCAGTGATGCATTTTCTTTGCATTCATTTGCTTGGCATAGCATTTTTTAAAAATGTATATGTAGACTCATTGGAGACTAGAGGCATGACAGACAGACAGACAGACAGACAGACAGACAGACAGACAGACAGACAGACAGACAGACAGACAGACAGATAGATAGATAGATAGATAGATAGATAGATAGATAGATAGATAGATAGATAGATAGATAGATAGATAGATAGGGTACGGGTACGGGTACGGGTACGGGTACGGGTACGGGTACGGGTACGGGTACGGGTACAGATATCTATTATTTACTTCATTTACACCCCACCTTTCTCAACAATGGGGATACAAAGCAGCTTACATTGTTCTCCTTTCCTCCTTTTAATCCTTACAACATTCCTGTGAGGTAGGTTAGGATGAGAGTGTGAGACTGGCCCAAGGTCATCCAGAACACTTCCATGGAAGAGTGGAGATTTGAACCTGTATCTCCCAGATCCTAGTCTGACACTGTAACCACTACAATACAGTTTCAGATCAAGCAGGGTGTGTGAAGGGGGGACTCTATTGTACTTGAGAATAGCACCACCACTATGGGTAGCACTCACATGGGGTCTCAGCCCTGTTCATACAAAGATTTATGAGTGCATCTGGGCTCCTCCAAGTAGACCAAAGTCCCGAGGTCTGGTTTTGGGATCTTTTAATGTGGTTTTAGTATATTATACTAGTGCAGTTTCAATGCACTTTATTGTTTTGAAGTTTTTAACTCTCAAATTATCTACAGTGTATTTCTATTTTATATTATTGTTGTTACCTGCTTTGGGTCATCAGCTTGTTTAGAAGAAAGGCAGACATATAAATATCCAATAGGGCCATTTAAAACCTTTAAAGGGGAAAACAATTAAGTGAATGAAAAGGAAAAGAGAGAGGGGTTGATTCCGCACACATTGGATAATGCACTTTCAATGCACTTTAGCAATCGTTTTGAAGTGGATTTTTTGTTTCACATACAAAAAAATCAGTTCCAAATGATCTCTAAAGAGGATTGGAAGTGCATTATCCAATGGACAACAAGGGACAACTTTTTTGGTGCCACTAGATTTATTCATTATATTCATTTCCAGTTCCTCCCTCAAGAGTTTAAATGGGAATTATCTCATTTACAGCCTCAAGAATTGGTGTGGTATACTAGATAAGAGTGATGAACTACAAATGGGGAGATCTAGATTCAAATCACCAGGGTTGCTACCTTCCAGGTGGTGGCTGGAAATCTCCTGGAGCTGCAACTGATCTCCAGCCCATGGAGAGCAGTTCCCCTAGAGAAAATGGCCACTTTGGAAAGTGGAGTCTATGGCATTAGACCCCTTCCCCTCCACAAACTGTCCCCTCCCCAGTGCCAATCCTCAAATCTCCAGGAATTCCCCAACCCAGAGTTGGCAACTCTAACACTCCACCATGAAACTTACTGGTTGACCTTGAGCTACTCTCCCTCTCAGTCTAACCTACTTTAGAGGACTGTTTTGAGGATAAAATTGAAGGAACTACCATTGTACATGGGATCGCATAACAGGCTTTTTATTTCCAATGTCTGATCAATGGGGAGAAATTTGAACAGGAGAATTTGGGGTGCTTTGTGGCCGCTAAAGGAGGGGCGTTGTTCTGTGTACAGAGGCGCATTGCAATCCCTTTGAGGGGTCCCTGTCAATAGTAGTTGGAGGCCAGACACTTCAGAAAGAAGGGATTGATTTGCTCTGAAGGATGGCAGCTATATCTGATTCACCTATTTTTTAGTATTATCCTGGTCATGTAGAGGTGGAATCGTATGTTATGCCTTTGTGGAGACGGTGGGCAATCTTGCACTTAGCAGTGGCTCCACACAGTGGCTGCTTTAAGTTGCTGTTGATTGGCCAATCCATTGGACATTTCTGCAACTGAGTGAGGCATGAGGTTAGCAGCTCTCACGTGTTGCTTGAGGGCATTTAGCTTGGGCCACAGAGCAGTGTTTCTAGTAGCCTCATTGACAGAAGACCTCTGGCCTGTCAATTCCAGCTAGGCAAAGAGTGTCACTCTTACTCAGTTGCAATGTCTGCCCTCTGCAGCAAGGGGGCAATAAAAGGCAATATTATTTTCCTCAGTGAATAGGCTGTTCAACAGCCTGCCCAATTTCTTTTCTCTTTCATAACATTAAAACTCAGCAGTAGATCAAAAAGGAAGTACGTTTCCCTCGCTTGAATGAATAATTACATAATTCACAACCATATGATATAAACGTACCTCAGGTGACTTTTACACAAAAAGATTAGACAAATTCAAAGAAGGCAAGCATATTCACAGCAAAGCATCACAGTTTCGTGTTCAGAGGCATTATCCCTAATTACCAGACCTAATTCAAGGCCTTTTAGTAGGCAGAGCAACTGTGTTGAAAGAATACTGCCTGGCAACATTGCCCCTGCTGGTTTATTCTTACCCCAGATTACCCCTATCAAATGTAAGGCACTAGAAAGTCTGCTGGGGACCACAAACATACACAATGTCCCCAGCAGGGATATAGGGTTGCCAGGCAACCCACAACTTCCACCACAGTGACACACCACTCTAGGATTTAGCTGAAACTATGGTACAACCATAGAGTTTCTGCTGAATCCTAGAGCTGACATGATATTGCATCCAGGTTCATTGCAGAAATGATGTCATCTCCCAACCCCCAGTCTCTGCCCCACAACACTTTCTGCTACTGAACATGTAGCTCTTTAGGAGAGGCGCATGAATCCATACCTATTGATTTGACTGCCACCAGTGAGTGAGAGCTTTGGCATTCAGGGCAAGGTGTAATAGCAGAATGTATGAATCAACACAAAGAGATACTAGGAACACACACACCTTTTGGGTTCCATTTTAACCTGGAAAATCCATCTATCTTTGCCCTAGTCTGCCTGTTGGGCACAACCATTCCAGAAGCCAAAAAAAAGGCAGTACAATATGGTAGGTGATTGGTGGTACATGCTGTAATCCAGGTACAGTGAGGGCAGTCTTATGCTTTATTGATGTTACGTCTACAGGATGATCTGAGTGTGTTCCCAAAGTAGGACTGCCAGGTCCCTATACCCTCCCAGAGCAAGGGGCGACCTGGCACTTACTGGGAGTTTTCTTCCTGCACATGGGCAAAGGGTGCATATGCTCCTGGCACTGACAGACTGACACCCCTTCCTGATGCTCCTGTAAAGCATGGGAGCATGCCCGCTGCCGATGCAATAACATTGCTTCAGGACATCGTCACGCTTGCTGGGAGCATACTGGCTGTGCACTTACCTGGGAAGTTTCTTGCCTCCATGGCCCATTCCCCCTGCCCGAGTGGGAGATCTCCCGACCCCACAAAGGGGATCGGATCTCTATCCCTGAGTTCAACCTGATGCATTAGGAACCGTCCTTTCTTCCATTTCTTTTAAATCCCAACTCTTTTGAGAGCGCTGCTCATGCTCAAGTAGCTCCACCTTTCAGCCCCCTCAGCTCGTCCCTCCCGCCACTTTCCATTATCAATTCAGCTGCGCACTTCCATAACTCAGCTTAACTCAGCCATATGTATGATCACTATGAGATGTAGTGTATTGAGGAGTACATCTCAGTAGTGTAGAAGGAAGGGAGAAATGCACAGCAAAACCTCTGGAAATCAACATGTTATTGTTCTGGAATTAATTTTAGACATTCTCCATTTATTCCTTGGCCATGCAAGGAACTTGGGCCTTCAGGATGACATCATACCAGGTCCTAGACTAGGGTTGCCAAGTCCCTACCCTCCTGGTGTGTGGGGGGGGGGGCTGCCCCTTACCTTGTTCCTTCTGTGTGTTTCTTTGTTTTCATGCACACGCAAAAGTGATGTCATCATGCTGGGAAATCATCACGCTGGCCACGGGCATGCTCCAACTCTTTGTTCAGAGCTAATTATGGCCCATTTGGGGCCAAAACTGCCCCAGTGAAGTGCGGCTGGCATGATGATGTCACTTCAGGAAGTGACATCATTACGCTCCGCCAGGAGAGTGCCTAGTGTACACTTTCCCGGATTGTCTACTGGTGGTGGGCGATTTCCGGGGGACTTGCCACCTCCCGGCGGGCTATGGGGCAAACCCGTGGGAGATTGCCCTCCACTGGAAGGCAACTGGGAGCCTATCCTAGACTCAGACAGAATCCAGATTCAAGCTTCTTTGCTCTGGGCCTGATGTGATATGGGGTTTCCTCCTAATACCATGACTCATAAACGAAAAAACTCCTATTTTCTTTCTAAAAATAATACATAGATTAGCTTATGGTAGCGGTTGTGCAAACCAGGCCCGAACCTCTTAGATCTCCAGAACCCTGCAGGCCTGGTCTGAAAAGGAACCTCTATGTAGGGCCTTCCCTACATAGAGCAAAAATGAATGAATAAAGTCTGGAGGTTTGCAGAGGCATCTGTAATTAAAATAAATATTCTGAAATGGCGTGGTAAGCGAGGGGAAAGAGAGTCTTCTTGGAGTATCCGTGTGTATCTGCTGGCACAGTGACTGAGGGGGATTCCTCTACCACCAACCACCAACCACCAACCCACACATGCTGCCCGTAGCGGATCTCATTTCAGTAGGATTACCAACAGCTTGAGATGTTTACTAAGAGGCTGAGAACTTCCCCAGGAATGTGTATGGTTCTCCTTTCCTACAGAGAAGGATATAGACTGCCCCCCTACAAAAAAAAGAGGCAATTTCTTTGTGGAAATTTAATTCTCTCTCATCACTGTTAGGACAAATCTATCTTAACGGTTGTTGGGACCTGTAAGCCAAAATTAATGAATAGAACAATTTGTCTTCTTCGTCGTCCCCACCACACACACACACTCCTTAAATTCACCCAGAGAAATCTGACAGAAGCGAATGCTATCTGGCCTACGATTTTTTTAAAAATGCTGAAGATGGTTCGCTCTTCCCACAAGGTGGCAATAGAGTTACAGGTTTAGAAGAAAAGATTTTTCTGGAAAGAGGGAACTCTTCTGAGCAACTTCAATGACCGCCACCGATGACTCTGGTGAACTGTGGGACAGCCATGTTTACCCTGTTTGTAGAAACTGATAGGCACAGCTAGTTAGAAAAGGAGAGGGGGAAAAGCAACGAGCTTGTTATTGGGCTGGGGAACTAAACTGTTTGAATGAATGTAGTTGAGCCATCTAGAGGGAAGGTAGGAAAAGAGGGAGCCACTTTCTCCACAGATGTGTCATTCAAAGCTTCAGCTTTGTCTTGCTGGGTTATGGGGGAACCATGTTTTCTCCAGTCAGGAAGAAGGCTTCCCAATACAAGTGAAAGGAGGGCACGCTTCCTTGGGGGTCCCTCCACCTGCAGCAAATCTTTCCGGCCAAAGTTGTTGGTATCAATTGATAGAAACACAGTCCTCTAAGGCAGCAGGAAATTCACAAACCCACAGACCCATATTCAGCACCTGCGTGTGAGACCCAAGCTACAAGTGACGCCTGACACAGGTTGGGCACTTGTCGGCTTCCCTCAAGTGCTGATGGGAAATGTAGGCGTCCTGGTTTTACAGCTTGGCTCTCCATTACAGCTGCAAGACCGGATGCCTACATTTCCCATCAAGACTTGAGGGAAGCTGACACGTGTCCAACCTGTGTCAGGCGTCACTTGTAGCTTGGTTCTAACACACAGATGTTGCCCGACAACTTTTTTTTTATAGCGAGTCACAATTTTGTCACCGAGGGGTGAAGATGTGGGGCAGATGTGGGGTGAAGATGTGGGGCAGATGATGAAAACGACTGGAATAGTAACCTGCAGATGGATATGTCCAGAATCTTCCCCCACAAGTTGGAGTTTCAAATCATCCAGCAAAACTCATGGATTTGGAATTCGCCCTTGTTTCATTTTTCAAATGCTAATTTTTCCAGTGAATGCCACGCAGGAGCTCTTGGTTGGATCTTGCCATTCTTTCCATCTGCACTGCCAGAGGATGGAGTGATGGTCACAGGCACAGATTGGTGGAAGACAGGTCTATCTGTGGGGACTAGCCATGGGGACCAAGAGGAACCTCCACATTCAGAGGTAGTCAACCTCTGAATACTAGAGCCAGGAGGCAACTTCAGGAGAAGGCTTTGGCCTGTGCGTCGTGTTGGCCCTCCAGAATAACTGGTTGGCCACCATGTGAGACAAGATGCTGGACTAAATGGACAACAGGTTTGATTCAGCAGGGCTGGCAAGTATTCATTCAGTATTCTTATGTTCTTAAACATAGCTCAAGTGTTTACGATGGTATCCTAATAGTGCCCGCACCAGAACCCAGAACTCTCATAGGAACCTGCCTTATGCTGCCAAGCCATTCTTGGCTGATTTGTCCCAGCATTTCTACCCTGGCTGGCTTTCTGGGACTTCCAATGGGGTTTCCCCACCTCCTGAGTCTTGTCAACTTTAATCCTATTGCCAGTGTGGTATAGTGGTTAGAATTCTGGACTAGGATCTGGGAGACCCAGGTTCAAATCCCCACACTGCCATGGAAGCTTGCTGTGTCACTTCAGGCCAGCCACACATTCTTAGCCTAACCTACCTCACAGGGTTGTTGTGAGGATTAAATGGAGAATGATGGAAGCCCATTTGAGTTACCATTGAGAAGGAAGGTGGAGTATAAATGAAGCGTTTTTTTAAAAAAATAGCCATGGAGGCCAGGGTCTGAATTCAGGGTTCTTGGCTTGCCTCGCCTGCACACGCTGCCATGCTGCTGCACTCCCCTGCTCTTCCGTGCCAAGGGCTTTGGGGTAAAGAACAAAATGCACTGACAGAAGCTCTGCCTATTTCTGCCAGTCGCAATGCATCACATCCTCTCTGCTCGCCTGTGCAACAGGAGGCGAGATGAAGAATCACCCTCCAGGGGGTAACATTTTTGTAGTGATTTTCCTGAGTAATTAATATATACATCACTCTGAAAAGGAGACTGCAGAAGAGCAATTCTGTACTCCACCGGTGGAAACGGCAGCAATTAACTTGGATGAAAAACGAACATGCACAAGAAAACCTCAGAAAAGCAGCGCAGGAGGCGGGCGGTCCCGCTGCTATTTGCGGCTGCCCTTTGAATGGAGAAGGAGTGATGTGTGTTTGGTTATGGCTGGAGGTGGTGCCTGGTGGCTTGTGCCATTCCACAAGGCCGTCGCTGTCGCCTCTTTGAAGAGGAATTGTCACTATTCACTTGGAAAAGCTGCTTCGCACAAGCAGGCTGAAATGGGAGATGTTCGGGGATTTTGATACTTATATCCTATTTATTCCAGACCGCCTCCATTGGGCAGCCTCTTTACCATAGAGACAGGGGTAAATTCCTACAGCCTCACTAAGTGGTGGACGTTTTTTCTTCTGCTCCTCAATTCTTCAGGATAGGAAATTGCCATTGCGGGGCAAGTAATTTCATGTCCTGGGTGGGTGAATGGGAGGCCTGTGGACTGAATCACTTTAGATTGCAGGGGGGTGGGCTGTGTTATGTGTTGTCATGCACATAAGGGGGGAAATGCAAGGCTTTTATTGTGCATGTTGTACTTCTCATTTCAGTGTCATTTTTAGAGTTTATATCTGTTGTTTCAAAAGGCTGCAAGCCCACCCCACCTCAAGCCTACCAAAGAGGATTGTAAGAAGCTAACAGAGGACTTCCATTAATGCACAGCATTCTCTTCCATGAAATGAAAAATATTAGCTTTGGTGGGCTCTGTGCCAGATATTTAAATTGCCATGAACAAAACTCTGAGCTCATTGGGAAAAGCTGATGAATTCTACAAACGTTCATCCATTTGGTCTGGGGGGGGGGGACAGAAAAGAAATACCATAACCTGGGAAGTGTTCCTGCTTGCCAACATCTAACAACAACAATAATAAATTTAAAAAATATGATGAACATACGGCTAATTACCATAATAATAATAACATTCAATTTATATACCGCCCTTCAGGACAACTTAACACCCACTCAGAGCGGTTTACAAAGTATGTTACTGTTATCCCCACAACAATCGCCCTGTGAGGTGGGTGGGGCTGAGAGAGCTCTGGAAAATCTGTGACTGACCCAAGGTCACCCAGCTGGCTTCAAGCGGAGGAGTGGGGAATCAAACCCAGTTTTCCAGATTAGAGTAGGGTTGCCAGCTCCAAGTTGGGAAATTCCTGGAGATCTGGGGAGTGAAATCTGGAGAAACCTGGAGAAAGTGAGGTTTGGGGAGGGAAAGGACCTTGGCATGGCATAATTCCATAGAGTCCACACACACCCCAAAGTAGCCTCTGTGGCCTGGAGACCAGTTGTAATTCCAGGAGATCTCCAGCCACAACCTGGAGGCTGGCAACCCTATATTAGAGTCCCATTGCTTTTAACCACTACACCAAACTGGCCATGTGGGAAGAATATCCCTCCAGGCTTCGTAAAGAAGTGACACTGATAATTTTGGATCCAGAGGAGTTAGCCGTGTTAGTCTGCAGTAGCAAAAATAGAAAAGAGTCCAGAAGCACCTTTAAGACTAACCAACTTTACTGTAGCGTAAGCTTTCAAGAATCATAGTTCTCTTTGTCAGATAATTTTGGGTCTTTCTTCTTGTAGCAATTTTCATTGCCTGAACTGTTTATGGGTCTCTGGACATCCCAAGAGAGACTTTTTCACTATAACTTGGTTCTGCATTGGATGAACTATCAGTGAGAGGAGAAGATGGCTCCACCTCCAGGCTGGAGTCACTTCTGGTCTGACGGTTGCTTGAGGGAGCAGAGACATGGTGTCCCCTGCCTGTCTGGTTCCTCCCAGCTTCTCACAAGTTTATGCATTATCACACCACACTGATCAGTTTCTTATCCTATGTGTAAGACTGAATCAATATTTTATGTCTAAAGGCCATGGATGGTCCTCCACCAATACAGAGCAAAAGTCTACAAGAGGGGGCCACCAAAGCTAAAGTTCAGGTTTCTGCAAACCTGGAATGGCTCCAGATCTGCCAAAAATATTTTTTTTAAAAATTAAAATTAAAGGTCATGGTGCATTTTTAAGGAAAGAGTAAACTGAAAGACTTTTCCAAAGCCTGTTTATGTGGTAGCTAGATGCACCAAGTTAACTTTTTTTAAAAAGCATACCAAAACAACACACTCCTTTCAATCAGAGTTTAGTATTAACATGCCAGATGGTCCAGGCAGCCATGTGCCCCTTAACAAAACAGTACGTTTTTCTGTCTTCAGAGCTCAACTCCCAAACAGTTTCTTAATGTGCTTTGATCCAGATCTTTTCTTGACAAGAAACATCTCCAGAGCCTCGTGTCTTGCAGCAAGTGAATCAGTGGATCAGGGTTAGTTGGAAGGAAAATTGCCTAATGTTGGCGGGGGCGGGGGGATAGCAAAACTTGATCAGCTGTGTGTGCAATTTTGGGGGGTAAGCAGACTTTCAGATGAGGTTCGCCGCTTGAGAAAGGCTTTGATTATACAGGAATTGCTGTGATCTCGCTATGCTCAACCTGATGGTTTAAAACAGACGGGCAGTCAGCAGCTTAAAAACAACATCTAGCCCAAGAAGTAGTGGTATCTGCTCCTCTGACCACCCTACTTTTCTCCTGCAGTGCAGGAGACCGTGGTTTGACAAGACAATGAGCAAAGCCTTCAAGACCAGTTAGTGAGGAGAAGCAGATGGAAATTCTGACACGTCCTTGGTTGCTGGAGTGAACCAAGGCAAAGCCATATTAATCTCTGAGGCACAACTGTGGGAATGTAGCTCAGTGGCTGAACTTCTGTTTTGCATGCAGAAGGTCCAGCAGTTGCAGTAAGAAAATGGATTGGATGGTAGGCAGTGTGAAGGACCTGTAGCCAAGACCGTGGAGAGTTAATACAGACAAGACTGACCTTGGTAGGCTAATCACATGGCTGAGTAGAAAGCAGCTAGGAAGAGGGTGTGGCTCCATGGTAGAGCATCTGTTTTGCATGTAGAAGGTCCAGGATTCAGTCCTCAGCAGTTAGAACATGGATCAGGGAATAGGTATAAAAAGTAGTTAATGTGAAGGACTTCTACCTGAGATTCCGGAGAGCTGCACCCAGTCAGCAAAGACTGATCTTGATAGACTCAGGAGAAGGCACCTTCACGTGTGTTCAACTGAGACTCTCCACCCACAAGGCTCACCCCTGGATGTCTTTTCTGAAGACGGAAATAGCCAGGGAGCTCCTACAGTCAGGGGCATAAAGAAGTTTGGCCTCAGTGGAAGGCCCACAGGGGCTAAGAAGAGGAGTCAATAAGCACCAAAATCCCATCTTTACACATGAAAGGTGAGCATCGAAGGACAAATCCCAGAAAAGGACCTGCATTGCCAACCAGGCACCTGCATTTCCCTTTCACCCCAAAGGTGAAAAGAGAACCCCAATTCTCCTATGAGGGAAATAGGGGAGAGTCCCAAGCTGCAAGAGGCCAGTTTATCCCACAAGTGGCAACATGGTGCAGTGATTAGCATGTTGGACAAGGGTCTGGTCAAACTGGATTCAAATCCCCTCTCTGTCATGGAAGCTCACTGAGTGGCCTTGGGCTAGTTACTGTGGACATGTGCTTTTAAAGAAGGGTCTGCCTTCCAGATGTTGTACACTCTTGGGTCTGAGTGATGGCCCTTTCCCCTGGAAGAGCATGCATCCCATCATGCTTTTACTTGAATGCTATTCCTAGTCAACTTTCCCTAGTACCCTGCTCGTACCCAGGAGACTAGAAAGGGCCCTTGGTTAAGGATCAAAGATGTGGTACAAGTGGTGAGCTTGAGTTGGAGGAAGACTCTTTTCCGTCAGCCCACAAAAATTTGGAGCCAGCCCTAGGTACACACATAGCAACAGACAGGCTTCTGAGACCCTGAATTCGCACACAAAGTACTGGAGAGATGGGCATTTATAAAAATGATGCCTCATCTTCAAAAAAGCTTATATCCTACTGTAGGACTCCTGAGAAGGAGGGATGCTTAAACCTCTGACCAGCTTGGCTAATGTCCTGTTCGCCAATCGCAAAATGGAGCTGACTTTTTGACAGGCCATTTGTCTGTTCATTGACCTGTTTGTGGTGATTTGGCAAGCTGCTTCAATGATTTCTCCCTGACAGTACAGTACAGTGCGATCAGATTTTCGCACATGTGCATTTTCATATAATCCAGTGGAGTTCTACCCCCACTCGTACATTCTTACTGTACGGTTGCTTTGTTCGGTAAGCCATTGTTAAAGTAGACCGTTAAATCGGTCACAAGTTATACAAACCAATTATAAATAAAAGTTGCAGTTTGGAATGCCGAAGGAGTTGCATTTAATTGGGTGTGATCCCTGGACAAACCGATCACCTCTCTTCCCTTGATACTGAGGACCACCTGAGAAGGATATTGTGGATCTCTGTTTCACCGGATTAGTCTGAGCGGACATGCCCAAATTTTTGCAATTTCAAGAATCTATATTGCCACTAATATTGGTTGACCTTGTTAGCCAAAGCCATGCCTGAAAAGCTTTTTCAGCTCTTTGAAAATATACTTAATCGTGTGTTGATGCGTGTTTTCAAGTTTCTTTTGGAATAAACAACAGGTTTAATCTCATGAATCTCAAGTATTTGTTAAGCGGAAGCCAGTGTCGGAGGATATGTCGTATTTCAAAAGCTGCTCCTTCGCTATCCCATCTGTAGTCAGGAGGAGAAGGACAGGGAGTCATTTCCATCCAGATTGCTTTGGAGGATTGAATACCTGCCATTGATCTCTGCAGACAATTACTATGTTCCCGAGAAGGTGATTTACAGAGAAATATTGCTCTGTGTTTCAGGCGATGGATTTGGAGGTTGCAAGTCAGAGCCTCCGCCTTGATGAAGTCTTGTCTGGTCATCAGCACACATTTAAAAGGTTGCAGCGGGTGGACACAGATTATTAGTCAAAAGAATTGCCGCTCTCATCTTCACTAGGCATTCCACAGAAGTCAAAGGCTACCTGTTTTCAGGCAGAATAGCAAGTGCCAGGGCTCAGTTAAAGAGAGGGTGGTGTTTATTAAAAAGCAGTCTCTCCTACCACCCAAGGCCTGATGTTAATATCTAATTATTTGGATTAATGACTGATTAGGTTTCTCTGGTGTCTTTGACCTTTAGTAATTCCTGTGCTAACATGTTTTGCTGGTGGGAGAGGAGGTCGTGTTATCTGATGCGTGAAATTAAACCATTCTTTTGTTATGAAATCACCACTTGGCACCACCAAGGCCATCTAAGAGTTTCCAAACCTGTTACTTCTTTAACTGGTTTCCAGGTTCATCTAGAGCATGACCTGGTGCTGTTTCGATAATTAGAGTTTAACTAAGTAATGTATTGTTAGGGTTTCCAGTCTCTAGAGGAGGCCTGAAGATGTCCTAGAATTACAACTAATATCCAGATGGCATGGGAGGGAAGGCAGCATGGTTTAGCCAGATCTTGTCAGACCTTGGAAGCAAAGCAGAGTCAGTACTAGGATGGGTTACTACCAGGATGGCAATGGCAAACCACCTCTGCTTCTTACTTGCCTTGAAAGCTCGTTGCTGAGGTTGCCGTAAATCGGTTGCGACTTGATGGCACATATGCATGCATGGATCCAGCTACCAGAGATCAGTTCCACAGGAGGAAATGGCAGCTTTGGAGGGCAGAATCTATGGCATCCCATCTTCGCTGAGCTCCCTCTATCCAGATTTCATCTTCCATAAGCACTGCCCAAAAATCTCCAGGAATGTCCCAAGCTGAAGGTGACACAACCCTTCTCAAAAACCATAGAGGACATGAGTAGACAGCTGCAGGCGTGCAGGGTGGTTAGCTGTAATGAACTTCAGAAATCTAGGAGGAGAACAGCAATAAATCTCCAACAGCTAAATATGTGCCTGCTTGGCTGATCCATCATATAGAAGCAACAACATTCAGAATAGGGCCAAATAAAAAATCCTTAGTTTTGTTTCTGAAATGGAGCAAGGGCTACTGGGGCGGGGGGGGGGAGAAAATTTGGAGGGGGCTGGGTCACTGTGCTGCTGGCAAACCATGTGATTTATTTTCGTATGAAGTTTAGGGAGGGTGTAGGAGAAGGAGGAAGGCTGGAAGACCTCCCTGTCTACAGCCCCTGGTGGCTGCTGGTAACCTTGCAGAACTGATTCAATAGGATTCCCCCGTTGTCCCATTTTTTAAATTTCTGAATTATGTACAGATCATTGCTTCTATGCAGTTTGCCACAATCTTTGCTTCCTACACATCTCCCCCTCCCCATCTATGCTCTCCTAGCCACAATTCTGGCTTGGGGCACAGGAGAAAATCACTTGCTTTGCAGAACCATAGATCCAGAGGAGTTAGTTGGGTTAAGTCTGTATTTGCAAAATAGTAAAGAGTCCAGTAGCACCTTTAAGCCTAACCAACTTTATTGTAGCATATTGATGCATCTGACAAAGAGAGCTGTGGTTCTTGAAAGTTTATGCGTCAATTAAGTTGGTTAGTCTTAAAGGTGCTACTGGACTCTTTACTATGTTACTTTGCAGAAGCCCTCTCAGTTAAGTACCCATGTTGGGAAAGACCTTTCTCCACCAGTGACTTTGAAGAACCAAAGGGAAAGGGCTATTTCTACCAGACGTCTCATATGGGAGAAAGCACTAAACACTAGCAGTGAGTAGAACGTTGTGGGGTTGTGGAGACCACAAGTCCTACCCCCTGAGCATTTTTGAGAGCTCCTTTTTATATCTAGCATTGCTTTTATGGATTAGGTCAAATGCCTGAGGGTGAGAGAGTAATAGTAATATGATTTTGGTGTATTACAAGAGCTATTACTTGAGACTTCGGTCAGGGGCAAGCTAGCAAGCTCGACAAATAACATGAATGAACAGAGGAACTGGCAGCCGCAAGCAACATGACCAGATCAGAGTGACAATCCCAGGAAATCACCGTGGCTTTCGGCTCTTTTCCTTGAAGGACCACCCAGTATAGGATTCCCTCTGCCTACCCTCCCCAGGCGTCTCTTGCACTCTCAATTTCTTTGCGATGGCATTTCCTCAGACCAAAACACAAGAAATACGTCTCCATGCAGCATTTGGCAAATGAAACTAAAAACGGGACTGTTCCGTCAGCATCTTCTTCCTTCGCATTGGGCTGACCCATCTGAAAGGCCTTTTCATCACTGCATCGAAAACTCATGCCACGGCAGATCCTGCACTTAAAGAACTTTTTATGTAAGAAGTTACAGATTCCCCTCCACATTAGCAAACCAAACCAAAAAAAAAAAACCCTTCAAGCTCAGCTAGTAAACATTACACCCATTATTTAGAAGCACCACATTAAGTTCTTGGGGTTCTGGTACCGGATCAAAGCTAATAAATTAAACAGCTACAAATCTTTTTAAAAAGAAACGTGTCTTTTTAAACAGTCAGCAGAGCTTCTTTTCCTTTTTATCCCCCCTCCAATAAAAAACTTGACATCACAAAATTCTATTCATTTTTTTAAATATTTCCCACATGCAAAAGACTTTCCCCAAACTCTGAAGGCAAAAGATATTTTGTGTATATGATAAGAGTGATATTTCTGGGACGTGCAACAGAGTTCACCCCCCCCTTTCGAGACAGATGGAAACTGGCAAAAAAATATACACTTCTTCATAACACCACCACTGTGACCCACTTTTTATAACTGTGTATGCTATGGGCCTCCCCATCACACAAGTGGGATCTTGCAGAGCTGAGCAAAGCATAGAAAAGGGCCACCACACTAACCAAAAGGTTGGAACACCTTCCTTGTCAGGGCTGGCCTAAGCACTTTTGTGACCTTAGGCTTGCTCACCCCCACCCTCCCTCACCAGGCGCAGCAGGAAGCCACTCCCCCAGCTGCTTGCCGCCCTCCTGCCCGCCCCCCAGCCATCCTGTGGCAAGCCATTGTGATGAGAAGATGGTGAGCGAAGGCAGCACTGCCCTCCTCTCCTCCCCACATTTTGCAGAGAAGCTGCAAAACGATGGTTGTTGTGGGTTTTCCGGGTTGTATTTCCGTGGTCTTGGCATTGCCAATGCCAAGACCACAGCAATACAACCCGGAAAACCCACAACAACCATCGTTCTCTGGCCGTGAAAGCTTTCGACAATACAAGCTGCAAAACCTTTGCTCCCCCCACCCCTTACCACCAGGACAAGATCAGAAGCTGCTACCTGCCCTCCTCCTCCAGCATGGGGGTGAGAGAAAGAGGAATTGGCCCTGCCCATGAGGTGAAACTGACAGAGCCTTCCAGAGGCAAAGAGGAAATTAACAAACTCTCTGAGCAGCATCTCCCTGGTACTATAGAGAGGAGAAATTGACAAAGCCTTCCGGTTTCTTTTTAAACTCAGCTTCCCAGCTAACGTTGCCACTCCCTTCACGTGCTCCTCCTCATGTAATTCGTCTCTTATAACTTGGGTCTCAGATGAGGTCCTGCGAAACTTGGGTTTGAATCAACATAAATCCCCTTCATATATTGTATGTTACCCTGGTCTTTGCTTACTCCAATCTGTGGCACAAAAGTGGACTGATGCTTTGTATAATGATGTCACGAAACAAAGGTGGGAAAACTCAGAGCCAGTGTACACATTGGTTAGAAGGATGGACCCAGACCCAGAGAGATCCAGGTTCAAGTCTACCTTCTGACATAAAGCTGGATGACCTTGGGCTAAACACTATCTCTCCGCCTAACCTACCTCACAGGATTGTTGTGAGAATCAAATGGAAGAACAGAGGCTGATGTTCAGTGCCCCAAGTTCCTTGAATAAAAGATGGGATAAACATTCTCTAAATAAGATCATATGTATTTGTTTATCTGTGCCATTTCTAGCCCAGTTTTTAAAGTCTTCAAGGTGGGGCTTACCATTAAAACTACCATATTTTAAAAATACATATATCAAATAAAGAGGACAGCAAATGTACACCAGAAACATGGCAAGAAGATGAAACCACCCTCAAAAGGTGTGGGGCGGGGGGGATCAGCGGGATAAAATTGAAAGAAACACATCCATTATACTGGATAATGGAAATGAGTAAATAGTTGAGACTGAGTCTTAATGAATTGTTACATCAACAAGCTTCAAATTTTGTAATTGCTATGTTGTAAAGATGGTTAGTTTATAAATTTTTTGCTTGTAGAGACTGAGTTGTTTCAAATTGAAAATATGTGATTTGACAGTGTATCAAGTTGTAAATTTCTCTCTTTCTGAAATAAAAATTATTTTTAAAATCAGGGTTTATTTAATGCTTGGGCAAAAAGGATGGACTTAGCACCTGAATGCCCACAGAAATGGCACCAAGTGAGTCTCCCTGGGAAGGGAATTCCAAAGACAGGGGGAGAAACAGCCCTCTGATCATATATCTGCCCAAGGGTTTTTTCCTGGGAAAAGAGGTGGTGGAACTCAGTGGGTTGCCCTTGGAGAAAATGGTCACATGGCTGGTGGCCCCACCCCCCTGATCTCCAGACAGAGGGGAGTTTAGATTTCCCTCTGCGCCGCTTGGCACGGAGGGCAATCTAAACTCCCCTCTGTCTGGAGATCAGGGGCGGGGCCACCAGCCATGTGACCATTTTCAAGAGGCTCCGGAACTCCATTCCACCGCGTTCCAGCTGAAAAAAAAGCCCTGTATCTACCACTTAAAGACCTACACACACATCTTTTAGCCTTTTTTTTTTCCTGACCAGGCAAATTTTCTTTTCTTACAAATGCAAAATCAGAAGCCGGTCTGAATTTCTCAAGTTGCATTGATATACTGTGCAAAGCAGGTGGGGGAGGAGTCTTTTGCAAAAGAGAACCCCTTTATGTGCTCCCACCCCCACCCTGCAGCGAGGAAGAGGGAGAGGATCCTTGCCATTATCCTTATCTCAAACCAATTATGTATAATAGCTTTTAATACTCGCTATCAGATCCAACTTCCTACGCATGTACAATCTTTCCACAAGTTAATCTTGAGTTTAACTTTGTGATGTCAGGAGGTTTGAGACACAAAAATGAGATATTTAAAAGGGTATTCTCCACCACCACCACCCAAAAAACTAACAAATATCTGAATGAAGCTCTTGTTATGGCTGTCCTTGACACAGCCTCAGTCAAGAATGAAAAACTTTCATACAGGCTGGAGATTAAGGTTGAAAAATGAGAAAAGCAGCCCATTGTTTCAAGGATTTAATTGTGTCTGTATTTAAATACAATAGGCAATAAATAATGGAATCAGAGGTCAGGGAGTTATTATATTTGGTCATTCTTTAGTGCACGAGGCCAGAAAGAGGGGTGGGATAAGGAGGGGGGGATAAGTGCAGGGACACCTGTTCCCCGCAGAGCCAGGAACCCAAGCAAAACATAACCATGTAGTCTGCCCTGAGCTCTTTGGAGGCAGGGTAAAATGTAAACGTGAGGAACAGTACAAGGATTGGCAACCTAATGCTGGCAACCAGTGCGAGATTACAAGGATCAGGGATCTAGCCCCGCCACCACATGACTTCCATTAAAGTCCAGAAGTAACATCATTGCATCAGCATGACTCTCTAGTAATCAACAAAAGTGCTGTGCTTTAACCATAGAGTTTTGGGTGAATCCTAGAGGGTTGGACGAAGGTCAGGATGTCACTTTTAGTTCTCACCTGAAGTCTCACAGCATTGGCGCAATGCCAAATCCCCCCACTTCCCCCTCCCACTGCCCTGTCAAGTGGCAGTAGGAATAGAGGGGTCCAGGACATGAGGTCTTCCATTATAGCTAGAGACGTGGTTGCCCTTAATGGAACAGGAAAAAAATACCATGATCGTTGAGATGATATGCAATGTACTTGAAAGCCAGTGTAGTGTAGTGGTTAGAGTGGTGAGAGATTACAGTGCTGGAATGCTCTGTTCAAATCCCCGTTCTGCCTTGAAATCCCTTGGGTGGCCTTGATCCGGTCACTCTCTCAGTTTAATCTACTTCGTAGAAATGCTAGGAAAATAAAACGGAGACTGGGAGAAACTTGGACACCACCTGCCGTTCCTTCAAAGAAGGCAAGGATGTGAGATAGGAATGAGAAAGCCTTTTTTTCTGAAATCACCTAAATATTTCATTTTGGGATTATAGATTTGCAGGCTCGACCAACTTCCCCTGGGATTCCAGGCCCTTGAGAAAAGATAGGCACCATTTCTAGAGATCATTTGAGGAAACTTCCCGGACTGCCAATGAGAACACTGCAACAAACAAAACATTCTCGGCGTTCTGCTTTACCCAATATAGCTCAACAAGCTTTTGAGAGGATCTTTTTAAAAACTGGGGGGGGAAATTCTTCAGAAGCCAGCATTTTGGAAGTTGGAGGAAAACTTGGTCTCATTAAGGATTGCTAAACAAGCAGCATCTATTCTCTGTTTTCAAAACAGTTTGTATGTATCCAAGTCTATGTAATATCATAAAGAATGGGCAGATATGCAGCTTTCTTCCAGGATCTTTTTAACTGGCTTGTTTTTCTACAGTTGATAATGGGGCCTTTTTTTTTTTTAGAGCAAAGAAAGCTGACAGAATCCAGCCCCGTTCACAGTTCTGTACAATGCCCAAACCTGTTGAGGAGGAAAAATGTTCTCTGCAGTGGAAGCATTTTTGCACATATTTTGGCAAAGGCAATCTTTTCTTTTAAAAAAGTATCCTTTTGATTGGTCCTGTTATAAAACTCTTGAGTAAGCCCATAAATTTAAAGCAGGAAATATTCTGCTTGACTCTTCAAATGCCAAAGCAGCAGAGCTGACTGAATCTTATCAAAATAAAGGGGACGTAATTTGGATTACTTTGTGTTCTCAGAGCTACTCGTTTGAGCTAGGAAATTATTTCAGATTTTTCATCTCTATGCAGAAAATCCCAGTTTTAAATTTGCTTCTGCCTTGTGAGAATTGAATTGGTGATGCTTTATTTTTGCACCATTTTCAGTTTCCTGGCATGGAAGTCTTCCATTAAAAGTACTCACATTTTATATTCTTTGGGGGCAAAATGTCACAGGACCAACTTTTCTTTCTTAATCCCTTTTAGTTTAATTATTGACCAAAGAGCTAAACTACAAGAGACAAATTACATGAGGACGCTCACATGAAAGGAGTCGCAACGTTAGCCAGGAAGCCAAGTTGTAAAAAACAGATCAGAAGGCTCTGTCAATTTCCCCTCTCTACAGAGCCAGCAAAGATCAATCTTCAGAGGGGCCGTTTCCACATGGCTTACCTCTCTTTGTAATGTCCCAGTAGATCGTGCAAAAAACGCGGAAGATTGCGTTTCCTCGCTTGAGATTTGAGCGAAGTCACGTGACGTTGCGCAAATCTTGCGTGAGGAAATGCGATCTTCCGTGTTTTTTGCACGATCTACCAGGACATTACGAAGAGAGGTAAGCCATGTGGAAACGGCCAGGGTTTGTTTATTTCCTCTTCACCTCCCAAAGGCTCTGTCAGTTTCACCTCCCCTTCTAGGAGGTGAAGAAGGAATAAACAAACCCTCTGAAGAGTGATCTTTGCTGGCTCTGTAGAGAGGGGAAATTGACAGATCCTTCCGATCTGTCCTTTAAAATTCAGCTTCCTGACTAACGTTGCAGCTCCCTTCACATGAACATCCTCGTGTAAGTCGTCTCTTGTAGTTTATCTCAAAGATGAATAGATTGTTGTAGAATAGTCAAAAACCACCAAGTTCTGCCCTCATAGATCTCCTCACCATCCCAGCCAAATCCCACTAGCATCATAATGTTTACTTCAAGATAGGGGCTGAATCCACATTACCTCCGCACGTCCCAGTGTTGCATTAAATGTTTGCTAAACACCCGGAAGTATAGCGTCTATCAAGCGCGATTTCTGAATCGCACTAGAAAGATGCTATACTTCCAGGTGTTTAGCGAACATTTAGTGCAACACCAGGACGCGCGGAGGTAATGTGGATTCAGCCAGGGTTATCAACAACCAGGTGCGGCCTGGAGTTCTCCTGGAGTTACAGCTGATCTCCAGACTACATGATTTGGTTCTGCTGCTCAAGATTTCAGCTTTGGAGGGCAAAATCTCTGTCATTGCATCTCAACTGAGCTTTCTCCCTTCCCCAGACTCCGCACTTCCCAGATACCACCCCCAAATCTCCAGGAATTTCCCAAGTTGCAGTTATAGTTTGAATATCTAAATTTAGATCCACTGAGATCAGAACAGCTAAGCCCCCACTGCCCCATCCCTCAGAGCAGGTCTTTGTAGCTGGTGTAGCGAATACCCTATAACCCTGGAGAGCTAGAGAAGCAGGCTCCTGGGCCCAGGTTTCCTGCAAAAAAAGCATGTCAAAGTTGCATAAAAATACAGAGAATTCTGGGTCAAGGAACTTATTATGCCAGCCAGTTATATGTTTCAAGAATTGTTGGTTTCATCAGAGTTTTGTTGGGGCTGGATCTGCTGGTAGTTGGAGAGAGTGCTAAACAGGGTACAGTCAACACACACAACCCATGTCTCTCCTGGTCTCCTGCTGGTTTCCCCTATTGGGGAAAGAACTACATTAATTACAAAAACGAACAAACGGACAAAAACCAGAGAGTCAGTCTTAGGCAAAACTAAAAGTTTAATATGACAAATGGGATTTTGCAGCCCTTCTTAAAGGGAGGAAGTTATCCATTGTTTAGACAGAAGAGCATGCCATCATCTCAGTGCTTCCACAAAAAAAGACCTGCACGATTGTCACATGTTGCTATCTGCTGAGTTCCTGGGTGATGACCCACAAATTAGGCAACCTTAGAGGCGTCAGATTGGGTAGATATGAGTCTTCTTTCTGCTTAGAGGTGTTTTGGTATAAATGGTTTTTCTGTCTTGCCAACAAAACTCTGGAGACAAGACAAATTGCTGGCAACCTTGAAAGACTCCTTGATGATTAACAAGGGTCACATGTCTATACTTTTGACAACTGTTGCGGAACATGGATCTGCTTAATAAAATTATTTTTTTTAAAAAAAATCACAAAGTGAAAGTTCCTCCAAGGCTGCAAAGCAACCACAAATAATGACTGCTAGCCATTTTTACATCTTGGTTCAAAGCAAACAATGTAAAAACCACACCCTCCAAAATCTTGAACGGCCCCATATTTTGAGTTTTAGAATACCAGAAACTTAAACAATAGGACAAAGTGTAACATTATGAAACACAACATGATTGATGGACCACCTATAATGGCTTTTTGAATTCTGCAACGAGCCTGTAGCATTTTTTCTCCTGCACTTAGTGAATCATCTGCTCTAAGAATATTCATGTGGGTGTGGGTGCGCACATGCAATATTACTTTTATGTACTTTTTCTCTGTCCAATATTGGAAATTTATCACCAGACTGATCTGGAAATTTACCTCCAGACTGAAATTCCTGGACATTTAGGGGCAGAACCTGTGAAAGGCAAGATTTGAGGAGAGCAAAGAGCTCACCAGGGTTATGATGACGCAGAGTCTGCCCAACAAAGCAGCAATTTTCTCCAGGGGAACTGATCCCTGTTGCCCAGACACCAGTTGTAAATCGGGAGAACTCCAAGCCCCACCTAGAGGTTAGTGTAACTTCTCCTTGTATGGGTTCTATGGGGCTTAGGAAGCAAACTTCCACACAAATTTAAGTTAAGAAAAAAATCCTTTTTAAACCTTTTAACAATTAATACAACTATTTTTTTCTTTAACCAAACTCATAACTGCAACTATACAGAAACTTTAAACCAACAACGTCTTTGAAAAGGTAAACAGTTCAACGGGTTTGATTCCACTAAGTGATAAGAGTCCTTTTTCACTATCCCTCGAATTAGAAGCAACTGTAGCCCAGGCTTCTGTCCTCTTCTTGGGGAATTACAGCCCTGCAAAAATAACACCGTCCCAGTAACACCAACCAAACACAATACCCATGCACCACTTTAAGTCATATTGTTCACATACAATATTTGATTACTTTATTCAAGGTGATAAGAGCATATTAATTATTATTAAGCTCCCCGGCAACCAGCTTCTTCCTCAGCTGCCTGGCTCTAACTACTGACTCTGCTCTACTGGGCTAAACCAATTACCTCATAGGGCCAGGGGTGGCCAAACTTGCTTAATGTAAGAGCCACACGGAATAAGTGTCAGATGTTTGAGAGCCACAAGACATGATGCACTGAAGTGACTTCAGATGAAGAGGTGGGTTTGGGGGAGTGTCCTGAAAGTGACATCACAGGAAGGGGTGGGGTTTGGGTGCAGTATGCTGGAAGTGACATCATCAGAAGTGGTGGAGCTTGGGAAGAGCCATCACCTGACCTCTGACTTGGAAGTAACATCACGAAAGTGATGTCATATCCTTGCTAGGCTTCTCCCCCAAAGTTCCCAGGTATTTTCTGAGTCAGACCTGGCAACCCCAAAATTTTTATTGAAAATATGAAAGACATGGAAAGAAAGGAAAAAAGAAAGAAGGAAGGAAAAAAGGAAAAGGGAGGGAAAGGCACGGAAAGAAAGAAGGAAAAAAGGAAGGGGAGAGAGGAAAAGAAATGGAAAGAAAGGAGGGAAGGGAGAGAGGGAAATAAACTGAACTAAAATGTATGGCCTTGGCGATACTCAGAAACCTCTGGGAGCTGCACAATATGTCTAGAAGAGCCACATGTGGCTCCCGAGCCACAGTTTGGCCACCCCTGTCATAGGGGTTACATTAGCATCCCTATACACGCTCGGTGTACATTGAATTACAGGTAAGTATTCCATCCAAGTAAGGAGATTAGACAGAGATGTTGATCATACCGTGATGACGCAAACACAGAATCATAACGGCCTGCATCTGTTTTTGAAACAGTGACGTCAGAAATCATGCGGAAAAGCCACCAGCCTACCATGAGTGGGGCGCTGTCTTTAAGATGTGGAGAAACGGCTTGTGACTTGCCACAGAACCCATGTTTGTTGCCAGAGTATGGGGGATGCATTTTATGGTGGAAATGCCTTTTAACAAGATTAATAAGAATCAGTACAGTCCTCCTTGGGTGAACTCAGAGTCTATCTTTCCTAGAATTTATCCAGTATTCGTCTATGGAGATCAGTTTCAGTGGACAAGATGTTTGATTAGAGATGTTTTTTCTTAATTTCTCCATAGGATCAACGGTGCACAATTTGAAGCTTTCCGCTGTAGCATGGGAGATGACCTTCACCATAAATGAGACCCTGCAGAACAGCTACAGTCTCTGGGTTAGATCCAGCTAAATTTTTTACTCGGTCTTGCCCAGTTCCTCTGTTTGCTGCAGCCCTATCTTATGTGGCTTTTGTCCATGAAATCCCCATGATCCCCAACATAGCCTTTTTGGGTGGTCAAAGAGGACCCCCTCCTCCCTTTTTCACCAGCAGAAAACCTAGTTTGATTGGACCCTCTGCATCAACATATGGGGGAGAAGGAAGGCAGCATGATATTATAGCCTAATCTTATCAGTTCTCTGAAGCTAAGCAAGGTCCAGTACTTGGATGGGTGACCACCAAGGAAGACTTTGCAGAGGAAGGCAATAGCAAACCACATCTGCTTTTCTCGTGCCTAGAAAGCCCCTTGCTGGGGTCGCCATAAGTCAGTTCACTACAAATACGCACATGCTCACCAACATAGGAAAATCACAGCTTCCAGAAGAGACTTAGCAGAGCTGGCTTAAGAGGCAGGCAACTCACGCAGTGCCATCTACTCAACAATTGAAGAAGGAAGCTGTCATGTACACAATTTAATATTTGTCCACCCGAAAATGTAGGCGGGCAATTCATTTTCATGATGTGTGTACATTTCAGTTATTCTTAAAATGTAAACACTTCTATAAGCTCAAAAGAACCGCAGTCGTGCTTACTTTGCTGATATCAATATATCTAATTTTCAACGTGGCCTCATCTGTGGACGCCCAAGACCTTTCCTGACTGAAGTATCAATTGATCTAAAGCCAAGCCTGTACTAGTTACAGAAACCAAAATAAAGAACCTCCAGGCGAAGCGTATCCTTTGACCACTATTCTGTCCTGCTTGAATGTGAACATTCCGGAGTCTTTTTTCAGTAGATGTGATATTGAACTAGTATTGCCGTTGGCTAGGCCCAGCAAGGAAACGTGTACAATGTTATACTTTGGGAGAAAGGTTTCTCTTTAGAATGCTTGTCACTTGTGAAACAAACAACAAAAAAAGTCGGATCTGAAGCGTGGATTTGATTGATGGCTTCAATCTTTTAGAACGGAATTGCCACTTTCCACACATGACCTGCAATATCACTGAACAATACAAGAAATGAGCAGGAGGGCAAAGGGGAGGTAGAAAGCCCCTGTTGGCCTAAATTGCAGACCACCAGAGTGGAAAGATGACAAATATTTTTTCAACCAATTCTATATTTTTACAAAGCCACAGGGAACGTTGCACCCGAGAGGCAGCTCTTTAAGTGCTGAGGAATTCATTGGGAAGAGAAGGCATCTTTGAAAGGCCGTGATGCACTGGCTGCTTTCGAAAGCAGAAAGACAAGTTTTGAAGCAGCAGTAAAAGAGAAGGAGACAAGCTTATTTCTGAATGAGCACCCAAGTACTGGGGGTTGCCAACTCTGGATTGGGAATTCCTGGAGTTTGGGGGGGGGTAGTACAACCTGAGAATAGGATTTGGAAAGGGGAGAGAATGCAGTGGGTATGTGATGTCATAGCCCTTTTCTCTAGGGGAACTGATCTCTGTAGTCTGGAGAGCAGGTGCAATGGGAGATCTGGCAACCCTGTGCTACCTTGCCCCAAGTACCACCCTAGCTGTCTATTGTGTACTGAGCCTGGACCTCAGAATGTTTGCAGCCCAGAGTGATTTCAGCCAAAACAAGGTTCTTTATTGTAAGCCAGAACAGACCGATGACAGCAGACACTACTCACTAGACACACACTAACAAGCTGAACAGAAGCCCTCATTATATACACAGAAACTCTGCCCCAATAATAGCCAGCAACCAATAAGAATGTGTATGTGTATGTTAGAATACCATCATTTGCATAAACTATATGCAATGTATTGTGCAGGCAGGCCACTGATTGATCTTTATTATTATTTATTATTATTTTATTTAATCACATTTCTAGACCGCCCTCCTCGTCAGACAGGCTCAGGGTGGTTTAACAACAGTTAAAAACAGTAAAAACATTATAAAAACATTAAAACATTATATCAAAACAATTAAAATTGGCGGGTATAAAATATTAAAATACAGCATTTTTCCTGCATGGGTGGTGGAAGGTCTTCAGTGGTATGGCCAGCAAGAGGACAGCCTAGCCCCCACCAAATGCCTGGCGGAACATCTCCGTCTTGCAGGCCCAGCGGAAAGATAACAAATCCTGCCAGGCCCCAGTTTCCGCAGACAGAGAGTTCCACCAGGTCAGAGCCAGAACCGAAAAGGCCCTGGCTCTGGTAGAGGCCAGGCGGACCTCCCTGGGGCCAGGGACCATCAGCAAGTTCTTAGTGGCTGACCGAAGCAACCTCCGGGGAACATATGGGGAGAGGCAGTCCTGAAGGTATGCTGGGCCCAGTCCACATAGGGCTTTATAGGTCTACACCAAAACCTTGAACTGCACCCGGTACTCAATCGGTAACCAGTGCAGCTGACGGAGGATAGGTGTTATATGAGCCATGATTGGTGCTCTGGCTACCACCCGTGCAGCTGCATTCTGAACCAGCTGCAGTTTCCGGATCAAGCCCAAGGGAAGCCCTGCGTAGAGCGAGTTGCAGTAGTCTAATCTGGAGGTGACCGTTGCCTGGATCACTGTCGTAAGGTCATGGGTCGATAGGTAGGGGACAAGTTGTCGAGCCTGTCTTAGATAGAAGATGATCGATTTGAGATGACCGATTGGCTGCTGCCCCCGGAAAGTAACCAATGAAGATGCATATGAATGTACCCAATGAGGGTTAAGTGCAGGCAATGTAACCAATGAGAATGAAGTGCGTTAGGAACCTTGACATAACCTGAAGCTAACAGTGCATAACATTCAATGCAGTAATTACCTTAGAGGCCTTGTTTGGCCTCACTCAGCCCAATACACAACACTGTCCAAGGATGCAAGCCTCAAAGACATCTGGCTTCTTCAGCCCTTCATGCTCCTGGGGTCAGCGTATTCAAATTAGGCCTTTCAGTCCTGGCCCAAGAAAACACTATTTTCTGTTCCTCCCCCTTAAATCAAGTGGCTAGAAATTTAAAAGAGGAAAGTCCCACCCAAGGGGTACACAGCAAATATCTGTCTACACACATCAAACCAGCTGACCTTTGGAGAGAACGGTCAGTGTGGCCAGACCCATGAAAGCTCAGAAAGATATATTATCTCCCCTGATTAGCATCGAGCAGTCTAAGGTTATACCGCAGAGGAATTGGCACACCTTCCTTCGGTACAGTGCATGGGGAGGTTTGATGCTGGTCTGTAAACAAAAATCTGTGTCGATGGCAGCAGCAGAGCAGACCAGAAGATGTTTCAAGTTTTCCAGTGGTAACAATGCTTTCCTTTTTCTGTAGCTAAGGAATCCATCAAGCAGAAGCCAACATACCACATTCTGGTAAACAAAATGACATTACAGCTGAGTTCCCACTTGGGCTTCCAGGATTAAAAATACCCCAGGTACAGTTCAGTATAACAGAATGCCTTAAATATCCTGTCCTTGTAGTAAAAAGACTGATATCTTCTAAGAATCAGAGATCCAACATAAGGCCTTCTCAGACATCACGTTGCTGCATACTAAGAGGCCAGCAACCACGCATAGATCCTCCTGGTACGTGCTGCACAGTGTAGTCTGAACAGGAGCAACGTATGTATTTTGCATGCATGTAAACTTTCGGTATGTGCAAACTGACTGCTGGATTTTCCAGGCTCCTGGTTCTCATATACCAGAGCAATAAGTGCATACAACTTTTGTGCATCGCCCCTGTTCAGCAATATCGTTACTGCATATTGCAGGTAGCATGTGCTCGTCTTGATACGCACAGTTGCTGAGCTCCTTAGCTCCAGGTGTCCAGTGAAAATGTTCATTTTATGACTATTCCATTTGACCCATTGGTTTTCATATCAAGGATCATAACTAGGCTTGTAATTTGCTTACCTCAGCAGACAAACCCCACTCTCAGCCTCAATCCTCTGTCCTTAATGATCTGAGAAACAGAAGAAAAAATTTGGAGGGGGAATAGCATTGATTGTGATACTCTATGAATTTCCCCAATCTCTATGGTTAAGACCATAGAGATTGTTGGGATTCCAAGAGCATCATCCAGAAGTGATGAAACATCCTCCATGATGCTATAGCAATTGCTACATCTTTTATAGCCATTACCATAGAGATTAAGGGAATTCCTGGAGCATCGTGGAGGATGTGAAATCACATCCCTTGACACTCCATCTTCCCCCAAAATCTCATGGAATTTGCTGGTTTAGGGATGACAACCCTAACTATCATTGGCTTAATTATCTGTTTGTTTTTTTCAAGTGGGTAGCTGTGTTGGTCTGTAGTAGAAGAGGAAGATTTGGGTCCAGTAGCATCTGGAAGACCAAGTAGATATCCAGGGTCTGAGCTTTTGAGAGTCAGAGCTCTAGCTCTCTTCATCAGATACAATCTGACAAAGGGAGCTCTGACTCTTGAAACCTCATAATTTGGAAATCTAGTTCAGGGTGCTACTGGACCCAAATCTTGCTTAGCTGATTTTGTACCAGGTTTCTAGGCTGCTGTGTATCATGTGCTTTTACTGTGGCTGGAGTGTTGCTCATGTTTTATTGTGGTTTTGTATGTGGTTTAATCTGGTTTCTATTTCAAGCCTTCTAGGTTCAGAGTTTAGGAGCTAAAGCCTCTTAAATATGATCTTGATGCTCCTCATTAAAAATCTCTGCAAAAAAAAAAGGAATGTTTTTAGTTGAACAAGAGCCATAAAGAGTACGATCCAGGTCCAATAGCACCTTAAAGAACAACTAGATTTCCAAGGTGTGAGCTTTTGAGAGTCAAAGCTCCCTTATTTTAAAGCTATACTATTTGGGACGATAGGTTATACTAATGTTGCAACCCACAGCAGATTAGGATCTCCCTCATTTGGGGGGGGGGGGGTTTGACACCCCTGTCAAGTGGTTCCATTTTAATGTTACAGCAAATAAAGTTTCTGAATGCCATGAGACTGGCCTTCTCCAGTGACTAAGCCACAGAATTCTACCCTTGGTATGCCTTGTCTGTATACAGTAAGTTGTATTGACAAGATGTCCTTTTCCTTGTACTGTAAACACAGTGCCTAAAATTAAATAGGAAAAAAAAATTAAAAACCACCCTCCAACTTTACCAAGGATTAAATGAGGGGGGTGGATCTTGATCAATGGAGTTCTGTTTTCTAAGAGACTAAAAAAGAAAACGGTGTGAAAGGCAGGTCAGGGCTATTTCCAGAAACAGTGGAAGTGATTCTATAACCCTTTGACGCCAGGATTCAAAATTTCCAGACGCCAAGAAGTGTTAATGCAGAAACCAACTCTCAGTTAGTTGATGACTATGATTAAGCTGACTTTTTAAAAAGCAGATATAATGTTATATTCAGGGGGTTGACTTAAGACCACAATAGCTAGGACATTTGGTGGTAGCCGAAAATTCGCTTTTGCATGTTTCCCTTTCATCTTCATCAATGGAGAACAATACAGTCTTAGGATTTTCATATACACACACATCTATCAAATGGTGGGCAGCAGACAGCATCCCAGAGACCTGTTTCTAGAGACCTCATATGAACAATCAAGCTCCCTCTCAGGGGATGGAGAGGCCATGTCTCAGTGGCAGAAAATCAGCTTTGCGTGCAGAAGGTCCCAGGTTCAGTCCCTGGTGTTTCCAATTAAAAGGACCAAGCGATGTCAAGGACCTCCACCTGAGACTCCAACGAGACGCTGCGGGTCCAAGGAAACAGGACAAACCTTGATAAACCAGTGCTCTGACTCAAAGATCAAAGCTAGTTGTAGGCAACTTGACATGTTTGATCCAGAACAATTTCTGGATCCAGACTCAGAACCTGATGTTTAGCCCTCGATAAGCACTGCACACCTGTCAATGCACAATTCCTTAAGCATAAAGAGAGCTGAATAAGAAACCCAGTTTTTCCATGAAACTTTTGAAAACTCCTTAATTTCTACAGAAACTAAATCAAAGTTCATGGAACTGAATTGAATGCCAGTTTCTCCCTTGTTTCTCACTGCTTCAGCCTTTCCCCTTGTTATTTTCCTTCTGTCAAATTTTAGATTGTAATCTTCTTCAGGGCAGAAATATGTCTTCTTCTGTACTTTTCAAGATGCTGTGAATATTAAGGCTCTGTATCCATATGATTCCTTTCTGCTTCCCATAATCTTTTCAACTGGGCATTCTGTTGGACTCAGGAGGACCTGCTGTAATTCTCAAACAATGGAGAGAAGGCAGAGAACCCCGTGTAATCCACAAGCCCCATTTTTCAGTGCCCCACCAGTTTTACCTCTCATGGCTATCTAAATGCAGCAGCTGAGCCGTTATTTAAAAAGAGAGAGTTTCCAGTAAACACTACCTTTCTGCCTTCTAAAGGAGGCCATGATGGGTAATGATGATGTGTAATAAGGTCAAAGGGCATCCAATGCTAAAGCAGCTTATATCTTGACAATCATGTCTTGCCCGTAAAAATTCTCCTGGAAATATAAGGGGCGGGGGAGGTCTTACAGCTGAGTTAACTTTTTGATGGATGTTTACTGCTTCTGAAAGGCCCCAAGTAGTCAGCGCATCTATTACTTAATAACTGCATTTTAAGCCTCTAATTGCACACATTTGGTTAATCGCTATTATGTTCAGTCAATTAAAACCACAGTTTTAAAGCACTTTAAAATGGCACACTCTGCCCCATACAGAGTAAATAAATAAGAAAGAAGATATTTAAATGCAAATTCTTGATATGGAGGGCCAATTATTGAAGAGGCAAACATTTTACCTCATGACTTTATTGACCGTATGTGTTATAATAACAGCTCGTTCAGCAGATGCAGGAATTAGAAGTTTGATTAAGGCAAAATTAAACTGTATTAACTCTTTTTTTTTTTTTTTTTTGAAAAATTTTTTATTGGGTTAGAACATTTTTATTTTTACATTACAATCAATTTTCCCCTAATTTTTCGTTTCTAACCCCCTCCCTTTCCCCCCCTTTTGTTGACTTCCAACAGCTTTCCCACCCTCTGTCCCTTTTCCCTTACTTCTATTAAATTCCTCTGTCTAAAACAGATATACATTCTCCATTATATTAAGCAGTGCATCATTAACTCCTTTAATTATTGTACACCCAAACTATACGTCTTTAGATAAACAATTTATCCCGTTTTCCAGTTTTGAATAGTTCTATATAAACCTATATATCATAAACCATAAAAATTTCCCACATTTAAATCAAACAATTTGATTTGTTCTCTATATATTACTCATTTCAACTTTTTATGGTAATTCTATATAACTCCTCAGATACTCAATCAATTTAACTCTTCTATACATTCAGTTTGGTGCATATAAATCTTGTCAAAGAAAGAAAATATTGTTAGTTAGTCAATCCTCATGTTTAAACCTTATCATTAATTATTCTCTATCAGTTGACCTATACATATCTATATATATCTCAATCAATTAATCTAACTGCTTATAAATTCACATTTCTCTTCCTCCCCCGGTAAAGTCACCCCTCTCTTTTATACTTTTATTATATTTCAGTAGTTCTCAAACTGCCACAGTTTTCCTCCCACCTCCCATTTCTTCTCCAGGTATTGTTTCAGCTTCTCCCAGTCTGTGTTGAACTGCCCTGAGTCCAGATCTCTCAGTTTTCTTGTCATCTTGTCCATTTCAGCCATATACAGCAATTTGTAGATCCAATCTTCAATAGTTGGTACTTCTTGTACTTTCCATTTCTGCGCATACAAAAGTCTAGCTGCTGCAGTCATATAAAAAATCAACGTCCTATGATGGGCTGGAATTCCCTCCATTCCCAAGTTTAGCAGCAGGAGTTCTGGGTTCTTATTTATTTGAAACTGTAAAATTTCACTCATTTCTCTTATTATTTCCCCCCAGAACTGCCTAGCTACCTCACACGACCACCACATATGATAGAGGGAGCCCTCATGTTTCTTACATTTCCAGCATTTATTAGAAGTATTCAAATTCCCTAGCGCAATCTTCTTTGGTGTCATGTACCAACGATAGATCATTTTGAAAATGTTCTCTTTAATATTGATACATGTCGTTGTCTTCATTGTAGTTTTCCACAAGTATTCCCATGCCTCCATTGTTATTTCTTTATTGAAATTTATAGCCCATTTCACCATCTGTGTTTTAACTATCTCATCCTCAGTATACCATTTCAGCAATACTTGGTATACCTTGGATATTCTTTTCTTGTCTTCTTTAAGAAGGGTCTGCTCTAGTTCCGAGTTCTCTGTTCGTATGCCCCCTTTTGCAAAGTCTGAGTTGTATAAGTCTCTAATCTGTCTATACTGAAACCAATCATAGTTAGGTGATAGTTCCTCTTGCGTCTTTATTCTAAGTTTAGATACTTCAATCTTAGTTATTTCTTTGTACGTTAAACATTGTTGTTCATTATCCACAGCTCTCGGATCTATCACCTCATATGGAACCACCCACAAGGGGGTTCCTTCTTGTAGGTAAGTTCTATACTTCTTCCAGATTGTAAATAGACTTCTCCTTACAAAATGATGCAGGAACATCGAGTTGACCTTTACTTTGTCATGCCATAGGTATGCGTGCCATCCAAAAATTTTTTTATATCCCTCTAGGGCTAATAGTTTCTTATTCTTTAATGTCATCCACTCTTTTAGCCAAACTAGGCAGATTGCATCATGGTAAAGTCTCAGATTGGGCAGTTGCATTCCGCCTCTCTCCTTTGCATCTTGTAAAACTTTTACTTTCACTCGAGGCTTCTTGCCTGCCCAAACAAAATCTGATATTATCCTCTGCCATTTTTCAAATTGTTTAGAGTCTCTGATGATTGGTATTGTCTGTAACAAAAACATTACTCTTGGTAACACATTCATCTTAACTGCTGCAATCCTGCCCAACCATGACAGGTTCAATCTATTCCATTTGATCAAGTCTCTCTCTATCTGAGTCCATAATTTTTCATAATTATTCTTGAACAAATCTATATTTTTTGCAGTCAGCTCAACTCCCAAGTATTTCACCTTACTAGTTACTTCACAATCCGTTATTTCCATTAACAATTGTTGTTTCTGCTTAGTCATGTTTTTGCATAATATCTTTGACTTCTTTTTGTTAATGAAGAAACCTGCCAAATCTCCAAACTCCTTGATCTTGTCTATCACTTTTGGCATGTTCTCCAGTGGGTCTTCTACAATTAACATTATGTCGTCTGCAAATGCTCTGACCTTATATGAATAGTCCTTTATTTTTATTCCTCGTATTTCCTCATCTTGTCGAATTTGTATCATCAGAATCTCCAATACTAAAATGAACAACAATGGAGATAACGGGCAACCTTGTCTTGTTCCTTTACTAATCGTCAATTTTTTGGTCAATTCATCATTCACTACAATTGCTGCAGTCTGGTCTCTATAGATTTCCTTGATTGCTCTGACGAATCTTTCTCCCAGTTGTAGCTTTTCCATAGTGGCAAACATAAAGTCCCAGTTTAAATTGTCAAACGCTTTTTCAGCGTCTACAAAGAAGAAACCAACCTCTTTGTCACAACGCTTGTCGTAGTATTCAATAGCATTGATCACTGTCCTTAAGTTGTCTCTTATTTGTCTGTCTGGCAAAAAGCCTGCTTGTTCCTCCTCTATGACTTCCGAGAGCCACCCCTTCAATCTCTCCGCCAATATCTTCGCAAAAATTTTATAGTCATTATTGAGTAGTGATATAGGCCTATAATTTTTCACGCTAGTCAGATCTTGGCCCTCTTTTGGGATCAATGATATATTCGCTTCGCTCCAAGTGTCTGGAATTCTTTGATCCCTAAAAACTCCGTTCATCACCTCTTTTAGGAATGGTGCCAGTTCATTGGCCATTGTCTTATAAAATTTAGCCGTAAGTCCATCTGGCCCTGGCACCTTTCCTAGATTTGCGGATTGTATTGCCATATTTATTTCCTCATCAGTTACTTCACTGTTCAGCTTATTTCTCCAAGCTTCCGAGATCTCTGGAAGTTTGGTTTTCTCCAAATATGATGCTATTGATTCTTTATTTACTTCTTTTTTATTATACAGCTTAGCGTAAAATTTATAAAAGGCTCTACTAATGGTAGTCTGCTCCAAATACGTTTTGTTTTCTTCACAAATTTTATTTATTATTTTCTTTTCCCTTTTCTTCTTTAATTGCCATGCCAAATATTTCCCAGGTTTATTAGCACCCTCAAAAGCTTTTTGATTCAGTCTTTTAAGGTTCCACTCCAATTCTTTGTTACTCATTGCTGTTAACTGTTCTTGAAGAATTTTGATTTCCTAATGTATTTTCTTTTTCCCTGGTCTCTTTTTTAACTGTACTTCTTTGGCCTTTATTTTCTCCTCAATCTCTTGTCTTTTCTCCTCTTTCTTTTTCCTTGCTCTACCATTTAAGTCCATTAGTATGCCCCTTACAACCGCCTTGTACGCGTCCCAAACTTTACTGGTTGGTACTTCTTTATTCACGTTGTATTGTATAAAAAACTTAGTCTCTCTTCTCAGTATTTCCATATTCTCACTTTCCTGTAACAGGTCCTCATTTATTCTCCAGGCTTTCCTTTTTCTCCTTTTTCCAAATTTCCACATAATTGGGTTGTGATCTGAGCCTACCATCGGCATTATTTCTACCTCCTTAGTCCATAGCGCTAAGTCCTTTGAGGCCCAGATCATATCAATTCTTGATAATGTAAGATGCCTTGCAGAATAAAAAGTAAACTGTTTGGTTTTAGGATATTCTCTCCTCCATACGTCTTCGAGAGTCTCTTGTTGAATCAACTCAAAAAAAAGCTTTGGCAATAGTCCTCTTTTCTTTTGTGCTTTTGTAGTCTTTTTGTCTAATTCCAAATCTGTCACTCCATTGAAATCTCCAGCAAGAATTATCTGGTCATATACAAGATCGTCTAGATGCTTCCTTAAGTCCTCAAAGAAGCTTTCCTTTGCACCGTTAGGTGCATAAAGTCCGACTACCAACACTCTCTTTAAATTCCAATTACATTCCACTGCTACAAATCTAGCTTCCACATCTCTCATAACAAATTTTGGCTGCAGCTCCTCTTTTATATACAACACCACTCCTCTTTTTTTCTTGTTGGAAGCCGCTACAAATTCTTTGCCCAATTTTCCAGATTTTAAATATTTTACATCCTGTTTTCTAATGTGGGTCTCCTGCAAACAAACAATATCACATTTTTGTTTTAGTAGCCAATGAAAAATATTTTTTCTCTTATTCGGTGAGTTTAGTCCATTTACATTCCAAGATAATACTTTACACTCCATATTCATGGTTTTGTTGGTAAGTCTTTTTCATTGTCCTTGATAAATCTCTCCATCTCCCGCTCAGATCTGATGCGTTTTTTTGCCCCTCCAAACTCAAAGGACACTCCTTCCGGTAACTCCCATCTGTATCTGATATTCATGTCCTTCAAAGTCTGAATTAGCACTCTATATTTTTTCCTGTCCAATAACACTGATCTGGGCAGTTCCTTCATTATAATAATCGTCTTGCCATCAATCTCCAATGGATCTTGAAATTGTTTGGTCACAATCCTCTCTTTCATATTTCTAGTTGTAAACTGCACAATCACATCCCTTGGTAGTTTCCTCTGGGTTGCAATTCTCGAGTTCACACGATACGCCACATCTAGGATAGCCGCAATTTCCTCCTCCTCCTTCCCCAGGTAATCAGCCAACACCTCAGTCATCTGTTCTTGCGCTGACTTCCCTTCCACTTCTGGCAGACCACGAAAACGAAGCTGCTTCTCCATGTGTTTAGTTTCTGCAACTGACATCCTCCCCTTCACCAGCCTCATCTCTGTTTGTTGCGTGTCTATTAAATTCTCCATCGCGTCTTCTACTGTTTTAACTCTCTGCTGCGTTCCTTGTAATTCACTGCTAATCGTTTCCACACCTTTTTTCACTTCTGACAGCTCCGACTTTACTGTCTGTGTAACTTCCTTGACCTCTTTAATAAGCTCCAATTTCGTGTCCTTAAGTTCTTTCATCATGTCTATAAGTTTTTTGTCCAAGTTTTCTATTGCCGATTGCCACTCTTTTTTCGACATCGTGGGGCTTGCTTTAGCTCGCTCCCACGAATCTGCTCTCTTCCTCAGCTCCGTGGCGTATAATTAAACGTTTTCCTTTTTTTTAAATGTCCCAATCTTCGCCAAAATTAATTTTTTATATCCAAAATGTCGGGCGTCTTTTCTCTATGGTTTCTCTATGTTATTATAATCCAAGATGGCCTACTTCCTCTTCCGCTGAAGCCACGACCCTTCCACTTTCAAAGATGGCGATTCCCCACTTCCTGTCCTTTGGCAAGGGCCGCTTCCCTCCAGCCACTCTATTGTTGTTACGCACTTCCTGTCTCCCGTCTTCCCACAGCAGGTCTCGCGATGGTGTCTTTTTCCCACAGCTCCAAAACCACAGGTATTCAAAACAATAGTCCGATTTTTGTAATAACTTCTTTAAACTTAGTCTCTTTTAAAATACAACTCCTGCCGAGTCTTCACCTCCTTTTCGCTAGTCTGTTGCAGTTTAAAAGTCTACTTTCTTTCCTCTCTGTTTTTGTCAATCTGTCCCGTTTCAAGAGATAGCGATCTTTACCTTCTCTCCAGCTTTCTCGGGTTGTAATCGCTGTTTCGATCTTAAATTCTCCTCTCGACTTCCCTCCCCGATCGAAGCTTGGGTATGTAGGTCTTATGCCAGCCGAATTGGCCCCAAAATTGCCGCAGAGATTATAGCCGACCCGTCGCAAGGTGGGACCTCAAGGATCGGGGGGGAGACTCCTTGTGTAGAGCCCCCCCTCGTCCGAGATCTAACTCACCCTAGGGTCTTGAGCGTTCTTTGCCTGCTCCCCGCCTGAGAGCAGTTGGCCGCGGGTTATTTTCACCCCTCCGGCCGGTTAAAACGGCAATCCGGTCAGCTCCACAAATGGAGCTGCGTTAGACCTCCATGAATCCCAAACCGGAAGTCATTAAACTGTATTAACTCTAATGTCTCTGACCTGGTGATGGGCTGTGATGGTAGGATAGAAGTACATTCCACTTCCTGCAGAAGAATTTCTGAAACATATGGACTCCCATTCACACAGCAACTCCACTTGTATTTATTTACCCTATGGCATTGTTTATGGAAATGTCCTTGATACTGATTGTACTAATCTCACACTATGTAATTCGCCATGATTCTCAATGAGAAAGGCAGACTATAAGTGTCATAAATAAAAAATAATAATAATAAGGGAAGTAGAACACAGAATTACAGGTGTGTAAACCACTCAGGAGGAATTCAATATTGAAAATTAGCATTGTCTCCAAATTCCTCCTCGATAGGAATTCTTCCCAGAACGCAACATTCAGATCTGAGTTGTCTATATCATAAACTGGAATTGTAAGAATATCTCTAACAACTATTTTGGCATGGGTAAAATCATTTCTTTTTAAAGTAAAGATTTTAAAATCTGAGGGAAGGCCCACTCAGACTCATTCAGGCCGATAAATATAATCATCAATAGGATCAACTATTAGGAAAGAAAATGAAATGCCTAGGAACAACAAACAATATGGTCAAGACTACAGAGATCAAAGATATAATTAGG
This sequence comes from Eublepharis macularius, assembly GCF_028583425.1. Taxonomy (NCBI): domain Eukaryota; kingdom Metazoa; phylum Chordata; class Lepidosauria; order Squamata; family Eublepharidae; genus Eublepharis; species Eublepharis macularius. The sequence goes on from NC_072801.1 coordinate 22,936,780, forward strand.
CAAATAAAAATGTGTGTCAGGAAGTTAGACGTTAATAGGACATCTGTTAGGGCACAGAGGGTATGTTCGACTCTTTACATAGATATTGCCCTCCCGATTTAACTGCCAAAGTATTTTTATCAGCTGACAGTACCAAAGCTCACAAGAGCTTTTACACTGGCAAGAATGAATGCCCTTCCCTCGGCAGTTTTGGAGGGTAGATACAAGAAAGTACCATATGCCAACAGAACCTGCAGATGCCAATATGATAAAACTGAACCATTGAACATATGATTATAGAGTGTCCCATATTTAATGAGCTGAGGGCTATCTTAATCATCCCTCTACTTAAAAATATGAAACTACCTAACATGAGAGCCCAGGTGATGTGGTTACTATCAGATACAAATGACTGTTACTCTTTCTGTGGCAAAGCAATAATTAAACATCAGGGACATGATACCAAGTAAGGTTCTTTCCATTTTAATTTCTCCTTAAGGTTATAGCTGTAGGAGCAGTACTAGATAGATAGATAGGTAGACAGACAGAGATTTTCTTTTCATCATTACTAACCCACTTAAGTGTGTTTTTTATTGTCTTTTGACTCTTTTCACTTCATTGTCCTATTGGGGGTAGTCCCAATCAACTAAGAATCATGTAGTGAAAAGGATGACTAATGGCACCACATAGCTGGTAAGTGAGGGCAAGGGAAGCCCACTCAGGAAGCAACTCTCTCATTCTGAATCAGAATATTTGCTATTAATTTTGACAGTCATTTCAAAAGTGGTGGAAATGAGAGGAGGTCTTAACACCTATTCCCCCTCAGATGGCTGAGAGGACTTCAGGCATCTCCTACAATCTTCTGGAGAAGTTAGGCCTCTCTTTATAATAGTAATTCTCTTAGAGGCTGTTAGTAACACTAATGATTGGATCCAACCAGTTTTTCGATTGGTGGAAAGTGTGTGTGCGGGGGGGGGGGATTTGTTCATCACAGTAAGGCTATAACTGGGGATCATGGGGGATACATGAACAAAGGCCATGTGTAACACAGACTGTAATAAGAAGGGGAATTGACAGACTGAAAATAAAACTGTCTTGATCCAAACCTAATACTAATTTATTTAAAATTGCAAAGCAATTAATAAATGTATTAAATAAATAAGTTTTTCAGCATCGCCAACTGTTTATCAGTTTCAACTCTGCCTCATCTAGAAAATTCCTTATAGAAAGAGTCAGTCAGTGGCAATCCTCATATCGCTTGATGAAGTCAAAGTTGGGACCACTGGTGAGGGAACAGTCCGTAGGAACATGTGTCATGTATTTACCTTTATAAAACCTGGTATTTGCTCCAGGAAGCATTTTTTTATCTTTATTTATAATGCTTTCCACAAGCATTCCAGACCCAGGTGGCCTGTGCGTTCCAACATACATTATTTAGAATGGAAATTCTTTAGCCCAAAGTGAAGAGGAGGGGGAAGGGGGGAGAAAACATTGCGCCAACTGGTACGAAGAAGTAATTTTTTAGTCATGAAAACCATTGTTGACATGGTAGTAATCTGCATTTTCCTGTTGAAAGCATCAACATGAGTTTCTTTGTTCTCCTAACCAATAAAGTTTAACAAGCTGTTAAATGGGAAAATATCTGCTTATCTCCCATCTGTGATTGTCGGCTGTTTCTTGCAGTATCTACAAAACTGGCTGGTCCCTCCCAAACCAAAGACCAGTTTAGAAGGATTAAGACAATGAACGGTAACGTGCAAGAAATGGCTCAGCCTGGTGGACAGGAATCAGTAGGAAATTTCCTCTCACACATGTATAACTATGCCAGCGTTTTTGAGACATCACCAAAGTTTCACCAGAAGCAAGCAAACTGGGGAGTCTTCAGAAATATCTGAGAGATTTCAAGAGGAACTGACAAGTGTTTCCAAAATGCAATATTTTTCAGAAAGATTCTGAATATCCTCTGAAAGCCACTGGGTCTAGCCTAAAGTGAAATAGGGAAGTTTCTCATTTAAGATATTCTGAGGGAGGTTAAGAGGTTTTGATAAATCTGGGCCTATACCACACGGCTTACCTGAAGCCGGGATGTTGCGCTATGTTGTGGATCATGCTGGGAAAAACACAAAATATCACGTTTTCTCACGCAAGTTTTGCGCGATGTCGCGCAAAACTTGCACGAGAAAATGCGATATTTCGCGGGTTTTTTTAGTTTTATTGGTGAGTATACTTTTCAAATTCAATACATACATTCCCTCAATATCTAATTAACCCTATCCCCCACCCTTTTCCTCCCCCCTCTCTATCGACTTCCAACAGCTTTCCAACCCTTAACCCCTCTTATTACTTAATAAATCCCTTACTCTAAGCACATTCTAATTTTTTTTCCAGGTATTCTATCATATATATCAAATATCCTATCAATATAGTATACTTCTATCAATTATGCTATCCAATATTCTATCAGTATAATATACATCTATCAGTTATACTATCAATATAGTATAGATCTTATACCCCTCAATATAGCAGACCAGTATAATATAGTATAATATATAACAGAAGTCTTAATTTAAACATATTCTATTTCTTTTAAACATATATTCTATCAAATATACTATCGTCATTATAATATGTATTAAAACCCCTACCGTGTGCCCTGCCACCAATGTGGCACAGCATACAACACCGTACTATACATTCATTATATAATATACAATCTGATCCACTAACATTATAGTATATATAGTATGCCCCATCAGTATATTTATTTAACTATTCCCTTATTCATATACTCTAAAAAAGGTATTACTTATCCTAACCTCCCTATCTTATTCTTTACAAAATCAGTTCTAAATTTCACCCCTTTTCTACTATATTATAATCCAAGCTTACATTAAAATAGATATAAATTCTTAATGGTAAAGTCACTTCTCTCTTCTGTCTAAAATGTCTTATTTTAAAAATTCTCAAACTGCCACAGTTCTCCTTTCACATCCCATTTTTTTTCCAAAAATTGTTTCAATTTCGCCCAGTCCGCCAAATACTGTCCCGGATCCAGGTCTTTGAGTTTTCTTGTCATTTTATCCATCTCTGCCATGTACAACAATTTGTAAATCCAGTCCTCTACAGTAGGTACTTCTTGCATTTTCCATTTCTGCGCATACAGTAATCTTGCTGCAGCTGTCATATAAAATAACAATGTTCTATTTTGCACTGGAACATTCTCCATTCCCAAGTTTAGTAGCAGCAGTTCTGGGTTCTTATTTATTTGGGTTTGTAACACCTCATTAATTACTTCTATTATATCTCCCCAGTACTGCTTCGCTACTTCACAAGTCCACCACATGTGATATAATGATCCTTCGTGCTTTTTACATTTCCAGCACTTATCTGACATATTAGCGTTCCCCAGCGCAATTTTCTTCGGTGTTAGGTACCACCTGTATATCATCTTGTATACATTTTCTCTAATATTCGTACACGTTGTAATCTTAATTGTATTCTTCCACAAGTGCTCCCATGCCTCCATTGCTATTTCTTTATGAAAATTTATTGCCCACTTCACCATCTGTACTTTCACTACTTCATCTTCAGTATACCATTTTAGAAGTATCTTGTAGATCTTTGAAATTTGTTTCTTGTCTTCTTGTAGCATTACTTCTTCCAATTCTGAGTTTTCCATTCTTATTCCTCCTCTTGAACAGTCCGATTTGTAAAGATCTCTAATCTGTCTGTATTGAAACCAGTTATAACAAGGAGACAATTCTTCTTCTGATTTTATTTTTGGCATTAAATGTTGTATTTGTATTATCTCCTTGTAACTTAAGCATTGCTGTTTGTTATCGACAGTTCTCGGGTCTATTACTTCATACGGGACCACCCAAGAGGGGATTTGATCTTCCAGATACATCTTATATTTCTTCCAAATTGTGAAGAGGCTTCTTCTAATATAATGATGCAGAAACAAAGAGTCCGCTTTTATTTTATCGTACCATAGGTATGCATGCCATCCAAATATTTTCTTGTAACCTTCCAATGCCAGAAGTTTGCGATTTTTCAACGTTATCCAATCCTTTATCCATGTCAAACAAATTGCTTCATAATACAGTCTTAAGTTGGGCAGTTGCAAGCCACCTCTTTCTTTCGCATCCTGTAACACTTTCATTTTAACACGTGGTTTCTTGCCTGCCCACACAAAATTCGAAATTTTTCTTTGCCATTTTCCGAATTGTTTAGAGTCTCGGATAATCGGGATCGTTTGTAACAGAAACATCACACGAGGTAGAACATTCATTTTTATTGTCACGATTCTGCCCAGCCATGATAAATTCAACTTGTTCCACTTTATCAAATCTCTCTCTATTTGTATCCACAACTTCTCATAGTTGTTCTTAAATAAGTCTATATTTTTTGCAGTTAGTTCAATTCCGCGATATTTCGTGTTTTTCCCAGCATGATCCACAATGTAGCACAACGTCCCGGCTTCAGGTAAGCCGTGTGGCATCGGCCCTGGTCTTTTTTTGTGTAAATATGTATGCTTCTGAAAATGCCTTATACTGAGTCAACCATAAGTCTGTCAAGCACTGTATTAACTAGTAGTACCACTCCATAATATCAGATGGAGAAAGGTCTCCCACATGCTGCTATGTTAGGAGCCATAGTCTGAACCTGGATGTGTCCACTGTTGCTGTCATGATCCGGCTGTGCCAGGAAGGCCTACCAAAGCCTCAGAAGCCTGTTACCAGTGGGAGTAGGCCTGCCTACAATTCCCAGGAGCCCCTGGGCCATTTTGGTGCCCTTTTTGGCCAGTCAGAACACAGGGGGCTGGTGCTATATAAGTCTGGGAGGGGGAAAAGCTTGTGTTCTTTCTCCCAGGGAGCAGGCCGGAGGAGACGAAGCTGAAGTTGGTTCCTAGTTCCCAGTTCCTTATTCGCAGTTCCTTATTCCTTATTCGTTATTCACAAAGCCAAAGAAAAATATTGTGAGAAAACTGAAAAGCTATAACTCCAAAATGAAGTTTGCAGGGGCACATATTATACACCTCGATATTCAGAAGACTCAGCACTCTAAGTGGACCTATACTGGGTCATCCTACAAAACCAACTCAACCCGCCCCCCCAAACCAAAAACGTTACTTACCCATAAATATTATAACTGGATTTTAAGTAGTTAAATACCAAAGCGAAGCACGGGCATCAAGCTAGTTAATATATATAATCAACCAAACAAAGGAAACTGCTTCCCCATAGATCAATTCAGTTAGTGGATCAAAATGAAGGTGAATGCAACAATAATGGAAAGGGGCTGTGTGTGAACATTGAACAGTGGATGAATGTGAACAAAACTTGGCGACACGTCAGTCAGAAAGCTGCACAACGCGTGGGTATTTGAAGAGGGATTTGACTAAAGTGTCAGTAAGTGCATGGAGAGATGATTCAAGCATATAGAGGAGAACAGCATTGCTGATTTGAAGAGCGGGAGACTGGATAAGATTGCCAACCTCCAGATGGGGCCTAGAGTTCTCCTTGAATTACAGCTGATCTTGGGGTTCAGATGGAACGTAAGTTAAATATGAGCAGCCAGTGTGGTGCAGTGACAAAAAAATTTATATTGGAACAGATATTAAACACGTCTGTATGCAAGCATCTGATGGACAACATAGTGATATGCGGAAGTCAGCATGGATTTGTCCTCAATGGGTTCTGCTAGACCAACCTCATCTCCTTCTATGATCAAGTGACAGGCTTACTGGATCGTGAGAATTGATGTAGTTTATCTGGATTTCAGTAAAGCTTTTGGCAAGGTTCCTCATGATGTTCTGATGGGTAAACTAGAGGACTGTGGACTGGACTCTAGGATAGTTAGGTGGATAGGGAACTGGTTGGAGAACCGCACTCAAAGAGTAGATGTCAATGCATTTCATCTGAACGGAGGAAGGTGCCCAGTGGGGTGCCACAGGGCTCAGTCCTGGGCCTGGTACTTTTCAATATTTTTATAAATGATCTGGATGAGGGTGTGGAGGGGCTATGCATTAAATTTGCAGATGACATTGAATTGGGAGAAGCAGCAAACAAAATCAGTAGATAGGGATAGAATTCAACGAGATCGGAACACATTGGAAAAGTGGGTGAATGTGAACAAGATGCAATTTAACAAGGATAACTGCCAAGTTATACATCTGGGTAGCAAAAATGAGGAACACACATACTGGATGGGGGATACACTTCTGGTTAGCAGTGTGTGTGAACAAGATCTTGGGGTTCAGATGGAACGTAAGTTAAATATGAGCAGCCAGTGTGCTGAAGTGACAAAAAAGGTGAGTGCGATCTTGGGGTCTATCAACAGAGGCATAACATCCAAATTGCATGATGTCATAGGGGGACATGATTACTCTCTTTAAGTATTTGAAGGGCTGTCACTTAGAGGGGGGCAGGGAGCTGTTCCTGTTGGCAGCAGAGGATAGGGTTTAAATTATGGGCCAGATGATACCAGCTGGATATTAGGAAGCACAGTAAGATGGGCTTCAGAGGGGTATAATGCCACAGGCACTGACCTCCAATGGCATCATTGTCTCCAAGAGAGAGAACGTCACCATATGGAGTTCAATTGTAACAGAAACCGATCTCCAGGCGGGTTGGCAACTACTGTAAGGAGGTGCTTCAGACACCCCAGTTGCCAATACCCAATACCACCATTGTCTCCAATTTAGGTAAAATAGGACATACAGAGTTCAGCTGAAATGGAAGGAGATCTCCAGGTACAGCAATCATAATATGGAGGGTCCTCAGTGGGGTATAATTCCACAGAAGCCACACTCCAAAGCCACCATTCTGTTTGAGATAATTTAAACTTGTCATTTGAAAGTCATTTGTAACTCTCGGAGTTCTCTAGGTGGGTTGGCATCAATTGTCAGGTAGTACCTATGTGGGGTATAATTCCACATAGGTCAGCCTAAGAAGCCTCCATGTCTTGGAGAATGTTAAAATCTGTCATTTGGAGATCAGTTGTAATTTGTGGGGATCTCCAGGAGGGTTGGCAACCACAGTGTCATCAAGCCAGGTGGCCTTAGCATGGACCTGCGTGCTGCCAGACCTGCCACTGTCTCCCAAAGAACCCCAGGAGCAGTGAAGGCTGAGGGTAAGGGCAGAGGCATGGACCAAGCACAGGAGCGCATGCCTGGCAGCCCATGGCCTTCCCCCTGCTGAGGAAATGTCAGGAGAGCCAGTACAGGATCTGACCTACTCCTCCTGAGTAGCAGAGATGAGCCAGCTTGGAGAAAGAAGCTTAATGAACCCAGCCTCACCTGTAGGAGAAACTCCCTTTATAAGGCCGCAGCTAGCATGGGATTAGCTAATCACAATTGTGGTATTCTGGACTTGGCTGTTGGTGAGCTCTTAGGTTCTGGCTGCCTGAGCCTTGGTGGGTCACAGTCTTTGATTTTGGAATCTGTTTCTTGACCATGGAGTTTGACCTGAGAATCTTTGTTGTTGACCCTGTTGTCGTCAGAACTTGCCTCCAACCTAGTGAGCAGGATACATTTAATCCTTCTGTTTCTATTTGTTGCTCTCCATTATCCTCTTAGATTATGTTGCTGCTGTTTCAGTGGTTTGTCATGAAATATGGTTTACAGCACATTATACTAAGTGATACATGTGTATTCTAATGAACTTTGTTTTAGAATTTCATTAGGCTGTCTTGGTTTGGGGCATAAATTGAGCCAAATGTGTAAGTTTGGTTTTCTATAGTGCCTTTAGTAAATATGAATCTGCCTTTCGGATCTCTTAGTGTATCTTTACGTTGGAAGGGTAAATATTTTTATTTTACCCTTCCAACATAAATTTTAAATTTCAGGCATGGGAGAGACGGAGCTCTTTCAATGTGCTATCATTCTCTTCAACACCGACACCACACCCTCCGCTTTTCTCCATTTCTCAGCTTCTTCTGGTGGTAGCTAGGATAATTCATCCCATGAAATCGGTTCAGGTGTTTCTGCTGTTCTTAGTGCAGAGGTAGTCAAGTCAAGTTTATTATTACAATCTGCGACCAGTATATATAAAACCATTTGCAAATCAGTTTAAAAACAGTCGAGACTGGATACAGGGGAAGAACGATGAATAAATATAAGAGTAAAAAAATAAGATCATCATAAATTAGTTGTTTAAAAGGTTAAAACACATTCAGTCTGCCTTATGCGATTTATGTTGCTTGTAGACCTGGGCACAAAATCTTGCTACTTAATGTGTTGTCTGGTGATTCCGATCAGACAAAAGATAATCAAGTTTGATTTTATTTGAACTTCCAGGGAATCTTTCTACTAATGGACTGATGGTTTCCGCTCTAATTTTACTATGACTTGGGCAGTTAAAGAAGATGTGCTCCATTGAGTCAATTTCTCTTAGAGGATAGGAGCAAAGCCTAAGAGAGTAAGGGACTGCTTTAAACTTTCCTTCCAGAATGGCAGAGGGTAGAGTTGAACTTCTAGCTAAAGTAAATGCCCTTCTGGAGTTACTGGATTCAAGAAAGTAAAAATAGGCTGCAGGAGCGGCAATATATTTAGTAGTATCTGAAGAAATAAAACCTGGTGCTCTAAGTAAATCTGTTTGTCTTTCAATGTGTGTCACTCTCTGCTTAATGAGTGATTTTGCTCGGTCTAACCCCATGACTAGCAAACTTTGAGGGGAAAGACCCAATTTTCCCAAGGATTTCGGAGTTGCCTTTTGCCAATTAGATTGAAATTTGTCTTGGAATAACCGAGGGAGCAGACCTTGCGGGTTTAGACGTCCTGACAGCCATTTGAAAATTGAAAGGATGGTGATTCTGGCCTCTACCCTTAACATTCCTGTTTCCAGTCTAACCCATGAGTTAGGCATGCATTTGGGCACTTGTAATAGGGCTCCAAGGAATTTGGACTGCACTCTCTCAAGTTGAGAGAAAGAGGAGGATGGCAGCCCCAAGAATGATCCGTATACTAATTGGGCCAATGGTTTGGCTTTAAACAATCTGAGTGCAGCCGGTACATACTGCCCCCCTTGTGATCGATAGAATTTCAGTATACCGTGTGCTGGTTTTTCTCCCACATCAGCAATGAAGCTGCTATGTGTTGTTTTGGTACCTGAGGCTTGCAAAACTACACCCAAATATTTGAAGCTGGTAAGTTGTTCTAACTGATGCCCCTGAAGCAACCATCGTCTGATCTTTGGATTTTTACCGAAAGCCAGGATGTTAGTTTTTTGGTAATTAGTTAGAAGATGTTCAGTATCACAGAACTGGGAGAATTTTTTTAGGGCTCGTTTCAGCCCTATGGGGGTCCTAGAAAGTAATACAGCATCATCTGCATAGAGCAGTACGTGAATGTGCCTATTTGCTAATTTGGGAGGGTGCAATCCAGGGTCATTCAAAAGGTTTACCAAATTGTTGATGTAGAAGATAAACAGAAAGGGGGCTAGAAGGCACACCTGCCTGTAAGTTTGAATGGGGTCAGTCAAATGCCCAATTCGGCTGCACCTTACTCAGGGCAGTTTGCTTGTGCATAGCCCCAAAAAGGAACAGCAGTCGCCTATCAATAGAGGAGGCCTGCAGTTTCCTCCAAAGTCTATTTCTAGAGACTGTGTCAAAAGCTGCTTTTAAATCAACAAATGCCCGGTAAAGTGATGCTTGGTCTCCTGTAGCGTATTTCTCTACAAGGTGCATTACTAGGCAGTGATCTATTGTTGACCTGCCAGCTCTAAACCCAGCGTGCTCATCAGCAATTATATCCTCCTGTTCTAGCCAGTCTGAAAATTTCTCCAGCAGATGTTTTGTAGACAACTTGCTTACAATGCTTAGTAAGCTGATTGGTCTATAATTGGATGGATCCTCCTTTTTTCCCTTCTTATGGAAGGGGACTACTATAGCCATTCCCCAATCATTGGGGATGTAGCCGGTTTCATCAATATAAGTAAATAGGGAGGCTAGGAAAGTTGCCCACCAGTCCTTATTTGTTTTTAGTAATTCTGGAGATATTCCATCAAGCTTTTGCATTCTTTAACTGGCTAATATAAGCTTTTACCTCCTCGGCATGAACTGGGGGGCATTTGGCCAGATTTTCTATTGTTAGGGCAGGAGGGGGTTGAATAGGATCATCATACATTTTTTGGAAAAAAGAAGTCCATTTATCTAGGGGGATACAGGAAGCCAAGGGGGAGGCGGCTGTGGAGGCGCGGTTTGACACTAGTTTCCAGAACACCACTGAGTTTTTGCTCGTAGCTGCTTCAATTATATTGGCCCAGTTTTCTGGTATGTTCTTTCTTACAGCGGGCAACCAGTGATTTAGCTTTCTTTTTTAAAAATGAAAGAGAACGATATGCATCCTGTCTGGTCTTTTCATCAGCTCTCAGTGCTAGCTTATAGGCATAGATTAAAGCATTTTTAGCACAAATACAGCTTTGATCAAACCAAGGTTTAGATGACAAATTGGTCTTGACCAGTTTTCCCTATTGAGCACCTACCAAAAGTGGCCTTAAGGATTGGACAAGGTCATCATAACTCTTTAAAGGATTTTCAGATTTTGAGGAAATCTTAAAAGCTTGACTATATAGTTGTAGGTTCTAGTGCAGAGGTATTTTTCCCTGCACTTGTTCCTCTGCAGCAAGTATGCTCTGCGCATTGCTATAGCAGAATTTCCCTACTTTCCTCCCTTTTATTACAGCCATGAAGCTGACTTTCTGCCCATTTCTTTCCAGACACAGCAGAATAGCTGTGAAGATTTTAGTGTTTTCCACTCTGCCTCTTCTCTTGGTGTTGCTGGGATACAGTTTGCTCTATGAAGTGGGTTTTTTTCTTAGCTCTGGAGGCAGTTTCCCACCTTTTCCCTTTTGTTTTCCTTCTCACTTCTTGCTTGGCTTCCTCAAGTTGCTGAAAAGTTTCTTTTTGTAGCATTGGAAGCTATTTCCCCACCTTTTTCCTGGCTGGCACAACAGAGTGTCTTCTACTCCCACCCCCTTCTCATGTTTGCTGTGAGACAATGAGAGAGAGAATTATGTTGTACTTGAAAAGGAGATACTTTTGTCTGCAGTTACTTCGTTTGTTTGCTTTCTTCTTTTTAGCTGGCTCTCTGGAGAGCTAAAAAGGAGTAGTTTCAGTAAGGATTGTTCCTCTCAAGTTGACTGAGACTTCTGAGATAACTTTGAGTCTCCTAGACTATTTTGAGATGCAGCAATGACTGGCAGTATTATCTGAAAGCAGGATGATATAACTCATAAGGTTTGCCTTTTTTGAGAGTTAATGATCTCATATTGCCTATCCAAAGCCATACCATACTGCTGTTATTCAAAGAACAATATACACGAATCGCTAGCATCTTTTTCACCTTAATAATTACTTCAACTGGTCCACTTTGTTGGGGAAAAAGGTTAAAAATAGCTTTTCTTCAGAGGTGCAATGGATCTTGAATCAATAGAGAGTCAGCACACGAGTTTAGCTTTTAAAATCATTTACTTCTAAAGGAAAAAGGTTAACAGGATTGCCTACAAAATAACAAATGCCTGGAGCTACATTCTCACTACTGGTTACAAACAAAGAGCTGGGATAACTGAATGGAGAATCTTCTTCTTCCTCTGTCTTCTTGACCCTGAAAGAAAATCACCTGACCTGTTGACCAATAACAGTTTACAAACACTCTCAAGTTTCCCGGGCTTGCAGATTATTGGCTTTGAGCCAGGTTCCCCTTCCAGGTCAATCGAAACAATAGCATGGTAGGTAAACACATTAACCCCATAATGACTGAATCTCAGACCTTGCAACACATTTATGGTACAGATTTCTCATATTTGTTTTACATATTGGGAAATGTCTTGTTGGGGTAGTGGTGCTCATTCGAGAGTCTTTCTCCATCAGGCTGCTCCCCTTGCCAAAGATTGCTGGCATTGATTGTGTGGGCCTGGTGTGGGATGCCGAGGAGAGTATAGCCATCTGTCTGGTGTACCGATTGCCCAGCGCACCAGCAGATGCTGTGCCTGGCCTGTTAGAGGTGGTGGCTGGCTGGGCCTTGGAGCACCCCAGGCTTCTGGTCTTAGGGGACATCAATGTCCATACCGATGATGCTACCTCCTCACAGGCCATGGACATGATAGCCTCCATGGCAGCATTAGGACTCTCCCAGTTTATATCATTGCCCACACATCGAGCGGGACACACACTGGATTTGATCTTTGGGTTCGGGATACAGGTGTATCTGGATGAAGCTATAGCAGTGCCATGGTCAGACCACCTCATCCTGAGGGCTTGTCTGGGCACCATGACCCCCTCCTGCTTGGGTGACAAGCTGATTTATGCTCGCCCGTGGAGTCAAATGGATCCAATTGAATTGCAGAATGCTCTGCAGGATCCAATGCCCCCTGGTGGCTCATTGGATGAGCTGATAGAGGACTGGAATGCCCGTTTCTCTGAAGCTATTGATGAGATCGCTCTCTCCGCCCCCGAACTAGAGTAGCTCCTTGGTATACTGATGAGCTACGACAAATCAAATGGGAGCTGAGACGGCTAGAGCGAGTGTGGTGGCGACTCCATGATGAAGTGACAAGAACATCTTATAGGACGTTTATGAAGGCCTATGAGATGGCACTGAAAGCTGCAAAGAGACTACTATGCAGCTTCCACTGCGTCCACTAGTTCTTGCCCAGCACAACTTTCCAGAGTGATTTGGTCTTTAACGTCCCTCACACATGGGACAAAAAAAAATGTAAATTCGGTAATAAGCTGTGAGGCTTTCGGAGACTATTTTGTGGATAAGATCTTGTCACTCCGCCGGGATCTGTCCACCACAGTTGATGCAGTATGTGTACTGGAGGCCCCTTGGTTGTCCTCAGGGTTGATATTAGATCAATTCAGGCCACTCTCCCAGGAGGAGGTGGGCAGGGTCCTGCATGCTGTGAAACCTACCACGTGCCCACTGGACCCATGCCTATCATGGCTGGTGAAAAGTGGTGGTGATGGGATTTGGGCACCATTAGCTGACATCATTAATCTTTCTCTGAGTTCTGGGTTTTTTCCAGACTCACTGAAAGAGGCAGTGGTGCAGTCCTTATTAAAGAAACCATCACTGGATCCTGCTGATCCAGCCAATTATCGCCCAGTTTCGAATATTCCGTTCCTGGGTAAGGTAATTGAGAGGCCGGTAGCGGAACAGCTGCAGGTATACCTGGGTGATGCCTCTATCCTGGATCCTTTCCAGTCCAGCTTCAGGCCTGGCCATGGTACAGAGACGGCTCTGGTTGCCCTCACAGATGATTTGTGGCGACACCTGGACCGGAGTGGGTCGGCACTGCTGATACTTTTAGATCTTACAGCAGCATTTGACATGGTCAATCAGAATCTTCTGACCCACTGCCTTGCCGATGTGGGGATTCGTGGAACAACCCTGCAATGGCTGAACTCCTTCCTTCACAATCTAGGACAGAGGGTGGCACTCGAGGAACAGATGTCTGCTTACCATTCTTTGGTATGTGGCATCCCTCAGGGAGCGATTCTTTCCCCGATGCTATTTAACATCTATATGTGCCCCCTTGCCCGGTTAGCCTGCAGCTTTGGGCTAGGTTGTCACCGGTATGCGGATGACACTCAGCTCTATCTGCTGATGGATGGTGTTATGACCTTTACTTTCTTTAGGGTAGATTTTTCTTTTAATCTATCCCTTAACCGTCTGGGTAGTCTGCTACCACCAGGAATATTTTATTCCAAGATATTTTATTTAAATTTTCCCTTTGGTAACGTTCCTAAGCGTCAGGCTCCTTCGTGGTTCTAAGTGGCCCTGAAGATAGGAATGGGATATAGCAATGACAGCTACACTGGGATATAACAAAACAAAAATAAACTTTTATTTAGTCAAGAAGCTTATCGGTTTCATAAACGTAGTTCTAGGTTCTTAAAGTTACTTCATTTACTCTCATTCACACAGCTGGCCTCTCTTTCCCTGACTGAGTGTCCTTTCACAAACATGCTCAGTTCAGGTTCCACACAGGTTATATTTCTCTCATAAACACTTCAACATATTCAGGCAGCACACAGCTAGCCTACTTTCTTCTGACTAAAAATTTTCTCTCTACTCTCAGTCTCAAACTGCATTCACTCCACTCACCCTCTCAGTCCTCAACCAATCATATCACTCACTCATCCATCTCCTTTACCCCCCACTCTTCACCTATCTCATCAAGCATTTAAAGATACATGCACACATTTACTTGGAATCATTACAGATGGCCAGTCCGATCTTGCTTTGGATTCCTTGGTCAAGGGTCTTGAGGCTGTGATGGTATGGTTACATCAGAGTCACCTGAAATTGAATCCCCTGAAGACAGAGGTTCTGTGTCTGGATCATGGGGCAATCGAGCTGGGAACCGGCTCCCAGCCCTCGATGGGGTACAATTGAAACCTTTACTGATGGTGAGGAGTCTGGGTGTGACCTTGGATGCCACACTTTCAATGGAGGCCCAGGTCATGACTGTTGCCAGGTCTGTCTTTTTTCATCTTCGACAGGGCAGGCAACTGGTGCCCTATCTTTCACCCCAGGACCTGGCCACAGTAATCCATGCAACGGTCACCTCCCAGCTAGACTACTGCAACTCCCTCTATCCTGGACTGCCCTTGGGCCTGACCCGGAAGTTACAGCTGATCCAGAATGCAGCAGCACGCATCCTTACCGGAACGCCCATCCAAGCGCACATTCATCATGTGCTGTGCCAGCTGCACTGGCTTCCAGTGGAGTTCCAGATCCGGTTCAAGGTGTTAACCTTGGTATTTAAAGCCCTTCATGGACTGGGACCTCCATACCTGCGGGACCGCCTCTTCCATTACATCCCCTGCAGGGTGTTGCGCTCTGCAGACAAGCAACTCCTGGTGGTCCCTGGCCCAAAGGACATCCATCTGGCCTCAACCAGGGCAAGGGCTTTTTCTGCCCTGGCCCTGGCCTGCTGGAATGCTCTCCTGCTGGAGATCTGGGCCCTGTGGGACCTGTTACAGTTTTGCAGGGCTTCTAAAAAGGAGATGTTCTGCTGGGCCTTTGGCTGAGTGCCAGTGAGTGTCCTTCTTCCATCTAAGACCACCAT
Organism: Eublepharis macularius; assembly: GCF_028583425.1. Taxonomy (NCBI): domain Eukaryota; kingdom Metazoa; phylum Chordata; class Lepidosauria; order Squamata; family Eublepharidae; genus Eublepharis; species Eublepharis macularius. Next base: position 22,951,839 of record NC_072801.1, read on the forward strand.
TTCTTCCAGAGCTGCCCTCAGCCATCTGCCATGCCTGTATACAGACTCCCAATATTTGTTTAAATAGCCTGATCCTGGACTATTTTAATCATTTTTTAAAAAATATTATTGATTTTATGTTTCTGTGATTTTAATGTATTTTTTAATGTTGTTAGCCACCCTTAGCCCATCTGTGGGGAGGGCAGGGTATAAATCAAATAAATAAATAAAAATGTTACGGTGAGCTTTTGAGCTGCTTGATGTCTGTGGACAGGACCATTTAGGGGGTGCTCAATAGGTTTTCTCAGTTGCATTTTTTTCAAGAAAGTAATCTGTATAACACTATGCCCCTCTTGAGGTCTGTGCCCAAGGCGGGTGCCTAGTTGGTCTAATGGTAGCACCGGCCCTGTCTATAGTTATGGCAAACAGAAATGGGGAAAGGGGACAGCCTTGTCTAGTTCCCCTTGCTATATGGATATCTATCGAATGTACATTGTTAGTCCTAACTGTAGCTTTTGGAGAAAGATAAAGAGCATTAATGACATTTTAGAATTCGTCGCCAAAACTCATTTTTTGAAGTAAAAGTTTTAGATATGTTATTTCCACTTAATCAAATGCCTTCTCTATATCAAAGGACAGAAGTAATGCAGGGGTTTTGTATGCTTCACAGAAATTAATTATAGTTAACGTGTTATGTGTATTGTCAAAAAGATTCCTTATTGGCATAAAGCCAGTCTGGTCAAGGTGAATGTAGTTGATTATTTAAATTTAGACAATCTTTTGGCAAATATGCTTGTAAAGATATTTTGGTCTTGATTCAGTAAGGGTATTGGTTGAGAAGATTTAGTATTTGTAATATCGTTGTCCTTTTTTGGAGTAACTACTATTTCAGCCTCTGACCAAGATAGAGGGATGCTACCTCCTATCATAACAGAGTTGCATGTGGCAGTTAGTGGAGTTGAAAGTAGGTGAATGTATTTTTTTGTAAAAATTTGGCAGGGAATCCATCGCTGTCTGAAGCTTTGTTATTTTTTTCAAGGATTTGATAGTGACTGTAACATCTTCTGTTGTGACTGGTTGGTCCAGATATTGTTTATGTTCTTGTGAGTTTTTTTCCAAATAATTTCCTGTGATGATAAATAATTTAAAATATGATTAGTGTCAGGATTGTCTGATGTACAAATGGTTTGGTAGTATTCAGCAAATACATCGGCTAATTTTATAGAATTAGTTTGAGTTTTTCCTGGGTGCCTTTAATAGCTTGTATAGAATGTAAGGAGGTTTTTTCCTTTAATTTTCAAGCAAGTAAGTTTATAGATTGGGTGGCCTTTTTGTGTTCATCTTCTAGTTTTCTTATTCTAGATATCATTTCATTTCTAATGTTTTCTTTTTGCTCTTCATGACAGGAGGCAATGGAGCTTAATTTCCCTCTAAGTACCACTTCCATAGCATCCTACACGTGGATTTGAGGAATGCCACATAGTTTATTTGTTTCTATTGTTTAATTTCAAAAGAGACTTCAGAAGAAATTTATTTGTTAAATAAAAGTGATTTATTTAGTTTCCAATTTGTTTGATGTCATTTATTCTCAGTGTACATTCTGTCCAAGCATAGTCTGTCCACAACTTGTCACCAATCCTTGATGTAAGAGTTTGACTAATTAATTTAGGAGATAAGAATATGTCATTTAAATATGTAATTTAGAAGATAATAATATGTAATCAATCCTTGTGTATATATTGTGGATAGAAGAGAAGTATGTATAGTCTGTTACCAGTGGGTTTTGAAGATGTCACTAGATCAATAGAAAAAGTCTAAGAGCCATTAATTGATCTTAGCTGCTTAGTAATTGTATTGTTAATTTTAATTGCTTTGACACGATAAGCAGTAAAATTTAAAAGGTCATTCAGAGAGGAGTGATACAAATGTTTACTGCTGACACATTGATTTACCCGTGGTGAATGAAAGCGGAATTGAAAGCCAAGAGAATCAAGTGCACTCTGCATGAAGACAGCTCGCCAGGTTGCTTTGATCTACAAGCAGCTCTCCACACTGAAAGCAGTGAAAGCAGCTTTCTCAGTAATCATGCTTTACGGTATTATCCAATACATTTTTTAAAGTTTGTATATGTACACTCACACATTATGCAATGCATTTATATTTTGTATCACTTTCATATTTATCAAAATACTTAATTTCACAGGTCAAGGGATGGTGTCATGGAAATATATATAATAATAACAACTGTGCTTATATACCGCTCTTCTACACATATTAGTGCCTCACCCAGAGCAGTGAACAAGTTAGTGTTATTCTTATCCCCACAATGGAGCTGGGGCTGAGAGGAGTGGCTGACCCAAGGCCACCTACTGAGCTCATGTCAGTAGTGGGATTCAAACCAGTAGACTGCTGATTATGGTTTAGAACACATACTTAGTGAAACATATGCATTCTAAATAACGCTGTATGAACTTCACTGTAGTTCTTTTTCTAGTATGGTGTATATCTGGTGCTTCGTTATCTTTGACAGCCAATTAAAAATAGTGAACAGTATCAGATAAATGTTCTGTAATTGTTAGCAGAGACCAAGGATGATCTGGTCATGTAACTTTTCCTGTCATTTTTACTATCCATCTCTCTTATCTTGCAGCTGGGCATAGTGGTACTTTTGGCTAGGTAGAATGTCACGTGATTGGAAATAGTAAAAAAAAAAATTGATTGGTTTGATATTTATCTATGTTATCATATGAAAAGGTCTTAGATTTCTGCATAAGATAATATATAAAAATGGTAATCCAAATAGCAGATCAGGGTTTTGGCCAAAAGAAATCTCATGAAGATCTAGGCAGGAAAGTTACCCTTGTAATACGTGCTACAGTAACTTGAATGCATTTCATCGTTAATCTGACTGAGTTAGATTTCATTAAGAAATGTTAGGAAACTTAATTCTTGTTGTGTTCATCTGTTCTATTTTTCTGTTTTATTTAAATAAACATTTATATTTTGATACCTCACTTAATGAAAAAGACTAGCATTTGTTAATGAAAGAAGCCATTAAACTCTTAGGAGGAGTCTGTCTCCTGGTTGGGGGAGTGCAACAAAAACATCCATCCCGTTTATTTTGTACTGACAAACAGTTTCTCTAAAACAGAGAAACGTGTTTTCAGTTCTCACTTGAAGGTTTCAAGCTGCTCAGGATTTAAGATAAAACCTTCAACCCATCTCTACCGAGTATTTAATACTTTTTACTTAATGTTTAAAAGTTATTTTTAATATTTATGCCTAATATGATTATAGAAGCTCTACTGTTTGAATTATCTATATACTTATTTAAGTTGGAGTTAGTAGAATTACAATTTTATGAAATATTTACCATTTTATAACATTACAACTTTGTACCACAAAAGTTTTGCATGTAGAAGAGGTTGCCAAAAATTAATTTCCCCATCCCCATCCCCATCACGAACGGCAAAGGGCAAAGGGCCCCCCGGGGGTCGCGGCTGCGCCGCTCCCCCCGGGCACCCCCCGCCCCGCTGGTGTATTTTGCTTTCACCCATCTATTGTTGCTAATGCCCCTTGTTTGCTTCTTGTTTGATATTAACTGACCTCCTTGTAAATAAACCCTTTTGTTTGTTGTTACTCTGCTGGGTCCTCACGCCTGTATATTGGCCAAGCTACAGAGGTCAGAAGGGTTGGGAGGGTACTCTGGGCCTTCCCAAGGGACCCTAAATCCCAGGGTGGTGGCAGCATAAGGTGGCTCACCCCACCTGAGGCATGATAGTTGCTGGAACAGTTCTCCCTATTCCCTAGCCTTGGAGTTTTTTTAACACTTTGAGAAAAGTTCCTCTGTATAACTGTGTAGGTCCATCTCGATGCCTCAACAGCTTTAAATATGGGACTGAAACTGAGCTACCCATAGCAGAAATGTTTCCTACTAAAATTGTTGGAGGAAACATCACTGAGTGATAGGTAGCCTCTAAAGCAGACGAAGCTCTGGAATGAACACAGACTCAGTCAGGATCCCAAAGGACCTTCCCCTGCCAATCCACAAACAATCCAAGTTTCACATAACAAACTGGATTCCAAGTTACGCAGATGATCCACAGGCCACGAGTGAACTTCTGCTGACCCAGCTGAGTTTCAGATTGGTAATAAAATCCAAAGCTGAAGGAAAATTTCCACATGGCTTTGTTTTTTTCCAAACAATAACAACAACAAGAGGCTTGGACAGCTTTGCCAACCTCAGCTCTGACACGTCTAGCTCCCTGGGATTCAGCTACTGATTTTCTTTCTTTTCTTTGGAGGGAGCATATGTGAGTACTGGAAGGAACTGCTGAATCGAAAGGAGTGCTTTGCTGATTGGAAAATAGCCACATGTTGAAAACATCTGTCATTTCTGAGACCTGGGCTTATGTGACAAAGGAATATATGTGGACCCTGTCAGACGACAGACATCAGCTTAGAAGTAGGTACGATGTTACCCCTGCTCTGGTTCAATGGAACAGCATGAGCAAAAATGGGGCAGGGGAACAATGGTGTGTGGAAGAATACTCAGAAGTGACATCACTGCATCTGCAACATTGTGGAATTCCCCTCATCTCTATAGTTTATACCATAGAGATTGAGGGAATTTTTAGCGCATCACAGACGGCATGACATCATTTTCACCAGCCTCTGCCCCCTAATGCTCCCAGCTGGCAGCCCTAAGGAGATCCCAAAGAACAAGATGGAGCTGGCTTTTGACACAGCCCTTTCATACTCCCAGTGGCACAGGGAGATCCTAGTCACAGCACTTGGTGCTGAAGGGACACTGAGGGGCTGACTAGCCCAGGGAGAAAATACCAGGGGAATACACAAGAGGCCACAGGGTTACTGATACTTTGTCAAATTCCCCTCCTTGCCCAGGGGACCAAAATTTACCTCCAAGCCCAAGTCATCAAGGTTGTCCCTCAATCTACAAACTGGATTTATGAATATTTATTCCCATTTAGTTCTTTCATTTCGAACCCTTCTTATACTTCCTTCAAAGAACTCAGAGCACTCTGGCAACTTGAAAGGCCTGGTTTTCTTCGCAATGCCCGCAGAACTAGGTCATCATGAACCTTCATACTTAGTCTGTTTTACTGCTGGGCCTACCTCACCCGTGCACCTTGACCCACTTTCAGTGTTTCCCTTTACGATGCACTTGGTTCACAGTTTGTTCTACCTCACTGGACTGGGAAGCAGACATGTGGTGTAAAACTCTGACCTCCGTGACCTCTATTAGGCCATTGTTCCAACCACTTAGCCACAGTCTCTGTACAAGTAAGCTAAGATATTACCAAGAACAAGGGTGGGGGGAGAGAGGGGGGGATCAAACTAGTTTGACAAGTTTGGAGGCCATTTCACAATGCCATCTCCCATCCTCTTTGCTTAAGTGGTTAATAATGAACCATTTAGAAACAGCCAACGTGAACATGGGGCAGGATGGTGTCATGATGACTGGATTTTAGTTGTAAGGGGTCACTTAAAGTTCACTGGCATACTGAGGCTGGTGGCATATAGGACGGCTTAATCTCACCGTGGGAAAACTATTTTTGCATGAGGGGAAACTGGAGGATAAACTTCCATTTCTTACAAAGACACTACGGGGCCTGCTTCCCTCCTCCAAAGGAAGTGGGGCAGAAAAGAGACTATTTGCTTCAAATATACACTGAACTAAGGCCTACTTCAACAACCAGAGGCAGCCTGTAAATCAGATTCCATTTGGTGGGTGTTTTTGAGAGGTGGCAGAGAAAAGCTTTGTTTTCTGTTCTGTTTTTCTTTCCATGAACAGGGACAATACAAAGGGGAAACCAGAGATCCAACAGACTGTTCTGTTTTGCAGGCCAACAATTCTTGTTTAATTATTGACCACAGTGTTTTCATGTTTGAGGAAGACCTCCCGCACCTCCTCCATAGATTTATGTTCTTACTTTTTGTTTTTCTTCTTCGTCTTCTTTTTTTTACATTCTGCATTCCAGGTTTTTTGCCCCTCTGGACACAAAGTTACATTTGTGCCATTTTTTCCAATTGCCGAATGCTTGGCCGAATGCTGTCTTTCATCTTTAAGATGACCAAGGGCAAGGTGCGGAGGGGGGTGGAGAAAAGCCCAAATTCTGTTGAACATCAGGTTGCTTCATGCTTTTTTAAGTGAGATACCCTTGGCAGGAGGAAACAGAAAAAGCTGAAGTCTGGACTCAAGATTTTTGTAATTGTCTTCCTTTCTGCTACACACGGAGAAAAGTTATCGCTTAAGGCAAGCATAGGCTTGCTGTATATGTTGCCTCTGAAGAAAAAAAAGACAGGTAAAACCTGGCCAAGTTGTTAATCCGTCAGTCAGGTTTTTACCCGCCAGGGCTTCCCTACCACATCCTGTCCCCTCCCTTGCTCAGCAACAACAAAATAATAATTTTGGTATGGGTTGGATTAACTCCTGCCAATTCCTAGTTTCCTGTCAAGTTTAACTTGAAGGTGTTTGGATGGGGTTCCTGAATATTCCTCTGAAGAAAAGAAAGCACCATTCTCCCTAGCCAATTGTTTGCCTTCTTGGACATTGAAGGATTTATGCAGAGTTTGAAGACCTATTAATCATTAAGCTATGGATGCTATAGAATAGGATCCTACATTCGTTTGTGTGACCCAGAGATTGTGACATAGTTACTAGGGGGGATTCCCATTTCTTCATAGTTCCAAAAGTTCAATTTGTGCTGTGCTCCTAGGAGAGTTTCTCAAATTAATTCCAGAATTGCCCGTGGGTCAGGAGAATTTCTAAAATGAACCCCAGAATTTGGCCATGTGCCTGTTGCTTGCTGTTCCTTCATGCCTCCCTGAGTCCCCACTCATGTGAACAACTCAAAGACGTTCATTGGTAAAACACAGCACAAAAGCAATCTTGATATTTGATTGCATGAAGATTGTTTTGGTATGGTGTGTTATTGATGTGCACATGCCTATTGGTAAAACACTACTGCCTGGCCCCAGAATAGATCTCTTCTTCCAGGTAGAAGGCTTCCTCTGTGGTGGCTCCAGCTTAGTGGAATGCTCTGTCTGACAATACCCATGCCCTGAGGCACCTATCTGGTTTCCGCAAGAGGGAATTGTTTCAGCAGGCTTTTACCCAGCCGTGATATACCGTGGAATCTTGGACACCTGTTTTTTTTTAACTATTGGTTGTATTTGTGGGACCCCTTAATTGTAGTGATGTTTTTAGTTTTCATATATAATATTTATTGTTTTTAATTGTTTTTAATGTCATAAACAGCTTCGGGCCTTGTTCGAGGGAGAGGTGGCATAACAGTCTAATAAAGAAATAAAATCAAAAAGAGTCTTAAAGGTGCTACTGGACTCTTTTTGAAAGAAATAAAAGAATCTTAATTCAGTTATACATACAATTGTATCAAGACTGGTTTTGTGCAGCGTTATAAAAACTGTTGCGCAAATTAGTCACATAGAAGGGAAGGAGAAAAGTCTGAAATGCACTGAGAACCATGAAAGCTGCATGCCAGTTTGGTGTAGTGGTTAGAGTATTGGGCTAGGGTCTGGGCCATAGAAGTTTGCGGGGTGACCTTGGGCCCATTGCACATGCTCATCCTAATCTACCTCACAGGGTTGTTGTGAGTAAGAAATGCAAGAGAGGAGAATTATGCCTTCCACTTTAGGTCCCTTTGGAGAGAAAGGTGGGATATAAATGAAGTAAAATAAATAAAAAATAAAATAAAACATGTGCAGCTCTCTCTGCACAAAATTTGGAAATAAAAATATAAAACCATGGAGGTGTGTGAGCTCCATCTCAGAAATAAGATCAATTCAGAATTGCGGACCCTGAAGAAAATTCAGTACTCCAACAGGTGAGACACAGGGCCAAACTAGACGGGCAGATTTGAAAGAGTTGGGTCTGGGTTTCCCGGACCCAGCTCAGCTTTCCTCAGCCAAACAGCACTTGAAAAGTCAACAGCTGTTAAAAAATAAACACGAGCTCAAACAGCCTCAAAATGCCTCTGCCGGGGAAGGAGGGGCTTCTTCCCCCCCACCAGCCCAGACCCAACTCTTTAAAAACTTACACGTCTAGCTTGGTCCTCAGATCACACTTTTTGTCCTGTCTATAAAATGCAGATTGCATGTGCCCACACTGTCATTTTGCCTCAGAGCCAACCTGGGAAGGGGGAGGGGGTTTAACTCTTTGACCTCATTCTTTAAAACCAGTTGGCCTGTTCTTAGCATTTTGAAGAAGCAAACACATGCTTTTAAATCATTCCCCCCCCCCGCCCCACGTTTAAAATTCTAAAGACAAAGCAAGTTTCAAATAGCAAAACTGAATGGAGGTTCAAGGGTTAAACTCTTTCTCCCTTCCTGACTCCTCCAGGTCCTTCCAAATACCTCACAGACCTAAGGAATCACATGACTTGCGTGGTTTCCTGGGCCCTCAGGGTGACCTAGGCTCCCAAAATTTTGTTCCCCTAATCTCCCTCATTACCAACCCTGTTCAGATGTAAAAAGACCCAAGTCTGCATTCTCCTCTTTTTGAAATGTTTTCATCTCCAATATTGAAGTTAAAACAGCACTCAGGCCTTATATGTTCCATGACCTTGTTGACCCTCAGGAAGAACAATCCTTTAACAATGTTTAGGTGGAGTTCAGTTTAATCAGCTCAACATACAAATCCATCTGGTGGGGAAGTCAGGTTCAGCTTGAATAACATTGAATAGCCATTAGAATAAAGCGACCGCTCATTTGCTCTCCTGCCTGCCTCTTTCCATATAAATATTGTCTATCTTTTGAAGACTATTGACCCTGGAGAGTGGGCTTCATTCATGAGACTTTACTCAGAGAGGATTTTAAAAAGGAGTATCAATCAATCTTAATATAACAGAAAGAGGAAGGAAATTCATGGGAGTATCCTCATTTTTAACAATTTAATGTGTTATGAATTTGGATGGGGGAGCAATTTCATTTTCCATTATAATAACCCCTAGTTTCAGTGTCTTAATTTCTCAAATGAAACATCCTGTGTCGCAAGCCATGTCCGCAGTATGATCATATATTAAATTATTTTATTTGTCCACACCTCTGCTGCCACCATAATGCTGTTTTATACCCATTTATAGTGAGTTTGTTGCTAGTTTTCTTGCTCATTTTATTGTTGACACATTATCTGATTTTAGCGGTACATTTTTATTTGTTACATTTTTATTTTCTGAGCCATCTCAGATCAGGTGTCTGCAGGGGCACCCCATAAATTTTCTAAACCAACACATAAGTTACACTTTATCCTGAAATTATTTGACATTTCTCTTACTCTCAATGTTTACATGTATTAATACTTTAAGGGACAAATAATTCCAGACTATTAAAAAGGATTAAGTATTGGAAGCCAACAATGCTGTTTTAAGAACCTTATTTGGAGATTAGAGAGACATTTTTTTTCTTGGATTTTGTTTAGCTTCATAGTTAATAATGCTTTTTCATAGGCAGTCAGAGGTAGAGTTCCCAGGTCCCCTTGTTTGGGCAGAGAATTCCCCATCCCCATCCCCCACCCCCTTCCACCTCTTACCTGGCCAGCCGGGGGGGAAAGATGCGTGGAATGGGAATGACTGATTTTGGCTGAATTTAAGCAAAAATACCCCTGCAGGGGCCTTCTCTTCCTTGTCATCCTGGGAATGATATTTCCAGCATGACAATGAAAGCTCCTCTCTCATGCATCACACACATGCATGGTAAGTTTCTTCTGTGTGTCCCCTCCCACAACCCCTCCATCCCACAGGTTGGGCCCGCAAGCTAGTCAAGAGTAATGTCTGTTGCAGGCACTAGATCAGGTGTCCCCAACTTTTATGAGCCTCTAGGCACCTTTGAAATTCTGCCACAGGGCAGTGGGTGCAGCCACAAAATGGCTGCATCAGGTACAGCCAGCCAAAAAATGGCTGTCTCAGCTTACCTTCAGTCACACAGTGACTGTGTGTTGTGGTGGCAGCTATTGCCAAAGTGACTTTTAAAAAAAAAATTGCACAGCCAATCAAATCTTCAATGGCCATTCAGAAACCTTGTTGAGCAAAAGCTCCACCTGGTCCTGCCCATGTTCCAAAAACACTTAGCGGGTGCCAGGAAAGATATCAGTGGGTTCCATGGCTCCCATGAGCATCACACTGGGTACTCTTGCACTAGATGCACACCAACTACTTAAGTAGAAACTGGAGAAAAACTGAACAGTTTTGAATGTAGCTGGCCAAAAAAAAAGTCCGTAGCTGTCTGTAAAGAGAAACTGGAGTGTCTCCAGTGGCAGGCTGTGTGTTTTGGGGTGAACTGATGCTGCTCCGTTTCTGAGTCCTTGCTTGTTTCCCCCCATGTTCTATGTGTAAATAAACAGATGCCAAAATGCCTTAAGACTATTAAATTCTCACCACCAACATAACGACTCTGTAAAAGATGGCCCTTGGAAATTCCAACCTCTCAAGAGAAGAGCAGGACAATATTATGAACTCTGGCTCAAATCTGTATCTGGTAACTATTTCCGATTGCAAAAAAATAAGTCTTTGTATACTGGTAGCTCCTGAGGGAGAAGCCACTGTCAAATTCTTGCCTGTGAGTTTACAGAGAAGTTTCAGTAAATTAAGGATCTATTTTGTAACTTGCCTGTCATATCTGTCCCATCCCAGCAAACTCTGGAATGTATTGCCTAGCTTTAGCTCAGTGCCAAAATGCAAAGTGATATTCCACATGCTTGTCGATCTAGCTTTTTATTTTACTTTTTGGCTTTGTGCTACATCTCAAATTGAGCCGGTCAGCTAAATAAACAGGACTGTCGGCTGTCTGAACTTGTATGACCATTGGCTGATCTAGCTCATTATTATCTACTAAGACTGACACGCTTATTTGAATATTTTGGAAGTTGTACAGGCATGTACAATAAGGTTCGAATTCAGTAGCACCTTAAAGACCAACAAGATTTCCAAGGTTTCAAGAGTCAAACTGCCTTGATTCGGTTTCATTTTCTCGGCCATGTCAGACGCTCCTCTCCGCAGGTCCGGGAGGAAGTGACTGAGCAGCCTGACTGGGCGGCTGATCTGCAAAGATTAGCCCCCAGGACTCCCAGTGAGGGAGGCAGGGTCCGGGACGCGGCGGGAAGAGCCCCCTGAAATCGATGCGGGGGGTAAATTGCCCGTTTGTCCCTATGGAGGCCGGCAGATGTGCGCGGCACCTTGAGTGCTGCCGGGCCATGGAAAACGGCAAAGAGCAGAACTAGGCGGAAGCCTGTAAGTAAGCGAATCCCTTCTGTTATTACAAGCGCACGCGAAGGAGTGGTGGGATCTGAAGCTAAGAAGGCTCGCTCTTGCCCCTCGCTGAGTTTCAGAATTTGGTTGGCGGTCCCCCCCCCCCAAAATGGCAGCGAAAAAGCAGAGTCCCGCTTTGGGCAAGTCAATTTCGGCTGCCCTGCAGGAGAGTCGCTCGAAGACTTGGTGAAAAGGTCAGTTATCGAAGCCATAAAGCCCTTTGTTGACAAGCTGAATGAAACAGATCAAAGGGTGGGCTTAATTGAGAGCGAAGTGAAAACCATTAAGGAAGCAGCGGGGGGGGCAGAGAAGTCTGCCCGGGAAAATGCGTCACTCGTGAGGGCAACGAATAAAGAGTTAAAGCTGGTGGAGAACCAGCTCATCGGGCTACAAGTGGAACGAACACAGACAATTTTGCGCCTCCAGACGTGAATGAGGAGGAAAATGAGGATTTATGGGGTCTGGCCTTGGAACTATTGGCGACACCCACGAGGGCAACTAAAGAAGAGGTAAAAAGCGCCATTTTGGAAGTCCGTCGGGCTTCTTCAAAATATGCAACGAAGCGTCAGCTGCCTCGCGAGATCATCATCGAGTTTTCATCTAAAAGGATCCGAGACACTATCCTATACAACTCATATAATGCGGATCTGGATTTTCTGGGTAATAAAGTTAAGATACTGAAGGACGTCCCATTTTTAGTTCGGAAAAGAAGATTTAAGTATAAAAAGCTCGCAGCTCTTCTGAGGGAACGTGGAATAAAGTACAAATGGCTATTTCCGGAAGGTATTTTGTTCAGTTACAAAGATCAAGCTTACAAAATAATATCAGAAGATCAATTAAGGGACTTTGAGGACAAAAATCAAGAATTTCAGCAAGACACCAAGCAAGAAGAAAAGGCAAAGTCTGAAGGGGGGGGAGGGAACGAGCACTGCGGCTGCAGCTGCTCAGAGAGAATTGCGTCCGAGGCCCGGGGGGGAGGAAGACTTAATTTGAATTGTAATTTGTATTTTGCAAGGTCAGCCACTCCATCAATATCATACAAAGTTTTAATTTTTTAATAATGGCAGTATGAAGGGAAAGCATTATGTGTAGTATAGTGTTGTTATATGTTGTTGTTGTTTTTTTCTTTCCTTCCCCTGCCCCCCTTCTCTCCCTTTGTATTGTTAGTCAATGTAGTTAATAAAAAAATAAAAATCTTAAAAAAAAAGAGTCAAACTGCCTTTGTCAGATATGCACGCACAATATGTGGTTGTCCCTATTCAGACAACATGATGGCCCCATATATCAGGAATATCTCAACATGAAACTTTAAAAGGGTTGGTATTACAGTGGGAGAGATAACTGATAAGGAAATTCACACAGACAAAGTTCACAAAATTTGCAGTGGATATCAAAAAGAAGAAGTGAATATCAGATCGTAGATGCAGAAAGACTGAGGAACGAAGGATGACAATCCTGATATCTAGTACAGCATAAAATGGCCCAGAGTGTGCGATGAACAAACTGCTTTGCATTGAACTACCCTTTGAAAACCACAAGAAAGCTTTGTTATCAGCCTGTTTGGAATTGTGTCAGTAATTTGATTTGAGGGTTTGCAGCAGGTGAATGTACAACAGCATTGTCTGCAACTTAGTAAACTGCTATTCCCTAAGGCATGGTGTAAATCCACTACCTGGAGCAACTCTAGAATTTCGTTCTGTCTCCGTGCTTCCCATTACCTGAGAAGAGATTAATATTAATGCAAGCTACTGACAGCCAGACAGAATTCCATTAAACCCCAACGACTAAGCACCTGAAACGACTGCATCACACTGTAAATGGAAACTACTCTTCTCTTCCAAGAGATGAATAATGTACTCGCAGTTGTAAGGATTCAGCCCCACCCTGCCAGCAAAGTATTAATGGGATTGCTTGGATGCCATGACTGGACCAAAAACATCCAAGTTTTCCTTATTTCATCAGATGGTTGATCTTTACCATCTGATCCAAGTCCTCATTATCCTTGGGTGTTTTACTGGTACTGTTTCCCAAGGAAGCCTGGCAGGATTGTATATCAAAATCGTTATCTATAGCAGGTAGACTGAGGACCAGCTGTTCAGATTCCTTCTCATTAACCTCATAGCCTGCAAAAACAATTTTTTTAACTTGAGCTAATATTGAGTTTCTATGGTACAACATGTAATGTAATTTCAGATTCAAAGGAGCCAGTTTTAATTCCTGAGATATACAAATGCTGCTGTGTTTGCAAAGACTGGATAAAAAGTAAAGGCAAAAAGGTGGGCACTGGGCAGTAGAAGGACAGCCCTGTCAGGCTCCTCTTATTTATCTAGATATTTATACCTGGCCTTATCTCCAATGGTGACCCAAAGCAGCTTATGGACTTGTTATTCCCTCCTCCATTTTAGCCTTGTGAGGCTGACAGAGAGTGACTGGTCCAAGATCAACCAGGGAGCTTCCAGAGTAGAGCAGGGATTAGAACCTGTAGTCCCAGGTTCATTCCCTGGCATCTCCAGCTTTAAAAGGATCAGGTAGTAAGTGATGCGAAAGACCTCCACCTAAGACTCAGTTCATCCTAATCCAGCACTCAAACTATTATGCCATTCTGACTCACTGCTCAGTACAAAAGTCTGTGTTGATTAGAATTTGGGCTTTTGATGCGTCTTAACAAAACCCACTGCTTGAATCATCTTCCATCCTTAACCTTGTCTACAACTCGCCCCAAGCCAGGCCATTGTGAGCAGCTCATAAATAATACACCGAAAGAAGTTTCAAGGGTCTTTTCTGTTGTCCTTAATGAGGTTGCTGGATGATAACATTAATCGGATTTCAGTTTGGCAGGGCTCCATGAGAGGGCCATTTTGGGTGGCTGCCTGAATCCCCACTGTTCGTCTGGGAAAAGCCTTCTGCATCCCGTCAATGAATTATCCGAGCTTTCCAACGAAACATCGCTCAGTGCCTGCATCACAGTTACAGATTGTTCAGAGACTGTCTCATGTCGCCTGCTGCGATGGTGAACTCCAATGGGAAGAACCAAGAACAAGGAGTGATGGTACTGTCACCATGGGATCAAGTGCCAGAATCAACACCTGTGTTAAGCCAGGGACTTATGAAAGCAGCTCTTTCAAAGCTTCATCAGAGAGCTTCAGCTGTATTGGTAGTTTCCTGTGTGTGTCAGAGCAGATGTTTGTTCTGCAATACTAAATTATTCTCAGCTAGACATCTTTTAGACCTCAGGGAAGAGGTGCTTGGGACTTGTCTTGGTTTCATCAAACAATCCTGATTGTCAGACCTTTTAACTGAAAACAGCAATCCAGAGTTTCACTTGAGTAAGAGCTCTTCATGTCTCATTCTCAACCTTGGAAGATGTGCACAAAGAACAGTCCCTGCTTTGATTTCTTCTCTCCTGTGCAACAATGAACCTGTGATTTATTGTTGTTATTATTATTATTATTATTATTATCATCACCATCATCATGACATTTTCTATTTCCTCGCCTCAATTCTTTTGTATGAGAGTTTCAGGTAGATAGCCATGTGGGTCTGCAGAAGAAGAGTAAGATTCAAGTCTAGTAGCACCGTAATGACCAACAAGATTTCCAGGGTATAAGCTAGATTGAAGAGTTCTCCCACTAGTTTCTGGATGTTGCCATTTTTAATGTCAGATTTGTGTCCATTTATTCTTTTGTGCAGAGGTTGGCTGGTTTGTCTAATGTACAGAGCAGATGGACATTGTTGGCACATGAGGGCATATATCACATTGGAGGATGAGCAGTTGTAAAAGCCAGAGACAGTGTAGTTGATGCCATTGGGTCCTGTAATTGTATTTCCTGGGTAGATATAAGGGCAGAGCTGGCATCTGGGTCTGTTGCAGGGCCTGGTACCTGTGCTGGTGACTCTGCTAGTTGATTCATGATTGGAAGTGAGAAGCTAAGATCTTCTTAGCTTCAAGAAGATGTCATGTGTCCTCTAACTAGGTCCTGAAACCCTTTATTTGTTTGATTTTCAGCTGTGTTTGATTCGATTTTCCATTTCTAATGGTTAAACTTCCTTGAACTTAAAAACCTTGGAAATGGCTGTAATAAATAAAGACCTGTAAGCAAACAGCAAAGAAAGAGATCATTACCTCCCCCCCCAGTGCTATCCTCCAAAAGCCCAGCCATTAACCTGTCCTCTCAGCCAGCTTGATCCTCCCCCACCCCCCCTTTTCAGCTCCAAGTCTGCAGCCTGTCTGGTCTCTTTACCCACACTGAAAAAGGAGATGGATTCAATATATATGAATGACAAGATGCCCCTTTTGTATGGCTGCATCATTATGCAGAGGCTAGTATGTTTCCTATGCAGATGGTGGGAGCAGCTGAAAAGCGAGAAAGGTTTCTCATTGCGCTCTCTCCTTTCCGTGCATGAATCTCACTCAGTTTTTTTGCAAAGCATCTGTTACAAGGAAGCCCTCTATCTGACTGATAGGTCATTGTGGTTTGTTTAAAGCACTTCTGAAGACTCTTCCTTCTCAAGGTGATGTGATGGTTTGAAGGAAGTTTAGGGAGAGCCAATCAGAGTGGACATCTCAAAAGCACTGCAGTGGTTAGCTGTCCAGTAGGGCATCAGTTCCCCATGCTCCTGTCCTGTGCCAATTGAATTTAAACCACAATTTGCCTTTTGAAATCTAAACCACCCTGTTATTGAAGGGTGGTGAACTGAATTTGCAGTATCTTGAAAACAACCTTAAGATTGTGGGTAATTTAAGATCGTTTTCATGCATTTTTAAAGGATGTGGAAACATAAGATGGTGTCATCCATCTTTTCCACTCCATGGCCGTTTTCACACCACTAACCTGCTTCCGTAATGTTGTGAAACGTCGCTCAAAAACCGTGGAAGATAGCGTCTTCTTGTGAGAGTTTTGCGCGACTGTACAAAACTCTGGTGAGAAGATGCTATCTTCCACGGCTTTTGTGCTTTGCTTCGCAACATTACGAAGCAGGTTAGTAGTGTGAAAACGGCCCATATTTGGTTCCGTATTTTGAATTCTGTCTCTGTGCCACATGGACAACTATAGGGCGAGATGACAACCTTAGTGCTTTCCTAGACACACCACTCCAGCAGTGTATGATAGTACCCCACAAAACTAGTCGCCACACACAATGAAAATAACCTGTCAGTTTTAGGGAGAAAGTCTCAATTGATTACATCTGAAGAGCAGAAGACAAAATGGAAAAACCCTCCACGTTGACTTGAATTACATTTTTACGACAGCTGCTTCTTGACCCCCACATAAAACTTAATGTTGTAGTCAGACTGAGGGGGGAGAGGGAAAGTCAGGACTTGCCTTTGTTCGGAAACAAACAAACTCTTGTTCAATTTATACTCATTCCTGGAAAAGGGGAGGGGGGCGTCAATGTGAAGCAAGTAAAAAAAATTATTCTGAAGGAGGGACTTGCTGATGATCTTGTTAGATGGGAAGGTGATAAAAATAGGAATAGGGGTTTGAGCTGCAGGGACTCTATAGGGACTGGCCCAGGATCTGAGGTCAGCGGAGAAGTCCTAGGTTCAGTCTCCAACTTCTCTGCTTATAGAATCAGGTATTAGCTGATATGACAGACCTCCACCTGTGACCCTAGAGAATCGCTGCCAATCAGAGTAGATAGGACTGGCGTTGATGGACCAAGAATCTAACTTGGTATAAAGCAGATTCATGTGATGAATTTAGCAGGCATTCGCACACACTACTTGTATGTTTCATGCCATCTGTAGGCCATTGACTGAGGAAAAGCTGACAGGGGGAAAAATCGATTCATTTTAACAGGAAGAATTCAACCTGAGGATAGAAAATGGTGCAACAATCAAGAGGTTCATTTCTTCCAGTGGAGCAGCACAGTCAAATTAGGGATATTCATGCTTCAGCAATTAATTTTTGAGGGTCACACGCTTTTTCCCAGAGACAATTTCACTACCATCCCATTGAGCCTTCCATCAACACTGAAAGATGGGCCTATTTAGGAAGACCTTTGAAACGGACCGCACTATCAGAAGCAAAGTTACATCCTTCCAAGCTTACTCAATAAAGGAATCCACAACCTTTTGTTTGCAAGATTTGAGCGAGACGTTTTGGAGTTCATTAATTCACAGGGTCGCCGTAAGTCAGAAGTGACTCAATAGCACATAACGCACACAAGCCCATTGACTTTATCACACTGCGACGACATATTTGGTTCCCTTCTGACTTATCATTTCTCAGCAAACACTGTTTGATCAGCGTGGTGAAGAGTCAGAGAGTGGCACAGCTGGCAAAGGAATGCAACGTAAGTTGGATCAGGCACTTTTCAAGTGAAAAAAAAATACCACAAGGCATGAGCGTGGGAACTTGGATGGTGCCCATGTGTCTACCCCACTACTTCCATGACTGACTTGTAAGCAACTGGATCAAAGGTGTCTCGTCCGCCCTACCACATTTTAAAAAAGGACAGCCCAAGGAAGGACAATGGCCAATTTATCCATCAATTATAGATGAGATTTTTTTTAAAAAAGAAACAGCAGCTATAAATAACACTTCATCTCAGCAGGGCAAACACAAACTTTCTAAATAAAATTATTGATGACTTTCGGCTCAAGGTAAGGAATCACAGGGCTATATTTACCTGCAGGGGTCCCTGTGTTCTCCGACCAATCTAAGGATAGCTCTGAGGCTAAGCAAGAAAAAGAAATGGGAGCATGCCCTGCACTGACTTGGTCTCTCCACATTTCTCATCCCGGTTGCGTTTCCCTTTACTGGGATGGGACCTGCCGTCCAAGTCACCTGTGTCTCTGGCTGATCCTCAGTGCTGTAAAATGCTGGGAGGAGCAGTGTCTTTTACAGACCACTTTCCTTTTGCAAAGTTGAGAGAGAGTGAGAGAGACTCTTTCAGGTCCTTGAGCCTCACAGCCTCATAATTTGAATGACAGGCATGTGAACCAACAGATGTGCTCTGGCTCAGCCATCAGACTTTCCCTTCCTATTTTGATTCAGGTGGAAAGTGCCACAGGTTGGAACAGAAGCAACTCAGCATGTCTAGACCCTGGGCGGGGGGCACTATTTTCCTCTTTAGATCAGAAGCAGACACATTGTATATGTATGAAGCCTCTCTATGTCTAAGCTAGAAGCTTCTCTCTGACTGCTCCTCCTCTATTCTGTGCCTTTGCTCTCTCTCTCTCTCTCTCTTGTTGGTCTTGCAAGAAGCAAGAGGGTTCTGCAGAGCTCTCCTGGGCAAGCTTGCAAAGAGGCCCACCCATGCTCCCACTCACGTGTAGCCAGATTAGCTGGCCACTTGTAATCTTGAACAGTGTTACTTAGATTAAGTTTTCTATGTTTTCCTCTGCTGGTACAAGAATACAAGTGAATGTGAGTATATTGGCTTGGAGGGTATTTCTCCACACATAAGTCAACACTTTCCTGAATGTGCAACTCTGTTACAACAACGAACAAATATCTCCAATACCATGTGGATGTCTGTCCATTTATCATCCCTTCGTTATGTTTTTAACTTTTGCAAAATTGCTCTGAGGATTGTCGGGAGAGTCCATGGTGATGTTGCAGGCACCAGCCAATCAGAGCTACCCCTCACTGACTTCTGTTACAAACTTGCAGAACCATTTTTTTTCAGAGTTCAACCCTGGAGAAAAATGTTGCAATATTTACAAGGCAGCCTTGCTGCTTTGCAGATGTTTCATCTGTCTCATCTTCCATAACTCAATTACATGCTGTATCAAGAAGGACTCTTACAAATCCCTAATGAAGTATGGCACCTGTGCAAGAAATCAGTCCCCACTGTAACAGACCTATGACTTTTGCACTGGGGGGGGGGGCTACAAACAGCTTCCCAAATGTCTGACCTTTTATTTCAAGCCACTTCGACAACTGCTGTGCTCTTTTCCTTCGGCACATTTATCCACACTGCTATATGCATCCATGAAAAAATATGGTTGAGTGACCTATTTTTTTTCCAAGCAGGAAGAAAAAGCATCTACCAGTTCATAGGAGAGACCCACACACGCACACACCGTTTGCTTGCTGTGTAAAAGGACACGAACTGGAAAGCCACCACACAGGACAGCTGCATCAGACTTATTTGAACAGATGTTCAAACTCCCCAGACCTGCAGGGGTCATTCTTGTGGAAAGCATGATTTAAAATGGGGGGAAACCCAAAGAGTGGTTCAGGGGAGGGGAGTCCGTCTTCAAAAAGAATTCCTTGTTCGGTCTCTTTGACTGGACTCACTTATGAAGCATTTTTAGTGGCATTATTGAGTAGCAGGGCCGAGCGAACCCAAGTTCTCATAAATGTTTTCAGCAATGCTGAAAAGTGCCTCTTGTTTTTGTTGAATTTTTCTGGCATCCCTCGGGGAGAAAAATGTTGTCCCATTCCCCCTTATAATTTTCCTCACATGCCCTAAACTGGTTGTGAAGCACTGCATGGTGACTCATTGGGTGAGAGGATTCATGTGACTCATCCAGAAAGCCCTGACTGTCTCTCTACACGATACTTCTTACACTGGGATGCTCAAGTGAAAAGAGACACAATGTTAGCCGGGACTTGTAGCTTAAAAAGACGGAACGGAAGGCTCAGTCAATTCCCCCTCTCCACAGGAGGGTAGTTTAAAAAGACAGCAGGCAGAGATGCTCCTCAGAAGGTTTGTTAATTATATGCAATTAACAAACCCTTTGAGGAGCGATGGGGCTCTGTCTTTTCAAACTACCCTCCTGTAGAGAGGGGAAATTGACAGAGCCTTTGGCTTTTAAACTACAACTCCCAGCTATCATTGCATCTCTCTTCTCTTAAGCATCCTAGTGAGTGGTATATCACCCTATAGCCATATCTGATCAGCTACCCATGTTCCAAATATTATAAATGATGTTTGTTTATCTACACTATTCTTTTGTCCTGCAATTCAGCCTCGGACCTTCTGCCTACAAAACAGATGCTACATCACTGGCCACAGCACCACCCCTACCTAAAGCAATCAGCATTCAGCAATATTTTTCCATTTGGGAAGAACCTATTCTCCAACTAAATTATGGTATTTCACTAAGCTCTGACAATGGTAAGGTCTCCATAAACCAACAGAAAAGTAACCAAGTATGAAGGAGTCTATAGTTTTAAAAAATGGGGAAATCTACAATAAATCCAACTGCTACCCACACAATAGAAAGACATTCTGAGAATTTGGAGGTTCGTCTTTCTTTAAGAAATGATCTTAAGTTGCGTCTCTGAAATCCCTCATTCCTTTATGCTGATGTTGGCTTTGAAAGATCTGCAAACGCCTCCTGTAGCTGCCCCGGCTTAAAATGACAGCATTTTTATTTTTGAAAAAACAGCCAGGGAAAGAATTCCACGCAAGCCTTGAATTTTAACTTCTAAGGATCTTGGCAATGTTGTTCTGACACTGTAGTTCTTTGTTGCAGCCTTTGTATACACTTGTACAAAAGAAAGATGAAAGAAAGAGAGAGTGGTCGATACGGCTTGGAAGAAATTGAGGGGGGGGGGAGGGGGGGATTAGACGGCAAAGGCAGCAGGTCAGGTTGCAGACAAATGTAAGCCAAAGTGGATCAAAGGATGCCAAGCAAAAGGGTAGATCAAAGTCTAACCAAGCCATATCGGAGAATAAAGAGGCTGATAATTGTACGCAGCAAGAAAAGTGGTGGGATAGAAACACGAGAAGGCTCTGCCCTCGTGGTTCAGAGTTCTTCTTTGCACATGTCATTAGCTGCCTTACATCTCTGCGCCACCCACATATGGTGAGCCCGAGTTGTAATATTCCCTTCCCCTTTGGTGTATGAAAGAAATTATTAAATTAAATCTAGATCTCTTGCCCATGATCTAGAACACAGCAGAGGGCACACCCTCTGTGAGCATGTTGGCAGGTGCATAATTTACGCATGTGGACAGGGTGAAGCGTAGGGGGCACTCCAAGTGTTCAGTGAACACACTGGAGCTGCTGGATTGTGGTGACTTTGTTTGTTTGTTTGTTTGTTTGTTTCCAGGAACATGACTGATGAATTCATTTGTCAGTATTCACCATCTGAGCTGTGTGCATTCCATGCAAATGATGCCAAGTCTGTTATGTGCAAGCAGGGATGTACTTTCATGTTTTACTGAGTGAGGAGAAGCAGGAGACATCAGTGAGCAGGTCATAAAAAGTTTCACCGTGAAATTTCAGGGCTTTGCAAAAACACACCACATTTTATGAGCCTTCTGGGAAGAAGAGTGGTTTGTGCAGTTTTGGGGTGTTCCTATTGGTTTTTAAAAACGCAATTGCTGCGGCAAGTTCTGAAGAAAAATTCTTGTTAGGTTTTAACTGCAGGTGAAGGTTTAGGTGTTTTAAAAACACACGATTGTTGGGCGTGGATTCTCTGGTTTGACATTGGTTCTATTGGGCTTGCAACAGTATCCCTTGCTTAAGCTGGTTTCTCTGGTCTGACACTGATTCTGTTGGGTTTGCCACACGGACCTGTGGTTCTGCTGGGATTCTGTTATTTGGCATTTGTTCTGTTGGACTTGTTGATTCTGTTTGCATTTGGAAGCTTTTGAGAAGTGGTTTCTCTTGTGTGCTTGTCTATGGGCTTCTTTGAATTTTTTCCCCCATAGAAATAATGAAGACAAATAGGATGGCTGGAAGCACCTTGTTCAGGGCCCATAAAATGGGTCCCCTTAGTCTAATTCACTTGACAATTAAAAGGGTCTTTAGTCTACAGGCAGCACTAGATCCTCTGCAAGCTTGGTGATATTTAGTTGAAAAACAGCCCCCAACACACCCTGGAAAGTGCCCCAAAAGGAATAATGGAACCCAAATAATTACAAAATCACAGAAAAAACCTAAATCCTGAAATGGTATCCCCTGATACCCCACATACACCTGAATACCACTATTTATGCCCTTCCCCAAATCCAAATCTGAAAAATATCATTTTTAAGGTGCATATCCCTAGATTTAAGGTGGATTACAGAAATTTTAAAAGCTACAATAAAAAAATTGCAGATTTTTTACAAAAATTAAAATCTATAACAATATCCCCTCCATGTCCTCTTGAAAGATCTGTTTTGCACATTCTGTAGAATGATAGCAGTTGGGAGGGGTCATTCTCCAGGTGGGGGCCACCACAGAAAAGCCTCAGATATGGGCAGCTGTCAATCTTATCCTTTTGCAGGGCAGCAAAAGGCCTGGCTCAAATCAGTGAAGCTATTGTAGCAGAACGTGTCAAGAGAAATGTTCCTGCAGATACGCAGGTTCCTGACCAGGAAAGACTTTGTTAAATTCCATAAATCCCTCATGCTGGGTTAGCAGAATCTTAATCTAATCCAGAAGAATAATCCTTTTTGTTCTTAATTTATCCTCAATACGTTGCCAGTCCAGCAACCAGACACCCTAGAGCTTATTTACAGGCCCCATCACACGTTCCCTGCCAAAACATCCCCAAAGGTAAGTGTCTGCGTCCCAGAGCCCACTGCCGCCTTGCTGCCGTTTGGCATTGGGTGTGTTTGTGTGTTCGCCTTGCATTTTGTTTTATTTGACCAGCAAGCCATTGCCGCAGACATCCGTTCCACATCCCAAAAGGGTCGGTGGCCAAGTCAGTGCAAGGTAAAAATGTGCACGTGTTATTTGCTAATCTCAAAAAAGGCCAGTCAACAGCAGTCCAAGATCCTTCCAAATGGCCGCAGCAGAGACACCCTTCCAAGGACCTGAATCGGCCTTTCTGTAGAATCAAGGAAAGCAAACAGTGGTCACCAAAGACTGAAAGAAGAAGCCTCTCTCTTGTTTCCGGCACCACAGACGCAATGTTATGTTGTGTCTGGAAAGGGCAAACAATGCCTCTAGCTGTTCGTCTTTCTCCTCGGTCCTTCTCTACTTCCCTAGTAGACCTTCGCCCGCCATACAGATGGATTGCAGACCATTTCCTCGGCAGCAATGTAACAGGATAAACAAGGCCCGTTGTGTTCTTTGATTCTGAGTTTCAGCCAATATTTTCTAAAATGAGGGATGCACATATGGGGTTCCAGGATCCCTGGAGAGGCAGCATAACATAAATAAATAAATCCCCTGGAAAATTTCCACTCATGGAAGGGGGAGCAATGGTCAGGTCACCTATTCCTCCCATCCTGTTCCTACCTCCCTTATGCTGTTCTTGGTGGTTCCCTGATGCCCTGGAGAAGCATTTTGGAGATCAGTATGATGTAGTGACTAGAATGTTGGATAAGGATCTGAAAGATCCAGGTTCAAATCCCTGCTCTGCTGTGGAATCATGCTGGTTGGCCTTGGGCCAGTCACATACTCTCAGCCTAACCTACCTTACAGGGTTGTTGTGAGGATAAAATGGAGGAGATTGCAGTAAGCCACTTTGAGTTTTCATTGGGGAGAAATTAAGTAAATAAATACATTTTGGACAGCAGTAGGAGGAAGGTTTTTTTATTCCGCTTCCCTTCGGTCAGTGGAGACTTACTGCAGAATCCAAGCCATAATACCAAGTCAGAGTGTTGGCCCATCTTACTTCTGGAGGATCGAGCTAAAACAAATCTTTGCCAGCATATAAGATCTTTTGATCAGAGATGCAAAGCAATTGGGACACATACGGAAAACTGTCATTCATTGTATTTGTCACAAAGTTGGGCAGAAAATTGTAGCATATATGTGATTGTTATATAGGTAAAAGGTAAAGGTCACCAGCCCTGTGCAAGCACTGAGTCATTACTGACCCTTAGGGGAACGTCACACCACGACGTTTTCTTGGCAGACTTTTTGTTACGGGGTGGTTTGCCATTGCCTTCCCCAGCCATCAACACTTTACCCCCAGGAAACTGGGTACTCATTTTACTGACCTCGGAAGGATGGAAGGCTGAGTCAACCTTGAGCCGGCTACCTGAACCCGGCTTCCGCCAGGATTGAACTCAGGTTGTGACATGAGCAGAGCTTGGGCTGTAGTACTTCTGCTTACCTCTCTGCACCACAGAGCTCCTCAATCATATATAACAATCATATTGTTATATATGATTGTTATATATTTGAAATAATAACACTCTACAAAGGAAGTAGGTTCACTAGCTTTGTAGAGTGTTTAATAGGAAGTGGCTTGCAAGGAGATTAGGTGGTGGCCTCTCTCCAGTTTTCTTGCTCCCTGTAAATTCTTAGGAAGGTTGCAAAGAACTTAGTAGCCATGCCAAGCCAATTCATTTGGGACGGGGCGGGGGGGGGGAAGGCAGAGATGAACACTCGATCCATTCCTTATTCCAACATGATGTGAAGGGAAGCGCTGTTAAAGTGAGAGGTTTGATATTCAGGACTTCCTTACTTATGGTTCTGTTCTCTGAGCTGGACCACTGGATTACTTAATTATTAGAACCTAACCAAGAATCTGGGATTTCTTGTCAACCCAGAGCTGGTGGAACAAAGACACGTGAATGCGAACCTTCACTAGTTCATTGTCTCTGTTTTCTCTTGGATAGAATTCTAGTTGCCAGCCCAGATTTTGTTAACTTTCCACACCATTTCTCCTCTAGAGACTTGGTCTGATAGCCCTTTTAAAAAATCTAGTTGAAGACATTTTTCTTTCCTTCTCTGTAGTACTTGCTTTTGCTTTGAAGGGTCTGACTCAATATGCTTCACAGTGTGGCTTCTCAAGTAAAACATAGGAATAGGAAAGACCAACCAAACCCACAGACCTGGCTATTGAGAGAATGACGTTCCCCTTGGCTACGTGGAAATTCTTGCTGTCCTCCAGACACAAGGAACATTGTCAATTGGTCTGTGGGGAACAGGTTCCATGGACAGGGTGGACGCACGTAGGGTTGCGTGTGCATATGTGCCTTTTCATACCTCCTGACAAACAGCTCCGTGCTACAGAACAAGTAAAATCTCTGCGCTCTCCCTACCAGCTGGCATAGTTTGAACCAAGCCTAAACAACTTGTGACTGGAGAGGCAGCTGCATTTTCAAATCACATTTCCATTTAAAAAAATCGCACGGGATCTTCCCACCCAGGACAAAGCTGCAGTCTTCTCTTTTCCCATCCAAACTAATGAAATTCAATAGATATGTTGGGTTATAGCCCTCTGCGTTGCTCAGTGTGTAAGAAGATTTCCTCTGGAGGAAGAGAGCTTTTCCTGCCATTTGAAGTTTTCTCAGGACAGTGGAAAGTTCCAAACTTAGCTGAACAGAGGAGTAGGATGAAACCCAGTATCATTCAATTTGACACTTGGCTTTGCAGTTATTAATTTAATTATTGATGGTTCTTACTGAGCTTGTTTTTATCATCTGAGCTCCCTCAAGAGATGAGGCAATAGATACATTTTCCAAATAAGTAACTGATATGCAGTTTATAGGAAAATAGTAGAGTCCAGTAGCACCTTTAACCAACTTTATTGTAGCATAAGCTTTCGAGAGCCACAGCTCTCTTCGTCGGATGCATCCCACCCATCCCTCTGATGAAGAGAGCTGTGGCTCTCGAAAGCTTATGCTGCAATAAAGTTAGTCAGTCTTAAAGGTGCTACTGGACTCTTTACTCTTTTCTACTACAGACTAACACAACTAACTCCTCTGGATCTATGACCATGTGTAAAGCAGTTTATAGGGCAATTATATGTATATTGTTTGCCATTTATATAGAGAGCAAACTATAATGAATAATGATGAATGATTAATAGGTTGTACAAATATTGTTGAAAATGATACATGGGAGAGAAAGTAGTTAGAGCATAACAAAAGTGGTGTGAGAAGAAAGAATCATGAGTTTGCTTTGTGAAAGGGAGAAACAAAATGAAAAACGGGACGTGGAATTAGAAATCATCAGTCTGCCCAGTTCAGTTACAGGCCTTGCCTTATTTTTTGCTAGCCCCTCCTGCATACATCCCCTCCCCAGTTCTGAAACAACCTCTATTTAGAATTCAACCAAGGTGGCAGTTCTTGCTAGGCAGAGCTTATAGGAGATCTGACCTCACTGAAAGAATGAATCACTTCTCCCCTAAGGGAAGGAATGCTTCTAGCAGGATTTGGAATTATCAGCAGAGAACAAGGCGGGTAAGGGGGAGTAAGACCTGCCTGGGCAATGCACCTGGCTTGTAGATAAGTTTCTATGCCTGCTGGGCATCTTTACCATCCAATGATTCTCTATTTGATCTGACACTTGCCATTGGGGGGAGGGGGATAGAGACAAAAGCTGGGAGCAAGCTTCTATGATGCAGCTTTTGGTTTCTGCCAAAGGGTTTGAATTCTAGAAACCAGAATCCATCGGGATCTGGTGTTCCTCAGAACTTCAGCAAGAGAGGATTTGGATCAACGAAATGGGAGTTTCCGGGGTCTTTGGCTCCAGCAGCCACGAGGACAAGGGTTCTGCAGAATTTATAAAGGATTTCCAGGGCAGGGAGAGATGAGTCTCACCATTTTTCTGTCTCTGCATCCGAGACTGCGATTTTTTAAGTCAGCAAATATATACATTGTCTGTATACATTGTGTGGATTAAAATTCTGATTTAGGCATTCTTCAGTTTATTGGTTATAATTTGTATCATAAAGTACTGAGCTGAAACGTCACAGCTTTGGAGGTGTACTTTGGAGTATACCCAGTTCCTTTTTGAACTATCATTGGTGGGGGGGGGGTCTGCCTTTATTATTTCCACTGTGCCCTCTCTGTCTCTTTCTCCCCCCGCCCTCGTCCATTGGCCTGATTAGCTATGTAGCATCGCGGCACCGTCCCATTCACAAGTCATTCCTCATTTGCAGGGATCAAATGCATTGACATGCCTGTCTTAGAAGCATTTCTCTGACTCTCATTTGGATCATCATATAACTGAATCTGATGGGTAATGTCGATTCATGATCTCCTCCTGTTCACAAAATTGTCCTGGATTGGCTAGGATCATCCATATAACTGACACAGGAATGAAATAAACATCAGCCAGGAATGAGACAACAGTTTTAAAGTGAACGTCGGCATAAAGTGGTTTCCAGGAAATATTGTTACCTGACCGAAATGTCTGCTTTTGATCCAAAAATCAAAGCTATTTGTCATAGACTTATTTATTTCCTAAACATATAGTCTGGCCCTTCTCCACTTGGTAGCTTGTGGCGGTGGTGGAAAGTAGCTATCTTACGGTGACCCCTGCCTGGGTTTTCCAAGCAAGACACTAACAGTGGTGGTTTGCCGTTTCCTGGCTCTGCAGAGAGACCCTGGTTTTCCTTAGAGGTCTCTCATCCAACCAAGGCTGGTGCTGCTTCACTTCCTAGATCTGATTAGATCGGGCTTGCCTGGGCTATCCAGGTCAGGGCTAGTAGCTTAGATCTGATGCCATTTCTATTCTGACAACTTCTAAGGATAGCCTCCTGGTGCTCCATTAGGAATTTCAAGTTGTTTTTTGAACAGAATTAGTTTGGTTTAATCTTGTGTTCCCCTGAATGATGAGATGTCAGTCTGACCCTGGAGGCCCATTATAAGCGAAAAGTTTCCAGGATAGGGTATGTGGTACCATTTTTTTTTAATGCTCCTCTTATGTAAAGTGTCCAGGGATAGCTCTAGACTCAGAGCTTCACCCAGTCTCCATCCTGACTTCAAGGAGCAGCAGCTCAACTCCCTTAGAAGGAATAACTCACCCACCTCTGCAGCACCAAGGCAGCCATGGAGCTAGAGATCCCAGGTCCCCTGGTGGAAATGGGGGCTCTTCTGCGCCCATCTTCCACCTCCCGCCACCACTCACCTGGCCAGCAGGGGGGAAAGGCAGGGGAAGAGGCCTCCTGGGCACGCTCCTGTGGCGGCGCAACAACATCACTCCCAGATGCCATCCCCCACAGAGGAGACACATCACAGAAGCACATGTCCATGGCTCATGAAAGGATGTTGGGGGGAGAGGTTTCCTTCTATCCCTTTGCTGGTATTCTCTTTGAAAGAAGAGCAAGATTTGTGTCCAGTGGCACCTAAAAAACCAACAAGATTTCCAAGGCATAAGCTTTTGAGAGTCGAAGCTCCCTTTGTCAGATGTGACAAAGAGAGCATCAACTATTGAAAGCTTATACCCTGGAGATCTTTTTGGTCTTTAAGGTGCTTCTGGACTCAAATCTTGCTCTTTTACTGCAGACCAACACAACTATGCGTCTGAATCTATTGGAAAGAAGTTTTTACAGTCAGGAAATCAATGTTTTTAAACAACCAGCCACCAGAAGTTTGAAGTGGTACATTTTCCATCCTTGTTCGGTTGCATGTGTACACTGGACCTTCCGGCTCTAAAGATCTAGTGGAAGGATCAATGTACTTCTCATGCCACTGGGGTGGTTAACAGTGAAATCTTACTTTCTTGGGAGTGAGCCCCATTGAATAGACCTGAACAGACCTGCTTAGCATGACGCTGCAAGAGACTAGCAGTGCAAACCTTAACAGCGTTACACCCTTCTAAGCGCATTTGTTTCATGGATTTTAAAGGTGCACTCTTGTGGTCTGAAAGATCTCTTGTTCATATCCCTCTGCCAATGGACCTTAGGCAAGTTACCCTCTCCCCCAAGCAATACATCCTGCCTTAAAGAGTTGTTGTAAGGATAACAGCTATGCGAATACTGAAATTCCAGGGCATTCAGTTGCTGACCTAAAAGTAGCAGTTCTCCTGCAGAGGAATTTCAAAGGGAGATTAGAAAGAGAGACAGCTGAATTGCAACTGATAACAAAGCTTAAGACTGTGTCCACCTGGACTGAATCAAGACAAAGGCTTCCTGTCTCATTACCAATGCTAATTTCTCCACCCCCACTACCTCTCTGCATACCCCACCCTATTCAACCACGCCTGCCTTTGTCATTCATCGGCTATTATCATTCAGCTCCTGTAATCACTCCACTCTCCACGATATAAGGACAGATGGGCTCACATTCTAGCTGTATCTGAAGAAGTGAGCTGTGACTCGTGAAAGATCATAACTTGCCACAAATTTTGTTAGTCTTATAGGTGCTACAGGACTCTTGCTCTTTTCCACTGCTACAGACAGACTAGCACAGCTACCCATCTTGAAATTATAACAGTTATTGTTGGCATTACCTGATACCTACATATATATGTATGTGCCATCAAGTAGCAACCAACTTATGGTGACCCCAGCAAGGGGATTTCAAGGCAAATAAGAAGCAGGTGTGGCTTGCCCTTGCCTCCCCCTGCAGAGTCTTCCTTGGTGCGCCCCCCCCATCCAATACCACCCCTCCCTAGCTTCTGAGAGCTGATGAGATCGAGCTATACCATGTGGCCTTCCCTCCCAACTGACCTGTGCTGCCAGTTAAAAGTCTGGAAGAGAAAAGTTGGCATGTCCTGGAATGGGGTTAGGGAGCAGGGTCATCAGCTCCTGCTCACCCGGTGGAAAAATAATGTCAAGAAAGTTGCCAGATAGCCATTTTGGTCCCATGGAAAGTTACGTAACTGCCAAACGTTGCCGTTGTCCACAGGTCTGTAAAAACAAATAAGCTGTATATATTAAAGATGGAAGTTCAAACAGGAAGATCATAGCGCCAGAGGGATGGAAAGTATCTGCAGGTTTTCAAGAAACTCTGGTGGTTGGAAGGGGTAGGGTAAGGTTCCTCATAAAAGATTATTTGTGTTTCTGTTGAGGTTGTGTGCTGATCTTTTTATTGCCTAGACAAAACAGTGATGTCAACTTCAGCAGGAGACTACAGGACATCTTTCATACCAGGGAACTTATTCAATATTTATCGTTTCTCGGGGTTCTTTTTTGTTTTTTAATAGTATTTGGGATTGCTTTCCCTTGCAGCTACGGAAGATGCTGACCTTAAGACTTATTAGCAGAGGCTGAATTAGCATTCCGAAGCGTTGTCTGGCTTCAGTTGTTCTAGAGAAGAGTTTTTGCCAAAGCGAGCAACTAAATGCTACTCCAACAGCAGTGTGGCTGCAGTGTCAGGAGACCTGTATTCAAATCTTACTCCCCTCCCGCTCCCCCCACCCAGGCATTGAAAGTCTTAGGGTGGCCCCAGTTCATCATCCATAATTTCCAGTTGATTCAATGGGATATTTAGCAGCTGGCTTTTATGACTTCCAATTTTTATCTCAGCTGCTTCCTAAGTTTTATTGCTGCTGTGCTGATTTTATACTGCTAGCTGCCGTTTTAGAGCTTTTAAGTTTATTTGATGGGATACCCTAGAGTTTTATGGCGCCTGAATGTCATGTCACAGACACCTTGCATGCCATTTGTAGGACAAAAAAGTGGAATAAAAAAGCTAAAAATAAATAAATGTAGAACTTATATACTGACCAATGGTCCACATCAGCCCAGTGCCATCTCCTCAGATAAGCAGTTGGCTTTCTCACCTCTGCTATTTGCCATCCTTTTTTAAAATCCAGTGTGTGAGGGACTGAACACTATCTATGCTTCCCGGAAAAACCTTTCCTAGCCATTAGTTGCCTAACAAAGGCAATAGCCTCATCAGTTGACCGTCACTGAACTTGAGCAAGCAAACCATTACAAAAAGGTAAAGATCCCTTCACTTTGGCACACCAGGATGGGGTTTGGTTACTGTACTAATGCGGAGATCCAATGTGGTGTTGTGGTTAGAATATCAGAACGTTCTGACATTGCTCACCGTGCCATGACATTCATTGGATGACCATTGGTCATGGGACAATGGAAATCATGAAGCTGCCTTCTACCAAGCCAGGCCATGGGCTATATCCAAGCATTTATTGTCTACTCCGATTGGCAGTGAATATCCAAGTCTTAGGTAAAAGGTCTTCTGTATCACCTGATCCTTGAATGGGAGCAGCCAGGGATTGAACTTGGGATCTTCTTCATGCAAAGCAGATGCTTTGCCACTGAACCATGGCTCTTCACATCCTCTTTCTTTGTAACTTCTTTCTGTATGGGTTTTATGGGGCTAATCAAGCTTCCAAGACAATGTAGGTTAAGAAATTCTTTAAAACACAAACTTTCAATCGACAGAACAATACAATGAGATTTTTATAAGCAAACACATAGGGTGCAACAGAAACAGAACCTTGAAGGAGTTAATGCCTGTACTCAGCCAAGTAACCTGTCTGTTGGCACATGTTCAGGATGAGCAAAGTCCGATTTTTTGGGCCCACCTAGTGTCAGAGTCCCTTGATATACAGCCCTCTTGATTATAGAAACAAACTGGAATCCAGGCTTCATTCTTCAGCTCAGAAATTACAGTCCTGCGATGATAATATGATCCCAGCAATAATATCAAACTAAATACAACACTCCCCTCACTTTTACTCATTAATTTTCACATACAATGTGTTTCAAGTTGCCTTAGTCAAGGTGATATGAACACATCAAATTTTATCTAGCTCCTCAGCAATCAGCCTCTTCCTCAGCTGCCTGGTTCCAATAGTCAGGGCCGGATCTGGGGTGGGGGGCAGGGGGTAGTCTGCCCCCGGCCCCGCCAGGAAGGGGGCACCGGGAGCAGCTGCTGGGAGCGTGCGGGCAGCCTTGCAGCCTCCTGCGTTGCCTTTCGCCTGCCCTGCAGGATGCAGTGGCAGGCTTGTCGCGCGCCCCCTGTCCTGCAGAGCAGGCAAAAGGCAGCACAGCCACCTGTGCCATTCGCCTACCCTGCAGGACAGGGGGTGCCCAGGTGCCCCCTGTCCTGCGGGGCAGGCGAATGGCGCGGGCGGCCTCGCAGCCCCTCACACTGCCTTTCGCCTGCCCTGCAGGACAGGGCACACGTGGCAAGCCAGCCGCCCCCTGTCCTGCAGGGCAGGCGAAAGGCAGCACAGGGGGCTGCAAGGCCACCTGCGCCATTCGCCTGCAGGGAGGCGAATGGTGCGGGCGGCTTCCCAGCCCCGCACACTGCCTCCGCCACTCCACCTTGCATGATGACATCACCAAAATGATGTCATCACGCAGCACCAGAGGAGTCAGACTAGGGTTGCCCTGGGTGCCAGCAACCCTAGATCCGGCCCTGCTAATACTGACTGCATCCGACTGGGCTAATCCAACTAGATCATGGGGGTTACATGACATCTTATCAACAGCAAAGGGTTGTGAAGATGAGGGGACAGCCAGCATGGTGTAGTGGATGGTGTGTCAGACTAGGTTCCTGGGAGACCCCAGTTTGACCATGGAATCTTGCTGGGTGGTCTTGGGCCAGTCACACTCTCTCAGCCCAGCCTACCTCACAAGGGTGTCATGAGAAAATGGAGGAGGGGAGAACAGTAAAGTTTGGAGCCTGAACCAGCAAGTCAAGGGTATAGATCGGCTTTATTTGATAGCCCAGGAGAGCCTGATCTCGTCAGATCTCAGAAGCTCAGCAGAGTCAGCCTTGTTTACTAATCGGATGGGAGCGCTCCAACAAAGACCAGGGTTGCAGAGGCAGGCAATGGCAAGCCACCCCTGTTAGTCTCTTGCCTTAAAAAAATCCCAACAGGGGTTGCCAAAGTCAACTATGACTTGAGGACAGGATTTCATTTCATTTGAGCTGCAGCCCGCAAAGCCTCCGCCCGGCTTCCATACAGGAATCAGGTTTAACCCCACCTTCTCCAGGAGCACGTGGAATCTGACTGCTCCTCAAAAGTATCTGCCACTAGATCGCAACTAACAGAAACATATATCACAATGTTCTGTTTTGATCCCTATCAAGGAGAAAAGTGGGATACAAATAAATCAATGCATGCAAATGTGATGCATGAGAACCATGCAGAGCTCCTGCAATGAGCAATAGATAGTATCTGGGACAGTATGAATTCTCCCGTTAGCGCTGCTTACAGTGGGATGCTTTGCTCTTGCAAGGATCCAGGCATCTTCGGAAGAAAATTTCTACCTAGACCTTCAGCAATAAGAACGTCCTTCCTCTTATGCAGCCCATGCAAAGAATGGCTCTTTTATACGGGGTTAATACTTGTGGCTTGTGGAGGAAAGCTGGGTTGTAAAACTTTTCTGCTCTTTGAACGCTCTCTGGCAAGTATCAAAGTGTTAATTATGCGGCCTCAAAAGACAGCATGTGCTCTCTGCTCTCCAGGAAGATGAAGAGGTCACTCCATGAAACGGGGTGGACGGTGGCTGAACCTCAAAGCCTAAAGAGACCAGTTGAAGAACAGAAAACTGGAGGCTGCCTGTAGGTGACAGAGAATCCCCTGCCTTTAGAAGCACCATGTTGGAATGGAAGAGGCTGACCTCTTCTGCAGCAGCCAAACGCAGAGACCCATGCACTTTTTCTTTTAGTTTAGTTTCCAAAATACAGCATTTATTATGGTCATTCGGATTTTTTGTTCTCCCAGAATGACATCTGATCTCCCGGAGGAAATGGCAGCTTTGGAGGATGGACTCTGTGACAACACATTTCTGTGGGGCTCTTTCCCCTCCTCAAACCCCTCTCTCGCCAGGCTCCATCCCCATATTCCCAGGAATTTCCCAACTTGCAACACTACATCAATGGGCAGCTGCTGAGTCCAGGCCTTTGGGAAGGGCGGAAGTTGCAGAACCAGGCCTAGACAAAGGGGGACATTGTCAGAAACAGATTAAGACATGCTGAGGCCCTAAATGACGTTTAAGGGGTCCCATACCATTATGGGAACCCGTTGAGAACCGACTCTCTGAATAGCCCACCTTTCTGTCTACATATGAAGCTGTCTTTATCGCAAGATTCCAGTTCATCGAGCCAGTGTTGCCCACTCGGACTGGCAGCCACAGCTTTTGCCAGGAGGATCTTTATATGGTTAGATTGCCAACTCTGGATTGGGAAATTCCTGGGGATTTGAAGGGCAGAATTTGGGGAAGGTGGGGTTTGAGGAAGAAAGGGACTTCAGCAGGGTATAATGCCATACAGTCCATCCTCCAAAGCAGCTATTTTCTCCAGCAGAATTGATCTCTATAGTCTGGAGAACAGATCTCCAGGGCCCACCTGGAGGATGGCAACCCTAACCCTGGAACTAACTCCTTATCTGAGGGTGAGGGTGAGAAGATCAGGAAATCCTCCTCCACTGTTTTGGTTTCAGTGTGCTTCTCTGGGCATTCTCGAGGATACTCTTCTCATGAGGTTTTCAAGGAAAGAGATGAGCAGACATGGTTTGCCATTGCCTTCCTCCGCATAGCAACTGCAGTCTTCCTTAGTGGTCTCCCATCCCAGCACTAATCATGGTTGACCCTGCTTAGCTTCTGAGTTCAGAAAAGTTCAAACTAGTCTGGGCTATTCAGGCTACTATGTGTGAGTTTAGGATGGTGATATTTTATGAGGGATTGAATGTCTCCATGGTTTGTGGATAGCCTCATTCAGCCTGCCCTGCCCTCCTGTCCTTCCTCCTAGGACCTCAGGGCAACATACATGGTTGTTCTCCCCCTGTTTGATCCTCACAATAACCCTGCAAGGTAAGTTAGGTCAAGCGAGAGGGACTGGTCCAAGGTCACCCGGTGAGCAAAACCCTTTGTTTTATACAATTCCCCCTCTTAACGTGGTGCAATTAGCAGCGTATGCATCTTCAGCCCCCATAGTCTGTTTTTGGTTTCGGTGTAGCTTCTTTCGGCTTGCTCAAGGGGAGTCTTCTCCAGTTCCTGTAACAGCTTTATGGATGTTTGCACTAAGAGGCTCTTAGTGATCTGCTGTTGAGACTCGCCATCATGTTTGCCTTCTTCAAGGCCCTCGCTCCTAATACCTACAAAGAGTAATCCATTTTGGCCTTGCTAATCCAGCTCCAGTGCACTTAAAAGGATATCCCACAAGCAAAACATCTCACCTTGGGAAGAGAGGCCGGACGGTTGGGGGGGCACCTTCCTTCCAATTGACTAATCGATTTAGCAATTTAGGGGGGGACATGGATTGAATTTCATGGACCGGCTTTTGTAAAGACAAGAATTTATCGTTGGATCTTTGATGGTCTCCAAGAGAAGACAGGCATCACCAGGGCGAAACAAAGAGGCTTTAAGCTTTCTTTCGCCGGTTGTCCCCCACCCCAAGTGGGCAATTATATAGGATTACCAGTATCCCATGGACTACGGACTGCTATTTCATTCATCCATCTTATGTATTTTACACAAACAACAAAGGATCCCTTCAGGCTATTTAGTGGTCCATATGAATTTAGGGTGAGGGAGGGGGAAGTCTTTTTGTCTCTCTCTGTGTGTTTTTTAAGATGGGTAACAGAGGATTGCTCTGCCAAGATATCAGCGTGAAAGAATGAAAGGAGATGTTTCGGATCGTGTTCGGTCTTCGCCTAATCAAGTAGAATCTCAAATTAATGAGTGCTTAAGGGGGAGCCGGCAATCTCAATGCTTTGGGGTAATTGGAAGCTATGCGGCTTTATTTCGCAAAAATGTAAAGCAATATCCTTTTTGGCTGCAGATAAAACAGAGAAAGGAGCATTTTTCATCTCTTACCATTTGATTTAATACCCCCGCTGACTAGCCAGTTTTATGTGTGTGTGTGAGAAAGAGAGATCCATTTGAGGGGGGAAGAGAGCTGAACAAATTGCAAATAATTCTGTCAGTTACTGTTCTTGTCTTCTTTGGCCTATCACGTATTAAATATCTAGGATGAGAAAGGGTAATCCATGGAAATGGATCCTTTTCCTTTGGTTTTCTACAGTCAAGAAACTCACTTGCATTGGAGCAGGTATTCCTAATGAAGCATTCAGTCCTCAGACTTAAACATGTTGGGCGGGAGGTGGCCTTGTACTAAATGCTCTGGTCTGTGCCCCCCACTTAGGCTTGCCAGATGTCCTGCTATGGTGGGTGACCTCCCAGCAAGTCCCCTTGTCAGCTGGCAGGGGCGGTAGGCTGTGTACTAACGAGTGACATCATTAAGTATGGCGAAACCTAGAGACCCGCCTCCTCAGTGTTGTGATGTCACTTCCAAATTTTGCCAGAAATGACATAGCACTCCAGGATAATGCCTGTCCCCACACACACACACACACCATGCTATCTATTACATTTCCCCCCACCTCCACAGATCTTTAGCTCTCCTGCATTTAATTTTTACCTTCTCCCTGAGAAACAGGTGAAGTTTAAAAGGTGTGGCTGGTCCAAAGTCACTCATTGAGCTTCACACCTCAGAGCAGCATTTGAAACCAAGCCTCCCTGTTCTTAATCTAACTGCTACCCACTGGTTCTAACCATTCCATGGGCTTGAGGAAGAAGTGAATAAATCTGGGGAATGATCCAACGGTTCCTTTTCGCTCACAGTGATGCCTTCCTCTGGTGGAAGAGGGATGTTTCACCAGCTGAGGGCTCCTCGCACTGAAGAACGACACCACTAGATAAACCTGGTCATCAGCAGGAGGTGTCTAGGGTTGCCAACTCACCCTTGGGAAATACCTGGAAATTTGGGGGTGGAGCCTGGAGAGGGTGGAGTTTGGAAAGGGTAGGGGACCTCAGTGGGGTATAATGCTATTAGGATCCACCCTCCAAAGCAGCCATTTTCTCCAGGGGAACTGATCTATGTCAGCTGGAGATCAGTTGTATTTCCAGGAGATTTCCAGCCTCCACCTGGAGACTGGAACCCTACTGTGGGTGATGGGAACGTGGGGGGCGTGTGACGTACTACATCACTTTCAAGTACAACCCAGAAGTGACTGGGTAGCTCTAGGGATCACTGCAACTCTATCATAAAATTCTATGGTTTTCACATAGGCTTTTCAGCAATTCCCAGAGCTACCCATAGTCACTTACAGATTGTACCAGAAATTGGCATACCAATGCACAGGCTGGTGATAATTTGTCCTTTATTTTTCTCCCACAAAAGCCATAATCACCAGAAGATTGCCTGCTAAAAGCCTAACTATTACTAGAATGGAAACTGGATCCAACATATTTATTATATCTTTATTTTATGGAGGGGGTGGGGCAGAACCAGGCATTGGCTTTGTGGCAGGATCAGTGTGACATGAATAATAATAATATTAATAATAACTGTGCTTATATACCACTCTCCTAGATAAATTAGTGCCCCACTGGGAGCAGTGAACAAAGTCAGTGTTGTTATTATCCCCATAATACAGCTGGGAAGCTGGGGCTCACAGGAGTGGCTTATCCAAGGCCACCTGCAGAGCTCATGGCAGTAGTGGGAGTCAAACCAGCAGAGTGCTGATTCACAGCCAAACCACTTAACCACTAGACCAAAAATTATGTGGTACTGCCATGGGCAGAGCAGTCTCCCTTCACCCGTGTCAAAGGATTCTGAAAGTAGGGATCCCAACAGTTTGCCCACTAGCAACCGGCGGGAGGTTGCAAGCCACCCAGTGATTGCCCACCACTGGCAGGCACTCCAGGCACAAGAGTGGCTCAAGAGCTCCCAGCTGACAAGACAATGTCACTTTCAGCAGTGATGTCATTGTGCAAGCCATGGGAGTGCCCCCATGCTTCACTTGGGGCCGATTTTGGTCCCATATGGGCTGTTCTTCAAGTGTGGGAGCACTCCTGTGGCTGGTGTGATGATTTCACTCCTGGAAATGGCATCATTGCATTGGTGCCGGGAGTGCACATGCGCTTTGCACGCACGCAACAAACGTCCTGCAGGTGAGTACCAGGTCCCCTTCACACACACCCCCAAGGGGAGGGAATAGAAACCTAGCAACCCTTTCTGAAAGGCCTCTTCCAAACTGCCAGCTAGGCCTCATTTGGGAATGCAGGACATGTCCCTCTACTTCTAGCCCAGCCCTTCAAGCAGGGATGTCACATATATTTACAGTGTTTTCAATGCCACTGTGTGTCAGCAGTGCCAAGACGCTGCTGGCAGGCGGGCAGGGCCCATCCCCACTGTCCACCCAGTTAAAAGAGAAAATTGGGCCAGAAGGAAGGGTATGAGGCTGGAGGCCGGGTGAAGCCTTCTGGACAGAGGACACGGCAGATGGGGTTCTTGAGAAGGCAAGCTTGCTGGCCATGCAAGGAGGTGTCTGGAAGCTGGAGGCAGAGAGGGAGGGGAAAGGGAAGGAGGAAGAAGGGAGCCCATCTTTACCTGTCCAGAAGATGGAACATGACTGAGCATGCCAGGGTGGGGGGACACACGGGGAGAGAAAAAGGGGGGAGAAGAGAAAATGGGATATGGGCAGAGGGCCAAAGAGGAACTATTAGGGAGCCTGACCCACTCCAGCTGGGGTCAAGGAATTCTGTATGATTACCTGGATAAGACGTGACAACCACTTTTCAAAGTCCATAAAGTGGTTTACAGATTGAGACCCATACCTTAAAACAATGATTTTTAAAAAGTAAAACAAACTCAAGTAAAACATAGCAATAACACAGCAACAGTTTAAAAGCACTGGATTAAATTCCAATCTCAAATTCCCAACATGTGCATGCGCGTGTGTGCGCGTGCGTGTGCGCGCACGCACAGCCTCTGGAAGGAGTTAAGTGATGATGACAGGCGTGCCTCAAGAGGAAACATATTCCACCTCATGGAGATGGCCACCTGAAAACTAACAGATCACTGATAAATTTAATAGGCTGTGAAAGAGGCAAAGGGGAGGAGGTGGGTTGGGAAGGAGGTGGACTTCCAAGCTTCCCTTTCCTTCTTGGCCACTACATTCCACAAAAAGTCTGTCCCAAAGCTTTTTGGAACACACACGCATTCCCATAGTACCCCTTTCTTTGAAGGCCAGTATGGTGAAGTAATACTATTACTACTTTCTCCCTCCAGAAACTGACAAGCCCATGGTGACCTCAGGCCGTCTTTATGTTCAAGTGAGAACTTTTTCACGCTTCCTTCCAAACCTCCTTTCATACCTTCTCTAAGAGGTGCAAGATCGTAACTTTATATTTGACTCCTCTCTCTGCGGTCACTAATCCACATGGCTTCTCCCTTCATAGCATTGCAAACATGTGGTCTTTCCTCTTTGCATCCATCTCTTGAATACCTTCTGGTTCAAGTTCTTTCCCAAGTCATGGATTTATTTATTTCTTCATTTAAACTCCACCTTCCTCTCCATTGAGGATCCAAAGCAGATTCTCCTTGCCATTTTATCCTCATGACAACCCTGTGAGGTAGGTTAGGCTAAGAGTGTGTGACTAGACCAAAGTCACCCAACAAACTTTTTTTTGAAAGTTTTATTTAAAAGAGACATATGAACTTAAATAATACTTTTGTAATTTAAAAAAGTTATAAAAGGTAGTCCACCGTGCAAGCACCAAGTCATTACTGACCCATGGGGGACATTGCATCATGACATTTTCTTGGCAGACTTTTTTACGGGATGGTTTGCCATTGCCTTCCTCAGTCATCTACACTTTACCCCCAGGAAACTGGGTACTCATTTTACCGACCTCGGAAGGATGGAAGGCTGAGTGAACCTTGAGCCGGCTACATGAACACGGCTTCTGCCAGGATCAAACTCAGGTTGTGTGAACAGAGCTTGGCACTCTGTGCTACGGGGCTCTTATAATTTAAATTATAACTAACAAGCACTACATTTAAAATTGAATTCAACTGATAAAACTTAGTTGTATAGTAAAGCTCCTTCCCTCTCCATGTTACTTATACAAAATTTAATATCAACTATTTTACTAATCATTCCCTGTGTTTCATCCTTTTATCTTTATGTTACCTTAATTAATATTAGTTCTGTGCTAAGTGATCATTGGTCCTGGGAACAAGCGCATACTTTGTGCGTGCACATGTGGTTCTGGGCTAAGTGATCAAAGAAATCTCTCCATTCTTCCCAAAATGCAACTATTGGTCTGTTATGTACATAAGCAATTGATTTGGCCATTGAGGCCTATTCATGAAGCTTATCTGTCCACTCTGACACTTCAGGAAAGGCATCTGTTTTCCATCTCACTGCACATAGCACTCTAGCTGCTGTCACCATGTAACAAAAGAGGTCTCCTTGCTCTTTTCTGAGATTATTTGGTAGGATATTTAATAACATCTTTTTTGGATTCAACTCACATCTTTGTTTGAAAATCTTCTGCATCTCTTTGTGTATCTTTATCCAATATTTTTACGCTTTCTTACAAGTCCACCACATATGGTAAAACAGGGCTTTTTTTCAGCTGGAACGCGATGGAACAGAGTTCCAGAACCTCTTGAAAATGGTCACATGGCTGGTGGCCCCACCCCCTGATCTCCAGACAGAGGGGAGTTTAGATTGCCCTCCACGCCGTTCGGTGCGGAGGGCAATCTAAACTCCCCTCGGTCTGGAGATCAGGGCCACCAGCCATGTGATCATTTTCACCAAGGGCAATTTAAACTTTTAAAAACTCCCCCCTTGTTCCAGCTGACCCAAAGTGATGTCATTGGTCCTGGGAACGTGCGCATACTTTGCAGCACCTCCCACCAAGAGTTGCCCCCTGTGCTGGCAACTCATTGAGTTCCACCACCTTTTTCCCTAGAAAAAAAGCCCTGTGGTAAAATGTTGCATCTATGCACTTACATATCTAGCACTGACCTTTAGCCTTTAGTAATTTTCACCCAGCAAACTTCTGTGGCTGGGGGGAGTTTGAAACTTGGGTTTCCTAGATCCTAGTGCAACATTGTGACCATTACACTACACTGGATATTCAATCAGGGAATGAACTGATGCGAAGGGGAAATATAACTCATATAAGGCATTGGGAGAATGCACATGAGTAAACACATTGCAATGCTGTTTGAATACATGAAAAGTAGGTGACAAACTGGCTCAAGATAGTTTCATGTGGGTAG
This sequence comes from Eublepharis macularius, assembly GCF_028583425.1. Lineage (NCBI taxonomy): Eukaryota > Metazoa > Chordata > Lepidosauria > Squamata > Eublepharidae > Eublepharis > Eublepharis macularius. Next base: position 22,992,688 of record NC_072801.1, read on the forward strand.
CCATATTGGTTTGTAGTAGAAGAGCAAGACTAAGGTTCAGTAGTACCTTAAAGACCAGCTAGATTTCCAGGATATGAACTTTCAAGAGTCAAAGCTGCCTTCAAGCTGTTCTTGAACAGACAAACCAATTAATGAAAAATTGGCTCCCTGTTCATGACTAGTTTGATTGACGGGCATTCAAACATCCCTGGTTTAAGCTAGATCCTTAAAACATCTCCACCTTAAGTATTAAAGAGTTACCAAAATAGTTTGTTCTATGTATTTTTGTTTTCTAATGCTGCCAGGTATGGCAGCATCTGGAATTATGATTATTGTGAGAATTCCAAATAGACGAGGGCAGGGAAGCCTCAAATACATCTGAACAGAGCAGCTAATCCAAATGAGGGAATTTAAAAAATCCTTCCCCTATTTTGATAGATTTCTATCTGTTTCTAACTACAGGGTACATGAAGGTCCTATATCTCTTTAAATGTGTGGAAAGAGCAAACTCCCACAAAGCTTGAAAGACTAAAATCATACCAGGGAGGCGTCTATTTTGAGAATCATGTAACCATCATGTAGATCAACACATTGGGGGCAAACGCTTAGGATGTGGTGAATCAAAACCCCTTTAATCTAAAAAAACAGCCAAGTACATCTGCCCAGCTCTTTAGCATTTTAGCAAATATCCTCCTCTTCCTTGTTTATTTACCTTCCCCTCCTAAGCTTTTCATTAGGGCCAAGGCAGAGCCTCACACACAAACCCACCTTGGAAAAATCCAAATTTGGTTTGCATAATGAACCCCAGATCAAATTGCCCTCAGTTCCAGTGAGGACCTGACTAACTCGCTGGACCTGAGCTGAATAAGTCAGGAGTTCAAATGTCATTTTTTGCCTCTGAATGTCAACACACCTGAAACGGCTTAGTGATTTCTCCCATCCAGCTGGCCTGTTCAAAAGTCCTTCCACCGAACTATTTTCACTGAATTCCGACACCATGATGTATCTCTTTTTTTTTCATTGGACAGTTGTGCTTTTTGGAAATGAAAGCAAGAGGAGTTGATGGACGCTAATTTTGCTCACACTAGATCATCTTTATTGCTGTCTGGAGAATATCTGACAAAGGGAGCTTTGATTCTCGAAAGCTCATACCCCTGGAAATGTTAATGGTCTATAAGGTGCTACTGGACTCGAATCTTGCTCTTCTACTGCAGCCCAACCTGAACCAATCTATCTAAGCAATCCTAAGTAGACTTACATCCTTCTATTTTCATTAAATTGATGGGCTTAGAATTGTGTGACTTTGCTTAGGTTTGCACTGTAGATCTATCACTCCAGTCATCTTGTAGACAAGGATTATACTGCTGTCAGAAAGCAAGAACATAGTCCTACATGCTCCCAAATAAGTGATTGGTGCTATTCATGCTGAGCTTGTCTTTCATGCCATGTACATAAATAGTGTTGGAATTATGGATCTAATTGTCAGAACCACAATTGCAGTCCCATTTTTGGCACTAATTTCCACACAGTCTAGTGGAGGGTACATGTATGGCTACAGAGAGCTGCTGTAGCACAGTGGTTAAGTGGTGGGGTTGTGAATCTGCACTCTACTGGTTCAAATCCTACTACTGCTATGAGCTCAGCAGGTGGCCTTGGGTATGCCACTCCTCTCAGCCCCGGCTCCCCAACTGTATTGTGTGGATAATAATAACACTAACTTGTTCACTGCTCTGGGCGAGGCACTAATCGGTCTAGAAGTGTGTGCGCGCACACGCGTGCATGTGTAATGTGCCATCAAGTCACCTCCGACCTATGGCAACACTATGAAGGAAAGATCTCTAAAAATTCCTACCATTAACAGACTTGCTCAGATCCTGCAAATTGGAGGACATGGCTTCTTTGATTGAGTCAAGCTATCTCGTTCTATGTTTTCCTGCTGCCTTCCACTACTGCCTCCAGTCTAAGGCCTAGCATTATTGACTTTAGTGCAGTTATTATTATTCAAACTACATGCAACGCAGTCAATAATAAATAAAGATCACGTTATCATTGATTGGCCTTGCTGAGCTGATACAAGTTTCCGCCAGAGACCTAAGTATCAGCCAGGTATTGGTGCAATATTGTTGTTGTTGTTGTTGTTGTTGTTGTTGTTGTTGTTGTTGTTGTTGTTGTTACAGTGGTGGCTTCACAATCTCAAAAACAAGTTGATACCCAGTGAGAATAATAAAAGGATTTAATGTATGTTTATAAATTCTTAAAAGTGCAGTAGCTATCCATCAGAACATGATACAAACCTTGGAGAGGTGCACTGGAAAAATATTATTTAAACTATACTTTAAGGAATATATACGCGTGCGTACAATATGTACACACACACCTTTTCAGAACAAGTACGCCTAAACCATAAGGGTTTCACATGTTTATACTGGCTTCTGCATCTTTAATGTTATTTTTAAAAATGGCATTTAGCTTACATTGCGGGATGGAATTTTATAAATCTGTGACCAGAAATATCCACAAGACTCTGATTCCAATAAAACTTTACAGCACTCAAGGTGCCAAGAAAATCACTGCATGGTTTGTCTGTCTTTTAAAAATGCTATCTATCATTCAATCATGTTATTAAATGCGTCAAAAAGGTTGTCATTTTATTATGCCCTGGCAGGTGTTCTTTTGGAATTGCAAAAGTAAAAGGGACAGCTGAAAAGAAATAACTATTTCTGGAGTATGATTAATTTATAGTGATCATCGCTTTTTTAAAATGCCAACTTTCTGTAAAGTCATCTTGGTCAAAAAGTTGCCTTGGGGAGGTTATTCCGATAACATCACTCTCAATATTAGCTGTGTGTGTATAGAATACATATTTATAATATGTAAACAAGAAAGGGACAAAACAATTAAGTATTTCAGCATCCATGTTGTCGGTAATTTTAAATAACCTGAAAATAATTTCAAGTAATTCTTTTTCTCATAGCCATGCATAATCTGTGGATTATCTCATTTCATGAACTAAATGCAAATGCTTTCCCAAGTGTGATTTTTTTAAAGTATGGTTGAAAAATTCATAGATCTTATCTTCCCTCTATGGGTGCCCTATCTTGGAAATACAGGAGGGAGGGTTTCTACTTGGGTTTAATATTGTGTATTCTTACAGTGCAATCCTAAACAGAGTTACTCCAGTCCAGGGCTTTTTTCTGGGACAGGAGGTGGTGGAATTCAGTGGTGGAACTCAGGACCACACAATGACATCACTTTGGGTCAGCTGGAACAAGGGGGGAGTTTTTTAAAGTTTAAATTGCCCTTGAAAATGGTCACATGGCCGGTGGTGCGGAGAGCAATCTAAACTCCCCACTGTCTGGAGATCAGGGGGCGGGGCCATGAGCCATGTGACCATTTTCAAGAGGTGCCGGAACTCCACCGCGTTCCCACTGAAAAAAAGTCCTGCTCCAGTCTAAGACCATCAATGGGCTTAGACTGGAGTAACTCCACTTAGAATTGCACTGTTAATCTACAAAATATTCTGTGGAACAGAAAGCAAAACAACATTAAAGAGATACTGCTTCCCTCTGTTCTCTGCCTATAAAATGGTACAGACCTACTTAAATTGGAGGGGGGGGTGAAAGGGGAGCATGGAAACCCAAGAAAATGTTAAGAATTAATGAAAAGGCTTAGGAATAGACCTTGATTGACAGGAATATAAAATACAGCCCATGGCGGGGGGGAGGCTGAACCCTGCTGTCTATCTGTCTATTCTCACACCTGGACATATAATGAAACTCCCAAAGTTGTGTGTTACATTTTTGTGTGACCAAGAGTAAGAGATTCTTGAATGAAGCTCTACAGATAAAGGGGCAAAGATGTTCCTGTAGGAGTGAATTCTATAATACACGACTCCCACATAATTTTTCTGGAACAGAATAAAGGGGCTACGATCTGGGGCACAGTTTATGTAGGGAACCTGTCCCCTGCTCCAAACATGGATGGGGTGGGGTAGTTGAATGCAGCTGATTTAAACTGTATTCTGATTATGTACTTAAATGGTTCCTTTTTATTTTCTCCTGTATAATTTGTTCTCAGTCGTTTTTCTGGAGAAAAGTAAAGCACAGAACTTGGGGAGTACTTTGAACTGGGGAGAACACCTACCCACCTCACCAGCATTGTGTGTCCCTTCCTGCAGGGACACATTGTGTACACATACAACATCACAGTGCCCTCCGGGCAGTCAGGGCTGCTTGATAAACACCATTCAGCCAAACTGAAATGAGACAGCAGATCCTGCTCCTCAGAAATGATTTCCAGAAGAGAAGCTATGTTTTTGCAGGAAGTGAAATTATTCACAAAATGCCTGCCCCGGTTTTGACTTCTAGTTCTAGCTTTTTATACAGTATTATTCCCCCAGCAACGTAACATGATACAATTAAGGTCTCCAGTGCTGTGCAGCTAATTAGAGTTATTAGCCTCGACATGCTCTTTTGGTTGTCGTAATTTCATTCCATTTCCTACCATTACATAGACTGGAGCATATCTCTGTAAATAGCAACATTTTAAAAGAAAAAAATGTCAATGGGTTTGCAGCAGACTGGCTGCTGAGATTCCACTTGGTATGTACTAGAAGATCTTTTGTACTTTCCATTTGCGTACCAAGCCAGCTGTACATGTGCCTCTCCTAAGCATTCTGGCCTGTTTAATCTGGCTGTAACACTTTGTTCTGTGGTCGAGTGACATTCCAGCTAATGATTTCGGATGAAACCCATTATTCCCCAAGCTATTTTTAAACTCTCTGGGTCCAACACACCTATAAGACTAATATTTTAATAAAAGAGCAGAGACAGTGGTGCGTAGCCGCAGCTTTTTCCTTCGAAGCTCCCACTTTTGAACTCAAACCCCGATGAGGTTACCTTTCCTTATGGTAAAGAAAGTGAAACCTGGAAAATAAATCAGTGGTGGGATGGGTGTCTCTTAGAGTTCGTGCTCAGAAAGAATTTCAGGGGAGAATGAAGCTGTACAAAACGGCACCCTGGTTTTATTCGCTTGTTTAAGAGAGAATTCTGATAATCTCCCTGCACATAAATATCTCAAATATTTACTTCTTGGATAAGGACTTTGAGGCAGGATCTCCTGTTCAAGGCCAAACCAATCAGAAATGTAAAAGATCTGGGTTCAGATCTTGTGTTTTGCCTTTATAAAAAGCAAGTGAGGATGGTTGAATTCCTTCCCGCTCTCCTCAGACTGAAGTTTGAGCAAAACTGATCCCTTTCCTGATAAATCAGAAGTCAGTCATACCAATAAACACTTGGAAATTCACGCCCCCCTCCAACCAATTCTGATTCTATCCATGATTACTCACAGATAGAGGTGGGCATGGACCTCATAATGGATCTAATTTCCCCACGGATTTACCTTGTTCGGTATTCGCGAACACGCAGGCCGTGGGCGCGTGTTCTTTTCACGAAAGCGCCGAACTTTGGGGCGTTCTGGCCATCTGTCCGTTGGCCCATTATGCCAGGATTCCCGCCATCGCCGCTCAATCAATTTCCTAGGCAATGGTGTGGCGCCACCTTCCCCATTTGGAACACAGCAATCTCAGTCCAGGAAACCTCGATTGGCAGCTCTGTCAGCCAAACAGAGAGCACCTATTATTCTGTAGCGTTTCTGTATATAAGAAAAAGTGCGTGAAGCACCGCTTCACTTTGCAGGTGGGAGCGCGAGTTAGCAACTGCCTATTGCGGAAGTTTTTCTTTTGCATTGCACATTGCAAGAGCAGCTTGTGCCTAAGCAAGGGGCTTGGGGGCTTTGGTTGCAAGAGGGCTTACTCTTTCCTCCATTCCTGTTTAATTTTTTTTGGCTTTCAATTCTTGCTTGCTTGGTGAGAGCATTTTTTTTTTGTCCTTTTACCATGCTATCAGGTTGCTCTGATTTCTTTCCCCTTTCAAATCCTTGGGTTCTGGGGCTCAATTTTTTTTTCAAACTCTTACTTGCTTCTGGGTTCCTGGTAGTGGGTTCTATTGTGCTCTGACCCCACCCACTCACAGACCCACAGTGGGTGCAAGGCAGCTTTTGGCGCTGTTTACTTGAGTTCTTTCATAGCCTTTCTTTCCCAAACAGTGAGTGCCTTTTGGGGGAGCTTTCCTTCCTGGCTTTTGAGGTGCCCGGGGGCTGCTATTGGGCTCTGTGAAACGCATACTCTCTGATGACATGCAGTACACTTTTGGGGCCCTCTCCCCACTCACCCCAACCCAGTCAATGGGAAGGGGGCCCCGCAGGGAGGGGGTGGCCACCATCGACACCCACCTGTAGGACGTGGTGGCTGCCCTCTCCCCACTCACCCCACCCTGTCCCCGGGAAGGGGGCTCCCACGAGGAGGGGGTGGCCGCCATCAATACCCGCCTCTACACTGCGGTGGCTGCCCTCTCCCCACTCAACCCACCACGCCATAGAGGTGGGTGTCGATGGTGGCTGCCCTCTTCCCACTCACACCAACCAAGTCCACAGAAAGGGGATCCCCGCAAGGAGGGGGTGGCCACCATCAACACCCACATCTGTGCCATGGTGTCCACCCTCTCCCCATTCACCCCACCCAGTCAAAGGAAATGGGGCCCCTGCAAGGAGGGGGCTGTCACCGTTGATACCCACCTCTGCAATGTGGGACCGTCCCTTTAAAATAAAAGTTATCATTTATTTATTATTTATTAAATAGATGGAAGGGCGGTGCATACTTGACTCCAGCGAGGGGGAGGGGAGTCCCTGTGGTTGGGCACCTTCATAGATATCCCACTGTGTCCCCTCTTGCCCAGAGTAAGCACACCCAGGAACTGCTTCTCTTTTTCAGTAGCATCTCATATGCCTCCGTTTCGCTGCTTCTTTTCCACTGTCTTCTACTCCTCCTGATGTTTCATCATGACACCACCACCCTTCTCTTTTCTCATGGCTACCCCGTGGCCGAGGTGTCTTTTGGTGTTGACCACCTTTCCTCTAAGTCATGTTCCCTGGGGGGAGGGAAGCCCTCCCCCCCTCCCCCGTGAGGGGACTTAGAGTCACCCTCGTCAAAGTTGGGAAGGGCTTTCCTCCCACCAGCCCCAAGAGGGGACTTGGACACCCCTTTTGTCAGCTGAGCTTTTTCTTGCTGACACTGGTAAAACCATGTGTGGGAGAGCTCTCTGTGGTGGTGTGACCAAAGCTCTTCTCCATTTTATCCTCACAAGAACCCTTTGAAGTGGGTCACTGTGGTGGAGCCTTCTTCTGCTCCACCAGATGGTCAAGGGGGCCTAAAATAACTGAACTTGGAGTGGAGGGAAACTAGATCTTCAATCCCCAATGTCCAGTGACAAGTAGGACAGCAGCCCGGGTCAGAGCCCTGCCCCTAACCCAAGCAAGCAGGCACACCACGTCACTGAGGTGGGATTCATTGGCCACTGCCCAAAGAGGCTCCCTCTGAATAGCAGAGCGTAAGTCTCCTTCCCCCAAGGTGTAGAAGACATCCTTTCCAACCCTCCCATGCCTTCCATTCCAGCAAGAGGCCTTTGAATCGCTACACAGTCTCCTGTTGCGGAGTTGGCTTTCACTCAAGTACATCCATTCATTCCCCATCATGGGGAGTTGGTCTCCCCGACCCCGGGGAGGGCATCCGTTGCTGATGCAGCCCCATGTGGTAGGTGGGTTTCGTGGGCAGCTGCCTCTCCTGGACAGGAGGAGCACAAGTCTCCCTCCTTCCACCAAGGGCGGGTAAGGGTCAGTCAGAATAGGGGAGGGGAAGTTGTTGTTTGTCTAAGTCTTTGGAAAAGTGATAGTTGAAGAGTGTTACATGAAAACCTTTGGGGGAAAAGTCTAGTAAAATGAAAATCTGTGGGGAAAACAAGGTCTACTGAATGAAAATGGTTTGCAAGCCGGTTTGTGAACCGGGCCAGTCTGTTTAAAAGTTCATGGTCCATGGTCCGTGAAAATCCACGGACCATGGACCAGCGGTCCGTGGCCATTTCCCAGTCCGTGCCCATCTCTACTCACAGATGTTGAACAAGTTTAGTCCTAGAAATTTCAGTTTTCTCATGCTTGGGGGTTTTAATTACCTGAATATCAGAAAATGTGCTAGGCAAGGGAAAGGAAAGGAAGACATCCAGATTTCACAGCAAAAGGATAGGCCCTCAGTAGAGTTGCCAACCTCCAGGTAGGGCCTGGAAACCCCTCCCAGAATAGAATGGACTTCTAGATAACAAAGATTAGTTCCCCTGGAGAAAATGGCTGCTTTGGAGGGTGGACTGTAGAGCATCCCATCCCTGGTAAGCTCCTTTCATTCCCCAAAATCTGCCTCTTTCAGGCTCAACCCTCAAATCTCGAGGAATTTCCCAACTTGGAGTCAGCAACTATACTCTGAGGGGTATGGCCTCCGGGTAAGGTTGAACCTAGCCAATTCTCTTCCTTTAAAAATTAGGTATTGTTCATTAAATGCCAATGAAAAACTGAAACCCCTTCCCTTTTTCCAATTTATAACTTACCCAGCACCATCCAGATTTGTGCCACAGCACTAAAATGTACCTTAACATTGGATCATCTTTGCCTGAAATTAGTAACTGTCTCCAATGCCTCACCACAGGAGAGTGTGAAGTAAGATGGAGGTCATTGATGTGACCAGGGCTTTTTTCTGGGAAAAGAGGTGGTGGAACTCAGTGAGTTGCCAGCACAGGGGACAACTCTTGGCAGGAGGCAGTGCCCCTGGTACCACACGCTCCCAGGACTACACAGTGACATCACTTTGGGTCAGCTGGAACAAGGGGGGCGGGTTTAAAGTTTAAATCGCCCTCAGCGAAAATGGTCACATGGCTGGTGGCCCCGCCCCCTGATCTCTGTCTGGAGATCAGGGGGCGGGGCCACCAGCCATGTGACCATTTTCAAGCAGTGCTGGAACTCCGTTCCACCGCGTTCCAGCTGAAAAAATGCCCTGGAAGTGACCACCCAGGAAGAAGGAGGGGTTGAGAAGTCCTTTCAGAGTAGGGTTGCCAGTCCCCTGCTGGAGGTAGGGTATTCCCTGCTCCCACCCTCCACCCCTTGTGCTTGCTTACCTAGCTGGTGGGGGGGTAACATGCCTCTGAGCGCACACCCAGGCGGCGCGGCACGCTTCCAGGTGGTATGGCACACTCCCATGCCTGCAGCGGCCTGATTCAGGACTGATTTGGGCTGGATTCAGCATGATTTAGCCTGAATCGGGCCAGATTTGGGCTAAATCAGGTCGGACCAGGCCACTGTGGAGCATGGCAGCGCTCCTGCACTCCACAGTGGCCTGAATTGGGCCTGAATCAGGCCACTGCGGAATGCTGCAGTGCTCCCATGCTCTGCAGCACCCCAATCTGGCCCAAATTGGGCTGGATTTGGGCCAAATTGGGCCTATTCGCCCCCCCTTGCGGAACGCAAAAGCGCTCCCAGGGGTGGCTCCCACCCTGCATTGCACCCGGCAGGAGCGCACACAAGGGAGGGAAACAGAACAGTGACTACCAGGTCTCCAACATCCCGCCAGGAGAGTAGGGGACCTGGCAACCCTATTTCAGAGACTGAAGGGTCCTCAGCACTGGGTTTTGGGAATGACATAGAAATCTAAGAAAGAATGGAACAGAAAGGAAAAAAAACACACACATTATGTCATTTAAGATAGCTGATCTGAATAACAGCGTCATTCTGGGTCATCGAAACAGCTTCAAGGTTGTCATAGGCAGGGGACCAGGGAAGCTCTCTGTGGGCTGCCACCACTCTGGTACAGGTTTCCTTGGAAGGGCCCAGAACACCCAACCGACCCCTTTTGTCCACTCTTTCCCAGTGGATTTTACTTTATATATGACTGATTGAGGTGTGAGGAACCAGGCGGAATAATAAACTATTTTATTTAAGAGGTCTAGTAACAACTGTTTTTCAAAACTTTGTAGAATAAAGGGAACAGTAAAGGGAACAAACAAAATAAAACACCCTAACGCATCTATCTAGACTGTTCTTAACTGTCTCCTGGCGACTGGCTTCCAACTGTCTCACCCCTTCTGGATAGGGTTGCCAGGTCCAGGTTGGGAAATTCCTGGAGATTTTGGGGGTGGAGCCTGAAGAGAGTGGGGTTTGGGGAGGGGTCTCAGTGGGGTATAATTCCATAGAGTTCACCTTTCAAAGCAGCCATTTTCTCCAGGGGAACTGATCTCTGTTGCCCAGAGATCAGTTTTAATCCCCAGAGATCTCCAGCTATCACCTGGAGGCTGGCAAGCCTACTTCTGGATGAGGGCTCACTGTCTGCAGCAGCCTCCCCTCAGCTGTGCTCCCTGGAAGAGAACTCCCTCTCCCTGTGATGAGGCCTTTTATCCCTTCTCTCAGGCACCATCCCCCTACTTCTCTATGGGTACAATTTTTCCCTCCAAATCCCCATTAACCAATCACAGGGTCCAAAGGGGATCTGGAAAACATAGGCCCTGTAGTCAATCGAGTGCAGGCTTCCTCGGAGCCACTAGGCTTCACTACATAGGCCAGGCTCATAACAAAGGTGTATGAGCTAAGAGGCAACAGGATAGTATGCTACACTATGTCTGCATACTGTCAAGAGTGAGCCTGAGCTAGCACCTCTATGTTTGTGGACAAAGTTTGGACCATAGTGTATAGAGACTGAGACAAAATAATTCATGCACATGGTGCCTGTTCTTCCATTTTAGGAAAAATTGATTTACTTGGGGACAGGCTGCAGCCAGGGAGTCAAGTAAGGTTGAGTTTCTGAAGCTATTTTCACCCTCCTTTGTGTGGCATTTAGGGTGCCCACACTCCTGGGCTTTGCCTCCTTGCTCGCCAACTCAAGAGTGATTGGTAGGGTTGCCAGGTCCCTATACCCTCCCGCCAGGAGGGAGGGAGACCTCACACTTACCTCATGTCAGCAGTAAGGTTTTCTTCATGTGTGTGCGCTCCAGTGCCAGCATGATGACATTTAAACACACACACGGAAATGATGTTGTAGTGCCCACGCTCTGTGCAGGGCCAATTTGGCCTGTTTGGGGCCCAAATTGGCTGCAAACGAAGCATAGGAAAACTCCTATGGCTGGCATGACAATGTCAGTTCTGGGGGTGACGTCATTGCACCCCTTGGGAGCTTATGTGTGGCACACATTCCTGGGGTGCCTGCCAATGGGAGCTTACCACCTCCCACTAGCCACTGGTGGGTTGGTGGGCAAGGAGGCAAACCCCTGGGAGTTTGCCCGCTTCTGGCAGGCACCTGGGAACTCTAGTGATTGGTGGGAGGAGGCAAGCTCCTGGAGGTTGCTCACCACCGGCTGACACCCGAGGAACATGCACTGTGTACATGCTCTCAACTGGCACAACAATGTCACTCCTAGAAGTAATGTTGTCATGCTAGCCACAGGAGCACTCCTGCACTTTGTTTGGGGCCAAGATGCAGAATTGGCAGCAGTGGGAGGCAGTGAACCTGGTGCTTACTGTACTGCCATTCCCATGATTGTTCTTGTGCACGCTTTGCCCCCCGCACCTGTGCAATGACATCACTCCCAGAAGTGATATCATCGCACAGGGGCACACACGTGCTTTACCATGGGTCGATTTGGGCCTCAAATGAGCCCAAATGGGTTGATTTGGGTAAAGATACATGAGAAAAACGATCATCCTGCAATAGATTCTTGAACAGCCCCTGGAGTGTGCCTGAGAGGGCCATTCCTGAGCCTTTCTCCCCCCACCTGCCAGGTGAGTGGTGGCGGGGGGCGGAGAGTGAAAGTGGGGGATCCCCCACCCCCACCAGGGGAATGGGATCCCTATCACACGTGTATTACTATATGCGTTTGATTTAATTGTTCAGCCCATTTGCTCTTTAAATACCAGAGGAATGTGAAATCTGCTCATATGGCAGACTTTTGCAGATGAGTGATTGCTAGTTTAGCCAGAGTGGATGACCTGAGTCCCTTAAGCCCCGAGTCTCCTGCAACTTTGTGGCCAAACAATGGTTGCCTTTTCCCCCTCTTGAACCTTCCATTGATGGAACTTTCCAAAGTCCAAAGTTCTGACTCTTGACAGCCTCCAGAAGTTTGTGGAAGACTCCTCCCTCCCCATGAAAACATCAGAGCATTGTTTTCCAATCCAAATTGCCTGTGATGAGCCAGTCTCCATTTCAACAACCACTCTTGTTGATTTATGGGAAATGATGGCTATGGCCACCTCATCTCACTCATCGCTGATACAACTCCAATGATCCCTGAATGCTAAGCTCAAAAGATACCACCAATAAAGGGTGGACATGGTCAATGTATGCCCTGCTGATAGCTAAAGGGAATTGAACTGACTGGTTTTGTGTACGGGCCACAGAGCGAGATAAAATTCATGGCTAATTTGGTTGTCTAATTTTGGATCAAGTCATGCAGTAGGGTGAATTAGTCCTCCAAATTGTTTTGTTTTCATCTTCTGCACTCAGTAATCTTCCAAGAGGAAGAAGCTAATGAATAAGGCCTGTTATTAACTCTGGCACAACTTTTCCAAAGTAGCCAGAGGGAGTGAGAGAGGTCTTCCCAATGCCATCCAGTGTAATCGTGGCATTGCTGTTCTTCTTTAATGTCTGAATATCCAGTCAAAGCCAAATTTGTTCACTGAAGCTAAGAATACACAAACTAAGAAGAGGTATGGTTGTTGCCAAACCCACAGTTGCTTCCACACCGCTTCCCATAACGTGCACATTTCCTGCCCACCATTTGATAATATTTTAGAGCACTTAACGAAAGAAAGATAAACCACGTACCCAAGAAAAGCCCAGAATGGACAGATCTGCACAGAAAAGAATTTTTTGACTTTCTATTTGTGAATAAGAGATGACCAATGCAAGCTGATAGTTTTAAAAGCTCCGTAGCTATTGGCTCTCAGCATTCGGGTTTCAGTGGTTTGAAACAAGTCCACCATGGCCATTGGTGCTGATGAGGTGTCACTGAATGTTTATAAACATTCCAGCTGCTCAGAAGATTTCTCTTTTAGTACTGGAGCACTTGGGGCTATAGGCAGTTGGAAGAGCGGTAGGAAGGAAAAGCAACTGTATTTTAGCCATGGAGGGGGTGTTGTGTGTGAGAGTGAGTGAGAGAACAAGAGAGACAGAATAGTGTTCATGAGTCTGGAGGAGTCATCATGAGGCTGAGGAAGATAGTGGTATGCCCAAGGTCATTAAATGAGCTCCATCATGATTTGAACCCTGATCTTGAAAACCCGAGTCTGGTACATTAAATACGACGCCACACTGGCTGGTATCAAACTATCTGTACACAGAATGTGAAGAAGATCCCTGCATTTCTCGTCCTTCCTGCAGCCCTTACCAAATCCCAGAAAGTTCCTTCTTGTTATCATGGAACCTCCAGAGAAAAATAACTGCACAGGTCAGGGACCGGGAAGAGGAGGGACAAAGAAATTAAATGGATCCTTTTCTCTCTTCTGCAAGCAGAGCTCTGCTGAAGGGAGGAGGTCATTTTACCCCGCCTCATTCCAGCCCCTGGCCCTCATCATTATTCCTCCCCATGGCTATTTCTCTGCACAAGTCCCACAATCCTGCAAATAATCTTTCCAGGGCCCAGAAGGGTCTGCAGGAATAGAGAAGACCACAGGAAAACTCTGTGCACAGAATGGTTGGATGCAAGCCCCTGGTTGGGTATTTTACTGTACTGCATGCACATCTTCCGGTACAACGGAAACACTATTTCTCTGTGTAAAGTGCCTCATATACGTGCAAAAGACTGACTTATGGAGGGACTTGTTGAAAACAAACAGGGAGAAATTAGTACAATGAAACAGAAATGGGCATCAAGAAGGGGTCAATTTGCACAAAGGAGAAGTGAATTCAAAACAGGTGTCAAAAGAGCAGAGACGAGAAAGTCCGGTTTCCTACGCAGACATATTAAAGGGTTTGATGGAAGGAAGCAAGGAAAGAAAAAAGAGGTGGAAAGACTATGTGATATTATGGCAACCGTGCTGTGGAAATTGCTATGGGAACTGCAGTGGGGGGGGGGATGGAGTGCTCTGCCCGTACTCTTGCCACCTACATAAAAGTCAGTGACTGAAGAAGACACAGCTTAGCCCTCCAGCTGAGTTCTGTTCCTGCAATGTCTGGCGGAGTTTAAATGAACTCATGAAGGAAAGTGTTGAGTTGCAAAAGACAAATGACCTTTCCCATCTGGGAAAGGGCTTCACATCTTAAAGTAACACTGACTGCTTCTGGCCCGGAGCTGGGGACACGAGGGAGGGATTTTACAAGACCAAAGGAACAGACAACCACAAAGGAGCCAGGGACCTTGGTGGGAGTCAGAAAATGGATCGCTGAATCCACCCCCCCCCCAAAAAAGTTACCTAAGGAGCTTCAGGATTATATTACCCCAGGGAAATAGGGAGGGGAGAAGTTATACCCTTGATTTTGAAAGAGTAAGTAATCCAGGCTTGTGCCCAAATGCATGCAACCCAACGGTCCCCGTTTACCTCTTCCCGATCTATCGCCATCCCTATTTTTGCCTTGTGAGGGCGACTTGTTCAAATTTTCTACAGGGAAATTGCTAGCATTGCTGTATTTAAAGTTAAGACTTCTGAGAGGAGGGAGATGGCTCCATCTCATCACTGATGCGCATGCATATCAATGCACGTGCATGAGCATCAGGGCTTTGGGTGGCGCACTGGCTGCCTTTTCACACTTTGTAGCCACCAAGAGTCTGTTTGAGGATCTATTGCAGGGCAATTGTTTTTCTCATGTATCTTTACCCAAATCAACTTCTTGACTTTTACATCAATGGGCTCCAACCTATAGCTATATAAATTGGTTAGACACATAGTCACGTCGCAGAGGATTCTCCCATCTGTCAGTGATGGGCCAGGGATCCTTGTGGTTCACACCTTGTGGTTTTGGAATCCTGTCCCCATTTTCATATAGGAAATGGCAGTTGTGTAAATGCTCCTTTCACAACTTTCCCTGCCTATATAAACAGGATAGATTAAACTTCATCTTAAGTATGCTTTGGCACGAAGGATGTTCTCTTAAATATGCTGCAGAGGTGACACCCAAGTCAAATTTTAAAACCATCTGGGTTGAGATAACTTTGAATGCTCTTAGAACATTCTTTTTGGAGTGCAAGCAATGGCAAGAGCCTGCGATAAATACCATAGCTACAGAGAGGGGGCAAGGAGCTACACAATGAGATAGAAGAGGGAGTGATTGAAGTGGGGGTTGAAGGGAGTTGGGAAGATAGTACAGTACAAGTTAAATTAGATTGTTTGCAATAGGATGCATTGACTTTAAAAAAAGAAAAGTTTTGGGATGCTCACTGCCAAAGAGGAAATATCTGAAGAGGCGATTTTGTTATTTTGAGCATAAACAAAAGGGGATATGCAAGACGTCCCCCAGAGCATGGAAAAACTGGTGCAGTCGGCACTTTTTTAGGGGGAAAGAACTGAATAAGTCAGCAGAAAGGGGAGGTTTGTGAGTTATGCAAGCAAAGTGGCATTCACCAGGCTTGACAGGGTCTGAAAAAGGTTGGCATGAGAGCCGTCAAGCAACTCGCTACGTCAGCTTTCCAGAGGATACAGGGTGGGAGAGAAGGAGCTGCAAGGGGCATCAGTTTGTTCCAAGATCTGTTTCAAAACTATTCCTTAAAAAAGCTTTTGTACTTGGGAGGGACTAGCCCTACCTTCTGTGGTACTGCCTTACGCTGAGTCAGCCCCTTGATCCATCTAAATAAACACTGACTACCCTCTCTACCCTTAGAAGGAGGTGCTGTGGCTCAATGGAAGAGACTTTGGTTTGTATGCAGAAGGTCCCAAGTTCAATCCCAAGCATCTCTAGTTAAAAGGACCAGGCAGTAGGTGATGTGAAAGACCTCTTTGTGAGGCCCTGGAGAGTCTGAGTAGAGATACTGATGATGGACCAAGGGTCAGTAAAAGGCAGCTTCAGGTGTGTACCTCATGTGCTTCTGTACGGCTTGTGGGCCACAATAAAAAACGGACAATCTGACTGACTGTATCTCATAAGTGTTCCCTAACTGACATAGTTTCCCCAGGATCTTGGGCAGAGCAAGACCTTTCCCAACGGCTACTTGAGATCAGTTAACTAGAGATGCCAGGAACCGATTCAGGGACCTTTTGAATGCAAAAAACAGAGCCACAGCCTTGCCAGCAGTGAGAACTCTCTGTTCGAGCACGAGGAAGAGGATATCTCCTGCTCTTCCTTCACCTCTTATCAAAATTCAAATCACCCACAATGCCCTTGTCTAACCACTGATTTCCTCCCTACCTAAAATATTGATAAAGGAAAGAATATCCTTGTGCTGGCCTTTAAATCCCCAAAGGAGGGGCTATTATAGTCGCATAGCCCACAAGAGAAAACAAACAGAACCTTTAGAAGGAGGGAGAGCCTTGATATGAGAATAGGGCATCACAAAAACATCTCTATTTTTATCTGTGATTTATCTGTTGGAGGGTAAGATGTTCCGTTCAATGAGAAGGGCAAGATGTTCGCCAGGAGCTGGTTCAGCAAGTGGTGATTGATTTATGGCAACTTTTCTCTCCTGAAGTAGTTCTGATGGCAGAACGGCATTACCCTGCCATGAGTTAGGCTGCAGGTCCCAACATCCTAAACCCCGAGACTCCTAGGGAGGGGCCTGGTGATGTCATGGGGCAGGGCCTGGTGATGTCACATGGAATATAGCAGGACTTCCTTGCACCACCACGTGGGAGCTATGCTGGTATCACCAGACATGTGGCTTGGAGGAAACGGACCATTTGCTACACACACAAATATTTCAAAATAGCACAGGGATTGAACTAGGTGCTGAATGAAAAATGTACAGCCATGGCCGATAATTGCCTCCCCGCTCGAAATTGACGCATGCAGCAGTTACTGCAAGCAGGCACACACCAGAGACTTAGGCCATTGATCACGTGCGGACAGCACTGAGATTTCAGCCTGTCAACAAGAATTAACTCCAAAACCTGAGTATCAAGTTTAAATCCTGAGTCCTGGCCATTTCATTAGATGGTAAACTCTACCTTAACCATACCGCTTCAGACTGCAGTTGAGGGACTGCCAGATATGTATTCTTTGAAAACATTCCTACACTGCCTTTTTACCCAAATAGAGCCCCCAAGAAAGAGAACAACAAAACCTTAAAAGTGACATTAAAATAGCAATGGATAGAAACATTCCACCATGGAAAATAAAAATCTTAACATGCAGAAAGCTAGCATGTCAGGAAGAAAGCAAGGCTGGCGCTTTTCTCCTTGGCGTGCAGCTTTCTAGGTCCAGTGATTTTTTTTTAATTCCTGTGCAAACAAAAATGGAATTTGAGAGCTCGCAGTCTCAAAAGGCATGCTGCCTGGAGTCTTCCTCTCTTTTTTAACCCCCCCAAAATCTCCTAAATCAAAGAGATTGTTTTTTTTCCCAGTGATGATGGTGTACATTATCTAGTGTGAAAGCATGAAGTGAAGAACTGTTGTTAACATCCCTAAGTGCAGGCGCAGGCTTGGCAGCGATGTTTTTGACCCTTCCCTAAAAGATCACTAACCAATTATCTTCCTAACAGCTCAGGAGATTAACTCCACTCTTTTAGCAAGCCCCTGTATGTTCAGGCCTTGCATTTAGCTCAGCAACAGGAC
Source organism: Eublepharis macularius (assembly GCF_028583425.1). Lineage (NCBI taxonomy): Eukaryota > Metazoa > Chordata > Lepidosauria > Squamata > Eublepharidae > Eublepharis > Eublepharis macularius. Next base: position 23,010,286 of record NC_072801.1, read on the forward strand.
CACCTACAGCTTGCCCGGGGAGACCTTTGCATATTTAACTCTGGTGGCCTGGCCTGGTATGCAGCCGCTTGGAAAAAGAAGCTGATACTTCTCTGACAAAAACCCTGCCGTTAATTCGACAAGGAGATTCCAAAGCTGCATCAGTAAACTACCGTCCCTCTTAAATTACATTGCAGTGTTTGGTGGAGGTTCATATTGAACATGTCTTTCCCTTTCCTAACACGGGCAACCTTGGTGTTTCATTCCCTAAACAGAATGGGCAAGTGAAGGGGAATACCAAGTATTCATTGCTGAGCCACGCTTAAGTCTTGATATCTCACAGTCATCCACGAAAAAGCAACCCCCAGAAATATTTAGGTACCAGTCCTTCAGCCAGTCTTCTTGCAGCTTCTATTTCCTGCAATAATTACTCCTGTCTAGATAATAATAACAATAACAATAATAATAACATTTGATTTATATATCGCCCTTCAGGACAACTTAATGCCTACTCAGAGCAGTTTACAAAGTATGTTATTATTATCTCCACAACAACAAACACCCTGTGAGGTGGGTGGGACTGAGAGAGCTCCAGAGAGCTGATTGACCCAAGGTCACCCAGCTGGCTTCAAGTGGAGGAGTAGGGAATCAAACCAGGGTCTCCATATTAGAGTCCCGCGCTGTTAACCACTACACCAAACTGGCTAGATGGCAAGTTGGGAAAGCTCCTCACACCATGATGCTTCACTTCCCTCTGTTCACCAGCTTTTAAAGAACAGTGCCAACCTGGCTTGCCATACGTAGCAAGATATTCGCACGGGAAAGAATTGGGGGGGGGGGGCGGAATGAAAGCACAGGCTTCTTAAAGGAGACACTGTGATAGATGACCAGGGGCCATTGCACAGTTAACATGCATGAGTAGGGGCAATGTCTGCAGCCTGCAGTGAAAGGGAAATCCAGTATAAAATCTGGGAAAGACCACTTGCTGCAGAGCTGCTGCCCATCCGAGATGGCAGCACCGATGGTGTTCTTGCACCAAGCTTCATAAATATGCTAAAAGCAAAAAGTCGAACATTGTGTGCTTGTCGTACTTGAACTGAGGATCTGATATGCTCATATTTATTATTCCATCTCCTTTGGGCACTAGAAAATACTTACTGGTTGCTGGGAATCAAGTGCCCTATTCTGGTTGAATATGGTGGAGAGGGAAGAATGACGGCTGCAGGGGGCCCACAAACATCTGTTAATCAGAATGGAGGGAGGGGCCTCCGGATTGCTAAAGTCTGAGAACTTATAAAAGTTGAGCACCATAACTGGAAATGTTCTCCCCATCTGGACTTGGTTGCATGACAGAAACCAATTAAACGACATTGCAGAATGCTACTTTTTGGCAGCAGAATTTGAAAGATGTCCCCCGCGCATTGTATTCTTGGGGCCATATCTCCAACAGCTGGCTGTAGCAGGTATACCAAATAGAATTTCAGCCTTGCTCAGAAATATGCTCTTTGAAATCTCCATTTCCTTGCTGTCATAACTGATCAGGATCCAGTGTCAGCTGCCTTGGAAGGCCTCTCCCACAGGCAGCGCTTGTTCCGTCCCGTCATGCCTCAAAACCAAACAACCACAGCTGTCCACCTGTTCCTGGGCGACATTTTGTCGAATACAATCCTTTGGGATGCAATGTTTACCTGTCGTAGTGATTTCTGGATGTTGATACAGTGGGTGGAAGGAACATCTGTCCCTGCTACTCCACAGTGAGCTCATTAAGAGACTTGTAGGGGGGGATGAAGTCACCTTTTGTTACAGCCCCCCTCCAAACAGACATTTGTTTTCTTGAACAACTTAGGAAAAAGGGAAAGACAAACCTGCCCCGTTCCCTATTTGTCTATCCCTCTCCTCCCTGTTCCCTGAGATCTACAAACAGTTCTTGTAAGATCACTGACATATACCAAAATATTGGTGATGCCTGAATGGGCCTTTTTTCCCCTTCTTCTTTTAATAGTAATTTTTATTTTGGTCACAAGCTTCCGTTCTCCTTTTTTTACAGTTGATTTTTAAAGATTCCTTTGCATTGCATTTTATATGCCTCTGAGTGTAATAAAGTAAAGAGCATAACATGCAAATATCAATTGCATCGATATCATTGGTTTACATTTTCAAAGCTTGGACTGCAGTACTGCCACTTACCACTCGGTGCCACGGGCCCGAGCCCATGGCGCGGAGTGGTAAGCGGCAGTACTGCAGCCCAAGCTCTGCTCACGACCTGAGTTCGATCCTGGCGGAAGCCAGGTTCAGATAGCCGGCTCAAGGTTGACTCAGCCTTCCATCCTTCCGAGGTCGGTAAAATGAGTACCCAGTTTCCTGGGGGTAAAGTGTAGATGACTGGGGAAGCAAACCACCCCGTAAAAAAGTCTGCCAAGAAAACGTTGTGATGCGACATCCCCCCATGGGTCAGAAATGACTTGGTGCTTGCACAGGGGACTATACCTTTATGTTACCATTATCCCCACAACAAAACACCCTGTGAGGAGGGTGGGGCTGAGAGAGCTCCAGAGAACTGTGACTAGCCCAAGGTCACCCAGCTGGCTTCAAGTGGAGGAGTGAGGAATCAAACCCGGCTCTCCAGATTAGAGTCCCACGCTCTTATCCACTACAGCAAACTGGCTCTCATACAAAAGCACAAGACATTGCGGGCTATTACAGGGAAACAATATCAAGGCTAAGCCAAACAGAGTGGCTAAATTTTTTAAAATATATATTGTGGGAACAGCATCACATTTTCTGTTTCTTTACCTAAAATACCTCCCCCTAGTATAAAATGATGTCTATTTTAGGTCTCAAATACAAGTCAGTGATTCATCATTCCTACAGGAAATTAAAAGGGATCACACCTGGGCTTGGCAATATCACCGGCTCCTGCCAGCGAGCTGCACAAATCAGGGGAAAGAAGGAACGTTGATTCATGCATCCCACTATGGACTCAAACTAGCAGCCACTGCCTCAGCCAAGGCAATTTTGGACCTGACGACAGCTTGGCTGATTTAAAATGGTCTGAAATGGGTTCTGCTTTTAGCTTCAACCTCAACATCCACAAGAAGCTAATAGAATTTCTTGTTTCATTGGAGGGGACAGTACATGTGTATTTACATATGGGCCTGTAATATATATGTTTTTTTCTTCATTTAGAAAGCCCACCTGCAGCAGTTTTAGGGGGCTGCCAAAGCTCTCCTGTCCGGGTAATGATTCCAATTGTATCCACACCTCATTGGCTATTGTGCAATTGTTGTGCATTCATAATAATTCAGAGCCCTGACCCAGACGGCTGAGGGTAGTCTGATCATGTCAGATCTCAGCAGCTAAGCAGGGTTGGCCCTGGTTAGAGCTTGGATGGGAGACCACTAAGAAAGTCGAGGGTTGCTACACAGAGGCAGGAAATTGCAACCCTCCTATGTTTGTGACTTTCCTTGAAAACCCTATGGGGCCACCATGAGTCAGCTACAAATTGACAACATGTCCCACCACCCCTAATTCACAGCTGGATTATCCTGTACAGACAAGACAGTCCAGTTGTGAATAAGCACAGTGATTGCCCAAAAGCCAATGATGTATAAGTACAGTCTACATCTATACGGGGCACAGGCAAGAAAGTGGGTACATTTTATTAAGGATCCAGGCAGTCCAGTCTAGGCAGCAGGCCCACCGTCATAGTATAACCAAGTGATTCCAACATGGTGCCCAAGAACGTGTTTCCCCTGCACCCAGATCCTTCTTCACCAGGGCATCTGTCCTCCAAAGCAAAGAGGCAATCCTGGCATACTTCAGAAGACCCCAGGAGTTACCACCTTTGTGTCTGCAGGGACTCACCCATTTGGAACCAGCTGCTTCCATTGTAGGAAGGTGCTTGGCTTGGAACCTCCCAACATTTTGAGGAACCTCCCAATGTTTTGTGATTGGAGCCAGACCCCATGGCAGCCGTTTTGTGATTTTGGTTATGGCACCTGCTGCCAGGTCTCAAAATTCCAAGCAGACTCAAGTGCAACAAGATTGGGGACTCCTGCTCCAGAGTTCAGGGCAGTATACATAGGGCCAAGCTACAAGTGACGAATGACACTTGAACGGCAAGTGAACAGACTCACATGTATTCCTCCCTGTTCACGCAGTGATCAAGTGGAGCGCAAGTGCAGCGCCAGTGAACAGGGAGGGATACGTGTGAGTCTGTTCACTTGCCTGAATGGCAAGTGGAAAGTGGATGGAATGGCAAGTGGAAAGTGACTGAAACGTGGACAGGGTCATTTGTCACTTGTAGCTTGGCCCATAGTTTACCCACACAACAGTCCTGAGACATAGAAGGTATGGTCCAAGGTATACAGGGAGGTTTGTGACCAAGGTGGAGGGCTTGAAACCAGAACTCCCCAGTGAGTCCAACAAACCATGAGATGAACCTATGGACTGATCCTGTGTTTTCTAACCTGGGCCCGCATCAGGCTGTGCTTTTAGATGCAGGCCGTGGTCCAGCCCAGGTTTTCCCCTCTCCCTCCCTCCCTTCCACTTTAGCTACTCAGTTGCCAACAAGACCTACTTATCACTCCCTTCACCAACTGACCCCACCAAGTGATGTGTTCTTGCGTTAGCTGCCTTCGACTTCAAAGGGGATTGTATAGGAGAACGTTGCAAAGAATGCCGCCCTTGAAACTGAAAAAGCATTTCAGCACTTCTTGATCTGCAGAAGGTAATTTGGTTCAAATGAAATACTGTCAACGGGAAGCTAAGCCAGGAGCAGGGGGGCGGGGCAGGGAAGAGGCCAAGAGGGAAAAGCAAAACTCCGAACTCTTTTGGCTCCACACATACACACATAAAATGTCCAGGTTGCTTTTTCACCCACCTGTGCAATCCACCAAAATATCAAATCTTCTCTTCTGAGTTGAATGAAAATTGATCTGTGCACCTGGCACTCTAAATGCTATTGGGGCAAAAAAAAAAAATCTTGCTATAGTGAAAGATGTCTCCCATACTAAAGAAAAGGAATTCATTTTTAGCAAGCTTCCAAGCAGGGCCACCTGAAGATAATGCTAAAAATGGACCTTTGAATGAGTATCTGAGATACAGGAAAACAAGCTATACTCAAGACAAACACAGACCATTTCAATCCTTAACAGAGTTGCACTTTTCTAAATCAATAGACTTCAATGGAGCTAGAAAGTTTAACTCTGCTTAGGACTGCACCATCAGGCAGTGTTCCTTTTGCGGTGCTTCAAGTTCTCAGCATTCTGGACAGACGCATATCTGTCAGTAGCCGCAGTGCTCTTCAGCCAGATCTTTCTTTCCACCTTTATCTCTGTCACTCTCAATCAGGGCTAATCGGATTCCTAGCAGATTGCCCACTGGCAACTGGTCAGCCACACCTGTGCCCGTAAGACAGAAATTTGGCAGGTGAAGTTATTCCATGGCCTGGTACTAAACAAGCTAACTGTGGCACAGTCTTCAGCAGAGTTTTATCTTTCTATGCCCATTGCCCTTAACTGCTTAGGATTGCACCGTTAGCTGGGATTGCTCATAAATAAGACCCCCTTAGTTCAAGGGGCTTACTTCCAAGTAAGAAAACTGCAAGTGTGCAAAACAAATCTTGATGCAATTGTGTGTTGCAATCACATCAAAACTTTTGTTGTAGGGTTGATTAATGTATACAAGTGCACTGTTGATACAGTAGAGGGGAAAGATATGGAAGAACAGAAGAGTATAGCAATCTACAGGTCTATATTTATTAAAAATTCTGTACAGGCATTTAAGTAACAGGAAAACAGAGGAGTCCATATGCACTGTTTTTAACTCAGAGAGTGGACCAGCTAATTGGAATTTCAAAATCTAATTCTAAGAAACCCAGAGTTTCTCAACAACCTGTAAGCCAGGGCTTCTAGTGGATATTTCAGGATCTTCTTTTTCCAGAGGGATGGGGTACTCCAGTACCTGGGCATGATGATCCATCTACTGGATCAACTCTGCCCCCCAGATCAATATTATATTTGATTATTTTAAATTACATTGTTTAGACTATAAATCCGTTGGGGACAGAAATGCTTTTGGAAAAGCTATTGCTCTCAGCCCACGGGGGATGTATAAATAATACATAAGTATATCTCTACTCTCAGCATTCTTTTTAAAAACAGCTTAAAAGAAGAAGAACCGTGTATTCTAGGTTTTCAGACATGCTTTGTGAAATACATGATCTTAGAAGAAGGATGGTTGTTCCAATAGTAAGCAGCAATGAGGGAAGGTCACTGTCCATGGTCCTGACCCAAACACAGGTGAGATGGTAACCTCTCCCCCTCCTTCCTGTCACATGACTATGTCACATGACTTCCTGTCACATGTTTGCAGCTCTGTTGGGCCCATTCTCATCAGAGTCCCGAATCTGGAAAGGTTAAAGCTCTATAAGGTTCCAGCTTTCTATGTTCAAACTGCACAGAGAAATTTTCTGGGCAAATCTTCAGGTGTCGCTTGATGGCAACTGGTCTTTAAAAAAAGCAAAACTGCCTGGGGATTTCCATAGCAGCAGTAAGGACAAAGGACATATTTTCTTAATATTCCATTGCAATTTTGTTTTAAAAATTTTTGAAGTGGAAGGTTGCAGGCTAGCAGACACCAGTAAGCATTTCTTTGAAGGATAATGCTTATGAAATATTAACAGATGTTGTTGTTCTTCACTGACATTCTGGGTACTTGTTTTCTCTTGGTCTCTCTTTTCTCCCCACAATCTCTTTTACTAATTGCCAGTCCTCCTAGAGAATTCATTATATTGAAGCTTGAGAAAGTTGGGGGGGGGAGGGAAGTGAAAAGAACATGACTCCGTTGATTTTAGTTAGCACCTGAAAAGATTTGTAGTTTAATCCCGATATGGCTTTAAAACAGCAGTTGCCCCCCACCCCAATTATATCCCAGCTGTTTGGGAATCTAAACCCAAAAGTATCAGTTTGGTGATTTATTAAAACAAAATAGTGACTTCCAGATCTTCAGTCCACCTGTAGGCTAAATTATTTCTTTCCCAACAAATCCAAAAACAGGTAACTACTGGACCAGGGAAACTGCTGAAAGTCTGGTCTTTTCAAGCAGCTGGTATTCCAGGAAAGATGCCAAAAGAGTTTCAGGCTATTCCTGAATTAAACCTTGACATGTAACAACTTCTATCAACCCCCAACAGCATAGCATAAATGTTTCCTATCTGATCCAGGACATCATATCCCACTCCAGTCCCACAAAATGGGGTGACTGGCAGGGCTTTTTTTCAGCGGGAACGTGGTGGAACGGAGTTCTGGAACCTCTTGAAAATGGTCACATGGCTGGTGGCCCTGTCCCCTGATCTCGAGACAGAAGGGAGTTTAGATTGCCTTCCGAGCCACAACTCCCCTCTGTCTGGAGATCAGGGGGCAGGGCCACCAGTCATGTGACCATTTTCACTGAGGGCAATTAACTTTTTAAAACTCCGTGTTGTTCCAGCTGACCCCAAGTGACGTCATTGGTCCTGGGAATGTGTGCGCACTTTGTGCATGCACATGTACCAGGGGCACCACCTCCCACCAAGAGTTGCCCCCTGTGCTGGCAACCCACTGAGTTCCACCACCTCTTTTCCCAGAAAAAAAGCCTTGGTGACTGGTATGTCACAAATTCCCTTTTAGCAGAATCTCTTACTTGCAGTGCAATCCTAAAAAGAGTTATTCCAGTCTAAGTCCACTGATTTCAATTGGCCTAGACAGGAGTAATTCTGCTTAGAATTGCTTTGTTGGACTCTTAGTTCTTTCTTCAGGTCAGGGAAAGTGAAATGACATGGGAAGTGCTTGAGCCAGGTATGACTGTTCGCTGGAAATTGCTACATCAGGATCTTCATCTTACTTTTCTCTCTAATCCAGATGCAGCAAAATATTCTTTATTATGTATTTAAAACATTTATATGCTGCCTTTCCACCCACGAAAGCTCCTGCCCTGGAAATCTGGTTGGTCTTTAAGGTGCTACTGGACCTGACTCTTGCTCTACTTAGGGCTTCTAGTGTTTTCCTCAGGTCACACAGAATGAAACAACATTGGAAGAGCTTGTACCAAGAAGTCACTACTTGTCAGGATCTTGTTCCCAGAACTTCACCTTTCTCTCCTGCCCAGGTGCAGCAACCCATGAGGTCTGGCTGTCAAAAATCTTGACAAGGGAAGTCAGGGCCTCGTTCTGGGTATACAAAGCTTACTATGCTGGCTTTGGAAAGTGCAGGCCCACACAGGTAGAGGAAACATGCCTCAGAGCAGACCCAAGCCTGATCTACATATATGTTTCCTAAAGGTACAATAGTGAAGGATAAAAACTAGTAATAAGGAATCTTATCATCCTCTTTAGCTGAGAGAGAGAGAGGAAGGGGGGGTCCCCGATGCCGCTTCCCTCCAGTTCAGCAGAGGCCAGGCAAATGGGACAACCATCATTTGCCACCCCCCTCCCGCAAAGGAGACTCCAGACCCAGTTCCCTAGAAAGATGCAAGCAGAGCAAAGCAATAGCCAAATCTGCCTTTTGCTCTGACTTTTTCCAAGAAGAAAAGTTGGCATCAAAGGGGCTCTTAGCAGCATCAGAGTATCTTGAGGCACATCCAGTTCTAATTAGATATTTCCCAAGCGCAGGCCCACACAGGTGAAGAAAAGAAGCCTGGGAGCGCACCTAGGCCTGGCACAGGATATATTTTTTCCTCCAGGTATAATAAAGAAGGATGGTTATATTTACATCTGCTTGGGAGTGCAGATCCAAAGAAGATTTTTGAAAGGGCAACCAGAGGCTCTCAGAGGAGACAGCTTACCTCCTCACTTATTTCTTTCAAATAAACTTTGAACGAGATGAAAGAGAAGTCACGGGAATGTCAGATTTGCATCAGGCACCTTGCAGGTTTCCCAACGGCTGCAGCAGGCCACTGACATGGATGCATATAATTAATTGTACATTTCTTATTTTTTAATCACTATATCACAATAACAACGACAAGGAAATCAGGGCAGTGTACATGGAGGTCATCCCTCTGTCCTCACCACTACCCTGCAGAGTAGGTTAGGCTGAGAAATGGCACGTGGCATTGGGTTAGTTAACTGCATCGAGGAGTGGAGATCTGAAGCCGTTTCTTCTCAGCCCAAGTTGGTCCTCGTTAAGCAGGCACCTGCTGATAACATTTTCTGACAATCGCTTTTTCCTTTCCTGGAAGCAAAGAGCCATTCCTGACTTTCATCCACCTCACTGCAGCAAGAGGGGCTTCAGAAAAATGCAAGAGATATCTCCTTTGTGTCTTTCAAGAATGCCCTTTCGGAAACAGCAGCTTGTATCCTGGGACAGCCCTTGTCTCGGAACCTCCCAGCATTCTGTGACTGGCCCAGGCATATCGTGGCAGCCATGTTGTGAGTAGACATGGGCACGAACAGCACTACGAACAGAAAAAACCCACAAACAGCCCAATCTGCTGTTCGCGAGCAAGCTGTTAGTGAGGCCCCATCCTAAACGAACAGGTGGTCATTAAAAGCCTTGTTCGTTGCCTTTGGCAGCCATTCGTCTGGCCAGACAGTCTGGTACCTGCTGCAATCAATCCCATTGGCAACCAGAGGGAGGGACTGAACTCTGTCTGAACTCCTTCTGGCTTTCCTTCTGGCTTTAACCCTTCAAAGTACTTCCAGCAGAGAGTCCCGGTTTTGCCACTGTGAAGAGAAAATGACAGCCAATGGGGAGACCCGTGGATCATGCCTTTCCCGGGGTGCAATCTCTCTGAAACTTGGGGGGGTTTCAGAGGACAGTGAGGACTATGTCCCCTGCAAATTTGGTGGACATTGGGAAGGTCAGTTTGTGGGATGTTTAAAGGGCCCTGCTCCTTGCACGTGGCAGGAAAGGGCCCTTTAAACTATCAGCTGGCAGGCGGCAGGGGGGAATCCCACCTGCCAGCTGATAGTTTAAAGGGATCTTTAAAGGACCAGGTAAGTGGGTTTGAGGGGAGGGGGCTAAGTGGGGGGGTTGGGGGGGTTCTGGCCCCCACAAACAACGAACATGTCCGGGAACAGTCCATGTTCGTCCATGTTTGTTGTTTGTTGTTCGTGGATGGCACCAAACGACGAACAGGGTATTTGGGGTTTTTTTTCCGTTTGTGCCCATGTCTAGTTGTGAGTGGCTGCTTCCTCTGCCTCACCTTTGCGGTGGTGCCAGATCTCAAAATCTAAAAGTGCCCGACAAGATCCTTTAGTTAGATTAGGAATGCAGAGGTTCCAGTGCCTGGTTTGGCCATGAAGCTTGATCTTGGGCCGGTCACATGTTCATTACCCCCTCCTCTCAACAAAACAGGGTTGTTGTGAGAACAAGTGGGGAAAGAATCATGTGACAGCTCTGTGCTCCTTGGAGGAAGGGCAAAATAACAGCAGCAGCAGCAGTAACAATATCAGCATCCAAGACTAATTTGATCTAAATTCAGTCTCAGATTTCTTCAAAGCTAGAAGGGAAGACTTGACAATAATGACTTTTTAAAAAAAATATAAAAGGTGGTCATGTGTTACACTTTTATTGTGGTTGATTACAGAATCTCTCTGCACGAGACATTTAACACATGAAGAACACGCGCCGGGAGATGCAATGGTACCCGGGAAGGGTAGTTTTAAAAGACAGCGTCGGCAGCAGTACAAAGGCTTTGCTATATACTGGAGCTGTGTGAAGAGGCTGTGAGATGCCAGAAGGGAATTTTCAGCCCATTAGAACCTCTCCAGGTCCAAGCCTGGCTCTGGAAGGCAGCTCCAGCCCATTTCCATTCCTCATTGCTCTCTGGTTGTGATCCCACACAGTTTTAGACTGGAGAGGTGAAATTGACAGAGCCTTCCAGGAGGAGAAGATTAATTAACAAATCCTCTGAGGGGTGATCTTCGCCAGCTCTGTCTTTTTAAACTACCCTTCCCAGCTAACATTGCATCTCCCTATACTTGATGAACACATGGCAAGGCATCTTGTGTAGAGAGACATCTGGGCTGTTTCACAATATTCCAAGAAGAATATAGGCTATAATACACATTACAGAGTCCATTCTGTCTAACTGAACATGACTTATTAGATACCTAGACATTTCCCACCATCGTGTTATACTGAAGTGCCATGTGTATATAGCTATATTTTAATTATTTTATTTCATCATTCCCTATTTCATTAAAAATATTTTAGTTGTTTTTTAATGTCAGTATTTATTTTACTGTTTGTTTATTTTGGTTTGGTTTTTCTCAACCTCTTGGTTACCTGTTTCACAATATTCACATCCTCATTTGCAAGGGGCTTTGAGTTGTAAGCAGTTACACCTTTTAAATCCTTGCTTAGGATGGCACTGTTTTTAATAGAGTGCCTTTGGTGTTTCATGTGCCTGACCCACGCTGTGACCCTGGAAAATGCTTTTATTATTATCCCTGTATTGCAGATGGGTGGGTGGGAGTGACGTTTTTGCTGAAGGCCGTCTGCGCTTGATGAAGGTAATATTTGAACCAGCAACCTCCAAGATCATAGCTCATGCAGTTAGCTGCCACATTACAACCAACTTACAGGCAGAAAGGTGAGAAATTTGTAAAAACAGATTAATGATTTGCATGGGCAACGACAGGAAATGGCATCAATGCTGTAAAGAAATGTAATAATTAATGTTTGTCAAAATAACACCGCTAGTTTTCTCCTCTTGAAAATCAAGTTTCTACTAAGTCACCTTGTCCAATAAAATAGCAATCAATAGCTGCCAGGCCAACATTTTTTTAAAAAGTCATCCCATAAAAGTAAAGAGGAAGCTTTCCCCCATAAATAGTCAATGATCTTGAGGAGTCAGATGCAAGCTATAAATTTCACACACACACACACACACACCTACCCCATGGCTGCAAAGGAACTTGAAAGCAAAGATGGCAAGGATAGGACTGACCAGCTCTCAGGCACAGTCCTTGTCAAGTTACGGGGGTGGGAGCCATCGATCAGAAGAAATGCCACATAGCAAAGTCACCTTGCTGTTCAGACCAGTGGAGAAACTGGTCCTGGAAGCTTTTAGGGAGGAAAGGATTTCTCCCATTTCATTTTATTATTCCAGAATTCTGCTCTGCTCTGTATGCCATATCTTCATCAATGTGGTTAAAGAAAGAGACTCTCTAACGAATGCTGGCACTCATGTGGGTGCTGTGGCTTAGCGTTAGAGCAGCTGCTTTGCATGAAGGTCCCAGGTTCAATCCTCAGCAACCCCACTTAAAAGGATCAGTTAATATGTCATGCACATGGATAGCCGAGGCTAACCCAATCTCATTGGATCTTGGAAGCTAAGAAGGGTCAGCCCTGGTTAGTACCTAGATGGGACACCACCAAGGAAGTCTGCAGTTGATATGCAGAATCTGGCAATGGCAAAACCATCTTTGAATGTCTCTTCTCTTGAAAACTCTGCGGTGTTGCCATAAGTCAGCTGTGACTTGATGGCCAAAATAAAGTCGTGACTTTGGTTCACGTTTGTTTGTTTGTTTGTTTACTCTAAGTTACTAATTCATACATGAGTATGAATTAGTACCAAAAACACCACAAAGAGTTCCTAAAGTTTTGTGTGACGCCCATGAACTGAAGGAACGGAAAGCTACTGGAAAGCTATGCAGGTGCAACCCCATTTCAGAACTCAGAAATATTTTTTTAAAAAACTGAGTGGTGGAGAATTCTTGAAGCACTGGCTTTTCCTTTTGGAGACAACACTGTGCAGTTCAGAGGAGAATTCAAAAGCACCTGGTCTGTTAGTAGTTAAAATAATAACAACAACAACAACATTCGATTTATATACTGCCCCTCAGGACAACTTAATGCCTACTCAGAGTGGTTCACAAAGTATGTTGTTATTATCCCCACAACAATCACTCTGTGAGGCAGGTGGGGCTGAGAGAGCTCTGGAAGAGCTGTGACTGACCCAAGATCACCCAGCTGGCTTCAAGCGGAGGAGTGGGGAATCAAACCCAGTTCTCTAGATTAGAGTCCTGCCACTCTTAACCACTACACCAAATTGGCTCTCTGACCAAACTGGCTCTCTAGCTCTTCACTGAAAGGGCAGTTTCTCTTCACTGAAAGGGCAGGAATATCATAAACCCCTTTTCCCCTTGTGTCTTAAGCACAGCACACTGTCTGGCCAGGCAAAACAGATGCCAACCCTGGCTGGAGTTGGAACATTACCAAAAGGTGTGTCAGATTGACTAACAGCCCCTCCACACCCTAGAGAATTTATTTATTTACTTTACTAAGTGAAACAAGAGGTCTTCCAGGAGTTCCTGCCTTATCTCATCAACACCCTTCCGTACCTTCCCTCACCCACCTTCCCAATCAGGGCTGTTCAGGGACCTGATGAGCCCCTGCCATCCAGCAATCGCAGGACATCAAGTGCCCTACTCCCCTGTAGTTTCTCCCAGATATGTACAATCAGGCTTTTCCCTCTTTATTGTTTCACCTCCAAGCAAGTCTTTAAGCTATTGTTTCGGGGGCAGAAGATGTCATTCTGCCCCAGAGTACATTTTGCACAATAACTAGGCTGCCCCCAGACATGTGCCCCGTGTGTGTTCTAGGACCTATCCATGTACCCTCAGATTATGTCTGAGCCCTCCTTCTCTTCCATGAAGTGTGGGTCATTTGCTGCTCCTCCACAGACCTTCCCCCTTTCCAGGATTGGCAAATATTACCCTACCCTGAATTACTCTCCCCTTTTACTCACTGTTAGCTACCTCTGTGTGTATGTTGTGTGTGCGGTTCTCTGTACACTTGCCTTTTATTTCTCTGTTAATAAAGAAACTTTTCCTGTTAAACATCTGCCTGTTCATTTGAGAGTTCTCTAAGGGAACAATCCAGGTATACATTGGTGGAGATCCCTAGGTTCCCCCCTCTCGCTACGTCTCCTTTAATGCTAATTCCACCAACTCATACAGAGACACCCCCCAACTAGGGTAACAGCTCTTGGTATGAACATTTCAAGCAAAGCTCAACGATTTTGATGCTCCAATGAATTTGATGCTCCAGATTCCCAGTTCAGAATCTGTGGTTGTTTTCTCCGGACATCAGTTGATTTTCAGTGGGGGGTTTTCTCCTCCCTCTCACTTATCCGGTATGTGTGAGTTTACCTTTCACTCACTCAGAAGGGAGGAATATGCCAACTTTTCTCTTCTATGAACAGAATACCTGCTTTAGCCTCAGGCTAGGGATGTGTTCAGGAGCAAAGGAAGAGCGGGGAGGGGGGGAGGAGGCTAAACCAAGCCTCAAAGAAAGCAGGGGATATAGAAAGACATTTATCTTAACAATAAAAAGGATTTCAGAGGTCTTAAAAAGCATACGTCCGAAGAAGGTCTTAAAATATACCATCTGCTTTGATACAAGAGAATTTAAAAAGCTTTAAGCAGCCTAGTGAATGCCTTTAAGTAGCTATGTTTGACATACACTAGTGTATTATTTATGTAACCTGCAGTTTTCTTCTGGCATGGTAATTTCCACCTCCCACCCTGTCAGCCCAAAGAAATGTTTTCACCTTAAATCTCCGACAAATGATAAAGCCAACCAGCAGGAGAGAAGGTATAAAGGAAAGTAATTTCTGCGAAGTGATTTTTGACTGACATGAAAAGACAATGAAAAGTTATGATAATGTTAGGGAAATCAAAGGGGAAAACCAGCTGGGCAGACGAGAACAGGCAGGTTTTCAAATAAATCTGATACTTTAAAAAAAATCTCAACATGAGTGAACACTCCAGCTTTTTATACTATAGCCTATGACTGAATGAATAAAAATGGTAAGTATTTCATTTTTAACACATAGAACAGAGGTTTTTTTTAACCTTCTTATATGCCAAAAAAGTACCTCTGGATCTAATTTTTTTAATCTCATCAAATATTTCAGATAAAATGTTTGGAAACATCTTTCGTAAAGGAGAACAGTGTGCATGTGTAAGAATTCTCAAAATCAGAGTTCCCTCCTGGATTATTTTTGAGGAATACTATGAAGTTCCTTTTATATACTCTTTATTTGATTTTTCCCCTCTCCCTTTCTTCAAGGAACTTGACACAGCACGCATAGTTTCTTCTTCCCATAGCTTCAATATATGTAATTTTCAACATGGCCCCGTCTGTGGATACTTAAATGCAGAGATTGGACAGACAAGTTATGCCTTTCTACAAACCTGGGGAGAAAAAAACAGATTAGCAGAAAAATCTGAAATCTAAAAAAATTAAGCATATTGGGCATCTCATTGAGGGTTAAACATACACCCATGAGAGAAGCAGTGCCTGTAGCTTTAAGAAATTAATGTCCTCTGTGACTGTTGCTAGGCAAACACAACAGTATAGCGAACCTTCAGGCCTTGATTTCTATCAGTAAATGGGAAAGGGACCTTTCCATGGCTGTTTTGGAAGGGAAGACTCATTAAGGCCAGGTCTGGCAGCAACAATAGTTCTGATCTAGCAATAGCCCACCCCTAACCTGAAGTAGCTCAGTACAAGCACATGGCTCTTTTCCATTTTTATCTTCACCATATGCAGGATTCCACATGGGCAAAAGTCTTGCACAGGATTCTATGTGAGCAACATGGCATTTGATTTTGATGTGCATGCAGAACTTTGGCATCTCCAGTTAAAGATGCACCAGGTGTTATGAAAGGCCTTTCTTGGCATGAAATCCTAGAGAGATCCCTTGCAAGTCAGTCAGAGGAAATGATCCTGAACTCAATGCACCAAAGCTGTAAGGTATATATCCATCGCACTCATATCCAATAATATCCACACCAAGCAAAAACGCTGTTTCTCCATTCCTGGGCTGTTCAATATGGGTACAAACTGACCTGCTACTGTACTCCTCCTCCACTTTCTCTGTGCTAAGAAAAGCTTCACCGGTTGAATTTCTTTCTGAGCTACAACTGTTAAAAACACACGCTTGCTCTTAGAAAATAGCAAGGTAGCAGATATCTTTCTGCTATAATGGGTTTAAAAGCCAAATGCAAATGAGTCAGGTGTATATGGAACGTTGCTGAAAGACGCTAGCGATATCCCTTCCTCCGTAAAGTCACAACCCTACGGAAAGATGTCAAAAAACGCACACACAGAACCAAAGAGCTGTTAAACAACCCTATTTCTGTCCTCTGCTCTTACTCTGCCACACACAGGACATAAATACCAAACTTCCCTACTGGGGAACAGGTGCAGTCTGGTAACGCTGATACTGAAAGTGTCTTTTTTGGAACATACTATCAAGAAAACAAGTCAAAACACCTCATTTTCCAACTGAAAGCACAGGGTCAGCTGAGTGTTAACAGTTAAAGGGCTGTACAAGAGTTGATGAAGACCTGGATTCAGGTTTTCCTGTACCAATAAGCAGGGGTCATTTCGTAGAAAAAGAGCTGGAGGAACTCATTAGCATAACTTATTAGCACAACTCATTAACATATGCCACGCCCCTTCACATCACCAGAAGTGTGTCATTAGCATAACTGATTTACATATGCCACACACCCCTGACATCACCTATCCTGGCTGTTTTGGACCCAATCCTGACCGTTCAGGACCGAAATTGGGCCCAAAATGGCAAAAAGGGGCTGAAAATGGCTGAAAAGGAGCCCAAAATGGTCAGAACTGGGCTGCTGCTGAGCGGGAGAGTGATCCACCACCCGTCAGAGGCCTGATCCAGGCTGTTTTGGCCCCAATCCAGGCCGAAACAGGCCCCAAATGGCTGAGAGTCAGGTGGGCAGGGCCCCCTGACGTGTGACCTCTTTGAGGAACTGCCGGAACTGTGTTCCAGCGCGTTCCCCCTCGAAATGAGCTCTGCCAATAAGGTCACTGGGTGACCTTCAGCCACTTGTTCTCGCTCAGCCTAGCCAGCTTGACAGGGTTGGTGGCAGGATAAAATGGAGGGGCCATATAGGCCACCCTGAGGCTTTGGGGCAGGGGATTTTTTTAAAGTGTTAGATAAAGACAAGTACGAGTGGTTAAGTGGTTAGGCTGCGAGTCAGCACTCTGCTGGTTTGAATCTCACTACTACCATGAGCTCAGCAAGTGGCCTTGGATAAGCCGCTCCTCTCAGCCCCAGCTCTATTGTGGGGATAATAATAACACTGACTTTGCTTGCTGCTCTGAGTGGGGCTTTAATCTGTCTAGAAGAGCAGTATATGAGCACTGTTGTTATTGTTATTATTTATTTATTTAATTAATTAATTTCATTTATACCTGTCTTTCTCCACATAGGGACCCAAAGTGGCTTACTCTGTTCTCTCCTCCATTTTATCCTCACAACAACTCTGTGAGACATGTTTATGAGACAGCATCTTTGACATGCTGAGTGGAAAAGGTCACATTCAGAATGGAATCCCTGAGTCATGATTTCAGCACAGAGCCGAGAAGGGAACAGCCCTTTGAGCCCATTGGCGACAACAGGAGCGATCGCCAAGCAAAAGAGGGAAGAGGACAGAGAGTTGGATGGAGAGGGGTGTTGTTGTTTTTTTCCCTGGGCACAGCAAATTTGTTTTTCATGCTCATGAATAAATGCAGATTTTACTGATTGCAAGTGTATTGCCTTACATGACAAAGGTAAATCATGCATCAAATTTATGAAATGAGTTTCAGATGCACTCCTCAGTTAAGACATTGCATGAATATATGAATCTGCCTTATATTGAATCAGACCCTTGGTCCATCTAGGTTGGTATTGGGGCAGTGGCTCTCCCAGATCTCAGGCAGAGGTCTTTCCCATCACCTACTGACTGGGCCTTAACTGAAGATGCCAGCTATTGAACCTAGGACTGTCTACATACCCAGCAGACGCTCTGCCACTGAACCATAGCCTCTCCTTCAGTCTACAGCTGTGACTGCTCCATACATCAACAGAGGGCAGGAAATCTATAGTTTATTTTGATGCTACCAATTAGCTTCCCAACTGAGTTCAAGACTGTTTCTTGCTTTTAAAGACTTTCAGAGCTGCACACCTCAGATATTTGATTCTTCCTATGAACCCAGGTGCTGGTTATTCCCTGAATTATTGTTTGGTTTCCCATTTTATTTCTGAATTTTATAAAATGGTCTGTATATGCATAGCCGTCCCCCATACATGACTGGTGCACAGGTGTAAACTGATGAAACAATGCAAAAAAACTAAAACAAGCTGGATGCAGATGTATGAATAGTTATCTCAAGATTCTTTTTGTGTGATGTGTCACCAATATGTGCCTCTGTTAAACCCCATGCAACAATGGATCTTGCAAAAAAGAATCTTTAGGCAATCATTCACCCGATCACATCAAGAATATTTTTCTGTAGGGTTATATTGATGTGCATGTGTTAAAGTAAGTGGCAAAAAGATGCATGTGAACAAAAGGAACCAAGTGCTGCAATAAATTACACGTGCTCCAATTCCAGAATTAATTTTAGAAATTCTGTTAGTTCTGCTGGAATTAAGAAAGAATGGCACGGGAGACACCTTGATCAGAACGAAAGAAAAAGAAAGAAAGAACAGAACTGGAGAAATCTGCTCATGGCTAACCTCAGGCTATAACAGCAAGAAAGATACCAGTCAGAAAGCACCAGGGGCTAGAGAGTATTTGCATTTGTGCTCTGCTGCCCCCTGGTGGTGATCCATTCAGAAATATAGACTAAAATTCCCCAGAACCACCTTGTCCTCCCAAGCTACAGGGAGACTCCACAGTCTAGGAAGCCCCTTGGCCTCCCTTAAAGGAAAAGTGCTTTAAAAAAAAGGCTTCAGTGCATGACAAGTACTACAGTCAGTCTTGGGATCTCTCCATGGATGGGCCCTGGATCAATGAGGGTTGCCAGGAACCTGATACTCTAGCATTTTCCCCAAACTCTATGATTTAACCATAGAGTTTTAGGTGAATGCTAGAACATCACCTGCCATGATAATGTCACTTCCTGCTAGTGCTGGAAGTGACATCATCATGTCAGTGATGCCAATTCCTACCCACCCCCATTTCACTGTGGAATTTCCTCCCACTGCCCAGTTGAGCAGTATTGGGCAATCGCAGTGGAGGGGAAGGGAGGTCTGCTGCTATACTGAGAGACATGGCAACTCTAATTGGGCTCCTCATGTGAGGGAGTGGGAACCAACTCCTCTTCTTTTGATGAAGATCTGAAGGCTCGGGAGACCCCCAATGCTAACAGAGTCCCTCAGACCTTGAGCCCTTAGAAAAGGGGACCCCAACATTTTGAGCCTGGAGGCACCATTGGAATTCTGACACAGCATAGTGAGCATAACCTCAAAATGACTGTCACAGGTAGCGGAGCCAAACCCTACCTGGTCCTGCTCAATTTCTAAAAACTCTTTCACAGATGCCAGAAAAGATGTCAGGGGGCACCATGGCACCCATGGGCACCGTGTTGGGGACCCTGGCTTTAGAACCACAAGTCTCAGTGAAGGAGTCTGCCTAGAAATCCACCCCTAGAGGATACACTATCAACCCTCCAGCCTCAAGGATAGGCATCACTCAGCCATGTAGGACTAGGTCTTGAACCAGCCGTTCCCTGGGCTCTTCTCCAACCAGCAAGATCCTAGGAGATGTCAGACCCTTGAGGAAGCAGCTCTGCACAGGATTGCAGCCTGTTGTCCTGCAACTGAGCCAGACTGCTCTCCGGTATATAGATCTCTTCACAGAGAGATCCCAAATGAGTGTCCTTGCAGGATGAGACCGTAATCCAACACCTGGAATGTCAGGTGCAGCTGCTTCCCTCTGGGACTAGAGCTGCAATCCTAACAGGGAGCTTTACCGCTTCAACTGCTTGACAGTGAAATATGTTATTTTTGTCCGTCTCCAGCTAGTCAGTAACTTAGCTGCCTCTTGCTCCTGGGAAGGCCTGCTGCAGCTTCCTGCCATTGCCGGACAAATCTGGATACAGCATCTTCCTGAATCTCACCCATGTGCCTGCCTTTATCATCCCATTACATTTAAAGTTAATGGTTTGCCCTCTAGTTAAGGTTTATGCCAGTTCTGTGTACCGACCTACCTCAGGCTATAAAAATGTTTTAAGATCTTAGCGGCTTCTCTGCCCTTTTTTCTGCTTCTATTTCTCCCTAGATTTTATCTTTTGTTGCTCATCTTTATTTATTTCCAAGCCTAGCAACTGACAATATGTTCCCTTCCCCGTTTTCCTTTGGTCTTCTTCATGTAGGCTACAGGCCTGCGGGCAGAATTTGTCTCCGAATTTCATCTTTCTATGTTGCCTGGTAGATTTGAGGTGCTATAGAAGGCAAGTAATCCCTTTTCCCTCTACCCTGAGGGAGCAGCAACGTGGAACTTGAATTCCATTCACTTCAGACAGATTTGGGTTGCAGACCTAAGCAAGAGACATGAGCGATTGGTTTGTTTTTAACTTTCCCTGTTCTCAAAGCAACATGTTTCTCAAACAACAACAACAACAACAAAAGCAGATACAATCCATTACATTTGCCTGGCCATAACAACATCAGTAAACCTGTGCTGAATCAGCTCTAAAGATTATCTAATCCCACATCTGCATTCCCATAGTCACCAACAAGATGAATTGACGTTCTCTTCTTTCCTCATGCTCTACCTCCCACTCTCCCGACTTTCCACTAGAGAAGGGCACGAACAGCAATACGAACTAAAGAAAGCCACGAACAGCCCAATCAGCTGTTTGTGAACAAGCTGTTCCTGAGGCCCCATTCTAAATGAACAGGTGGTCGTTGCAAGCCTCGATTGTTGCTGTTTGTCAAGCCAGACAGTCTGGCACCTGCAATCAATTCCCTTGGCAAGGGGAGGCAGGGACTGCCTGAACTCTGTCTGAACTCCTGCTGTTGCCCTAGAAACCCCAATCTAAGCCCAGTTTAGCTTGATAGGTAGGTCTTCCTTTCAAGTATGGAGCTTCAAATTTGTTACAAAGAAGCAAAGAGCAGGGGGGAGGGGGGCTCCCATCTCTGGTTTTGCAGACAGTGAGGGAGAGACAGTTGCTGTTGGCATTTTGAGAGAGAGACAGGGAGAGTGCATTGGAGCTTGAATTTTCTTTCTGTGTGGTGGGATAGGGATCTATCTCTTCAGGTTCCAGGGCTGCTGCCAGGCTCTGGGGCCAAGCTATTATTTATTATTGGTACATTTCCTGCTGCCTGCTCAGGTAGGGTTTCTGGGAGTGGTACGGTAGGGATCTTGATGGCTGGAGGAAAGTCTGCTGGCCCCCACGAACAATGAACATGTTCATGAATGTTCGTCAATGTTCGTTGTTCATTGTTCGTGGATGACAACGAACACCATGTTCGGGTTTTTTTCTGTTTGTGCCCATGTCTACTTTCCACAAACGAAGCAAAACTGAGTTATTCAAGGGAGATTTTTTACTGAGGTAGTAGGGCTCTACTGCAAGGAAGTGGTTTCAAAGAGATGCATTGGTAAAGGGAGACGGTGTGGGACTATATACTACTATGTATGATCTTGATGTAAGGATGATCCTATTGGGTAGCTTCTGTGTTGTTTAATATGTCGGTTATAGAACTGCTTGTGCTCTCCTCCAGCATTATTATAACTCCATATTGGATTTCTGCTTGTTTTCAAATCTCAGCAAATTTCCATTTGTATACCCTATTGCATTGTATTGACTTATGCTGTGCAATCCGCCTTGAGTCTCAGTGAGAAAGGCTGCCATAAATAACATAAAAATTAAACTGAGGACCAGCTAATATTATTCCTCACCCTTGCCTCAGTGTTGCAGTGTCAAAGCTCTTCATCACATTTGAGTCTTTCTTTTTATTCAGAGCAGAACTTTCCCATGAATTGGATTATCTTAGCTGGTTTTGCCAAAGAAACACCCCTAAAATTTATGAGAGGCAGGCAAGGAGGCAGGGCTCATTTCAAGGGGGAACATACAGGAATGTAGTTCGAGCAGTTCCCCAAAGAGGTCGCAAGTCAGGTGGCCCCGCCCACTTGACTCTTGGCCATTTTGGGCCTGTTTCATCCTGGATTGGGGTGGAGTGGCCCAGCTCGGGCCTCTGACGGGTGGTGGATCACTCTCCTGTTCAGCAGCAGCCCAATCCTGACCAATTGGGGCCCCTTTTTGGCCATTTTCAGCCCCTTTTTGCCATTTTGGGCCCCATTTCGGCCATGAATGGCCAGGATTGGGTCCAAAGTAGCCAGGATAGGTGATGTCAGGGGGTGTGGCATATATAAATCAGTTATGCTAATGACACATTTCCGGTGATGGCAAGGGGTGTGGCATATGCTGAAGAGTTATGCTAATGAGTTCCTCCAGCTCTTTTTCTATGAAATGACCCCTGCATGGAGGGAAGAGAAAACAAGAAGAAATGCTCGATAGATCAGCAACCTGCTAATGAAATCATCATCATCATTATATTTGATTTATATACTGCCTTTCAGGACAACTTAATGCCACACTCAGAGCAGTTTACAAAATGTGCTATTATTATTCTCATAACAATTACCCTGTGAGGTGTTTGAAGCTGAGAGAGCTCTGAGAGAGCTGTGACTGACCAAAGGTCACCCAGCTGGCTTCAAGTGGAGGAATGGGGAATCAAATCCGGTTCTCCAGGTTAGAGTCCTGCCGCTGTTAACCACTACACCAAACTGTTTCCCATGGTGGCTGAATAAATACATCCAGAAAGTATAACAACAAGTCATTAAGACAACTCCCCCTACCCCACAGTAGAGTTGCCAACTCTAGGTGAGGAAATTCCTGGATATTTGGGGGTGGAGCCTGGGCAGGGTCAGGTTTGGGGGAAGAAGGGACCCCAACAGGGTTATAATGTTGTAGAGTCTACCCTCCAGCCATTTTTGCAGGGGAACTGATCTTTGTAGTTTGGAGATCAGCTGTAATTCTGGGAGAACTCCGTGTCCCACCTGGAGATTGGCAAAGCATTTGTTCAAAAGTATAGCGCTTCTGAACATTTAGCTATCATGTAGACAATGGTTGATAGATCTTTGTTTGCCTAACTCCCGTTCAAAAGCCATCTATGCTGGTGTCCATCTCGGGCCAATGAATTCTCCAAGTTAATATACGTTGTGAGAAGCAGGGTTTTCTATTTGCTGGTCTCAGGTCTACAGCCAATTAAGTGTTTCAGGTTTCTGGTGGTTCAAGAGGGGACTGGCAAAAGATCTCTCCCACGCCACGTTTGCCACACTGTGATTGAGGCTTAGAAACCTTTAAACAGCACCCCCTCCCCCGCACATATACACATATACACACACTACACATATACACACATTCAAATTGTCATTTTTATAAACAAACCTCTCCAAACTTTTTACCTTTTCCTCATGTGCTGCTACAACTGACACCTTGGTATGAGGTGTTCACCAAGTTATTTGGAACGGTCATTTGGAATTCCTCTGGAACGATAATCACACCTTAAAGCTTGAAAAACATCAAGCTATCTTACACTGAGTAAGCCAATTGCTCTATCAAGGTCATTTTTTTCCTATGCTGACTGGTAGCAGCTCTCCAGAGCCTCAGGTAGACATCGTTTGCATCACCTACCTACTACTTGATTCTTCTAACTGGAAATGCCAAGGTGTGAACCTGGTACCTTCTGCAGGCCAAGCAGATGCTCTGTCATTGAGCTATAGGGGCTCCCTTAGAGATGGGATGAGAAGCCCCCTCCCCTTTTCAAGCTTTCCTTAAGCCATAAATCTCAGATGGAATTCCAGCTAAGTGGGTGTGTTTATAACCGTGTGGGGAACAGAGGGCACTAATAGCCCGAGGTTGCATCACAGACAAAATAGTTACTCATTGCCAGAAGCCCATGGCTTTAACCTGCCCGAGGAATTCCTGGCTCCCTCGCTCTATCATTTACAGATAACGAAACCCCACACCATTCAACCTGCCATGCTAATTGTGTCCCATCATCCGCTCATTTATCAAATACAAACATCCATCCCTTCAGAGCGAAGGCATCTGGGGAATTCCTAAATGCCCAACTCCTAAGCCTCTCGGTTACAACCACCAAAGCCAGTAGCTAAGTAAATAAAACCCTGTCATCTTTCATCACCAATTGGGTTTCAATCACTTTTTTTTAAAAAAGGAGCCTATAAACTAAATAGGGGGATCATTAACTACGACACAAGGACATGCTTGTTCATCGCAATTAGTTAAGTAAACGTTACAGCATTGGGTCCAAGGGCCTGCAGTGTAATGGAAGGCCATAACTTGTATAATACAGGAATATATCCATTTTTTTAGTGTATCTTCCATGTCTAATGCATTTTCTAATGCTCTGTGAGTGATTTAAGCATGTACCCAACATTGGTTCATACATCCTTGAGCATCATGGTTCCTCAACACTTGGGCCATTTCCACACGGCTTACCTTTGCTCATAACGACCCAGAACATAGCGCAAAAACCACGGAAGATCGCGTTTTCTTGCGCGAGATTTGAGCAACGTCACGTGATGTCACGCAAATCTCGTGTGAGAAAATGAGATCTTCCGCAGTTTTTGCACGATGTTCTGGGTCGTTACGAGCAAAGGTAAGCTGTGTGGAAACAGCCTATATGTATCTCAGCCAGATGCAGGAACTGTCTCCATGATAGGCCATCAAGGGATAGGAGGGGATTGATCTGTAATGACTCATTCGCATATGCAAATAATTACTAGATCGAAACAGCAAGGATGCAAGGTTTGAAAACATCCCTTCCGCGGCACTTCTTCCTGGTGTGAATCAAATTCTTGGTGCCCTATTTTCGCACCGTTTTCTGGTTCCTCTCACCAAATTTATCCCACAGTATACATCTGTTGTTCAATGTTACTTGTGTGTCCACGTTTGGCATTGATTATGCTGCATAAATTAGTCTTTTCTGAAACATGCTTTCCTACACATGTGGTAAGATTGTCCTAGCAAGTCATCAAGCATGGAGAAGTAAATGGCCTTTTGCAGGCACCATCCAGTAAATGGGCAAAATCAGTGACTGGCCCCCCACACATTCTCTATGGTGACCCCCACCTTATGCAATGTCTTGCCTGAAGAGGTCAGGGAAGTTCTCACTCTTCTGGCTTTCCCAAAATTATGCAAAACTAAATTATTCAGGAGGGCTTTTCTATACGTTTTCTATATGTTTTAATATGGAATGTTTTAAAATTATTTTAAGGTTGTTATCCACCCTGAACCCGCTTGCGGGGAGGGCAGAATACAAATATGATATAAATAAATAAATAAATACAAATAAGAGGGCTGTGGTGTAAGGAAATGGTTCAGAGAGAGGTTTTGGTAAAGGGATAGCAACTATAGACCATACTATTGTGTATTGTCTGTTGCTGCAAGTATGCTCCTACTGGGTAGCTTTGTTCCAACACAAACCAATCAGGTCTGCTTTCTTTTTTTTTTAAATCAAACTTCTCCTGATGTTTACAGTTTTGCACATGCTAAGCTTGTTTTCCCTTTCTTAACTCCCTTTGAATCACAACCAAAATAAATAATCAATAGAAATAATAATAAATAGAGGTGGGCACAAACTGGAAAAAAACCGAACCGTGTGGTTCGTAGTTCATTGCATTTCACGAATCACAAACTTTCATGAACTAGTTCGCGAACTGGTTTGGTTCGTGAAAACATCACATCCAGGTCAGCAAATCATCACTTCCAGGGCCGATTCCAGACGACGCGCGACGATGTGCGACGTTTCGCGAGGCGGGGGGCCGTCTGGAATCGGCCCAGGTCAGCAGAAGGTCACTTCCAGGTCAGCAGAAGGTCTGCAGGAAGTCCATCCCTGTTGCCTAGAAACTGATTGATCAGCGCCAGACAGTCTGCAGTGACAAACCAAAAAATGAACCAAATGAACCAGCCTAAAGTCCGTGGTGGTTCGTCAGAAATGGGCTCTGATGAGCTGCCGGTTCACGAACCACAAACTGCCCCAGTTTGTCACAAACTTCGGTTCTTATTTCGGTTTGTGCCCATCTCTAGTCCTGTATAGCACCAGATTCATATTGTCTTGAACTGGAGGAGCCATTATAATGGAGAAAAGGAATGAAGAGAAATCAGGGGGGGGGGAGATAAGTGAAGAAAGCTATGGGGAAATTGTAAGGAACTGAGTATTTGAAAGGGAGTAGTGATATCCCCTTCCTGGTTACACTAACTGGAAATCTTTGTCTAGGAGAGATTTAGAAGAGTGGGCTAATATGTGATCCACTCTCTGCTTCTCTTTTTTTGGTAATCTTGCCCTTCCCCCTTTGAACTGAAGACTATTTTGAGACAGATTCTGTCAACAGTTGAGTAGAGACAATATGCTTTCCTTCCCAGCTCATACTACGTTCAGCCAGAAATCCGCTTTTCAGAATCCAAATGCACCATGGAAATTACTACCCTTGCAGAGAAACCAAGTGGATTCTGACTTTGGGTCAGAGACTATGACCAATTTAGCCAAAACTCAACTATTCCATATTCAAAATCAGCTTTTCTCCAAAGTCATCAGACAACTAATACTTTTTTACTCAGGGATTTCAAATTAATTTGATTTTTTTTATTCCAAGAAAGAGCGAGATTCAATCTTTTGTTTTTGTGTGACAAAAAGTGGTTGAGAGTAGGGTGATAATGGAATTATATTGAACGAATTAAACTGGAAATAACCTGTACTTGATCCCAATGCAGTCAATAGGACTACATCTGCTGAAATCCAAGTACATGGGGGTTGTGGGTCAGCCTATAAAACTTTGAAAGGGCTTAGTCTGAGCAGAGTACAAAGATCTGTGGTTTTCTCTTTTATCCAATGAAATTTGCATATCATATATGAAGGAATTCCAAGAGTATTAGGATCGGATTAGCCTTCGTGAGACTGGCAAATCCATGTTCATATTTCATAGTAAAGAAACTCTACCAGCAGACCAGCAGGGCATTGTTTGTCCATTTTTTCTTAGTAAAAAAAAATCTGAATATTCATGATTGGTCTTCCAGGAACTTGTAATTTAAGAGGGCTAAATTTGAAGCAAATTTGAGTGTTGTTCTTCAGGAGGGACCGCCTGAAGAATTTTGAAAGGAGCCCCAAGTGAGTTTTGATACCATTCAGGAAGTTGCTTAAAGGAGTTCCACACAATGCAGTCGCTGCTGAATTTCTAGGAAAGCAAAATTTAAAGCATGTTTCTCCCCCAGAAGAAATTTTTGGCTCAGCTGGCCAGCTTGTTGCCTTGTAGGAGGTCGTTGACCTCTTCTTCAGAAGAGGACCAACTGCATTAGTATATGGCAAGACTTAATTGACACCCAGGGCCGGCTCCAGCGTCGCCGGCACCTAAGGCAGCTTAATGCTGCCTCTGTGTGTGTTTGTGTGTGCCCACGCACATGCACGCACCGGACTGCGTGATGACGTCACTGTGTGTGACGTCATCATGCAGGGGCTGGCGCGCACACAAGGGGCCTTCCAGCCTTCCTGTTCAGCTGCTCTGCGGGGCAGGCACAGCTGGCCACCCTGGCTGCTGGCTGTGTCTGGCCCGCAGAGCAACTGAATGGGAGGCTACCCACTCAGCTTCCCCATGCTGCCACCGCCAGCACGTGCTCCTGGCTGGCAGCAGCGGCGGTGGCAGTTCCGTGGCGTGCACCCCTGCCCCCGGGCCAGCGCCCCTCCGGCACCTTAGCACCCTGAGGCAGCGGCCTCACCAGCCTCAATGGGTGGGCCAGCCCTGTTGCCACCTAGTCAAGTTCTGGTGATAGTGGCAATGGCGTCACTCTCTGAATAATTTTAAGATACAGGGAAGAATATGACAAAAAAGTCTCAACCTTTCATCCTTTTGTCAAAGGGAGGAGGAAAGAAAGACGTGAATATACCTCATAAACTTCATCCAACCAAGACTGTGTGCTTTTGCTTTTGATCCAAGAGCCAATTGAAGGAAAAGCCACTCTTTCTACTGACTTCAGTCTTCCTATTGTCTCCAGCTGGGTCTGAGTCTGGCATGTTTTGCCAGGGCGATGGAGAGAGTACAAAGCAAACTTCTTTGGCAAAGAGTTATCACATAATTCATGCACCTCGACTTGACTGCGGTGTCTTTCATTGAATCACGTTTTTTTTCTTGGGCAGATTTCTCCACTGACAAAGAAGTTGGAGTGTAGCTCAAAGATTGCCACGCCACACTTGCAATTACCATGATAATTACCATTGTAATTACCTGCAAAGGAACAAGACAGTCTAATTCGTCCTCCTGAAAGTCTGCAATTCTCAGAATCAAAGGGTTCAACAGCATTGTTGAAGAGTTGGGATTGTCACGCCGAAACAGCTATATCTGGAGGGCTTTCTGTCTAATTGTTACCAGAAGTGAGGGAAAAAAGTAAACTAGGGACCTTTATTCTCTACAGCATTTTACCTACCATGGGAAGTTGCATTAAGAAAGGGTCCGTTTCGAGATGCCAAACCACGTCACTGAACAGGCAGAGTACTCCAATATGCTGAGTTTCCTTTTTATTTCTTCTAGCAGATGCACAGCTCTTAGGTTGAACTCAATTCCCTATAATTAGTGGCTGAAAAATTCCAAATGGCTGTGTTGGACCAAAAAAAGGCCACTGTTTCAAGAGTATCCGAAAGGTGTCATGGGTACATGAATATTTGAAACCATCTAAATGTCAATGTTGAAGTAAATGAAATGTTCGTGTATCTTCGGCAGTGTTGGAGAAAAATATGGAGAAGCTGAGAGCCAAAACACACGAGAAGAAATACCTAGATTCAGCACATGTTCTCTTACCTCAAGGTTTGCCGGGATCTGTAGGCGTCCTGGAAGCTTAAAGTTTAGCATTTACAGAGCAGCAGGAAGGGAAATACAGGCGCCTGTATTTCCCTTCCCCTTCCTGCTGCTCTGTAAATGCTAAACTTTAAGCTGCCAAGACACCTACACTTCCCAACAAACCTTGAGGTAAGAGAACAAGTTTAGCATTTACAGAGCAGCAGGAAGGGGAAGGGAAATTCAGGCGCCTGTATTTCCCTTCCTGCTGCTCTGTAAATGCTAAACTTTAAGCTTCCAGGACGCCTACAGATCCCAGCAAACCTTGAGGTAAGAGAACACGTGCTGAATCTAGATATTTCTTCTCGTGTGTTTTGGCTCTGAGAGGATTCCCTTCCCCACCAAAGAGGCACCCAAAATGATTAGAGGACTGAACAGTGAGAACTCTAAGGAAAGACTGAAGGAGGAGAAGAGTTTGGAAGATAGCATCCAAATACTTATTTGCCAGGACAGTCACACGCAGCTGTTCTCCTGGTCCACAACAGTGAGGATCAGGAATTAGAGAAGTTCAAAGTCATTTGGGTTGGGCAGTAAGAAAGAACTTTCTAATGGCATTTGCAAGCATCAATGTCATTTTCAGAAGGGACCACAGTAGCAACTGTTTCTCTAGCTCTGAAGAACCTGCATCTCAAGGAAGAAGTGATGGCTTGTGGCTGATGGGTGTGTGAATTCAATACTTTTAAATCTTGTACCTGAAGATAATTTAAATGTAGAAGTGAAACTGGAAGACATTGCCAAGGTGGAAGGGGGTGCAATTGGGACACATAACCTCATCAGGGCCAGTGTGCCCATTGAGGCCAGGTAGATGGTGGCCTCCAGCGCAGGGTGCCGGAGGAGGCGCAGGGGGCAGGAGCGCGCACCACAAAGCAGCAGCCTCCTATCCCATGCCACCGCCACCGCCACCGCCACCACCAGCACAAGCCCCCGGCCGGGCGCAGCCGCCGCGGGCAGGCATTTGCGTCAGCGCAGGCTACTGAGCGGGAGAGCTCAGAGGCCGCCTGCCACAGTGATCGAGCCGACGGCAGCACACTCACTCCCATGATGACATCACACGTGACATCATCACGCAGGCCGGTGTGTGAGCGCGCTTGCGTGTGCATGGGGGGGGGGCGCCCAGCCGGCCAGCCGCGAGCACCACAAACCCTTGCGCCGCCCCTGAACCTCAAACATCTTAGGCAACAGTTTTTGTGGCTTAATGCAGGCAAGGAGGCAACATCAGGCAGGGTACTTGACAAGAGGTTTTTATTATTTTGTTACAGGCCCTGCTTTACTTTCTCCTCCATCTTTCTCCTCCTTTTCTCCTTCCTGTCAAGAGGGTCTAGTCTGCCCAGCAACAAACTACGGTCTCCCTAACGGGACAAAGTTCCAAATTTTAACAATGTGCTAGCAAAGCAGCTATTAAAACATAACAACAGTGCTGTGTTTTAACATTTGATATGATTGCTCTAGACCCTGAGTCCCAACAGGTCTCACAGATAGACATCCATGCTCCTTCTCTCAGGTAGACATTCCTTCTCCTGCCCATAAAGTATCAACCGTACCGGGCAAATATTCTGGGCTAATTAGCTTCAGCAAACTTGCTTCGGGTTGATCACACTTTTGTTTCATTGAGTTCAAGAATTTTTTCGCTGTTCCTCAACCACCTGGCTTGATGAATTTCAGAAGAGCACAGAATGAAGGGGGGAAAGCCACAAAAACAGGGTTGCCAGGTCCCCTAGGGTCCAAACCAGAGGGGGAAGGGGGGGGAGCACACACACACACACACACTCCTTCATTGTCACACCAGGAATGACATTATTCCCAGTGCAACAATGAAAGGAAGGCCCCCTATGGGGGTATTTTGTTTAAAATCTACCAAAATGCCCCCACGCAAGGGCCTTCCCTTCATTGTTGTGCTGGAAATGATGTCATTCCTGGCATGACAATGAAGGCTCTAGAGCATGCTCCTACACGCTCTAGAGCTCCCAGGCCATTCCCTACACTTTTCCCTCCCCACCAGCCAAGTAAAAGGTAGTGGGGGGCAGAGGCTGGGAGTGGGGGATCCCGCACTGGGGGACTGGGAACCCTACCACAAAACAAGTTAAAACAAAATTAAAACTTCAAATTCAAATCATTATTATAAACGGTCCTAGATTGGCATAAAATGTAACAACATTCATATACTCAGAGCTTCTAGAACTATAGGTTTTAGCTGCTACATTAATAAATATAATACAAAAGTTAAAAATTTTAACATTTCTTCCAATAAAATTAGTATACCATTAGATGACGGAGTCTATAAACTGCCACAAAAAACTTCACATTACACACTGTAACCAATGGGCTTTCATCTATTAACAGCATTCTGGTATATACTGAAGAACAACATTTATAAAACTGTTACCCAAGAAGGAGGGGGGAAGGATGGAAAAGGGGAATCCAAAAGGTGCTATCACAGTCCAAACACTTGAGACTAGGGTTACCAGCTCCTGGTTGGGAAATTCCTGGAGATTTAGAGGGTGGAGCCTGGAGAGGGCATGGTTTGGGAAGGGGAGGGACCTCAGTTGGGTATAAGGCCATAGAGTCCACCTTCTAAGGCAGCCATTTTCTCCAGGGGAACTAATCTCTGTCGCCTGGAGATCAGTTGTAATTCCGGAAGATCTCCAGCCACCACCTGGAGGCTGGCAACCCTACTTGAGACAATCAGGCATCAGTTGAACAGAATGTTCCATCAGAGAGGGCCAAGATGGTGTAGTGGTTATGACGAGGATTGGGGAGTTCACATCTCCACACAGTTTAATGCTCCTTGGGTGACTTTGGGCCAGTTGCTCCCTTTCAACCTAACCTTTTTTAAAGGGCTGTTGTGGGGTAACTTGGAAGAGGAAGAACCATATAACTGTGTGGAGGATAGATGGAAGAAAATTTCAATAGACAGAGCCACTGAAGGAGTGGCCCTGTGAGGATTTTAAGTGTGTGCGTGCATTTAAATGATTAGCGTGGTGCAGGTGAAGAGTGGGGGTGAAAGAGAGGGATAAGTGAGTGAGATGATTGGTTGATGACTGAGAGTGTGTCCGGAGTGAACTGTTGTTTTTAGTTACTGAGCAGAGAGAGAACATTCAGTCTGGGCAAAGCAGGCAAGCTGTGTGCAGCCTGAGGGTGTCTATGCATTTATGAGAGAAATACTGAGTCTAGGCAAAGCAGACAACCTGTGGGGAAGTCTGAGGGGATTTGCATTCTAGTTCATTTAGGCAACCTGTGTGGAAGCCTGAACTTTGTGTGTCTGTGAGAGAACTTTCATTCTATCTCAAGCAGGCAAACCTGAGCGAGAAAGTCTATGTATATTTGAGTGGGAATTTGGAAATTGATATCTGAAGCAGGCAAAGTGTGTGTGCGTCTGAGAGAAAAGGTTTGTGTATATCTGTGTGACTGAGCCTATGAAGAGAAACTTTAAGAACTGATAACTATCTTTGATACCATCATGCTTAATTAATAGTGTGAAACCGATACGCTTCTTGTAAAAATAAAAAAAAAAATTGTTTTTTTTTAATCCCAGAGTGTCTGGTATTCCCATATCCCATTCCTATCATCAGGGCCACATAGACCCACGAAGGAGCCCGACACTTGGGCACATTATTAAAGGGGAAATTTAAATTATTTTGGAATATAATTCCTGGTAGCAGCAATCTACCCAGAGGGTGTAAGAGAAGGCTCAAAGGCAAAAATCTAACTGAAAAAGAAAAGGGGTCACAGACCCCATTTCTGGTAGCCAGCCACACACCTCATGTCCAAACCATGTAGGCAAGGCCCTTGGTAAATAAACTTCAGTTGTGACAAGCAGACAGCTGTGGGAATAAGCAACCCTTTAGGTGCCCAAATCCCAAATTATTAAGGATCTAAAGGTAACAGGCAGCATTTTCAGTCACGCCCATAAACAGAGAGGCAGCTCTTTGAAAAGCTCAAATATCCATGACACCTTTCACCAGGGCTCAAAGATAGCTTTACAGAACAGAAAGACGTAACAATTTAGATCTTCTTCATATCTTAGCTTTGCTCAATATTCTGAACTTGATCTTCCCAAGAAAATAGAATTATAAAACTTGTTTATTGGCGTGGAGCCACAGAGATGAAAAGGGTTGGCTGTTTTGTTTTGTTTTAATCCTATCATGAACAAGTCTTAGCCGTCTGAAGCAGGTTATATATATGATTAATGAACTGGTTTGCAGTCTTATCCCATGAGCAGAATTCAAAGTTTTGCTAACGTAACAGAGATTCTTTTTTTCTAACTAAACAAAAGGCCAGGGCTAGTTCTCCAGTGTGATAATTTCAAAGAAATATGTTTATATAAGCAACCCTCCGAACACACAAGAGCTGCCATAGGTTGAAGGGAACGGATGAGAATGTTGGCTGCTCTTTATTTCAATTGAGATGTCAACTAGATATTGATGCCTCATGGCTTTTGAAGACTTATTCTGACAGCCTCGGAACCTTGCTTTGGTTGGTCATAATAGACAGCCGTTCCTCAGGAATTTCTCCTTGAAACCAGAGATGGCAAAGAAGTCTGCCCAATGTCCAACTGGGAAGATCTGTTAAACCAATCCTCTCTTGTAAAGAAGTACTCTGCATTTGGGGCATTCAGGCCACGTTACGGGTCTTAAAGGCTTTAAAAGGAGGGGGGACTACAAAACCCGTCGAAGGCACTTTTCAGCAATCCAGGAACACAGAACAAAAGAAACTACACTCCAATTGGTCTCAGGAATCCAGCTTAAAAGTTTGAGAGAATTTTGTAGTTGAAAGGAAGAGAACTGTGGGGTCTGAAAGGGCAGGATTTGATCAAGAAGAGTGGTGGGTTTTTTTTAAAAAAAAGGCAAAAGCTTTACTCCATCGGAGGACTAACTGGAGGTCAAGGAAAACTGAATGAAGACATCTAGCAAAAGTTTTGCTAAATAGCACCAGATAAGAAATGTTCCTATGTGATGTCTGTTCCTTCCCGTGGAAGTTCCCATAGAATTCCCATGCTGACTCCAGCAAAACCCACACCACCTTTTTGGAATGCTAGAGTTTCTGACAACTGGAAGTCTTTGGGGATTTTATCTTGTTCAGCATTTTGTGAAGCTGCCTCAAATCCCCGGAGAAAGGGCAAGATACAAAGGTTTTAAAGGGCACAGGAGGACTCTCCTATCACCTCTGCACCTTATGCTAGCACACCGCACCTGAGTGTACTTTTTTTTTCTCTTTCACTGCTGCAAAACAGACAGCCAGTATTGGTGGGATGAGTGATCACACAAAACCTAGCAGTTCTGTTCTAGGACAAACTTACAGCAGAGTAAAGCTCCTGCTGACAACGGAGCTGGCATTTGCCTTCCAAACATTTAAGGTCTACTTTTACCATGCTGATGTCGATCCCTTTGTTAGAACTCGTGGTGCTTTTTTTGTTTGTTTTGTGCATTCAAAGTGCTGTGTAAACATTAATTAATTTATCATTATAAAACAATGGCTCGTTCACATTCTCCGTCAACTCCGGGGAGGGCCATGTTGAAGCACTTGAGATTGTTTCATAATTATGGTAATATACAATCAGATAGGTTTGTTTTTTAATTAAGGGGTAGGGTTCTTCCCTTCCCCTCCCAGCCCCTTTCAGTGGTTCCATATGCTGTCAAACATGATCTTACATGCAACTGCAAGGAAGCGATCTGTACAGAATGGCTCTGGGGGGTGGCTACTGGCAACAAATGGGAAGGAACGGCATAAAAGCAAAACATTCAGCTAAATATCAAACATCATTTCCTAACAGAGATTTATGAAGATGGTAGAAACATAGTCATTGAGAACTCCTATGACCCAAAAGCCAAGGCAAGCTAAAAATGTTATTTACATGCAGTTTTCCATTCCCTCGCACTGAATTTTGCCTAGAAAATGTACATGTTTTTCAACATTATCTGTCAATACATCCGCATTCTATACGATATGTGCAAGTGACATACATTGTAGGTATAAACACCATATAAATTGCATATAAAAACCACACTCCCCCAAAAAACTCTATAGGAAACCTATCCTCATCTCGCATTTTGAACAGCAGAGAAAAGCATTTTTGTGAACGGAGAGGTACAGATTCTGTAGTACAGGAAGAACCCCAGAGAACTGTCAAAAAATGGATGGAGAAATATTTTTTACAGGTGGCTGAGATATGCCACAGGGCAACTCTCGGTTAAACATCTATAACATGCTCTGTATGAGACTGTTCTTCAAAATGACTTGGAAAATGCAATTGGTACAGAATGAAGCAACCAAAGGATACTTAGTACACCCCCTTCACAATCTATCCACTGGCTACCAATTTTTTTCCAATTCAAGGGTCTGGTACTTACCTTTTAAAGTCTTTTATGGCCTGAGGACCACATACTTGAAGGAACTGTGTTTCTTGGCATAAGCCCATGAGGCAACTTCATTCAGCACAGAAATACTTGTTGATTGTTCCGCTGCCAAAATCCCGATTATGCTCTCTGGTGGAGCCGGTTTACAATTCTTTTTAGTGGCCATCCTGTCCCTGTGGAATGGTCTTTCTTCCAGACGAAGTTAGCAGGGTTTTGTCTCTGATGCCATTTCATACGGGATGCAAAGGTGAAAAGAGAATTTTATGGACCATTTGGCACTGGAGATGTTTTAAGGATTTATTTGCCCGCTGGATTCCTTGGTCAATGGATATAGGCACTTAGTAGTTTCTGCCGTCTGTTTGTGTAGTTTAAATGTTTTCTTATACTAATTTATTCTTTTGGTTTTTTTCCAGTTTTTATTACTCTCCTTAGATTCCAGTTGTCTTGAGAATGTAGGGCATATAACACATTTGAGATTTAAAAAATAATTTTAAAAAAACTTCTAAACAGATAGAACGAGATGAACAATACTTCTGAGATCTGTAATCTTCGTAGGTTGATCTTAAGGCCTATTCAAAGCTGAACCTAAGCACATCTTTCACCTTGCTAAAAAGACCTCCCTGTTCAAGTGCTCAGTTCCAAAGAGTTACATTCTCACCTGTAAAAACACTCCACGCAATCCTGACTTCAGTGTTTTTCACACTTTAGCAAGACTCAAGCAGGGTTGGCCCATGACATTTTAGTGCCTGAGGCAGAAAATTCAAACAATGTCTCTTCCACAAGCTCCACCACCACCTACCAAGAAAAAGATTATAATAAATTAAATCATTCACTATTTGCTGCTGTTTGGATGGTATCTAAAATCTTCCATCTGAGGCAAATGGCTTGTGATAAGGTTGCATCTGGGCTGAAGAAAGAAGATATATTTCACTGATCTTCTGTGCCAACCACAAAAATGAAACCTCACCGGGTAGCAGGGCTGCCAACTCCAGGTTAGGAAATTACGGGAGATTTGGGAGTGGAACCTAAGGAGGGCAGGGTTAGGGGAGCGACCTCAGTGGGGTGTAATGCCATACAGTCTACCCTCCAACGCATCCATTTGATCCAGTGGAACTGATCTCTGTCAGCCGGAGATCAGTTGTAATTCCAGGAGCTCTCCAGGCTCCACCTGGAGGTTGGCAACCCTACCAGGATGAGGTATGTAGCAACTTCACCTAGTAAAAGTTGCTGTACTGTTTCCTTACTAAATAGCCTCTCAGCTCCTACAGTTCCCCAAAATGCTATTCCCCCAGCCATCCAGTTCCTACATACTCATACTTCATGCCACTTACCCACTGTAAACTAACTTCTAAATCCTAGTATGCCATGTCTTTCCTCTTGATCCTTAGGATCCTCATTTACCCAGGCAGGCATTTACCCTGCCCCAATTTCCCAGTCTCAAGGAACTGAGGGGCAGGAAGAAAAAATGTCTTCCACTTGGTGACACTCTAGGAATTTGAGTATGTCTCTATGGTAAAGATAATAAAGAAAAGGAGAGGCAACCTGCAGGGTTACCCAGAGGTGACATCACATTCTCCCCAAACCCTGCCTTCCACAGGTAGTGCTGAGAACCCTACTGGAATTACATGCCCCATTCCACTTTATTTCTAGGTCATGATCACCACCAAGACCATGGACATTAGAGACTGGAGACCCCTGATCTATCCCAAGGGGTCATCACAATCCACACTTTCAGAGCCTTGACCAATAATATGGTTATATTAGAAAACTGAGTACAATTTAAGTTATAAACAAGGTTTATAGTAGATTTGAAACAGGCATAACCACTGCTGCATCACTCAAAAATTCAATGAGAGCCAGTTTGGTGTACTGGTTAAGAGTGTGGCACTCTAATCTGGAGAACTGGGTTTGATTCCCCACTCCTCCACTTGAAGCCAGCTGGTTCACCTTGGGTCAGTCACAGCTTCTAGCTCTCTCAGCCCCACCCACCTCACAGGGTGTTTTGTTGTGGGGATAATAATGACATACTTTGTAAACCGCTCTGAGTTGGTGTTAAGTTATCCCACCACACTATAGTTCCCAGCAGGCAGTGCTTCCAACTCTATTGTTATTGTTATTATTATATCTAAGAATATGGTATATACTCTTGCCTCATCATTTGTTCTATGCAATGTTTTACCAATCCACACATGTACTCCTGTGCATTGGTAAACGATCACATGGAAAGAACCTAGATATAAGTGTACAGTCAGATTGACCCCAGTTTGGGACAGTTATTATCTGTTTGTTGATTTTATGATGAACTGTTGTTTTATGAATTGTTTTAATATTTGTATTATATTTTTATAACTGCTGTACCTCGCCCTGAGCCTGCTTGCAGGAAGGGCGAGTTAGAAATGTAATAAATCATCATCATCATCATCATCATATAAGTGTACAGTCAGATACAATTTATTTTTGCATTGTTTAATAATACATACATGCTTCCACTAATGTATGCATATGAACTGATAAAGAACACACATGAACTGAAGGCAATGAATGCTGTAGCTGACTTCTTAGTGTGCTGTACCAAATCTGGAATTTAAAAAAGAACCAAAACCAGAGAATTCATAAAGCGGCAGTGTGCCATCAGAAACAATACCCAAGTCATTTGAAATTCAGACGCCTGGGGAAAAGGCTGGACAAGGCAAGTCCCAGAAGCACCCATTACCAGCATTTCAGATTTGCCCTATGGATTGAGAAATGTTACCTTTCTCTCACATACCCCCATCCCACATCTAATAACTGTCTAGAAGGATTGTTGACTGTATATTACCTCGAGTCATTTTTCTGCATCGCCCATGTCTAAACGACATCCTCTGTACCTCTGGCTCTGCCAGTCAAGGCACGACTTGGCCCTGGCTCAGTGGAAGATGGTAGTCTTACCAAGATGAGTCATCAAGTGGCACTGAACATGATGTAATGAAGTGGGGAGAAGGAGGTGCATGTGACTCACACTTCCTAGTCTAATACTTCTTTGGCCTGCTTCCAGTGATCTTCAGAATCAATGAGTGACTCACAATTACGCTCCGTCCACTTCCAGGTCACGCATGGGTGACAGATATATCCCAACGCAGGGAGAAGCTGTGTCTCAGTGCTAGAGCATCTGTTTTGCTTCCAGAAGGCCC
The DNA here is from genome assembly GCF_028583425.1 of Eublepharis macularius. Classification (NCBI taxonomy): domain Eukaryota; kingdom Metazoa; phylum Chordata; class Lepidosauria; order Squamata; family Eublepharidae; genus Eublepharis; species Eublepharis macularius. Next base: position 23,048,499 of record NC_072801.1, read on the forward strand.
CAAGTTCAGCCCCTGGTATCTCCAGCGAAAAAGGATCAGGTGCTAGCGGGTGATGTAAAAGAAACTGACTTGAAGCTGCTACTAGAATAGACCAGTGGCCTGACTCATAGACTTGCCCTCCCCACATTGGTTGCAGATGATTCCCTGCCCCCAGCCTGCTCCGTCACCATGCACTGGAAGGTGGAGGGAAATTAAAGAGGAGGAAGGAGACTCACCAGCAGGTTTGCACACAAAAACCATAGAGTTTTACCTAAAAAACAGAGTGGTTCTGGCGGGCTGGTGATGTGATGGCATCACTTCCAGAAATGACATCATTACATTGCCAGTGAGCATGTTAACAGGCAGGTAAGTCTCCCCTCCCCCACCCTCTGCCGTTTTCTAGGAGGGACCTGGCAATTCTACTTGTTTGGTATAGGGCAGCTTCATGTATGTGTATTTATTCAGGGATACAGCACTTATCTCCAGGCGGAAGGGCAACACACATTTACTTTTTCCAGACATGATCCATGATTCAGGAGAATAACTAAAGTGGCCCATGGTAAAAGACGACACAGAACGTTAAGATCTCCTCCCATGGTGAATTTAAAATGAGTAAGGGAAAAGGGACAAAGGGTTGGAAAACTGTTGGAAGTCTACAAAAAAGGGGGGAAAGGGAGGGGGTTAGAAATTGGGAAATGGGAATTGATTGTATTGTGATATCAAATGATTCTAATTCCAATAAAAATTTTATTAAAAAAAAAAAAAAGATCTCCTCCCATGGTAAAACTATGCTAAAGCCATGCTTTAAAAGGAACCTGTTCCTAAGCAATGTATGGAATGACTGAAATATCAAATCTTAGTTGTCATGATTAGGAATTTAGAAAAGAGTCCAGTAGCACCTTTAAGACTAACCAACTTTACTGTAGCATCAGCTTTTGAGAATCACAGTTCTCTTCATCAGATGCATGGAGGGTAAGCTTGCATCTGATGAAGAGAACTGTGATTCTCAAAAGCTGATGCTACAGTAAAGTTGGTTAGTCTTAAAGGTGCTACTGGACTCTTTTCTATTTTGCTACTACAGACTAACACGGCTGACTCCTCTGGATTATTAGGAATGTTACCCAAATTTCACAATGAATATGAGAATCCAACTAAGATTGGGATGAGAAAAGAAGAAGAGGCAAGGAAATGTGTTTTAGTTGTCCAAGAGAAATATGTAGCTTAGACAGCTACAAACTAGCATTCCTTGACACACAATTTCCCATCCTTCCCCTGGAATAATAACTGAGGAATGATTTGCAACCACAAAAAAGTTACCTTGCCTCCCCAACCCCGCCCTAAATAAAGCAGACATTTCTATTTATTTTTCCCCCCTGTCATCTCCAATCCTAATTTAATTTGTCATTGAAGTGTGGAACTTTGGAAGCTGAATGTTAATCCCCGACAATTAAGAAAGCTCTGTTGGGCAGACGTGCAAAAACATTTTTTTAAAAATCCAAATTAGCCTTTATAATTATACACCAGCATGTTTTTCAAAGACTTATTGGAGGGAGGGGGAGAACCAAGGCTTAACAAGAGATAAATTGAAACTTTAAAAAATAAATACATAGAAATGACTTAAGGAATATGTCAGCGTATTTTAAACAAATTTTTTTCATGTGGGCTGCTGAGCTTTTGAGGAGGCTGATCTTTTGCCATTTCCACTGAAGACTCTGGGATCTGAAAAAAGGGAGAAGATGATCAGAGCCAATGCTTTATTCCTTATCCTAAGGGCACAAAATGCCTTTCATGCGGCTATTGGCCCAGCACTGTTTCTATCTGTTCGTCAAACCACTGATATGGCTCAGGCTGCTTTGTCCTGGCAGTGCCTTGAAAACCCAGAGCTATAACCTTGCTTCATGTTTTCACTTGTTAAGTCCAAGGGTAATATATAAAAGGATTTGGCAAACGGTGAAGGATCATAAGGGGAGAACTAAAGTGAGAGACAGAAGAAGGGAATCTGCATAGGCCTTGTTAGTAAGCTCAAGCAGTCAGCCTGAATGTTTTAGACTTGTTTAGGATTGCCAACTTCCAGGTAGGGCTGGAGAACTCCTAGAATTATAACTGCTCTTCAGACAACTGAGATCCATTCCCCTGGAGGGAATGGCTGCTTTGGAGGGTGGACTCTATGGCATTATACCCTGCTGAGGTCTCACCTAGAGTTGTCAGCTCCAGAATGGGAAATTCCTAGAGATATTGGAGGTGGAGTCTAGAGAGGGCGGAGTTTGGTGAGGGGAGGGACCTTGGCAGAGTATAGTGCTATAGAGTCCATCCTCCAAAGCAGCCATTTTCTCCACAGGAACAGATCTCTATGGCCTGAAGATCAGTTGTAATTCCTGGAGATCTCAAGCCACCACCTGAAGGTTGGCAACTCTAGACCTCTCCTCAAACCCCAGGCTCCATTCCCAAATCTCTAGGAAATTCCCAACCCACAGTTGGCAAGCCTACTTGTAGTTGTGATAGGTATTGCCAGGAACAGCTTAGTAACCAGCAAGAAATGGGGGAGGAGGGACTCATGGTTTGTGACGGGTATCGGTGTCCCCAGCACTGTCACTTCCGATGCGACTCAGAAGTAACTTCGCACGAGGAGCGATGCTCTAGCATTTGCTGAAAACTCTATGGTTCAACAATACACTTTGGGGTGAATTCTAGAGAGAGACCCAAAATGATGATATCCTTTTCAAGTTGCTCTGGAAGCAATATCATCACTCCAGGAACGCCAATCCCCTTTCCCCATATCATCAAGGAATTTCCTCCTGCCACCCAGCTGAGCTGCAGTGGGCAACGAGAGAGGAGGTCAGGCAGTCTCTCACTATACTGGAAGGCCTGCCAAGCCAAATGACAGGCAATTATTTTACTACGTACTAACCTCACATCTGCACCTCATGTGAGGCAGAAGTCTCATTTTGACAGGGGCCAATCACAAAATGGCAGCTATCTGGGTCAAGGGGGCAAATAACAAATTGGCTGTCATCAGGTCAGGTAAGCTTGCCAATCTCCAGATGGTGGCTGGAGATCTCCCAGAATTACAACTGATTTCCAGATGATAGAAACCAATTCCCCTGGAGAAAATGGCTGCTTTGGATGGTGGACTCTGTGGGGTTATACCCTGCTGAGCTCCTGCCCCTCCCCAAACCCCAGTCTCCCCAAACTCCACTCCCCACATCTCCAGGTATTTCCCTCCCCAAAGCTGGCAACCCTAAGGTCAGGGGATCAATCACAAAATGGTCAAGAAGGCCAATCACAAAATGGCTGCCATGGGGCCTGGTGCCAATCACAAAATATTGGGAGGTTTCAAATTAGCTGCATCAAGTGAAATTCCAATGCAGCTGAATATAAAATAATTTAAATACTTTTGCAGAATAATAAGCTCACAAAAGTGGTCAGCATTGATCATCTGGCTGCTGTCAACAGAAGATTTTTAGTGAAATGAAATGACAAGTGCATCCTATTTATATCGATGACTCTCCGTGTCTCCGTGTCTCAAAATAGGAACATCCAACTAGAGGATCAGTTTACATTTAGGATAAATATTTCTTTAATTTGCATTAAGTGAACGGCTATAAATGTTACGATTGGTTTCCCAGGTCTTCCCCCAACTCTACAAAATTAGAGAATCTTTGAAGACTGCGAATCCATTTCCTGGCAATTAGGAATGTATCTCACATACACCCACACAAAAAAAAGAGAGAGCGAGAAAGCCTTCAGAAGTGACGCTTCAGTGTCCACAGTTAGTATGTCCTCGGGCATTCTAAACCATTTTCTCTGCTATGCCACTGAAGTACTTTTTGAGCGCGTTTTTTTAAAAAAAATCTGTACCTGTGACTGCACCACAGAACAACATAGCCTGGTTACTGTCAGGTAAACATGCATGCCTCACCCATTCTGCACAATCTCCATTGGTTACCAATCTCTCACCGGGTTCAATTCAAGGTTCTGATTATCAGCTGCAAAGCCATCAATGGCCTCGGACCCACTTACCTGCAGTGACAGGGCTTTTGTCTGGGAAAAGAGGTGGTGGAACTCAATGGGTTGCCAGCACAGGGGGCAACTCTCAGCAGGAGGTGGTGCCCCTGGTACCACACATCCATGGGCAAAGCGCATGCATGGTCCCAGGGCCAATGACGTCACTGAGTCAGCTGGAACAAGGGGGAAGTTTTTAAAAGTTTAAATCACCCCCAGCAAAAATTGTCACATGGCTGGTGGCCCCCGCCTCCTGATCTCCAGACAGAGGGGAGTTTAGATAGAGCAATCTAAACTCCCCTCTGTCTGGAGATCAGGAGGCGGGGCCACCAGCCATGTGACCATTTTTAAGAGGTTCTGGAACTCCGTTCCACCATGTTGCAGCTGAAAAAAAGCCCTGCCTGCAGAACCGCCTCTCCCGCTAAGCCCTGCCATCATAGCTTTGCTCATCTTCATGAAGCCTTCTGAAGGAGCCACCCGGCAAATAGGTAAGATTGGCAACTGCTGGTTCACATGTGTTCTCCGCAGTGGCTCCCACCTTATGCAATGGCCTGCTTGTGACGGTCAGGAAGGCCCAAACATTTCCATCATTTCTCAGAACTTGCAAAAGAGAAACTTTCATCGTAAAGGATAATAATGTTGTCTATTGTACTTATCACCGACTTTTTTTCCCTGCAATGTCCTCTACCTTTGTAACTCCCTTTCTTCCTTATGTCCTAGAGGGATTTTCGTTTGTATTGGGGTTTTTTTCAGTTCTGTAATCCTAATCCTACTGCACTTTTATTGTCTTTGCTGTCTGATCAAATTGCTTTTCATACCTTGTAAAATCCGCCTTGAAACTCAGTGCGATGCCCCATATATGACGATGATACAATTGATCTATTGCCACAATCTTCTAGTTCTGCTGAATTCTCAGCTTTCATTTGTTTAAAAATAAGTCTCTAGCCCTTTTCTAAAATTACTCCTCTCCATTGGCCACAGTCTATATCGGGGCCCCTGTGGTGGCCTTTTTCAACTAAAACACATGTTGGAGAATCTGACCCCCAATACCATGTTTAATTGAGCCCAAAATCAAACTCTCTCAACCCATTTGCCTTGCAGTTGCATAAGACGCCCTTGACTCAAGGCCTCCAATAATAGACATCATCAGGAAGCTCAGATATCCAAGTCCATTTGCACTTTAGCAATGGTAAACCCAAAATGAGTATTAATAACAATTAAAATGGCCTCTTTTTTGTCATTTGTAGAGTGGGGCACACCATACTTCTAAGGCATTCCTAAAGGGATGAGTCATCTAGCAGACATATAAATTAGGCAGGAGAATCACAACAGATTAGAATTAATAGCACTGTTAAAGGATTTAAATACTCAGGCAGGCTGCTACAGAACGTTCCAAGAAGCTGATCAGCCCATACCAGAATCACATACTGCAGAAGGCAGCAGTGAAATCCTTGCTACTGTAAATTGTTTAATTGGAAAATGAGAAAGCTCAGAAGTCACTTTTTTTTTAAGTACAACAAAGCAACTAGTGTTTGGGTGACTGAGGACAAAGGAATAAAGAGAAAGAAAGAGATGGAGTGTTTGGGTTTCATTTATGGAGAGGTTAGGTTAGAAGACAGCATTCTTGAAAGAGCTGTTCCCCAAGACCCTATAAACTGCTTTAACATTAGAGGAAAAGAAAGAATCTTTGAAACTTGTATAATCTATGGCTGCACTCCAACCCTACAAATATATGTAGCACTGATCAACTGTGGGCGGAGGGGGCGCAATGGCAGGAGGGCATTAGGGAGCAAACAGGGACAAGGGGGCACAGCTAGATCTACGAAAAGCAGGGCGGATTCAGAGATACCAATTCAGAAAAATCAGGCATGTTGGGCAATTCAGATTAGGACAGAGGGGAAGTTCAAGCCTCCCCACCACCACCACCTGACTTGAGAGCCCAGGGAAGCTACTATTTGCCCAGTTGTAGTAAACAGATGGGCACCCTGTATCAATTTGGTCCCCAGCAGGACACATAGTGGATCCCTTGGGCCATTGTGCATCATGAAAACAGTGTGGCAGAAACTTGGACCTCCCCTTTGCCATGGTCCCTCTGGATCCCCTGCCCCCGGCTTCCAGAGATGCGTAGATTGCCCCCTAAGAGCCTGTATGACCCCTGTTAAGCATTACCAAGATACTACATTGCTGTTGTCTGCAGCGTGTTCTCAGAATATAATTGTCAAGGCCTCGTGGGTTTAATTAATTTCTCTTTAATTCATCTGACCCCAACTTTTGGCAGTGATTACACTCTGGTAGATCCTATGAGAAGTGTGATACTGGCACGAGACCGAGTAAGCAAATTAACTCTTGGCATTCCTCTCCTCGTGTGCATTTAATAAAGTGCTTGGGCCAGAACCAATTACCTTTCCTTGCCATAAGCCACCACGAAGCCGTGAATTTCCTTTAATCCCCCTTAGCATCTGTTCATGTTACTGTCTTTGGAATGCCGAAACTGCATGCTGTTGGCAGGGAACATCCAAGATGACTTAATAGGTCGCTCCTATCTTTAAGTTTTGCCATTCAAAATAGAAACAAGTTCTCTTCCAGCCGTCTTGAAAGCATTGTGAGGGAAATGTAAACCGTTCGCTAGCCTTGTGGATTCCCGCACTCCCCTCCCTCCCAGGGCTCAGGCTGAAAACATTTTTAAAAATTCAACATGACAGATTCAGTTAAATCTTTGAGGAAGGTCGCGTTCCCCCCCCCCCACACACACACCAAACACAGACACAAAGCTAGACTTCCAAAAGTTTGCTGAATTGCTTGCAGCATGTTTTGTGATTTTAAAAGATCTTTGTTGCTGTGTCAAGGGCCAGTGAATGAGCCAAGAAGAAAGCTGATAATCTTTTGCTTTTACGGCATATTTACAACTACCAAAAAGTCACATCATACAAACAAATGAGACCCGGCAAATACTTCTAAATGGTAGTACTCCAGCATTCTTAGCACTAGTAATGTCTTACTCTACACTCACACATGCAAGTTCATAATTTGCTAACTGTAATATACTATGTGTGTATAGGCCAAGATAAATGGAATGTCCTGTGCTTTCTTTCATTCCCACTGACACAAAGCTTTTCAACCGTTGATAAGTGACATCTGACATGAGTTGAGTTGAGATTCCCCCAACCCAAGTCAACATGGCACTTGTCTTAAAAAACAAACCGATATGGCTCAGAGGGCTGTGATGGGGTAAGGAGAAACATCTGCCATCACGCCCGCACCATTTTCTCTAGTGGAAATGGTCACTCTTTGTTACTTCTTCAGACTCCACAAGTAGTAGGATCATGTGATAAAGCATGCATGGAGTCCAAGGAACGGGCAACTCCCCACATACACATACACAGTCATTTCTGCTAGAGAAAAAAAACTGGGAGTGAAGGCAGAACCCCTACCCTTGAAAGTGCTCCATGCTGAGCAATGAACAGGGATCCCAGGTGCCTGCTGATGGCAGACAATCTCCTTGTGGTTTATTTGCCACGAGTGCTCCCAGTGGATATGATCAGGGCTTTTTTTCATCAGGAACGTGGTGGAACGGAGTTCCGGAACCTCTTGAAAACAGTCACATGGCTGGTGGCCCCACCCCCTGATCTCCAGACAGGGGAGTTTAGATTGCCTTCCACGCCACTGGAGCAGCGCGGAGGGCAATCTCAACTCCCCTCTGTCTGGAGATCAGGGGGCGGGGCCACCGACCATGTGACCGTTTTTACCGAGGGCAACCCACTGAGTTCCACCACCTCTTTTCCCAGAAAAAAAGCCCTGGATATGATGAAGTCATTTCTGGAAGTGATGTAATTGCACCGAGCATGAAAGTGCTTGTAAAGGGATGTTTGAACCTGGTCTCTATTCTTTCTGAGTAGAAGGTAAAATTAGAGAAGAGTCAGACACTTTCTCAAGAAAAGAACAGGATTTCAATTTAGCAACAGTTGGACAGATATCTACTTGGGCGTGAGTGTATGCAATTCCAGGTATAAGATAGCCTAATCATGATTGACTGCCTCCCAGAATTCTGTGGTCTAAGATGCAGATGGAAGAAGCAATGTGAAACCCAAGTCGCGTTATCAAATGTTGGAGTCATCTTCCCAGCAGCTGGAGTGGCCCCATCAGAGCGGCCCACATTGAGAAGTCAAATCTACCTAGACTGGGGGCTCACATATTCCTCTGGACCAAGTCCAGACCTGCCCTCCCTTCTTCCAAAGGGAAAAAGAGAAGAGCTGTGCACAGCCTCTGCCAACAGGCATCAAACTCACGCGAGCAGCAGGCCAAGAGAGATACAACTGGCAAAGAAGAATATATGTTGGCTGAGAGCCTTCATTTCAGATTTCAGACAACCAGCGAGGAGGCACATTTCCAAGTGAGGTCAGCATTTGGTCAGCGGGATACCAATATCCATAAACACATTAACAAATTATTGCGCAGGGGACCAAATTAGCCTCCACAACAGTCAGCACACCCAAAGTAACACATTTACCAACTGAGGGAGGGAAGAAGGGAGGGAAGTAGTAGTAGTCTAAATGCTTTTGAGAAGGCTTCCCCAGCAACACAGGAAAAGTCTCATCATGACATTGTGTTTCATTTATTTTCAGGGCTTTTTTTCAGCGGGAATGTGGTGGAACGGAGTTCCGGCACCTCCTGAAAATGGTCACATGGCCGGTGGCCCCGCCCCCTGATCTCTGGACAGAGGGAAGTTTAGATTGCCCTCCACCGGCCATGTGACCATTTTTGCCAAGGGTGATTTAAACTTTAAAAAACTCCCCCCTTGTTCCAACTGACCCAAAGTGACATCATTGTGCAGTCCTCCTGAGTTCAACCACTGAGTTCCACCACCTCTTTTCCCAGGAAAAAAGCCCTGGTTATTTTTAATAGTTACACACACCCACTATATGTATATGTATATGTATATGTATATGTATATGTATATGTATATGTATATGTATATGTACAATTAATTATTGATTGCATTGTTTAAATCCCTCTGTGGATTCTACCAGGACACTGTCTCTGAAATGTCCACACGGCAGCAGGAAAGTAAAATAGGCCAGTTTCCCTGTTTTATAATTGGTAAACCTTTTGTACATACTTACAGTGTAATCCTAAGAAGAGTTACTCCGGTCTAAGCCCATTGATTTCAATGGGCTTAGACTGGAGTAACTCTTCTTAGGATTTCCCTGTTAGTCTTGAAATGAAGTTTGAGATGAAGGAAGATTTGCTGTTATGGAGGGAGGGAAGAGGGGAATAAGTTCAACCTACCGTAACACTGACATTTTACTTAATCTCCCTCTCGCTCACTGTTGAACTTACATTTCTTGCCTATGGGAGATAGTTTCAACAAAGCCATCTCCATTCACACTGCATATCAGGAAATGGAACACACGGATGAATATTTCTAGCTCCCTCTTTTCAAAATGTAATAGAATCATCCCGGTTGTTAGCCAGGAGGCTATGGTTATAAAATTTAATCATATAAAAACAGATTGCATCTGTACCTCATTTTCTACTGCAGTAAATATTATATCTGCAGGTGGCAATGTAATGGCAACGGACATAATATTTTATGCTCAAGGAGGTAAAATATCATCGAAAACTCACTGCAACTTGCTGCAGTTAAGAGAGCAGGGGAAATGAGGGAGAATCACACGCTTCCTTGAAGATTGTTGCTTAGGCCATAGCATTTAGTCAATTTGTGGTTTAGAGTCAGCAATTTAAAAGCCTTCTAATTGATTTAAAAGGTACATCCCGATGACTCAGACAGATTTTTTTAATGTTATTTTTAGGTATTGTGAGAATTTTGAGACAAACGTGTTCAGCAGATGAACACACAGTTTACAACTGTGATCGCTCGTAAGCCAAGACTCAGACACGCTCTTTTGGCTTCGGCTGTGCGCCATGCGACTCGATCATTGTGCTGAGCAGCTTTGCAATAGCTGAGGCGGTGGGAGTTTTATTTCCTTCTGCCTAGTGCTCACTAGGCAGGATCCAGTTTGGTGTAGTGGTTAAGAGCACGGGACTCTAACCTGGAGAGCCAGGTTGGATTCCCCACTCCTCCACTTGAAGCCAGCTGGGTGACCTTGGGTCAGTCACAGCTCTTCCAGAGCTCTCTCAGCCCCACTCACCTCACAGGGTGTTTTGTTGTGGGGATAATAATACTTTGTAAACCACTCTGAGTGGGCATTAAGTTGTCCTGAAGGGAAGTATATAATTCAAATGTTGTTGTTATTATTAAAGGTAAAGGTAGTCCCCTGTGCAAGCACCGAGACATTACTGACCCATGGGGGGAAGTTGCATCACAACGTTTTCTTGGCAGACTTTTTACGGGGTAGTTTGCCATTGCCTTCCCCAGTCATCTACACTTTACCCCCAGGAAACTGGGTAACCATTTTACCGACCTTGGAAGGATGGAAGGCTGAGTCAACCTTGAGCCAGCTATTTGAACTTGGCTTCCGCCAGGATCGAACTCAGGTTGTGAGCAGAGCTTGGGCTGCAGTACCGCAGCTTACACTCTGTGCCACAGGGCTCCCTGTTGTTGTTGTTGTTGTTGTTGTTGTTTTGCATGTACAAGATAGGGGATATCAGTTTTCCCCAAAGGTTATGTTTAGTCAGATAATTAAATGATGTAGGTGAAGCCATGGAAGCTTGCTGGGTGATTTGGGGGCAGCCTCTCTCCCCCCTGACAAACTACCTCATTGGGTTAGGAATACCAACCTCCAGGTCAGGCTTTTTTCCGAGGATAATGCACTGGAACAGAGTTCCGGGACCAGTTTATGGAGTTCCAGCACCTCTTGGGCATTTGGGACTAGGGCTGAGAGGGGAGAACATCATGAGCTATTATCAGCACCTATTTTTCAGAAGAAGAAAAAAAAGCACTGATTACAACTGATCTCCAGACTATAGAAATTACTTTCTCTTGAGGAAATGGCAACTTTGAAGGGTAAACCCTACAGCGGCATCACATCCATACTGACCTTCTTCCCCTCCCCAAACCCTGCCCTTCCTAAGCACTGCCCCCAAATCTCCAAGAATTTTCCAGTGCATAGTTAGCAACATTACACTCGGTTATTATTGAGAGGATAAAATGGAGAGCAGGGAGTGATGCTGTAAGGCGATTTGGGAGGGGAAGCCAGCGTGGTCTAGCCCGATCTCATCATATCTCTGAAACTAAGCAAGGCTGGTGCTTGGGTGGGAACTACCAAGGAAGACTTTGTAGAGGAAGGCAATGGCAGAACTACTTCTGCACCTCCCTTGCCTCAAAAAGCTCCTGAGAGGGTCACTGTAAATCAATGGCAACTTGAAATCACAGACATGCATGCTTTGGGTCCTATTTAGGAAGAAAAGCAGGGTATAAAATATCTAAATAAATAAGTGGTCAACTTAGTGGTACAATCCTGATTCTTGCTTGCTCCGTCACAGTACAATCTAGCTCAGCTCTTTGGCAAATTAGTTTGCAGCCTGCAACCCAACACAGAATACGTGCAGGCTAGTTAGTCTATCTGTTGCAGAATCGTGGTTCAGCTCCTTTGCATGCTAACTGGCTTGGATCCAGCAAGCTCAGTATTGGGACTGTTAATAAATCTTGCCTGCCATGAGCAGCCAATTTCAAAACAACACCCTTTACACTATTTCAATTACTGCACAAATTAAATCCCCAGATTTTCAGCTTGCCCAGTTATCAGTCAGCTCCCTGTGCAAGTCAAAATTTTACTTTGAACCTTGGTGGGAAAACAGATTGAGTAATTCCTGTAAATTACTCTTCCAGGCCTCCAAAGCTACCGTCGCTATTTGCAACTTGTTTCCGCCTTCTTTTCTATTGTGTTGCATTATTACACAGTGACAACTGAAAAACAAAAGTGTGTGCTAGAACTCTTGACCATCTTTGGCAGAAAAGGAAAACACTGAACGGAACAACAGTTCAGGTTTTTAAAGGCCAACCACTGATCAAAGTCAGCCCTTTCCCCCACCCCACCCCACCGTGTTTTAAATCCTGGGTTTTAAAGCAGCATGCTGAGTAAATGACACTCGTGGTCAAACGACAGGTCAGCTGCAGGAATAAATTATGCCTCTGCTTCGATGCAAAGAATGTGGTCTAGTGCTGCCAAGTGGAGATGGTTCATTCCGAGATTAGGAGCTATCTCAGAACACTCCCGTAAAAAATCCAATGTTCACAGGAAAATAATGAAAAGTCAAAGGCCTGCCTCTTACCCCTCTGTTCAACCCCATTTGATGCCTTCTTCCAGGCTTCCGACTTGGCTCAGCAGGAGTGGGAGGATACAAGCCAACGGGACTCCACTTGAGCATTAGCAATGACCCCCCCCCCAAATATCCTGAACTCCTAATTTAACTGTCTTTTTGACCTGGTCCATATGTATGCAGATTGCCAAGTGGGAAGAGGTGGGCAGGGCAGGAGCAGAGAAAACAAGATGGCTACAATGTATGAGTATGCTGTACAAGAAATGTTTAAATTTCCTTTGAGAACATTACTGGGGTGATCTGTGACTCAGTGGTAAAGTGTCTGCTTTGCATGCTAATGGTCCCAGTTTCACTCCCTGGCATTTACAGTTTTATAGTAAACAATGTGAAAGACCTAGAGCGGCTGCCACTCAGAGTAGACAAGACAGCCCTTGACAGATCCTTGACAGCCCTTGTTGTCAACGTCTGAGCGTTGTGGGTCTGGAAAAGGGAGCTGCAAAGAGGAATTGCTAGAATTGTCATTAAGGAAATCTCGTCCTAACTACCACCAATGTGGCCTCCTAAAACAGAAGCTGCAACACGTACCCATTGTTATTCTCTTGAAATATCATGCATGTCTATCAATACACTTTGATAGATGCAAAAGGCTTCTGCTACACCTTTCTTTGATCTGCAAGCTATTCGGAAATTAGTCAATACATTAAATGGCATGACACTCATGTCCCAAAGGATTTGTTTTCAAGTTCACAGATGCTGAATCTAGGGTTGCCAGGGACCTGGAGTCCCTCAACAGGAGATCCCCAGGTCTCTGTAGTCTCCCAGTGGGGGATTGGGAGCCAGTACTTACCCCAGCTTCCTTTCTCTGAAAGGCTCGTGTGATGATGTCACTTCCATGAGTGACATCATATGGGGTCAAAGGGCGCCCCGGGTCAAAGGGGCCCCTTGTTGCCATCGCCAGCTCTCACTGCAAGCATGGTCACTTGCTCTTGCCACTGCCGCCGCCGCTTGCCACAACTGTGACTGCGGACCGCTCTCATTTGGCACACAGGGGCCGTGGCAGCAGGAGGCAGCAGTGGCGAGAGGTGGCAGCAGCGACAGCAAGACCCAGTGGCAGCACTGGTGGCAAGTGCAGCCTGCTCTTGCCACTGCCGCTGCCCACTCTCACAGTGGGGGAGGGGGAACCCCAGGGAGTGCACCCCCTGCACGCCAGGTAAGTAGGTGCAGGGGGGAAGTGTGGGCTCTCGGAATCCCCAGCCCCTGGAAGGAGAATGACAACCCTAGCTGAATCTGATCACCTTTTTCATCTTGTCTTAAAATTGCCCCTATCCCCCTTCTCATAAAATTCATAATAATCCACATATAAAAGAGATCGATCTGTTAATCTTTATACAGAGATCTTGGCCTTCCAGGGGAAATTGCACCCACCACCAAGCATGGGTTACAAATGCCATTATTCTAGCAATGGGCAGAAAGTAGCTAAGCCCCCATCTACTTGGAAACTCTGAAGGCAATAAAAGCTTTTCCCAAGTATTCTGAATCCTTATAAGGCAAAATGTTAGAAAATGTGGAGTTATTTATATCCTACTTTTGGGGGGATTTTAGAGGAAAGGCTGGAATGTTTGCAGTTGAAGGATCAAGGACTAAAGGGAAATCTTCAAACGGCAGCCACTTTGTTCCCATAACCCCATATAACATGGTGCCCTGCCATCTATGTGGCAATTAAAATGCTTGTGGTCATGATTTAGCCGTTGTAGGCGCAGACGTCATAAGAACAAATCAAAAGATATATAGATGGCAATGTATTAAGGAGTTTTTTGCTTCCTTTTTAACATTTAATACATTTTTTTTAAGATCAGGAGCCCCCCAATGTGGTGCTTGTGGGACCTGCTGACACCTTTCCTTGCACTCACAAGTGTTTTTAGAAAGTGGATGGAGCCAGGTTGGGCTTTTGCCTAGCAAGGCTTCTGATTGGCCATTGGAGATTTGATGGTGTATATTTTTTTTAATGTTGCTTTGGCAGCTGCTGCCACCACAGCACAAGGATCTTCGCTGTGTGATTGAAAGTAAGCTGTGGCAACCATTTGGGACTGCAGAATTCCAAAGCTGCCTGCAGGCTCAAATTGGTTGGGGACCATGGGGCAAAGATCTGCTCATTCCATTTTTAGCAAAGCATTCTCCTCCAATTTAGGCTCGACACCGGTTCTCTACAAGCCATACTTTGCATATCAGAAGCTACCCCTTGAAGCACACCCTTCCTTTTCCTCTCTCTATTGCAAATTCCTCCTTCCTTTCCCATGGTTTGGTATTATACCTGTGTTGACTCTTACTAGGGTCTGTTGCTTCATCTGGGTTCGCAAACCAGGTTTTGGATGTTTTTATGGAAGATGCTTCATTTTGCTGTGAACACGTTCAATGGTCGAACGTACCATGTTCAAAGGTAGCAACTGCATGTGAGGCAATTACTCGAGCTCTTTGATTCATGCCGAGCAGCCTCCAATGATGCTGAACCAGTTTGCATCAGGTTTTCCCAAAACCGTGCATGCGCAAGGGCTAGGGCGGTTGGTCCCCCCGGTGGGGGCAGGGGATCCCCCACTCCCAGCCTCCTCTCCCCACCACCACTCCCCTGGAACCTCAAAAGGAAAGCACCAGGTCCCCTCTCCTCCCACCAAGAGGGTAAGGGGACCTGGCAACCTTAGCAAGGGCTCTGCTAATTCAAACCAATCAGCAGCCGCTAACATTACTAAAAGCCAATCGCTGAAGGGCTGGATTTTATTAAAACTCAGCATTTATTGATGACTGATTTAATTGCCTGCTGAGCAGAACACTTAGGCAGCATGGATAAAGAGGAGTAGGTATCAATCAGGCTGTGTGAGAACCGGCATACACAAAAAGCCCATAGAGTTGCACTGTTTGTTTACCGAGCAATGCAGTGAAACAACTTGTTGAAGTCCCACCTGTTGATTAGCAAACTATAGAACCGATACTCGAAAAATCATGTCACAAAACAACCAATGGAGAGGGCATGAGCCAAACCGGTGGGTGTTCATGTATCCTTAGGATTTAAGTTGCATGAAATCAACTTGAGAAGCTCCCTTTCTTGGCCCAGTCTGAGTAATTCTTTGAGCAACAGATGACCTTTCCCCTTAATAGTAAAAGATGGATCAAAGCTGACTTGGAAGGCACATCTAAGAAGGTTTTAGTATCCGCCACTCTGTACCCCTTTCCAAATGTCAATTCCATGAGAAGCAACTCTGAAAGGAAAGGTGGGGGGGGGGTGGATTTTCAAACAATTTGTCCTCTTTTGTTTTGTTTTCTTTCTTTTTTTAACATTATGCAAATAAATGCACACATTAAGTACATTGGTTGCTTGTTTGCTTCGAGGCACAATTAAAGGTCCAGTGATTTACATGGCATTCATAAAGAGCAGGGCCTAGGTTTCCTCTACCTCATTCCTTTCTAGGGCTGTCACTCACCTGGTCAGTGGAGGGGAAAGGCCCCAGGAACGAGCCTGGAAGGCAAAAAATCTCCTGGACCATTGACCCCTATGAAGGGTGGTAGCATGCCTGCTGCCAGGCTAGGATTGCCAGGGACCTGGAGTCCCTCGACAGGGGATTTCCCAGGTCCCTGTAGTCTCCTGGCAGGGGATTGGGAGCCGGTATTTACCCCGGCTTGCTTTCTCCATGTGTGCGCACAGAGCGCGAGTGCTCCTGGCTCGCATGATGACATCAGTTCCGCAAGTGACATCATCAAGTGGGGTCAAAAGACACCCCTGGGTCCTTTGTGTGTGTGTTGTGTGTGTGTTGCCACCACTGCTCACTGCTCACTCTCGCTGCAACTGTGGCTGCTCGCTTTCACCCCCACCACTGCTCGCTCTCACTGAGATCGCAGCCTGCTCTCATTTGGTGCACAGGGGCCGTGGCGGCAAGAGGCGGCAGCGGCGACAGGCAGTGGTGGCGGTAGCCTGCTCTTGCTGCTGCCGCAGCCGCCACCTGCTCTCGCTGTGTGGGAGCATGCCCCCTGCCTGGGGGGCGCACCCCAGGGAGCGTGCCCCTCCACCAGCTAGGTAAGTGGGCACAGGGGGAAGGGTGGGATCTGGGGATCCCCCACCCCTGATGGGAGAATGGCAACCCTATGCCAGCCGCATCTCAGAAATGATGTCATCACACCACACCAGGAGCGTGCACATGAGAGGAACCTCAAAAGGTGAGGGCTGGATCACCTCATCTCCCACCAGGAGATTTAGGGCAACCTGGCAACTCTATTTCTTTCCTTTTTATTCCCTTAGAAGCTCTTTGATTAACAAACCTTGAGCAGCAAAAAGTTCTTGTTCTTTGTTTTTTGGAATCAAGGGATACAAGGACTGAAACACATTTTGCTTTCTTGTTATCTCTAAGCAGATAGAACAGTGTTTCCGAGCTGTGGGGGGATGATTGATCAATAATAAATGGTTTAAGATAATAGTCTCTGATACTCTCATACAAATGGCATTCAAGTGGAACATGTAAACATATATCAGTCCTAAAACCGCAAGGGCAGAATCTATCAGAATAAGGCTTATTTTAAAACCTTCCTCCTAAAACTATAGAACATATAATATTCAATCTTGCAAATAAAAAAGCTCTGCAGTAGCATGAGAAAGTCAAATAATACATATAGGGAGGTAAAGATTTCGGAGGAGTAATGCCAAAGGACTAGGGGGACCTCTATGTCATTGGAGCAGAAGGTACTTCAGAGTACATCTTTGTGTGTGCAGAGAGCACTTACTCGAAAGTAGCTGCTTCCGTTATAGGAAGACTCTTGTCTTGGAACCTCCCAAAATTGTTTGATTGCCCTGATGGCAGCCATTTTGAAGTGAGACCTGCTACACGTTCCAAAAATTCCAAAAACTGCAACAGGGCGAACAAGTTTGGTTACCCCTGAAATAAAGCATCTCAGTCTACAATATGCCAAGTAAATATAATATTTTGCCTATCTAGTGACGTAAATTCCAGGTCACAAAAGCTTCTGCCATAGCAAATGTATTAGTTTTCAAGGCACCACAAAACTCGCTATTATTTGGGCTGTAACAGATTACCGTGGCTACTGCACTGGAATTTGCCAATTTATCCAGAGTGAAGCAATGTAAAGATATATAACTATATATTTTTATTAGAAATATGCCTGCAGACTACTAGTTCAATCAGTCTAACGGCATTCCAGCTCTAGACATGTTTAACATATAAAAATGATGAACAAAGTTATTAATTTCTGTCAGTTCAGGGGAGGGAGGGAGAGAGCGAGAGAGAGCATCTACTCCCAAATAACCCTATCAAAATGAAGAGAACTGTTCTGGAGCAAGTGAGTTTTGGCTTGTGACCAACATGAGTTACTCTGAATTAATTTGTCTTTTCACTTGAGGAGGTGAATTGCTTTTTTTTCCTGTCAAGACAGCTAAGTTAAAATAATCACACACACACAAATCTCCAGACCAAACTAACAATGGTTACCATGGTGAAATTATGGGTTTCTTGGACTGCCAAGGCAAACAGTGTATATCCCTATTTGGCAAGAATGTGGAAAAATGAAGATGTCCCCAAGGAATCACTTGGTAACATATTTCAGTTATTATTGGTACTTGAAGAAAGCTTGGAAGAGAGAGAAAGGAGGGGGGTTCCTTTGAATTTCCCGGTTTGATTTCATCAAAAGACGAATATCTTACAAGGTATTTCAAGGACTGCGCTCGTCTGGGAATGTTTCAATATGCATGACCTCATGGCTATGGCTTGGCCTCTGAGAATGCATGCTAATGGTTTAGGAATTGAGGCACCAAATCACCTCAGCTCTTACCTTGACTTGCAGGGCAGGTTTTTGCTCAGCCATCCCCAAAGAGTTAATGCTCGTTTCTGAAACAGGGATTGCACATTTCAGAGTTCATTGGTTTTTATCACAAGCTCACACTTCAGGGTGGCCAGGCCAAGCCTGGTAACAAGTGTGAGGGATGGGGGTGGGGAAAAGGGGATGCGCATATGATGTTGGTGACATTGTCTACATCACTTTCTGGTAAAACAGCGTCAAAATGGGGTAAAACCATAGGATTTCCAGTGCTTCCTAGGTTTAGTTTATAAATTTTACTTTTCTCCCACCACCACTCAGAAAAGTAGTGGGCAACAGGGCTTGCCAGTAGGGGGGTCCTGCCATAACGGGAGTGCTGGCTGGCGTACTTGCTTTGTCCCAATCATGAAGCAAAAGGCTACACTGCCCGTGGCTTTTCATATTAAGGGGTGGCCAGGGCACCTGAGATGTGCAGTATCCTCAGAGGTGTGGTGGACAAAGGTAAGCTTAACCTCTCAGAGCACCTTCAGTCCTGCTCAACAGGAGACTCTGGTAGCTTCAGTAACAGGTCCCTTGATTGCTTCCAGCTAGGAGAGAGCATGAATTCTAAGACATAGTGGAAGATTGCAACCAACAAACACGCACAGAAGAAGACCTGTGTGAGGACCCTCCCATACAACCAGCTCTTGGGGGCTCACTTAAAGATATACACATCACAATGGGAGGGATGAGGGCTACAAATTTCCTTACGCCCCAGTTGCTCTGTGGGCCTTAGAAATAGGACCGCCTACTACAGCTTGGGAAATTCCTGGGGCTTTAGGGGTACAGCCTGGGGCAAGTGCGGTTAGAGAAGGGGAGGGAGTTCAGCAGTGTATAATGCTATAGAGTCTACCCTCCTAAGCAGCCATTTTCTCCAGGGAAACTGATCTGTGTAGTTTGGAGGTCAGTTGTAATTCTGGGACTTCTCCGGACCCACTTAGTGGTCGGAAGCCTATGAGAAATCAAGCAGTCCAACTGCGAGAGCCAGGGAAGAGCTGGCATGATACATGTAATTTTGGGGCTTCAGCTAGAAGCCATTCTAGGAATCTAGAAACACTTCTTTCACCCTTTGCTTGACTAGAAAGCATAGCAAGTGCTCTCTTACAGCAAGAGAGTGCAAGCTCTGAGAGGTTAAGAGATGTTTCCCAGTTTTTCTTCCTCTGATCCACTAAGGATTCATAAGCTCCTTCCATATGGTTTGTCCATCTTTAAATGTTCTTTAAATGTGTGAGGAGCAGCCAAGAGGGAATATTTGTCCAAGGGCATGTGGCAGCTCTTGGCTGCCACAGAGGTAGCAGTCTTAGAGAAGCATCCATAATTAAGTGTTTCTTGTTTCTCTTCCTGTTTCCTTGCCATCAGCCAAGGTAGCAACCATCCAGGATAATTGGCGAAACCCAGACTGGCTTACCATCAGCAAGATTTCTGGATCATATGCTTTCCACCAATACTCTGAGATGTAAAGGTTAGGAGGAGGTCCTACATCAGGGGTCTCCAACTTGGTGCCCACCAACACCTTATCTGGTGCCCATCAAGTGTGTTTCAAAAGTGGGTGGGGCCACGTGGAGCTCTTGCCCAGCAGGGCTCCTCCTGATTGGCCACTGAAGATCCAATTATCTGTGCCAATTAAAGCATGGTTTCAGTGGTAGCTGCCACCACAGCTTTTGTTTTATTCTCTCTCATTCCTCTTTCCCAACGTATATTTTCAAAATTACCCCTCTTCTCCCTGATACTTGAGCTTCCTCTGTGTATGTGGCTTTGCCTCCTGTAGCAGCCGTTTTGTAGTTGTGTCCACCACACTGTGTCAGAATTCCAAAGAACCCCTCAGGCTCAAAAGGGTTGGGGAGCCCTGCCCTACATCTGTTTGCAATGTCCAGAGTTCATACTCTGCTTTGGTCTGATCAAAAAAAACAATTCTTTGGCTTGCTCACTGATCCCACAATTAGATGAAGACAATGTATGTGAACCCAGTACCTGGTTGAAAGGCATAAAATACAGCCACCTTGCATGAAACTAAGCAAGTCAGAGGGTGGTTAGTGCCTGGCAGGGTTCCTTATTCATAATAATACCTTGAATTCTAGGATGGAAACAAAGCAGGATTTCAGTGTCATGAATAAAGCAATAAATTATTGTCCAGGCTGCATAGTTTGGGGAAAGGTCAGCTGAACTCTCTTTGCAGTGGGCCATCTTAGTTTATTCTCTTTTTGTCTCGTTGAAAATTTTTCCTAATTTTTTTTAAAGCCAGCAATAGGTTGATTTAAAAAATGGTTATTTTTGGTCTGAAAAATAATATTTGAGCGCTCTCCTTTGTGTCGGCTGTAGTGGGCAAAGGAAAACAGGATGCAATAGCTGTCATGTCAAGAGAAACTGAACGTAAATCAAAAGAGACAAGGCTGCCGCTCTTCATTGTGCTGGGAAGGCTGACTTCATCATGAGAGCAAGATGACTGCTACTTAGTAATGGTCAGGGCTTTTTTTTCAGCAGGAACGCCGTGGAACAGAGTTCCGGCACCTCTTGAAAATGGTCACATGGCCGGTGGCCCCGCCCCCTGATCTCCAGATCGCCACTGGTGTGGAGGGCAATCTAAACTCCCCTTTGTCTGGAGATCAGGGGGCGGGGCCACCAGCCATGTGACCATTTTCACTGAGGGCAATTTAAACTTTAAAAAACTCCCCCCTTGTTCCAGCTGACCCAAAGTGATGTCATTGTGCAGTCCTGAGTTCCACCACTGAGTTCCACCACCTTTTTTCTGAGAAGAAAAGCCCTGGTAATGGTGGTGGGTTCACACAGTCCCACCAGTATCAGCTGTTTGGGTATACTCTGGGGAAGGGGGGCATGAATGGCTCCTCAGGTCTCAAGCAGAGACCTTTCACATCACTCGTTATCTCGTTTTTTTAAACTGAAGCTGCCAAAGATTGAAGCTGGGACTTTCCACATGCCAAGCAGATGGCTCCTCACTTTTAATAGGTTACTGCCACCATGTTGGAGCCATTGTTCCATGTATTCATCCCACAGCCCCATAGGTGGGAGAATTATGCACAAAATTGTTACTTTTGATCTCAGGAGGACCCATAGGACTGCCAGCAATCAGGTGGGGCCTAGAGATCTCCCAGGATTACAACTGATGTCCAGACTACAGATATTTGTTGGTTGGTTTGTCTACAAGATGCCTTTCTCCCCAGTGGGGGGCCAAAACAGCTTATATCATTCTCCTCTCCTTCATTTTAGCCTCATGACAACCCTGTGAGGTAGGTTAGGCTGAAAGGCAGTGGCTGTTTTCACATGCTGTTAACATCGGGCAATGTCATACAACTTTGCGCAACATCACGCAACACTCATGGAATGCTAGCATCTTTATGGCAAGATTTCTGGCATCATCATGCCATGAAAGAGGTGATGTCAAAAATCACACCATGAAGGCGCCACCATTCTGTGAGTGTTGCACGATGTTTCACAATGTTAATGATGTGTGAAAATGGCCAGTGATTGCCCCAAGGCCACCCAGCAAGCTTCTATGTCAGAACAGGGATTCAAACCTGGGTCTCCAGTCCTAACTGCTAGTCTGACTCTCTAACCAGTTTCCCTGGAGAAAATGGCTGCTATGGAGGGTAGACTCTATGGCGTTGTACCTCATCAAGATCTCTCCCCTCTGCAAACCCCACCCTCCCCCAGGCAGTTATGGTTGCCAACCTCCAGGTAGTGGCTGGAGATCTGGAATTACAATTTACTTCCAAGCCATAGAGATTGGTTCCCCTGGAGAAAATGACAGCTTTGGAGGGTGGACTTCCGGCATTAATGCCTGAAGTCCCTCCCTTCCCAAACCCCACCATCTCCAGGCTCCACCCACAAGTCTCCAGGAATTTATCAAGCCCGAGTTGGCAACACCACCCATGGTGGTGGGCCTTCAAAGATTACAGCAGCACTGCTAGATGAACCAGTAAAAAAGGAGCTGCCACCTCCCTGCTGTAAAGCATATAAACATTAGCCTAGCCTTAAAAAGCAAAGGATTACCAGAATCAACAGTTCCCGCTTGGTAAACAACGTTCCAGTCCATTGATGTTGCCAGCTTGGCTGCTAATTAGCACTCGATGGAGGCAATTTTATGAAGCAGTCATGGGGCATCACGACTGCAAGCACCTATTCCACTAAATGGCTGGATTTATTTAACTGCATATATTTTTAGAACCGCCAGCCTGCAGAGCAGCCCCCCCCACCCCCACCACCAATCCCTTGATTCTAATGTCACGTTTATACGAATCGTCCTTGGCAATGCTTGCTTTCATTTTCTGGTGGCTGAAATTTGTTTTGAGCAGATAGCAAAAAAAGAAAATGTCCGATGTTTCACGCAGCCTTCTTTTCTATCTTTTGTTTGGGAAATTGCAATGCCTGGTCTGCAAACTTCCCCCCCACCAAAATAATAAAAGCCACGTTGCTATGGGAATGATGATCATGCTGTTGTAAATAAAAAATATTGCCTGATCACTAGGCCTGCCGAATAAACAAGGGAGGAGAGATTCAGGGCCGGGGGCGAGAGGGGGGGTTGGGTGTGGGTCTGAGACAGGGAAATGTTGGAATGTCTTACATAGGCAGAAAGATAAGTCCAATGTTTGGGGAGGGTTGTTGGAAGTTATCGTTCAAGGATAGCTGAATATAAGGATTGTATTGTGAGCTCGGTGCGCATCAGAAAACTCATTTAAAACTCACACACATATGATCACTAACATTTGCCCCCTTCTAGCCATGCTAATGAGATAGCTTACCAAAAAAATAATAAGTCTGTCTGTGCCGACGAGCATGCCTTTGTTTTTTTCTTAACTCAAAGAAGAGTGGGCGAATCTGTCACATACTTAAGCCAGAGAAGTTGATTTTTAAGCTGCCTTAGTCCCATTCATGTCCAAAGCAAATCCTCAGGAAGGTATTTTGATGTTCAAAATAGGCTTGCCAACTCCGGGTTGGAAAATTCCTGACAATTTGAGGGTGGAGCCTAGGAAGGGTAAGATTTGGGGAAGGGAGGGACCTCAGCAAGGTGTAATGCCATAGAGTCCACCTTCCAAAGCAGCCATTGTCCTTCAGGGGAACTGATCTATGTCATCTGGAGATCAGTTCTCATTCTGTGAGATCTCCAGGAGTCACCTGGAGGTTGGCAAACCTGGCTCAAAAGCACCTTAGCACACGCCAGTGATTTTCCAAAACGGAGTTCTAGGGAATCCTCATACTCCTCACAGAGACGAAGACCCATATACTCAAACAGAGACACACAAACTTCACAAAGTTTTCAGGAATTTCTCGGTAAAGGCAGATAAGTGGCCCTAAAACACATCTTGCGTTTTTGTTGCTGTTCAAATATAGAATGCTACAATAACCTATCTTATAAATCTTGTAACAGAAACTACTAATCCACAATACGAGTACATAGAATCTTGTACATTTTACATAGTTACAAGTGACCTGTTCCGTAACCCCTTTATATACACCACCAGATTTCATCTCTGGCTCTCTCCTTGGGTTTAAACATATTCCAATATGTAAGAAAGGGCTGCCGTGAAAATCAGCTTGACCATTGCTGCTCCTTTTCCCCTGCATCATAGAAGCCACATGGAAACATTGGGTGGACTCCGAGGTACGGATTCAGTTCACATAGGGCAATAGTGAAGTCAAACAGGTCTGACCACTTGAGCAATGCTCCCCAAGTCCCTTGGCAAACAAGTTGACCTAAAAGTGTCCATTGGAGGAGAAACATATCGATTTAGACTAGCTGCCTCATAAGCAAGTCTTGACATCAGTTCTGTGCTTATTGCTCCTGGAATATTCAGTGTAGTTTGGAGATTACAATATAAAAGAGTGTAACACAAAAGTTCTTGGACAATGAACTGGTTCCTCTTTCTCAGGAAAGTCACAAGGCTGGATGGGAGGAAGTGGGGCTGAGAGAGAAGACTCCAGGAGGCTGGGTGGTAAATTTGGGCTTGCCTCTGCTGAATGGGTAAAATGGCTTCAAAATGCAGGCCGTTGCCCAATAATTCTATAGATTTATGAATACTAAAAATAAAACAAACTTGTTTTGCTTTAAAGGGTATAAGATTCTGAGATGATATATTGGGGAGGTGTAAAAGGAGCCCAGAGTTACTTGGTACGTAGGTCCAGAAAAGTATAGTAAGTGCAGAAAAGGATCCCACTTAAAAAGAAAACATTGAGAACCATTGCCAGAAATGATCAAACACCGTCACAATTTAAAACAAACTGGACTTTGGTACTGCATGAAGGAACCTTCCGCTCCCCATCCATCACCCTAATAAGGTTGCCGCTGAAACAATATTTTAATCTGCATATCTAATTGGATCTTCATTGGCCAATCCGATTTTCATTGGTGAGAGCCCTACTCACTTTCTAAACACACTTGTGTCAGTGTGTCAGTGAGTGCTGTGGTGCCCACAGGCCCACAGGCCCTGATATACGTCACCCTAATCAATAACAAATGAATGTTATTTTTTTTTAAGTGTACATAACATTCCACTTGCTTGGGGCCAGGCATTCAGATACAGCCACCTTGACCAATGAGATGCCTTACATTAAAACAAACTTTCCAAATGGCTTCCCTGATCCTCTCTGATCTTAGGCTGCCATTAAATGGAAGTTCAGTACAAGTAAGCTCTTTCCAGTCTGTCATTTGAGCAGGTCAAAGTTCTTAAGAGTGGTGCTTTGATTCCCCATTCATAAGAAAGGTTGGTGCTTATGAGGAGCCATTTAAGAAGCAATGAATGAGAGTGGGGGAGTCATGGGCTGAGATGTGTTTAACTAAAGACTGCTCATACACACACACACAAAAAGAAACCAGAAAGGAAAGCTGAGGAGAAAATGGCTGGCCATTGGGTTCTCAAAGGCAAACAGCCCTCTGTGTATTTAAACAACCTCTGCAAAGATTTTAGCTGTTGCTAAGGAACCATTTAGGTGACCTTCCCTGTTGATGCTGATCATCAAAGGGAAAAAAGGCACCACTGCCAGAAATTCCTGCACATGAGTGTTACCCTCCTGGTTTCTCCAGATAGCCAGATTGGTGTCGTGGTTTGAGAGCTGGGTCTGCCATGGAAGATCACTGAGTGGCTTTGGGAAAGTCATACACTCTCAGCTTGATTTCCCTCACAAGGTGGTTGCGAGGATAAAAGGGGGAAGGGGGAACATTGTGAGTGAATTTGGGTCCCCATTGGAGAGAAAAGTGAAGTAAATAAGAATATACAGGATTGGTTCACACATGTGCATTTTGTGATCAGTCGGTGACTAGAATATATCAATGAGTCTTCACAGACCCACTACCCCCAGACAGACTTTTCAATCGTATCACCTCCTTTAAAAAATGCCTGGCTGTGTGTGGAGCCAGGGCAAGTCAGAACAGTGAAGCCTGGGGGAGTTTCTGCTGGGTGGAAGGCAGAACCAAGCAGGTTTGGGCGGGACTGTTCAAAGAGGCCTTCGTCAGTGATGGATGGTGGAAGCATTGATCTGATCTGAAGGATCCCCCCACCCACCCATGAAAAGGATGAGCAGTAGATTTAAGGCGGACAAAAGAAAGCCCTCTGTTACATGATGCATTGTTACATTGCTGGTTTCACTGCCAAAGGATGTTGTGTAGGGTTGCCAGGTCTAGGTTTGGAAATTCCTGGAGATTTAGGGGGGGTGGAGCCTGGAGAGGGCGGAGTTTGGGGAGGGGAGGGGCCTCAGTGGGGTATAATGCCATAGAGTTCACCCTTCAGAGCAGCCATTTTCTCCAGGGGAACTCGTCTCTGTTGCCTGGAGATCAGTTGTAATTCCGGGAAATCTCCAGCTACCACCTGGAGGCTGCCAACCCTATACGATGGGTACTACTAGCCTAGATCTCTTTCAAAAGGGATTCGATTCATGGAGGAGGGGGAAATTTTTGAATCCCAGTACTAGGCGGCAACATCAGACAGAGGCCCTGGCCTTGAGGCCTAGTTGTCAGCCCTCCAGAGCAATGAGTCGGCCGCTCTGTGAGACGGGAGACTGGGCTAGATGGACTACAGGGCATCTCTCATGTTCCTAACTCCAGGGTTCCTTTCAAATGGAATTTTGTGGTCAGGACACAATGAAGTTGTCAGTGGTGGGAAGTACCATCAAGTCACAGTCGTCTTGATGGTGACCCTGTAGGGTTTTCGGGGCAAGACATTTTTACAGATGGTTTGCCAATGCCTGCCTCTGCATAACTGCCCTGAGTTTCCTTGGTGATCTCCCATCCAAGTACTAATCAGGGCTGACTCTGTTTAGCTTTCCAAGATCTGATGAAATCCAACTTGCCTGAGCCAACCGGGCCAGCGTTACCAGTTACCAGTCGGTTCTCTCTATGACACGTAATGGCTGCAATCATAAGGCCACTTCCTTGGGAGTAGGCTCCACTGAATAACATGGGACTTACCTCTGAGTGGATCTACTTAGGATTTTTCCCAACATTTCGTCCAGTCAGTGCTTTGGTTGGAGATCTCATGGGAACTTGAATCGACTGGGCTTCCTGGCCAGAAAAGCAGGATATAAACTTAATTACATAATTAAAGATAGTCCATGGCTGCCTTTTTTTAGCTTTAGCCACAACCAAGGCCAGACCCATCTCAGGGCTTTACTGATCTAAAAACAGGTACAAGTTTTTCAGGTCCCTGAGAGGGCAATCTAAAGCAGATCTCTTCAGATTTCTACCCAGGTCTATTTGATGGGGCTGGCTCCCAGGAATGTCTTCTTAGCAGGGCTTTTTTCTGGGAAAAGAGGTGGTGGAACTCAGTGGGTTGCCCTCAGGGAAAACGGTCACATGGCTGGTCGCCCCGCCCCTTGATCTCCAGACAGAGGGGAGTTTAGATTGCCCTCCGCGCCACTCCAGCGGCACGGAAGGCAATCTAAACTTCCCTCTGTCTGGAGATCAGGGGGCGGGGCCACCAGCCATGTGACCATTTTCAAGAGGTTCCGGAACTCCGTTCCACCGCGTTCCAGCTGAAAAAAAGCCCTGCTTCTTAGAATTGCACTGTAAAGCACCTGATAGAATGTTCCTTCTCCCCATTGCAGTGACGTGATTATCAAACGCTAAGCATTTCCCTGTCTTGTTGCGTTCGAAACGTTCTCCTTTTATGTATTAATTGCAGTTCTTTTGCGTTGTAATCCTACCCTGCTAACTGTTCTGCCATAAGATATGTGTTTTGTTTGACAGTCATGCAAATGAATCTCTTTTCACTCAAAGGAAGCAATGAATATCATTTGCTAGTTGAAAGGGAATTTTTAAAAAACTATCTGCAGAAACATCGCGGATGGGTTCATTATTCTGACAAAACGAAGGAACAGCTTTATAAAAAGCCTTCTTTGCTTAGCTCTTGACAGCACAGAAACATGAGAGTGGAGCGGTGTTTCATGGATTAGGGTGATGATACAATATTGATGGGGAGCAGAATGCGTCACTGTTCAAAACACTGAATAAACATGACACAGCAAATTGTGAATGCAAATCATGGGTTTCCTGGGGAGGGGGGAGCCAGTTATTCTTTGAATGGCTACCTTTGGTCTGTCAACTAAGCCCACAAGATGGTTTGTATCAGTTGCAATCCTGTCTTTTTTTTTAAAAAAAAAAAGCTAATCTTTCAAAGCTGCTTATATTATTCAGTGCTGCTTAAATTATTATTGCCAACAAGGATCAAGAAGAATAAGAACTAAGTTTGCAACACGATTTCTAGGACTTCTGCCAATCGCTGGCAAACCTTTCAATTTCCTATCCATACACAGCCCTGTCTTTAGCCATAAAAGGAAGTCCGTGGAGATACCAGAGTGGTTGAAATGATGCTACTAGCTGTTTTCCAACCAGGGTTGCCAGCTTCCAGGTAGGGCTGGAGATCTACAGGAATTTTAACTGATCTCCAACTGCAGAGAACAGTTCTTCTGGAGAAAATGGCTACTTTGGAAGATGGACTCTACCACATTATACCCCTCCCCCAGCCCCATCTTCCCCAGGCTCCACCCCCAAATCTCCAGGAATTTCCCAACCCAGAGTTGGCAACCTTACTTTCACCAGTCGCCATTGCTCATCAAATCCTGCATTGGTGATATAGGAGGGGCTGGGTTAGGTCTCCTGCTACGTAGACCTCCTGGCAAACCTTTCTTTTGACCGCTGGCATCTGAAAGGCCATTTGTAGAAAATGGCAGCAAATTGAGGGATTTACACTGGCATCATGCCAGCGCGTGATGACACTACTGCCAGTAACCAGAAGTGACATCATGGGATGTCAGCGGCGGC
This sequence comes from Eublepharis macularius, assembly GCF_028583425.1. Taxonomy (NCBI): domain Eukaryota; kingdom Metazoa; phylum Chordata; class Lepidosauria; order Squamata; family Eublepharidae; genus Eublepharis; species Eublepharis macularius. The sequence continues at coordinate 23,076,817 of NC_072801.1, forward strand.
AGCATGGGGCAGTCTGAGCAGGCAGCCCTCCTGCCCAGCCGCCCGCCACCCCACAGTCCGGGTGTGCATGTGTGAGAGGGGGCAGGAGCAGATCTGAAGCTGCCCCCGGCCTCAGGCGCCAGAAAGTCTGGCGCAGCCCTGTTCATAGTCACTCCACACGTTACTTCTTTTACGAGTTCTGCAGACAACCCGTGCTTTGCGCAGACACACAACACCTCAGGCATTGTCTTCTTTTTTAAAAAAACAGCATGCTAATGGGCTCAGAAAGCTGCTGCTGGGAGAGAGAAAGCGCCTGCCTTTCTCCCAAGCTTTTTTGACCCCATCAGGGCACATTTTGAGGGGAAACACGCAGGAACGTAGTTCCGGTAGTTCTCCCAAAAGGTCACATGTCAGGTGACCCCACCCACCTGATTTTTGGCCATTTGGGGCCCATTTCGGCCTGGATTGAGGCCAAAACGGCCCAATTCGGGCTCAAAATGTCCAGGATCAGACCCAAAACAGCCAGGATTGGTCCCGAAACAGCCAGGATCGGGCCTCTGACAGGTGGTAGATCACTCTCCCGCTCAGCAGTGGCCCAATTCTGACCATTTTGGGCCCCTTTTCAGCCATTTTCAGTACCTTTTTGCCATTTTGGGCCCAATTTCAGCCCTGAATGGCCAGGATTGGGTCCAAAACAGCCAGGATAGGTGATATCAGGGGGTGGGGCATATGTAAATCAGTTATGCTAATGACACACTTCTGGTGATGTCAAGGGGCATGGCATATGCAAATGAGTTGTGCTAATGAGTTATGCTAATGAATTCCTGCAGCTTTTTTTCTACGAAATGACCCCTGGACCCCATGCAAAAACAGCGCTAGGGAGTTTTCTTCTTTCTGCTGCCAGAGGTTTGGGGATGAAGCCTGGAGAAGGCAGGGTTTGGGGAGGGGAAGGACCTCAGCGGGTATAATGCCATAAAGTCCACTTTTCAAAGCAGCCATCTTATCTAGGGGAACTGATCCTTGTCATTTAGAGATTTATTTATTTATTTATTTTGATTTATACCCCGCCCTCCCCACAGATGGGCTCAGGGCGGCTAACAACATTAAAAAATACATTAAAAGTCACAAAAACATAAAATCAATAATAATTTTTTAAAAGTCATTAAAATGGTCCAGGAGCAGGCTATTTAAACAAATATTGGGAGTCCGTATACAGGCATAGCAGATGGCCAAGGGCAGCCCCGGTAGAAGTGGTGGTCTTAGGTGGAAGGAGGACACCCGCTGGCACTCAGCCAAAGGCCCGGCGGAACATCTCCATTTTACAGGCTGAGCGGAACTGTAACAGGTCCCGCAGGGCCCGGATCTCCAGCAGGAGAGCATTCCACCAGGCCGGGGCCAGGGCAGAAAAAGCCCTGGCCCTGGTTGAGGCCAGACGGATGTCCTTCGGGCCAGGGCCCGCTAGGAGTTGGTTGTCTGCAAAGTGCAACGCCCTGCAGAGGACGTAATGGAAGAGGCGGTCCCGCAGGTATGGAGGTCCCAGTCCGTGAAGGGCTTTAAACACCAAGGTTAACACCTTGAACCGGATCCGGAACTCCATTGGGAGCCAGAGCAGCTAGCACAGCACAGCACAGCACAGATCATTTGTAATTCCAGGAAATCTCCAGGCCCCACCTGTAGCTTGGCAACCCTAACTAGAGACTTCTAAAACTCCAGCGGAGGGAGCTGATAGATTAGGAGTTTATGATGAATTGGCTTTCATTTTAACAAGGCATCCCCAAAAAGCAAAAATAGGGAGCAAATGGGGATAATAATATTTCAGGAACGGGGAATGCAAAACAAGGATTATTCCCAGTAAACAAGAGAGTATGCTATTGCTTAGCTTGGCTGCACTCAGTATCCAATGCATGAAAAAGGAGTTTTTTCCCTTCCCTCATTAACATTTATCTTCTTGGGCAAGGGTTTTTGTTGGGAGGGGTGTCTTCTGTGACTTTTCAAATTGTTTCTGTAAATAGAAGAAATTATTTTCCCCTCAAAAGCAGACACAAACAGCGTGATAATGAATGGGAAAATAAAGGCCTGTTTTATCAGAACATGCAGCTGCCTGTGCTTTATATAATCAGAATTTCATGCCTTTAGTGTTGTCTATGTTCCATTAATATTCCATGGTTTGGTCTCTGGTGCCTCTGGAAAGAGAAATTTCTACTTGGCAAACAAATGACTCCATTGCCTCTGTCTCAAAGCTATGGCTTTAGACAAAAATCACAGGCTTTGCTGCTGCAGCTAAGGATTTTAGCCTAACCAAATACATTTTTGATGGGCAGTCTAGAGTAAAACCAAAAAGACCTGGGTTCAGATCTCACCACATCTACAAAGCTTGTTATGTGGTAGGGTTGTCAGGCTCAAGGTGATCTCCTGGAATTACAGACTACAGAGATTGGTTCCCCTGTACAAAATGGCAGCTTTAGAGAGTGAACTGTATGGCATTATATCCCACTGAGGTCCGTCTCCTTCTCAAACCCCTCCCTTCCCAGGCTTCACCACCCCTAAATCTCCAGGAATCTCCCAACCTGCAGTTGGCAACCCTAGTTATATGCTCTCATAGTAAACTCACTTTTTTGCCATCTGACCAACCTCAGGGGCTATGTATATCTCTCTGATTGCATTATTGGTAAAGCCGGATAGAAATTTAATCGGTAACACTCATTCCCTTTTTTTCCCCAGTGACACCTTAACTTTGAAGAATTTGCAATAAGACTGAAGATACATCTACCTTCACATAATGAAATGAGTTTTAATCTGTGGCAGCATTCAAGTTTTAATCTGGCTTTACTGCAGTGGTAAAGAACTTGGAGACCTATTGTGAGATTTGCATAATGAAAGAAAGACACAGGCTGATCTCCCCTACGATGAGTTAAACACACATAAAGCTGCTTTATACTGACAGAGTTAGCAACTTTCCAAGGTTTTAGACGGAGGATACTCATATTGCCTACTAGCGGATCTTTTTAGCAGGAGATGCCTGCGATTGAACTTGGGACTTCTGCATGCCAGACAGATGCTCTGCCCATGAGCCCATAGCCCCTCCTTGGTATAAATACTAGGAAAAGTCTATTCGCTTTTAAATCAGTGCAGAATGGACCATCACAGAGTAAACAAACACCGCAAGGGGGGCAGGGCAACAATCCCCAGCAATGGTGTTCATGGTCACCAGGGCACATTCTTCTTCCCCAAATCCTGGCTTTCCTCTCCTCCTCTTCCCTATTGGGTCAGGAAGTGCTTCAAAAGAACACCTTTGTGGGTGCAGAGAACCTCATTTGCAAATCAGCTGCATAGGAAGATGCTTGGCTCAGAACCAGCCTGGCATTTTGTGATTGGCCTCCAGCACTGTGGCAGATATTTTGTGATAGTGCCCACTCCACATTCTCAGAATTCCAAAAGCTCCCAGAGGTTCAGCAAAGTAGTAGAAACTGAAGCAGTGTAAAATGTGGGGAGGCTTCTGCAGTGACCCTGGTTACAAAAATAGAGAAGCCATGACAAGTATATTCCCTTTTTGCCTCATTGAAATGCTGACATGTTATGATACTGTGTGTCAAGGCTGGTATACTCCATGTTGACAGTCAAAAACAGGAATGGAAAGTTCCATTGTCTGTGACGATTACTAGCTATTTCATAAATTGATTGTTAAAACATTTGAGGCTGAAAAATTAGGGCTTTTTTTCTGGGGAAAGAGATGGGGGAACTCTGACCCGGGGCAACTCCCAGGAGGAGGTGGCACACCTCTCACTTCCGGGAAGTGACATCAGCACACAGGCCATGACCGCTCTGAAATTGCACCCATGCCCTGGGGGGGGGGGAACAGCCTGGATCAGCCTGGAATGGGCTGCTGCCACATGGGAGAGCACTCCCTCACTGGGCAGTGGCCTGATCCTGGCTGTTTGGGGCCCAAGCTTGGCCATTTGGGGCCAAAATTGGGCCCAAAACAGCCAAAAGGGGCTCAAACCCTCCTCTTCCCAGCAGCAGCCCAATCTGGGCTGTTTCAGCCCCAATCCAGGCCCAAATGGGCCCAAAATGGCCCAAACAGGTCATTTTAAAAATACCCACAAGACACCAGTCACGTAGGTATTTTAAAGAGGTGCTGGAACGCTGTTCCGGGGTGTTCCGGCTCAAAAAAAGCTTTGGAAACAATTATGTTACATTGTTTTATTTTTATTCATTTATCCTACTATATAAAAGGCTAACTGTGTTCCAGACAACTCACTTCCTACCCTGGTGCACCTTAAGAGGGTGCTGCTGTGAAGGGAAGCCCAGAAGAGGCAGCCCCCCTCCGAGAGCATGAAGCAGAGGGAAGCCCAGGCTGGGATCAGGCGCAGAGCAGGCGGCAATGCCCGCCTCCTGCCTTCACCCAGCTGGGATCAGCAGCGGAGCAGGTGGCAATGTCCACCCCTCGCCTTCACCCAGCTGAGATCAGTCATGGAGGTGGAGGCAATACCCACCTGTCCACCCTCCCCTTTCTAGAGCCCATTGTATTTTTCCCAACAACAGGCTTTGTTACTAGTTTGAAAATATTTATACACTGCTTTATCTTCATAGACTTAAGATGGCTCACAAAGCACCAGAGCTTCAAGGATGCAAAAACAACACAACTATTTTGTTGTCATAACAGACCTCTCCTCCATCCCTGTTTGTCTCAAAAGAAGTGGCCAGGACTGCAATCCTAAGATGGTCTACTGAGAATCCTACTCAGGTCTCTTCAAAATGTTTATAGCATTGCACTGCAAGTGTGTGAAAAGTTGGTAGCAGGGGATGGATGGTTTTGTGCCACTACTGACCAATCTGAGGTGGCCAAGTCCCCCCCACCCACCACCCACACACCTCAGTTACTGTAACTGTCAATTGTAGGAAATATTTAAGCTGAACTGGATGGAAACTCACTGGGTGACCTTGGGTCAGACACTCTCTCTCTCTCTCTGCCCATCCTTCTTCACAGGGTTGTTTTGAGGCGAAAATGGAAGGATATCCATGAAACTTTTGGGGTGACCTTGAGACCAGTCATTTTCTTTCAGCCCTCCAAACTGCACAGGGTTGCTTTGAGGAAAAAATAGAGGGAAAACCATGTGACCTTGAGGGTGACCTTAGGATAGGATTGCCAACCTCCAAGCGGTTGCTGGTGATCTACCAGAATTACAGCTAATTTCCAGGCAGAATTACAACTGATTTCCAGGCTACTGATCTCCATGATCAGTTCCCTTGGCGAAAATGGCTGCTTTGTAGGGAAGACACTTTGGCATTATATCCTGCTGAGGTCCCTCTCCTGCTCAAACCCTGCCTTCCTCAGGCTCCACACACACACACACACACACCGCTGCCCAATTTCCAAGAATTTCCTAACCTGGACCTGGCAGCTCTACCTTAGGACTAGTCACATTCTCTCAACCTCACAAGGTTGTTTTGAGGGGGGGGGAATGGAGAACTGTGAACCTGGCCACCCTAAGCACTTTGGAAGAGGGGCAGGATAAGAATGTATCTTGTAGCCAGAAAAGCAGCTGTAAAGAAGAGGATATAAGATGCAATAAAATGTTTATGACAAGGGATAGTGTCCAAAAGAACAAATGTCTACAGCCTGAACCTCCTGTGGAACAAATTGTCCCCTCGATGAATTTGTGTGGGATCCAGGATCATTCAGCCTCTGTGTGGGCAGCTGCCAAAGAGGGCAAAGAAAGCTGTCAACCTCCGTAAAGAGATCCACAGCCCTGGTGGGGAGGCCTCGAGAAGCCACCGAGGCCAAATCCAGTGAGGCAGTAGTGCTGAAGACATCAGTAAGCCTCAGGTGGGCCAGCTATTGTGACCCAAAGGAGTCAGAGACCATCAGGAAAATAGAATTACAGCTGATCTCCAGATGACAGAAAAGTCAGTTCCCCTAGAGAAAATGGCTGCTTTGGCGACTGGATCCTATGATCACACCATCCCTAGGCTCCACTCCAAATCTCCTGGAAAATCCAGAGTAACATCAGTCCATAGAGTTTCTGGCACTTCCTAGAAAGGCATATCATCACTTCTATGTTTTCACCGGAAGCGATGTCACACTGCCACTGACAGCCATCCACCCATGTTCCCCCCACCCTTGGATCACCAGCTGGCTGCCAGGCCATGCCTGACAACGCTACTATTCACAAACACACAAAAACACACCCAAACATTTCTGAAGGCTCTGCTCCATCTGCTTTACTCTGAAATAGCCTCTCCTCCCCCACTTTAAAAGCCAAGAGGGTGTCTGTTCTTTTGATTCAAGATGTACTTTAAAAACATAATTGCCCTACAATATGTTATCAACACTTCAAAATCACGAAAAAACACAATTGTCCTACAATATGTTCTCTATTAACATTATGAAATAATAGCTGTAGTATAGGAAATGTCATACTGTTCATTGCCTGAAGCCTTAGCATTCATGCACACCGATTTATGTGCATGCTTCTATTCCCGGCTTGTAGACTTAACTTCTACAAATCTTGGGGACACAAGGTGAAATGCCAAGGATGACCACTTCAACAACTCACACTGACAAAATTTTTGTTCCTCCACAGGAGGTTCAAGCAGCAGGCATTTGTTCTTTTGGACACTTTCCCTTGTTATAAACATTTTATTGCATCTTTAGGCAAAATAAGGGCAAAGAGAGGCACCAATAATCAGTAGAGGCCTTACCTTCTAGAGATATAGTTCACACAGCACACCTATTGAACCAAACTATTCAGTAGAAAACAAATGACCAGAGTAAAGCACAAGGGTCCATTTCTCTGTGTGTGTTCTTCAAGTTCATTATTTATTTATTTACTTACTTTATTTATACTCTGCCTTTTTGGGAACCCAAAGCGACTTTCGTCATTCTCCTGTCATCCATTTTATCCTCCCCACAACCCTTTTGGTCATTTTTTTTTCTCACAACAAACTCTGTGAGGTAGGCAGGCTGAGTGTGTGTGACTGGCCCAAGGTCACCCAGCAAGCTTCCAGGCAGAGCAGGGACTCATACCTGTGTCTCCCAGGTCCTAGTCTGACACTCTGACCATTATACGACACGCTGTGTTGTGTATCTTCCTTGGTTTGTCCTGAATCCGACTGCCTTAGCTCACGGTCTCAGGTTTGTAGATCTGTTTGTATTGGTTATGCTTGCAGTCTGGAGTTTCTGTACAGTGCATGTTGTTTGTACATACCACATGTGTATAATGTTGGTGTAACAGTGTTGAAAGATGTATTCATTTATGGAAGGAAATTGGGTGCAAAGTAATTGGTGGAAATATTAAAGAGCTTCAGGTTATATTTGCACAAGGGAAAAGAAACATTACAATAGAAACTGGGGTTCCAGAACCCAGGGATGAGAAATCCAAACCTAAAGAAACATTCCTAAATGACAAACCACAGTTTGCTGTTATTGGTGATGAATCATGGCTATCTAACTCCTGAGTGTATGCAGAGAGCAATAAAGAAGTGTCAGTCTAAATACTGAGAGCCAGTGGGAGGTTGCATGCCCGCTGTGAGGATATAAATTGTTTTTCCGCAAAGGATATGCTGAGTGTGTTTACTTCCATTCTTCCCTAGGAAGCAAAGCAACCCAACCTCTCACTAGCAATTCAACTTGATGTTTATGTATTTCTGTATTTATTTACTGTAGAATATTTCTATGCCACCTCTTCAGATTACTGCAAATTGATTTTTTCCCAGTTTCGATCTTGGAACCTGCTCATGTGAAGAAAGGCAGGTCTGGCTATCATCAGATAACAAGCATGTAATATATTTACAAACTGCCTTCTTATATTGTTGTATTATCAGCGTAGTTCAGTACCATGCAAAGTCTCTGTAGGAAACTCTTTTTGGACAAATTGCACAAGGCTGTTTGAATAGGTCCAGGAAGTGAACCTATTTTTGTAGCACCAGTAATTCTGAAATAATAGTAAAACCGAGAATTGCTTTTCAAGCAGATGCTAAAGGGGGAAGGGCTGCAACGTCTGTGAGTTTCCCCAAAAGTAATTTGTTTTCCATCTTTTATCTACAAATTCAGCCAAGTATAAATGGGCATATCCCATTTTTTTTCTCACAACAATCCTGTGAGGTTGGTGAAGCTGAGAGATGCTAGATTTTTTAAGGCCATGCAGTGAATGTCATGATCCAGTAGAGCTTCTAATACAAGACCATTGTGCAATTCTACCCCAAAGGTAACTTCTTACAGTGACTACTAAGAATATAGATCACTTAAGCTGCTGGCCTCTGCTTATGGATGCTCCACTTAGTCATTGTAGCTAACAGTCATTGATAAACCTATTCTCTCTGTGATGACCTCTTAGCTTCCTTTAGAGAAGCCAAATAGTTAAGTTCTATCTCGGACTGTCTAAGCAGCACTGGAACAGCAGCCTTCTCATTGTACTGGTTTGGATTCCAAACAAAGTGGAGCTGAGTAATTTAATCTGAGCACCTGCCTAGGCCAGTAAAAAGTCTGGGCAGACCCTCACTCCTGATATCTTGCAACCCCCCGCCCCCAACTCCATTGCAATAGGCATCCATCCAGATGCCAGTATTCTTTGAAACCCACAAACAGACTCGCGGTCAATCCTTGATCAATCTGAAATTGCTACATCAGTAGAAGTTCCTTTTCTTAAGCATGCTTGCAAATGGGGGGTGGGTGGGTTGCGGGTGGGAAAGGAGTAATTGTTCTGAGCAGGCATGTGCAATGCCATTTCTGATGGATCATTGACTATTTCCAAAAAGAACAAGTCTCAATTTGCTGAGTTTGTATTGCCTTTGCATGTTTGGCTGCCATGGGAAACATAGGCAACTCACTATTTTGATGTTCAGTCTAGTTCATGATAACCTTGTCCACCTGTGTGAGGAGGACCAAAATCTGGATTTTCATCAGTTGTTACAACCACCTCACCCACCTCACAGGGTGATTGTTGTGGCGATAACAACATACGTTGTAAACTTCTCTTAGTGGGTGTTAAGTTGTCCTGAAGGGCGGTATATAAATCTAATGTTGTTGTTGTTAACCTTTCAAAGGTACGTTGTTGCTTTCAATCGTGCATCTGAAGCCTGGGGGGAATGACTGCTTCAACCCTGTGATCTTTAAGGACACAAAAACTTAAAGTAAGATCACTTCTGTAATATTTTGCCATATAAATAGTTTGTATTTTGTTTCTTCTGGTTCTTATGGGGGCTTTGAATATTTGGTTTAAAATGCAGGATTCTACAGCAAGGAGGGGGTTGGATGGGTGAGTGAAGAGTACTGTGATTGGTCAGTAGCTGTACCCTAAGGTTGGAATGAACTGAAGGTTTTTTTTATTTAGCAAAATTTATATCCCGTCTTTCTGTCCTCACAAGGGCCACCAAGATGGCTAAAAGTTCTAGTCAGAGTTAGGGTTACCATTCCTCTGATGGGGGCAGGCTCCCATCAGAGGGAGAAGTTAGGGTTACCATTCCTCTGATGGCGGCTCCCAGCCTCCACCTCCTGCCATCTCTCACCTAGCTGATGGGGGGGAAAGGCATGGGAACGGTCCAAAAAAATCCTGGAGCATGCTTTCGTGTGCTCCACAACACTTTCACGATACGCTGAGAATGCAGGGTCATGGCAGGGGCTGATTTGATAAAAAATGGCCTCAAATATTAGATCGGGGGGGGGCAATTTTTACCAAATTGGCCCCTGGTGCAAATCGTTGCTTCCATGTCACGTTGGGAATGACATCGTGTGAGAGTGCACTCCAGGGTTCTTTTGGACCACTTCCATGCCTTCCCTCCCCCTTCTTGCTGGCCAGGTGAGAGGTGGCAGGGGGGGCAGAGGCTGGGAGTGGGAACCCCTTCCTTCACTGGGGGACTGGTGGTAACCCTATTTGGAAGTTATTATTTCACAGGGTCGTGATAAGTCAGAAGTGACTAGATAGCACATAACAAAAAAGCCCATTGATTTCGTCACACTGCAACATTCTTGGTTCCTTTCTGAGGTATATGTTCCCATCACATCCCACCCCCATCCCCCACTTTGAGCCCCAGGAGACCTGGCAACTCTACTCAGAATACTAAGGGAAAGTAGTCAGTCTAGTTAAGTGAGTCTGTGTGGTGAGAGAGTTATTCCGTGAGGGAAGAAATGAGGGAAGAAGTCTCTGGATTCTGCTTTGTGGATGAACTCAGCCTAAGTGGAAATAAGTCTTTGTGACAGAGTCCGTGAATAAATATTTAAGGGTCTATACTTATTTAACCACCAAACCTATTATGAAACTGATATGCTTTTAAATACTCTGCAACCATTACACATATGTACTTATAAATAAACTCTATTTCTGGTTAAGCGGAATGCCTGATTCATCTAGCATAAAGGATCCTTTTTTACCTCACAGCCAACCCCTTGTTGACCATTCTGTCATACTACTATGTATAGCTAAGGTTTCCTATAAAATGTCAAATTGAGAGAGAACTAAGGCAAGAGCCCTTGGTGGCACTGAAGAGAACACTAAGGAATCAGGGAGGCATCAATATATAGGTCATAAAAGGGAGTAAAAAGCCACAATCCCATTGAAAGAATTCCCTTTCTTTGTCAAGCGAATTAGTGGGGCATATAATGTAAAATATTTAAGGGATTTGGTGGTGATGGTGAAACCCCTGGCTGTGATTGGTTGAGTTCACCTAATGTCAACTCTATCTGCCTGTGGCTGAGAGTTGTTATCGAGAAACGTGCAGCGCAAGCAGGAGACCTCAAGAAAGACATCAGCTAGAACACTAGCCCAGAAAAGCAGAGAAAAGCTTATCATAAGAGAGAACAGTCCAGAAAATTTATGGGCAAGAGGGGAGCAGGTCAGAGGGAGGAATCCAACTGGGAGAGTGGCAGGGCAGACAGTTGCACAAGGGCTGGAGCTGCAGCAGTAAAGAAAACTGTGAAGTTCACGTTGATTTGATCAACTCTGGCAAATATTTGCCTGGGAGCCTTTAGTTCATCCCAAATGTGGCATTTCCCATGGCAAACTGTGGGCCATGGTCTAAAAGTGGGCTGACATTGTCAGGGGCAGCGCCAGGGTTTCTGGCGCTCGCAGCTGCCCCTACATGAGCACGCCCCCCGACTGTGTGATGTCATCACTGTGATGTCATCATGCAGCAAGCCAGGCCCATCGGCTGGCAGGTGGCTGGGACAGCGCACGGAGGCTGCCCGTGCTCCCAGTTAGGCGCAGCCGGTGGCTGGGGAGGTTCCGCACGCCGCCCTGGATGCCTGCCGTGCCTGACCCGTGGCTGCTGCGACCGGCCAGGGGCATGTGTTGGTGGTGGCAGCAGCAGTGTGGGGCTGGCTGGCTGCAGCAGATGCAGGCCAGGCACGCCATTTCTGTGGTGCGCGCCTGCGTCCCTGGCGCCCCCTTCAGTGCCTCAGTGCTTGAGGCGGGGACTGGACCTGCCTCAATGGGCGCGCCGGCCCTGGACATGGTTTCCGAGTTCCAAGTTCAAACCAGCTTCTGAGCCATTGGCTGCTTCCACACACGTTGGATAATCCACTTGCAATACTCTTTAGTGAACATTTGGAACTGCTTTTCCATGTGTGGAACAAAAAATCCACTTCCAAAGGATTGCTAAAATGCATTGAAAATGCATTATTCAACGTATGTGGAAATAGCCATCGTTTGTGCCAGAACTGTTTTAACATCCCATCCATCCTTAGGGATGAGATTGCTCTCTTGCTTAGCAGCAAAGCTAAGATTCTCATCTTGTGAAAGGACTAAGCTTTGCTATGGACTCCAAGAGAACCAAAGTGCTTGAGGCTTCTCTTTTAGAGATAGTGATCCTGCAGATACCTTCAGGCATAAAGTCTCAGACATGCAACTACTGAAAACCTCTACATCCCTTCTTTGATTTTCCATCTTTTGAAAGCACTGATCATAAACTGGCACTGATAACATGCATGCTTTCACTTGGGTTTTTTGGAGGAGTGGGGATGACGTTCAAAACAAGGAACCTAATTAAATTAGCTAGTGTCCACGAGTTTCAGTTAATTCAGTCTCATTCAGTTAATGCAACCAAGTAGTGGACCCCACCCCCAAGCGGCTGCAATGGAGGGAGGAGGGCCAATCACAAAATATTGAGTGGTTGCGAATCCTCCTATGATGGAGGCAGCTATGCCTGATACGGTGTGCCCTGCTGATACAAAGGCAATGCCTTCAGGATTCCTCTGAAGCACCAACTATCCAAAGAGGTGGAGAACAACCAGTATTGGGAAACGGGCACCAGGAAGCACCTTGAGGATCACTGCCACAGAGCCCTTCTGCATTCCCAATGGGTTCCATGCCCAAACATCAAAGAGTCTTTCACCACAATACAATAGAATCACGGCCAACCCTGAAACGTTCTATTTGAGCGATGTTGGTATCTTTCCAAACCTAGAGCCTTTTTCTTTCCATATATATGTTTTTAATCAATATATGAAATTTTGTTCATTAGATATATTTTAGAAGGGGGGAATGAAAGTCAAGATCAAAGCCACACGATTGCCACCCCATTCAAACATAAAATATATAAATTACATTTGATACACTTTTCTGTTTTCACGTAGACACATACATTCATGTGCATAACATTGTAAAATTGTACATTTGGTGGAACACAAGCACAGACACTTTTAGTTAAAAGTTTTTTTTTCCAGCTTGGGCATTGTGTTTTTTGTAATACAATGAACAGGATTGTAGCTTTGAAGTTTTAGCATACCAAGCCACAAAAACTTCTCATTCAGCTCCCTTTATTTAAGTCAAATTGCGCAGGTGAGAAGGAGTGGAAAAGCAAAAAATTAGGATGTCCATATGCAAAGAGAGAGAGGGAGAGAGAGTGTAAGGGGTAATAATAACTGTATCCATTAAAACTGGGACCAAGTTGAAAATCAACCTGAAGATAGCCACATTGACATCAAAGTGAAAACTATTTTTCTTTCTTTGATGTAGGTTTTAGTTTTGAAAATTAGACGGACCATTCAACATTGGACACATAAAAGCATACCCACGTCCACATTTGAACACAAAGGTTCGAAACAGGAATGGAATCTTTATTACAAGATCTTCTATCTATTCTTATGAGGTGTGTGTGTGGGGGGGAGAGGTTTCTTTGGAAATCATTTTGTAAATAACTCAGTAGCTTTATCCAACCAATATAATACAGACACCTCAAGCAGAACGACATTTCTCCCAAACTCCCTTGTTATCCTAATTTGCCACGGGCTACTTCCCACATCATGAGTTTAAAAGGTTCAAGCGCTCCCAGAAGGGACATGCCACTTCTTTGGGTCTACGGTAATAAAATTTTAATCTGGCGCATGTTTGTTGAGCTAAGATAACGGAACTCTCACTTTTCTTTAGAAACAAAGTTTCTAGATTTTCATGGTTGTGGAGGTAAACCTGAAGTCATATGGGTTGAACCAACATTTCTAATAGTTGGGAGCCATTCAGCACTTGCCATAACCAAAACCATGGCAGAATCACTGATGCCAAGCAAGATTCTATCAAACTAGCTTTTATTTGAATTGCAGAATGTGGCCCTTTTTTGACCTAGTATTTGGGTTCATCCAGAATATACATTTTGGGACGAGGTCAAAGACTCACTCTTCCATTTGGAAGCATAACATAAATGTTAGTCAATGGGAGAAAGACCAGCATACCGGCATTCCTACACTGGTGCTCACATTACACTCATGATTAAGAACATTATGTAATATCTACGGGTTCCCATGATTGGCTATTTGAAGGAATGAGCCATTATCATGATCCAACCCGAGAGCTCGCAGCCCGTGTTGTTTAGACACAGGAGCGAAACATAGGAGCAATTGTTTGAGATAAATTCATAACATAGGAAATGAAACCATATGCCCTTTCAGATCATAAGCATAATGCTTTGTAAACAACACTTATTTTAAGTCAGTCCTGATGACGCACACATTGTAATATGGGAAACTGGGAACCATCCCTGAATGGCTGTTTTGTAAGCTACAGAACCAGCAAAGAAAACCAAGTTCAGCTGAAACACAAATGGAGAAGAGTCCAGATTTTTAAAAAATTATATAAAGGAACTAATTGAATACACAAGAATGCTGAGAATAGTTACAGTACAAAATTACAGAAATGCCCATACGAAAAACTCTGGCTTGATTTTAATTCCCGCCAAATAACAGTCTGATCTCAATAGCAGCAAGACCAACACTGTACGATGTCCAGTCTTTATCATTCAGTTCAGTCTGTATACATTCTGTGAATTTTAGGCACTGTTTTTTTGGCAGAAATCCATCAGACTGTTCCAAAGGAACATTTTGTGCCATGACTATTATCAGGAATCTTGTGCAATCCCTTATATTATAAACGATTGGTTACTAATTTATAATATACCTTCTGGGTTTCCTTTGATCTGAGATATCTTCCTTTCTTTGCTTTCTCATATTATAATCTGAGTCATAGAATGAATGTTTCTTGAAGAATGCAAGTTAGCCAACAGGGCGACCCTAAAATGTTTTGCAGAGTCCTGTATTTTCAAAAGCCGCTGACAAGAGATTTAAACCAGGTCAGACAGGAGTATTTAAATCCAAATCTGGGTGTTCTAACCCACCCTAGAACTTTGTGTGGTCGAGAGCTGATTCTGTTCCCATTCACATGCAGGGATTCCCTGTCCCCATCTGTTAACTGGACAATTGCTGGTTTATGCCAAGCTCCCAGGTGCTCTACAGAATTTTGAACTGAGCGTAAAATGAACATCCTTTGTCCTTTGAAAATATAGGAGATGAAGCCTGAGTAGTTTGAACTGCCCTGCTATAATTAAGTAAATCCAGAAATTATAAGGGCTATAACTACTAGAAAAATATGTCCATAAAATGCATTCCCCAGCCCAACTTTTTTTTTTGGTGCAAGAAAACATAGCAGGCTTTCCCCAATATATAAAACCATTAATTTTAGATAAAAAATACAAACATCACCTTTACAAAAAACACTTATTTCTGTTGAATACACATAAAGCATAACTTTTTTTAATACCAAAAATAAAGAATTTTAGGCTTTCCGGCAGGGTCATCCCCACGCCACAGTGACATCATACAATACGAATAACAAGAAGAGTTTGTACATCTCACACAGCTTAAACATGTGAAATAGCAAATAGGGATCTTGTCTATTGATAGGAATAGCAATTGCTACCACAAAATTGCATGGGGGCAACTGGTAGAAGTCCTTCCCCCCCCCCCAAGGAACAAGATTTTTTTTCCAAATGCTTGCATATAGCCTAAGCTTGCTTATGCACATCAGCTGTCCTTTCGAAGGTTTTAAAACAGTGACTTTCAAAACTTCTTACCCTCAGGAAAACTTTTCCACATTGACCTATCTGCTGAGGTATCATTGTACATCTGCCACAAAATGCTTGCATGTTTGAAAAGGATTCTGGTGTACATTCGAGGCACACTATAATTCTTTCAGGCCCCCAGTTGATAGTTAGGCCTTCCTGGTGTTCCATGTCTACTAGAACATATCCTAACTCCCCACCCCCCAACTGATTCCCTTCCCCGTTCCCCATAAGGCGAGATCAGTAACAATGGCCAGCCAGGAAAAGCTTATCTACCGTGACTGTTCTTCTTGTTGAGGTACCCCTCGAAAAGCACATGTGGCATCTCAGAACAGACTTTGAAAACCACTGTTTTAAATTTACGAGTGAGACGAGATGAACATGGGAAGGGAAGGAAGAGAGAGAGGGACATAAACCAAGAAACATTTAGAAAATTATGCATAGGTATACCATTTTTATTTCAATACATCTCATTAGTTCTGCATCCCGCTAGGAGAAATCCCATACTTGTTTGTGTGTCCCATCTCATCACTACAGCAGGTCTTCTATATGGGTTATTGGTAATGTAGTCCCAAGAGATAATAAAAAGCTAGGCAAAAGAGTAAAAAGAAAGCTTAATAATAACTTTTATGGTGTAAAAAAAAATCCACTTAAGGCGCCCCAGAAGATTTTTTTTTTTTGTATAGACTTTAAAACACCACCAAGCAAAACCGCACTGTTTCTATAGTTTCTGCTGTGGTATTTGATACATTCCTGTTTTTTTTTTCTTTTGTGTGTGTGTGTGTGCCTAAACTCCATCAGCGTCCATCCATCTTCGTCAAGAATGCAGGCACATTTCTTGACAAAAACAAACAGGGAGAGAGGGTGGAAAAGCACCATTGACTGTTCTTCTAAGAGGAAATCCGCCCTTCACTTTAGTTCTTTGTCATGTTTTCGAAGTACTTTTGGCATCCTCCATTCAGGTCATCTTTTCTCTCTCTCTTTTTTTTTTAGACAGGGAAACCTTGTATTGTTTTCGCAGAGTGCTACAACGCTTGCTTTGATGTCATATTAAACAAATGTACATTGTCTCTTTTGTTCTCATGAAGCATCCTTTTTTTTAAGCCTGTTTCCCCACCCCACCCCTCCATGTAGGAGAACAAAAACGAAGTATACAGTCAATAAAGCACCATACATAGTAGGTTCAGGAATGTAACCAACAATGTACATCCATGTCCCAGAGAGAAGTATTTTCTAGCTTATTTTCACCTTACATCTGCAAGGGAAAAGAAAAGGCATACTGTAATTTTATTGTTAGAAAATTGCTTTCCCTCCCCCTTTAAGTTTCAGAGGAGGGGAGCCAAAGGCCCTCCCTCATTACAGGAGGGGTGTGAGAGGTGCTGTCCTGAGATTTCAACCCACAGTACTGCCACAACATTTAGAGGCGTGGCATTGCGGGCCCTTCTCATCCAACTC